>NC_140987.1:173195027-174395027 GCF_052327205.1 Somniosus microcephalus
GTGCCAATTCTTGCTGTAATACTCTCCCACAGGTGCCAATTCTTGCTGTAATTCACTCCCACGGGTGCCAATTCTTGCTGTAATACTCTCCCACAGGTGCCAATTCTTGCTGTAATACTCTCCCACAGGTGCAAATTCTTGCTGTAATATTCTCCCACAGGTGCCAATTCTTGCTGTAATACTCTCCCACAGGTGCCAATTCTTGCTGTAATTCACTCCCACGGGTGCCAATTCTTGCTGTAATACTCTCCCACAGGTGCCAATTCTTGCTGTAATACTCTCCCACAGGTGCAAATTCTTGCTGTAATATTCTCCCACAGGTGCCAATTCTTGCTGTAATACTCTCCCGCAGGTGCCAATTCTTGCTGTAATAATCTCCCACTGGTGCCAATTCTTGTTGTAATACTCTCCCGCAGGTGCCAATTCTTGCTGTAATACACTCCCACAGGTGCCAATACTTGCTGTAATACTCTCCCGCAGGTGCCAATTGTTGCTGTAATTCACTCCCACAGGTGCCAATTCTTGCTGTAATACTCTCCCACAGGTGCCAATTCTTGCTGTAATACTCTCCCACAGGTGCCAATTCTTGCTGTAATACTCTCCCACGGGTGCCAATTCTTGCTGTAATACTCTCCCACAGGTGCCAATTCTTGTAATACTCTCCCACAGGTGGCAATTCTTGCTGTAATACTCTCCCACAGGTGCCAATTCTTGCTGTAATATTCTCCCACAGGTGCCAATTCTTGCTGTAATACACTCCCACAGGTGCCAATTCTTGCTGTAATAACCTCCCACAGGTGCCAATTCTTGCTGTAATACTCTCCCACAGGTGCCAATTCTTGCTGTAATACTCTCCCACAGGTGCCAATTCTTGCTGTAATACTCTCCCACAGGTGCCAATTCTTGCTGTAATACTCTCCCACAGGTGCCAATTCTTGTTGTAATACTCTCCCACAGGTGCCAATTCTTGCTGTAATACTCTCCCACAGGTGCCAATTCTTGCTGTAATACACTCCCACAGGTACCAATTCTTGCTCTAATACTCTCCCACAGGTGCCAATTCTTGCTGTAATACTCTCCCACAGGTGCCAATTCTTGCTGTAATACTCTCCCACAGGTGCCACTTCTTGCTGTAATACTCTCCCACAGGTGCCAATTCTTGCTGTAATACACTCCCACAGGTACCATTTCTTGCTCTAATACTCTCCCACAGGTGCCAATTCTTGCTGTAATACTCTCCCACAGGTGCCAATTCTTGCTGTAATACTCTCCCACAGGTGCCACTTCTTGCTGTAATACTCTCCCACAGGTGCCAATTCTTGCTGTAATACTCTCCCACAGGTGCCAATTCTTGCTGTAATACTCTCCCACAGGTGCCAATTCTTGCTGTAATACTCTCCCACAGGTGCAAATTCTTGCTGTAATATTCTCCCACAGGTGCCAATTCTTGCTGTAATACTCTCCCACAGGTGCAAATTCTTGCTGTAATATTCTCCCACAGGTGCCAATTCTTGCTGTAATACTCTCCCACAGGTGCCAATTCTTGCTGTAATACTCTCCCACAGGTGCCAATTCTTGCTGTAATACTCTCCCACAGGTGCAAATTCTTGCTGTAATACTCTCCCACAGGTGCCACTTCTTGCTGTAATACTCTCCCACAGGTGCCAATTCTTGCTGTAATACTCTCCCACAGGTGCCAATTCTTGCTGTAATACTCTCCCACAGGTGCCAATTCTTGCTGTAATACTCTCCCACAGGTGCCACTTCTTGCTGTAATACTCTCCCACAGGTGCCAATTCTTGCTGTAATACTCTCCCACAGGTGCCAATTCTTGCTGTAATACTCTCCCACAGGTGCCAATTCTTGCTGTAATACTCTCCCACAGGTGCCAATTCTTGCTGTAATACTCTCCCACAGGTGCCAATTCTTGCTGTAATACTCTCCCACAGGTGCCAATTCTTGCTGTAATTCACTCCCACAGTTGCCAATTCTTGCTGTAATACTCTCCCACAGGTGCCAATTCTTGCTGTAATAATCTCCCACAGGTGCAAATTCTTGCTGTAATACACTCCCACAGGTGCCAATTCTTGCTGTAATACTCTCCCGCAGGTGCCAATTCTTGCTGTAATAATCTCCCACTGGTGCCAATTCTTGTTGTAATACTCTCCCACAGGTGCCAATTCTTGCTGTAATACTCTCCCGCAGGTGCCAATTCTTGCTGTAATACACTCCCACAGGTGCCAATTCTTGCTGTAATACTCTCCCGCAGGTGCCAATTGTTGCTGTAATTCACTCCCACAGGTGCCAATTCTTGCTGTAATACTCTCCCACAGGTGCCAATTCTTGCTGTAATACTCTCCCACAGGTGCCAATTCTTGCTGTAATACTCTCCCACGGGTGCCAATTCTTGCTGTAATACTCTCCCACAGGTGCCAATTCTTGTAATACTCTCCCACAGGTGGCAATTCTTGCTGTAATACTCTCCCACAGGTGCCAATTCTTGCTGTAATACTCTCCCACAGGTGCCTATTCTTGCTGTAATACTCTCCCACAGGTGCCAATTCTTGCTGTAATACTCTCCCACAGGTGCCAATTCTTGCTGTAATAATCTCCCACAGGTGCCAATTCTTGCTGTAATACTCTCCCACAGGTGCCAATTCTTGGTGTAATACTCTCCCACAGGTGCCAATTCTTGCTGTAATACTCTCCCACAGGTGCCAATTCTTGCTGTAATACTCTCCCACAGGTGCCAATTCTTGCTGTAATACACTCCCACAGGTGCCAATTCTTGCTGTAATACACTCCCACAGGTGCCAATTCTTGCTGTAATACTCTCCCACAGGTGCCAATTCTTGCTGTAATACTCTCCCACAGGTGCCAATTCTTGCTGTAATACTCTCCCACAGGTGCCAATTCTTGCTGTAATACTCTCCCACAGGTGCCAATTCTTGCTGTAATACTCTCCCACAGGTGCCAATTCTTGCTGTAATAATCTCCCACAGGTGCCAATTCTTGCTGTAATACTCTCCCACAGGTGCCAATTCTGGCCGTAATACTCTCCCACAGGTGCCAATTCTTGCTGTAATAACCTCCCGCAGGTGCCAATTCTTGCTGTAATAATCTCCCGCAGGTGCCAATTCTTGCTGTAATACTCTCCCACAGGTGCCAATTCTTGCTGTAATACTCTCCCACAGGTGCCAATTCTTGCTGTAATACTCTCCCACAGGTGCCTATTCTTGCTGTAATACTCTCCCACAGGTGCCAATTCTTGCTGTAATACTCTCCCACAGGTGCCTATTCTTGCTGTAATACTCTCCCACAGGTGCCAATTCTTGCTGTAATACTCTCGCACAGGTGCCAATTCTTGCTGTAATACTCTCCCACAGGTGCCAATTCTTGCTGTAATACTCTCCCACAGGTGCCAATTCTTGCTGTAATACTCTCCCACAGGTGCCAATTGTTGCTGTAATACACTCCCACAGGTGCCAATTCTTGCTGTAATACACTCCCACAGGTGCCAATTCTTGCTGTAATACTCTCCCACAGGTGCCAATTCTTGCTGTAATACTCTCCCACAGGTGCCAATTCTTGCTGTAATACTCTCCCACAGGTGCCAATTCTTGCTGTAATACTCTCCCACAGGTGCCAATTCTTGCTGTAATACTCTCCCACAGGTGCCAATTCTTGCTGTAATAATCTCCCACAGGTGCCAATTCTTGCTGTAATACTCTCCCACAGGTGCCAATTCTGGCTGTAATACTCTCCCACAGGTGCCAATTCTGGCTGTAATACTCTCCCACAGGTGCCAATTCTTGCTGTAATAATCTCCCACAGGTGCCAATTCTTGCTGTAATAATCTCCCACAGGTGCCAATTCTTGCTGTAATACACTCCCACAGGTGCCAATTCTTGCTGTAATACTCTCCCACAGGTGCCAATTCTTGCTGTAATACACTCCCACAGGTGCCAATTCTTGCTGTAATACTCTCCCGCAGGTGCCAATTCTTGCTGTAATAATCTCCCACTGGTGCCAATTCTTGTTGTAATACTCTCCCGCAGGTGCCAATTCTTGCTGTAATACACTCCCACAGGTGCCAATTCTTGCTGTAATACTCTCCCGCAGGTGCCAATTGTTGCTGTAATTCACTCCCACAGGTGCCAATTCTTGCTGTAATACTCTCCCACAGGTGCCAATTCTTGCTGTAATACTCTCCCACAGGTGCCAATTCTTGCTGTAATACTCTCCCACGGGTGCCAATTCTTGCTGTAATACTCTCCCACAGGTGCCAATTCTTGTAATACTCTCCCACAGGTGGCAATTCTTGCTGTAATACTCTCCCACAGGTGCCAATTCTTGCTGTAATACTCTCCCACAGGTGCCTATTCTTGCTGTAATACTCTCCCACAGGTGCCAATTCTTGCTGTAATAATCTCCCACAGGTGCCAATTCTTGCTGTAATACTCTCCCACAGGTGCCAATTCTTGGTGTAATACTCTCCCACAGGTGCCAATTCTTGCTGTAATACTCTCCCACAGGTGCCAATTCTTGCTGTAATACTCTCCCACAGGTGCCAATTCTTGCTGTAATACACTCCCACAGGTGCCAATTCTTGCTGTAATACACTCCCACAGGTGCCAATTCTTGCTGTAATACTCTCCCACAGGTGCCAATTCTTGCTGTAATACTCTCCCACAGGTGCCAATTCTTGCTGTAATACTCTCCCACAGGTGCCAATTCTTGCTGTAATACTCTCCCACAGGTGCCAATTCTTGCTGTAATACTCTCCCACAGGTGCCAATTCTTGCTGTAATAATCTCCCACAGGTGCCAATTCTTGCTGTAATACTCTCCCACAGGTGCCAATTCTGGCCGTAATACTCTCCCACAGGTGCCAATTCTTGCTGTAATAACCTCCCACAGGTGCCAATTCTTGCTGTAATAATCTCCCGCAGGTGCCAATTCTTGCTGTAATACTCTCCCACAGGTGCCAATTCTTGCTGTAATACTCTCCCACAGGTGCCAATTCTTGCTGTAATACTCTCCCACAGGTGCCTATTCTTGCTGTAATACTCTCCCACAGGTGCCAATTCTTGCTGTAATACTCTCCCACAGGTGCCTATTCTTGCTGTAATACTCTCCCACAGGTGCCAATTCTTGCTGTAATACTCTCGCACAGGTGCCAATTCTTGCTGTAATACTCTCCCACAGGTGCCAATTCTTGCTGTAATACTCTCCCACAGGTGCCAATTCTTGCTGTAATACTCTCCCACAGGTGCCAATTGTTGCTGTAATACACTCCCACAGGTGCCAATTCTTGCTGTAATACACTCCCACAGGTGCCAATTCTTGCTGTAATACTCTCCCACAGGTGCCAATTCTTGCTGTAATACTCTCCCACAGGTGCCAATTCTTGCTGTAATACTCTCCCACAGGTGCCAATTCTTGCTGTAATACTCTCCCACAGGTGCCAATTCTTGCTGTAATACTCTCCCACAGGTGCCAATTCTTGCTGTAATAATCTCCCACAGGTGCCAATTCTTGCTGTAATACTCTCCCACAGGTGCCAATTCTGGCTGTAATACTCTCCCACAGGTGCCAATTCTGGCTGTAATACTCTCCCACAGGTGCCAATTCTTGCTGTAATAATCTCCCACAGGTGCCAATTCTTGCTGTAATAATCTCCCACAGGTGCCAATTCTTGCTGTAATACACTCCCACAGGTGCCAATTCTGGCTGTAATACTCTCCCACAGGTGCCAATTCTTGCTGTAATACTCTCCCACAGGTGCCAATTCTTGCTGTAATACTCTCCCACAGGTGCCAATTCTTGCTGTAATAACCTCCCACAGGTGCCAATTCTTGCTGTAATAATCTCCCGCAGGTGCCAATTCTTGCTGTAATACTCTCCCACAGGTGCCAATTCTTGCTGTAATACTCTCCCACAGGTGCCAATTCTTGCTGTAATACTCTCCCACAGATGCCAATTCTTGCTGTAATACTCTCCCACAGGTGCCAATTCTTGCTGTAATAATCTCCCACAGGTGCCAATTCTTGCTGTAGTACTCTCCCACTGGTGCCAATTCTTGCTGTAATAATCTCCCACAGGTGCCAATTCTTGCTGTAATACTCTCCCACTGGTGCCAATTCTTGTTGTAATACTCTCCCACAGGTGCCAATTTTTGCTGTAATAATCTCCCACAGGTGCCAATTCTTGCTGTAATAATCTCCCACTGGTGCCAATTCTTGTTGTAATACTCTCCCACAGGTGCCAATTCTTGCTGTAATAATCTCCCACAGGTGCCAATTCTTGCTGTAATACTCTCCCACAGGTGCCAATTCTTGCTGTAATAATCTCCCACAGGTGCCAATTCTTGTTGTAATACTCTCCCACTGGTGCCAATTCTTGCTGTAATACTCTCCCACAGGTGCCAATTCTTGCTGTAATACTCTCCCACAGGTGCCAATTCTTGCTGTAATACTCTCCCACAGGTGCCAATTCTTGCTGTAATACTCTCCCACAGGTGCCAATTCTTGCTGTAATACTCTCCCACAGGTACCAATTCTTGCTGTAATACTCTCCCACAGGTGCCAATTCTTGTTGTAATAATCTCCCACAGGTGCCAATTCTTGCTGTAATAATCTCCCACAGGTGCCAATTCTTGTTGTAATAATCACAGAATCACAGAATCACAGAATCACCACAGTGCAGATAGAGGCCATTTCGGCCCATCGAGCCTGCACCGACACATATCCCACCCGATCCCTGTAACCCCTACACCAACACATATCCCACCCTATCCCCGTAACCCCATGTATTTAATCCCCCTAACACTAAGGGTCAATTTATCATAGCCAATCAACCTAACCCGCACATCTTTGGACCGTGGGAGGAAACCGGAGCACCCGGAGGAAACCCACGCAAACACGGGGAGAATGTGCAAACTCCACACAGTCACCCAAGGCCGGATTCGAACCCGGGTCCCTGGCGCTGTGAGGCAACAGTGCTAACCACTATGCCACCGTGCTACTCTCTCCCACAAGTGCCAATTCTTGCTGTAATACTCTCCCACAGGTGCCAATTCTTGCTGTAATACTCTCCCACAGGTGCCAATTCTTGCTGTAATACTCTCCCACAGGTGCCAATTCTTGCTGTAATACACTCCCACAGGTGCCAATTCTTGCTGTAATACTCTCCCACAGGTGCCAATTCTTGCTGTAATACACTCCCACAGGTGCCAATTCTTGCTGTAATACTCTCCCACTGGTGCCAATTCTTGCTGTAATACTCTCCCACAGGTGCCAATTCTTGCTGTAATACTCTCCCACAGGTGCCAATTCTTGCTGTAATACTCTCCCACAGGTGCCAATTCTTGCTGTAATACTCTCCCACTGGTGCCAATTCTTGCTGTAATACTCTCCCACAGGTGCCAATTCTTGCTGTAATACTCTCCCACAGGTGCCAATTCTTGCTGTAATACTCTCCCACAGGTGCCAATTCTTGCTGTAATACTCTCCCACAGGTGCCAATTCTTGCTGTAATAATCTCCCACAGGTGCCAATTCTTGCTGTAATACTCTCCCACAGGTGCCAATTCTTGCTGTAATACTCTCCCACAGGTGCCAATTCTTGCTGTAATACTCTCCCACAGGTGCCAATTCTTGCTGTAATACTCTCCCACAGGTGCCAATTCTTGCTGTAATAATCTCCCACAGGTGCCAATTCTTGCTGTAATACTCTCCCACAGGTGCCAATTCTTGCTGTAATACTCTCCCACAGGTGCCAATTCTTGCTGTAATAATCTCCCACAGGTGCCAATTCTTGCTGTAATACTCTCCCACAGGTGCCAATTCTTGCTGTAATACACTCCCACAGGTGCCAATTCTTGCTGTAATACTCTCCCACAGGTGCCAATTCTTGCTGTAATAATCTCCCACAGGTGCCAATTCTTGCTGTAATACTCTCCCACAGGTGCCAATTCTTGCTGTAATAATCTCCCACAGGTGCCAATTCTTGCTGTAATACACCTCCCACAGGTGCCAATTCTTGCTGTAATACTCTCCCACAGGTGCCAATTGTTGCTGTAATACTCTCCCACAGGTGCCAATTGTTGCTGTAATACTCTCCCACAGGTGGCAATTCTTGCTGTAATACTCTCCCACAGGTGCCAATTCTTGCTGTAATACTCTCCCACAGGTGCCAATTCTTGCTGTAATACTCTCCCACAGGTGCCAATTCTTGCTGTAATACTCTCCCACAGGTGCCAATTCTTGCTGTAATACACTCCCACAGGTGCCAATTCTTGCTGTAATAATCTCCCACAGGTGCCAATTCTTGCTGTCATACTCTCCCACAGGTGCCACTTCTTGCTGTAATACTCTCCCACAGGTGCCACTTCTTGCTGTAATACTCTCCCACGGGTGCCAATTCTTGCTGTAATACTCTCCCACAGGTGCCAATTCTTGCTGTAATACATGCCCACAGGTGCCAATTCTTGCTGTAATACACAGGTGAGCAGAAAAGGAATGGAAGCTGCTTGTCTCATTCGAAGGTTAGGCAATGGTAGTTAAGAGTGTGATGATAAAATGTCAGTATTTTGTTTTAAAAGAAAGTGTTTTTAGAATAATCTAATGTTTCTTGAAAGTTGAAATGTTGAGAGGTTTTTCAGTTTTGTTTGTTTTTATTTACAGCTGTGTTTTTGCTTGTTTGAGCCCTGACTGCTCATTGTTAACCATGTGAGCCAGGCAAATGGAACTGCTCAGTCCTACATGGCTCCACTGTCAGTTTTGTACCCCATTTACTTTCCAGGACAAGAGCACCATCAGAGGCAACCCTGGAAAAGAATGTGACATCCATGCCATTGAGGCACCAAGACTCCCTTTCGGACAGGGTTTTTCCTGTTGCATCTGACCTCTGGGTACCCCCAATGGCAAATGTGAACAGCATCTGCCATTGACACGTAGGTTGTGTCCACCATTATTGGCCAGCAATGTACTTCCCACATTACTAACCTGTAAGGTCCTTTCTTAGACATCAGGCTAAATCTCAACCTGACTCAACGGCCCATGCATGAATATCACACATAAGACCATAACATTAGAACATAAGAAATAGGAGCAAGGGTAGGCCATAGGAGCAGGAATAGGCCATATGGCCCCTTGAGCCTGCTCCACCATTCAATAAGATCATGGCTAATCTTCCACCTCAACTCCACTTTCCTGCCCTACGGAAGTGTCGTGGTTATGTTACTGGACCAGTAATCCTGAGGCCTGGACTAATAGTACAGAGAATGTGAGTTCAAATCCCATCATGCAATTTAAGAATTGTACTTTGTTTTATAAAAAAATTTGTATGTAAAAACTGGTATCAGTAAAAGTGACAGTGAAGCTGCTGGATTGTCATAAAACCCGAACTGGTTCACTAACATCCTTTAGGGAAGGAAACCTAGCCCGGTCTATATGTGACTCCAGTCCCACACCAAAGTGGTTGACTTTTAACTGGACCTCTGAAGTGACCTAGCAAGCCACTCAGTTGTATAAAACTTTCTCAGGGCAACTAAGAATGAGCAATAAATGTTGGTATTGTTAGCAATGCCCACATCCCAAGAATTAATATTAAAAAATAAAAGGTATGGCATCAAAGGTTATGTTAATAGGACCATTTCCAATAAAAGCAATTTCATATTATAAGTGGAGTATTAGGATGTAATTTGGCCAGTTGGCAGTTTGCTCTGCCCAAGATTCATTAGGCACATAGCTACTGATGTTTTGTCTGAGCTGGATTCTGTCTCTCACCTCAGGGAACTGGAAGTTCATATATGGTGTTGTACACCTATTGTATGTCAAGGTCAGTCACCTGGTAGTCTATGTTTCCTTCTGAAATAGGGCATGTGAAGGCAAGTGGCCACAATGAATGAGGGGTTTGGGAAACTGGGTGAGCCTGACCATGGTCTTGTTTGGTTTATTGAACATCGCATAAAAGTAAAAAGGAATATCCGAACCAGGGGGAAAATAGAAGTTATGCTACTTACAGGCATGCATTCTGAGACTTCATTTTGCAAAAATGGTGTCTTTTCTCATTGATCCCAAGCATTTAATCCCTTCATTTTATGTATTAGAACTATTTTTGCTCAGATTGTCTTTGGCAAAAAAAAAGGTTTTTGGAGGTACAGGAAAAGTTCTGATATCCGGCACCGACGGGACCGGTGTGATGCCGATCTATCAAAAGTTCCGGAGTGGTGAGCGGATTATCTACCCAGGCTGTTTTTAACTAAGAAAAATTTTAAAATCAAGAAATGTGCAATATACAGTAATTGGGTACTCACCTACAGAATGTTGTGTTAAATCGATGGTGAAAGATGCTTGATTAAGTACAGTACTGCCAGTTGATGGTAATCCATAACTCTTTAATAACTTAACAGTAAAACGAAACTTATAAACGACTTAACAGTAAAACAAAACTTATAAACGACTGTGCAGTGCACCAAAACTTAAACGACTGTACAGTACAGTATAAAGTACTGTACGGTGGTTGACTGTACACTTATTCCAAGCCAACTGGTTCATCAGGATCATGCACTTCAACAGATTCTTCAGGCACTTCCAGTGCTCCAACTCTTTTGGAAGCTTTCTTAAACATGTCCCGGATGTCTGCTTGCTTAGTGGACTCTTGCCTTCTTTGCAGAAAGGTAGACTGCAGAATATGGAGCTGCATAACTTCTTGGGCAGAATAGCAAGAACGGCTTTCAGCAAATTTGATGAATGAAGCAAGATCTGCTGCAGCTTTAGCCCAAGAAATCTTGTTCACTTCAGAAATCTCATCATTTTCCATCACACTTTCCTTTTCTTTCCTTGGATTCAAAACATTCTCCATTATTTCATCATCACTTAGCAAATGCACAACAGCAACTTCTCTATTGGCATCAACCCACTGCTCAATATCACTTTCACTGAGGTGATGTAGAGGGTTTGCTGGGCCTACATCTTTCACCATGTCAGCCATTTCCATTACTGCAGTCTTCGGCGGACGAAAATTGAACCCACGAAATTCCTCCTCTGAAGAAGAACCTTCAGCAAACATTACAGAAGGCCACAATTTGCACCAGGCTTGTCTCAAAGTGTAACCTTTCACCAATTTCCAGGAACATGCAACATTAAAGATGGCATCTTTAAGATTGTATTCCTTCTGAAATGCCTGAATACCTGTATTGTCATCTTGGCTTATCAGTCTATGTTGGAAGTCTTTCCTGTAATGACACTTGAGATTTTGGATAATGCCCTGGTCCATGGGTTGTATGAGAGAAGTTACATTTGGTGGCAAATAAATGGTGAAAATATTTCCAGAAACCAACTCGGATTCATGCGGATGGGCTCTACAATTATCCAGCAATAAAATGCATTTGCTATCTTCAGGTTTCCTTATTCTACGGAAATGTTCCCTCACAGATGGAGCAAAAGTATGATGGAACCATTTTGAAAAGATTTCCTTATCCATCCAAGCATTTGCTTGAGCTTTGTACTCAACAGGTAAGTGCCTCACATTTTTAAATGCACGGGGATTTTTATACTTCCCAATGACGAGAAGTTTAACCCGGTGTGATCCAGCAGCGTTCGCACATGTTAGCACGGTTACACGATTTTTATTTTTCTTGTAACCTGAAGCATTAGCCTCACTAGCCCCAGCAAGTGTTGATTCTGGCAAACACCTCCAAAATAAGCCCGTTTCATTGGCATTGTATAGCTGTGCTGGCGACAAATCATGTTGCTGCACAATCCGATTGAAATAATCGCAGTATTCTTCTGCAGCGTCGTGATCAGCTGATTTCTTCTCCCCGCAAACATCGAGTCGTCGTATCCCATGCCGTGCCTTGAAGCACGATAGCCATCCATCAGAGAAAGCACACTTGTCAGTGAGCTCCATCTTTGCATAAAAATCCTTCGCTTTTGATATTAGCATGGGTCCGGAAATCAGAACACCCTCTGAACGCTTCAGAGCAAACCACTCATAAAGCACGGTATCCAGCTCTTCAAGCTTAGGCTTACGAAGCGTACGCTGTTTCTCTACACTCTTAGATGTCTCCGAGCTTGCATAAAACTTGAGCAGCTTATCCTTCTGCGCTTTGATGTCGTACATTGTTGACGAACCGATTTTGAATTCTTTCATAATGTACATACGCTTCGCTCCCATTTCTAGTCGTTTGCATATATCAATTTTCTGCTTTAAAGTTAACACCACTCTCTTCCTTTTGGTTGGATCAACTTTTGGGATTTCCATAATGCAGTCCAATGAGTTGCAACAGCGTTGGAGACACACAGGACTGTACTGGAACCCCCAAAAATGGCGGATCAGAAGAGGCTACCGGCAGCGTGGAAGGGTGAGACTCCTGATGCAGGGTTTCTGAGGTGTTCCGAGTTCCGCTGGCGCCAAGAGACCGAGTAGTGGCAGTTTGTAGAACTACCCCCACTGACGAACTCGGCAACCGTTGGAGACTCGGACTCGGAACCGGCAACATTGCCGGTTACTCAGGCGCTGTTTTCGGGGGGTGAATTCTGCCGGTAGAGCGAGTTTTCCGGACATACAACCTCCGGTTAAACCAAAGTTTCCTGTAATGTGAAATCGAGGCAGCACAAGTGGGGAAGTGCCCCATTTATGTTGTTGATTTCAGTATATTACCTTTTTAAGTGATACGTTCTTTCAAATAACTTGTACTATAGAGTTGGTTAAAACTTTTCTATTGATGTCCGTATTGCTTTGCAGCTGGATAGGTGTCAGACTAATTTGTTTTTCACACTTCTTTCTGTGCAGGTGACAGATAAATCGGTGAAAGCATTTGCAGAACATTGTCCTCTGCTGCAGTATGTGGGTTTCATGGGCTGCTCAGTTACATCCCAAGGGGTCATCCACCTCACTAGGGTAAGTCCAAGCATGTAACCACTTGTTATAAGTACCTGTAATTACTGTCAGACCTGTGATCTGTGACAATATCTTTGAAGAAGTATAGAATTAATTGGGACATGAGAAGAGAAATATCGATTCTCCTGCCACTCCTCCAACACCTTGACATCATTTAAAAGTTCAAACTTCAGTGAAGTTTTAAGTCTAGTAAGGACTGCTTTGGGACAAATACTGTTTTTTATACCTCTTTCTAACTTGCTAAAATGTATTCCATGGAAGTATTTTTGTGCTAAGCATAAAGAGAGGTACCCAGAAGCTACCCAAAACATTTTAACATTATCGGTGTAAATAGAGGTTTCAAGCTATTTGAGAGATAAAAACTAAGTTTGTTGAGAAAAATTAGCACTTCAGGTGACTTCCATTATTATGTTGCTCAGTTAATAAGAATAATTTTTGAAATTTCATCCAAATGGAGACATTTCTAAACTTATTCTTATTAACTGAGCAACATATTAATGTCAATGCTAAGGAAGAACCTGCATTCATATAGCACCTTTCATGACCCTTGGACATCCCAAAGCGCTTTACAGACAATTAAGTATTTTTGAAGTGTAGTCACTGTTGTAATGCAGGAAACAGTGCAGTTAAAATTGTACAAATTCCCAGCATGTGTGGCAGTGCTGTTGTGATGCAAAGTTTTATTTTCGAGTAGAATCCAGTGAATTACAGAAATAATTTAAAACACAGGTGGAATTGTATGTTGCGTGGGCGCACTGGTTCTACACAGTGATGGCATAGCTGAGTTTGTGTTACTGCGCACTCGTGGGAAATCCACCATAAAAAATAGACAGAGCTATAATAAATGAAGACTTGCCGGTAATGTTTGCTTTCTGTTTGTAAAAACCATGAGTATCCAGTACTAGGACTCAAATCGACTCATAATTTCTCACATAACACTGCCAAAGTTATGTGTTGTTTGGTAATTTATCTGATAAAATTGCCCTTTGCATAGCCACTTCAGTATATTTTAGATATACTTTCCTTGTCTGCAATGTTGATAGAGGTTTGCAGAGCGTTTTTCCTTTTTTTGTTTTAGCCTCAGATGATTTCACTCCACTTTGTTGAAGGCAAACTATATCTAAGCATACATATCATTGACAATTCTACATAGTGTTACATAGTATTTATAGCACAGAAACAGGCCATTCGGCCCAACAGTTCCATGCCGATGTTTATATTCCACATGAGCCGCCTCCCACCTTGCTTCATCTCACCCAATCAACATATCCTTCTATTCCTTTCTCCCTCATGTACTGACCTAGCTTCCCCTTAAATGTACCTATAAATTCTGGTGTAATTTTTGTCTTGGGAGAGGAGGGTTTAGGCAGTGGGTGCCCACACTGTTACAGAATCTAAGCACAATAGCTGCAATGGTTTTGCTTGTGTGCTGTTCTGGACTGATCTTTTTTGGGGGCACATTCCCCAATTTGACTCGTCCCCGCTTATTCTAAGAAAGAAAACTCCAGGGATAGGGTATTCGTTATCCTGGCAATTCGGGATTAGCCTTATTGGGCTACATTTTCCGAAGATTGCCTGATGTGATCAAACCGTTTTCAGTCTTCAGCCTCAAGAAAGATCTTCTCTCCCAACGTAAAAGGAAAGATTTTAATCCCAGGTTTTAGTCAACAATCTGATGAGTTGGGCATTGCAAAAAAAATTCACACTTAATTGATATGGTAATTTGGGTCGGTTTTCCCCCTTCGTTTTTTAAATCACCCCTCCCGACACCTGCAGTCAAGGCATACCTTCCTGCATAATGTCCCAAATATTGGGTGTTAATTTAATGTAGGTGGTCTGTGTTTTAATTCACTCTCCTGGAAGCCTATATCACATGGACTGTTTTCATCTTAATCTGTTTTAGCTCTCCAGTCAGAATTACATTATTATTTAACATACTATTTAACCCTTCAAACACTACAGAAGCAGCTGTTCAAACAAAAACTTTTTCATTGGACAGATCACCACCTCCGAATCGTATCTGTGAAATATATGTGTGTGTGCATGTATAAATATATATTATTGGTTCTACTAGGTTTTTTTTTTACTGTACAGTAGTAGAAACAGTAAAAAATATAATCAGGTAGTAGATGATACAGACTAAGATGGTCCCATATTCAATTCCAGGTGTGTTCCTGGTTAGCTGATCTCATCTTAGGTAGTGTTTGGGCCCCTGTAGATGCTTCAGTGTCTGTGTAGGGTATGATGAGGGGAAATCAGCTTGGATTTCCACTCCTCATAGCTATTCAGTGATCACTGCTAGAAAATGTTATGTCTGGATATTCTCCTCCCCCTGTGGTAAAGTAGCTTGTTGATGCTCATGATTAGTTTTACTCCTAACAAATGAACATTTGGACAAGGCACCAGAGGAATACTGATGTTCACCCAAGAGTCACTGCTTGCTGGAGCGAAAACTTAAAAAGAGCACAATATTCTGTGAAGATAGAAATAAACTTGCAATGAAGTTTGACTTTCCTTCCAAAACTAGTTTATGATTTTTCAACCAAAACATGAGTTTGATTCCTATCCATGCTCCACACCACTGCCAAGGACATTGAATAAGAAGAAGTATTATGTGGAAGGAATCAGGTTTTCATGCAAGGTCAGCCAATGGGTCATATCTTGTAAAGTAAAGCATATTGGCTTACCTGTTTCTAACCAGAGGATGCGCAAATGCTGTTCTCAAACTAATTGCTCTCTTCCGTGAAAGGGTTTTCCATGAGAGGTGTTACATCTTCTGGAGCAGAACTGTTTGTAGTCTCCCTTGAGCTGATATTGTGTATAAAGCTGCTACCTGAAGCAGTTTACATACTTTCATCAGTTATTACAGAACCATCATGTCATCGTCCGATAACAGAGCTTTTGGTCTATTTGCACTTTAATCGACAATTTTCTCAAGTCACCTTAAATCTAAGGCCAAGCATTTTTAAAAATGTGTTTATTTTGAAGAATCCTTCCAGACTGCTTGATGGGCTACAGCAATGGATTAAATGTCTTTGATCTGTGAAGAGAAAACTAGTATAATATATTTCCACAAGTACTCAAGACACATCCTTCACTCTGCTGCCAAGCTTCAAGACCTCTGCCAGTGACGATAAAAGGTGCAGGGCGCTGCTTTAGCAGGACATTCTTGTCCAGTTATCTCTTCTCTCTAGCAAGAAACTGTAGCATCCTCCTGTCAGTTTCTCACTTCACATGTGGAGACACTGTAGCCTCCTTCTGTCATCTCCTCACACAAGTGGATAATTTTCACCTATGCTCCCCCTGTCTCCTTCCTGTTTTAATAGGGTTCAACATCTTCCTACAGGCTCCTCTATTAGCATGGGACAATGCAGCCGCTTCAGTCCAATGCACCTAGCTTTGTGTGGGTCAGATCAGAGACTGAGCCAATGGGGAATTGAATATATCCTCGCTGCGTATTTGAGTACTTAAATCAATTCTATTCATGTGCTTGTTTAAAATATCAGCAGAGTTTTCTTTTAATAGGCCTTTACCGAAGCAACTGATTCCACTCATGCTGATTACATGGAACATCCATTATAAGGTGATGCTGAAGGGATAATTACTAGTCCTAGCCCTTTTTGGTCAACCCCAGATCAGGCGTATTCCCCAGACGTTCACCTTCAACTAAAGTTAAAGATAGCCGAATCCTATAAGACGCTTAATTGGGTCTAAAGGTTCAGACTATCTCTCCCTAAAGGAAAGGAACAACATGACGATGTTACCGTCCTCCAGATAGCACTTTTAATAAGTTTAACTAGACTGTAACCTTCCGGATATTATGAGGGTCCGGAATACCCCCCAGAATTCTGCAACTCCTCACAAAAGAGTGTATAGAAATTGAGTTTGTGAGTTTGATACAGAAATACTATTTGAGACAATTCTAAAAATATATAGATTTATTGAAGAGCCGACATACCGTTAACAGCTGTTGAGTCAGTCGCAACATTAACAGTTCAAAAACAAATAGCTTACATTTCTTATCCTCAGAGATCCTTATTCTCAAATCTTAACTTTGTTACATTTTTACATTTCTTTTTCTTAATTCTAATCCAGAATATCCACCAAAATCAAATTAAAAGTACCTTGATCCCTGAGATTCAGAGCTAAATACTTAGAGCGTGCCTCTGAAGTTGAGAGAATCGCTTTGCCCCTTTCCAGCGACTTCTGACTGTCTAGCTGAAAAGCTGTATTTTTATACTTTTTTTTAGTGGTTTATCCTTTGAAGTTTTCTGCTGATGTAAGCTAATTATCTCTAGTCATCTTCCTGTTGACTTTTTTTCTATTCTTACTGTCAATTTAGTTGCTGCATGCATAATTATGTCTCTACCTTTTGGTGTTCCAAAAACTTATATAAAATTGTTATTACAGATTTATCTCTGATGCCATTCTTATCGAAGGACTTCCATTCAATTCTAAAACCACCGTAACTGGTTACAACCACAGACTCCTGTCTCCGTGGTGTTCCAAGTTCAATACAAAAACCATGTGATTGCTTGGTGCATCTATTGAAGTCATATCTTCAAAGTGTTCTGTTGGTATCATATTTACAACATGTAAATTAAAGACACCAACTAGGGTGTTTGTTTTCCTAGCCATCTTATTTGGTTATATTATATCGTGTTTCCTGTTTCATTTGATGTTACTATTACAAAGGCACATGGTTTTTTAATATTCTGTGTTCCTGTTTGAAGTGTTAGTTTTTAACACTTTACTTGGGTCATTCCATTGTGTTTCTCCCAAACGCCAGACCTTCTGGAAGCACCAAACTGCTATTTCAATAGGGCCATTGTTTTAGTATTTTTAACCAATTCCCATTTCAAAAGCTTGTGTGTTAACATTTCATCTTATCTCAGAAGCCCACACTTCATCTTATCTCAGAAGCCTGTTTGCATAGCTTATGTCATTGAGACTTTAGATTTTTAAACCCATGTATTAATAAAATCAGAATTCTGTTCATACGGAGTATTTTTCTAAAATATGGTTTATTCACAATGCCTTCACTCACTATCACCCAGCTCAATAAATGCAATGATAAGCTATAGAAGACATCTTTAACTGAGAATACTCTGAAGCTAAGATTTTTTTAAAGTGCAATGTGACTTTTGGATAGTGTACCATTAACTTAATTGCTTGCTCTTGTCTGTTTGCCATCAAATTCCACTTTTGATGGCATAACCTAACCATACATCTGAATGCAAGAGAGATTTGAAGAACACTAACTGGAACAGAGAAAATCAGAAATAAGTGAAAGCAGTGTAGTGGTACCTGACTGCAGTTTACCTTCTATTGAGAAGGGAGAAATCTTCCATTGAAGAGTTATATTTGGTATAGACACACAGATCTGAGCGTTTAACACGGCCTAACAAATGTCACCAATGTGCAGGACTTAAATGAGCAGCATAAAGGTAAATTGCAAGTAGGTTAATTCATGCTGTAGGACTGCTACATGTGGTGCCAAAATGGATGACCCGGAAAGCCTCTGAAAGGCACAACAATTTTAGATTTGTTGATATTCCTGAGGAAGGTAACAGGAACAGGAGTAGGCCATTCAGCTCCTCAAGTCAGTTCAGCCATTCAATTAGACCTTGGCTAATCTATACCTCAACACCATTTACATAGAGTCATTACGGCACAGAAGGAGGCTATTCAGCCCATCGAGTCCGTGCCGGCTCTCTGTAGAGCAATCCAGTCAGTCCTATTCCCCCACTCTATCCCCGTAACCCTGCAAGTTTATTTCCCTCAAGTGCCTATCCAGTCTCCCCTTGAAAACATTTGAGTGTCTCCACTTCCATCACTTCCGTCAGCAGCAAATTCCAGATCATCACCACTCGCTGTGTAAAAAAGTTTTCCCTTACATCCCCCCGTATCTCTTGCCCAAAAATTTAAATCTGTGTCCCCTGGTCCTTGTACCATCAACTAGTGGGAACAGCCTTTCCCCGTCTAGCCTATCCAAACCCATCATAATCTTGTACACCTCTATCAAATCACCCCTCAACCTTCTTTGCTCTAATGAAAACAAATCCAGCTTCTCCAACCTGCCCTTGTAGCTAAGATCCCCCATCCCCGGAACCATTCTGGTAAATCTCCTCTGCACCCTCTCAAGGGCCTTCACATCCTTCCTAAAGTGTGGTGACCAGAACTGGACGCAATACTCCAGTTGTGGCCTAACCAGCGCTTTGTAAAGGTTCAGCATAACTTCTCTACTTTTGCACTCAATACCTCTATTTATGAAGCCCAAGATCCCATATGCTTTGTTAACCACTCTCAATATGTCCTGCCACCTTCAGGGACCTATGCACATTAACTCCCAGGTCCCTCTGTCCCTGCACACTCTTTAAAACTGTGCCATTAACTGTATATTGCCTCTCCCTGTTCCTTTTGCTAAAATGCATCACCTCACACTTCTCTGTCACTTGTCTGCCCATTCTGCTAGCCTTTCTATGTCCTGTTGCAGTCGATTGATATCATCATCACTGTTTGCCACACCCTCAAGTTTGGTGTCAACGGCAAATTTAGAAATTCTACTCTTTATTCCAATATCCAGGTCATTTATATATATCACAAAAAGCAGTGGCTTCAGCACTGACCACTGTCTAGCATCCTCCAGTCTGAAAAACAGCCATTTACCACAACTCGCAATTTTCACCCCTTCCATTGCTACTACCTTTTCCACTTCTACCGATATTTTGTCAGCATCCCCCTCCT
Source organism: Somniosus microcephalus (assembly GCF_052327205.1). Lineage (NCBI taxonomy): Eukaryota > Metazoa > Chordata > Chondrichthyes > Squaliformes > Somniosidae > Somniosus > Somniosus microcephalus. Next base: position 173,214,682 of record NC_140987.1, read on the forward strand.
TAGTAAACACCGATACAAAGCATTCATTGAGTATTCTAGCCTTGCCCTGCACCTCTAAGCATATATCACCTTCTTTGTCTCTAATAGGCCCCACCCCGCCTCTTACTACCCGCTTACTGTTTACATGCCGGTAGAAGATTTTTGGGTTCCCTTTTATGTTAACCGCCATTCTACTCTCATATTCTCTCTTTGCCAATCTTATTTTCATCTTTACAACCCCTCTCAACTTATTGTATTTGGTCTGGTTCTCCCTTGAAGAATTCACCTGACATGCATCATACATCCTCTTTTTTTGTTTCATTATCTTCTCTATCTCCCTCATCATCCAAGGAGCCCTTGCTTTGGTTCCCCTACCTTTCCCTCTTGTTGGAATGTACCTAGCCTGTACTTGGAACATCTCCTCCTTAAACATTGTTCCGTTACAGTTTTTCCTGTCAGTCTTTGGTTCCATTTTACCTTGGCTAGATCCTTTCGCATCCCATTGAAGTTAGCCCTATTCCAGTGCAGAAGTTCCACTCTAGCAATGGAGAGGAGCGAGGAACAATCTAATCTAAATCTTATGATACGATGATCACTCGTACCCAAGTGTTCTCCCACAGACACTTGGTCGACCTGGCCCACCTCATTCCCCACCACCAGATCCAGCAATGCCTTCTTCTTAGTTGGGCCAGGAACATACTGGTCAAGGAAATTCTCCTGAACACATTTCAGAAATTCCTCCCCCTTCTTTCCCTTTACCCTAGCATTATCCTAATCAATATTTGGGTAATTAAAGTCCCCCCAATATCACCACTCTATAGCTCTTGCATATCTCTGCGATTTCCCTGCAGATTTGCTCCTCTACCTCCCTCTCACTATTTGGAGGCCTGTAGAATACCCCCAATCGTGTGATTATACCCTTTTTGCTCCTCAAGTCTAACCAAATGGATTCTGTCCTTGTCCCCTCAAGAACATCCTCCCTTTCCAACACAACAATGTCTTCCTTAATCAGCACTGCCACCCCACCTCTCTTTTTTCCTTCCCTGTCTTTTCTGAACACCTTGTACCCTTGAATATTAAGTGTCCAGTCCTCACCGTTTTAAGCCACGTTTCCGTTATTGCCACAACATCAAATTGCCACGCGGCTGATTGTGCTTGTAGCTCACCAACCTTATTCACCATACTTTGTGTATTTACGTACATGCATTCTAAACCCATTTTTGAATTTTTCGTAGTCTTTCTTCCGCCTCTTCTTCTCTCTTAGGCAGTCCCTCGGAACCGAGGATGACTTGCTTCCACATTAAAAGTTAGTTCTCAGGTGACTGATGAGTCCAATGCGGGACCTACAGTCTCTGTTATAGGTGGGGCAGACCGTGGTTGAAGGGGCGGGTGGGTGGGGTGCTTGGGCTGACGTGCGTTCTGTTCCGGTCTGTCACTGTTGGGGATGTCCATGAGAGTCCTGATGTTCCAGGGCCCAAACTTCATTTTAAAGGTGGAAGATGCCTGTGCGTGAATTCTTTTAACGTGGGGTGGCCATTGCACGCCAGCTACCACACGGGCTTGACAGAGCAAGGTCTCGGTCCAATGGCAAGGGGATCCAAGACGATTGGAGACCAGGCTCTGCTACAACGGCCTAGCACACACACACAAACATAATGCTACTGTCCTCCCTCCTTCCCGCAGGTCCTCTCTGCTTGGGTTTCGGAGGATGCATTGTGGAACCCTCTGACGCCTAGTTTTCATGGGAAGTCTTCTTTCCAGGTCGATGCTCAGTGGAATTCCAGAGAAAAATGACACTGGGCACGTTCTGACACCTCTCCTGTGTCATTGGTACTCTAGTTAAATGAAACAGACGAACTTCCTGTTCGTGCCCAGTATGTCCCTCGGAAATGTATGCTGCATGTATAGAGGGTAAAGAGCTGGGGCTGTGGGTCTCCGCTCCTATTTTTCCTCCCTAATGCCCTAGGGAATGCCGCACACAGGGCATTAGCCGGAGAGAAATTTACCACAAATGAAATGGGACACTTGTCTGATCTGTCACGTGCAGAAGAAGGTTCAATCTTCATATCATAAGTGCTATTGGGAACTTTGCTTCTTGGGTAATATTGCGATAAATAACTTGGCAGATATTTTATTTTCTGGGTGTTTAGCTCTGACCCCTTTACCTTGTTCCATCTGGTTCTATACTTACCGAAGGGGGCTGATCATTGCTCCACTTGCAGACACTGCCTTTTACTGGATTTGACGTAATCCCATGTGACAGCTCCAAGCTCTCTTCAAAAACCTACTGCCTCTAGTACTATCTTCTCTAGTACTATCCAACACACTCACTCTTTTATGCACCTTATTCCTCTTTTCTACTCCTATATGCATGTCTTTGTTCCATATTCCTTGATACTCTTACCTCATTAAAAATCTGTTGATCTCAGTCTTGAAAACTCCAATTTTCCTAGCATCTCCTTTATGGGGGAGAAAATTCCATAATTCTATTACCCTTTGTGTGAAAAGTGCTCCTGATTTCCCTTCTAAATGTCCCAGCTTTAATTTCAAGATTATGTCCCCTCGTTCTTGATTCCACCATCAAAGGAAATAGTTTCCCTGTACCCACCCTATCGAATCCCTGTATCATTTTAATGACCTTGATCAGATCACCGCCTAACCTTCTGAACACAAAGGAATACAAACCAAGTTTGTACAACTTGTCCTCATAATTTAATCCTTTAAACCTCGGTATCATTCTGATGAATCTGTTCTGTAACCCCTCCAATGCCAATATTTCCTTCCTCAGATAATAGCAAAATACTGTGGATGCTGGAAATCTGAAATAACAACAGAAAATGCTGGAAATACTCAGCAGGCCAGGCAGCATCCGTGGAGAGAGAAACAGAGTTAACGTTTCAGGTCTGGGACCCTTCATCAGAACTGGAAAAAGCTGGAGATGTAACAGATATTAAGCAGGTGCAGAGACAGGGTGGGGGTGGCGGTTAGGAGGGGAGGAAGGAATTGAAAGAACATCCTGTACTTTTGTAAGAGGCAGGAAAGATAAAATGTTGCAAATGGGAATGGCAAAAATCATACAGCATGAAAAATGGGGGCAGGGATAATTATCTGAAATTGTTGAACTCAATGTTGAGTCCGGCAGGCTGTAAAGTGCCTAATCGAAAGATGAGGTGCTGTTCCTCGAGCTTACGTTGAGCTTCATTGGAACAATGCAATAGGCCTCAGGTTTGGTGTCCAAAACTGAAAGCAATACTCCAGATGGAATCTGACCAAAGCTCTCTAAAACTGAAGCATCACTTGGAATGCTTTTTGAAAGAGCAGGCTCGATGGGCTGAATGGCCTCCTGCGCTGTACTATTTTATTCTGACTCCTTCCTTTTGTATTCCAGCCCCCTTTGAGGTAAAGGCCAACATTCCTTTAGCCTTTTGATTACTTTTTGTACCTGTCTACTTTTAGTGATTTGTGTACATGGGCACCTCAATTCCTTTGCTCATCCACAGGTCTTAGTCTCTCGCCATTGAGAAAGTATTCATATTCGTCTTTCTGGGATCCAAAGTGGATGATCTCACGCTTCCTCACACTAAATTCCACCTGCCATAGTTTAAGTCTGAAAAAAAAATGTTGAAAATTATCTTGTCATCCTCTGCAAGAAAGTCCTGAATATTACAAATGGATTGCGTTAGTCACGTCTAGGTTCTTGTGATTTTTCTTTTACTATAAGAGGCAGGAAAGAAGTATGGAGAACTTAAATCAGTGGTGTGTAAAATCACTGGATTTCAGTTTATCACTTGACTTTGGCTTATCATTGATGTCACAAAGCAATGATGTGTCTCTATTACAGTTGTGAAAGAGCCATACCAGAGGCAAATAAATCCGTCACCTGGTAAAGCTTGATTTTTCACAAGTTAATGGAATACTTGTAGACAACATGTCGCTCCTGACATAATGAAAATTGCAAAGAGGGGAACATCAGTTCTAAAGAGGGGAACATCAGTTCTATGTCAGTGTGAGTTCAACAATTGCCGATGTAGAAACAGAAAATGCTGGAAATACTCAGCAAGTCAGGCAGCATCTGTGGAGAGAGAAACAGAGTTAACATTTCAGGTCGATGACCTTTCATCAGAACTGGAAAAGGTTAGAAATGTTGCAGTTTTTTGCAAGTACCGAGGCAGGGAAAGCAGGGAGAGGAGGAAAGAACAAAAGGGAAGGTCTGTGACAGGGTGGAAGGCAGGAGACATTAAATGACAAAAGGGATGTTGGTGCAAGGCAAAAGAGGGTGGTGATGGGGCAAGTAAAGACACAAAAGATGGGTCCAGAGGAGGTGTAAATGGGAATAGCAGAATCATGACCAACAGTTGCTTCCAAAAAAATGGGGGCTGAGGTTATGAGCTGAAATTGTTGAACTCAATGTTGAGTCCGGAAAGCTATAAAGTGCCTAATCAAAAGATGATGTTCCTTGAGCTTCTGTTGAGCGTCATTGGAACAGTGTAGGAGGCCGAGGTCAGGGTGGGAGTGGAGCGGTGAATTAAAATGACAGGTGACCGGAAGCTCGGGGTCATGCTTGCGGAATGAACGGAGGTATTCCGCAAAGTGGTCACCCAAGCTGCGTTTAGTTTCCCCCATGCTGAGGAGACCGCATCATGAGCAGCGAATACAGTATACTAAATTGAAAGAAGTACAAGTAAATCACTGTTTCATCGGGACGGAGAGTTTTCGACCTTGGACGGTGGGAAGGGAGGAGGTAAAAGGGCAGGTATTGCATCTCCTGTGCTTGCACGAGAAGGTGCTGTTGGGGGTGATTGAGGAGTGGACCAGGGTGTCGCGGAGGGAACAGTCCCTTCGGAATGCCAGAGGTGGAGGGGAGGGGGAAGATGTGTTTGGTGGTGGCATCACACTGGAGGTGGCGGAGGATGATCCGTTGAATGTGGAGGCTAGTGGAATAGAAGGTGAGGACAAGGGAGATCCCTGTTGGGGTTCTGGGAGGGAGGGGAAGGGGTGAGAGCAGAAGTGTGGGAAATGGGACGAACATGGTTGAGGGCACCGTCAACCACGGTGGAGGGGAATCCTCGGTTGAGGAAAAAAGACGATATATCAGAAGCACTAGTGTGGAAGGTGGCATCGTCAGAACAGATGCGACGGAGGCAGAGAAACTGGGAGAATGGAATAGAGTCCTAACAGGAAGCGGGGTGGGAGGAATTGTAGTCAAGGTAGCTGTGGGAGTCAGTGAGCTTATAGTGGATATTGGTCGATTGTCTATCTCCAGAAATGGAGACAGTGAAGTCAAGGAATGGAAGAGATGGGAAGGGTGGAAATTGGAAGCAAAGTTGATGAAATTTTCCATTTCGGGGCGAGTGCAGGAAACGGCACCGAAATAGTCCACCTGAGTAAGACGGGAATAAAGAATGTTCCATGTATCTCAGAAAAAGGCAGACATAGCTAGGACCCATACTGGTTCCCATAGTAACACCATTTATTTGGAGGACGTGAATGGAGTCACAGGAGAAGTTGTTCAATGTGAGAACAAGTTCAGCCAGGTAGAGGAGGGTGGTGGTGGACAGGGACTGGTTGGGCCTCCATTCAAGGAAGAAGCGGAGGGCGCTCAGGACACCCATTGAATGTCCATGGTGAAAAGGAGACTAGGAAACTGTTCAAGTGGAGGAGGGCGTTGGAAGAGTCGCAGATGTAGGTGGGAAGAGACTGGACAAGGGGAGAAAAAATAGAGTTGAGACAGGGAAAAATCAGTTCCGTGGGGCAAGAACAGGCTGAAATTGCCGATATATCTTGATTCTAATGGGACTTGGGCCTGACTCATAATGACTTGATTGCAGATCAGTTATCTGGATTTAGCAGGCAGTGGGAAATTGCTTCTTTAGGACATCTTCCATTAAACTCTGCAGATTCCCTCCAGGCTGTTTATTATAAATGTACTGTGTGCAGTGTTTTTTTATACTTAAAAAAAAAAAAAATCATTTTACTTTTTTTCTGCCTGCCACCACATGGCACTCAGTGCCACATAAGCATTCAGAAAGACAGCCTTAGGTTGTTTAAGAAATGAAACCCATTGTGTTGTATGAAGGTGCTATACTGTACCTACATGGTCTGACAAATTAGCCTGCTGGGGATAAGTTTCCCAAAATGAGATTGCTTCCACTGTTAAGTGTTTTTCTCACTGTGTGATATATAATAGTCTGACACTAAGGGCAAGAAGTTCCTGAAAAATCTTCTGTTGAGCAGAGCAAGTTAGATGGGCCAAATGGCCTATTCCTGTTCCTATGTTTCAAATCATCGACAATCTGTCTGGTATATATGATCTGTATATACTATGCATATGTCTGTATTTCTTGTTCACTAGCCCTTGCTCATGTGGACAGATTTTTGTTGTCTGTATTAACATTCTAATTAAAAAGCGCTGCTCAGAATCCATCAACTGTTAATCAGTTTTTGGGTATGCATAGCAGTTCTGGATATCAATTCCAAATAATTACTTTGGGATTTATTGTTATTGCCTTTAGATTAAAGATCTCAAAACCCCATTTTCTCACAAATCAAAATTTTATGAAATACACAAAATTCAATAATTGTAAATGTGATTTTATTTAAATTTGTTGTGGACATACACAGTGTTGTACATGTACACAATATATTATCTAAAATCTGTCAAACTAATTGCAGAAACACTTTTTGAAGGCAGTAAAAAAAAAGTTAATTTAGGTAACTTTGGATATCTTTCTAAAATCAAATCAGAATTTTTATTTCTTTTTGTTAAGTTATTTAATTTCTCCAAAATTATTTATTGCATTATTTAATGCAATTTTTATTTAAACTATTGCTGGAATCTGGTTGTTCAAAAAAAGCACCTGAATTGTTTTGCAAGTTGTACTCTGCCCTGCGGTGTTTTACAGTATATTTTAGCCTAATTCTAAACTAATTGAAGTCTTGGGTTCTGGTTGCCAGTATTGTATGTGCGTTAAATATTCCGCCTCAATGTAGTGATTAACAAATAAAAAGCATATGGAAGTGTGAGACCCTGTGACCTGAAGGAACCGTCAACAGCAATGACCTGAGCTACACCGAGTTCAGCAAAATGAAATATACAAAATTCAATAATTGTAAATGTGATTTTATTTAAATTTATTGTGGATATACAGTATTGCACATGTACACAATATATCATCTAAACTCTATCAAACTAACTGCAGAAACACTTTTTGAAGGCAATAAAAAAGCCAATCTAGGCAGCCACAAATGTCAACAATAGAATGATCTGTGTTAATAAGGCCGCTTAATAAATCTGTTTCAAGCTTGGAAATGAGCTCCAAAATTCTGATTTACAAAATTTTACAATAGGTTTTCACGCTGCCTGACAGCTGGTATTGTTCAGCCATTTTAAATGCCCTGCTGACACCCTGAGCTAAATAATGGCCGCTTGGATGACGCAAAGAAGGACCGCCAGTTTTTAGGGAACTATTCTATTGCAAGATTCAGTGCCTTCTGGAGAGAGAGGAGAGGGAAACATGAGCAAAAGTGTGCCTAATCAGTATTGTACCAGCCACAAAGTTGTATTTTTCAAACCATCATCGTAAATAAATGTTTCTATCATATCAGTCCTTTCATCTTGGACTTAGTTTTTGTGTTATTTTCTGTGTAATGCAGACCTGTGTAAGATTATTAAAGCCTGTATGCTCATGACTTTAGGCAGCAGAATTCACCCTGGTTTATTGCTGTGATGCTTTGTTGGAGGCTTAATAACACCAGAGACCTGAACAGTCTCTGGATCCTATGTACAGTATTTTGATTTTTAAGTATGGATGATGCTGGTGTACTGTTCAAACATGCCTCTGGATTCAGTCCAAAGTAAATTTGTTCAAATTAAGTTGCTTTGTGTTTAGCCAGGTTATAACGTAATGTTCAGCAGCATTATATCAAATGTGTTCAGTCTCACAAAGAATAAATGTCTACATTATCAACTGCATAATTAGAATGTCTTCGAATTAAATATGGTTTAAATCTTGAGGAAGCAATAACATGTGTAATTACCTTTTATAACACATGTGGGGCAATATATAACCCAATAACAATTATTTCCCTGGTTGCAGCAGCTCTGTGTGTGTAAGATGTCTAACAGAGTGCAACTTCTGCAATTGAAAGAGCTGCAGGAAGTGATGACGAAGAACATTTAGATCAGTGCTATTCAGTGAAGGAAGTGGGCCACCTGTGGTCCACAGCCTGCCAGTTCTGAAATATTTTGGAACTTGGCTATGTATGCAAGAACTACTTGAACCTTATCATTGTCTCAGAAATGTTTCAAATTGTTTCATTTATATTAAATTACTTTGAAGTCAAGTGACGACTGCTATGGAGGTAGAACACAGCTAAAAAACCATCCCACCAAGGAGATGAATGGCTAGTCAGTGCTTTGAGGTATGACTGCCACTTGAACTACTGGAAGAGGCAGGTAGTACCTCAAATTGCTGCCTATTTGATAATTGCACCTCCTCCCACAAGGCAGCATTCACATGGAACACTGCTTACATTATAGACTTGTGTACTTGAACGGGGCTTGAATTCACAACCTTCTGACTCAGTGGCTGGAATTTTCACCTAAAGAAAACGGGTGTGTTTGGAGCGTGAGGGCAGTTAAATTGTTAAAAATGGGATTCCCGACCTGATCCCATCTCCAACCGATTTTGCCGGAGGCGGGACGGGCAGCCAACCCGCTGCCAGGGGGCATTACCTTAATTTAAATATTGTAATGAGGCTGGAAGCCTCTTTTTTCACCTCCATTAACTGCCTCTAGATGGGTTTCACACAATTCGTGAAACCCGGCAATTAAACCAAGGCGGGGACTGCTGCATCCAGGAGGTAAATGGCTTTCTATCTACCTCCTGGATCCAGTGTCCCTAACTAACCCACCCCCCGTGATCGGAGACCCCCCCCCCCCCCCCCCAAACGAGGCCGCCGATTGCCTCCCCAGGTCTCTGATCCCCACCATGAGGCCTCCCCCGCTCTATTCTCCCCCACCCCACCAGTGATGCTGAGGCCGGCCATGATACTCTGATGGCCAGACTCGATCCTCTCTTCCCCCCACCCCCAGCTGATAGAATCAAAGAATAGAATCATAGAATGGTTTCAGCACAGAAGGAGACCATTTGGCCCATCGAGCCCGTGACAGCTTTCTGCAAGAGCACTTCAGCTCGTCCCACTCCCCTGCCCTTTCCCTGTAGCCCTGCATATTTTTTTCCTTCAGGTACTTATCCAATTCCCTTTTGAAAGCCACAATTGAATCTGCCTCCACCACCCTTTCAGGCAGTGAATTCCAGATCCTAAACACTCGCTGCGTAAAAAAGTTTTCCCTCATGTCGCCTTTGGTTCTTCTGCCAATCACCTTAAATCTGTACTCTCGATCCTTCTGCCAATGGGAACAATTTCTCTCTATCTACTCTGCCTAGACCCCTCATGATTTTGAACACCGTTATCAAATCTCCTCTCAACCTTCTCTAGTCTCAGGAGAACAACCTCAGCTTTTCCAGTCTATCGACGTAACTGGAGTCCCTCATCCCCGGAAACATTCTTGTAAATCTTTTCTGCACTCTCTCTAAGGCCTTCACATCTTTCCTAAAGTGCACTGCCCAGAATTAGACACTACTCCAGTTGAGGCAGAACCAGTGTATTATAAAGGCTCATCATAACTTCCTTCCTTTTGTACTCTATGCCTCTATTTATGAAGCCCAGGATCCCGTATGCTTTTTTAACCACTTTCTCAACCTGCCCTGCCACCTTCAACGATTTGTGCACATATATCCTAAGGTCTCTCTGCTCATGCACCCCCTTTAGAATTGTACCCTTTAGTTTATATTGCCTCTCCTCATTCTTCCTAATAAAAATGAATCGCTTCGCACTTTTCTGCGTTAAATTTCATCTGCCATGTGTCCGCCCATTCCACCAGACTATGTCCTCTTGAAGTCTATCACTATCCTCCTCACTGTTCACTATACTTCCAAGTTTTGTGTCATCTGCAAATTTTGAAATTGTGCCTTGTACACCCAAGTCGAAGTCATTAATATATATCAAGAAAAGCAGTGGTCCTAGTACCAACCCCTGGGAAACACCACTGTATACCTTCCTCCAGTCTGAAAAAAACTGTTCACCACTACTCTCTGTTTCCTGTCACTTAGCCAATTTCCATGCTGCCACTGTCCCTTTTATTCCATGTGCTTCAACTATTATGTGGCACTTTATCAAACGCCTTTTGGAAATCCATGTACACCACATCAACCACATTGCCCTCATCAACCCTCTCTGTTACCTCATCAAAAAACTCAATCAAGTTAGTTAAACATGATTTGCCTTTAACAAATCCATGCTGGCTTTCCTTAATTAATCCGTATTTGTCCAGGTGACTGTTAATTTTGTCCCAGATTATCGTTTCTAAAAGCTTCCCCACTACCGAGGTTAAACTGACTGGCCTGCAGTTGCTGGGTTTATCCTTGCATCTTTTTTGAACAAGGGTGCAACATTTGCAATTCTCCAGTCCTCTGGCACCACTCCCGTATCCAAGGAGGATTGGAAGATTATGGCCAGTACCTTCGCAATTTCCACCTTTACGTTCCTCAGCATCCTAGGATGCATCCCATCTGGTCCCAGTGACTTATCTACTTCAAGTACAGCCAGCCTTTCTAGTACCTCCTCCTTATCAATTTTTATCCCATCCAGTATCTCAACGACCTCCTCTTTCACTCTGACTTTGACGGCATCTTCTTCCTTGGTGAAGACGGATGCAAAGTACTCATTTAGTAACTCAGCCATGCCCTCTGCCTCCAGTCGTAAATCTCCATTTTGGTCCCCAGTCGGCCCCACCCCTCCTCTTACTATCCGTTTACTATTTATATGCCTATAGAAGACTTTTGGATTCCCTTTTATGTTAGCTGCCAATCTATTCTCACACTCTGTCTTTTGCCCCTCTTATTTCATTTTTCACTTCCCCTCTGAACTTTCTATATTCAGCCGGCTGACCCCCACCCACCAGCTGATCCCCGATTCCCTCCGATCCCCGGCCGACCCCTCCCCATCCTCCAGCCATCCGCATGCCAATCACCGATCCTTCGGTCAACCCCCGACCCCCTCCCCTTCCGCGATCTCCGAGGCAGCCGTTCCCCGACCCTCCTCCGCGAACCCCGAGGCAGCAGTTCCCTGATGCCACCCCCCCGGCAATCCCCGAGGTAGCCATTCCCCAACCATACCCCTCACCCCGGCATGATCCCTCCCCTGGACTGACCCCTTGCTCCCTCTCCGGAACTGAGACCTACCCGTCCGCAGCCAGCCAGCCTCTCAATCTGGTTGGCTGCGGGCAGGAATCAGGCCCTGCCGTTAAAGTCAGCAGGGCCTACGGGAAATCCGGCCTCTCGGGTTTCCTGCCCGCCTCGGAGGTCCCCCGCCCCCAACCTGCCTTCCTTGAGAAAATTCCGTCCAGTGATTTTGAGTGCTAGCAACTGAGCCAATCTGACAATAATTGAATGGAGGGAGATCGATAGACGTGGACCCACGACAAACTGTTAGTGAATAACCATGATTTAGATCATTCTGGACTACAGATTCAAAACATGCTAGATGTGTCAATACAGGGAGGGAGAAATCAAAGAGTGACTAACTGTGCATGGCCTGTTTCCGCTGACAATGAAATTCCTTCTGTAGAATAAAAGTATATATAAACGATTGTGTACAACAAAGTGGTTGAAATGAAACTGGAACTGTCAGAACTGTGACAAGCCTCAGAGATCTACAACATTGGATGCAGCTGAGCACTGCTCTTGAGTAATCTAACAAATGCCCCTTGGTGTGTGGCATGTTAGTGCTCTGTTAATGGTAGGACTCTGCTTCTAGTCCAGTGATTCTTGACTGATCTCAGTCTTAGTCTTGGAGAACTTGGGCAGGTGACAGATGGCAAATTGTAGATGTAAAGGGGTAAGCAAATCTGGAGGGAGCACCAACTGTTTGTTCTCCCTTCCTGGTAGCCCGTACCATTAACATCACTGACGATGAATGTCCTCATATGTTCTGCAACAGTTCCTTAGTAGATAGTGGGATTGGTGACTTAGACCAGCCTTAAGATTGCTCTGGTGCTGTCGAATTCCTTGAGATTTCTTAACCTCTTGCATGGTTTCCTGATGTTGGATGGCTCTCCTTTTGTTGTAGCCTGTGCTGTTTCCTATGGAGCTGCTGATAGTCCCCATCAGTGACTAGTGAGTGGCTTAGCAAGGTGGGAGATGCAACTTGAGTATCTCCACGGTGATAAGAACACTGGCAATTTTTTTAAAACTTGCAATCAAAAACTCTCCTCAATATTATGTTCTCTAAAATGGTGGGGGGCTTTGAACAAAATGTGCCCCATTTGGACTTTCCCTCCCTTTGAGTAATTTACACCACACTACACTTTCCACCAGTCAAAGAACAGCATGTCCAACTGACGTGAAATTGATAGCAAGTCCTCATGTCAAAAACAAGGAAATGGATGGAAAGAAAATGTGAAATTAAGACCAAAATTTTTTTTAAATAATGCTACTTGAAACATTTTGGATCTTTGTTTATTTGATCAGTCAAATTTTTTTTTAAAAAAGGAAAGCTTGTACAAACTGAAGTGCTTATTGCTGTCCTGGATCCCTGTGTCACAGTTTAGTCCATGTTGTGTAATACTCACATTGACTGGATTTTCACTGCAGTTTTATTATGGGCCACATTGTGAACAAGCCAGCCTTTCACATGCACCATCAACATATTTACCTAATGATGGCTATTATGTTCATTAACAAACACTAGGTAATGTGTTTTAAAACCCACCAGATTCTAAAAATTTTGCACTAAAACTGAAAATGCTGGAAATAAATAGAAACCGGTCCAGAGAAAAGCTAGGTTAAGGTTTCAGGTGTAGCGGACCCTTAGGCCACAATTTTCCCTACCTTGGCGGGTCACGGCCCCACTCCTGGCTCCATCCTGACCTTCAACATGACTTTCCCCGATGGGGCTTGTTAAGCCCGCCCAGCAAGTTTCCCGGCCAATTGAAGGAAGCGAGTCTGATGATGTCATTTGATGATGCATCATCAGCTGGTTTCCTTAAAGGGACCATGCGCAAATTTACTTTGACATTTGTGCTGTCAGTGTTCTACAGCATTGAGGTGCTGCAAATACTGACGAGCACTGCACAGACGTGCACGGCTGCACCCAGGCTCTGCCATGACTCCCTCCATATGCTTATGGAGCAAGTCACAGCAAACAGGGAGGTCCTCTTCCCTTCCAATGGGTGGAAGAGACCTCCCCAGGAGACCAACGCATCCTGGTTGCACATTGCACAGGAGAACACAAGCAGGGATGTCGTTAGGAGGAGCAGGCTGCAGTGGCGCAAACTTTCAATGATCTCAATACATCACAAAACGTTACTGCAAAGCCACACTCAACTTCATTCTGCTGTGCCACTCATCACATCCCCATCACTTTGCCTTCCCTACCCTACTCCTGCACATCCTTACTCACACTAATTTGCACCTCCACCCATCCCTCTCTATCTACATTATCGCTTCCCCATCTCACTAGCCACCCCTCACACTCACCCTCATCCTAGTGCAATCATACTAACTAACAACACACAAGGGTAGGCACTTGTGTGTTTTAGCCAATGTTCATGTGAAGTATCTGTTAATGTGCTGATGCCCTCTGACCTGTGCAGCATCAGGTGATTGCGGAGAAGCTTGGTAGTGTTGTTGGTGCTGCTGGTGTGCCTGCTGCTGCTGATGTTGCGACTGATCGTGGTCATGGTCAGATTCTGATGACCAAGGTGAGAGAGTATAAACCATACCCATGCTGATGTAATAGATGGCAGGTGAAGTTGAGATGACAGAAGCGATCTGTCACTGGTGGGAGAAGTTGTTCCAATGAGGTGACACTGGATAGAGAGTTTGCTCCAAACACTTGCAATCTGCATAAAGCTCAATCTGTCTTCCAAATGCAGTAAGCAACAGCTTTTGAGCTTGGAAAGTGAACAGCTGTGAGATGGGAGCTTTTATAGCACATTTCAAGCTGTCAGGTCATGAGATGATTCCATGGCTATTCAGCTCTCGACCTGCTTACCTGACGTGATCCCCGAGCAGCGTGGACCCCATGGGTGAGCTGGTAAATTTTAAAGGTGAGCCCAAAATTGTTGCTAATCCTCTGTTAACAAGGTCATAATGACCCGAATTGCCTCCCCCGCCGCTGCCTGTCAGGTCTGCTCAGTGCTGACGGACCCGACATTTGGTAAAGGCACGTGGCAGCGGGTTGACCCCAAAGTCAAAAAAACACTTTCCCACCCGACCTGCCACCGATCCCGCCCACTGACCCAGCAAAATCCAGCCCTTAGTCAATTCCAAAGAAAAGTCAACCTGTTTTTTCTCTCAAACTCATGAAGGACCTACTGCATTTTTGTAGCATTTTTCAGTTTTTTGCTGGATGGTTAATGTTAAATCTGTGAATCTTGATGTATGGTGTCCTTCAATAAATAGACAGAGACTGCAGATAACAAACAACAGGTGTTTACTGGGTGAGGGTTACTCTAAAAACTAACAGTACAGATCCCTACTAAGGGTTTATATACAGGTGTGGTCACTGCCGGTACTACAGTATACAGGAGCTGTAAAAGTAGTTCTCCCATTAAAGGTACATGCACAACAGTTAATACCAATTTGAAGGCTGCCAGCTTTGTTTTGACTTGTAACTGAAGCTGATGAAGTCCTCGTGCCAGAAACAGCTTGAAACTGGTGGTAATATTTGTTTCAGCCAATTTACGACTTCATAGTTTTCATATGGTGCATGGAGATATTGGGGTAGATTTTCTGATCTGCCGCATTTGTCAACACGGGCCTAAAATTGCGCACGTTTTGAAGTGTTTCTTTTCTCAAATTTCCATTCAAATTTATTTGCATTTCACCGAACACAAACCCTGCCACGAACCAGCGCAATTGGGCAGCATTTTAAAATGTAATTTTTTGTAAAAAAATTGCCTTAAAATATATTCCTTGATATATTTAAGAGTGGTAACTCGGCATAGTTGAATTAGTCAAGCTGAAAACAGGTTTATCACAAAAAAGCATTTTTAATCAGTGTCAATCCACTGAGTAACAAGATTTTAAATGACTGAAAATGACTTTAAGAAAATAGATAGAACCATTTGCTAGTTATATTGGCGTACAGTAGTCAATTTCTTGGTAAGTTTAAAAAAAAATGATATTCAAAAGTTTTTAAAATGTTCCTATTAATGTCCTTGCACTCAAATGAACCGGCTTAATTTTTAGAGCCTCCTCGAAGGCTTGCAAATGAGCGCAATTAGCAGAAACTCCTAATGGTGATTAATTCATCTTGGGGGGGTGTGGCTAGTTTTGTGGGCGGGGCCGGCTTCTAGTGTGATTTTTAAACTAGCACAAAAGAAACTCGAATTATGCTTAAGGTAATTTGCGCATAAAATTCTGCGGTCTTTTGCGCTGGTTACATCAATTTTGGGTGAATTGCGCCAACAAAAACCAGCATAACCGAGCAGAAACTCCAGGCCATTATGCTTCTTTATAAGATTCACTAGACATTTCCAGGTAGTAAAGGTTTTCCCCAGCACAGCTGCAATGGCGCGTTTGGTGACAAGTGATGTTAATTGAACTTTAATGTTCACCATTGACATCACACTACATTTGTGCTGCAAATTGCTGGAACATCAGTCCAATAACGGCGGTGATGTCAGTGTCGCATCTAGGACCTGATGAACGTCGTGCCCAATGGCTAATCTCCTTGATCAATGAAAGAAAAGGACAGAGAAAGAAACAGAGTGAAAGAGGGAGAAGGAAATAGGGTGAATTAGAGTCAAATGAAATCTAGACAGAAATACAAATAAAAAATGGGAAAGAGAGTGCATTAAGAGATAGAGAAAAAAGAGGCAGAAAGGAAAAGTAAGAAAAAAATTAAAAACTACCAAGCAGAAGAAGAGGAAATTGTAATTCAGTTGTGTTTAGTATTTGCGTGGCATGGTAATCCTCTTTTAATGTAAATCAGGAGAATGCCTCTTTTTCTCTGTAATTAATGGCACTAATGAAATAACATTTTCAGAAATTGTTCAATTCCAAACCCTACTCCTCCTATAATTATGTTAGCAAGTTGTTATTTATGGAGTTTCCATTAAGGGGAATTTTGGGTCCAAGGGGCCTATGTCTCGGAAAGTGCCTACTCATGCATTATTTCTTGTATTTCATAAATCTGCTATCTCACTGCTAATTGTTCCCACTTAAATACAGTGAGCCCAATCTTTTTCAGATGCTCACCATACAGAATGCAGCTTGCCTTTCATAGTAACCTTGAAGTTAATGCTGGGCACTTTTATGTTTTTAAACTAGTTTTAAAGCAAAAATGAGTTCAATGCAAACTGAAATAGCTGTGACTTAGAAAGTATCAGACAACTGATTTTTTTCTCACGGACTTTGCAGTCACTTTAGACTCCTGCCTTTCATCTGTTGCCAAGTTCTAGATGCTGAGTTTAACTGTTAAACTGTTGCATCCAGAGTACTTAGCTATGGTGTGCTTGCTCTTTGATAAAAAAAAATTCCCACGTGCAGAAATGTTTTCTAGCTGGAACAATGATTGATTGGGTTGATCATGGTATGGAAAATGATACATATATAACATTTGACACAGTTTCCCTTTTTCTGTTATATGTGCAAATGTTACAAACATTTTTGCACTGGTTTCAAATTGACAACACTGAGAAATTGGTGTAGCTTTTACGCAGGTTTTAATCTCTCCCTGTACTGTAAGCATAACATTTTGGTTGTACTCTCACCACCTTCTGTATATTTAAAAGTGTATCCCTACACACAAATGTGCATAGTTTACAAATGCATGGAGTAACACAAATTTGCCCATTGTATACTGGAAAAATCCGTTTCTGAATCTGGTCAGTTCCTGAAATTGACTGATGACGTATGGTATCATTGGATTTTTTGATGAAAGTAGCGAGCATTCCTGGATGCAGATCATATGAGAAGCAGTGCACCACTACCTGTTACGGAATGCTCTTAATTAACAAATTTGGATGTTTATTTAGCATAAAGTACTTGATGAAAAATAATTGTTAAAATATTTGATGTACCAGTATATTTCCTGTGACAGACAATAAAAAGTAATTTTGAGTAGGCCTCAGTAAACATAGAAGATAGGAGCAGGAGTAGGCCATTTGGCCCCTCGAGCCTGCTCCGCCATTCAATGCGATCATGGCTGATCATCCAAAGTCAGTACCCTGTCCCTGCCTTCTCCCCATATCCCTTGATCCCTTTAGCCTTAAGAAATATATCCAACTCCTTCTTGAATATATTTAATGAACTGGCCCCCACCGCCCTCTGTGGCAGAGAATTCCACAGGTTCACCACTCTCTGGGTGAAGAAATTCCTCCTCATCTCAGTCCTAAATGGCTTACCCCTTATCCTTAGATTATGACCCCTAGTTCTGGACTCCCCGGCCATCGGGAATATCCTTCCTGCATCTAGTCTGTCCAGGCCTGACAGAATTTTATAGGTTTCGATGAGATCCACTCTCAATCTTCTAAACTCCAGTGAGTATAAGCCCAATCGACACAATCTCTCCTCATACGTCATCCCAGGTATCAGCCTGGTGAATCTTCGCTGCACTCCTTCCATGGCAAGAACGTCCTTCCTCAGATAAGGCGACCAAAGCTGCACACAATACTCAAGGTGTGGTCTCACCAAGGCCCTGTACAACTGCAGCAAGACATCCTTGTTCCTGTACTCGAAACCTCTCGCTACGAAGGCCAACATACCATTTGCCTTCTTAACTGCCTGCTGCACCTACATGCTTACCTTCAGCGACTGGTGCACAAGAACACCCAGGTCTCTTTGCACTTCCCCTTCTCCCAATCTATTGCCATTCAAATAATAATCTGCCTTCCTGTTTTTGCCACCAAAGTGGATAACCTCACATTTATCCACATTATAGTGCATTTGCCATGTTTCTGCCCAATCACCCAACCTGTCCAAATCGTTCTGGAGTTTCATGACATCCTCCTCACAGCATACCCTCCCACCCAGCTTTGTGTCGTCTGCAAATTTGGAGCTATTACATCCAATTCCCTCGTCCAGATCATTAATATATTTTGTGAACAGCTGGGGTCCTAGGACCGATCCTTACGGTACCCCACTAGTCACTGCCTGCCACTCGGAAAACGACCCGTTTATTCCAACTCTTTGCTTTCTGTCCGCCAACCAGTTCTCTATCCAAGTCAATACCTTGCCCCCAATCCCATGTGCCTTAATTTTGCACGCTAATCTCTTATGCGGGACCTTATCAAAAGCCTTCTGAAAGTCCAAATACACCACATCCACTGGTTCTCCCTTATCTATTTTACCAGTTACATCCTCAAAAAATTCCAGTAGATTAGTCAAGCATGATTTACCTTTTGTAAATCCATGTTGACTTTGTCCGATCCTGTCACTACTTTCCAAGTGCTCTGCTATTACATCTTTTATAATGGACTCTAGCATTTTCCCCACTACCGATGTCAGGCTTACTGGTCGATAATTCCCCGCTTTTTCTCTACCACCTTTTTTGAATAGTGGGGTAACATTAGCTACCCTCCAATCCATGGGTACTGTTCCAGAGTCTATCGAGTTCTGGAAGATGACCAGCAAAACCCTTATTATTTTTCATGCTGTGTTGTCCACACGCTCTAGGAATATAGACTAGTTTTAATAACTTCTTGTATCTACAGTAAGGATCCATTACCTACCTGATATGGGTGTCTTCATTTTCAGAATGATGTGCACAGTGTCAGAGATGGCCTGGCTTAATAGGTTTTGGATGTGCTTGTGCTGGAAGCAAAGTGGCTAAGTTTATAGTAATTTGCTTGGTTGTTCTTGGTTTCAATTAGGCCAAGGAATGCAGTGAGTTTTTCTGTTAGTTACAACTCATGCAGTAAGGAGGGTGGTAAGTTGCAGAAGTACAAACACTCATACAGTTTCTTGAGCTACAGCTCTGCTGAAGTATGACGTGAGTGAAAGAAAAGAAGAAATACTTATTTATTTTTAACTTAAATAGTTTTACAAATGTTTGAATGCAATTGTATTCAAAGACCAAATGCTACCATGGAACTGATATACCTTGACTGTTCGTAATATTTATCATTAACTTGTTCCTGTTCCTGGGACTAGGGACAGGGTCACTGGCAAGGCTTGGAAGCTAAGCAGAGTCAGGCCTGGTTAGTACCTGGAGGGGTGACCATCAGGGAAGACCAGGTGCAGAAGGTCACGGAAGGAGCCCCGAGGAGGGGCGGTTGGTGAGAAGGTCACGGAAGGAGCCCCGGGAGGGGTGGCTGGTGAGCAAGCCCGGGCGTTGGGCTGAAGATTGTCGGACAGGGGGAATGGTGGAAATGGAATGGCGGCGCGCACAGACGCAGTGGCTTTGCTTCTCCCAGGACGGTGCTATTTACGTTTAATGTTAATGTTATTTGTACTGGACTCATGGGAGCTTGCAAGATCACATTTCGTTGTTCATGTACTTGTGCATTGTACAATGACAATAAAGTTGAATTATTATTATTATTATTATATTTTTTTGTGTTCATTCTCATCACTGGCAAGGCCTGGAAACCAAATTTATTCCCCATCCCTAGTTGCCCTTGAGAAAGTGGTTGGTGGGCTGCCAAAATGAACTGCTGCAGTCCATGTGGTGAAGGTACTCCCACAAAGCTGTTAGGTAGGGAGTTCCAAGAATTTGACCCAGCAAAGATGAAGGAACGGCGGTGTATGGCCAAGTCAGAATGGTGTGTGACTTGGAAGGGAACTTGGATGTGATGGTGTTCCCATGCACCTGCTGATTTGTTCTTCTAGTTGATGGAAGTCATGGGTTTGGCAGAGTCTGTCGAAGAAGCCTTTGCAACTTGCTGCTGTGCATCCTGTAAATAGTACACACTTAGGCACAGTACACTGATGGTGGAGGGAGTGGATTAAACTAGTAAATGGGGACTGATTAGTCCTGGATGGTGTTGAGCTTCTTGTGTGTTGTTGAAGCTGCACCCATCCAGGCAAGTGGAGGGTATTTCATCACACTCCTGACTTGTGTCTTGTAGGTTGTAGAGAGGCTTTGGAAGTCAGGAGGTGAGCCACTTACCACAGAATACCCAGCCTCTGACCTGCTCTAGTAGCCACCACATTTATGTGACTGGTGAAGTTGATTTTGTGCTCAATGGTGACCCCCAGGATGTTGATGGTTGTAGACTTGGCGATGGTAATGACATTAAACGTCAACGTAAGGTGGTTAGGCTCTTACTTGTTGGAGATGGTTAGTACTTGGCAGTTGTATGGTGCAAATGTTACTTGCCACTTATCAGCTCAAGCCTGGATATTGTCCAGTTCTTTCTGCAAGTGAGCATGGAATGATCCATTATCTTAGAAATTGCGAATTGAGCTGAACACTGCAGTCATCAGTAAACAGCTCCACACTGACCTCTTTGATGGATGGAGGGTCATTGACGAAGCAGCTGAAGATAGTTGGGCCTAGGACGCTGCCCTGAGGATTCCTGCACTGATGTCCTGGAGCCGAGATGATTGGCCTCCGACAACCACAGCCATCTTTCTTTGTGCCAGGTATGACTCCAGCCACTGAGGACCTTTCCCCCTGATCCCTATTAACTTCAGCATTACTAAGGTTCCTTGGTGCCACACTCAGTCGAATGCTGCCTTGATGCTAAGGGCAGTCACTCTCGCCTCATCTCTGGAATTCAGCTGTAATGAAGTGTGGAGCCTAGTGGTCCTGGCGGAACCCAAATTTACCATCGCTGAGCAGGTTATTGGTGAGTAAGTGCCTCTTGGAAGGCGTCGTCAACAGTGCTATCATCACTTTGCTGATGATTGGGAGTAGGCTGATGGGGCGGTAATTGGCTGGTTTGGATTTGTCCTGCTTTTTGTCGACAGGGCGTACCTGGGCAATTTTCCACATTATCGGGTAGATGCCAGTGTTGTAGCCGCACTGGAACAGCTTGGCTAGAGGCGTGGCTCGGTCTGGAGTACTACAGTCTGGATGTTCTCAGAGCCTGTTACCTTTGCTGTATCCAGTGCACTCAGCCGTTTCTTAATAGCACGTGGAGTGAATCGAATTGGCTGAAGACTGGCATCTGTAATGGTGGGGATTTGTTGCAAACACTTCAGCCTTGTGTTTTGCACTCATTCTGGGCTCTTCCATCATTGAGGATGAGACTGTTCCTGGAGCCACCTCCTCCTGTTAGTTGCTTAATTGTCCACCGATATTAATGACTGGATTTGACAGGGTTGCCCAGTCCATTGCTTATCGGATAGCTTAGCACTGTTTAGCATGCATGTAGCCCTGTATTGTAGCTTCACCAGGTTGCCACCTCATTTGCAGGTTGCCTGGTGCTGCTCCTGGCATGCTCTTCTACTCTTCTCATTGAATCAAGGTTCGTCATCTGGCTTGATGGTGATAGAAGTGTGAGGGATATGCCGGGTCCTGAGGTTGCAGATTGTGGTGGAATAAAATTCTACTGCTGCTGATGGCCCATAGTGCCTCATAGATGCCCAGTTTTGAGCTGCTAGATCTGTTCTTAATCTATCGTGCTTAGCATGGTGGTGGTGGCGGCACACGGGATGATGGAGGCTGTCCTGAGGTGAAGATGGGACTTGGTCTCCATGAGGACTGTGCAGTGGTCACTCCTACCAATGCTGTCATGGACAGATGTAGCTGCAACAGGTAGGTTACATAATTAAATTTTAATTATTAGGACACAGTCAAAGCAACTTATGGTTCACAGAGAAGAAAGTACATTAGCTTTGTATCTGCTGCGGAGAGTTTAATCAATATTGATGCACATCTCTTGAAAGTACTACAAGCTACAATCACTGCAGGCAGAATTGGTAGTAAATTTAATAACCTTGATAATGTAAAGCTAAAAGTCTGGGAATGGGGAAGGGAGCTAGAGGGAAAAACATATATGGCAATAGTCAGTGTTTCACATGGGCAGCTTTTTTGGGGCCCTGGCCATTGTGTCAGTTTACTTAAACCTCCATAACATTGCCCACCTCTGCCCCTACCTCAGTCCATCTGCCACTGGAATGCTCATCCATGCTTTTGATACCTCTGGACTTGATTGGTCTCCTGATGATGTCCTGACCAGTTTCCCATCTTCCACCTTGCATAAACTTCAGCTTATCCAAAACTCTGCTGCCCTTACTTTATCCTGTACCAAATTTGTCTCACCCACTACTACCCCTGTCTTCACTAATTTACACAGGACCCCGGTCCCCCAAAACCTCAAATTTTAAATTCTCAACCTTGTATTTGAATAGTCCATGGCTTTGCCCCTCCTTATTTTTGTGACCTCCGCTGGTCCTGCATCTTCATCCTCCAGACTCACCGTTCCTCTTACTCTGGCTTCTTGTGTATTCCCTCTCTTTGCCACACCATTGGCAGCCATGCTTTCAGCTGCCTAGGCCCAATGCTGTGGAATTCCTTCCCTACAGTCCTTTGCCTCTCCACCTCCAAGACCCTCTTTTTAGAACAAGTTTGTGGCCTCTCTTAATAATATCTCCTTCTTTGGCTCAACATCCATTTTTCCCTTCATGCCTTTGAAGCTTCTTGTGATATTTTTCTACGTTAATGAGCTATATAAATGGAAGGAAATCAAAGATTGTTTTATTTTTAATGGGCAGAGCCAAATACGTGAGAGAGGAAAGCACATTCAATATAAAGTGCCCTTCTTCAAAAAACTATTGTCACAGAATCATACAGCACAGAAGGAGGCAATTCGGCCCATCGTGTCTGTGCTGGCTCTTTGAAAGCACTATCCAATTAGTCCACCTGCCCTGCTCTTTCCCCGTAGTCCTGCAAATGTTTCCTTTTCAATTTTGCCGATTAAAAGTGCTTCTGTTTGTGCAGGTCAAAACGCAGGCTTGTAAGAGTCACCTGCCCGGTCTCCTCATTATACATAGGTTTTTGGTGGGCCCAGCCTCTGCTGGCTGCCAATCTCCAGAGAGGGGATCAGCATCCATACTGGTCCTGGAAGCTGGCTTTAATATTAAAACATAATTCAAAGAGTTAGAGATGGTCAGGTGCAAATTGTGAAATAACATAGCTTTGGGTCAATTGAAGTATATGTTTTCTGAGTCTATTTTTAATTTTATTTCATTTAATTCATTTTCAAGTTTGATATTAATTGGAATTTCCCAAACCAGTGTCCTTTAGCCCTTATAATATTCCCAGCACCATCTAAATGGATTAGACTTATTAAAACAAAACGCTTTGAAAACTCTGGGAAATAAAACAGCTGCACTAATGCATAAAAGACTTCTGTCGTTGGAGAGAATCACAGCAAAACACAGGTGGGATCGCAGTTACAAACTGGCACAGAGCGTGGGGCAAAATTCCTATGCACTAAAGAGGTTCGTGGTGTAAAGGTGACTGCTGATGAAGCTGAGAAACAGAATAGTGTTTCTAACTTTCTTTGGTATGTTACAGTCAAACACTGTATGGGCAGCAGTAGATCTAGGTGAAAAAAAGCCAAATTGCCAGGGCAAACATTAAAAGTTGTAATGTAGAGAGTGACTTCAGTATAGAATTACAAAGACATTCTGGGTCTTGAGACAAATAAGAGAAACAGTCAGTTAAAGTTGTCACTGTTTCTCTGATGGAATGAGAATTGCTCTTCTGACCCTCTTGAGATACAATGAAAACGGCTGTTGTGAATGATCTGATCTAGTGGCAGAGAGTGCGAGCCAATCTTGGTGAGTGAAATTTGGTTTTGAATTGTGTTTTCATGAGCCACCTGTGTAAATATTTATTTCAGACAATAAGTACCGTTGTGCTGTATCTGTTGTTGAGTTGCTGCACTTTGCTTTAATTGCCTGCTAGCTTTACAGCGGTACATTTTAGTATTTGAAAAAAGCAGTTATAATTATTTAATTGTTTCCAATTAATATTCTTAATTTTTACGAATAGTTTCACTAACTCACTGACACTTAAACATGCGATTACTGAGCCAGACACACCCACACCTCTTTCAGCCTACTTTTTTCCTCACAGTCTCAGAATATGCGATTGACCAATTTAACCACACTCCCTCTTTGTAAAAAAGAAAATGTCAAAATAGCAGTTATGTGCACCTGCTTAAGTCCGTGCTTCGTTAGGACTAATAAGTTAAAAAGGGGAGTTTGTTTTAGTTCAGCCGTTCTTCTGAGTTGTCGTTTTTGGTCAAAGTACTTTGTGTTGTTTTTAAGTGGTTTATGTTATTTTGCGATCCGAATACTCGAGGATGAAAACGGGCAGAATTTGCTGTTCAGAGCCAGAACATTATTCAACAAGAACCAATGACATTTTTTCATCTGAAGAGGCTCTTACGAAAGGCAGTTGATCCACTGCACAAAAATTGCAGCTTCTGAATTTTACGGAGACATATCTTTTTACAAGAACTGTTGGGAAACATTTCTGTGAAAGGCCCAACATTGTAACAGTTAATGCAAACTGAGCTATAATTGAATAGGATTTTATGCAATTCACAATTCAAAAATGATCACAAGACACTATCATTAAATTATTTTGTCAGGCTTCACAATTAGTAACTAGGCACAGATTGAGCACATGTTGATTAAATGAGCTCATAACTGCCACAAGAAGAATTTAGAATAAATAGAACACTTGGCATCGAGGGACAGTTATTAGAGAGTAATCTTGTTTCGAGATTCACATCACTAACTTCCAGCAGTCGATACTCATCATTTGATCTTCGAGGTGAGATTATAGCCTTGTAATCACTCCCATATATCTGTTATTTTTATGATTTACGACTGGATTTCCTGTGGCATTGCTCATGGGCCCTGGTGGCCAATATTACTTTACAACACACTGTCTGTGAATGGTGTCATTTCAAATGGATTTATGTATGTTGTGGTATTCTGTAAACATAGTGATGAAGAGTGTTTGTCTTGCTGTCACTGCAGTACCTTTACATCTGCACAAAGACC
This sequence comes from Somniosus microcephalus, assembly GCF_052327205.1. NCBI lineage: Eukaryota > Metazoa > Chordata > Chondrichthyes > Squaliformes > Somniosidae > Somniosus > Somniosus microcephalus. Next base: position 173,239,701 of record NC_140987.1, read on the forward strand.
TGGGAGTAAGCAGGTTGCCGAGACTGGGACTAGGAGGGAGGAAGGAACAGGTAGACCATGAGCTGGAGCTGGGGCAGTGACAGAGGGAAGAGGAGGCCTGACCCAAAAGCTGGTCTGAGATTGCTGATTCCTTACAGTGGAGACATAAAGGAAGGACTGGATTGGGACTTGCAGGAAGCAAGGTAGCTTGCCACCCTTGGGTTGTGCAGGAAGAATGGTCTTTGCTTCAATGTCAGTTGCTTAATTGAGTCGAAGGAAGAGTGGCAGACCTGACCGAGAGACATGGGAAAATGGGAGGTCTGGCATTTAATGTGGGAAAGTGGGAAGCTTAGTTGGTGCAGGTCTGATGAGTTAGGCTAGGAGATTGGCCAGAATCATCACGAGATACAGGGAGGCAGGTAATAGAACAGGGATTGATCTGCGATGATCACATGACAGGTAACATCAGCAGTTTCTTGGTTCCTTGGACCAGTCAAATCATTAAAAGATTAATGGAGGCACTGTTTGAATTATCCCCACCAGCCAATTAGATTACTAGAAAGCAGCACAGACCAAAAGGTCAATCAGGTGGCCAGAGGAGGCTGTGAACTTAACTTCTTTCATAATCCAATAGATAGATATATTGTGGGACAGTTTCTTAATATTTTGACCCTTTTTATCTCCCTTGCCAGTGATGGTGTTCATACAAGGATCATCCAAGATGTTCCCTGTAGTTGATGCAGGAAGAATGAATGACTGTAACCAATCTTTGCAAACTTTTTGACTGATCTTCTGTACTGAATCATAAAATGTTACAGCACGGAACCAGGCCATTTGGCTCATCAAGTCTGTGCAGGTGTTCTTGTCTGCATGAACCACCAATTTCTATACCTCATTTTTGTCACAATTCTCTTTTTTTCTTGAAAGAATTGTATAAGGTTGATGAGGCATCACTGTTAAAAATATGTGCTGACTCCAAATAATTTCATCCCTTATTATAGACTCCTTCAAGCCCCAGAAGGAAGTTTAAGCCTCCCAGAACCCCCATGCTCCCTCCCTCACTCCCTCCCTCGAGATGCCCCTTAACCCCCGGCTGCACCTTACCTGATAGCCAGTGTGTGGCCAAACACCGCCTGATTTTCTTCAGGCAAGCAACCACTTCCCAGCGACCTCATGTTAAAATCACCATGGCCTCAGTCTGCCACGGGCAGGCATAAAATTACTTTGCCAGCACAGTTTCCTGCTGGAAACCTGCTGCGAGTTAAAGTCCCCCCACCCCCACTGTTTTGTAGCCAGTTCATACAGATTGGAGCCTTAAACTGACTTCACAATGCTCCAGACCCATATTTAACGTTTGGCGATTTGCATGTTGGGTTTCGGCTTCTTACATGGTGGCCTTAAAAACAGATTCACATTTGGAAATGAAAATCGATGCCATGGATTGGCACAGTGCATCGGTACTGTGCTGTACCGTGGCTGAATATAATTTTCCACATGGCCAGTTTCTTGATTTTACATATGCCATCTTAGTTTTTGGTATCAGCAGAGTGACTGAATTGGGGGTCTTGTGACGGGAGAGAAAAAACTGGTGAATGGATGCCTAGGAGCATGTTACTTGCCTGACCTCTCGTACTGGATTGCATCACAGAGCCTTATAATGAAAATAAAATGTAGCCGACACTGGGCAGTGTGAATAGTTATTTCTGTGATCTTCGATCACTACATCTCAAAGGTCACATGTACAACCTACTCCCAATGCCACTTCAAAGCCAGGCTATTTGAGGTTCATGCAGGCAGCCTGCAATGATTTGTTACTCTGTTTTAACCTTCTCTGTGTAGCTAAGCCCTCAGCTTGGTGATTTTTCCTGACCGTGCGGCTGAAATTGAAAGCTCGCCGGCGGGGTGGGGGAATTTTGGCAGTGAACCCATATGAATGAACTGTTTTAGAAAGAGTCTTAACTTTGTTATCTGCTTTTTGAAACCTTAAAACAAAAAGAAAAGCAAAAGCAGTTTTACACCACTTGTACTGCGGGCTATTTTTCCATCTCTTGTCTGCACTTTCGCAATCACTTTACCTGCGCCATGGTCCAGTGATGACAATAGTTGTAAATCTATTACAGACTGTGCTTTAGGGGTATGAATCATGGGGCCAGCATAACTGTCACTGACCCAGAGTTCTTTTTTTGGTTAAATATCGCCATTTTTTGAGAAGTTGGAATTCTGAAAGAACATTTTCTTTTAAACAAAAAAGATATTAAGTGGTTAGGGAAAAAAAGGCAAAAGCAAAATACTACGGATGCTGGATATCTGAAATAAAAACAGAAAATATCGGGAATACTCAGCAGGTCAGACAGCATCTGTGGAGAGAGAAACAGAGTTAACGTTTCAGTTCGATGACTTTTCATCAGAACTAGAAAAGATTACAGATGCAACAGATTTTAAGCAAATACAGAGGCAGAGAAAGGGGGGAGTTTACAAAAGAACAAAGGGAAGGTCTGTGATAGGATGGAAGGCAGGAGAGATTTAAAGACAAAGGGATAATGGTGCAAGGCAAAAGTGCGTGGTAACGTGAGAAGTAAAAAAACAGAAGATAGGTCCAGAGGAGCTGTAAATAGGAAGAGCAGAATCATTACCAACAGCTGCTGTTCGGAAAAATGGGAGCCGTGATTATGGTCTGAAATTGTTGAACTCGATGTCGAGTCCGGAAGGCTGTAAAGTGCCTAATTGGAAGATGGGGTGCTGCTCCTCCAGCTTCTGTTGAGCTTCATAGGAAAAATAGGCACATCCTTTTGACAGTACATTTAGGTAAACATTGCATTGCAACTTTTGAAAATCCATATTTTTTTTAATGGAAGCACTGGCTTTTCCTTTCATCAAACCATTAGTTTAGTTAGTCACAGGTTTCCTGCTGAAAAAGTGCATGTTGAGAATTCTCTCTGTGCAGCATTGGGTAGGATTTTTACTCAAAAGGTGAAATACTTCAATGTTTTTTTGTAAAAATGCCTCTGGCTGTGTTATTCTGCTCAGGAGCCCAAGAGAGAAGTACTGAAGCGTTTTACAGCTTACTGATTGGGATCTGACACCAAGAGGGTTCTCGTTAGGCAGATAAGTTAACCGTACATCAAATAGAGTACAGGCAAAAAAGTGTGAAAGGAAGTAAAACATCAAGATCACTTAGCAGTGATAAAGAAAAAAAACATGAATGCTGGAAATCTGAAATGTAAACTGTAATTGCTTGAAGTGCACAGTAGGTCAATCAGCATATGGGAGAATGTTGATAAGTTGATATCTTAGCTGTGACCCTCAGCAATTCTAATGAGAGGTCACAGCAGCATCATTAATTTGTCTTTGTTTTTCTGATGATGATTGCCCTGCTGTATGTTTCCTGTATTTTTGTTTTGATTTAAGATTGCTTAGCACTCACCCCTCCACTGTCAGAAGTTCCTAGGGAGAAGACTGGGGAACTGTCACATCTGCCCTTGTATTTTAGGAATTTTAATTTTCTTTTGAACATTAGTCTTCATGTTCATTTGATAAATTCAACTGAAGAACACCCCTTTTTTCCCCTAAATGTTTGAGATGTGTTTTTGTACATTTGGAGCGCATTGTAAATGTAAATGAAAGCAGTTGTGTCATCGGCTGGTACAGAGAGTAGGGATCGTGGGCAGGTACTCTAATTGGCAGGATGTGACTTGTGGTGTCCCGCAAGGGGCCTCAACTATTCACCGTATTTATTAATGACTTAGATGATGGGTTAGAAAGCCACATACCCAAGTTTGTCAATGACACGAAGATAGGCAGCAATGTAAGCAGTGTAGATTGAAGCATAAAATTACAAAGAGATGTTAATAGATTAAGCGAATGGGCATAACTGGGGCAAATGGATTTTAGTGTAGGCAAATGTGAGGTCATCCACTTTGGACCTAAAAAGGGATAGATCAGAGTACTTTCTAAATGGTGAATAGCTAGAAACAGTGGAGGTCCGAAGAGACTTCGGGGTCAAAGTACATAGATCATTAAAATGTCATGGACAGGTACAGAAAATAATCACAAAGGCTAATGGAATGCTGGACCTTATATCCAGAGGACTAGAATTCAAGTTATGCTACACCTATACAAAGCCCTGTTTAGACCACATTTGGAGTACTGTGAACAGTTCTGGGCACCACACTTTAGGAAGGATATATTTGCCTTGGATGTAGTGCAGTGTAGATTTATCACAATGATACCTGGACTCCAAGGGTAAAATCATGAGGAGAGATTACACAAACTAGGGTTGTATTCCCAGGTCATCCAGCACACCTGGAGAGAACAAAGAAGTTAAAATTTCAGGTGTATCCGTTCATCAGAAGTAGCATTCCTGTGTGACAAAATTGGTCTTTGCTATGATCACCATCCGAATATTTTCCTTTCTGTTGTTACCTATTATGCTTATCATAGAATCATAGAAACTTAGAGCACAGAAGGAGGCCATTCAGCCCGTCGTGCCTGTGCTGGCTCTTTGAAAGAGCAGTCGTGCTTAGTCCCACCCTCCCACTTTTTGTCTGTAACCTTGTGAGCTCCTCAAGTACCTCCTTGTCAACCTCAAGGACCTGTCCAACTCCCTTTTAAAATTATTTATGGAATTAGCTTCCACCACCTTTTCAGGTAGAACGTTCCAGATCCCGACAACTCTCTGAGTGAAAAATTTTCTCCTCAACTCCCGTCTAGATCTTTTGTCAATGATTTGCCAGTGGGAATAGTTTTTCTCTATCTGCTCCAGCAAAACCTCTCATCATCTTGAAGACCTCTATTAGGTCACCTCTTAACCTTCTCTCTTCCAAGGAAAGCAGTTCTAACTTTTCCAACCTCTCCTCATAACGGAAGTCCCTCATACCTGGTAACATTCTGGCAAACCTCCTCTGTACCCTTTCTGAGGCCTTTACATCTTTCCTGAAGTGTGGTGCCCAGAATTGTCTACAATACTCCAGCTGAGGCCTAACCAGTGATTTATAAAGTTCCAGCATGATCTCTTTGCTTTTATGTTCAATACCTCTGTTTATAAACCCAAGTAACCCATATGCTTTTTTTAACCACCTTATCAACTTGCCCTGCCACCTTTAAGGATTTCAGTGTATGAACAGCAAGGTCTATGCTTATCTACACTTTTCAAAATCGCGCCATTTATAGTTTACTGTCTTTCCATATTAGTCCTCCCAAAGTGCATCGCTTCAGACTTCTTACAATGCCACCTATCTTTGTGTCATCAGCAAATTTGGATATGCGGCTTTCTATCCCATCATCTAAGTCGTTAAAAAATACGGTGAATAGTTAAGGCACCAACACAGATTAAACTCCATCTGCCATGCTTCTGCCCATTTCACCATCCTCTCTATGTCATCCTGAGGTCTACAACTGTCCTCATCACTACTACTACGTTGTCGAGTTTCATATCATCTGCAAATTTTTTAATGCTGCTCCCTACACCCGAGTCTATGTCGTTTATAAAAATTGAAAAACATCCATCCACCACCAGCCTCTGCTTGTCACTGAGCCAATTCTGTATCCATACCACCACTTTGGCCTTAATTCCATGGGCTTCCATTTTCTTAACAAGAACATAAGAAATAGGAGCAGGAGTAGGCCAATCGGCCCCTCGAGCCTGCTCCGCCATTCAATAAGATCATGGCTGATCTGATCCTAACTGCCAATACACTATCACAGAACCATCTCCTGCATCTAACAGAATTAGACACACGAAATAGGAGCAGGATCAGGCTACACGGCCCCTGGGCCCGCTCCGCTACCCACAGGGCCATGACCGATCCGAACCTAGACTCATGTCCAAATTCCTGCCCGCTCCCCGTAACCCTTAATTCCCTTTACTTCTAGGAAACTGTCTATTTCTGTTTTAAATTTATGTAATGATGTAGCTTCTACAGTTTTCTGGGGCAGCATATTCCATGGACCTACCACCCTCTGAGTGAAGTAGTTCCTCCTCATCTCAGTTTTGAAAGAGCAGCCCCTCATTCTAAGACTATGACCCCTAGTTCTAGTTTCACCCATCATCGGGAACACCTTCCCTGCATCCACCCGATCCAAACCCTTCACAATCTTATATGTTTCAATAAGATCGCCTCTCATTCTTCTGAACTCCAATGAGTAGAGTCCCAATCTACTCAACCTCTCCTCATATGTCCATCCCCTCATCCCCGGGATTAACCGAGTGAACCTTCTTTGTACTGACTCGAGAGCAAGTATGTCCTTTCTTAAGTATGGACACCAAAATTGTACGCAGTATTCCAGGTGCGGTCTCACCAATACCTTGTACAACTGAAGCAATACCTCCCTATTTTTATATTCTATCCCCCTAGCAATGAAAGCCAACATTCCATTGGCCTTCTTAATCACTTGCTGCACCTGCATACTAACCTTTTGAGTTCCGTGCACCAGGACCCCCAGATCCCTTTGTACTTCAGTACTTTCCAGTTTCTTGCCATTAAGATAATAACTTGCTCTACGATTTTTCCTGCCAAAGTGCATAACCTCACACTTTCCAGTATTGTATTCCATCTGCCAAATCTCTGCCCACTTACTTAGCCTGTCTATGTCCCCTTGAAGGTTTTTTATGTCCTCCTCACTCACTACTTTCCCCCCCATCTTAGTATCATCTGCAAACTTTGATATGTTACACTCGGTCCCCTCCTCCAAATCGTTAATATAGATTGTAAAAAGTTGGGGACCCAGCACTGACCCCTGCGGAACACCACTAGTTACTGATTGCCAGTCTGAGAATGAACCATTTATCCCAACTCTCTGCCTTCTGTTAGATAGCCAATCCTCTATCCATGCCAGAATATTACCCCCAATCCCGTGATTTTTTATCTTAAGCAATAATCTTTTGTGTGGCACCTTGTCAAATGCCTTTTGGAAGTCTAAATACACTACGTCCACTGGTTCCCCTTTATCCACCCTATATGTTACTTCCTCAAAGAACTCCAGCAAATTTGTCAAACATGACTTCCCCTTCATAAAACCATGCTGACTTTGTCTTATTAAATTATGATTATCCAAATGTCCTGTTACTGTCTCCTTAATAATGGACTCCAAAATTTTATCTACCACAGATGTTAGGCTAACCGGTCTATAGTTTCCAGCCTTCTGTCTACTGCCCTTTTTTAAATAAGGGTGTTACATTAGCAGTTTTCCAGTCTGCCGGGACCATTGCCGAGTCCAGGGAGTTTTGGAAAATTATTACCAATGCATCCACAATCCCTACCGCCACTTCCCTCAAGACCCTAGGATGTAAGCCATCAGGTCCAGGTGATTTATCCGCCTTGAGTCCCATTATTTTACCGAGTACCACTTTCTTAGTGATTTTGATCGTGTTTAGCTCCTCCCCCCCTTTAGCCCCCTGTTTGTCCAGTGTTGGGATATTCTTAGTGTCTTCTACTGTAAAGACTGATGTAAAATATTCATTCAGTGTTTTTGCCATCTCCATATTTCCCACCATTAATTTCCCGGTCTCATCCTCTAAGGGACCAACATTTACTTTAGCCACCCTTTTTCTTTTTATATAACTATAAAAACTCTTACTATCTGTTTTTATATTTTTTGCTAATTTACTTTCATAATCTATCTTCCCTTTCTTAATCAATCTTTTTGTTATTTTTTGCTGTCTTTTAAAGTTTTCCCAATCCTCTATCCTCCCACTAGATTTGGCTACCTTATGTGCCCTTGTTTTTAGTCGAATACTATCCTTAATTTCTTTACTTAGCCACGGATGGCTGTCTTTTCTTTTACACCCTTTTCTTCTCAGTGGAATATATATTTTTTGGAAGTTGTAAAATAACTCCTTAAATGTACACCACTGATCATGTATCGTCTTACCCTTTAATCTATTTTCCCAATCCACTCTACTCAATTACGCTCTCATACATTCATAGTCTCCTTTATTCAAGCTTAGCATGCTTGTTTGAGATCCAACCTTCTCACCCTCTAATTGAATATGGAATTCAACCATGTTATGGTCACTCATTCCAAGGGGATCCTTTACTAGGACATTTTTAATTAATCCTGTCTCGTTACACAGGACCAGATCTAAGGTTGCCTGCCCCCTGGTTGGTTCAGTTACATACTGCTCAAGAAACCCATCCCTAATACACTCAATGAACTCATCCTCAAGGCAGCCCTGCCCAATTTGATTTGTCCAATTAATATGATAGTTAAAATCCCCCATAATTATAGATGTTCCCTTATTACAAGCCTCAACTATTTCCTGATTGATACTCCGTCCAACAGAGTTGCCACAGTTCGGAGGCCTATAGACTACGCCCACTAGTGTTTTTTTCCCCTTATTATTCCTTACCTCCACCCAAACTGTTTCATTGTCCTGATCTTTTGACCCAATATCATTTCTCTGTATTACAGTGATTCCTTCCTTTAGTAACATAGCCACCCCTCCTCCCCTTCCTTCCTGCCTGTCCTTCCTGATCGTTAAATAACCTGGTATGTTTAATTCCCAGGCATTGTCACCCTGCAGCCATGTTTCTGTAATGGCCACAAGATCATACCCATATGTAGTTATTTGTGCCATTAACTCATCTATTTTGTTACGAATGCTACGTGCATTCAGATAGAGAACTTTCAAAGATGTTTTGTGACACTTAGTTCCTGCTTTTGCCCTTTTTATTACTTTACCTTTTACTCCATACCTTCTGCCCCTTCCTGACATGCTCTGGTTTTTAATTTCCCCACTGCTACCTAAGTGTATGACCTTCTCTGTTGTCATTTTTATTATTTGCTCTCTAGGAACCTCCCCCCCACTAGTTAGTTTAAAGCCCTCTCTACAGCCCTAGTTATATGATCCGCCAGGACTCTAGTCCCAGCACTGGCCAAGTGAAGCCCGTCCCAACGGAACAGCTCCCTCCTGCCCCAGTACTGGTGCCAGTGTCCCAGGAAGCAAAACCCATTTCTCCCACACCAGTCTTTCAGCCACGCATTTAACTCTCTAATTTTATTTGTCCTAGCCAAATTCGCTCGTGGCTCAGGATTATTACCCTTGTGGTTCTGCTTTTTAATTTGGCCCCTAGCTGCTCAAACTCCCTCAGCAGAACCTCCTTCCTTGTCCTATCTATGTCGTTGGTACCAACATGGACCACGACAACTGGATCCTCCCCCTCCCACTCCAAGTTTCTCTCCAGTCCAGAGGAGATGTCCTTAACCCTGGCACCGGGCAGGCAACACAGCCTTCGGGACTCTCGCTCTCGGCTGCAGAGAACTCTATCAATCCCCCTAACGATACTATCCCCTACCACTACAACATTTCTTTTAACTCCCCCCACTTGAATGGCCCCCCGCTCCACGGTGCTGTGGCCAGGTTGCTCATCCTCCCCGCAGTCCCTGTTCCCATCCTCACAGGGAGTAAGAGCCTCGAACCTGATGGACAAGTGCAAGGGCTGCGGCTCCTCCAACACTACCTCCTGGATCCCCGTACCTGCCTCACTTCTAGTCACACCATCCTGACCCTGGCCACGGACTACATCTGAATTAATTAATCTAATTGGTGTGACTACCTCCTGATACACAGAGTCCAGGTAACTCTCCCCCTCCCTGATGTGTCTCGGTGTTTGAAGCTCGGACTCCAGCTCTTCAACACGGAGCCGGAATTCCTCGAGCAGCCAACACTTACTGCAAATGTGATCACCGTGAGCATCAATGGTGTCCACCAGCTCCCACATATTGCAGCAGCAACACATCGCCTGATCTCCCATTCTATGTAATTAATTCAATTTATTAATATTATTCTTAAATACCCTCTGCCTCGATTCTAGATGGTGAATATCACACCTTAGAAACTATAAACCAAGGAGATTTAAGCTTAAAAAGGGAGAAATACTTACCAACCAATCACTTACCCACTTTGTGGTGACGTCACACCTTGAATACTTTTTACACCTCTCCTTCCCTGAGATTGGAGATTGGTGAGGCCTACCTGAGCCTGTGGGGCCTCTTGTAGTCGCTCTGCCGCTCAGCTCCGCCTCCACCCGCTGCCGATGCCGCACTGGGACCTACCTGAGCCTCTGGGGCCTCTTGGAGCCGCTCTGCCGCTCAGCTCCGCCTCCACCCGCTGCCGATGCCGCACTGGGGCCTACCTGAGCCTCTGGGGCCTCTTGTAGTCGCTCTGCCGCTCAGCTCCGCCTCCACCCGCTGCCGATGCCGCACTGGGGCCTACCTGAGCCTCTGGGGCCTCTTGTAGTCGCTCTGCCGCTCAGCTCCGCCTCCACCCGCTGCCGATGCCGCACTGGGGCCTACCTGAGCCTCTGGGGCCTCTTGTAGTCGCTCTGCCACTCAGCTCCGCCTCCACCCGCTGCCGATGCCGCACTGGGGCCTACCTGAGCCTCTGGGGCCACTTGTAGTCACTCTGCCGCTCAGCTCCGCCTCCACCCGCTGCCGATGCCGCACTGGGGCCTACCTGAGCCTCTGGGGCCTCTTGTAGTCACTCTGCCGCTCAGCTCCGCCTCCACCCGCTGCCGATGCCGCACTGGGGCCTTCCTGAGCCTCTGGGGCCTCTTGTAGTCGCTCTGCCGCTCAGCTCCGCCTCCATCCGCTGCCGATGTCGCACTGGGGCCTTACCTGAGCCTCTGGGGCCTCTTGTAGTCGCTCTGCCGCTCAGCTCCGCCTCCACCCGCTGCCGATGCCTCCTGTGTGGCACTTTATCGAATGCCGTCCGAAAGTTCATATATACATCTACTGCACTACCTTGATCAACCTTCTCTATTACCTCATCAAAGAATTCAAGCGATTTAGTCAGACACAGTTTGCCTTTAGCAGATCAATGCTGGCTCTCCTTGATTAGCCCATGCCTTTCCAAATGAAGCTTTATCTTGTCCCTGATAATGGTTTGCTATAATTTCCCCACCACCAATGTTAGGCTGACTGGCCTGTAGTTTCCTGGTTCATCCCTCGCTCCTTTCTTGAATAGTGGCATAACATTAGCAACCCTCCAGACCTCCGGCACTACTCTGTATCCAATGAGGAGTGAAAGATTGTGACCAATGCCTCTGCTATTTCTACCTTTGCTTCTTTCAGCAACCTAGGAACAATGGTTCATTAAGTCTTTTTAATAGAAACATAGAAGATAGCAGCAGGAGTAGGCTATTCGGCCCCCCAAGCCTGCTCCGCCATTCAATGAGATCGTGGCTCATCATCCAAATTCAGTACCCTGTCCCTGCCTTCTCCCCATATCCCTTGATCCCTTTAGCCTTAAGAAATATATCTAACTCCTTCTTGAATATATTTAATGAATTGGCCTCCACTGCCTTCTGTGGTAGAGAATTCCACAGGATCACCACTCTCTGGGTGAAGAAATTCCTCCTCATCTCTGTCCTAAATGGCTTACCCCTTATCCTTAGACTGTGACCCCTGGTTCCCCGGCCATCGGGAACATCTTTCCTGCATCTAGTCTGTCTAGTCCTGTTAGAATTTTATAAGCTTCAATGAGATCCCCTCTCATTCTTCTAAACTCCGGCAAGTACAAGCCCAATCGACCCAATCTCTCCTCATACGTCATTCCTGCCATCCCAGGTATCAGTCTGGTGAATCTTTGCTGCACTCCTGCCATGGCAAGAACATCCTTCCTCAGATAAGGCGACCAAAACTGCACACAATACTCAAGATGTGGTCTCACCAAGGCCCTGTACAACTGCAGCAAGACATCCTTGTTCCTGTACTCAAACCCTCTCACTACGAAGGCCAACATACCATTTGCCTTCTTAACCGCCTGCTGCACCTGCATGCTTACCTTCAGCGACTGGTGCACAAGGACACCCAGGTCTCGTTGCACTTCCCCTTCTCCCAATCTATTGCCATTCAGATAATCTGCCTTCCTATTTTTGCCACCAAAGTGGATAACCTCTCATTTATCCACATTACACTGCATCTGTCATGCACCTGCCCAATCACCCAACCTGTCCAAATCATACTGGAGTTTCTCGGCATCCTCCTCACAGCACACACGCCCACCCAGCTTTGTGTCGTCTGCAAACTTGGAGATGTTACATCTAGTTCCCTCGTCTAGATCACTTTTATATATTGTGAATAGCTGGGGTCCTAGGACCGATCCCTGCAGTACCCCACTAGTCACTGCCTGCCACTCGGAAAAAGATCCGTTTATTCCAACTCTTTGCTTCCTGTCTGCCAACCAGTTCCCTATCCAAGTCAGTACCTTGCCCCCAATCCCATGTGCCTTAACTTTACACGCTAATCTCTTATGCGGGACCTTATCGAAAGCCTTCTGAAAGTCCAAATACACCACATCCACCGGTTCTCCCTTATCTATTCTACCAGTTACATCCTCAAAAAATTCCAGTAGATTAGTCAAGCACGATTTACCTTTTGTAATTCCATGTTGACTTTGTCCGATCCTGTCACTATTTTCCAAGTGCTCTGCTATTACATCTTTTATAATGGACTCCAGCATTTTCCCCACTACCGATGTCAGGCTTACCGGTCTATAATTCCCCATTTTCTCTCTACCACCTTTTTTGAATAGTGGGGTAACATTAGTTACCCTCCAATCCATGGGAACTGCTCCAGAGTCTATCGAATTTTTGAAGATGAACAGCAATGCATCTACTATTTCTAGGGCCACTTCCTTAAGTACCCTAGGATGTAGATTACCTGGGCCTGGGGATTTATCGGCCTTCAATCCCGTCAATTTCCCTAACACCATTTCCCTACAAATACTGATTTCTTTCAGTTCCTCACTTTCATTAGACCCTATGTTCCCCGACATTTCTGGGAGGTTATTTATGTCCTCCTTTGTGAAGAGAGAACCAAAGTATGTATTTAATTGGTCAGCCATTTCTTTGTTCCCCATTATAAGTTCCCCTGATTCTGACTGCAAGGGACCTACGTTTGACTTCACCAATCTTTTTCTCTTCATATATCTATAAAAGCTTTTACAGTCAGTTTTTATGTTCCCTGCAAGCTTACTCTCATATTCTATTTTCCCCCTCTTAATTAATCCCTTTGTCCTCCTTTGCTGAATCCTAAACTGCTCCCAATCCTCAGGTTTACTACTTTTTCTGGCCAATTTATATGTCCTCTCCTCGGATCTTATGCTATCCCTAATTTCCGTTGTTAACCACGGTTGAGTCACCTTTTTTGTTTTATTTTTATGCCAAACAGGGATGAACAAATTCTGTCGTTCATCCATGCGATCTTCGAATGTTTGCCATTGCCTATCCACCGTCAACCCTTTGAGTGACATTCCCCAATCAATCCTACCCAACTCGCGCCTCATACAATCGTAGTTTCCTTTATTTAAATTCAGGACCCATGTCTCTGAGTCAACGACTTCACTCTCCATCTTAATGAAGAATTCTATCATATTATGATCGCTCTGATTCAAGCGGCCTCGCACAACAAGATTGCTAATTAATCCTTTCTCATTACATAATACCCAGTCTAAGATGGCCTGATCTCTAGTTGGTTCCTCGACATATTGGTCCAGGAAACCATCCCGTATACACTCCAGGAATTCCTCCTCCACAGTATTGTTACTAATTTGGTTAGCCCAATCTATATGTAGATTAAAATCACCCATGATAACTGCTGTGCCCTCATTGCAAGCTTCTCTAATTTCCCTTTTAATGCCATCCCCAACCTCCACATTACTGTTTGGAGGTCTATATACCACTCCCACCAATGTTTTCTGCCCCTTGGTATTTCTCAGTTCTACCCATACAGATTCCACATCATCAGAGCTAATATCCTCTCTTTCAATTGTGTTAATCCCCTCTTTAACCAGCAATGCTACCCCACCACCTCCTCCTTTTTGCCTATCTTTCCTGAATATTGAATACCCCTGGATGTTGAGTTCCCAGCCTTGGCACCCTGGAGCCATGTTTCCGTAATCCCAATCATATCATATCCATTTACCTCTATTTGCACAGCTAATTCATCCACCTTATTACGAATGCTCCTCGCATTAAGACACAAGGCCTTCAGGCTTGTATTTTTAACACTCTTACACCTTTTAGAATTATTATTTACTGTGGCCATGTTTGATTTAAACCCATGATTTCTCTGACTGCCACCTTTGTTTTTCTCCTTCCTGTCTTTTGCTTCTATCCTTGTTTCCCTTTCCTCTGTCTCCCTGCTCAGGTTCCCAACCCTCTGCCATTTTAGTTTAAACCCTCCCCCAGAGCACTAGCAAACACTCCCCCTAGGACATCGGTCCCGGTCCTGCCCAGGTGCAAACCGTCCGGTTTGTACTGGTCCCACCTCCCCCAGAACCGGTTCCAATGTCCCAGGAATTTGAATCCCTCCCCCTTGCAGCATTCCTCTAGCCACGTATTCATCTGAAATATCCTTCTATTTCTACTCTGACTAGCATGTGGCACTGGTAGCAATCCTGAGATTACTACCTTTGAGGTCCTATTTTTTTTAATTTTCCTCCTAACTCCCTATATTCAGCTTTTAGGACCTCATCCCAGTTTTTACCTATATCGTTGGTATCTATATGCACCATGACAACTGGCTGTTCACCCTCCCCTTCCAAAATGTTCTGCAGCCGCTCTGAGACATCCTTGACCCTTGCACCAGGGAGGCAACATACCATCCTGGAGTCACGCTTGCAACCGCAGAAACGCCTATCTATACCCCTTACAATAGAATCCCCTATTACTATAGCTCTCCCACTCTTTTTCCTCCTGTCCTGTGCAGCAGAACCAACCACGGTGCCAGGAAGTTGGCTGCTGCTGCCCTTCCCCTGATAAGCCATCCTCCCCAACAATATCCAAAGCGGTATATCTGTGTGAGAGGGGGATGGTCACAGGGGACCCCTGCAATACCTGCCTGCGCCTACTACTCTGCCTGGTGGTCACCCATTCTCTTCCTGCCTGTGCAGCCTTTACCTGCGGTGTGACCAACTCCCTAAATGTGCTATCCACGATGTCCTCAGCGTTGCGAATGCTCCAGTATGTATCCACTCGCAGCTCCAGCGCCGCAATGCGGTCTGTCAGTAGCTGCAGCTGGATATACTTCCCGCACACATGTTCGTCAGGGATACAGGAAGTGATTTCCCACATAGTGCAGGAGGAGTATACCACGGCACAGAGCTCTCCTGCCATTACTTAGCTTTTAATTAATTCAAATTAAATTAAATTAAATCAAATCAATCCCACCAATTACACTACAATTAAATGATATACTGAAGGGCCCTTGTTTACCAGCAGTCCCTGCTGCACCACAGACATCCTATAAACTATAAACCACAAAATTTAAGTTTGGAAAAAAGGAGAAAGAGAGAAGTACTCACCAACCAATCAGTTACCTGCTTTCTGGTGACTTCACACTTCGATAACTTTTTACTTCTCTCTCACGCTCTCGGAACTCTGATTGGTAAGCCTACCTGCGCCTCCACCTCGCTTTAAATCACCACCGCCGCTCCTCATAGGTCCGCCACCGCCTCCGCTGTGGGGCCTAGCTGCGCCACCGCCGCCGCTCCTCACGGGTCCGCCGCCGGATAGTGTGTCTTGTGAAATCTTTTACTTCTAAAGATACTGTTGCATTTGTGAGTTCCAGAACAAAGACTCCAACTACAGTAGTTGGTTAACTGTGTATTTGAAAAATTATTACAGAGCAGCTGAGAGAGTGCTGTTCTCTTTTAATGCACTCTGCTTGTAAAGGACTACAGTTGCAAAGCATTGCAATTATTTAGCAAACCAATTTCCTGTAGGTAATTTTCTTTTGATATAACAGGATAAATTATATGTTGTCAAGTACAAAATACCTGTTTAAACGCCAGTTTTTGCAGTGTGAAGCACTCGAGCTTTTCTTGGCTTTGAGAAAGGACATGGGATATTGGACTGTCTCACTGTGCATATTTAAACACAGTTCGGCAGAGAGCAGTTCTCGTCACTTGGGGTCCTCTTGGAACATGCTGTGCAGTGCAATTTCCTTAAATGCTAAGTAAATTGCTGCTTTCTGCACCAAGGGTTCAATATGAAATGTTCATGCAAGTCTTTTTAATGGAGGCTTAAGAGAATAAAGATATTTATTCTTGGATCAGAAAATGATTAATCTGTTTCATACAGGATTTAGTGCCATTGATTGAACTTTAATAAATACTAATGGCTCATGCTCAACTTGCCTTATTTCAGCACTTTATTTATCTATAAACTTGAAAATGCACTGAAGCAAAAGGTTAACCGGTACTGTAAGTACAAGTGAAAATAGGTTAGATATGACTTAAAGAAGGTCAAGGCTTGAGGGATGAGGAGTTATTGTGAAGGGATAATTACAGTCCTAGCCCTTTTGGGCTATCCCAGATCAGGTGTATTCCCCAGACGTTCACCCTCAACTTAAGTTAGAGATAGCCGAATTCCATAAGACGCTTAAATGGGTCTAAAAGTTCAGGCTATCTCTCCCTAAAGGAAAGGAATGACTAAAGATGTTACCGTCCTCCGGATAGTACTTTTAATAAGTTGAACTAGACTGTAACCTTCCGGATATTATGAGGGTCCGGAATACCCCCCAGAATTCAGCAACTCCTTACAAAAGAGTGTACAGAATTTGTGAGTTCGCGAGTCTATACAGAATTACTCTTTGAGACAATTATAAAAATATATAGTTTTATTTAAGAGCCGACATTCAGTTAACATCTGTTGAATCAGTCGCAACATTAACAATTCAAAATACAATTAGCTTACATTTCTTATTTCTCAGAGATCCTTATTCTCAAATCTTTACTTTGTTACATTTCTTATTTCTTACTTATTTCTAAATCCAGAACATCCACCAAAATCAATCACTTTGACTTCCCGAGACTTATAGTTAAAGACTTACAGAGATGCCTCTGGAAAGTTGAGAAACGCTTTGCCCATTCAGCATGTTCTGAGTTTCTATTGAAAAAGGTCTTATTTTTATATCCTTTTGGCAGTGGTTTCTTCTTTGATGTTCTCTGCTGATGTCAGCTAATTGTCTTTATTGGTACCTCTTTTGAATGCTTTCTATTTTACTATCAATTCAATTATTGCATGCATAATTATTTCTCTACCTTTAGGTGTTCCAAAAACCATCATAAAAATAATGACAGCTATGGTTTCTGTTTGATGTCATTCTTATCGAAGATTCTTCATTCAATTCCTAATATTGGCTTTACTGGTTTTTTGCAGACATTTTGACTTCGTGGTGTTCCAAGTTTAATACAAACACAATGTAATTGCTTGGTGTATCTATTGAAGTCATATCTTTAAAGTGTCCTTGTTGGTATGGTTTTTACTATGTATATATTAAAGACACTTTGACCAGGGTGACTCATGCATTTCTAGCTATCTCAATTTGTTGCATATTTAATCTTATGGTTCCTGTTTTCCAAGTTTAACATAAAACTATTTGACCAGCAGATGTTTCTTTTACTTGATGTCATGTTTTCAAAGGCACATGCCTCTTTTCATATTTGTGTTTCTGTTCCAACATGTTAGCTCTTAACACTTAAACTGGGCTTTCTCATTGTGTTTGTTCCAAACTCTAGCCTCTTCGGAAGCAAGTCTTTGCTTTTCAATAGGGTCTTAGTTTCTTGGTCAATATCCCTTTCCCATTTCAAAGCCTGTTTACAACTTTGTTATCAACTGATCTTTTCTCAGAAGCCTGCATTTCTGTTTACAGCCTGTCTGCTGAGACTTTAGATTTTTAAACTCAGTATATTCTGTATTAATAATATCAGAATTCTGTTCATAGTATTGTGTAATTCTCTGAATCATGGCTATTCCTTCACAATTGAATATTTACAATAAAAATCAGACATGTTGGCAATGCACAGCAGGCCCATCAACATTTGAAAGAGATGAGAGAAATTAATATTTCAGATGTAACTGTGGTCAGAACCCTAGTTTATCTTTTTCAAATGCTGACTCACCTAATGTCCATTTACACCATTTTCTGTTTCCATTTCACATTTTCAGCATTCAAAGGTATTCTCTTTATTTCTAACACATACATATTTTGACATTTGAAAAGGATTCAGTTAAAATGTAGCTCCGGAGATGGTGGTTAAAGTGACCTGAACAGTCTGGTGAGGTATTCCTTACTAACACCACCTGTTCCACTCCGCCTGAGTCCCCAAGTCTCGTACTTCTCTGCCCACCAACGCGAGCCTTGTGCTTCCTTCCTGTCCTGTTCCTTCTAACACCTTGGTTATCTCTTCATGCGCCCCCAGTCCTCAATGTTATTTAACAATGAAAAAAATCAAGTTGAGTGATTCCAGTTCCAACTTTGGGGATTGTTTTGATACTGCGAATAAAAGATTAAGAACTCTTTAAGTTCAATTGAGGATTGCTGTCTGTGTACGTCGTAGTTGTCATCTTGGTTGGAATAAAAATGTCACAATATGCTAATTTAGCAAAACGATTTGGCCCTGAACTACCCTGGAGCTTGATCCCGGTATTTAAGTTGGGAATACACACGCTGGTGCCCTACAGCGCTGACTCTGATTGAGTTTGTGGGGGTCACTGGGATGGCAGCTCATTTGCCTGGAGCCATTGGTCCTACTTCATCACAGGAACATCTCTGGCACCAGCCAGCCCCATGCTGCTGGAAGCTCTGGTGGCCACCTGCCCCTTCACCTCACTGCCCCCTTCAGTCCCTTTACCAAGGGGGGCAGTTGCACATGCTTTTCTTTAAAAGATTAACCCTTTCTTCATGGGTCCATGCCTCTTCCCTGGCCTAGAGCCCCACAGCCATCTCTGTTGGGATTCTCTTGTGCCCTTCTGGATTCAAGTACGCATCAACTGTACTTGGAAAGTGGGAACTCCTAGGTTAGGGAGTTCCCCCATCCCCAGGCCTACCCTTCCGCATCAGCGGCCTTATATGAGGTGGGTGGAGGCTCCGCCCCTTACATGGCTGAGTGGTAACTTGCAGCCTGGAATTTCCGGGTCCAGTGCTTATGTATAAGCTCTTTCATCAGAGATACGGCAGAGGAAATTTGGCCTATCACTGTTTATTTTGAATGTAGACTACTTGCATTTTTTTCCACATCTGTGCATATTTTTGAAGGACAATATGAGTTCGGAGTTTTCTCAGTTTTACACAAATATTTTGAAAAATAAATATTCATTTCTGTAAGGAAACCTATTTTGATACTTTGGAGAGCGATGAAACAATTAATATTTAATGTATTTTTAGCCAAGATTTCTGTACTTCTTGTGGAATCATAGAAATTGTAGCACAGAAGGAGGCCCATCATCCAGAGGCCAGCTCTTCAACTGGAGCTGTCTATTCTCAGTCCATTTCACTGGCATTTCCCCCATATCCTTTTATATTCTTCCTTTTCAAGAATGGCCTGTTTCTGTTGTAACTTCTATGTATAACTATTTATCCATTTCTCTTTTAAACAATGTTCTAGTCTCTGTCTCAATAGATGTTCTAATAACCCTCTGTGTAAAAACATTTATTCAAATTACCATCTTTATTCTTTTAATTATGGTCCTCAGTGGAAACAATTTAGCACTATTTACCCTCTCAAAGCATTGCAACCTCTATTAGATCACCGCCCACTTAACCTCTGCTGTCCCAGTAAAAAAAATCTCACTATTTCAAGCAGTTCTTCATAACTATCACTTCTCTTTCCTGGTAGCATTCTGGTCACCTTACAATCCAGTTGTCTTACATGCTACATCAATCCATGTTTTCTGTAATTGTTCCCTTCCTCAATCAAAATAAAAAGTTTGGAATATCCATGGTTGAAGTGGAGTTTGTGTTCTGTACAATGTACAGCTATTTGTTTCTTTAGGATTGAAACTAGTTACCTGATGACTGTAGACGCAATCAGTAAATGCTAAAGTACCAACTATTAAGGAACCAGAACTTTATTTTGTTACAGAAAATTTGAGGTAGAAAGAGCAATGGAGAGAGAAAGGGGGGAAAAGTGGACCAAATAAAAATAAATTAATTTCATGCCTAAGTCTTGATCTTGACTGGTTTTCAATGAGGAACGGATGCTAGAGTAGCTCTTCTTACTTACTCTGTTGTAACAACTTATCATTTTTTGATCATGACAAAAGCTCATGGTCTCAGAAGCTTGTCTGCAGTAACTAATCAAAAAGCAGAGTTTTTAATGCAGTAAATCATAAAAGGATATTTTTCTCTTGCCCCCGCCCCCATAATTTATTTAGATTTCACGCCGAGTTAGATGTGTGTAGCATTCTCATCTACTATAAATTATTTGAACAATGTTCCCTGAAGATAATGGGGTTGAATTTTCATGGGAGTTCTCCCAATTTTTCACCACAGCTTCAGCTCATGGACACACTGGAGACACGGCGTCAAGGCCGTTCACACCATTTCTCCGGGGTGTCCACAGATCAACCCCATTATATTTGATGCCACATGGGCTTTTTGGCCCAGATATAGATTTTCTGCTTCTTCTACAAAAAGTATTTTCTACACTCGCATGTGAAAATAACATAAAACGTGCCAACAACCTCAACTTCAATTTGGGGTGGCTTCAAATTAGAAAGGTAGGTGAATAGCAAGTTCTACTGTAATGCTTTTTAAATCACGGTGTATAATTATCGGAATCCAGTATGCAATATGTACCAGCTGTTGACTTTTTATTAAACATCCATTCACAACATTAGGAAATGGGAACTTGTTATATAAATAATTCTAGATTCTCTGTTACAGTTAATTTATTGTGATTACAAGATGGATCATTGTCCTGTAGTGATTTATTTTCATTTTTATTTTCCTTTCCCTCCTAAGCTGAAGGAGCTCGTCAGCCTGGACCTGCGCCACATAACGGAACTGAATAATGAAACAGTAATGGAGGTGGTGAAGAGATGCAAGAATTTAACTTCTCTGAATCTATGTCTAAACTGGAGCATTAATGACAGGTACAGCAGTGCTTTCTGAGTACATGCATTCGATTAATATAAACGGTGCAAACTCCAAGAAAACACTTTTACAACTTTTGTTCTATTGCCACATATTTAGGCATTACAACCAAAATGAATTCTTATGCCATTGCAGAGGATGTAAGCTGTAATAATTTCCTTTCCAAAGTAACAGTAGGAAAGCACAATGACATTTTTAATTAAAAAAAATCTCAAGTATTTGAAAATCATTCCATTAAGTTTTAATTGACAAAGTCTTCTTGAGAGGAAAAAAAAAATTGCTAGGCAAGATTAAAGATCATGAGTGAAAACAGCTTCTTCACAGCAACTGTTTCAGATTAGGTACGATCCATACCATTTGTTTTCTCACTGGCTCGGCCTGAATTTTGAATTCATTTGGATGTTTATTACATGAATTTACAGCAAACAGTTAGATTATAATTAGATTACAATATGTATGAGTTATTTTACTAAAGGTCTGTGCTTAGAAAGCTAGAGCATAAAAAAACTTTTGTTCGATTATAAATACTGTGGGGGTAAAATTGGTTGATTTTCTTCTCCAGTGAAGTCAATGGAAAAGAAAGTCAGGTGAGGTGTAAAACAGGCTGCCGATCCACTCTTGCCATTTTTGCGCTACCCCCAAGAACAATATCACCCCTTGTGATTATGCCAAATTCCTGTAACATAGATTTTAATATGAAACAAAAACAAATTGTGCTGTGTAAAACTTTAAAACAAACTCTATGATTGATTGCAGATCTTCAGCTGTTAGATATCTAGACCTAGAAATTCGCCTTGGGCGGTGGCGCTAACCAGGCGGTATCGGACAGCGCCTGATATTCCATTCCATTGACTGCAATAGACTGAATGCCAGGCGCTGTGTATAACGGGCAGCCGATCTGATACCACCCGTTTGGTCCCACCGCCCAAGGCGAATTTCGAGGCCATAGGATGTGCTTGACAAAAATTGTAACTAAACATTCGCAGTTGATAAGATTTTATGTTTTCCTCTTATTAATTTACCCATATCTCAAAAAATGAGACCTGCTTTGTCCAGATGGATTTCCAAACTGAGCGTGCTCAACGGCACCTTTCTACCGATCTTAAGGTATTACGTAATTGTTGTTTCAGCAGTTCTTGAATTTCCTCCTATAGGTCAACAGGATTTTTTTAAAGATCTTTTGTAGATTGATGTGTATAAGAACTACTTCAAAATACTTCAAAAGGTAACTGTGAAAATGTATTTCAAGAGGGTAAGCTGGGTAGTGTAGTTATATCCTTTCAGCTCTAGGATCTGGGTTCAAGTCCAGCCCAGACTGATGGGATAAAAATCTCTCTTCTGCTCCTTAAGGCATTGACTTTTTTCTGGGGTACAGTTCTGAGAGTACCAAAATTGCCCCTCTTCAAGTGACCATTCCTTCTGTGAGCTTGCTGCAAAATATTTGACTGGTCGGGTGAGGGGTGGAATGGGGACACCATAGTCATGCTCATTCAATGTCCTCACCAAATATCCACACAACACGCTTCATGCAGGGATTCACAGGATAACAATAAGGAGCACTGACCATGGCTCATGTTCCCCCCCCCACCCCGAGCCCAGGGAGGCTGAGGCCAGTTTTAGCATCTCGACTGCCATCCTGACTGACATCTGCTAACTTGTCAGAGACTGGGTACCTTCCTATTCTTAATGGCTCAGCTATTGACTGGATACATTTGCTGAGTTGGTGGCGGTGATACTGCTAACTTTAAAGGTCTTGTGTGAAAGGAGTTTGTGTAGTTTCAATAAAGTTCTTAGCACTAAAAATTGATGGTCAAAAACAGAGTTGTAAAAAATGGTTCCATAGTTTACTTGCGCCAGACAAAGGTGGTGGTGTGGTTAAATCCAGCTTGTAACATTTACCTCTCCTTCATACACTTCCGTCTGGGAACACTAATATTTTGAGCTTCTTTTGCATCTGGCTGTTTTGTGGTCCGTAGCTGTACTGTAATATTTTTTGTATAATTTTGGCGCACAAGCAGTAAAGATAACTGACTTTTAAAAATTATTTAAAGTTTTCTGAAACTTTAATAGTGCAACCAGAGAGCACACAAAGTGACAATTATTTCATGCTTCCCAGAATGCATTGCATGTTGTTGCAACGATGCCCTCTCGAGGAGGAACGTGAAGTGCAATGGATTTCTTAACACACAAGTAGGAGGATTACATTTATTGAACAATTGGGGAAATTCATACATTTTAATAACAAAATGGTTTCTCTTTAACATAAAAAGTTGTTTCAGTAATTTGATACCCTTGCAACTATGAAGAAGTTTTTAATTGGAAATTGAACAAAAAATATCTCTGAGGATACACCTGCAATAGCTTATGCAGTTACTGGCTACAATCGAAAGCCATTGTCTGAAAGAGACCATGGGCTAGAAATTTGTCTTGGGCAGTGGCGAAAAACGTGTGGCATCGCATCGACTGCCAGTTATACACGACACCTGGCATTCAGTCTATTGCAGTCAATGGAACTGCATATCAGGCGCTGTGTACAAAGGGCAGCCGATCCGATACCGCCCGGTTAGCGCCACTGCCCGAGATAATTTTTAGGCCCATATTTCTTACACTACCTGATGAAACATTTTTATACTTTTTACAGTTTTATAATGTTGGAGGGTATTTTACAGACTGAACGAGAGAGAGTGCAATGTAGCAGAGAAAGATTATTCCAGATACCATATGGAACTTTTGGCATAAACTGATTATTTTCAGAAAGGCACTGTGTAGGAATAGGGCTGGAGATTTTAAAATGCACCCGCAACAGATCAACAATGTATAATAACAAAATACTGCGGATGCTGGAAATCTGCAATAACGACAGAAAATGCTGGAAATACTCAGCAGGCCAGGCAGCATCCGTGGAGAGAGAAACAGGGTTAACGTTTCAGGTCTGGGACCCTTCATCAGAACTGGAAAAAGCTGGAGAAGTAATAGATATTAAGCAGGTGCAGAGACAGGGTGGGGGGGGTTAGGAGGGGAGGAAGGAATTGAAAGAACACCCTGTACTTTTGTAAGAGGCAGGAAAGATAAAATGTTGCAAATGGGAATGGCAAAAATCATACTGCATGAAAAATGGGGGCAGGGATAATTATCTGAAATTGTTGAACTCAATGTTGAGTCCGGCAGGCTGCAAAGTTCAACAATTTCAAACAGCCTGCCGGACTCAACATTGAGTTCAACAATTTCAGATACCTCCTTCCCAAGATCCACAAACAGGACTGTCCTGGTAGACCCACCGTTTCAGCCTGTTCTTGCCCCACGGAACTTATCGCTTCCTGTCTCGACTCTATTTGTTCTCCCCTTGTCCAGTCTCTTCCCACCTACATTCGCGACTCTTCCGACGCCCTCCGTCACTTTAACAGTTTCCAGTTTCCTGGCCCCAACCGTCTCCTTTTCACTATGGACGTCCAATCCCTCTACACCTCCTTCCCCCACCAGGATGGCCTTCGGGCGCTCCGTTTCTTCCTTGAACAGAGGCCCAACCAGTCCCCATCCACCACCACCCTCCTCCGCCTGTCTGAACTTGTTCTCACATTGAACAACTTCTCCTTTGACTCCACTCACTTCCTCCAAATTAAAGGTGTTGCTATGGGAACCTGCATGGGACCTAGCTATGCCTGCCTGTTCATGGGATATGTGGAACATTCTTTGTTCCAGTCCTACCCAGGTCCCCTCCCTCACCTCTTTTTCCGATACATCGATGACTGTATCGGTACCGTTTCCTCCTCTCGCCCTGAACTGGATAAGTTCATTCACTTTACTTCCAATTTCCACCCTTCCCTCACCTTCACATGGTCCATCTCCGACTCTTCCCTTCCCTTCCTTGACTTCTCCGTCTCCATTTCTGGCGATCGGCTTTCGACAAACATCCACTACAAGCCCACTGACTCCCACAGCTACCTGGACTACACTTCCTCCCACCCCGCTTCCTGTAAGGACTCTATTCCATTCTCCCAGTTTCTCCGTCTCCGCTGCGTCTGTTCTGACGATGCCACCTTCCATACTAGTGCTTCTGACATGTCTTCCTTTTTCCTCAACCGAGGATTCCCCTCTACCTTGGTTGACACGGCCCTTGACCGTGTCCGTTCTATTTCCCACACTTCTGCTCTCACCCCTTCCCCTCCCTCCCAGAACCACGATAGGGTTCCCCTTGTCCTCACCTTTCACCCCACCAGCCTCCACATTCAACGGATCATCCTCCGCCATTTCCACCACCTCCAACGTGATCTACCACCAAACTCATCTTCCCCTCATCTCCCCTTTCAGCATTCCGAAGGGACCGCTCCCTCCGCGACACCCTGGTCCACTCCTCAATCACCCCCAACAGCCCTTCTCCTTCACCTGGCACCTTCCCGTGCAAGCGCAGGAGATGCAACACATGCCCTTTTACCTCCTCCCTTCCCACTGTCCAGGGCCCCAAACACCCCTTCCAGGTGAAACAGCGATTTACTTGTACTTCTTGCAATCTAGTATACTGTATTCGCTGCTCACGATGCGGTCTCATCTACATTGGGGAGACCAAACGCAGATTGGGCAACCGTTTTGCGGAACACCTCCGTTCAGTCTGTAAGGGTGACCCTGAGCTTCCGGTCGCCTGTCACTTTAATTCACCGCTTCACTCCCACTCTGATCTCTCTGTCCTCGGGCTATTACATTGTTCCAATGAAGCTCAACGTAAGCTCGAGGAACAGCACCTCATCTTTTGATTGGGCACTTTGCAGCCTGCCGGACTCAACATTGAGTTCAACAATTTCAGATAATTATCCCTACCCCCATTTTTCATGCTGTATGATTTTTGCCATTCCCATTTGCAACATTTTATCTTTCCTGCCTCTTACAGAAGTATAGGGTGTTCTTTCAATTCCTTCCTCCCCTCCTAAACCGCCCCCCCCCCCCCGCCCCGCTGTCTCTGCACCTGCTTAATATCTATTACATCTCCAGCTTTTTCCAGTTCTGATGAAGGGTCCCAGACCTGAAACATTAACTCTGTTTCTCTCTCCACGGATGCTGCCTGACCTGCTGAGTATTTCCAGCATTTTCTGTCGTTGGATCAACAATGTAGTTCACTATCGAGTCGTTAGAAGAAGACCTTCCCCATGCTTTGTATTTACCCTAACCACAGTAGAAGTTGCAGTTCACATCATATTGCAGTATCTCTCTAGTAAATGTGTCACTTTAACAGTGGTGTGTCTGAATCAGGTCATTTGGCTGCTGACATGAATTGCATAAATAATTTCAAAACAGCTAGATAGGGCGTTTTCATTAAGGGCAGTGGGGACATGCGTTGCATGGGTTGGCACTCAGCCACGTAGGAACATCCCAGGTTTGATTCTTGTTCTACGTGGAACGAGATGATCCCAGCCAGGGTGATGTGGGTTCTCCAGTTTGCCTCACTGACCCCAGGATCCGCAGGTGCAAAAAGCACCAGTTGAATAGGTGTCTTGACTCTGTTAAGAAGAATGGCCACATTAGGATCAGAACTGGTGAAATTATACTCTAGCAGGTAAAAAAAAAACTCTGCAAATACTGGAAATCAGTATTGAAAACAGAGGATGCTGTAAATGGACAGAATTGGCACTCTGGCAAATTTGCAGGGTAAAGGAAGAAAATCTGGACAGGAAGAAAATGTCAAGTTGTAGCCTAGTGTCACAACCATAGATATTTATATCATATAATGTAACAGTGCAGTAATAATTCACCAAAATTCTAAATTCGTAACAGGTAAAATTTGTTTTGGTGTCTTGGCTGGCATTAGCTGTCTCCTGGCCCTTTAATTTATCATTCACATCCTCGCAGAGAGGATGTCCTGCTGGAAAAATAATTCAAGAACATGAAAGGCTTGCACAGAGCTTTTTTCTCTCTTTCTTTAACACTTAAATGTTGAGCTACTTTTTTCATTACAGACCTCTTCTGGCTGCAATTGAATGGTTTTCTGTCACTCATCCATTTTTGATAGATATAAAATATTACAACTTTTATAGCCCCACAGGAATGAATGCAAACACTGTATGTGCACAGTATCCGTTTGTCTGCCAGAGAGCTGTCATTTCCAAACCCTTTCATACAACAGTCGTATTTCCCAGCAATGTACGTTCAAGGACCAGAGAGTGGTTCTGTCAGAACATAATCGGCTTTACATTTTGAATGTCACATCGCACAGGAGTTTAGGAGGTGTGACAGGAGAATACTGGTGTGAGTAATTTCACTTGGGAATTAAACTCAGAAGATTATCTGCAACAGCAAAGGTATAAACTGCTATTTTTCCTCTCCTTCTCCCAACAGCTCCAGTACATAGAACATGAGCTGTCATTCTTTTTGGAACCATTAAATCATTCATTATTCTTTTATATTACTGCACTAACCTTTGTAAATATTACCCATATGTCCCATTAAACATGCAGAAGTACACATTTAACTGCTCACATCTGTTGTGCCTGGTGATGTGGGACAGCGAGAAGTTGCAGGTTTTGTACCAAATTAGAATTCGTTTTGACACTTTCTAACATTTCACAATGGAGTGTTCGGCATTTTCTAGATTTAAAACGTCTTAGTGAAAAGAATTATAAACACAGAATTGATGTGGACTTTCCTAGAGGTGTCTTATCTTTTTGTAATATGCATTGCAACGCTATGATTTCATTCGTAGCCTTTCCCTTTTTGAAGTAAATTAATGTGTGAAATTGTTGAGTTAACATCACTAAAGACCTTGACAAACCTTGTGCAATAATTTACGATGAAACTAATTTAATACTTTGACTTTAAAGAGCTACCAATTACCGTTTCCTTTTTCTCCCTCAGAACTAATGACTTTTCATCATTTCGTTTATGTTGTAAGTTAATGAACAAGAAAAGTGTGAATTACAATAAATATATCTTCGACTTTAGAATTAGGTAAAAATGGAATGACTTCATGTCACCAGAAGGAGTGTGTTACTGTTTAAGGCTTAGAGTGCTAGATTTTGAGAATGGTAGCAAAATATATTTGCAACAGTTTGATCCAAAGTTAAATATTGTTTAGGTCGGATTTTGAAACCTAACTACGTGATATTTAACGATGATGTAATCATGTGTCTGCAGATAATTTCTGAGCATTTAACTGCTTCAACCTGAGTTTCTAATAAGGTATGGAAGGTTATGTAGAGTTCCAATCAGGATGATCTCTAAGTAAGTTGTACCTGTGATCTGCAAAATAACGGACTGTTTTCCTTTCACTTAGATTTGCAAGGAGAATTTAATGTATTTGAGTGGATACACGACTTGAGTTTGATGGTGTGTTTGACACAAGTCTTGTATGTACTGATTCAGCCAATGTAATGTTATTTATACTGTGGGGACACTGCGGCATGCTTTGGGCAATAGAATTGCTTTATAGAGATGTCACATAGCTATTGGATAGTACGGAGGCAGGTTGGATAGCATGTACATGTGAATTCTGTCTTAAACGAGCAGTGTTTATGGCAGGCGCCAACAATGATGTCTTCAACCTTCAGCCTTCCCGATATTCAGCTAGAGAAAGTTGTGACTCATCCAAGACTTGATGTTGGACAGACAGTCTGACAGAATAGAAGTAGTTGTGGTGTAGAGAGAAGTGGTCGATATGTAGAGTTGGGTATCATCAGCATGTGTTTGGAAGCCTTTGGGTGATAATGTTGAGGGGTAGCATACAGATGAGGAAAATGTGGGGCTGAGAATAGATGCTTGGGGAAATCTGGAGGTGACGTATGAGGAAGAGAAGGTGAAGCCATCACTGAAGATGGTCTGACTGCATCCAGAAAGGTAGGAGTGTTACTATGCAAAGGCGGTCAAATGGAGCTGGAAAACAGAAGATAGGCAATGGAGGAGTATATGAGGGTGAGTTTTCATGGGAATGCTCTCGCTCATCTGTCAGAACCCTGGGGAAAATGGTAGGGGAGCAGGAGAATCCCCGTGGAAATTCACACCATTTTTTAAAATGTACAGTTCTGCTGTTTCCTTTTAAGTCCCGCTCTCAGTATTTCTGTTTCTTTTAGTTTCACTCCCACTTGGATGTGCTTTCTTTACTCCCAGTCCCAGAGTTTGTATTTCTGAGTCTGACTACTCAGTGTTTGTTTTTTTCATTACTGTTTATGTGCTCTTTAGTCCCATTCCTGATTTTAGAATTATAAAAGTTTACAGCACAGAAGGAGGCTATTCGGCCCATCATGGCTGTGTCAGCCAAAAAAGAGCTATCTCGCCTAACGGGAACAGTAGCATAGTGGTAATGTCACTGGGCTAGTAATCCAGAAGCCTGGACAAATGATCCAGAGACGTGAGTTCAAATCCCACCACGGCAACTGGGAAATTTAAATTCAGTTAATTAAATAAATCTGGAATAAAAAGCCATGAAACTATCGGATTGTCGTAAAAACCCATCTGGTTCACTATTGTCCTTTAGGGAAGGAAACCTGCTGTCCTTACCTGGTCTGGCCTATATGTGACTCCAGACCCACAGCAATGTGGTTGACTCTTAACTGCCCTCTGAAATGGCCCAGCAAGTCACTCAGTTGTAACAAACCGCTACAAAACACAATAATAAAAATAAAACCGGACGGACCACCCGGCATCGACCTCGGCACCGGCTGTGGACACGGCAACGGCACACCCAGCCCAGTCAACCCTGCAACGTCCCACTCACCAACATCTGGGGACTTGTGCCAAAATTGGGAGAGCTGTCCCACAGACTAGTCAAGCAACAGCCTGACATGGTCGTACTCACAGAATCATACCTTTCAGCCAATGTCCCAAGCTCCTCCACCACCATCCCTGGGTATGTCCTGTTCCACCGGCAGGACAGACCCACCAGAGGTGGAGGCACAGTTTTACAGTCGGGAAGGAGTGGCCCTGTGAGTCCTCAACATTGACTTCGGACCTCATGAAGTCTCATGGCTGAAATCTCCTGCTGATTACCACCTACTGCCCTCCCTTACCTGATCAATCAGTACTCTTCCATGTTGAACACCACTTGGAAGGAGAAGAAGCACTGAGAGTAGCAAGGGCACAGAATGTATTCTGGGTAGGGGACTTCAATGTCCATCACCAAGAGTGGCTCGGTAGCACCACTACTGACCGAGCTGGCTGAGTCCTGAAGAACATAACTGCCAGTCTGGGCCTGCGACAGGTGGTGAGAGAACCAACACGAGGGAAAAACCTACTTGACCTGGTCCTCGCCAATCTACCTGTTGCAGATGCATCTGTCCATGACATGGCAACGGCACACCCAGCCCAGTCAACCCTGCAACGTCCCACTCACCAACATCTGGCAGTGACCACCGCACAGTCATTGTGCAGACAAAGTCCCGTCTTCACACTAAGAATACCCTCCATCATGTTGAGTGGCACTACCACCGTGCTAAATTGGATAGATTCAGAACAGATCTAGCAGCTCAAAACTGGGCATCCATGAGGTGCTGTGAGCCATCAGCAGCTGCAGAATTGTATTTCACCACAATCTGTAACCTCATGGTCCGGCATATCCCTCACTCTACCATTACCATCAAGCCTGGGGACGAACCCTGGTTCGATATGGAGTGTAAAAGAGCATGCCAGGAGTAGCACCAGGCGTACCTAAAAATGAGGTGCCAACCTGGGGAACCTGCAACACAGGACTACATGCATGCTAAAAAACGGAAGCAGCATGCTATAGACAGAGCTAAGCAATCCCACAATCAATGGATCAGATCAAAGCTCTGCAGTCCTGCCACATCCAGTCGTAAATGGTGGTGGACCATTAAACAAGTAACGGGAGGCTCCATGAATATCCCCATCCTCAGTGATGGTGGGGCCCAGCACATGAGTGCAAAAGACAAGGCTGAAGCGTTTGCAACCATCTTCAGCCAGAAGTGCCGAGTGGATGATCCATATCGGCTTACTCCTGAGGTCCCCACCATCACAGAAGCCAGTCTTCAGCCAATTCGATTCACTCCACATGATACCAAGAAATGGCTGAGCGCACTGGCGGGAAAACGTGATGACGTCATGACATCAGCCACGGGACTGCCGGGGCAGTCCTCGTGGAGCCTCCAGAGAGAGCAGACCTACATTCGATGTTATCCTGCAGTTTCTTGTTAAAATCTGTTTGTTTCATGAAAGTTCGTTTTGTTTGATCGCCTGAGTAGAACTCATTCTTTTAGTTATGCACCCACGTTCCTACATTGGTGACCCCGACTTTCGTGAACGGTTTTCGCGGAAGATCTTCAGCATGGAAACGAACGCCGTGACTCTGAAACTGCCACAGTTCTGGGAGCAACAACCAGCCGCGTGGTTTATCCAGGCTGAAGCCCAGTTCGCCATCAGGAACATCGTCGCGGATCAGACCCGTTATTACTACGTGGTCTCCACCCTCGATAGCGCCACTGCCTCGCGGATTGTCAGCCTCCTCGGTAGTCCTCCTACTGACCGCAAGTATGATACGTTAAAGGCGCGGTTGCTACAAGTCTTCGGCCTCTCGAAGTCAGAACGCGCTCGCCGCCTCTTCGCTATGCCCGGCCTCGGGGATTCCAAACCGTCCGAGCTCATGAGCCAAATGCTCACGCTCTTAGGTGCCGAACCGGAATGCTCCCTCTTCCGGGAGCTATTCCTCTGCCAACTGCCGGAGCAGGTGCAGGCTGCCCTAGCCAAGTCCGAGGTCACAGACTGCGACGAGCTGGCTGCCGAAGCAGATAAAATTTTCACAGTAACCCAGCAGTGCTGCGCAGCCATGAGGCGCCCATCCCCCACAGACGCGGCTCCAGCTCCTCTTGCAGCGGGCTGGTGCTCCTACCACGCCCGTTTTGGCGCGAAAGCACGACGCTGCCGCTCTCCCTGCAGCTTTTCGCCCCAAAAAAACCAAAGCTCCTGCAGCGTTCCTGGCGAAGGAGGACCGGGTCTAACGGGCGCTCCGCGGCTGCGATGGCCATCGGATCTTCGGGGAAAGTTCTTTACATCACCAATTCCCTATCGGGTCGACATTTCCTTTGTGACACCGGGGCACAGTGTAGCATCCTACCTGCGTCGAATCTCGATATGCAAGCTGGGGACCACGGTTTTACCCTCGTGGTGGCTAATGGCGCAGCCATTCGAACTTACCGAAAGTGGCGGGTCCAAGTGTGTTTCTGCGGTCAGCGCTTCCATTGGGAATTCGTCACGGCCACAGGCTCGCAGGCCATCCTAGGGGTGGATTTTCTGTGTGCCAACGGCCTCCTCGTCGATGTCCGGCACCGCCAGTTGATCAACGCGGCCACCTTCCACTCGATTCTGTGCCACCACGGTACCACCGTGCCGCGCTCTATCGCCTGCGCATTCCCATCTCCGGATGACTTTACTCAGCTCCTCGGAGAGTTCCCGGAGCTGACCAGGCCCACTTTCTCCTCCTCGGCCACGAAGCATGGTGTTGAACATCATATCACCACTACTGGCTCCCCGGTTTATGCACGGGCTAGAAGGCTTGACCCTGGCAAGCTCGCGGCTGCGAAAGCGGAGTTCGACACGATGGAGCGGCTGGGGATTATTCGCTGGTCGAATAATCCCTGGTCTTTGCCTCTCCACATTGTTCCAAAACCGGGCGGCGGCTGGCAGCCATGCGGTGACTACCGACGCCTGAACGACGCCACTACTCCTGATCAGTACCTGATCCCGCATATTCAGGATTTCTCGGCCCATTTGGTGGGAAATACTATCTTTTCTAAAGTCGACCTCGTCCGGGGGTATCACCAGGTTCCCGTGCACCCGCAAGACATCCTGAAAACTGCAGCCATCACCCCTTTCGGCCTTTTTGAGTTCCTGCGGATGCCGTTTGGCTTGAAGAACGCGGCACAGGCTTTCCAGCGCTTAATGGACTCCGTGCTCCGAGACCTAAACTTCATCTTCGTCTACCTTGACGACATTCTCATCGCCAGCGCTAGCAAGGAAGAGCACATCTGCCATTTGCGTTCCATCTTTACACGCCTCAGTCAGCACGGTTTGATCATCAACCCGGCCAAGTGCCAGTTCGGCCAGCAGCGGATCGATTTCTTGGGACACCACATAACATCAGACGGCGCCGTCCCCTTACTGATGAAGGTGGAAGCTGTTACTTCTTCCCCACGCCCGCCAACCGTCAAGGCCCTACAAGAGTTCCTGGGGATGGTCAATTTCTATCACCGATTCGTCCCTAAGGCGGCTCAGCTTATGCAGCCTTTGTACGGGGCCCTCAAGGGCAAGTCCGGTAAGGATCCAATCAGCTGGACGGCCGAGATGGACCAGGCATTCGTCAACACCAAGAGCGCTTTGGCCAACGCAACCATGCTGGTGCACCCACTTCCAGGTGCCACTATCGCCCTTACCACAGACGCGTCAGACTACGCCATCGGCGCAGTGCAGGAGCAGTGGGTGAACGGCACGTGGGAACTGCTGGCGTTTTTCAGCTGTCAACTACGGAGAAATGAAAGAAAATAGAGCACCTTCGATCGGGAGTTGCTGGCCCTTTTTCTAGCCATTCGCCATTTCCGGTTCTTATTAGAAGGACGTCCCTTCACGGCTTTTGTCGACCACAAGCCTCTAACGTTCGCCATGGCCAAGACCGCCGAACCGTGGTCAGCTCGTCAACAACGTCACCTGACGTTTATTTTTGAATTTACGACGGACATTCAACATGTGCCTGGTAAAGACAACCTGGCAGCGGATTGCCTCTCCTGCGCGACGGTCCATGAGGTTCACCTTGGGATTGACTACGCCCTCATGGCTGCGGATCAGGCCTCGGACCCAGAGGTCCAATCATACAGAACCGTCCCCTCTAGTTTCAAAGCGACCAACGTCAGTTTCCAGGCCGCAGGCACCACGCTCCTTTGCGACGTCTCCATGGGTGTTCCCCGACCTATCGTCCCAGTCGCATGGCGCCGGAAGGTGTTTCACGCCATACACGGGTTGTCGCACCCTGGTATGAAGGCTTCACAACGGCTAATGTCGGCGAAGCTCGTCTGGAAGGGTATGCACCTCGATGTCCGTGACTGGACCAACACCTGCGTGGTCTGCCAGAAGGCCAAGGTCCAGCGTCATGTAAAAGCTCCGGTGGCTAGTTTCGCTGTTCCGGAGCGTCGTTTCGACCACGTGCATGTGGACCTTGTGGGGCCACTTCCGCCTTCCCATGGTTATACGCATCTCCTCACCATGGTGGACCGCACCACTAGGTGGCCAGAGGCAATTCCTTTTGTTTCCACCACTTCGGCAGACGTCGCGAGAGCTTTCATCTCCTGTTGGGTTGCTTGTTTTGGGGTACTGGCGGACATCTCCTCCGATCGTGGGCCACAATTTTCCTCGGAGCTCTGTAACGCTGTAGCTCAGGGGCTCGGCACCAAACTTCATCGCACCACCGCCTATCACCCACAGGCGAACGGCCTGTACGAGCGATTCCACAGGTCGCTTAAAGCCGCCTTACGGGCCGGTCTTCAAGGTGCGGCCTGGGTGGACAGACTCCCATGGGTCCTTTTGGGTCTTCGTACGGTGCCCAAAGAAGACCTGCAATCGTCCTCGGCAGAACTCGTTTATGGCCAGCCGCTCCGAGTACCAGGGGATTTCCTCCCTTCTCCCACAGAGCCGTGGTCCGCCTCCCAGCAACTCGTCAGCCACCAGGAAGCGGCCAGATGCTTCGCTCCGGTGCCTACATCAAATCACGGCTTACAGAGCTCCCACGTGCCAGCGGAGCTGAAGAACGCCAAGTACGTATTTATCCGCCACGACGCTCACCGGGATCCGCTAAAGCCCCCTTACACTGGTCCTTTCCGCATCATCGAATCAGGAGACAAATCCTTTTCGGTCGACATCGGAGGAAAGCCGGATCACATTTCGGTGGACCGGTTGAAGCCGGCTCACTTGGACCTGGACCGCCCAGTCATCATCGCTCAGCCGCCAAAACGTGGCCGACCGCCCACAGCCGCCGTGCCAGATCAACCACAGCCGCCCGCCAGCTCGACCACACTCGCCGCGCCAGCTCAAGCTCAACCACAACCACCCGCCAGCTCGACCACCATCCATCAGCTTCCTCTGCAGGGTTACCGAAGTCGCTCGGACAGACTTGTCAGGCCTCCTCGACGCCTCACTTTTGCTGTTAAAGACAATTCTGGGGGGGCGCATGTGGCGGAGCCACCAAAGGACTCAGATCGTTTGTATATAATTCCTTTAACAACATGTTAGCTACAGCCTGAGTCTGTATCTTTATTTATGCTGTTTAACTGTACAGAGTGTGGTTACTTTAACAGCGCGGCTAAAACGTGATGATGTCACGCCGTTCATCACGTGATTCCCCACTGGCAGGAAAACGTCATGACGTCAGCCACGGGACTGCAGGGGCAGTCCTCGTGGAGCCTCCAGAGAGAGCAGACCTACATTCGATGTTATCTTGCAGTTTCTTGTTAAAATCTGTTTGTTTCATTGAAGTTCGTTTTGTTTGATCGCCTGAGTAGAACTCAGTCTTTTAGTTAGGAACCCGCGTTCCTGCAACCTCACACTTCTCCAGATTGAACTCGATTTGGCATTTTACTGCCCACCTGACCAGTTCATTGATATCTTCCTGCAGCTTTCGTCCTCACTATCAACACACGGCCAATTTTTGTATCATCTGCAAACTTCTTAATCATGCCCCCTATATTGAAGTCTAAATCATTGATATATACCACAAAAAGCAAAGAACCTGGTACTGAGCCCTGCACACTCCACTGGAAACAGCCTTCCAGTCACAAAGACACCCATCGACTATTACCCTCTGCTTCCTGCCACTGAGCCAATTTTGGATCCAACTTGCCACTTTCCCTTGGATCCCATGGGCTTTTACTTTTCTGTCCAGTCTACCATGTGGGACCTTGTCAAAATCCTTGCTAACATCCATGTAGACTACATCAAATGCACTTCCCTCATCGACCCTGATGAGGTTGTGCAAAAGCATCTTGTGCTTTTGTTTTTGAAGTCCACACACCTGAAATCTCTTCAGGCTCCCCTCCCGAGTCCTTAAACTCTTCATTATAACTACCCTAGTTCCCATTCCTCCTTTCCTGCATCTGTTTCTAATCAATTAAATGTTCAGAAGTAATGCACAAGTTGGCCAAAATGTTTCAGAAAACCTAAATAAGTGATGCTGTGCACAGGTGCTTGAGATGAGCAATTCTGTGTTCCATAGGGCTTTCAGAACGATTGATTAAAGGTGAAGCCAGGTCTAAAGAATGCATTTTGTTCAAACTACACTGCCCTTTTTTAAAAGAAGAAAATAATTAGCCTCAGGAGAATTTTGATTGACATTTTTTTGCAAAAGTGCCAGATTTATTACTGACATTCAAACCCTCAAGTCAAATCTCTCTCCCAGTTAGGCCAGTACAGTGACATCGTTGATGGGAAATGTCCTGGAGAGGCTCGATAGGAAACAGCCTTGGAAACCGCCTTGAGAGCTCTCAGTTCTCAGGAGCCCATGTTGTAGGCTTGGGAATCTGTTGTCTCAGTCTTATAGTGTGGTTTTCCAAGTCTGGGCAGCTCCCAAGCAGTGTGGATCTCGGGCTGTTCAGATGTCAGGACCCCTGTTTACAATGGAGATGCCCACTGCTGGTAACATAGCCTTTTGAGAACAGAGACCCAATGTGAGAAATTAATGCCAGTTACAATTTTTTTTTTAAAGTCCATCAAAATTCTTTGTTAATGTTTTTGTGTATTATAAAGTGGGAGTAGTTTTGATAAAAGTGTTCCCCTGGACTTTCCTTTCCCCCTTAATGCACACAGTACATTGTTCTTGGATATTAAACAGACTGAAATTGAATTCCACTTAATAAGGAATTTGCATTCCATTGAATATCTCCTACTTGTGTAGAAATCTCTGGGTGATGTTCATTCACATGGATAGGTCATCATCATTCAGTGTAGGTCTGTTGTGTGTGATGAATGAAGACGTGTATCTGGCATCCGTCCATCAGCCAGATCTACCGTGCTTAGTAAGTTGAAGAGCAGATATCGGAGCGCAGACTCGTCTGATGGTATTCGAATATTTGCACAGACAATGCTTGGCCTCTGTGGCTGTTTCCCACTGTGCACAGACTGACAGCAACAACAGTGACAAGGTCGCGGTTATTTTAAACAGTTTTCTGGATACTCAGCCCTCAATCAGATACTTTAACATGAAAACAAATAATCTTTGAATATTACTGAATTCTTTCATTCCAAATCTGTTTTCCTGAGGGTTTCAGATAAATCAAAGAGAACTGTTGCATATTTGTGAGCTTTTACAAATGACAATCAAATGGGTTTGCTATTATTCGTGCCTTGTGATAGAGACTCGGAGGCTCAAACCAGCATTAATGAATGAATTATACGGAGATCGATGGGAGTTCAACATGTATGCATGTACAGATAATGCTTTTTTAACGCAAAATCTATCAATACCTCGATTGCAATGAATCAAGAATGGCACATTCAGTAGATTTCACATGAAATACAAAGGCTAAATATCGTTTGCATTTACTGAAATACTGGCTGCTTGGAAAGCCTCCTGGGCCTTTTATGAAGACTGATAGAAATGCTGTTGTGCTAATGGTTTTTACCAAATGATAAATACTGTGCTGGAAGAATGTACATTACTATGTGCACGTTCATAACTCCCACTAATCAAACCTACGCCACTTAAAGCAACAGTTGTTGATACCTGTAATGGTAATCTTCACAATATATGTTGCCCACTAAATAATGTGAGCTTGTTTTAATTTATTCCCTCTACTGTTGCGTGATTCAGTGGAAGAGTACAATCCTGATCTGATCCATGACTTGTTCTGATTTGTTTTGCATGTGGCTCTTTTCATCCAGTTTGGCAAAATAAATAATTGGTCAGGCAACTGGTTCGTCAGAAGTGTGGAGTGTGATTTCCAAAACACCACTGAAAATCCTGGAATCCTATGTAATAAAAATGCGAGTTGGCTTCGTCATTCTCTGTAAACTACTAGACCTAATAATTGCTGCTAAAGTAAAATTTAAAAAATGTTACTTTAAAACTGGTATTAAATGAAGTCACGATTTGTATTAGTGGATCTCCCAGCATTAGTGGATCTCCCATCAAATTGAGTTTGTTGCAAAACTGTTGCTTTTTCTTACATCTTTGCATCTTGTTTATCATCTTTTGCCTCCTTTATTTCTGTGGGTTTTATTGCTTTATTTTTCTTTCCTCCGGTGGCACTCAGCAGGGAATGCAGCAGGAGAAAGAGCGCATTGAGAGAGGTTATACTGGATGGCTTGAAGGGGCGCAGGGAGAAAAACAGCAGGAACCAACGCTTAGCAGTGGAGAGGAGCAGGATTCAGTACTCAACAGGATAAAGCAGTAGGAGATAGCACTCTGTGGAAGAGCACTGGAGCTGGTACACAGCAGCTGAAAGCAGGATCTTACACTTGCAGGGGCGAGGAATGAGATCTGGGCAGAGCAGCAGGAGATGGTACTCTGTGGTGGGGAGGCGGGTGCAGGGCGAAGAGCAGAAAGCCAGTATGCAGTGAAGTAGAACAGAGGGAGATGTTAATCGGAGAGAGAACACCCGGAGCTGACACTCAGCGGGAGAGAGTGGCATGATCTGACACTGATGCTCAGCAAGACAGAACAGTGGGGGAGAACAGGAGTTGATGTTCGCTGGGGGAGAACTGCAGGAGCATGTGCTACCCCTTGTTTTGTGCAACAGCCCAAGACAAATTTCTACCCCTAAGTTATTGTTTTTCCACATGAGCCGCCTAATCTAAACCCACCCTCTTGCTTGCTTCCCATGCTCTGAATTTAAATAAAGGAAACTACGATGGTCTGAGGCACGAGTTGGGTAGGATTGATTGGGGAATGTCACTCTAAGGGTTGATGGTGGATAGGCAATGGCAAACATTCAAAGACCGCATGGATGAACTACAGAATTTGTTCATCTCAGTTTGGCATAAAAATAAAACAAAAAAGGTGACTCAACCGTGGCTAACAAGAGAGATTAGGGATCCAAGGAGAGGACATATAAATTGGCCAGAAAAAGCAGGAAACCTGAGGATTGGGAGCAGTTTAGGATTCAACAAAGGAGAACAAAGGGATTAATTAAGAGGGGGGAAATAGAGTATGAGAGTAAGCTTACAGGGAGCATAAAAACTGACTGTAAAAGCTTTTATAGATATGTGAAGAGAAAAAGATTGGTGAAGTCAAGCGTAGGTCCCTTGCAGTCAGAATCAGGGGAATTTATAATGGGGAACAAAGAAATGCCAGACCAATTAAATACATATTTTCGTTCTGTCTTCACAAAGGAGGACACAAATAACCTCCCAGAGATGTCGGGGAACATAGGGTCTGATGAAAGGGAGGAACTGAAAGAAATCAGTATTTGTAGGGAAATGGTGTTAGGGAAATTGATGGGATTGAAGGCCGATAAATCCCCAGGGCCTGATAATCTACATCCTAGGGTACTTAAGTGATGTGCCTTCAATAACCACAAAACTAGAAGTTATAGACTTTAACAAGTTGGCTTTTAATCACTAAGATCAGAGCTAACATCTCAACACACCGACTGGCTCACAGGAATGAGTCATACAGATCCTGGGATCTTTAAGTAAGAGAAGTCAGGGGCGGAGCCAAGAGCCAAAACCTGGAACCTTCCAGGTTAGTCAGGAAAGAGGAAGTGAAACTATACACCGTGTGGGGGAGGGTAATATACATGAGTGCAAAATGAATACAGGCAAGACAAACAGATTTCATTACATTCACCCCTTCTTTAGATTTAGTCCATCGGGGTGATGTTTCTTAAAAGTTGGTATAAGTGAGTCTGTCAGGAGGTTTTGCGGTTCTCAGTGATAGGCGCAAAGCCGGTTGGGGTGCCTCTAGGGGAGTGGATTCTGGTTCCTCCGCTGTCCGGGCCTCCGCAGTGTCTTCCAGGTTATCTGCAGTGTCCTCCAGGTTAAAGTTGGGTATTGATACCTCTGGGCGTCCTGTCTCTTTTTGGTGTAGGTCTTCCTCGGGTAGTCTCTCATCGTTCTCTCCGCTCCCCGAGGGAGCGAGGTCTTTTATGGAAACAGTGTCCTCTCGCCCGTCAGAGTATTCGATATAGGCATACTGAGGGTTTGCATGGAGGAGCTGTACCTTTTCCACAAGGGGGTCCGTTTTATGGCCTCTCACGTGCTTCCGCAATAGTACTGTCCCCGGAGACGTCAGCCACGCGGGTAGAGATATGCCCGAGGTGGATTTCCGGGGGAAAACGAACATCTTTTCGTGAGGGGTAGCGTTAGTGGCAGTACATAACAGAGACCTTATGGAGTGGAGCACGTCTGGGAGGACTTCCTGCCAGCGGGAGGTCGGAAGGCCTTTTGACTTTAAGGCTAACGTGACAGCCTTCCAAACAGTAGCATTCTCCCTTTCCACTTGCCCATTACCCCGGGGGTTGTAGCTAGTGGTTCTGCTAGTGGCTATCCCCTTTGAGAGCAAGAACTGGCGCAGTTCGTCACTCATAAATGATGTACCCCTATCGCTGTGTATGTAGTTCGGCATGCCAAACATGCAGAATAGATTACAGAGACACTTGATGACCGTGGCACTGGTCATGTCTGGGCAGGGAATGGTGAAGGGGAAGCGGGAATATTCATCGATGATATTGAGGAAGTATACGTTACGGTCGGCAGAGGGAAGGGGTCCCTTGAAGTCCAGACTTAGGCGCTCGAATGGCCGTGTGGCTTTGATAAGGTGTGCACGGTCAGGCCTGTAGAAACGAGGCTTGCATTCCGCACAGATGCAGCAGGCTCTGGTCATTGCCCTGACCTCCTCGATGGAGTGGGGCAGATTGCGGGACTTTATAAAATGGTATTGTCGGGTGACCCCTGGGTGACAGAGGTCGTTGTGGAGACCCTGTAATTTGTCCGTATGAATGCTGGCACACATTCCCCGCGATAGGGCGTCTGGGGGTTAATTAAGGGCTCCCGGTCTGTACATAATATCATAGTCGAACGTGGATAGTTCGATCCTCCACCTGAGTATTTTGTCATTCTTGATTTTCCCCCTTTGTTTGTTATTAAACATGAAAGCCACCGACCGCTGGTCGGTGAGCAAGGTGAAACGTTTGCCGGCTAGGTAGTGTCTCCAGTGCCGCACTGCCTCCACTATAGCCTGTGCCTCCTTCTCGACAGAAGAGTGCCTGATTTCAGGTTCCTGAAGGGTTCGGGAGAAGAAGGCCACAGGTCTCCCAGCCTGATTGAGGGTCGCAGCTAAGGCAAAGTCTGACGCATCGCTTTCGACTTGAAAGGGAATACTTTCATCCACTGCACACACTGCAGCCCTTTCAATGTCCTGTTTGATACTGGTGAAAGCCTCCCGAGCTTCAGCTGATAGTGGGAAGGACGTCGATTTAATGAGGGGTCGGGCCTTATCAGAGTAATTGGGCACCCATTGGGCATAATACGAAAAAAATCCCAGGCACCTTTTTAAAGCTTTGGGATTGTGTGGCAGGGGCAGTTCCTTTAGGGGGCGTAATCGGTCAGGGTCCGGTCCAATTACCCCATCTTCCACCACACAGCCGAGGATACAGAGACGGGTTGTATTGAAGACACACTTGTCTTCGTTGTAGGTTAGATTCAGCTTTAGGGCAGTTTTTAAAAATCTCGCAAGATTTAGATCGTTGTCTTGCTGGTTGTGCCCGCAGATAGTGACATTGTCCAGATAGGGGTAGGTAGCTTATAGTTTATTCTCGTCAACCATGCGGTCCATCTCACGTTGGAAGACCGAGACCCCATTTGTTACCCCGAAGGGCACTCTGAGAAAATGGTAGAGGCGTCCGTTCGCCTCGAAGGCGGTGTATGGGCGGTCCTCCGTTCTAATGGGGAGCTGGTGATACGCGGATTTGAGGTCGATAGTCGAGAAGACTCGGTATTGCGCAATCTGGTTGACCATTTCTGATATGCGGGGTAAAGGGTAGGCGTCCAGCTGGGTATAAATATTAACAGTCTGGCTGTAGTCAATTACCATCCGTTTCTTTTCGCTATTTTTAACTATGACTACTTGGGCACGCCACGGACTGGGACTGCATTCAATAATGCCTTCCCGCAGGAGTCTGTCCACTTCCGCCTTGATAAAGTGTCTGTCTTCCAGACTGTACCGTCTACTTTTGGTCGCTATGGGCCTACAGTTCGGAGCGAGATTAGCGAATAAAGAGGGCGGGCTGATTTTTAAGGTTGATAGGCCACAGACTGTGAGTGGCGGCTGGGACCCGCCATATGCTAGCGTGACACTTTCGTGGTGGCACTGGAAGTCCAGGCCCAAGATTACATTAACACAGAGTTCTGGCATCACGAGGAGTTTAAAATCCTTGTAGTCCGTGCCTTTTACAGTCAGTGTTACCACACAGTAGCCCAAAATGTCCGAAGTGTGGGGCTTAGCAGCCATAGCAATTCTGCTCCGTGTAGGGGTTACCGTTAATGAGTGCCGCCGTACCAGGCTAGGGTGGATAAAACTCTCGGTACTCCCACAGTCAATTAAACATTTTGTTAAATTCCCGTTTACCTGTATGTCCATCATGGATTTTGTCAACGGGTGTGGCCTGGATTGATCCACCGTGATCGAAGCCACTGTTGGGCCCTGGGCGGCCGTTGAGTCGGGAAAAGATGGCGGATCCCAAAATGGCGGCCCGCACGGCACGCACGAGGCGGTGACGGAGTTGGAAATCAGATTCCCCCTGCAGACTTTGCTAAAATGCCCCTTTTTCTTACATTTGAAGCATGTAGCGTCCTTCGCTGGGCATCGTTGTCTGGGGTGCTTGGCCTGGCCGCAGAAGTAGCATTTCGGGCCTCGAGACATTGCCGCTGTAGTAGGACTCCTGGGTGAACTTCTGTGTGGGGACTCCGGCGGTGTAGAGCTGGTCTGAGACCTGGATGGGGAAGATGGCTGATTCCAAGATGGCGGCCCGCTCGGCACGCACGAGGCGGTGATGGCCGCATGGCCGGAAGAATAAGAGTCAGAGTTTTTCTGGGCCACGTCCAGCGATCACGCAGTGGCCACTGCCTTTTTTAAGTCCAGGACCTCCTTCTCCAGCAGTCTGCCGGATATAATTCGATTTGAGGCCCGTGATGAAGGAATCGCGGACCAATTCGTCAGAGTACACGTTGGCCGTCACGGCCTTGCAGTTACAGTCCCGGACCAAGTCCTTTAGGCCCTGTAAGAAATCGTCCATTGATTCCTCAGGTCGCTGCCTGCGTGTAGCCAGCAGATGTCTGGCGTACACTTCGTTTACTGGCCTCTGGTATTGGGCCTTCAGGATAGTGAGGCCTCCGTGTAAGAGGTGGCGTCCCGGATGAACGAATAAATCCGATGACGAACGCGAGTAGTCAGCCGACTCAGTTTATCTACCTCGCTAGCGGATGAGGCCCTCGCGAAGAGTTCGAAGCATTTGAGCCAGTGTCCAAATTGATTTGATGCTTCAGCAGAATGTGGATCCAAGTCCAGACGCTCTGGTTTTAGGAGTCGATCCATCCTAGTATTCTTTAGTGATTAAAATTGATGTGCTTTCAATAACCACAAAACTAGAAGTTATAGACTTTAACAAGTTGGCTTTTAATCACTAAGATCAGAGCTAACATCTCAACACGCCGACTGGTTCACAGGAATGAGTCATACAGATCCTGGGATCTTTAAGGAAGAGAAGTCAGGGGCGGAGCCAAGAGCCAAGGCCTGGAACCTTCCAGGTTAGTCAGGAAAGAGGAAGTGAAACTATACACCATGTGGGGGAGGGTAATATACATGAGTGCAAAACGAATACAGGCAAGACAAACAGATTTCATTACATTAAGGAAGTGGCCCTAGAAATAGTAGATGCATTGCTGATCATCTTCCAGCATTCGATGGAATCTAGAATAGTTCCCATGGATTGGAGGGTAGCTAAAGTTACCCGACTATTCAAAAAAGGTGGTAGAGAGAAAACAGGGAATTACAGACCGGTAAGCCTGACATCGGTAGTGGGGAAAATGCTAGAGTCCATTATAAAAGATGTAATAGCAGAGCACTTGGAAAACAGTGACAGGATCGGACAAAGTCAACATGGATTTACAAAAGGTAAATCGTGCTTGACTAATCTACTGGAATTTTTTGAGGATGTAACTCGTAAAATAGATACGGGAGAACCAGTGGATGTGGTGTATTTGGACTTTCAGAAGGCTTTCGATAAGGTCCCGCATAAGAGATTAGCGTGTAAAGTTAAGGCACATGGGATTGGGGACAAGGTATTGACTTGGATAGAGAACTGGTTGGCGGACAGAAAGCAAAGAGTTGGAATAAACAGGTCTTTTTCCAAGTGGCAGGCAGTGACTAGTGGGGTACTGCAGGGATCGGTCCTTGGACCCCAGCTATTCACAATATATATTAATGATCTAGACAAGGGAACTAGATGTAATATCTCCAAATTTGCAGACGACACAAAGCTGGGTGGGCGTGTGTGCTGTGAGGAGGATGCCGAGAAACTACAGGATGATTTGGACAGGTTGGGTGATTGGGCAGAAGCATGGCAGATGCAATATAACATGGATAAATGTGAGGTTATCCACTTTGGTGGCAAAAACAGGAAGGCAGATTATTATCAGAACGGCAATAGATTGGGAGATGGGGAAGTGCAACGAGACCTGGGTGTCCTTGTGCACCAGTTGCTGAAGGTAAGCATGCAGGTGCAGCAGGTGGTTAAGAAGTCAAATGGTATGTTGGCCTTCGTAGCGAGAGGGTTTGAGTACAGGAACAAGGGTGTCTTGCTGCAGTTGTACAGGGCCTTGGTGAGACCACATCTTGAGTATTGTGTGCAGTTTTGGTCGCCTTATCTGAGGAAGGATGTTCTTGCCATGGAAGGAGTTCAGCGAAGATTCACCAG
The DNA here is from genome assembly GCF_052327205.1 of Somniosus microcephalus. Classification (NCBI taxonomy): domain Eukaryota; kingdom Metazoa; phylum Chordata; class Chondrichthyes; order Squaliformes; family Somniosidae; genus Somniosus; species Somniosus microcephalus. The sequence continues at coordinate 173,284,439 of NC_140987.1, forward strand.
GCTGATACCTGGGATGGCAGGAATAACGTATGAGGAGAGATTGGGACGATTGGGCTTGTACTCGCTGGAGTTTAGAAGAATGAGAGGGGATCTCATTGAAACTTAGAAAATTCTTACAGGACTGGACAGACTAGATGCAGGAAGGATGTTCCCGATGGTCGGGGAGTCCAGAACCAGGGGTCACAGTCTAAGGATAAGGGGTAAGCCATTTAGGACTGAGATGAGGAGGAATTTCTTCACCCAGAGAGTGGTGAACCTGTGGAATTCTCTACCACAGAAGGCAGTAGAGGCCAATACATTAAATATATTCAAGAAGGAGTTGGATATATTTCTTAAAGCTAAAGGCATCAAGGGGTATGGGGAGAAAGCAGGGACCGGGTACTGAATTTGGATGATCAGCCATGATGGCATTGAATGGCGTAGTAGGCTCGAAGGGCCGAATGGCCTACTCCTGCCCCTATCTTGTATGTTTCTATTCCTCTTTTCACTATCCCTTTTTAAACTGGAGTCTGAATAAAAATATACACTTTTTGTATTTGAATCTGCAATGCATACATACACACACGCCCATCCATAATAAAAGCATAATATTTCACTCGGTAAGGTGGCCATGGGAATTGGTTGAACTATGTTACATACCCATCCCTGTTGCTCGAAGACAAAAATGAAACGCTGCACAAAACTGACTCGCCAACTGGGAAGCCCCATACATTGATAAAGCCAAATTATACCTGCAGAAGGGAACAGAAAAAGATCTAAAATATGACCTCCAAGTTTTCTAAAGTTCCAAATCATTCTACAGGAGCATGACTTTTTTATTGGGATTAAATAAGTTCAGTTCTGGTTTTCAGACAGTGTCAACAACTTGAAATTATATAGTGCCATTAATGTGGTAAAACGTTTCAAATAAAGACAGCCTTCATTGCATCAAAAACAACAGTCACAAAATATCACCTCGTAACACCAGGCACACTGAATAACTGTGCTTAAGGTTCAAGAATTCTTAATAGATTGCAGATAAACTGCTTGTAACTTATGCTTTGAAAATGCTCCTTTTTCTGTTTAATGTGTATTATATCAATATATTGAAAGTTTTGCATCTGTGCTAGTACACGATGTATGGGAAAATGTCTTGACATTTTCATAGGTTGCAACACTACTGATTTAGTTCATATTTCCTATTTCTTGAAACACCTTCAAAGAACATTCATGAGATCACACTGTATTTCACTGTTGACAAAAGAATTCCTGTTAACCAAAAAAAGAAACCACTCCTCTTTGAAAACAAAATTAAGAAAACTTTGAATTGTTTGACATATTTCCAATTCACACTCACTTCTTCCTCTTTTAATTCTTCCCCTGCGCCCCCCTACTATTTTTGGTATGCCTGCCCTGGAAATGTTTACTCCCTTATCTCTCCCAATCACTTCCTGACTGCTGTCATATTTCTTTGGGAATCCTGACTAGTAGCCCTACCTAGCGACATAAGCTTCCACTTCTTACCAATTTTGCTTCCATTTTGAAACTCACATTGTTGCTGTCTTTTTTCATCATGATTTTGGGACCACCACACATGCGTGCTTTGCCAGCATCTGAAAAAAAAACATTCAGTGTTGGTTTTTGCCCCTCGGTGATGGGCTTGGCACATCCTATCATGTGCTCGACAATGCAGAAAGCGGTGAGCCCATTAGTTCACAGACAAAAAAAAAACCCACAGGAACTGGGAGGACTGAAGAGAGCAAGAATAGCATTGGGGTAAAAGAGGAATACTGTTGATAGAGAAAGGCACCAGAGAACTAAGAGATAATTCAAGCAAAAAGTAATGAAGTGACAAAGTACTGAGAAACAAATCAGAAACAAAAACCTTAAGCAGCAGCATCGGTTAGGGAGCAGTATATTGGGAAGACAAACATAGGGCTGCACATAGATTGTTGTTTTTGCCACAATAGAGTGTTGAGTGCAAGTTGACACAAAAATGCCAGAGTAATTCAGGAGTCAGTTCTCAACCTAACTCCAGAACTTACTTTAACCAAGGGGTTGGAGAATCTGTTCACAGGTCTGTCTCACGCCACTTGGCCTTGGTGCCAGTTGGAATATAATTCTATTCTGTTACCATGGTGTCTGCTGCGAACATCAGTTTGGTATGTGTCTTTTCTTTGTTTTTCTCTTTGGTTAAAAATCCAGGAGCCACTCAGTAGGTTAAGGTAACAATCAGAAATGCACTCCAGGTCCTGGACTACCTGTGAATAATAAACAACAAATAATATTGATTTTCTTTATATGATTTATCCATACATGGTTTTCTTTCCTTTGTAAAAGAAATAAATAAATGAAGCTGCATTTATGCACTGCCTTTAATGATTTCAGGACGTCCAAAAGTGCTTTACAGCCAATAAAAAGAATGAAACTGGACAGACCATCTGGCATCGACCTCGGCACCAGCTATGGACATGGCAACGGCAAACCCAGCCCAGTCGACCCTGCAAAGTCCTCTTCACCAACATCTGAAGACTTGTGTCAAAATTGGGCGAGCGGTCCCACAAACTATTTAACCAACAGCCTGACATAGTCATACTCACAGAATCATACCTTTCAGCCAATGTCCCAAACTCCTCCATCACCATCCCTGGGTGTGTCCTGTTCCACCGGCAGGACAGACCCACCAAGGGTGGCGGCACAGTGGTATACAGTCGGGAAGGAGTGACCCTGGGAGTCCTCAATATTGACTCCGGACCCCATGAAGTCTCATGGCTTCAGTTCAAGCATAGGCAAGGAAAACTCCTGCTGATTACCACCTACTGTCCTCCCTCAGCGGATGAATCAGTACTCCTCCATGTTGAACACCACTTGGAAGAAGCACTGAGAGTAGCAAGAGCACAGAATGTACACTGGGTGGTGAACTTCAATGTCCATCACCAAGAGTGGCTCGGTAGCACCACTACTGACCGAGCTGGCCGAGTCCTGAAGGACATAACTGCCAGTCTCGGCCTGCGACAGGTGGTGAGAGAACCAACACGAGGAAGAAACCTACTTGACCTCGTCCTCACCAATCTACCTGTTGCAGATGCATCTGTCCATGACAGTATTGGTCGCAGTGAACACCGCACAGTCATTGTGGAGACGAAGTCCCGTCTTCACACTGAGGACACCCTCCATCGTGTTGTCATAGAGTCATAGAGTTATACAGCACGGATATAGGCCCTTCGGCCCATCGTGTCCGTGCCGGCCTTCAAGCCCTGTCTAACCTAATCCCATATTCCAGCATTTGGTCCATAGCCTTGTATGTTATGGCATTTCAAGTGCTCATCCAAATGCTTCTTCAATGTTGTGAGGGTTCCTGCCTCCACAACCCTTTCAGGCAGTGAGTTCCAGACTCCAACCACCCTCCGGGTGAAGAAGTTCTTTCTCAAATCCCCTCTAAACCTCCCGCCCTTTACCTTGAATTTATGCCCCCTAGTTATTGACCCTTCTACTAAGGGAAAAAGCTCCTCAGTATCCATCCTATCTATGCCCCTCATAATTTTGTACACCTCAATCATGTCCCCCCTCAGCCTCCTCTGCTCCAAGGAAAACAAACCCAATCTGCCCAGTCTTTCTTCATAGCTGAAGCGCTCCAGCCCTAGTAACATCCTGGTGAATCTCCTCTGCACCCTCTCCAAAGCGATCACATCCTTCCTGTAGTGTGGCGACCAGAACTGCACACAGTATTCCAGCTGTGGCCTAACCAGTGTTTTATACAGCTCCATCATAACCTCCTTGCTCTTATATTCTATGCCTCAGCTAATGAAGGCAAGTATCCCATATGCCTTTTTTACCACCTTATCCACCTGTTCCGCCGCCTTCAGGGATCTGTGTACTTGCACACCCAGATCCCTCTGCACCTCCGTCTTGCCTAGGGTCTTACCATTCATTGTGTATTCCTTTGCCTTGTTAGTCCCCCCAAAGTGCATCACCTCGCACTTTTCCGGGTTAAATTCCATTTGCCACTGTTCCGCCCATCTGACCAACCCATCTATATCGTCCTGCAGACTGAGGCTACCCTCCTCGCTATTTACCACCCTACCAATTTTTGTATCATCCGCGAACTTACTGATCATACCTTTTACATTCATATCCAAGTCATTAATGTAGACCACAAACAGCAAGGGACCCAGCACCGATCCCTGTGGTACCCCACTGGCCACAGGCTTCCAGTCACAAAAACAACCTTCGACCATCACCCTCTGCCTTCTGCCACTAAGCCAGTTTTGTATCCAATGTGCCAAGGCACCCTGGATTCCATGGGCTCTTACCTTCTTGACCAGTCTCCTGTGCGGGACTTTATCAAAGGCCTTACTGAAATCCATGTATACCACATCCACTGCGTTACCCTCATCCACACACCTAGTCACCCCCTCAAAAAATTCAATCAAATTAGTCAGACATGATCTTCCCTTGACAAAGCCATGTTGACTATCCCTGATTAATCCTTGTCTCTCCAAGTGGAGACAAATTTTGTCCCTCAGAATTTTTTCCAATAATTTTCCTACCACTGATGTTAGGCTCACTGGCCTGTAGTTCCCCGGTTTTTCCCTACTTCCCTTCTTGAATAATGGTACTACATTAGCGGTTCTCCAGTCCTCTGGCACATCCCCTGTGGCCAGAGAGGTCCTGAATATATGTGTTAGAGCCCCCGCAATCTCTTCCTTTGCCTCACACAGCAGCCTGGGATACATTTCATCTGGGCCAGGGGATTTATCCATTTTTAGGCCTGCTAAAACCGCCAATACCTCCTCCCTCTCGATGTTAATATGTTCGAGCATATCACAGTCCCCCCGCCCTATTTCTATGTCTACATCGTCCTTCTCCATAGTGAAAACAGATGCAAAAAATTCATTTAGAACCCCTCCTACATCTTCCGGCTCCACACACAGATTGCCACTTTTGTCCCTAATGGGCCCTATTTTTTCCCTAGTTATCCTCTTACCCTTAATATACTTATAAAACATCTTAGGATTTTCCTTTATTTTGCTCGCCAGTGTTATTTCATGGCCCCTCCTTGATCTCCTAATTTCTTTTTTAAGTATCCCCCTGCACTTTTTGTACTCCTCTAGGGCTTCCTCCGTCTTTAGCCTTTTGTATCTGCCAAAAGCCCTCCTTTTTTTCCTAATCCATTCTCGTATATCCCCTGACATCCAAGGTTCCCTGTGGTTTTTGGAACCACCCTTGACCTTTACGGGAACATGTTGCCATTGTATGATCTCAATCTCCCTTCTGAAAGCCCCCCATTGCTCCGATGCGGATTTTCCTACAAGTAGCTGATCCCAGTCCATTTTGGCCAGATCCTGCCTTATCCTATTAAAATCGGCCTTCCCCCAATTTAGAACCTTTATTTCTGGCCCATCCCTGTCCTTTTCCATGACCACCTTAAATCTCACCATATTATGGTCACTGTCACCAAAGTGCTCACCTACTAGCACTTTTTCCACTTGGCCGGCCACATTCCCTAGAATTAGGTCCAGTACTGCCCCCTCTCTTGTAGGACTTTCTACATGCTGGCTCAAAAAGCTCTCCTGGATGCACTTTAAGAATTCTACACCCTCTGAGCCTTTCACACTTTGACTATCCCAGTTAATATTGGGGAAGTTGAAATCCCCCATTATTATTACCCTATTATTTGCACATTTCTCTGAGATTTGCCTACATATCTGTTCCTCTATCTCCCCCTGACTGTTTGGAGGCCTTTAGTACACTCCCAGCAAAGTGCTTGCCCCCTTTTTTAAGCTCCACCCATATGGCCTCATTAGAGGAACCTGCTAATATATCATCCCTCCTTACTGCAGTAATTGACTCCTTAATTAATATTGCGACACCCCCTCCTTTTTTACCTCCCCCTCTGTCTCGCCTGAAGATTCTGTACCCCGGAATATTGAGCTGCCAGTCTTGCCCCTCCCTCAACCATGTCTCCGTGATAGCAACAATATCATACTCCCATGTGTTTATCAACACCTTCAGTTCATCCACCTTATTTGCAAGACTCCTTGCATTAAAATAGATGCCATCCAGCCTTGCCCTTATATATTTGCCCTGTCTACCAAGCTGACTTGTTTTTTTCTCTATAATTGGCAGCACTTCACCCCCTATTTCAGCTCCCCTCTGTATCCCATCCCCCTGCCAAGTTAGTTTAAACCCCCCCCAACAGTGCTAGCAAACCTCCCCGCAAGGATATTTGTCCCGCTCTGGTTCAGGTGCAACCCATCCGACTTGTACAAGTCCCACCTTTCCCAGAAGCAGGCCCAGTGATCCAGGAAACTAAAACCCTCCCTCCTACACCAACTCTTTAGCCACGCATTCATCTGCACTATCCTCCTATTCCTATACTCACTAGCAAGTGGCACTGGGAGTAATCCAGAGATGACAACCTTTGAGGTCCTGCCCTTTAATCTGTGTGGCACTACCACCGTGCTAAATGGAATAGATTCAGAACAGATCTAGCAGCTCAAAACTGGGCATCCATGAGGTGCTGTGGGCCATCAGCAGCAGCAGAATTGTATTCCACCACAATCTGTAACCTCACGGCCCAGCATATCCCTCACTCTACCATTACCATCAAGCCAGGGGACCAACCGTGGTTCAATAAGGAGTGTAGAAGAGCATGTCAGGCGCAGCACCAGGCGTACCTAAAAATTAGGTGCCAACCTGGGGAAGCTGCAACACAGGACTGCATGCATGCTAAAAAGCGGAAGCAGCATGCTATAGACAGGGCTAAACAATCCCACAATCAATGGATCAAATCAAAGCTCTGCAGTCCTGCCACATCCAGTCATGAATGGTGGTGGACCATTAAACAACTAATGGGAGGAGGAGGCGCCATGAATATCCCCATCCTCAATGATGGTGGAGCCCAGCACGTGAGTGCAAAAGACATGGCTGAAGCGTTTGCAACCATCTTCAGCCAGAAGTGCCGAGTGGATGATCCATTTCAGCCTACTCCTGAGGTTCCCACCATCACAGAAGCCAGCCTTCAGCCAATTCACTCCACGTGATATCAAGAAACGGCTGAGCGCACTGGATACAGCAAAGGCTATGGGCCCCAACAACATCCCAGCTATCGTGCTGAAGACTTGTGCTCCAGAACTAGCCGTGCCTCTAGCCAAGCTGCAGCACAGCTACAACACTGGCATCTATCCGACAATGTGAAAAACTGCCCAGGTATGTTCTGTCCACAAAAAGCAGGACAAATCCAACCCAGCCAATTACCACCCCATTGGTCTACTCTTAATCATCAGCGAAGTGATGGAAGGTGTCATCGAAAGTGCTATCTAGCGGCACTTACTCACCAATAACCTGCTCATGCATGCCCAGTTTGGATTCCACCAAGACTACTCGGCTCCCGACTGTTAGATCCGTGTGTTAATGGAGACACGGAATGCAGGAGTTGATTTAACAAGTGTTTACTGAACAAAGTCTGGAGGTGAACTAACTACACAAGACGCTACACAGGCTTATATACCCGAGTGGTCACTACTGGTACTACAGTATACAGGGGCTTCAAAAACATAGTTCCTCTTAAAGGTACATACACTACACCGACCTCATTGCAGCCTTGGTCCAACCATGGACAAAGGAGCTGAAATCCAGAGGTGAGGTGAGAGTGACTGCCCTTGACATCAAGGCAGCATTTGACCGAGTGTTGCATCAAAGAGCTCTAGTAAAACTGAAGTCAATGGGAATCGGGGGGAAAACGCTCCACTGGCTGGAGTCATACCTAGCTCAGAGGAAGATGGTTGTGGTGATTGAAGGTCAATCATCACAGCCCCAGGACATTGCTGCAGCAGTTTCTCAGGGCAGTGTCCTAGGCCCAACCATCTTCAGCTGCTTCATCAGTGTCCCTCCAACATAAGGTCAGAAATGGGGATGTTTGCTGATGACTGCACAGTGTTCAGCGCCATTCACAACTCCTCAGATAATGAAGCAGTCCATGCCCGCATGCAACAAGACCTGGATGACGTTCAGGCTTGGGCTGATAACATTCACGCCACAGAAGTGCCAGGCAATGACAATCTCCAACAAGCGAGAGTCCCCCACCATCAATATCCTGGGGTCACAATTGACCAGAAACTTAACTGGACCAGCCACATAAATACTGTGGCAGCAAGAGCAGGTCAGAGGCTAGGTATTCTGCGGCGAGTGTCTCACCTCCTGACTCCCCAAAGCCTTTCCACCATCTACAAGGCACAAGTAAGGAGTGTGATGGAATACTCTCCACTTGCCTGGATGAGTGCAGCTCCAACAACACTCAAGAAGCTCGACACCATCCAGGACAAAGCAGCCCAATTGATTGGCACCCCATCTACCACCTTAAACATTCACACCCTCCACCACCGGCATACCGTGGCTGCAGTGTGTACCATCTACAGGATGCACTGCAGCAACTTGCCAAGGCTTCTTCAGCAGCACCTCCCAAACCCGCGACCTCTTCCACCTAGAAGGACAAGGGCCGCAGGTGCATGGGAACACCACCATCTCCAAGTTCCCCTCCAAGTCACACACCATCCTGACTTAGAAGTATATCGCCGATCCTTCATCGTTGCTGGGTCAAAATCCTGGAACTCCCTCCCTAACAGCACTGTGGGAGTACCTTCACCACACGGACTGCAGCGGTTCAAGAAGGCGGCTCACCACCACCTTCTCAAGGACAATTAGGGGTGGGCAATAAATGCTGGTCTTGCCAGCGACACCCACATCACAAACGAAGAAAACATTTTTTTTTAAAGTACTTTTGAAGTGTAGTCACTGCTGTAATGTAGGAAACGTGGCAAACAATTTGCACACAGCAAGCTCCCACAAAGAGCAATGGGATAAATGATCAGATTATGTGTTGGTGGTGTTGGTTGATAAATGTTGGCTTGGACACAGGGAGAATTACTTTCCTCTTTGAATAGTGCCATAGTATCTTTTATACCCACCTCAAAGAGCAGATTGGCCTTGGTTTAATGTCTCATCAAAGGAGGAACACTAAAGAGCCAGTCATGAATATGCACTCAAGTCAATGGAGTGAAGTTTGACCCCACAATCTCTGACTCAGAGGCGAGAGTGCTACCACAGAACCAAGGCTGATACCTATCTATATTAACTATATATATGTAGGTGCAGTTTAAATTTTCCACAAACTGGGCAATTTAATTTTTGAATAAATGGAATCATAATCTATAGTACGCAAAAGTGAAGGTAGTTTTGTTTTGAATTTTAAAAGACCAAAAATTCATAACTTGGAAACAAGTCACCCACTCATCCTATTCCTCTCCAGTCACATTCCTCCTAGCTCATTCTTGCGTAACTGCTTGTGTTTCGCAGTTTTGTGGTCCAATTTTTTTTTCTCTTGCAATAAAATTAATTTGTTTGATAAACAAAATAAAGTTAGATTTGCCTTCTTCCCACCAAACAAGAATCTTAAAATAGTTACTTTTAAGTGATGGTGCACAGTCAGCTTAGCTATTCACATTTGTATGACATTGTCTGCGAGTCTGGTACAGTGATAGATGTAATTGTGAGCCTATTATGCCTGCCTCTAGGAAATGGGGTCAGCCAGCAAGTATGTAGATCTCACAGCTACTATGCCCTACATTACTGTTGTCTCCAGCGGGGTTCAAAGTCAGCTCAAGTTAGGGAATTGCATCATCCACTTGCTCCACAGCTGTATGAACTCAACAAACTTTGAAGCTAGAATTCCCAACATATGTGTTCAAAGCCATTGCACTGAAACGGTTGAACAGGTAGCCAGGTGTGGCTTTAAATGCCTACTTTGAAGTACTGTAAACTCATGTGCCTGTGCATTAAACCTCCTGCCATGTTAAACAGATTAGGAAAGCCAAATGTGGGAATGCGTCATGCTTCAGTGCTGCAATTGGCCTTTAACCAACAGGCGAGACAGAGAGTTGTGTCTTTCTTTAACTTTGTTTTGTCATTTGAATATGATGGTGTTGATAGTGGCAAGTGGGTGTATAAGTATGTACCAATATATAGCTTTTGATCATCTCTTAATAACCTGGAGCAATAAAGTAAGAGGTGAGAGCTCTTAGCAGCACGCTCATTTTTTGTGAGGGAATTGAGGGAGAAACTTATTTGTGCTTTCCTGTTTGTGTTTGCTGAGCTAAGAACCACATTAGAGCTGAAACAAATGTAATTCCTTGACCACCTCTTGCTGCTGAAGGGGGTTGGATGGAAATAAGGGGCATTGGTGAAATCATGCAGTTCGGATGTGTACATACTCTGTTCATTTCCTCATCATTAAACTGCCACAGAATGAAGAATGAGAACCTCTGATCCTCCAAGATCTTTTTACAGATTTTGAGGCAGTTTGAAGCCGATTAAATGAACTACAATCTGAAGTACCTTTGATTATAAACTCAATTACTCCATACTTCTCAGTTTTGTGAAATCAGCTGAATAAATGGAAACATCAAATTGGTAACTTAAAAAGAGAACTATGTTCTATTATGTCTAATGCCGAAACCTTTAGATTACCGCTTTAAATTTTATTGGCGACTGTATCATCTTATTTAGGAACATTGGGCCAAAAGTTGCGGTCGGTGGCGTACCTCCGGAGGATGCCACCGAGCTGTGAAAAGAATACGCACCTACCTGATGGCGGCCCTCCTGTGAAAACTTGCGGTCAGACGCTTCGTAATGGAGGGCAGCATAATGGTCCACAGATGCCAGGGGCGCAGCCTGTGTGGAAGCGTAGCTGGGATCACATGGGCCTGGTCCTCCAATCAGAAAACAGAATTAGATTTCACATTATTTCAGAAGGGAATCCTGTAATCAGATTGAATGGAATCCCGTAATCAAATTTAATTACAATTTACAGGTTTGGAATTTAATTCCTAATTAGCTTCATTCCACCAACTTCATTAAAAATTTAATTTTGCTGATAATTTGATCGACATCATTAAAACTCTAATATTTTCAGAACAAGAAAAACTCATTTGATACAGTTAAACTATATGATTTCCAAGATGAAAATGTTTAAAACTTGCATGAGGTATTCCCTTACGTTGATGCAGACAGGCCCTGTACCTGTTTGCATCAACCGTAACAGTTCCATACATAATTGCTCAGCAGTTAGTGGGAAAATAGCCCAACTCTGCGCCAGCTATTGCTTTTTCGTGGGCCGTGAGGATGGCCTGTCAACGCGTACATTGACAGACCACAAGTTCGGGATTTAGCACATGTGGAAATCCCGAACTTACAGTGGATTTCAAAGGAGGTATGACAGCGTACTCTGAGAGTACGCCGCCATACCCACCGCAACATCCGGGCCATAGTAACAAGAGTATGCCATTTAGCCCCTTCAGCCTGTTCTGCTATCTGATGAAATCATGCCTGATCTGTGACCTAACTTCATATATCCGCCATAACAACAGAAAATGCTGGAAAAACTCAGCAGGTCAGGCAACATCCGTGGACAGAAATTTGAGTTGACGTTTCGGGTCGAACCCTTCTTCAAAACTGGAAAGAAAAGATAGATCGGAGGCAGGGCTGCGATCGGACAAAAGAATAAAAGAAACAAAAGAAGTAAAAAAGAGACAATAAAAGGTATTAGAAGCTAGACGAGATGGTTATAGGCTGAGATTGGGTGTAAAATGTACTGGCAGGGCAAGGGATAGCTGCCAGGTGTGAGAGCGAAACAAAAGGAAAGGCGGGGGGGGGGAAAGGAGTGGAAAAATTACAAGAAAAAATGAAATAGGGGCCGAGGTTATGATCTGAAATTGTTGAACTCGATATTGAGTCCGGAAGGCTGCAGAGTGCCTAATCGGAAGATGAGGTGCTGTTCCTCGAGTTTACGTTGAGCTTCCGTGGAACAATACAAGAGGCCAAGGACGGTGAGGTCCGAGTGGGAATGGAGCGTTGAATTAAAATGACAGGCGACCGGAAGCTCGGGGTCACCCTTACGGACTGAACGGAGGTGTTCCGCAAAGCGGTCACCCAATCTGCGTTTGGTCTCCCCAATGTGGAGGAGACCGCATCGTGAGCAGCGAATACAGTATACTAGATTGCGAGAAGTGAGCAGTATTCGCTGCTCACGATGCGGTCTCCTCTACATTGGGGAGACCAAACGCAGATTGGGTGACCGCTTTGCGGAACACCTCCGTTCAGTCCGTAAGGGTGACCCCGAGCTTCCGGTCGCCTGTCATTTTAATTCAACGCTCCATTCCCACTCGGACCTCACCGTCCTTGGCCTCTTGTATTGTTCCACGGAAGCTCAAAGTAAACTCGAGGAACAGCACCTCATCTTCCGATTAGGCACTCTGCAGCCTTCCGGACTCAATATCGAGTTCAACAATTTCAGATCATAACCTCAGCCCCTATTTCATTTTTTCTTGTAATTTTTTCACTCCTTTCCCCCCCCCCCCCCTTTCCTTTTGTTTCGCTCTCACACCTGGCAGCTATCCCTTGCCCTGCCAGTACACTTTATACCCAATCTCAGCCTATTACCATCTCGTCTAGCTTCTAATACCTTTTATTGTCTCTTTTTTACTTCTTTTGTTTCTTTTATTCTTTTGTCCGATCGCAGCCCTGCCTCCGATCTATCTTTTCTTTCCAGTTTTGAAGAAGGGTTCGACCCGAAACGTCAACTCAAATTTCTGTCCACGGATGTTGCCTGACCTGCTGAGTTTTTCCAGCATTTTCTGTTGTTATTTCGGATTTCCAACATCCGCAGTATTTTGCTATCGTTCATATATCTGCCGTTGCCCCATATCCCTTAATACCTTTGGTTAACAAAAATATATCAATCTCTGATTTAAAATTAATTGATCTAGCATCAACTGTCGTTTGCCACATCAAAAGTTATTGCGGAAAATAAAAGCTCATGGTGTAGGGGGTAACATATTGGCATGGATAGAAGATTGGCTAGCTAACAGGAAACAGAGAGTAGGCATAAATGGGTCATTTTCTGATTGGCAAGATGCAACGAGTGGTGTGCCACAGGGATCAGTGCCGGAGCCTCAACTTTTTACAATTTATATAAATGACTTGGATGAAGGGACTGAAGGTATGGTTGCTAAATTTGCTGATGACACAAAGATAGGTAGGAAAATAAATTGTGAAGAGGACATAAGGAGACTACAAAGGGATATAGATAGGTTAAGTGAGTGGGTAAAGATCTGGCAATGGAGTATAATGTGGGAAAATGTGAAGTTGTCCATTTTGGCAGGAAGAATAAAAAAGAAGCAAATTATCTACATGGTGAGAGATTGCAGAGCTCTGAGATGCAGAGGGATCTGGGTGTCCTTGTGCATGAATTGCAAAAGGTTACTATGCAGGTACAACAAGTAATTAGGAAAGCTAATAGAATGTTATCGTTTATTGCGAGGGGAATTGAATACAAAAGTAGGGAGGTTATGCTTCAGTTATACAGGGCATTGGTGAGACCACATCTGGAGTACTGTGTACAGTATTGGTCTCCTTATTTAAGGAAGGATTTAAATGCTTTGGAAGCAGTTCAGAGAAGGTTTACTAGACTATTACCTGGAATGGACGGGTTGTCTTATGAGGAAAGGTTGGACAGGCTAGGCTTGTATCCGCTGGAGTTTAGAAGAGTAAGAGGTGACTTGATTGAAACATATAAGATCCTGAGGGGTCTGGACAGGGTGGATGTGGAGAGGATGTTTCCTCTTGTGGGAGAATCTAGAACTAGGGGTCACTGTTTAAAAATAAGGGGTTGCCCATTTAAGACAGATGGGGAGAAATTTTTTCTCACAGTGGGTCATGAGTCTTTGGAACTCTCTTCCTCAGAGGGTGGTGGAAGCAGAGTCTTTGAATATTTTTAAGGCAGAGGTAGATAGATTCTTGGTAAGCAAGGGGGTGAAAAGTTATCAGGGGTAGGCGGGAATGTGGAGTAATCGGATCAGCCATGATCTTATTGAATGGCGGAGCAGGCTCGAAGGGCCGAGTGGCCTACTCCTGCTCCTAATTCGTATGTTCATATGTTTGCGGAAAAGACTTCCAAACTTCTACCACCGTTTGCATGTAGAAGTGTTTCCTAATCTCACTCCTGAAAGATCTGGCTCTAATTTTTAGGCTATCTCCCCTAGTCCAAGACTTCCCAACCAGTGGAAATAGTTTCTCTCCATCTATCCTATCAGTTCCCCTTAATATCTGGAAAACTTTGATCGATTCACCCCTTAACCTTCTAAATTCCAGGGAATACAACCCTATTTTGTGTAATCTCTCCCCGTAATTTAACCTTTGAAGTCCAGGTATCATTGTGGTAAATCTTCACTGCACTCCCTCCAAGGCCAGTATATCCTTTCTACGGTGTAGTGCTCAGAACTGAAAACCATAAGACTGCATGCATCTCCAGTCCATCATGTCACACTACCTGTGTCACATCTTGGTATCACAGGTGAACAAAATCCTAAGCACATTTTTACACTTGCGGCTGATTGTCAAATATGTAATTTTCTTAATTCACCTTTTTGTAAATTTCTTCATTTTCTTATGTGGAAATTTATTAGAAAGGAGGAGGCGAACCAATCAAATAGCTGTAAATGTAACATAAGATACGATAACATAAGACATAGGAGCAGGAGTAGGTCATTTGGCCCCTCGAGCCTGCTCCGCCATTCAATAAGATCATGGCTGATCTATTCTTGGCCTCAACAAGACTTCCCTGCCCGCTCCCCATAACCCTTGACTCCCTTACCTTTCAAAAATCTGTCTATCTCCACCTTAAATATATTCAATGACCCAGCCTCCACAGCTCTCTGGGGAAGAGAATTCCAAAGATTCACGACCCTCTGAGAGAAGAAATTCTTCCTCATTTCCGATTTAAAAGGGTGCCCCTTATTCTGAAATTATGCCCCCAGTTCTAGATTCCCCCATGAGGGGAAACATCCTCTCTGCATTTACCCTGTCAAGCCCCTTCAGAATCTTGTATGTTTCAATAAGATCCCCTCTCATTCTTCTAAACTCCAATGAGTATAGGCTCAACCTTTCTTCAGAAGATAACCCTTTCATCTCCGGAATCAACCTCGTGAACCTTCTCCAAATTGCCTCCAATGCAAGTATATCCTTCCTTAAATAAGGAGACCAAAACTGTACGCAGTACTCCAGGTATGGTCTCACCAACACCCTGTACAGTTGTAACAGGACTTCCCTACTTTTATACTCCATTCCCTTTGCAATAAAGGCCAATATTCCATTTGCCTTCCTAATTACTTGCTCTACCTGCAAGCTAACTTTTTGTGATTCATGTACTGTACAAGGACCCCCAGATTCCTCTGTACCGCAGCATTTTGTAATCTCTCCCCATTTAAATCATTAACTTTTTTATTTTTCCTACCAAAGTGGATAACCTCACATTTTGGATTTAAAATGTTTTATTTAAGCCTTATATGTACCCTTGCACTGATGAAAGCAGGCCCTATGCCTGCTTTTACCAGCCATGAGAGTTGTGTGGGCAATTGCTGGGCAGTTGTTGGGCAAATAACCCAACTCTGCGCCAGTAATACTCGTTTTTCAGGCGGTTCGGATGATCTGTCGAGGCGTACTAGAAGTTGCGGGGCCTTTCAAATGGAAACAGAAATTCTGCATGTGTGCATTTCTCAGTAGGTTTTTTTTATTATACATTCTCAGGATGTGGGAGTCGCTGGCATTTATTGCTGATCCCGAGTTGCCCTTGAGCAGGTGGTGAGCCTTTTAAAAAAAAATCATTCTTGGGATATGGGCGTCGCTAGCAAGGCCAGCATTTAATGACCATCCCTAATTGCCCTTGAGAAGGTGGTGGTGGGCCGCTTTCTTGAACCGCTGCAGTCCGTGTGGTGAAGGTACTCCCACAGGTTAGGTGGGGAGGTTGCGGATTTGAACCGCTGCAGTCCATGTGGTGAAGGTTATTCCAGAATGCTGTTAGGATGGTCAGTTCAGTGGAAGATCAGCGGAACTTCCAGAGAAATAGTGTAAATGACCAGTTTTAGCTGTTTTTCAGGAGATTCCACCGAAGTTACACAGGAGATCAGAAAAACCCCTGTGGGTGGAGGGGCGCATCCTGATTTAAGTGCTGGGATCTGTCTGCCCAGGACCCCTCCACTGTTGACCCTACCAAAATTGACGAAGACCTGGGGGGGGGGGGGGGGGCGCGGGTGTGGTGGTCCCTTAATTTGATTTGGAATGGCAGGTGCCCACGCCACTGGGAGTGCCTGCCCACTGAAGAAGCCACATAGTACAGTGGAACAGTCATCATTGGGGTTCGGGGGGAGGTGGTTGGAACTAGTCCCAGCAAGAAGTGTGTTCAGCGGTCCACTTCTGCTGTTTGGCACCATAGTACATCCAAAGCGTACCGCTGCTGATCCTACGCCGGAGAGCCATGGATACGAGAAATCCTGGCATTAGAAGTCCCTGGCCCTGCCCTCCTCTTACACCACTACCTATGTGAGGGGGGTGCCGAGGCTCTGCCCATTACAATGCTTGCTAAAATCCAGACATAAGGCCAGGACCTGGCAAATCTCAACGCTGGCCTAATAGGCGGCTCTTCTGATATGCTCTGTTTAGAGTTATGAAGGGAATATGCTAGAAGGTCCACCGTGACTTTATGCTGGGTGCTTCTGACCTGCACCTGAAAAATAACAAAGCACTTTGTAATCTGCAAAATTCCCTTGACAAATAATTTAAGCTCCTCAAGCTTCTGTATTCTTACAATTAGCCTTTTTTTATGGCCTTAAACATTTTTTTAAAAAGAGACAGAAAACCAGTCCGACTTGTAGCTGACTCAAGCATTGATTTCAAGAATATAGAGCAATTACATCTTGGAACCTTAAAGAGACTTGTACTTAAGCAGCAGAATAATTTGTTGTGCATCACATGGAAAATGGTCCTCCATATAAAACAATGAATAAATATATCAGCTGATATTCAGCCTGAACTTCTCTATTGATGTGTATTTGCATATTCACAGTGGCTGAAGCTGTGCCGCTTTGTGAAATGGTGTTATTGAACAATTTTACCGTTCTGATATTTTGGAGAGAAAACTAAAGTTCAATTATACATGATTCTTGAAGTCTACAGACTTACAATTTATATCACAGGAAAAAATCTGTTGACATTTACATTGTGCAACTCCAATGTAGAAATAGCTAACCTCTGATTAATTATTTATGATGGTTAATAAAGCTGAATCCTCCTAATTGGTAGAAAATGCTTTCAGTCAAACTTTCTCACTGTCATAGCCAACTCTTAAACTCTGAAGACCTACAGACAGATGAATTAGAAATGCATTAAGTATTCATTCAAAAATTGATTTCTGTAGCTTATGCGAAGCTCATGCCTTAATACTGAACTTCTTTTTCCATTTATTTCCCCTACATTAACCAAATGGCTACAGCTGATTAATGAATATTACTGTAGAAATCACTGGCGATGGACGTTGGTCTTGTATTTGACTTAAATGAGTGAGGTTGTGGATTTGTCTAATTACTATACCAAAGTTACAGTTACACTAGAAAGGTCAATCTGGTTGTCACCAATTAGAGAAGGAAAAACTAAATTTTCGGCCCCAAAGAACAATTATGTCAATTTTTATGTTGCTCTCATCAGCCTTTAACAAATTTTCCAAGATAGATAAGTCTAATCTGCCTCCCCATTACACTATGCTCAGTCGTTGCTGTAAAAGGGAGATAACCATAAGCGCCTTTTGTTAATTGCTAGATCTTCCATCATGTCTAATCACGTTGTTAAGAATTCGTGTGCCACTTGTCAGCTATGACGAAGGTGAATAAACAAGCCAGATGGTTCTCTGCCTAGTATGTACTGTTGGAGGCATTGCATTCAGAAGGGGAGGGAGAGAGATGGAATTGCATGAGTTCATAAAAAATAGATGTATTTGATCAGCTCTCAGACTTTATATGGATCTAATTCTCAGTACTTGTTTCTGAGTCATTTGAGTATGGAATAAAGGAAAAGTGGTGCTGGACCCCCAACCAGTTGCTTCAGGTAGGATTTCTGTTTCAAATTTTAAGAGTCTATATTCTCTTGGGCTCAGCTCCACTGGTCACTCCCATAAGTGGAGCTCACATTCCCTATGATCAGGAATGTGTCTTTACTGCCCAATATCTCGTCAATTGATAGTTCACAGGTAGTTAAGAGGCTCTTTCCCATTTTGAGACTTCTGCTGTGGGCTTCCTGACGTCGGGGAACCCCGCCAGGGTAAGTGAGGCGTGATGTGGGTCTGTTGCAATGTTTGTGTATAGATGACAGCTGCAGAAGTGGCGTGAAGGATGCAATGGGACACTGGTGAGTATCAGAGGTCAGGAAATGTTGGGAAAGTCATTTTTAGTGTGTTTAGATTTTTCTGTAGGTACAAGCTTTGAAGTGTTTGTGTGGCCTCACCTCATTGGGAGAAGTGACAGATCGCTTCTGTACCCTCACCTGCAGCTGCCATCTGTTTTATCCTAAGGAGAGAGTCATTGGAGAGCCTGGATGCAAAGGCTCACCTTTGTACAGTGATTGTCAGTGTTTGACAGCGCCTCAGTGCTGTCAAATCATCTGTCAGAAATAAGTGGATCATGTCCCTTTAAGAAAACCGGCAGATGAAGCGTCATCAACTGGTGTCATCTGACACCGGCTTTCCCTTAATTGGCCGGCAAGCCCACAGGGCGGGCTTAACAAGGCCAATCGGGAAAATAGCCTCTGTGCGTCGGACGTCGCTGGGGGCGGGACTAGAACCCGGAAGGTAGCAGTCCCGCCTCCAACTCGTCTCGACAGGTAAAATCCAGGTATTTTATAAATAACATCTATTTTTATATATAAATGATATGCTAGTGTTGTAGTGCATCATGGGATAGCCTAGATGCTTGGAGTCCTCAATCAAAAATAGCACACCTGACAGCACTGAGTTTAGAGTAGGTCAACAATTCAACCTTACAGGAAAAGTACTGCAAGTAAAAATGTTCTCATCTCACACTGGAATAATATTGGCACTAAATGACATATATTTTACCCATGTCACTTATGCATATTGTTATCCCTCTAAGTTTTTAAACTTCATTGCAAAAAATTATTATTTGACAGCACCTGCTTGTAAACCAGCCAAGGTAGTTGGTCAGTTGTGTTTGGGTTTGTGTAGTAGACTTGTGAGGATGTATGTGCAGCTTAAAAGGTTGCTGTCCGACATACTGTAATCTAGCATCACCTCTTCTTTTGGCCCTGAATTTCCGATCGGAGGCTTCCTGCAGCCGGATGCCCCCGATCGGAAAAAAATCTACGAACTTACCTGCTGGTTCCATAGGTACCGAGGCTTACGATTCTGGGCCTCCCCTCTTTGAAATGCGCAGAGGCCCACGTATCCCAGGGGTGCATGCGGTTCGCAAGCGCCCCTGGGATCACGTGGGCCAGGCGAACCAATGGAAGAAGGGAATCCCCCTTCATATTTTTGACAGTTCCGTACGCACAGAACTGTCAAAAGTATGAATGGGGATGACTGCAAAAAATGTACCAACACACTGAAATGAATAAATAAAAACCATTACATATATAAAATTAATTGAAATGCCATTTAATTAAATATTTTAAACAAAAATTAAATTTTTTGAAAAATAAATTTAAATGTTTTAAAGGGGCTAAAAATAACCTTACCTTATTGTACAGGTTTATTAATTTTTAAATGATTGAAAAAATTATTTTTATGTTATTTTAAACTCTTATGCTGGTAACAGCCGTAAGAATTCTATGGCCTTTCAGCGGGTGGAAGTTGTGCACAAAAGCGCAACTCTCCACCCGCCGAGGCACTTCTCCTGGGGATTCGTGCGATCTGTTAAGAAGATTCTTGACAGATCGCAAGTACCGGGTTTTAGCGCATGTGCTTCGTACGCCGCAAAATTCGGCCCATTGGCCCAGAACTTGGTGTCGGGGGCTTGCCGCATGTGCAAGCCCCCGATGTGCACTTATCCGGCGCGCCGATATCTGAAACCTGGCCTGTCAGTGGCCCGGTTCTGATGTCGGCGCGCTGTGATAACCTGACCCAGCGGCGTAGTTAGTGCGATGTGCCGGCTGGGATCAGGTGAGCACTGTTCAGCCAATCAGGGGAGGGGAAACTTCATTCATAAGTTTGAGAGTAAGAACTGTCAAACTCATGAGAAGTACTGCACCCCAAAACACTACTTAAACTTTAAATAAAATGTTAAAAAACATCCCAATCATTAAATTAAGTATAAATAAGTTTAAAAAAAATAATTTAAACAATAATTTTTTTTTTTGAAAAAAATAAATTTTTAATAAAAAGGGTCTAAAACTAAACTTACCTTATTGTAGATTTTATAAAATAATAAACCTGTGGGAAAAAAAAATTCTAAATTGCACTAAAACACCACTTACCTGTAAAAATAAATACTTACATGTGCTTTTTACAAGCGTAAAGACCGGAGGCCTTTACACATGCGCAAATCTCCCAAAACAGAGGAAATCCAAGACGCACGCGCTGCCCCCTACAGCGCACGCGCTAGCCTCTTCACCTCTTGGGTTAGAGGAGAGGAAATGCCGGTTTTCAGCGCATGCGCTGTGCATGCTGAAAACCGGCATTTCCTCCGGCCAGACGCGTGAGTACCCCTTCCGTACTCACACGTTTGGGGAGGAATTACTGCCCCATTAGCTTTGCAAAGTCAGTGTAACTTCCAGATTATGTGTTTGAGTAATCACCAGTGCTTTGTTTTCTGGGTGTTTCCAATTGTATTGGTCCAGTCCCAGTTCTTTCTTAATTTTTCCAATTTTTCTTCTGTAGTTTTAAATTAATTTTCCTTTTTAAATTATGCTCCATCCTGGGATGCCACCATCCTATCCTGATTCTTGTTTTTAATTGATTTTTTGAAGAACTTGATTCTACAAGTGAAAATCTATATTGAGTTCCATTAATTCTTTGGATGAGTGACTGCGAAACAGATGGTCCCTCATGTTGAACATTGAGGCAGTGACAGAAATCTGCTCGTACAATTTTGAAGAGCAACTGTTTCCCTGTTCCCTTATCCCTGCCTAAAGCTAGACTCGAAAGTTAAACTTCCTTTCAGCACTTCAGTATTCATTCTTACAAGGAAATGTGATGTCACCTGTGTGATGTGATCAAACGGTCACGTGTCTAATGGAAAAATTAGTTCATGGACATTGGCTTTTTTTTTGCCAGTTCATTTAGAGTTGCACTGAAAAGAGTTTTATCGTATTATTTTATTCCTTCGTGACAATTTCCTCTGCCACTTTCAGCCTCCCTCCTCCTGAAGCTGGCACACGTTTCACAGGCACCGGCCACTTGCCTAATTGGCATTCTTCGTACATGAGACTAAACCAAGCTTCACGGCTGGGCTGATCCTGTTCTCACCCGCATGCATGTAATTCCAGCAGGAGTAGGAACTTTGACTGACTTTTATTTTTGAAAGTATTTGAACTGATTTGTTTGGTTCCTTTTGGTCATAAAAACTGAATCTTCCTTGTCTGGCTGTAGATTCCATGACTTGCCTTTCCCAAACCATGGTGGCACACCTCTTATCACTAAATCCTGTCTTGGCCTTCTTCCTGCTTTTCTTGCATGTCAGCCTCATTTAAGCACCTCACTGCATTTCATCTTTCCTGCCTCTCACTTAAAATCGTTGTATAGTCATTCCAAACCCCATGCCAATTTCCTCATCAAGATCTCCTCCCTCAGACTCTATATTATGTGATAAATCATCCTCAGTGACTATACCTAAACTCCCTGATGTGCCTCAATAAATCCGAGACTCGATGTTAGCGAAACAAAACAAGGCTTTTATTGACTTAGAAGGTAACACACAGGAGAGAGGTATCTTCCATCCAGAGCTCTGCCGTACTGGATGTGCTGCAGGCTGGGCCAGCTTACATAGGGGCCAGGTATGGGCGGAGCCCTACACATAGTACAATACAATGGGCCAGGTATGGGCGGAGCCCTACACATAGTACAATACAATGGTGAGGAAACGGAACAGAGGTAAGGGAAATGAAACTGAAACCAACCACAGTCACAGGCAGTGATGAATGGAATATTTCATCACACTCCCGTAGCCCACTCTTCTCTGACTGCTTTGTCATATCCTCATTCAATTTCACCCTTCAAACAAACTCTCCCGCCCACACTAATGGCCACTGCCTCACTTTGGGTATGATTATTGACCATTCACTGCAAGTATCAGTCACTGTGAAGCTGTTATCAACAGGAATGATTTTTAAGGGCAAGCAGGAGACATTGGTGCCAGGAAAATAGAGTGCTTTTATATTGGTGTCAGTGGGGTGTTATGCTGCCAGTTCCCTAAAGGCGAGTCTCATGCAGCACACACCAATCCTAGTGAAAACCTGCTGGATACGAAAGCAGCTGCTGTTACCTATGGTCAATCCTGTTTAAACGGTGTATAAGTAAGTTACAAATCCTAAATGGAGTAGGTGGCATTGTCTGCTGAAGTGTTCCCACATTTCTGGCTCCCAGTGCTGCCCCTGCCAGAAATCATCAGCTGCCATGAGTTTTTTTAAACATCTTCACGTCCTAATAGCAGTCAGCACCCAGCTTTTATGTTCCTCCCCAAATGCTTTTAACTTTAGGTCCGTCACGCAAAATGACTTCACACTCTAATCTGTAATCTTCTTCAATGGGTGTACATTGGGCGATGCTGCGTAGTTTTGGGAGATAATTAATGTGAGTGATGACTGTAGGAAATGTAATGTTTCATCCTCCTTCCACATGGAATTCATTATCGTTGCTTATCCTGAGTCAGCTGTAACACTCGGAACACTTCAGAGCACTTTTCACATCTATTAGAGCAATTGAACAACATCGGCTCTCCTGCTGGCATTTCCTGCTGTAGCTCACTTGCCAGGAGAGAATGCGACTGAGACTCTGCAGCCAGTGAACCCTGCTGACTGTGGGTCACCCTACTTCAAAGACATTCTGTACACTGCCAGACTAGACCTGAATTGTTTCCATTTTGCTTCCAGACAGCTTTAAGAGCTCGGTTTGAACCCAGCATAGACCTGCAATAAAATACTTGGTTACAGAAAATGATGACATGACAACCCTCCACCTCCTCCCCACCCCTGAGAAATATCATAAATAAGATGCTGTTGTAGTTCTGGAGAGAGCTTGCTGCAGTTCTTGTAGTAAAGTGATGGAGCTCAAGGCACTTATAGTTTGCTCATTAAGCTCTGGGAGAATGGTGGTCAAGCAGAGGCCTGCATCCTCCAAATGTTGCTTCCCACTTTTTACTGCTCCTTTGTGCCCCTGGTTTCCCCATTGAAGAACCAATAGAGAGAGACACTTGCTTCCTATGGTTCTAACCTCTGCTCTCTGGATTCTACCTGCTTTATAGCATTGAGTCGGATGGACAGTGGGAGCGAACTCAATCAATGTAAAAGTGCCTTCAGACAAGCTTTGCAATGATGAGGCGTCCAGAAGAAAATGAATTATTGTTGCTGCATACAGCTGGTCACATGGTCTAATTAATTTATGTTCCTTCACAAGATGATTTGTCACTGGCAACAATATGTTCGTTGTATACATTTATGGAAGAGACATGCTATTGATTAACAGTTACCTGAAGCCTCATTTATACTTTAAATTCCACAAAGATCACATTTGGGTGTGGATGACTCGAGCTGAATACAGTCCTTGGTGGTTTATAACGAGATCTGTGCAGGATGTATTAAATTGTCTACCCAATCCATGTGCTGACTTTTGATTTGCATCAATCACTTATACTACTTTAATGCAAATCTTCTACTGCAGAGCCCCAAAAAACTGAGGGGACAGAGTGAGGAAGGGGCTGTGTTCGCGTGTGTTCTGTCTATCTTGAATCCAATCAGAGTAAATAACTTCCCATTGTTTTGACTTGACCAGTTACTGCAGTTGTACTGCAAATCACCTCAAATGTTAATTTTCAGCAACACCAGTACAAATAGGGCACAATATTATTTTCAATGCTGTTTGCTTTACTGTGGTAATCTAACTGTTCCAGTAAGGAACTGTTCAGTCTACAGAAGCTAGTTTCCTTGTTACATAGACCTATTTTCATAAAACAGTTGTCTGCATTTGTGCGGCAGAATTATTTTGTAGCTTGCACTGAAGTTGACCTTGCAAATACAGTGCTCCCATAGCTACAGAAATCCTTACTATTGCTAAGAAATTTGAGGCAAACACCAAATCCAAGATACTTAAGGATGAGAAAGGCCATTTGGTCCATCTTAATTCATCCATCCAGAACAACCTACTTTCTTGCTTCATTTGATGAGGAATTTCCCCCACACAGCAATTTCTACAGGTCTGATCCACCTAATCAATAAAATGGTGTGGAGATTCTTTGAGAATCGTGAGTAACATTGGTAGTCATGTTCAAGCACTTATAATTTGTTTGAATTTTCTGGTGGGACTGTTAGCAATTAAGTAACAGAAATACAGAAGGGAGATGGAAAGGGAAATAAAGAATAAAATTGAGGTGAGGAAAGGAGGCGGAGTGAAAGCAGTAAGCAGGAGAAGTAGAAAATAATAAAACAACAGTAGCAAAGAGAAGCAGAGTCAGAGAAGCAAATCCCTGTCAGTGTGAAAGCAAATTGGAATGAGCTACAAACCAGAAAATCAGAAACCACTGCAGGTATTTACAGGTATAAAGCAAAAGGTTTGATGGTGCGATGAGAGCAAAAAGCACTTAAGGAAGTCATGATGAACCTTTATAAAACACTGGTTCAGCCTCAACTGGAATATTGTGTCTAATTCTGGGCACCGCACTTTAGTAAGGATATGAAGGCCTTAGCGAGGGTGCAGAAACGATTTACGAGAATGATTCCAGGGATGGGGGACTTCAGTTACGTGGATAGACGAGAGAAGCTGGGGTTGTTCTCCTTAGTGCAGAGAAGGTTGAGCGGAGATTTGATAGAGGTGTTCAAAATCATGAGGGGTCTAGACAGAGTAGATAGATAGAAACTGTTCCCATTGGCGGAAGGGTCGCGAACCAGAGGACACAGATTTAAGGTGATTTGCAAAAGAACCAAAAGCAACGTGAGGAAAAACTTTTTTACACAGCGAGTGGTTAGGATCAGCTCGAGGAACAGCACCTCATCTTCCGATTAGGCACTTTACAGCCTTCCGGACTCAATATCGAGTTCAACAATTTCAGATCATAACCTCGGCCCCCAGTACATTTTTACTTACTTTTTATCCACACCTTTGTTTTGGCCCCTTCCCCCCCCCTCCTTTTTTTTTCCTCTCCCACATGGCAGCTGTCTCCCATTTTGCCAGCACATTTCACACCTAATCTAGAGCCGTCTTTTGTCTCCACTAATCCTATCACCATCTCGTCTCGTTTTGAATACCTCTTAATGTCTCTTCATTTCTCTTTTGTTCTCTCCCAGCCTGGCCTTCAGTCTTGACAAAGGGTTTGACCCAAAACGTTGACTTTATTTTCTCTCCACGGATGTTGCCTGGCCTGCTGAGTTTTTCCAGCATTTTCTGTTGTTATTTCGGATTTCCAGCATCTGCAGTATTTTGCTATTGTACTAGTGAGTGGTTAGGATCTGCCTGAACGGGTGGTGGAGGCAGACTCAATTGTGGCTTTCAGATGGGAATTGGATAAGTACCTGAAGGAAAAACATTTGTAGGTCTACGGGGAAAGGGTGGGGGAGTGGGACTAGTTGAAGTGCTCTTGCAGAGAACCGGCACGGGCTTGACTGGTCGAATGACCTCCTTCTGTGCTGTAACCATTCTATGATTCTGTGATGCTTTTGAAACTCTTGAATCTCATCACGTATAGCAAAGATTTTCGACTTGACAGCTATGTGTATATTTCTAAAAATATATATCTAATTTTGGATTGGGGGCAAAGAAATCAAGTGATTCTCAGTGAAACTTGATTTTGTTTACAACCAAAAAGATTGGAGAACTTTCTTGTAGATTCTAAGCATCTAATCAGATGGCTGGATTTTTGATGCCATCTGCCTGATAGGAAATACTAAACTAGAGCTAAGATCCACAACTACCAGTTGATTTAGGTAATTACAGGGTGCAGAATTCTCTTAATATGTTAAATTACTAGAACTAGGGGGCATAGTCTTAGAATAAGGGGCTGCTCTTTCAAAACTGAGATGAGGAGGAACTACTTCACTCAGAGGGTGGTAGGTCCATGGAATATGCTGCCCCAAAAAGCTGTAGAAGCTACATCATTACATAAATTTAAAACAGAAATAGACAGTTTCCTAGAAGTAAAGGGAATTAAGGGTTACGGGGAGCGGGCAGGAATTTGGACATGAGTCTAGGTTCGGATCGGACATGGCCCTGTGGGTAGCGGAGCGGGCCCAGGGGCCGTGTAGCCTGATCCTGCTCCTATTTCATGTGTCTAATTCTGTTAGATTCAGGAGATGGTTCTGTGATAGTGGATTGGCGGTTAGGATCAGATCAGCCATGATCTTATTGAATGGCAGAGCAGGCTCGAGGGGCCGATTGGCCTACTCCTGCTCCTATTTCTTATGTTCTTATGATCAGCTAGGTCCAAAGACTGCTCTTCCTCTTCTGCCACCACCCTGAATGGGTTTACATCCCCAATGTATAGAATTTTTACCCATGACCTCTGTGTACTGCTCTTTCCAGTTTATGTTATGATCTGCTGATGCCCTTTGTAGGCCTACTCATTGGAAGTTTAGATGGGCCTGGGAATCGCTGCATAATGTTGCGCACCAATATCATTCAGTTATTAAAAAAATATATCACAGTAAAGAAATGAATAATCTTCGGCTCAGATATGTTGTTTAAAGTATCCCATACATAAAAATGCACTTTCCTAATTCTATTTCATTTTATATAAACACTTTAGGGTAGAATAACAGCTTTCATTTATACAGCACACTTAAAATAGAAAAACATCCCAAAGTGATTTACGGGCATGATCAAAACAAATAGGCACCGAGCCAAAGGAGGAGATATTAGGAAGGGTGACCAAAAGCTTGATTAAAGAGGAGGGTTTCAAGGCTGGTCTTAAAGGAGTGGAGGGGTTTAAGGAGGAAATTTTAGAACATGGAGCCTAAGCATGGTCGTCATTGGTGGGTTGAAGGAGGGCTTATGCACAAGAGGCCAGATTAAGAGGAAGGAAAATTTTGCGAGAGTTGTAGAGCTGGAGGATTTTATAGAGATAAGGAGGGGCGAGGCCATGAACAAATTTGAGGATGAGAATTTTAACTTGCATATGTTGGGGCATTGGGAGCGAATGTAGGTCAGCGAGCATAGGGGTGATGGACGAGCAGAACTTGGTGCGAGTTAGGATACAGGTAGCAGAGTTTTGGATGAGTTCAAGTTTGTGGAGGGTGGAAGATGGGAGGCCAGCCAGGGGAACATTGGAATAGTTCAGTCTGAAGGTGACAAAAGCATGGATGAGCGTTTCAGTGGCAGATGGGCTGAGGTAGGTGTGAAGGCAGGTGATGTTACAGAAAGAGGTGGAAATAAGCAGTCTTGATGATGGAGAGGATATGTAGTCAGCTTGAGGTGAAACAGAACACTGTTACTCCCCCAACATGAAGCTTTGCACACTGGGAGAGTGTCCGAGGAATTTATGCACGGAGGTTAGCACGCTCTGCAGGACTTTCCATCCACACAGTCGCTTCTTTTCATTTAGCGGGCCAGAGTTGCAGAATTATGATCTGCTGGCAGATTGAAAGATCTATAAAAACCTCGGTCTATGATGCTGAGAGATCCCTGGAGCTCATCTCCTTTACACTTGAAAGAGGTGTTGACGGTGATATAGCTATTCATGTGCCATTGACAGCACTTCATCAAGACAAAAGTACCTTGAAAAACGCCAATATTTTCAGTCACCTTTCTTATCGCTCACAACTCCTCCTTGATGTCTGTCTCCCCTGTGAAACATCCCAAAGCGCTTCAGAGACATAATCAAAAAAATTGACATTTTGCTATGTTAAAGACACGATGTGAATGTTGTTATTAACTTGTATGTGTTGTTTTACCACTTATATATCCTGTGATTTTTTTGACCCTTTAATTTTCTCCCTTGAAGGCATTGACTTCTTGCTGTGTTATGATTCTGTGGGTGCTGGGGACTTCTGATACTTCCCCCAACTCGCCGTTCTTAATGTGTAAGCCTTAACATTGATAGCAGACTACTTGAATGATGAATGCATTATATCTGGGGAGATCTTTGCCATTGAGCCCTGCTTTCCACCAGAAACAGGAATTCAAGCTGATTTTCCTTCGCCCTCGCTGAGAGGTACTGAAGTCAATGGTAAAGCTCCTGCAGTCATTCTGGTTGAGATCTGTTTGGTCAATATGGAGTGTGAATCAAATCTGTGACCCTCCTGGTCTGTATGACTCAATTTCAGACTGGGCAGTAAATTTGGCAACAAAGCAATTGGGGGAGACTTTTTATGGTTTATGATATTCACTGAAGACATCTTACATTACAATTCATAAGTGTAACAGCGAGGAAAAAAATTAGCTTTACCAAGAATGCGCTCTGTATATTTAAATATCATACTGTATTTTAAAAATATCTTAGCATGGTATAAGAAAACCAATAAAAATGCGTAATATTCCTAGAAGTACTGGAGAAATAAAATAGCAATTACAACAAAGACGGAGGGAATTAAATAACAAGGTCAGTAACAGAAATTCATACAATTAATATATTCTGGGATAACACAAAGTCAGGAAACCTGATCAGTCATGGTATTCACAGCAGAATGGAATTAAAGGTTGCTCAGTTGCTCCATTTTATTGCATTGCAGTTTGGACGTAGTCATCACAAACATGACCTGGTAGTTAAAATTGCTACTAGCAAGAAATAACCCGAGTAAAATTGAAGTTAATGGGAATTGGGGAAAACTCTCCACTGGCTGGAGTCATATCTAGCACAAAGGAAAATGGTTGTGGTTGTTGGAGGTCAATCATCTCAGCCCCAGGGCATCGCTGCAGGAGTTCCTCAGCGCAGTGTCCTAGGCCCAACCATCTTCAGCTGCTTCATCAATGACCTTCCCTCCATCATAAGGTCAGAAGTGGGGATGTTCGCTGATGGTTGCACGGTGTTCAATTCCAGTCGCAACTCCTCAAAGCAGTCCATGCCCGCATGCAGCAAGACCTGGACGACATTCAGGCTTGGGCTGTTAAGTGGCAAGTAACATTCGCGCCACACAAGTGCCAGGCAATGGCTATCGCCAATAAGAGTGAGTATAACCACCGCCCCTTGACATTCAAAGGCATTACCCTCGCCGAATCCCCCGCCATCAACATCATGGGGCTCACCATTGACCAGAAGCTTAACTAGATCAGCCACATCAATACTGTGGCGACAAGAGCAGGTCAGAGGCTGGGTATTCTGCAGCAAGTGTCTCACCTCCTAACTCTCCAAAGCCTTTCCACCATATACAAGGCACAAGTCAGGGGTGTGATGGAATGAGTGGATGAGTTGCCTGGATGAGTGAAGCTCCGACAACACTCGGGAAGCTCAACACCACCCAGGACAAAGCAGCCCGCTTGATGGGCACCCCATCCACCACCTTAAACACTGACTCCCTCCACCATCAGTGCACCATGGCTGCAGTGTGCACCATCGACAAGATGCACTGAAGCAACTTGCCAAGGCTTCTTTGACAGCGCCTCCCAAACCTGCGACCTCTTCCAACTAGAAGGACAAGGGCAGCAGGCGCATGGGAACACTGCCACCTGCAAGTTCCCCTCCAAGTTCCACACCATCCTGACTTGGAAATATATCACTGTTCCTTCATCGTCGCTGGGTCAATATCCTGGAACTTCCTCCCTAACAGCACTGTGGGAGTACCTTCACCACATGGACTGCAGCAGTTCAAGAAGGTGGCTCACCACCACCTTCTCGAGGGCAACTAGGGATGGGCAATAAATGCTGGCTTTGCCAACGACGCGCACTTCCCAGGAATGAATAAAAAATGTGGTATTTTTGGAAGTGTCTTATCGTTTTTATTTTTTAATTATAAATACTGAACCATCTAAAGTTTATTTAACATAGTGCTAAAAGCCACATTTGTGGTTCTGGCTCCTGGTCAAAGTGGGTCTTCTTGTCACTGGTCTTGGCAAATCCTGGTACGTTTTCTTTTGGGTTGTAAAGATCAAGGCATCTTGAGCCAGCACTGCTAGCTCGGTTCGTCTTCAGTTAGACTTCCTAGTCTGAAAGGTTGATAAAAGCAGTTTTCATTGTTTATTAAAATATAAAGATCACCCACAGTCACAGTCTGATGTATTTTCAAACTGAAAATGCTTTAATTGTATTGAGAAGCAGCACCTTTAAATTCAGTTGTCTGCAATATGCAAATAAAGCAATAATGTATTACATGCTGATGTACTGAAACATGTTTTCATCGCCACCTAATGCTAGCTCCTACTCAGCTAATCTGTAGAAAGCTAAATTGACTGACCACAAAATATTGAGTCCTTGCATGATTGTCTCTTGAAATCTCCTGAGGTTTGTCCCCAAAGAGCTGACTACAGACTGATTTTATAACTGCTTCTATAATTCACTTGGTAAATAGACAGCAGCAGAAGTTGGGCCACTGGAATTGGCTTCACCGCTCCTGGGCAAGCTAAAGGAATGATCAGCTGGGTATCCTGCTCTTGATTGCTATCCAGTGATTCCTGCTGGAAAGTACACATGTGGCTGTTAGGAGAGCATCGGATCAGGCTCTGTTGTGCTAGCTTGAGCTGCTGTTATATTCTTTAGCCACCAGCTCCTGTAGCAGCTGATGGCCACGTTTTACACCAGCGACAAGGAAGATCCATTTTCAATGGGTCTCCCTGGCTGTTACCAGCCGTACTTGGACTAATAAAAACATTGCTGAAAAGACGGTAGTAGCATATTTTGGTTATGTCATGATGTTACACAGTGACCTAACGAGCTAACATTTCCATAATCTCTTCAGTGACATCATGACGCAATGTCCTGATGATAATACTCCGTGCATGTATGCTGACCAAAATGTCACGGCCAGCTTGCACATTGTGGAACGTTAACTTATTAGGTGCCTTGGAAGTGCATACAAGATTGTGTCCCTCTCATTAATGTTGTGGTCTATTTACTGTAGATTATACAAGCTTGAGGCTGGTCAGTTCTATAGTACAAAATGATGTATAGTAAGTACATTTTCTCCCAAATCATGTTTTGAAGTAATTTGATGAAAGGGTGAAAAGCCTGTGCTTGCAATTCAAAGAAAGCCTGATTTTCATAAATTCTGAAGTTTTTTGTACAGTTCATGTTCATTTGTTTTCATTAGCATGGAATTTAGTTATAATTTTTGCAAACCCATAACCCTCTTGTCGTCTGCTGTTTAAACAAATGCTTTGAGTCATCTGTGAGACCTTGGTGAGACCACATCTTGAGTATTGTGTGCAGTTTTGGTCGCCTTATCTGAGGAAGGATGTTCTTGCCATGGAAGGAGTTCAGCGAAGATTCACCAGGCTGATACTTGGGATGGCAGGAGTGACGTATGAGGAGAGATTGGGTCAATTGGACTTGTACTCGCTGGAGTTCAGAAGAATGAGAGGTGATCTCATTGAAACTTATAAAATTCTGACCGGACTGGACAGACTAGATGCAGGAAGGATGTTCCCGATGGTCGAGGAGTCCAGAACCAGGGGACGCAGTCTAAGGATTAAGGGTAGGCCATTTACGACAGAAATGAGGAGGAATTTCTTCACCCAGAGAGTGGTGAACCTGTGGAACTCTATCACAGAAGGCGGTGGAGGCCAATTCATTAAATATATTCAAGAAGGAGTTGGATATATTTCTTAAGGCTAAAGGGATCAAGGGGTATGAGGAGAAAGCAGGGACCGGGTACTGAATTTGGATGATCAGCCATGATCGCATTGAATGGCGGAGCAGGCTCGAGGGGCCAAATGGCCTACTCCTGCTCCTATCTTCTATGTTTCTATGTATTAATGGGGAGAATCTATTTGTAATGGTAAGTACAGCAATTTTGTAAAGTCAGTCTGGAATCTGTAAGGCATTATTTAAGCAGTTTCATTCATTCAAAGTTAAATGTTAAAAGCACACACTTCGTTTGAAGTGCCTTGTTTATTTAGATCCCATTTATATTACAGTTATACGTGGAGGTTTATATGCCTCTGGAGGCAAATTGCTAGTGATGGCAAATTGCTAGTGATGCCAAATGTGAATTGTAGTATTCACAAACCATTTTATTCTGGCTGCGATGTTCGCAGTGCTTCCCTTCAGCCCTTCTACACCTAATGTTTGAATGAGTGTACAGTATGCAAGTCAAATTCAGAGCACAGCCACATCATATCAATATTAATGGGGTATGAAATAGTATTTCTATATTAAGAACAGTATGGAACAGTATATTGTAATGTTATCTAAGTATTACACTGTACTACTCCGTTATCTAAAGTATTAAACAGTACTCTTTCTGCTATCTACAGTAAGAAATGGTACTCTCTTGCTGACTAAAATATTAAGGACGAGAAATTGATGTCCTTACCGCCACCTGGTAGTGCCAGCAATGTGTGAAAAAATGGCGGTCGCTGCTCTTGCGCCAGCTGGAGACGGTCCTGGTGGCCGCCGCCATATTGGTTGCCCCCTTTGCACTGCCGGAAACAGTCAGTGCCCTAAAAAAAAAATGGTGGCATGGTGACGTCGCCAACTTAACGTCACCAACGCGAACTTCGACGTCAGCGCTGGGTCCTAAACACATCAGGTTAACCTGGTGTGTAAGCATGCTAACAGACACTGACGGGCGATAACTGCAGCTGTTAAAGGGACACACACATCAATCAGGTAAGTTTGAATGGAAGGGTTTGGACTGTTTTTTTAAAAATTTTATTGAAGTGGTGGATTGCTGCAATAGATGTGAAAGTTTTTTTTAAAGTGTTTTGGGAGTGCTGCTGGACGCTTACAAGGGCTTGGATGGTAAGTGAACGCCTTTGACAAGACAGAACATGCGAGTACTCAGCAGGTCACGCAACATCTGTGGAGTTCACGTATCAGGTCGGCATGCTGCCTGACCAGTATTTGCAGCATTTTATGCTGTCATTTCACATTTACAGCGTCTGCTTGCAGAGTGAAAAGGAAGATGCAGAAGAAGAGGAAGCTGAAGAGGAGCAATCAGATGAAAGGATGCATCCCAGACAGCCCCTTTGTGGCTGGCATATCCGGGATGCAATCATCTGCCTGGGCAGGGTGCATTTCTTGGTTGTGTGAATTGAGGAAGGCACAAGGATGGAGTTGTGCTGACGGGAGGGCGGGAAGCGGGATGCCAGAAGGGGGATAACGTACAAGGATACCCGCATCATGTATCCTTTCAGCCCCGCCGCTGGCCAAGGGCTCAGCCATACCCTTGCCAAGAATGGCCTGCACCGTCTCCTCCAAGGGGGTGAGGTGAGACTAGGAATGGTAGATGTGCCTCGTCATTGGTGCAGATTGTTGGTAGCTGAGTGGGGTTCCTGCATTGAGCTGTGTGTGAGGCTAGTGGTCCAGTTGGTAGGTGACGTCTTTTGGAGATGCATTTACTGACCTTGACCAGTGGTCTGAGGTCATGAAGCTTCTTTGGGCACTGGAGCCAGGTGGTGGGGCAACACGGCTGGCAGTGACGACCTTGGTAATGTGGTCCCACATCGTTCTTTCTGGAGGGCCTCCTGGCCCCTGTGGGTAGAGGGCTAGCCTTGCAGTGTTGACCCCCGTGCGAGACCCTGGGTGCCCCTTCCCTGGCTTGCCGAGCCATTTGTGTTAGTACTGTGGCAGTTTTCCCATTTGTTGAGTTTAGAAAGGTAATTCAGCTTTAAGTGCTGAATATTGACATTTGGAACTTCTTTTAAATATTGATTATTTGTTAAAAGACAGAAAGGGCTGAAAAATGTATTGAATCAGTGCATGTTATTTTCCCTTGCTTCAATGTGCATGGCCCTTCAAATTTCAGAGATCCTCACTGCCCACAATGCATTGCGAGCTTCACAGCCTCGCACACAGATGCTAGGGGAAGCAGCAAAGCCGCACCAGTACTACAAATTGCTCCCAGATCTTTTGTGCAACGCTACCAGGACGGCGCTACGCCACCTACCACTATGCCCCCCCACACCAATTTACCTCATTTAGCGCGGCAGCCATTTCGGGCATGGGTTAACGGCAGTTGGCGAGGACACCGACTGCTTTCCGGGTGAGAACGAATTTTTTCCCCCGAAATGTTATTACTCCTACTAATTGAAATATGAAAAGTATTCCCCTATCCAAAATTTCATTTATACTAATTAAGTGAAGCATTGTATTTTCCTGTCAAAAAGCAATCCCCCAATTTGCAAAATATGAACTTGTTCTCCCTTACTGACTAAAGTATTAAATAGTGCGCCTCTGATAAAGTATGAAGTATTGCTGCCATACTATTTAAAGTATGAAACAGGACACCCTGCTAAAGTGTGCCCCTGTTATCTACAGCAGATCTTTTTGTTCGACAGGTACACCATTGTATGCACTATGAATTTGCACTTGCCGTGCTTTAGGAACTGTGTTTCAGATTATATGCTTTACCTTCTTGCCCTTATAACGGGTTTGGATTGATCAATCAGGCACTTGCATCAGGCAGGTATAGATAGCGTGCTGCAAATTTGATTTAATCTGACAAGACTCTCGCATTGGATTTGCCATTTAATACCTCCCGGAGCACACATTGGTGTAAATCCTGATTGTATTCAGTTTGTGGCATTCTCATCCGAATTGAACGCATTCATATTGGGCTGGCTGTAAAAATGGACTGTAAATAATCCACATTGTATATGATGTAATTTGTCTTCATCCATTCACTAGATTTATGTAGCGCCTTTAATGCAGTAAAATGCCCCAAGGCACTTCACAGTTGGAGGGTCAGACTTGAGTAGGAAGGAAATTAGAGCAGGTGGCCAAAGGTACAGTGAAAGAGATAGGTTTGTTTAATTCATTCACAGATTGCGGACATCGCTGGCAAGGCCGTCGTCTTGAACACAATTGAGTGGGTAGTTAATAGTCAACCACATTGCTGTGGGTCTGGAGTCACATGTAGGGCAGACCAGGTCAGGACGGCAGATTTCCTTCCCTAAAGGACATTAGTGAACCAGATGTCACTATTACTGACATTCCAGATTGTTTAATTGAATTTAAATTCCCCAGTTGTCGTGGTGGGATTTGAACTCATGTCTCCAGATCATTATTCCAGGCCTCTGGATTACTGGTCCAGTAACATAAACATGCTACCATACTTAAGGAAGTGTTTTCAGATGAGGAGAGATGTAGCAAAGCTAGAGCGGTTTAGGGAAAGAGTTTGAAAGTGGAGGCAAGATAGCTGAAGATTATTGATAGTGCAGAGTGGGATGGAGGAGGAAGCACACAATAGATCACAATTGAAAGAGCACAGAGTGTGAGCAGGGATGATGGGCTGGAAGAGGTTACACATGTAGGGTGGAATGAGGCCATGCAAGAATTGTAGACAAGGACAAAGATTTTGAAGTCAAGGCTTGAGGGACAGGGAAAAGAGCAAGAGGAAGTTGTCAATAACGGGTGGTGGCCTGGGTGAGTGGGAGTTTGTGCGCGAAAGAATGCATGCAGCAGAGTGCTGCATGAGTTGGAGTTTACGTAAGGTGGACTTGGAAGACTGGTGAAGAGAGTGTTGGAAAGATTGAGCCTGGAGATGATGAAGGCGTGAATAAAGCTACCGTGACAACCGGGGTTGAGGTAGGGATGGAGACAGGCAATATTTCAGAGGTCCTAGTGATGGACTGGATGTGGGCTTTGAAGATCGGTTGAAGGATGAATAAGACCTCGAGATTGCATATCATCAGGTCGAACTTTGTATACGTCCAGAAAGGGAAAGGGATTGGGGCTAAGTTGTGAAGTTTCTGGCAAGAATTTAACAGATTAATTTTGGTCTTGGCCGCTGCAGTTCTTGCGCATCCCTATGAAAACTAACACCATGCTTACAGATAATGTTGGCAAGGAATAAGAGATAGATGAGGAAGTGGAGGGGGCCAAGGATGGAACCTTGTAACATGCTGGAGGGTATGGCGAAGAAACTATGGCAGGAAATTGACTGTATTGGAATAGATAGTGAGTGCAGTGTAATATGCAAAAGTGGATGATGGTAAAATTATCAAAAGCCACAGAGATAATGAGGAATAATGCACGATGGCCACAGTCGCACAGAATGTTGTTGAGCAGCGGTAGTATCTGTTTGAATCTTCTACCTTGATCTTTAGCATCTTTTGTTACTCTGCCTGAATCATCCTTGTTATTGTCCTATTTATTCTCTAACAAACCAACGACTCCTAATGTATGTAAAAAAAAAAATCATTATTTTGGCTATATTCTACTATCCTACTTGCCTTTGGGTTTCAAACTCCTCTCTCCCTAATGTAAAATCTTTATGACATATTTATAAAGCTTCCCAGATGGATCTGTTTCACCCAAAGCTGTATAATCACATATTTGCTGGAATCTGCTAAAAGGAGAGTCCAGGGTGTTTACATCATCATTTATAAGGCAGCCTGTGGTGGAAGTAAGAAGCTGTCTAGATAACAACTGATAAATACCGTATTAGGCATTGTGGAACCATTATTTGTTAGTTCACCAGTCT
Source organism: Somniosus microcephalus (assembly GCF_052327205.1). Taxonomy (NCBI): domain Eukaryota; kingdom Metazoa; phylum Chordata; class Chondrichthyes; order Squaliformes; family Somniosidae; genus Somniosus; species Somniosus microcephalus. The sequence goes on from NC_140987.1 coordinate 173,321,030, forward strand.
GTGTTCTTGTATTCTTTTTGAATGGGAAATTTACTTCCCAATTTTGTACTTTCAGATTGTGATATGCATGATATGATACATGTGTTGTGATCTGAACTCTTCTCTCCCTGCTGTGTATGTGGTGTAAGCAACTGATATTTAGTCACAGTAGCATCTGGAAGGGAACAGTACCAAATAACTGATGGGAATGGGGGTGGCAGGATAGAGGAAAATAATCCATTGAGGAATATCAAGGGTAGAGCTTCTGATATCAGAATTTTAATTTTCCAGTATCCTAGTTCTCCTAAGTGAACTCTATGTATGCCGACCATTTGTATAACAGTACGTCATATAAAAATCAGAATAAAAGTATAACTTTTGTGTTAAAAATGTTTTGCTGAAGTTTGAGCTTGTCATATAAGGAATGTTGGTGCTGAGAAATGGAACACTTTCCATTTCAGCATCAAGAAATCCAAGTTCAGGTGCAGTACAATCAAATACCTTTAACCCAACAATGTGTCTCAGACAACTTCAGAAGATCAGCTCCTTGCTGCATCAGTGTGAAACATTTCTATTTTCCAGTTTAAGCCATCCTGTGGCAGCTGAAGATGGGATTTTTTTAATTTGCTCTTGGGATGTGGGTGACACTGGCAAGACCATAGTTATTGCTCGTTGTCCTGAGAGGGTAGCAGGCTTTCTTGAATCGTAATTGGACAATTGAGTGGCTTGCAGAGGACGTTAAGAGTGAACCCATGTAATGGGGACTAGTCATGTGTAGGCCCGACTCGGTAGGGTGGCAGGTAGGGTTCCATTCTCTGCAGGTCTCGGCCCACAAATTACCAGATTTATTTAATTTATTTTCACAATTTGCCATTTGCGATGTGAACTCACAATGCTTGGGTTGCTAGTCCAGTACCATAACCTGTACTATAACCTATATTTAATTGCCAAATTAAGCCAATTAGCATCAAATCAAAATATATAGAGGCTGATTCTGCCCGAGTGCTTCCAGCAGTGAGTGCAGGTCAGTAATCACAGGCCTGTAACCTGTCATTTTCTGTCCATTAAAATGAATGGATAGAAAATCACAGACTGCGAGCCCTTGATTTCCTGAGCCGAGTCCCTCTGCAAGTGCGCAATTGCCCGAATCAGCCCTATAATTTAAAATGTTGGAGGCCATCCTGCCCACTGGTGACCTGAGATAATGACACATTGTCACCACAATTTGTAAGATATGGTATGAGCTTATAAGGCCATGTGTGCTACAAGGCCTTTCACGTTGCACACACCACAGAAACTGAATGAAATTAAATTGCTCTCTTCTCAAGTTTCCAGTTGGAATCGTACTCGGGTGTCACTAATTAACATTTAATTTGTTCCTAGTTCTCTATCACTGTATGAGAAAAACAAATAAGCATAATAATGTACAATATTCATTTTATAATTTAATCAAGTGAGAATGTGCTGTTTGTAATAACAAATTTATTGGGCGTTATGGGTCAGTATATCACCAAAGCAACATTTATGTATGTACCTGGAATAATTTTTGCATTCAGCAAATATGAAGCTTATTGTTTAAAAGCTTGGGGTTTGTGAAAAGGCTTACTTTAGCTTTGTAATTAAAATCTTCTTTAAAATGTATACTCTAAGACAGGCTTGGTTGCAATTGGCTTCATGAATTCTGTTTCACATTGTGGCTTTGTAATTATAGCAAAGCCCTCAGGGAGATTAACTATCAATAAAATTGACAGTGATTTGTTTGTTAAAAAGTATATGCTTTTGTAATATCTTATTACAAAAAGTGAAAGCAGCCAGGCACTAACGATGATGAAAATGAAATGAATCATGATATCAGATTATCACTAAAGCAGAACAGTATGAGGTCTCCATGTTTTATGCAATAGTTCCAGTTGTGACATGTATATTTTTATTCGGGTAGAGCTGTGACTGTTGTTAAAAAGCTGTTTGATAACTTGTGCAGCTTACCAAGTATTTTGCATCGGCAGAATCCTTTCGCCAATCCTTTTGATATTAAGGGAATCAAGGGATATGGGGATAGTGCAGGAAAGTGGAGTTGAAGTAGAAGATCAGCCATGATCTTATTGAATGGCGGAGCAGGCTCGAAGGGCTGAATGGCCTACTCCTGTTCCTATTTCTTATGTTCTTAAATTATGTTGGTCTGAGGCCATTTCACAGTAAATCGGAATCTCAGTTTTGGTTAGAGTTTGGAGACGTGGCCCCTACAGAGACCTCTCATAGGTGGTATCTGTGCCAAGTCGGGTTAGGTTCTGAAACTTTCACCTGTCTTTGAGATGCTGGCAGACCTGATGTGTCTTAACAACATTTTCTATTTTTGTTTTTATTTTACATTGGTGGTTTATTATATGCTCCAGATCTAGTTTAGGTAACTAAGTTGCAAACTTCCCAGCTTCTCAAACTGAGTTTATATTGTATATGCTATCGGTAATAGCTATCATTTATTAATACAATTACTGGAGATTTAGTTTTTGAAATATAATATTTTCAGAGTTACAACAGTAACTTCTCCTTTCAACTGAAAATGTACAAATGTTGGCTTATGATGGTTAAAAGACACCTTTATATTGCTGGTATATTATCTGTGCCAGGTGTGTCATACTCCCACCACAGACAGCACACTATATTATAAGGGAGGCAGATGCTGTGTCTCTGGTGTTTGGGATGCAACTTTTAGTGAATCCTGAGAGCAGATGCCGGAGATGGTGCAAAGTATAGGCCTCTTCTATTGGACCTCCAATTTGGAGTGGAGGTGTAGTGGTACCCTGAAGAGGGGAGTGTGGCTCTGTTGTAGATTTCCTCTTGCATCTTGCATTTGTATGAAAGTGACTTAAAGAAAAGCATCCATGTAGTGGGTATTATCAAAAGCCACAGAGATGGTACCAGATGTTGTGTGATAACTAGTGAAGAAGGCACTGTTCGTGTGAATTTCCTTAGTCCACTATTACAGGTAGACTATCCTTTATCCGAAAACCTCGGGACCAGCCGTGTTTCAGTTTTAGGAAAATTTCGGATTTCGGAAGGTGCGTGAAAACACTTCGGTTTTCAGAGTAATTCGGTTTGCGGGAGTGCGGATAAAGGATGCACTATCCCTTATCCGAAAGGGTGGGGGGTCGGCGGGGGTCGGGTTCGGCCGGGGGGTCGGGGGTGGGGGTTGGCGGGGGTCGGGGTCGTGCGCACGACTTACGCTGAGCGATTTCGGTTTTCAGAAGTCATGCTTTGCGCCACTTTCGGCTTTCAGAGGTTTTCTGGTTTCGGATGTGCGGATAAAGGCTGGTACACTTACGCTGAGCGATTTCGGTTTTCAGAAGTGCGGAAAAATGCTACACTATCCCTTATCCGGCTAGGCCAGTAAGTCGTGCGCCACTCTGGTCATGTTGTGCGCACGACTTACGCTGACCGAAAAAACCTTCAGTTTTTAGAGGGTTTCGGTTTTCGGCAGTCCGGATAAAGGGTAGTCTACCTGTACAACAAAGGATTACCGTTTTTGTTAAAATAGTAAACAAGAATATTTGATATCAATGCATTAATGTGTTTGCTGTTACTTTGAAATTACACCTTGCAATATTGTTTGTCACTTAGCCTGGTGGATTTAGCTAGTAATTGTGAACATCTGTGTATACATAATATTAACTTGGGTTCTAAACGTAATGGGCCGTAATTTGTGGTCAGTGATGGAGCAAAGGTGTTCACCGCTGGCCCCGAAGAAAGCTGCCCAGAGATCTCGCAATCTCTGTGGGCGAGAACTTTGCCTTTGCGACGTTCAATTGATTTCAGCGCTCTGTAGTGGGAATCCCTATTGCGATGCTGTTGTGACATCAACAAGCTGTCTAAGCAGCCAATCACATTGCAGAATTCTCACAGGAAATGAGAAGCTGCTTTCACCCGGACTTTGTATAAATGTTACAGAGAGTGAAATGGGACTCTCAAGTGGGGATAAGGTAGAAGCTGAAATATCATGAACAAATTACAGGAAACTCTCGATTTACCGGCACCTAAATAACCGGAAATCTCTGTTAACCGGCAAAATTCAGGAGTAGGTTGAGGTAAGTTTTGCTTCATATTAGTGGCCGTTCCTGGATCTGTGGCTGTGTAACCAGGGTTCCTGCACTTGTTGCTAAGCAACAGGGATGCTTGGTCTGTGGCCGGAGTTCCTGCACCTGTTGCTTAGCAACAGGGAAGCCTGGATTTGTTGTTGTGTACGGAGCTCTCGTACCTTTTAACTATACCTCTCTGTAATCCGGACTTTTTGATAAACCGGCACCACGCCGGTCCCGTCGGTGCCGGATAAAAAAGGGTTTCCTGTAAATGCTTTCTACACAGCGTGGTCTTAAACGCAGTGCTTCTAAACAGCGTGTTAAAGTTGAGAATTTGGAGCGAGTGGGAATTCAGTGCAGAGGGGAAGGAGGTGCTGCTTTTTTCCTCCAATCCTTGTTGTGCTTTGTATTACAGGTAAATATTTAATTTCATCTACCTGTAACTTAAACTAGACCTAGTAAAAAACTAAACTATAAGCTAAGTTAATTAAATACATAAACTTCAATTAACTAAATAACTAAAACAAGGTTATATAGGGATGGCAGTGCAGGTGGTGTGCCGCAACTGCAGCATGTGGGAGTTTGTGGAGAACATCACAATCCTGGATGACCACGTCTGCAGTAAGTGTCTGCATCTCAAACAACTTCAGCTCAGAGTTGTTGAGATGGAGTCCGAGGTGCAGACATTGCAGGGCATCAGGGAGGGGGCGAGTTACCTGGACACTTCGATCCAGGAGGCAGTCACACCCCTTAGGTTAGGTAATGGTACAGGTCTGGTTAGTGATCAGGGACAGGAGGGTGTGACTGCAACTCAGGTAGGTAAGGGGACCCCAGGTGCAGTGCTGGAGGAGCCTCGGACTTTGTCCTTATCCAACAGGTATGAGGTTCTTGCTGCCTGTGTGGATGAGGGAAAAGTCTGCAGGATGGATGAGCAAACTGACCACGGCACTGCGGTACAGGAGGCCATTCAAGTGGGGGAAGTGAAAAGGAATGCAGTTGTGGTAGGGGACAGTGTAGTCAGGGTGATAGATACTGTTCTCTGCAGCCGCAACTGGGAGTTCCAAAGGCTGTGTTGCCTGCCAGGGTTAAGGATATCTCCTCGCGGCTGGAGAAGAATTTGGAGTAGGGGGGGAAGATCTAATTGTCATGGTCCATGTAGAAATCAACGGCATAGGTAGAACTAGAAATGAGGTTCTGCTGAGAGAGTTGGAATAGTTTTGTTGGAATAGGTGTAACTGGGGTTTTAACAGCGTATTGACTGCTAAACAACCAATCTGGCCCTGAAAGACTAATTGTATAGTTGTGGAATGTCAAATTTCTTAATTATGTTAAAAATTACTAGATTTTTCAAAAAGTTAATGATATTTAATGAAAGTTAACCCCATGTGTATGTCCCAATCTTTATTTCACTCTGTAATATTTTTTAAAAGTGCAGATAATCAGTGCTTTTCATTTCTTGGTTATTTCTGTGAGAGTTCTTCAATGTGATTGGCTGCTTAGACAGCTTGATGACATCACTGCAGCTCTGCAATGGGGAGTCCCATTACACAGCGCTACAATCAATTTCACGCCGAGGAAGTTAAAGTTCTTGCCACAGAGATCATGAGATCTCTGTGGGCAGTTTTCTTCAAGGCCAGCGGCGATCGCCGTTGCTTCACCGCTGACTGCAGATTTCGTGGCCATTATCTTTCCACAAACCTGTGGTAGTAGTCAGACAAACTTGGCTGTTCTGACAAGGGTTATACCTGAAACATTGGGCTAGAAATTACGGTCGGAAGAGTATTTCTGGAGTACGCCTCCAACCCGCAAAACCTTTCTGAACCTACCTCCAGGCGCCCAGGCTGCGTAGACTTCCAGTCTCGGGCCTCCAGGCGCACGGCAGTATAAAGTCCCACGGATTCCAAGGACACAGGTGGTTCAGAAACATCTCTGGGATCATATGGGCCTGGTCCTCCAATGACAAAGGAGGGTTCCTTTACAATCATTTATGAAGGAAATCCCCTAATGATATGCAATGGAATCCCCAAATAATTATACCATGTACAGAATTCTAACAAATATTAATGTACTGAATTTCAATTTTATTCATAAGTCCCTTCATTGCACCAACCTCAATAAAAATTTGATTTTTTGATAAATAATTCTAAACATCGTAAACAGACCAATATTTGCATAAACTAATTTAAAGTGTATGTGTGCAATTTTTTAAAATTTTTAATTGTTTAATTTAAAGCTTATATATACCCTTACGCTGATGAAAGTAGGCCCTACGCCTGCTTTTACCAGCCATAAGAGTTTTGTGGACAATTGTTGGGCAGTTGTTGGGCAAATACTGCGCCAACAATACTAATTTTCCGAGCAGTTCGGATGATCTGTGAAGATGTACCTTGACAGATTGCAAGTTCCGGATTTCGTGCATGTGCAAGCACATTCGGAAACCCGGAAGTTGCGGGGCCTTTCAAATGGATTACGACGGCATACTCATCAGGGAGACCGCAATTTCAGGGCCATTAACTTTGTTTCTTTCTCCACAGATGCTGCCTGACCTGAGTATTTCCATCATTTACTGTTTTTATTTCAGATTTCCAGCAACTGCAATTTTTTTTTATATGATCAGATTTTGTGAATAGGCAGTAACTTAAACAGACATGAGCCACCTTTCCTTGAAACTAATCGCTAACTCCAGACAGTACTGTGTATTTCTTAAACCCTGCCGTAAGACAGAAGAGCTGCTTTCAAAGTATAGCAACAGAGTTCCATTTTAAAACTGGTTGGCCCAGATGCAAATTCATAGGTGAAGTTATAATGAAGAAATGTTATCGTTTGAATTGAGATGAAGCTCCACTTCTACCTTCAACGGTGTTCAGAAAAATGAAAACACTCATAGGATCTCCAAGTTTACAGAGAATGAGATTGAGAGAATCAGAAAGTTGAGCTGGGATATTGTAAAAGTGATTTATAAATTCTTAAGAGATTACAAGTGGGTATTAAGAGTAACTAAGGAAAAAGAGTGAACATATATGTCAAAACAGGAGAAGTTAATGAGGGAAACTGTGAAATTATAAAAGAAAAAAAGGAGTCAAAATGAAGACATAGAAAAATTCAAGATTGTACAGAAACCAGATGGAAACAAAAAGGAGACTCCCAGTAGAATACCAGAAAATAAATTTTGGGTGAAAATGAGACACCAACCCAGAATAACTTCTGCAGAAAGAAAAGAGTCATTGTGTTACAAGAGCAGGACTGGCTGTCCCCTCTCCCACATCATGCCATAGCCCATTAAATCATCAACACATTTACTGCCTCAGCTACTGCATGACTTTGAATAACCAAGATTCTTGCTGTAAAGAGCAGTTCCCATAGTTGCAGTGGAACTTTCCAGAGAGTCAAGAGTGCCACTAAAGCACCTGTTGCAACTTTACACTTGTATAATTAAGTTACAAGCAATGTAGCCAGCCCAGAATGTAGTTTTAATGAAAAACAATAATGCTTATCTGAAGTTTTAAAAAAAAGGAAATACACAGTAGTTCGATCAGCACCTAAATGAGCGAGACACGTCAATGTTTCAAGTGGGACTCTTAAGTAGATGAAGCATCACACTTCAAACATGAACCTGCCTTCCTTTTTCAGGAATAAACGGAAAAAAAACTGCAGACGTTGCAAATCTGAAATACAAACAGAAAATGTTGGAAATGTACTGCAGTTCAGTCAGCATCTGTAAGGAAAGAAAACAGTTTTATATTTTGAACAGAATTCTTCCTGAGATATTAATTTGTGTTTCTCTCTTAGATGCAGATCAAGCTGCAGTTTCTCTTTTTGTTTCAGCCAATAATTTTTCTTTCTGCAAAAAAAGTATCAGAGTTTCAACTAAACAACTTCAGTTCCAGTATGAACTGTCTGTTTTCAGGTTTTTTATTTTATTACAAGTGTAACCTGTTAATCTACATGGTTTAGCCCATCTTCTGATGTGCCTCTGACACATGTCTCATTTATTTTGCTAAGCACCAGTTGAAGTGACAATTTAATGGCGAGTAGATACAGTTGGCAGATGGGCTGACATTTTGTGCTCTCTTATTTAAATTTACTCTGGAGTCACACAATTCAAGTAAAAATAGTATAAACATTATGGGCTGGATTTTCATTGAGGAGTCGGGTAGGAGGCGGGACTACAACTTTCGAGGTTGTAGCCCCGCCTCCATCGAGTTCTAGCCAACCCACGTGATTTTGACCTTGTTGAGCCCGCCCAGTGGGCTCAGCAGGCCAATTAAGGGCCACCCAGCAACAGGTGATGTCACAGATTGATATTACATCTGTCAAGACCCTTTGACAGATGAAATATCAGCGTTTCACAGCTGTTTGAAGCTGTCAAACACTGACAATCTGTACTCCAGGTTAATTCCTTCCTCTCAGGATGATTTAGAGCTCTTCCCGGAACAGAAAGCTGAATGCTGCAATTTTTGACAGCTCGCAGCCATTCTGCTTTCTGTGCTGGTGAGATGAGGGACTCCCGAGACCTGAAGGAAGGAAGGCTGTAAAGGTATGTAAAACTTCTTTAAACACTTTACACACCAAACACACTTATTTTGCACTCATGCACCCATCACTCACCTGAACGCGGGACACCTCGACCCCTCCAAGCCCTTCATCCCGACGGTCCACCTCCTCTAACTTGGCATGGTTTGGAGCCATCGGGAATCCCACACTACAACATTAAAAATAGGGATTAGGCTAAAAACTGCCTGTTAACAGGCAGTTAATTGGCACTAATCCCCTTCCCGCCTCGGGGAGGCAGGTCCCAGTGCGGGGCGGGTACCTGCCTCCTTTGAAACTGGCTTGGGGGCGGGATGGGGTCAGGACCCCCGATTTCGGGATTTTAACCCCCCGCATGCCTCCAATCCCGCCTCCACGGCCCAATGAAAATCCTGCCCTATGTTTCTGTTACAATTTTCCCACTACTTGGAGAGTTTTGTGCAATTGTTTTGAAGTATATTTGAACACAGTTATCTAGTACATCTCCAGTATTGCTTCTACCCCATCTCACAAAAAAGGCCAATATTTGGAGCAGATTTAGTTTGTCGAGTACCGTAGTTATGTAAGTTCTCTTCAAGGTATAACGGCCCTGAAATTCCTGGGCCTGGGAGAGTGGAACAAGGATTTAAGTTGTTGGGGTGGTGGGGGTGCGGCGGAGGCTGAACTTGGGTAGGATCTGAGTTCTCCTGATTGGCCGCTATAACTTTGTTGGAACATCGGCAGAAACCCCAGATAGATGCATCAACGGGGTTTCCAGCAATCTTCCTCCAATGCATTAAATTTAAAAATTGCATCTCATCTTTAAATTCCTCCATAACCTCACCTCACCCTATTCTTTGCAATCTTCTCCAGCCCTACGTTCTGACCCCTGCCCCAACATTCCATTCCTCTGACTCGGACCCACTTGCATCCCCGCCCCCTCAATTATTGGGGGCAGAACCCTTAGCCACCTTAGTCTGACTTGCTGGAACTCCCTCCCTAAGCCCCCTGCGGACCCATCTCTTTGACCAACCATTTGGTTACCTCCCCTAACTTTTCTACTGATCAACGTCTACATCTTCTCTGAAGCACCTGTATTAAAAGAACTACGTAAAATTAAAGTTGCCGTTACTCTTTAGTTTGGATCATGGGAGAGTGTTGGACATGGGTTGGTTCCCTACATTTACACCGCTGAAATCGGCACCCTTATTCTGATGGCACAAACATATAGGATTACATAGGACATACGGCACAGAAACAGGCCATTTGGCCCAACCAGTCCATGCCGGAGTTTATGCTCCACTTGAGCCTCCTCCTGTCTTTCCTCATCTAAAACTATCAGCATAACCCTCTATTCCCTTCTCCCTCATATGCTTGTCTAGCCTCACCTTAAACGCATCTATACTTTTTGCTTTAACCACTCCCTGTGGTAGCGAGTTCCACATTCTCGCCACTCTTTGGGTAAAGAAGTTTCTTCTGAATTCCCTATTGGATTTCTTGGTGACTATCTTATATTGATGGCCTCTAGTTATGCTCTTCCCCAAAAGTGGAAACATTCTCTCTGTCTCCATTCTATCAAAACCTTTCATAATTTTAAAGACCTCTATTATGTCACCCATCAGCCTTTTTTCAAGAGAAAAGAGACCCAGCCTGTTCATCCTTTCCTGATATGTATACCCTCACATTTCTGGTATCATCCTTGTAAATCTTCTCTGCACCCTCTCCAGTGCCTCTATATCTTTTTATGATATGACGACCAGAACTGTATGCAGTACTCGTAAGTCGCTGAAGGTAAGCATGCAGGTGCAGCAGGCGGTTAAGAAGGCAAATGGCATGTTGGCCTTCGTAGCAAGAGGGTTCGAGTACAGGAACAAGGATGTCTTGCTACAGTTGTACAGGGCCTTGGTGAGACCGCACCTTGAGTATTGTGTGCAGTTTTGGTCACCTTACCTGAGGAAGGACGTTCTTGCCATGGAGGGAGTGCAGCGAAGATTCACCAGGCTGATACCTGGGATGGCAGGAATGACGTATGAGGAGAGATTGTGTCGATTGGGCTTATACTCACTGGAGTTTAGAAGATTGAGAGGGGATCTCATCGAAACCTATAAAATTCTGTCAGGTCTGGACAGACTAGATGCAGGAAGGATGTTTCTGATGGCCGGGGAGTCCAGAACCAGGGGTCATAGTCTAAGGATAAGGGGTAAGACATTTAGGACTGAAATGAGGAGGAATTTCTTCACCCAGAGAGTGGTGAACCTGTGGAATTCTCTGCCACAGAGGGCGGTGGAGGCCAGTTCATTAAATATATTCAAGAAAGAGTTGGATATATTTCTTGAGGCAAAAGGGATCAAGGGATATGGGGAGAAGGCAGGGACAGGGTACTGAATTTGGATGATCAGCCATGATCTCATTGAATGGTGGAGCAGGCTCGAAGGGCCGAATGGCCTACTCCTGCTCCTATCTTCTATGTTTCTATGGTCTAACCAAGGTTCGATACAGGTTTATCATAACTTCCCTACTTTTCAATTTTATACCTCTGGAAATAAACCCTAGTGCTTGGTTTGCTTTTTTATGGCCTTGCTAACCTGTGTTGCAACTTTTCGTGATTTGTGTATTTGTACTCCGAGATCCCTTTGTTCCTCTACCCTACCTAGACTCGCACCCTCCAAGTAATAAGTGACCTCCCTATTCTTCCTACCAAAATGTAATACCTCACATTTATCTGAGTTGAACTTCATTTGTCAATTATATGCCCATTCTATAAGTTTATTAATGTCCTCCTGTAATTTGTTGCAGTCCTCCTCAGTATTGAGTATCCCCCCCCCAATTTGGTGTCATCTGCAAATTTAGAAATTGTGTTTTTGATTACAAAGTCTAAATCATTGATATAAATTGTGAACAACAGTGGTCCCAGCACTGATCCTTATGGAACACCACTACCCACCTTCTTCCACTGTGAATAGCTACTCTTTACTTCCACTCTCTGCTTTCTGTCTTGAAGCCAGCCAGCTATCCATTCTGCTACTTGCCCCGACTCTGCATTCTCTAACCTTATTCATTAGTCTATTATGTGGTACCTTATCGAAGGCCTTTTGAAAATCTAGATAAAGTACACCGACTGCATTACCATTGTCTACTCTCTCTGTTACCTCTTCAAAAAGTTACATGAGGTTGGTCAAGCAAGACTTTCCCTTTTGAAATCCATGCTGACTATTCATTACTATGTTTTTTGTTTCTAGATGTTCTATTTTCTCATTTCGTAGTGATTCCATTATTTTTCCTAACACCGATGTTAAACTGACTGATGGATTATTCCCTGGACATGTTGTATCCTCCTTCTTAAATAGAGGTATTATGTTAACTGTCCACCAGTCCTCTGGCACGACACCATTTTCTAACAAATTATTAAATATGTGTAGCAAAATAATTATTTAATATTTCTGCCATCTCTCTATCTTTACCTGTGGTATTATCCTGTATATCCCTAACGGCCCTATTCCCATCCCAACCTTTTTTTATTGATGTGCCTGTAAATTTTTTTACTATTTTATTTTATGTTCCTTGATAATTAAATTTTATAGTTCCTCTTTGCCTTCCTAATTGTTTTTTTGACTTCTCTCCTAATCTCTTTGAATTTTCCCTTATCATGCACTCCCCTGCTGTCTTTTATTGGCCCAGAAATTCGGGTCTCCATGGGTGAGTATACATGGGGTACTCACCCGTAGGCCCAATGGAAGTACCGGTTTCCTGCATGCACTGCACATGCGCGGGAAACCGGCACTTCCGTTCCTCTGAAGAGGTTCAGAGGTCGAACGCGTGCGCAGGAGGGGCTGTGCATGCGCATCGAACTTCGTTTTTTTTTGCAGGTTTTCCCAGGAGGGCAAGTCTCCAGAAGTTAGAAATGTAAAAAGCAGGCTTAAGGCCTGCTTTTTACAAGGTAAGTGGTGAATTAATTAAAATTGAAACATTTTTTCCACAGATTTATTATTTTTAAATACTTTAAAGCAAGGTAAGTTTATTTTTAGCCCCATTAGAAAATGAAATTATTTTTTTCAAAAATTTAAATTATTGTTTAAAATAGTTATTTCATGTAATTTATAGTTTATTTAAAAGGTGTGATGTAAAAAAAATTATTTGAAGATTTAGTGCTGTTTTGGGGCCGTAGTATTTATAAGTCTTGACAGCACTTCCTGTCAGACTTATGAATGGAGCATTCCCTGCTCCAATTGGCTCCCCATGGCCCACGTGATCCCAGGGGACGCATCGAACTAACTGCGCCCCTGGGATATGCAAGCACTGCGCGCCGGCAGTTGGACCAGGCCCCGGATCGGAATTCCACGGGGGCCCACAGCTCAACGGCCGGCGCGCAAGGTAAGTGCAGATCGGGGGCTTGCACCCGCGGGAAGCCCCCGACCTGAATTTCTGGGCCAATGTATGCTTCTTTCCTTACCCTCAAATGTTCCCTTATGGCTTTATTCATCCATGGATTCTCATTAGTGTTTAGTTTTTCTTTCCTTTTAGTGGAATATATTATTCCTGCATTCTGTTGAACACCGTTTTAAATCTTTCCCATTGCTGTTCTACATCGTTGTTGCCAATATTGTTGCCCATTTTATTTTCTCAAGTTCTATTCTCGGCTCCTCAAAATCAGCATTTCTCCAGGAAATTTTCCCTGGTATTCGGCATGCTTATGTCCTTCTCAATTATCATCTTAAAGCGTATTATATTATGGTCACTATTGCCTAGATGTTCCCGTACTTTTACTTCTCTTATCTGCTCTGGTTCATTCCCCTCTGCTCTGGTTCATTCCCCATTACTAGATCCAATAGCGAATCCTCCCTTGTTGATCTTTTTACATATTGGGCTAGAGAGGAGTCCTGTACACATTGTAGGAACTCCATTCCCTTATCCCCTTTGCCTACCTCTTCTGTCCAATTAATATCGGGGTAGTTGAAATCCCCCATGATTATTATTCTCTGTTTTTTACTCATTTCCCTAATTTGTCTGCATATTTCTTCCTCCACCTCCCTTCCACTATTAGGTGGTCTGTAGACTGCACCTATTAGTGTGATTGATCCTTTATTATACATAGATACATAGAAGATAGGAGCAGGAGTAGGCCATTCGGCCCTTCGTGCCTGCTCCGCCATTTAATGAGATCATGGCTGATCCTTTAATTCAGTATCCCGTCCCCGCCTTCTCTCCGTAACCCTTAACCCCTTTTGCCCGTAGAAATATATCTAATTCCCTCTTAAATATATTTAATGAGTTGGCGTACACTGCCCTCTGTGGCAATGAGTTCCACAGGTTCACCACTCTCTGAGTGAAGAAATTCCCCCTCATCTCTGTCCTAAATGGTTTAGCCCTTATCCTTAAATTATGTCCTCTAGTTCTGTTCTCACCCGCCAAGGGAAACATTCCTTCTGCATCCAGTCTGTCTAGACCTGTCAGAATTTTATACACTTCTATGAGGTCCCCTCTCAATCTTCTAAACTCCAGTGTGTACATCCCTAAACTACATAGTCTCTCCTCATAGGTCATTCCCGCCATTCCTGGTATCAGCCTGGTGAATCGCCGCTGCACCCCCTCCATGGCAAGAACATCCTTCCTCAGATGAGGCGACCAAAACTGTACACAGTACTCGAGGTGTGGTCTCACCAGTGCCCTGTACAGCTGCAGCAAGGTATCCCTGTTCCTGTATTCTAACCCTTTTGCTATGAAGGCCAGCATACCGTTTGCCTTCTTGACCGCCTGTTGCACCTGCATGCTCGCCTTCAGTGACTGGTGTACAAGAACACCCAGGTCTCTCTGTACTTCCCCCTCTCCCAATCTATTGCCATTTAAATAATAATTTGCCCTCCCGTTCCTGCACCCAAGGTGGATAACTTCGCACTTGTCCACATTATAGTGCATCTGCCATTTATCCGCCCAATCGCCCAGTCTGTCCAAATCGCTCTGGAGCTTCCTGGTCTCTTCCTCTGAGCCCACCCCACCTCCTAGTTTAGTGTCGTCTGCAAATTTGGAAATGCTGCATCCGACTCCCTGATCCAGGTCATTAATGTAAATTGTGAACAGCTGGGGGCCCAGGACAGATCCCTGTGGTACCCCACTTGTTACTGCCTGCCATTCAGAAAATGAGCCGTTTATTCCAACTCTCTGTTTTCTATCTGACAGCCAGTTCCCTATCCACGCCAAAACTTTATCCCATGAGCCTCAATTTTCCATGCTAATCTTTTATGTGGGACCTTATCGAAGGCCTTTTGGAAGTCCAGGTACACCACATCTACTGGCTCTCCCCCATCTATTCTACCAGTTACTCCCTCAAAAAATTCCAATAGATTAGTCAAGCACGATTTACCCTTTGTATCTTTTATCTCTATCCATATGGATTCTATTTTTGTGTTGATGACAGCTGCGTCACTTTTTTCTGCTGCCATTATGTTATTCCTAATCAGTACAGTTACTCCATCTCCCCTTTTTCCCTCTCTATCGTTTCTAAATATGTTATACCCTGCAATGTTTAATTCCTAGTCCTGATTTTTCTGTAGCCATGTAGCTACTATGTCTGGTTCCTCGCATCGCATGATTGCCTCCAGCTCCTTTGTTTTATTACGTACACTGTGCAGCAATGCACACAGACATTTAACTTATTTTTAATTATCACTTTATGCTTAACCATCTTTTTAGACTCCTGTTCTATAACTCTATTTATTCCCTTGCCATCAATGTCCTCCCTTACTTTATTCTTTCCTATGTTGTCTTTTCCAGTTTTGTGTATAATTAGGCTGGTTACATTTCTATAGAGCCCCCCCCCCCCCATCTTACTAGTTTAAAGCCTTTGCCACCTCCCTTTCTGCTAGGACACGGGTCCCATCCTGGTTCAGTGGATCCCGTCCCATCGGTACAGCTCCTTCCTGTCCCAGAACTGGTGCCAGTGTTCCATGAAAAGGAACCCCTATTTCCCACACCAGCCCTTTAGCCACGTGTTAATTCTCCTGATCTGCCTGCTTCTATGCCAGTTTGTACGTGGCTCGGGCAATAATCCAGAGATTCTTACCCTCGAGGTCCTGCTTTTTACTTTAGAGCCTAATTCCTGATACTCTTTTAGCAGGACCGCCTCCTTGTTCCTACCTATGTCGTTTGTTCCAACATGGACCATGACAACTGGATTTACCCTCTCCCTTTCCAATTCCTCTCCAGCCGCCGTGAGATATCCCTTACCCTGGCAACACACCTTTCCGGATTCTCATTCTTGGCTGCAGAGGACGCTATCTGTCCCCCTAATTATAGAGTCCCCTTTCGCAACCAAATTTCTATTCTGCTCTTCCCACCCCCCCTTGGACAGCCTTCTGAGCCACAGTGCCTTGGTCTGCATTGTGGCTGTCCTCCCTGCAGTATTCCTCCTTGTCCTCACAGGTAGCGAATACTTCATACCTGTTGGACAGGACCAGTGTCTGCGGGACCTCCTTCTCAACTTCTCCTAAATCCCCGCTATCCGGCTCCCTAACAGTCACACCCTCCCCTTCCTGAATCTGTGCTTTCCTCTGGGGTGTGACTGTATTCTGGATAAAACTGTCCAGAAATTCCTTCCCCTCCCTTATGTGTCAGAGCGTCTCCAACTCATATTCCAGCTCAGTGACTCTGAGCAGGAGAGATGCGAGATGGAGACATCTCCTGCAGGCATGTTCGTTTGGGACAGTCTCGCTGTCCACAAACTCCCACATACTGCAGTCCAGACACACAACCTGCCCTGCCATATCTTAGTCTAGCCTTATTTTATTTATTTAATTAGTTAAAGTCTTTATTGAATGACTATTTAAAGTAATATTACTTAGTTTAACTAGTTAAGCTATAAATTTAATACAGTTCTTTGTAGTTTCCCGCACCTAGTTTAAACCACTGTCCTAGGTTAGAGAGAAAGAAAAACCTTAATACTCACCAACCAATCACCTACCTAGGGTTCAGGTGAGCGGGAATTTAAAAAGTTAAAGAGAAAGGAGAAGGCAATAGAGCAGGGTAGCGATGGGGGTAATGGTAACCAGAGTGTGACAGGAAGGGACAGAACGTATAAAAATAAGAGTGCATCAGAAAGTGGGATCAAAGCACGGAAAAATAGTAAAAAGACAAAATGAAAAGCTCTTTATCTGAATGCACGCAGCATTCGTAACAAGATAGATGAGTTGTCGGCACAAATAGATATAAATGGGTATGATCTGATAGCCATTACAGAGACGTGGCTGCAAGGTGACCAAGGCTGGGAACTGAATATTCAGGGATGTTTGACATTTCGGAAGGATAGACAGAAAGGAAAAGGAGGTGGGGTGGCTCTGTTAATAAAGGATGAGATCAGTGCAGTAGTGAGAAATGATATTGGTTCAGAAGAACAAGATGTAGAATCAGTTTGGGTGGAGATGAGAAATAATAAAGGAAATAAGTCACTGGTGGGCATAGTCTATAGGCCCCCTAACAGTAGCTACACTGTTGGACAGAGTATAAATCAAGAAATAATGGAGGCTTGTAAGAAAGGTACAGCAATAATCATGGGCGATTTTAATCTTCATATTGATTGGACTAATCAATTTGGCCAAGGTAGCCTCAAGGAAGAGTTCATAGAGTGTATCCGGGATGGTTTCCTGGAACAATATGTTGTGGAACCAACCAGGGAGCAGGCTATCTTATATCTTAGATCTAGTACTGTGTAATGAAACAGGATTAATAAATGATCTCATAGTAAAGGATCCTCTAGGAAAGAGTGATCATAGCATGGTTGAATTTTAAATTCAATTGGAGGGTGAGAAAGTTGGGTCTCAAACCAGTGTCCTGATCTTAAATAAAGGCAATTACAAAGGTATGAAGGCAGAGTTGGCTGAAGTGGACTGGGAAAATAGTTTAAAGGGTAAGATGGTTGATAAGCAATGGCAGACATTTAAGAAGATATTCCATTAAAATAATATTCCTCAACAAAAATATATTCCAGTGAGAAGGAAAGATTTTAAGAGAAGGGAGCACTATCCGTGGCTAACTAAGGAAGTAAAGGATGGTATCAAATTGAAAACGAAGGCATACAATGTTGCCAAGATTAGTGGGAGGCCAGAGGATTGGGAAATTTTTAAAAACCAGCAAAGGACGACTAAAAAAATAAGAGAGAAGATGGATTATGAGAGTAAACTAGCAAGAAATATAAAAACAGACAGTAAGAGCTTCTACATGTATATAAAAAGGAAGAGAGTAGCTAAAGTAAACATTGGTCCCTTAGTGGATGAGACTGGGGAATTAATAATGGGGAACAGGGAAATGTCAGAGACTTTGAACAAATATTTTGTATCAGTCTTCACAGTAGAAGACACTATAACCATCCCAATAATACATAATCAAGGGGCTATAGGAAGGGGGGAACTTAAAACAATCACTATCACTAAAGAAAAAGTACTCGGTAAAATAATGGGACTAAAGGTGGACAAGTCCTCTGGACCTGATGGCCTGCATCCTAGGGTCTTAAAAGAAGTGGCTGCAGAGATAGTGGATGCATTGGTAGCAATCTACCAACATTCCCTGGATTCGGAGAGGTCCCAGCGGATTGGAAAATCGCAAATGTAACGTCCCTATTTAAGAAGGGAGGGAGACAGAAAGCAGGAAACTATAGGCCAGTTAGCCTAACATCTGTCATTGGGAAAATACTGGAGTCCATTATTAAGGAAGCAGTAGCAGGACATTTAGAAAATCATAATACAGTCAAGCAGAGTCAGCATGGTTTTATGAAAGGGAAATCATGTTTGACAAATTTGCTAGAGTTCTTTGAGGATGTAACGAGCAGGGTGGATAAAGGGGAACCAGTGGATGTGGTGTATTTGGATTTCCAGAAGGCATTCAATAAGGTGCCACGTAAAAGGTTACTGCGCAAGATAAGAGCTCACGGGATTGGGGGTAATATATTAGCATGGATAGAGGATTGGCTAACTAACAGAAAGCAGAGTCGGGATAAATGGGTCATTTTCTAGTTGGCAAACGGTAACTAGTGGGGTGCCACAGGGATCAGTGCTGGGGCCTCAACTATTTACAATCTATATTAATGACTTGGATGAAGGGACTGAGTGTAATGTAGCCAAATTGACTGATGACACAAAGATAGGTGGGAAAGCAAGTTATGAAGAGGACACAAAGAATCTGCAAAGGGATATGGACAGGCTAAGTGAGTGGGCAGACATTTGGCAGATGGCATATAATGTGGGAAAGTGTGAGGTTATCCACTTTGGTAAGAAAAATAAAAAAGCAAATTATTATTTAAATGGAGAGAGATTACAAAATGCGGCAGTACAGAGGGACCTGGGGGTCCTTGTGCATGAAACACAAAAGGTTAGCATGCAGGTACAGCAAGTAATCAGGAACGCAAATGGAATGTTGGCCTTTATTGCAAGGGGCAAGTGCACAGGGTACTGGTGAGACCACACCTTGAGTACTGCGTACAGTTTTGGTCTTCTTATTTAAGGAGGGATATACTTGCATTGGAGGCAGTTCAGAGAAGGTTCACAAGGTTGATTCCTGAGATGAGGGGGTTGACTTATGAAGAAAGGTTGAGCAGGTTGGGCCTATACTCATTGGAGTTTAGAAGAATGAGAGGTGATCTTATTGAAACATACATGATACTGAGGGGGCTTGACAAGGTAGATGCAGAGAAGATATTTCCCCTCATGGGGGAATCTAGAACTAGGGGGCATAGTTTCAGAATAAGGGGTCGCCCATTTAAAACTGAGATGAGGAGGAATTTCTTCTATCAGAGAGTCATAAATCTGTGGAATTCTCTGCCCCAGAGAGCTGTGGAGGCTGGGTCATCAAATATATTTAAGGTGGAGATAGACAGATTTTTGAACAATAAGGGAGTGATGGGTTATGGGGAGCGGGCAGGGAAATGGAGCTGAGACCAAGATCAGATCAGCCATGATCTCATTAAATGGCAGAGCAGGCTCGAGGGGCCAAATGGCCTACTCCTGCTCCTATTTCTTATGTTCTTATGTACCTGCTGTCCTGTGACGTCACTCCTTGTTTTTTTGGAAATCATCGGAGGTTCCGCCGCCGCTGATACCGCGTCCAATTAGGTCGATTAGGACATAGATCCAACTTTTATGAGTCTACAATTCTGCCATGAGGATAAGGAAGCCAGTTTTGGCAGTGTAAATGTAGGGAACTGCCATGCGTATAGCATTTTCCTGTGATCTCAACTTAAGATGTGCCAGTATATAAATGCCTTGAACCTTCTGGTCCATACGGCTTAGCAGCACATCATATGGTACATTTATCCATGGTTGCTAACATACAATATATTTAATCAGGGAGAGATATTATCACCTGAGATACCAAGCCAGGCACAATTAAGAAGCTGGATTAATGTCATTAGATAAGTAATTAAATTGGAATGCTCTAGTGAGGTGCTTTTTGTCACTTTAACTAGGTTAATTCTGCTTGCTGAGCATATTAACTTTATTGATCTCACCAGCAAGTGGTCACAACTTACTCCTGCCTGAAAAAAGTACAGAAAAAACATGTTAAAGTTAATCATAAATCTATAAACCTTTTAATTTTAAGAGGTGTCCTGACAGAGAGACCCTCTTCAGTGGCATACTTGTATAGTGCAACTTTTTCCACTGAAATATGAACATGCACATAAAGACAGACTCTCCCTATCTGGGACATTTGTTCCTAAGTCATGTTTGCTATTTTTAAGTTTCTGGCTGTGGACCTTGCTGGAGGAAGGTCTGTACAAGCTAGAAATGTAAGAACTGCACCTTTTTTAAAAATTCGTTCCGGGATGTGGACATCGCTGGCAAGGCCAGCATTTATGGCCCATCCCTAATTCCCCTTGAGAAGGTGGTGGTGCACTTTATGGGTGAGCTGCAGGTGCATACCTCCTGGGGCCAGAGCCAGATGGCAACTCACGGAGTCTAGTCCATTCGGGCATTTATGTTTGGCGCCTGTGGCAATTTGCCTCCAGTGCTTTAATGTTATAAATTGAAAAAGGGCAGAGCCAACAGTGGATAATTGGCAATCGCACACACGGTGCAAGCCTCCAGCAAAATATTATTTGAAGTTCATTCGAAGAGATTGTAAATACAACGGCAGGTTGAAGCTGCAGACAATACATTGGGAACTCCCACCTTACTGATAAAATTAGTAGTTTTCTATCCTTACACCTGCACATGAAGCAAGGCCTTGATTATTACAGTTTCAGCTTGACAAACAGTTGTCAGTGAATGGAGAGTCTCCTCTGTGACCTGGAGTGAAGAGGCTGTGCCACAATACTGCTGTCAGTTAAAGTACATATGAGCGTGCCTTGAATATATAAAATATTCATGCTATAGGCTGTTTTTTCCTAACCTTGCAGATGTAATAAATTCTCACTGATGATTACATTAGTAGGAGAATAATCTCTATTTGCAGCCTGAATTTTTTAATTAAACCGCCCCCCCCCCCCCCCCAGGTACTCTGCACCTGTTGCCTGGTTGTAATATTGCTCACTTACTCAGTAAAGATCTGATACAATTTCCAGTAAGCCTTTGCAGAAAGGTACCCCTGTTGGTCTGTTTCATTGGTAAAATATGATGTTACATATGTGAGTGGAGCACTTATCTCTGTGAGGGTCATTTGCTCTGACAGTTCCTAATTTTTTCAGATTTCTGCTGATCTGCACTTGACTCTGTTAGTAAAAGTACACTAAGTGTTGGCGTATGCTTTCAATGAAAGTAATCAAGCCAAATAATCTGTTAAAAGCTGTTTACATTTACGTCTCTGTTTATAATCTGCTCTGTTGTAAACAAAGGTTTTCTCAGCGCCAGCAGTGAGATATAGTAACTACCTCCACAACTGGTGAGGCCTTGCTGTCATTGCTGACCACAACCAATGACCAGTGAGGCTGATTGTCCTGTCCCCCCGCCGGCCACCTCCGGTATTCACAGGTTCACAGGAGGTGAGCGACACCGATAATGTCAACTCGCCACCCTTTTGCATGTGATGCACATTTCTCGCGGGCAAATAGCTAGGTGCAGGAAGCTCATGCTGAAATAGGGAATAGCCTGCAAATGATATGGAAATGACATGGAAGTGAGACATTAATGCCTGCCATGCCGTTTACAGTGTTTATTCGGGATGTGCGCCACTTTGAAATGTTCCCCGTATAAATTGGGCATTCAGAGTTGCAAGCTGTGCCTTGGATGGTAGCTTTTGCCAGTGCTTATTTGTAATTTTAAGCTTTTTTTTCTGCACCGTGTGGATGAAAGGAAATGTTAGGGCAGCTAAGGGGTTAATGTTTTGAGCTCCTGCCATACCCCTCTACTTAATGGGTGTCCACTTCGGAATACATATGCTACTTGGAAAATGAGGGGGGAAATGCGAATGCCAAGGAAGCATTGCAGGAAAATGTATCTTACCCACCTTTGTAGTGCAAATCACTTATACCGGCCATGGCGGAATTATTGCTCCGTGACAGAGGAGCAATGCATGTGGAGGTGGAGATTCACCAAGACACCCTCTAGCTAAATTCCAGTGCCGCAAGTCGCTGCCAGAGATATTGAAGATCGCTGCAACTTTGAATTTCTTTACTTTCAGGCTGATTCCAGGTTAGCAGAGGGGACATTAGTAACATCAGCCAATTTGTAGTACACTGATGTGTAAAACAGCTGACTGCTACCTTGTTTTCAAGAATGAATAATTCCATCACTTTCCCCATGGACGGGAGAGTGCCCGAGGATTCTCCCAAATGGCAGACTTTCCGACAGGCTAGGGTGTAACTGATGACGTACATGTACGCTCCCTTTCGCTGCATGTCTTTTTCACAGTCATACCAATGAATCAGGTGCAAATTCAGTGCCAGCCTGCTTTATTGTTAAAAATGTGATGTGTCTCTGAATGTCATGCTTGCTACCAGGGATCCGCCTTGTTTTTAACAATTTGTGTGTTTTGTTTTACTACCTAATCTTGTGCTGCTGCTTGGTGCAAATCCCGTGGCTGGCACTTGTGTATCTATCTATGTAAGGCTTAGATAGATCTTATACACAAATGAGAGCCACCTTTGTGGCCACAGGCCTGAGATAATCCAGCTGTGGGATGTAGCATTTCCATAGCTCCAGATGCATAGAAACATAGAAGATAGGAGCAGGAGTAGGCCATTCGGCCCCTCGAGCCATTCAATGCGATCATAGCTGATCATCCAAATTCAGTACCCTGTCCCTGCTTTCTCCCCATATCCCTTGATCCTCTTAGCCTTAAGAAATATATCTAACTCCTTCTTGAATATATTTAATGAACTGGCCTCAACTGTCTTCTGTGGTAGAGAATTCCACAGGTTCACCACGTTCTGGGTGAAGAAATTCCTCCTCATCTCAGTCCTAAATGGCTTGCCCCTTATCTTTAGTCTGTGACCCCTGGTTCTGGGCTCCCCCGCCATCGGGAACATCCTTCCTGCATCTAGTCTGTCTAGTCCTGTTAGAATTTTATAAGTTTCTATGAGATCCCCTCTCATTCTTCTAAACTCTAGCGAATATAAGCCTAATCGACCCAATCTCTCTTCATATGTCATTACTGCAATCCCAGGTATCAGTCTGGTGAATCTTCGCTGCACTCCCTCCATGGCAAGAACATCCTTCCTCAGATAAGGCGACCAAAACTACACACAATACTCAAGGTGTGGTCTCACCAAGGCCCTGTACAACTGCAGCAAGACATCCTTGCTCCTGTACTCGAAACCTCTCGCTATGAAGGCCAGCATACCATTTGCCTTCTTAACCGCCCACTGCACCTGCATGCTTGCCTTCAGCGACTGGTGCACAAGGACACCCAAGTCTCGTTGCACTTCCCCTTTTCCCAATCTATTGCCGTTCAGATAATAATCTACCTTCCTGTTTTTGCCACCAAAGTGGATAACCTCGCATTTATCCACATTATACTGCATCTGCCATGCATCTGCCCAATCACCCAACCTGTCCAAATCGTACTGGAGTTTCTCTGCATCCTCTCACAGCGCACACGCCCACCCAGCTTTGTGTCGTCTGCAAATTTGGAGATATTACATCTAGTTCCCTCGTCTAGATCATTAATATATATTGTGAATAACTGGGGTCCTAGCACCAATCCCTGCGGTACCCCACCAGTCACTGCCTTCCACTCGGAAAAAGACCCGTTTATTCCAACTCTTTGCTTCCTGTCTGCCAACCAGTTTTCTATCCAAGTGAGTACCTTACCCCCAATCCCATGTGCTTTAACTTTGCACGCTAGTCTCTTATGCGCGACCTTATCGAAAGCCTTCTGAAAGTCCAAATACACCACTAGTTCTCCTTATCTATTCTACCAGTTACATTCTCAAAAAATTCCAGTAGATTAGTCAAGCATGATTTACCTTTTGTAAATCCATGTTGACTTTGTCCGATCCTGTCACTGTTTTCCAAGTGCTCTGCTATTACATCTTTTATAATGGACTCTAGCATTTTCCCCACTACCAATGTCAGGCTTACCGGTCTGTAATTCCCTGTTTTTTCTCTCCCACTTTTTTAAATATTGCGGTTACATTACCTACCCTCCAATCCATGGGAACTGTTCCAGAGTCCATAGAATTTTGGAAGATGACCAGCAATGCATCTACTATTTCTAGGGCCACTTCCTTAAGTACCCTAGGATGTAGATTATCAGGCCCTGGTAATTTATCGGCCTTCTATCCTGTCAATTTCCCTGACACCATTTCCCTACAAATATTGATTTAATTCAGTTCCTCCCTCTCATTTGGCCCTATTTTCCCCGATATCTCTGGGAGTTTATTTGTGTCCTTTGTGAAGACAGAACCAAAGTATGTATTTAATTGGCCTGCCATGTCTTTGTTCCCCATTATAAATTCCCCTGATTCTGACTGCAAGGAACCAACGCTTGACTTTACCAATCTTTTTCTCTTTACATATCTAGAGAAGCTTTTACAGTCAGTTTTTATGTTTCCTGCAAGCTTACTCTCATACTCTATTTCCCCCCTCTTAATTAATCCCTTTGTCCTCCTTTGCTGAATCCTAAACTGCTCCCAATCCTCGGGTTTGCTGCTTTTTCTGGCCAATTTATATGTCCTCTCCTTGGATCTTATGCTATCCCTAATTTTCCTTGTTAGCCAATGTTGAGTCACCTTTTTTGTTTTATTTTTATGCCAAACAGGGACGAACAAATTCTGTAGTTCATCCCTGCGATCTTTAAATGTTTGCCATTGCCTATCCACCGTCAACCCTTTAAGTAACATTCCCCAATACATCCTAGCCAACTCGCGCCTCATACCATCCTAGTTTCCTTTATTTCAATTCAGCATCCAAGTCTCTGAATCAACTACTTCACTCTCCATCTTAATGAAGAATTCTATCATATTATGATCGCTCCTCCCCAAGGGGCCTCGCACAACAAGATTGCTAATTAATCCTTTCTCATTACATAATACCCAGTCTAAGATGGCCTGATCTCTAGTTGGTTCCTCGACATATTGGTCCAGGAAACCACCCCGTATACACTCTAGGAATTCCTCTTCCACAGTATTGTTACTAATTTGGTTAGACCAATCTATATGTAGATTAAAGTCACCCTTGATAACTGCTGTACCCTTATTGCACGCATCTCTAATTTCTTGTTTAATGCCATCCCCAACCTCAGCATTACTGTTTGGGGGTCTCTATATAACTCCCACTAACGTTTTCTGCCCCTTGGTATTTCTCAGCTCTGCCCATACAGATTCCACATCATCAGAGCTAATATCCTTCCTTACTATTGTGTTAATCTCCTCTTTAACCAGCAATGCTACCCCACCTCCTTTTCCTTTTTGCCTGTCCTTCCTGAATATTGAATACCCCTGGATGTTGAATTCCCAGCCTTGGCCACCATGGAGCCATGTCTCCGTAATCCCAATTATATCATATCCATTTACATCTATTTGCACAGCTAATTCATCCACCTTGTTACGAATGCTCCTTGCATTAAGACACAAAGCATTCAGGCTTTTTTTTTAACACTCTTAGACCTTTTAGAATTATTGTTTACTGCGGCCATGTTTGATTTACACCCTTGATTTCTCTGACTTCCACTTTTGCTTTTCTCCTTCCTGTCTTTTGCTTCTATCCTTGCTTCCCTTTCCTCTGTCTCCCTGCACAGGTTCCCAACCCCCTGACATTTTAGTTTAAACCCTCCCCCACAGCACTAGCAAACACTCCCCCTAGGACATCGGTCCCGGTCCTGCCCAGGTGCAAACTGTCCAGTTTGTACTGGTCCCACCTCCCCCAGAACCGGTTCCAATGTCCCAGGAATTTGAATCCCTCCCCCTTGCACCATTCTTCTAGCCATGTATTCACCTGAAATATCCTTCTATTTCTACTCTGACTAGCACGTGGCACTGGTAGCAATCCTGTGATTACTACCTTTGAGGTCCTATTTTTTAATTTACCTCCTAACTCGCTATATTCAGATTTTAGGATCTCATCCCGCTTTTTACCTATATCGTTGGTACCTATATGCACCACGACAACTGGCTGTTCACCCTCCCCCTCCAGAATGCCTTGCAGCCGCTCCGAGACATCCTTGACCCTTGCACCAGGGAGGCAACATACCATCCTGGAGTCTCGTTTGCGGCCACAGAAACGCCTATTTATTCCCCTTACAATAGAATCCCCTATTACTATAGCTCTCTCGCTCTTTTTCCTCCCGTCCCGTGCAGTAGAACCACCCATGGTGCCAGGAAGTTGGTTGCTGCTGCCTTCCCCCGATAAGCCATCCTCCCCAACAATATCCAAAGCGGTATATCTGTTTGAGAGGGAGATGGCCACAGGGGACCCCTGCACTACCTGCCTGCACCCACTACCTGCCTGCGCCTACTACTCTGCCTGGCGGTCACCCATTCCCTTCCTGCCTGTGCAGCCTTTACCTGTGGTGTGACCAGCTGATTAAACGTGATATCCACGATGTCCTCAGCATCGCGAATGCTCCAGTATATGTAACCATTCGCAGCTCCAGCGCCGCAGTGCAGTCTGCCAGTAGCTGCAGCTGGATACACTTCCCGCACACATGGTCGTCAGGGACACAGGAAGTGTCCCTGATTTCCCACATAGTGCAGGAGGAGCATGCCACGGGGCCGAGCTTTGCTGCCATGACTTACCCTTAAATTAATTTAAATTAAATCAATACCACCAATTATACTCCAATTAAATGATATACTCAAGGGGCCTTTGTTTCCTAGCACACCCCGCTACACAACAGAGACCTTAGAAAATATAATCACAAAATTAAGACCTTCTAAACTTTATAAACTATGAACCTTAACTGTCAAACTGTAGAGTAGTATAAATACTCACCCAGTCAGCTGCTTCCTCCTGCCCGCGTCACGTTTTGAATCGTGTCGTGGCTCTGGAACGTCGCCGCCGGTCTGCGAGATTAGTAAGCCTGTGAAAAAAACCCCGCAAAAGTGAATTTAAATACTCACTGAGTCTCCGCTCTCACCGCTCCTGACAATGGCCTGACAATGACAATGCAGACTTGCATTGCTCATTTTCTGGCATAAGTAATTGAAGGTGGAATGGTGTTGATGTGGGTGTGTTGTTACTGGGAGAGACCGGGCCATCATGTATTACCCATTCATACCTGCCCCTGTTCTCAAACTCCGTGTCACTATGCCAGTGTGGGCAAGCAAACCCCATGACACCATTGGCATTATCGAGGCCCCGATCAATCGTTCTCTCTAGTCAATCAACGCACCTGTCAAAGGCCTCCCTGTATGACAATGATCTAAGCATTTAACAGAGCTCGAAATCCTGGCATTAGGGCCTTTGCTGTTGGGGCTTCTCTCCAGACGTCCCTAGAATTACCACATAATTGAAGGTTGACTGCTGAGTTTCCATCCTATACATCAGAGTACCAGGTAGGCAGTAGAACTCTCCACATTAGCCACCATGCGATTAAAAATTCACTGCAACAATTTTTCATGCTCAGAAAGCATGTGTTGTGAGGTGCATTGTTACTCCTGGTCACGAGCCCCTGCTTCTTCAGCCATACCTACGGAAACATTGGGCCAGAAATTCGGGTCGGGGGCTTCCCGCGGGTGTAAGCCCCCGACCTGCACTTAGCTTGCGCGCCGGCAGTTGAGCTGTAGGGCCCCATGGAATTCTGCTCCGGGGCCTGGCCCAGCTGCCGGCGCGCTGTGCTTGCGTGTCCCAGGGGCGTAGTTAGTGCGATGCGACCCCTGGGATCACGTGAGCCATGGGCAGCCAATCGGAGGAGGGAAAAGCCCATTCATAAGATTGACAGGTAGACCTGTCAAAACTTATAAATACTACAAGCCCAAAATAGCAGTAAACCTTCAAATAATTTTTTTTTTAAATCACACTTTTTAAATAAACTATAAATTACATTAAATAACCATTTTAAACAATAATTTAAATTTTTGAAAATTTTTTTTTATATTATAACGGGGCTTAAAATAAACTTACCTTGCTTTAAAGTATTTCAAAATAATAAACCTGTGGAAAAAATGTTTTAATTTTAATTAATTGACCACTTACCTTGCAAAAAGCAGGCCTCACGCCTGCTTTTTAAATCTGTAAATCCTGCAGGCTTACCCTCCCGGGAAAACCTGTATAAAAAATAAAAAAAAATACCTAAGTTCAAAGCGCACGCGCAGCCTCCCCTGCGCGCGTGTTCGACCTTTGAATCCCTTCGTTCAGAGGATCGGAAGTGCTGGTTTCCCGCGCATGTGCAGTGCATGCAAGAAACTGGCAATTCCATTCAGCCTACGGGTGAGTACCCAGCGCGTACTCACCCGGGGAGAGCCGAATTTCTGGGCCAAAATGTGTTAGAAGCATGTTCTCAGGGCAACTGGGTGGCATGTAGTGTTCACCCACAGTACCGGCACGGACCTACTGTTCAGTGCATGCTTCAGTGTCAGTGAGTGTGTGACTCAATAGGATGGAGACTAAAGGAAAGATAAACGTAGGCATTAATCTGATAAACGGGAGCATTAATATGATAAACGTGGGCACTAATCTTGATTTGGGGCCAGGCCTCCTCCTTTCTCCATCTGCTTCTTCAAAATTCTATCCAAATGCAGGCTGTTGTATCCCTGTATTTAGTGGGTCTATTAATTGGTGGAGGTTTTCCAGAATATTGCATACTGTATGTTACTTTTCTTCAAGCTTTTCGAGTCGGACTTCGTTTCCGTGAAACGGATGGCGTTCAAGTGCGCTTGTCAGCTAAGACATTTTCTACGAGGAGAACTTTGAGAGAATGTAAGCAACGAAAAAAAAACTTTCTGTATTAAAAACAGAAAATGCTGGAAATACTCAGCAGGTCAGGCAGCATCTGTGAAGAGAGAAACAGAGTTAACATTTCAGGTTGATGACCCTTCGTCAGAACTTTCTGCATAATTGGTGCTAAAGAGCTGAATCTGGAAGATCAGTCGTGGAACCTGGAAGATCAGTCGTGGGCAGGGCCATTACATTTTCTGAATTGAATCTTAAAAGGTTGAAAGAAAACATTGAAGTTTGGCCTGAATATAGAAAAGCCCAGGGGGTGAGATGGTCAGGTGCCTTATTCATTACACAACATGACACAGCTTGGGCTATGGAAAGCAACAAAGTTCTAAAGCTGTGAGTTGATTTCTAGTAATTTGAATATTTATTTTACAGCTTTATTAGTTTCTCAAGACTTCAGTGGGACCTAATTGGACCAGTGTTTAGATGAGAACAATACAATATTACAGGGGTACACAGATCCTGTCAGGTGAAAAATGGTAATAAGCTGGGCAAAGCTCTTTTTCAAACCACATTACAGTACTCCAGTACTATAGTGTTCAATATCCAAATTGATAGTGATAATACATGCAAACATAAATGGAAAAAGCTGATGAATAGCTTCAACAGACTTCCCCAATCCTCCTGCATAGGTATGTTGTTATTATAAATAATTATTAATTAAATAACATTTCAATCAAAATATTAAATATTAAATGCATTGATAAAACTAAAGCTAATGAATTATTTTTTTCTACAATAGACATTAAAAGTTTTTTTAATGCTTATGTGAAGCATGAGTAATTAAAAATCTATGGTTCTGTACAATTGCTTTACTTTTAATATTTCTGTTACAGTTACAGGTGATTTAATTAAATATGATTGCTAAAATATCAAGTTAAACTAAAAGTTAAAAATTTAGGTCCCTTAAGTATAAGCAGTTATTGAAAATATATAACTACTGTTGCCTTTCTAATAGGTTGCTGTAATTTGCATTGAGTCGAATATGGCCGGCACGTTAAATATTCTCAATGCTGTGCCGGTTTAACTGTGGCCGGCTGGGATTCCTCGGGGAGCAATCCTTGTAGGCTAGGAGGAGCAGGAGTGCTTCTTCCCGGTCCCCCAAGCTCAAGCTCCCCCACCATCGGAACAGCCCCCCTTCCCCCCAGTATGGGTCGAGGCTTGCACCTACCTGAAGTTCTGGCCTCTTCTCCAGTGTTCCCTGCCCGACTGGAAGCCAGCCTGTCAATCAAGCTGACCTCCGGGCAGGGAACCTGTCTGTCATGTCATACGCACGTTTTGGAGAAAACTCCACAGCCTGGGTTTCCCGTGCTCTACCGCACCCCCCCCCCCCCCCCCCCGTACTCCAAGCGGGTCCAAACATAAAAATTCCAGCCATTAAATCAAACGACGATGTAATGTTTAAACTGTAGCACCTGCCTTACCTACAGCCATGCAGCAGAGGAAGTCCAATGACATCCGCCCTTCAGTCAGTCCCACTGTGCAGTAGTCATTTGGGGGATCTTAGCAACAAGGACAGGTTGGAGAAGCTAGATTTGTTTTCATTAGAGCAAAGGAGGTTGAGGGGTGATTTGATAGAGGTGTACAAGATTATGACGAGTTTGGATAGGCTAGACGGGGAAAGGCTGTTCCCACTAGTTGATGGTACAAGGACTAGGGGACACAGATTTAAGGTTTTGTAAAGAGATACAGGGGAATGTGAGGAAAAGCGTTTTTATGCAGCAAGTGGTGAGGACCTGGAACTCACTGCCGACGGAAGTGGTGGAAGTGGAGACACTCAGTGTTTTCAAGGGGAGACTGGATAGGCACTTGAGGGAAATAAACTTGCAGGGCTACGGGGATAGAGCGGGGGAATGGGACTGACTCGATTGCTCTACAGAGAGCCGGCACGGACTCGATGGGCCAAATGGCCTCCTGTGCCGTTATGACTCTATGACTCATTGGAAATTGGCAACATGTGTATCACAAGTGAGGTATGGGGGTTCACAGGCATCCTCACAGGCATCCGCTGCAGTATGTGGGGTGTTTGAATCTCCACAGACACTGGGCTTGAAATGCTGACTTTTTTGTATAATGCTTGGAAGGTTGGCATGTTTGCATTCTTTGGCTCTTACTTGTTAGGCCTTCAGCGTGGCACTTGTTTTGAGAAAAGAGCTTTTTAGCAAAGCCATGGGAATGACTTGTTACTACTTTCCCTTCGGAAATCAAATGTTTTAATCTGCCTCACCAAGGCTGTGGTGTATGTGCAGAAGAACTGAGCCATGGTGGCTCATGGGCTGACCTTGGAGGAGCATTGGACATTTGAATTTCAATTGATTTCTAGCAACAACTTCAGAAAACACGAACATCAGGTTGAAACACTGACTGGCCACACAAAACACAGATGGTTGATGTGTATGTACTACAGCAGTTTTCTTTTTCTAATGTAAATTGAGTATTCACTTCGAGCAGTGAAAACACCATGTTCTTCCTGGTGGGAATGTTATATTATTACCAAGGAAACTATTCTTTGCACAGAGCAGTCTGAATGCAGCACCACTATAATGCGAATGGTTCCCTGTCATCACACTAATTAGTCTCACAGCAAAGAAAATTATAAATAAAATATTGAATCAGATCTGCTAAGTTTCACTCACTAAGAGTGACAATTTAGTTTTAAAATTGTGACCCATTTTGATGTCGCTCTTGATAATAATACTGATCAGAAATGTTACTGCTGTCTAATGCCAATGCCTCTGTTTTTAGATCCTTATAGAAGAACTTGGTTGCAAGATGTACACAACACAACAAAAACAAAACCATGCTGGAGACTATTGCCAGTATTGTTCTAATTTTACTTCATGGCATTTTAGAAAAGCATTGGCGTGAATAGGAAGCTTTCCTGAGTTGGCACTCTTCCTGACTCAAGCTTGATTTGTCCCTTTACAGGCACTTTACAGCCTTCTGGATTGAACATCAAGTTCAACAATTTCAGACTATAACCTCAGCCCCTATATTTTTTTTCCCCCTTTTTTTCTCACACGGCAGTGTTGATGATTCTGCCATTGCCATTTACACCTCATCTAGAGTCATCTTTTGTTTCTTAACTTGTCCCATTACCATCTCCTTTTGCCTTGCACCATCATCCCTTTTGTCTTTTAATCTCTCCTGCCTTCCAGCCTATCACAGACCTTCCCTTTGTTCTTTCCTCCCCTTCTCCCTTTCCCTGCCCCTACACTTGCTTAAAAATTTGTTACTTCTCGAACCTTTTCCAGTTCTGACGAAGGGTCATCGACCTGAAGCGTTAACTCTGTTTCTCTTTCCACGATGCTGCCTGACCTGCTGAGTGTTTCCAGCATTTATCTGTTGTTATTTCTGGTTTGTTCCTTGTAAGACTGCATACCGTCACTGTATCTTTGCAACCTCTTGGACTGGGAGATATCAAGGAGTAAGAGAAGAAAGGAAAAGGGACAAATGGAGTTAAGAGAAATTAACCAAAAGAAATTATTCAAATAGGCCATAAGCAGGAGGAGAAACTCTTGAAGAGATTGTAGATAACAGTGAGAAACAAATATACAGAGAAAGAAAAAAAATTGAGAAATGGTAATTGAAAGCAGTAGCAACGCCAGTCATTCATGTTACTAGTTCGACGCTCTAAAATCAACATTTTGGACATAATTCAGAAACTTGGACCCCTCATGCTTATTCCAGATCATGGTTAGATTTTTGCTGTGTTATTCCTCTATATACAAGCTGGTATGAATGTACCAAGAAAAGTAGGGAAACCTTTAAAATGTTAATGCCTTTTGATCCATGATGTACACATACAGGAAAATTATCAAAGAACTACAGGTAGAGTTGAATAGTGCATCGGAAAAGTAAACTATGAGAAAAAAATTATCTGATTTTCTTTCCCCTCTTGGTTTTATCTCTTCCTCCCGTGGTTCTCAGTCTCTTGGCTTTAATTTTCTTTCTGTGCTTTTTCATTTGCACACTTGATAGGGTAGACGTAGAGAAAATGTTTCCACTTGTAGGGTGTCCAAAACTAGAGGTCATAAATACAAGATAGTCAATAATAAATCCAAAAGGGAGTTCAAGAGAATCTTTTTTACCCAAAGAGTGTGGAATGTGCTGTCATAAGGAGTAGTTAGGGCGAATAGTATAGATGCATTTAAGGGGAAGCTAGATAAGCACATGATGGAGAAAGGAATAGAAGGATATGCTGATATGGTTAGATGAAGAGGGGTGGGAGGTGGCTCAAGTGGAGCAAAAACCTTGGCATAGTCCCATTGGGCAGATTGGCCTGTTTCTGTGCTGTAGACTCAATGTAACTCTATGTAAAGTTGTCCAATTTGCATTGAGGTTTAGAATCCAAGTTGTTATGAATTAGAAATCCTGTGGGCACCCCACTCAGCATTTTACCTATCCCACCCTAAAACTACATTACTCCTTTCAGTCAATTTCTTCTATTTACCCTGAATCTCCATCACTTAGATCTTGGCTAGTGATCAACAGATTGTGCGCTGTTGATGAATGTGCCATTATTGTCAATAATTCATGTCATTCATTTAATATAAGCATTTATAATCAAATCTTGTACATAGAGTTAGTACCTTGTTCTTTTGGTGCATGCAAATGTTGTCTTTTTGAAATGGAGAAAATCTGGAAAATTCTGTTACAAAATCACTCAAGCAGCACTCTGTACCTTAGTATCCTTAACAGTGGCTGTAACTATTATAGATGCTTTTCATAAGATACAATTAAAGAATAACTCACTACTGGGAGGCAAATTGAGAAGCTGAGTGCTCATAACAATCTTTGGAAAATTACCATTGTTTGCACAAAGATTACAGTCGTATGTAAAGCAACTGATTTAATTAACATTACTTGGCAGATGCTGTAGCTTATTGTTTCCTATTGAAAAAATAATATGGTAATTGAAACCATTTCTCACAGCAGTCAATCTATCTGCCATACGTCATATTTTGCACTGGAAGTTAACAATTTTTAAATTTGTGTTTCAATAAATTATAATTCAGAAAGTACTGGTGAGGTATTTTGTTTTCTAGTTTTCCCTCCTCCTCTCCTGAATGCTCTGACTCTTGGATAGTGATTCCCTGAGTGCCGGTAGCCTTCTGACACAGAAATGCAGAAATGGATAGATGACTATTCTGAACCTGTACGCCCAAACAAGCTCTCCTGTCTTCATTCAATGTTCACACATACAGAGGATCCAAATATTTTTACATTTAATAGTCACCCCTCAACACTGGGTCCAAGAAAATCTCTTAAATTTTAACTACTTTATTGAAGTGCTATCATTGTGTTAAATTCTGTCCAATGCTCTGACTACTTAACAAAAAGAATGACTTAAGATGGGGGTGAGGAGGGTGGGTGGCCGGGGTGAGGGGAGGGGTTTCATCTGACCACTGTTTATGGAGAATTACACAGAAATTACAACACGGAAGTAGGTCGTTGGCCCAACCAGTCTATGTTGGTGTTTATCATTCACGTAAACAGTAGTCCAATCCCATCTACCTGCCCTTTATCCTATATCTCTTTATCCCATATCCCTTTATCTCCATTACATTCAATCACCTATTTAACCTATTATATGTCTGCTTTGATCCTTAACTCTCGTAGTACAATCCGCAACCTCCACTCTCTATGTATAAAAAGTTTATTGTGCTCTCTGTCCTAAATTTCTTGCATTTA
The DNA here is from genome assembly GCF_052327205.1 of Somniosus microcephalus. Taxonomy (NCBI): domain Eukaryota; kingdom Metazoa; phylum Chordata; class Chondrichthyes; order Squaliformes; family Somniosidae; genus Somniosus; species Somniosus microcephalus. Next base: position 173,355,582 of record NC_140987.1, read on the forward strand.
ATCTTGTGCCTATGTTCCCTTATTCTAGACATCACTGGAAACAATCTGTTTTTATCCACTCTGGCCTATCCCTTCCTAATTTTAAACACCTTTATCAAATCACCTTTAATCTCTCCTGTCTTAACAAAAACAGTCTCAATTTTTTAAGTGTTTCTTCGTATTTGAATTTTGTCATATCAGGTGAATCTGAACTGTACCCTTTCTGTTGTCCCAACATCCTTACTATAGTGTGGAGCCCAAAACCGAACACAGTACTTCATCTTACGAAGGTTTTATATAGATTCACCAGTATATCTCGACTTTTATATTTTATACCTCTTGGCATAAAACCCAGTATTCCATTAGCTCTTTTTCATGACCTTATCCATTGAGATGCTGATTTTAAGACCGTGTGAACCTGAATCCCCAAATCTATCTGCTCTTGCACATCACCCAGCTTTCCTCCATTTGAAGTAGAATTATTCCTTTTATTTTTTTTACCAAAATGTAGCAACTTAGATTTACTGAAATAGAATTATATCTGCTACTTTGTTGCATATTCCACAATCTTATCAGTATCCCCTTTGGTCTTCAGAGTCACTTACTCTGCCTTCTATTGTAGCATGGTCTGCAAATGTGGACACCACTTCCCCTGGCCCGGTATCCAAATCATTGATGTACACAGTGAACAGAAGTGGTTCCAGAACACACAGGTTTTAATCCCATTGATCAGACCCAAAGCCCTTTTGGCACAATTATTCATCTAATCCCTGAAGTAGCCAGCTATCTGCTCCTCCAGCTCCTTTTGGATTTGAACTTTGACTTAACACTGCCACCTCATTGGTCATATTTCAGCATATGTTCTGCTGTGCTCATTTAAGTTAGCATTTCTATTCAATAAAATTAGCTTTTTAACATTGGTTTTGTGGCGTGTTTCTTCCTGACTGCTGATCTTTACAGATCTGGCGTGTTTACATTGGTTTTCCGCCTACTACTTGAGACCCACTTGTCAGAAACTGGCAGCACTAACATGGTGTGACACCAATATAAAAGCAGCTTTTAATACCACTCTAACTCTGCAATCCAAATTAGCAGTTTAAAGGAAAAGCTGTTTAATGGTTGGGATAAAACAAAAACTGCAAAGCACTATAAACCAGCATTGAGAGAAGGAAAGGGGCAGACAAAATAAAGGAATAAAAGTATAATAAATAGGAAAGAACAGAATTGATTAAGAAAGAGACAAAAAAATTCAGGTAAAAAGAAACATTATAACAAGCCTGTAAATGTGGATCTTGTAACCTGCCGAACATGCAGCATTCATGCATGTCCTGTGGTGTCTGCTGATTTTAGCTGCCATGGCCACTTTGAGATGGCTATGAAAAATGACAAAATAGAATGTTCTATAAATGCACTGTTCTGTGGTCAATGTGCAGGAAAAAATCAGCATTGCTTTCTCTTTGAGAGCTGTGAGTAGGTGATTCAATTGTACCGTTAAGTTCCTTCAATTGTATCGTTGAATTGTGCACTCAGTGGAGCAGTTGACAGCATAGCACTCCTTCATATCTGCCAATTGTACTGGTTTATCTCTGAGTACCTTATTGACCCTCACTAAATGATCATTTATCTACCATTCATCCAAGTGCTGTACATTCTAATCCAATGGACAGAATAGAAATATTAATTCTAGTTTGTCCTGTATTGCCATATTTGGCATCAGTGACTGAGAAGATTTTTGAAGTATTCTGATTGAGGGTCAGGCTGAGCTGCTTAGCTTACGCCTCATGCATCTGTTTATAGCTGAGTCCAGCTGAGTGCTACACTCAAATGGTAGTGTCCTTGCATGAGTGTCAAAGCAGAGCATCCCAACAAGCATCCTTAGTGCTTTATCTCCCAGGTCTATCTGTGGTTTTCTGAATTCTGGAATGAAGAACTTGTGTGTGTTGAGTAGTTGCTGTTATGAACAATTCTGAAAGAAGCAATCATTCACTGCAAAATTGTTGAAGCAAGGTGTGTTTGCACGTGCCTTTCTCTCACAGTAATTGCCTAACAATTCCAATTGTAGAATTTCAGATTGACTGATTGCTAGGTAAGGGTTACCCGGACAGATCTGAAAAGGTTATCAATCCATCCACTGTGGTTCTAATGAATGTTCCAGCATGATGTTTTACGCTGGAATGGTTACAGAGAGCTGATTAAAGCATGAGACACAACCGAGCACTTTAATCAGCTCTAGCTCCTCTATCCTAGCATGTTCATTATCACTAGAAGTCAATAAAAGCTGAATTTGCGACATGTCTCTACTGGGGCTGTGTCATTGGTGCTCCCTCTCAGAACACAGGCTTTTATCTTATGCTAGTGCATTCTCGGCGAATCAGGCCACTTATTTCAGATGATCGGTTCACTGGAGGGATTTGTACCACATGCGGATTGGTACTACAACGGCATAATGCCATCATGTTGTATCCCCACTGCCACTTCTTTTAATTGACAGGGTAGCTCTCACCCATTGCTTACCAAGAAGCCACTACTGGCACATAAATTGCAAATAGCAACACAAATATATACTAACTTCTCCCCTGAGCAGCCCCTTCGATATTACCCCACCACACACCCCCTCTTAGGTGTTCACACCCCATCGCAGGAAATGCTAAATTAGTGCCATTTCCTCAGCAATTCTTGAAGGAAATTGTATGTTAGAATCATAGAATAATACAGAATAGAAAGAGGCCATTCGGCCCATTGTGCCTGTGTTGGCTATTTTGAAAGAGCGATCCAATTAGTCCCACTCCCCTGTTCTTTTCCCCTATAGCCCTGCAAATTTTCCCCCTTCAAGTATTTATCCAATTCCCTGTTGAAAGTTATTATTGAACCTGCTTCAACCATCCTTTCAGGCAGTGCACTCCACATCATAACAACTCGCTGTGTAAAAAAAAAAAATCCTCATGTCTCTGGTTCTTTTGCCAATTACCTTAAATCTGTATCATCTGGTTACCGACCCTTCTGCCTCCTCATGATTTTTAACAGCTTTATCGAATCTCCCCGTAACCTTCTCTGCTCTAATGAGAATAACCCCACTTTCTTTCGTCTCTCCATGTAACTGAAGTCTTTCATCCCTGGTACCATTCTAGTAAAGCTTTTCCACATCCTCTCCAAGGCTATGACATCCTTCCTAAAGTGTGGTGCCCAGAATTGGCCACAATACTCCAGCTAGGGCCTAACTAGTGTTTTATATAGGTTTGGCACAACTTCCTTGCTTTTGTACTCTATGCCTCTATTTACAAAGCCAAGGATCTCATATGCCTTTTTAACAGCCTTCTCAACTTGTCTTGCCACCTTCAAGGACTTGTGTACATACATAGAAACATAGAAGATAGGAGCAGGAGTAGGCCATTTGGCCCCTCGAGCCTGTTCCGCCATTTAATGAGATCATGGCTGATCATCCAAATTCAGTACCCTGTCCCTGCTTTCTCCCCATATCCCTTGATCCCTTTAGCCTTAAGAAATATATCGAACTCCTTGAATATATTTAATTAATTGGCCTCAACTGCCTTCTGTGGTAGAGAATTCCACAGGTTCACCACTCTCTGGGTGAAGAAATTCCCCCTCATCTCAGTCCTAAATGGCTTACCCCTTATCTTTAGACTGTGACCCCTGGTTCTGGACTCCCCGCCATCGGGAACATTCTTCCTGCATCTAGTCTGTCTAGTCCTGTTAGAATTTTATAAGTTTCAATGAGACCCCCTCTCATTCTTCTAAACTCTAGCGAATACAAGCCCTATCGACCCAACCTCTCTCCATACGTCATTCCTGCCATCCCAGGTATCAGTCTGGTGAATCTTCGCTGCACTCCCTCCATGGCAAGAATATCCTTCCTCAGATAAGCTGACCAAAACTGCACACAATAGTCAAGATGTGGTCTTACCAAGGCCCTGTACAACTGCGGCAAGACATTCTTGCTCCTGTACTCGAATCCTCTTGCTATGAAGCCCAACATACCATTTGCCTTCTTAACTGACTGCTGCACCTGCATGCTTACCTTCAGCGACTGGTGCCCTCAGGTCCTGCACCTCATTTAAAATTGTACCATTTAGTTTATATTGCCTCTCCTCATTCTTCCTACCAAAATATAGACAGAGCTAAGCAATCCCACAACCAACAGATCAGATCAAAGCTCTGCAGTCCTGCCACATCCAGTCATGAATGGTGGTGGACAATTAAACATCTAACAGGAGAAGGAGGCTCCATGAACATTCCCATCCTCACTGATGGTGAAGCCCAGCACATGAGTGCAAAAGACAAGGCTGAAACATTTGCCAAATCTTCAGCTAGAAGTGCCAAGTGGTTGATGCATCTCGGCCTACTCCCGAGGTCCCCACCATCACACAAGCCAGTGTTCAACCAATTCGATTCACTCCACGTGATATCAAGAAATGGTGGGACACACCAGATACAGCAAAGGCTATGGGCCCCGACAACATCCCAGCTATCGTGCTGAAGACTTGTGCTCCAGAACTAGCCTCGCCTCTAGCCAAGCTGTTCCATTACAGCTACAACACTGGCACCTACCCGACAATGTGGAAAATTGCCCAGCTATGTCCTGTCCACAAAAAGCAGGACAAATCCAATCCAACCAATTACCGCCCCATCACTCCACTCTCAATCATCAGCAAAGGGTAGTTAAAATCCCCCACTATTACTGTCCTATTGTTTTTGCACTTCTCAGAAATTTGCCTACGTATTTGCTCTTCTATCTCCCTCTGACTATTTGGTGGTCTGTAATACACTCCCAGCAGTGTGATTGCCCTATTTTTGTTCTTCAGTTCAACCCATATGGCCTCATTTGATGATCCTTCTAACATATCATCCCTCCTCACGGCTGTAATTGTTTCTTCAACCAATATTGCGAGCCCCCGTCCTTTTTTCTCCCCCTCTCTATTTTGTCTGAAAACCCTGTAACCAGGAATTTTGAGCTGCCATTCCTGCCCTTCTTTCAGCCATGTTTCAGTCATAGCTATGATATCATACTCCCACATGTCTATCTGTGCCCTCAACTCATCTGCCTTATTCACTAGACTCCTTGCATTGAAGTATATACCATTAAAGACTGCCAAACCCCTTTATTGTCTATTTTCTAGCTTTTGTTTCCTCTGCCTTCCAAACTCACTTATCAATTTACTGCCTTCCATTTCCAGCTTTGCTTCTCTCCCTTATGAATCTACGCTCAGGTTCCCACCCCCTGCCAAGCTAGTTTAAACCCTCCCCAACAGCACAAGCAAACCTCCCTGCACTGATATTGGTCCCGGCCCTGTTGAGGTGCAATCCGTTCAGCTTGTACAGGTCTCACCTCCCCCAGAACCGGTCCCAGTGCCTCAAGAATCTAAAGCCCTCCCTCCTGTACCATCTCTCCAGTCACTCATTCATCTGCTCTATCATCCTATTTCTGTACTCCCTCCTATTTCTGTACTCACTCGCGTGTGACACTGGGAGTAATCCGGAGATTACTGCCTTTGAGGTTCTGCTTATTAATCTCTTTCCTTGCTCCCTAAAATCTGCCTGCAGGACCTCATCCCTCTTTCTACCTATGTCATTGGACCACGACCTCTGGCTGTTCGCCCCTCCCCCCCCTCAATGTCCTGCAGCCGCTCAGTGACATCCTTGACCCTGGCACCAGGGAGGCAACAAACCATCCTGGAGTCATGTCTGCGGCTGCAGAAGCGCCTGTCTGTTCCCCTAACTATTGAATGCCCTCCTGAAGTCTGTTACTATCCTCCTCACTGTTTACTCCATTTACGAGTTTTTTCATCTGCAAACTTTGAAATTATGCCCTGTCCAAGTCATCATGAATATATGTCAAAAAGGGCAGTGGTCCTAATACTGGCCCCTGGAGGATACCACTGCACACTTTCCTCCAGTCTGAAAAACAACCACTCTCCACTACTCTCTGCTTTCTGTCCTTTAGCCAATTTTGTACCCATGCAGTAACCGCCCCTTTCATGCCATGGGTTTCAATTTTGCTAACAAGTGTATTGTGTGGTACTTTATTAAACACCTTTTTTAAGTCCATGTACACAGCATCACCCACCTACCCTCATCAATCCTCTCTGTTACTTCATCAAAGAACTCAGTAAAGTTAGTCAAACACAATTTTGCTTTAACAAATCCATGCTGGCTTTCATTTATTCAGCCATATTTTTCTAAGTGGCAGTTCATTTTCTACTGGATTATTGTTTCTAAAAGTTTCCTCATCACCAATTTGTGACTTTTCAGGAAAACGCAGGTTCTATTTTACATGTCTTCCTCACCCAAACAGTTTAAATTAAATATTGAATGATTTCAGAAAACTCCTGCACGGCATAGATAGCACATTTGAAAACCCAACTGACATAACCTTGTCATTCACTAATTGTGCAATTGTATAAGTCATGTGTCCTTCATACCCAGACCTGATCATTCTTCCTAATCCCCACATTATTACTGATACAGCTCCTACAACTTGATTTACTTGAAATGGTGGAAGTGTAAAGTACAGATGTTTACATCATGCGCATTAAAATGTTCTTTCTGCTTGTGTGTGAGCACCTCAGAAGTTTTATAGCTGAATATACAAGAATGTTGCTGAACAAGGTTTCTGCAGCAATGTGGTCTTTTAAAATCAGGTGAAATTACTGTTCTTTAATTAGTTCTACTTGACTTCACCTCCAGTGGGCATTACATATCTCATCATTCAGTGCTTGCGGACCTCGTGGAGTCAGAAGAGTGGATAAATTATGTTAATCACATTCATAAGTGGAATGTATGTTTTGCTGTTGAATGTCACTAATATTCTTTTGATAAGGGCATAATATATTACTTTATGTTCTTGGAGTTTTATGACTTTAAAAATCAGCAAGAATACTAATGTTCTTACACAAAATAAACTATGTATCATCGATTCTGAATGTCACCAAACTTAATCATTTGGTTTTATGTAACAATTCACTGCATTGTCTTCACTTTTTAGTTCCAAATACTGTACAGTTTTATTCATTAAAAAGTAATAAAAATGTAGTGTCTTTGTAGAACGACTTCACAGGTAATAAAGGTTAACATTCATATGTGCTGCTCAGTGAAGAAATAATATTGATTCTTTATTGAGCTTTTAGCATTAGAATTTGCCATTATCTATGGCAAGGGGTGTTTTTGAGAATCACTCAAGGACACCATTCTTTAAAAAAAAAAAAATCACCATTTAAGTTGCCATTTTATCAGTTGTGTTATTGTTATTAACTATCTCTCGTAGTTAATCTGACAGTCACATTAAACATGAAGATTCTCATCAATGACTTGCTCTAGTGGAGGGAATGGAAACCATCACACTTCTGTACTAACTAATCCAAGCATGTTGTGTTCTTCTGTTTTCCCAGTGGTCAGGTTGACTGGTACACATACATAGTTTAAATGAAATTGTTCTACAAGTTGCAGTTCATTTGCTGACTTGAATTTTAAAAGAGCATTCAATTTTATTTAGATTTATATTTCAGAATTTACCTTCTGTCATTCTTCCACACTGTCATTTTGTGACAGTTTTTAAAATTAAAGAAATAGGGGGAGAAATTCGGTATCGCCCCGTTTGGGGCGTAAGTATCGGCCGGGCGCAAATTATCGCCACCTACTGCTAAATTGGCCTCCTTTACCCCAGGAGGTGCTTGGAGCGCTAAAACAGGTGCTGCACGACTATCTTAAGGCGCTCAGCCGGAGGAGCGAGGCGCTACCTCCGAGGGCGGGCACAGCGCAGGTGCGGCCAGTTAGCGATTGCACACACACACGCTGGCGCCGGTCAGCTCTTAAAGGGGAGGGTCGATCTTGAATTGCAGCCACACCCTGCGCATTGGAGCCCTGAATCTCGGCCTGGACAGACCTGTTGCCACATACTTAAGCCAAGGACCATGGAGAGGGCCAGGGAGCGAGCGCAACAGTTCAGCGAGGGGGCCTTGGAGGTTTTGGTTGGCGCGGTGGAGCGCAGGCGATCTCTCCTGTACCCGGACAGTGGCAGGAGGCCGCTGCCCAGCAACTATCGAAAAGCTTGGAGGGAGGTGGCTCACAGAGTGACTTCCAGCACCATGGTGCCTAGGACCCCTGTGCAATGCAGGAAGAAGTTCAACGACCTCACTCGGGTCGTCAGGGTGAGTGCCCTTTTCAGAATCCTCTTCATCCCTGCATGTCGACCTCACTTTATGGCCAAAGGGTCCTGAAAGCCCCAATGCCCAGCCCTCACCCAACACCTATGGCCCTTTCAGGAAACTCACATGCACATTCAGCACTTTGCACACTGTAAGGGCTGTTCGACCATGGGAGGCAGTGCAGCCAAGATCAGGGCTGCACACTGTAAGGGCTATTCGACCATGGGAGGCATTGCAGCCAAGATCAGGGCTGCACACTGTACTCAGAGCCCGTCCTTTCTCTTGCAGGGCAAGCTGGCGCATAATAGGAGGCAGCAGCAACGGACCGGGGGAGGCCGGCCTCACCTTCAAGCCCTGACCGATCTGGAGCAGCGAGTCCAACGGATTATGGCAGGCCGGATGATTGGCCCCGTCGCCACTGGAGATGCCGACCCTATTATGGACAGCAGTGATAAGGTCCTCTCTCTCCTTCCACTTGTTCCTCACACCAGCATCCTTTGCCACTTTCGAGCCAAATCAGTACATTGCAGCACTCATGCCTCCCTTGTTGCCACCCTGTCCTCACGCTAAAGCCACTCTTGTACCTCCCTGCTTTCAGATGCTGATTCACCAGGTGAGGAGGCAGGCCCTCAAGCTGCCACTGTGAGTGATTCTGAAGGCGACGACGAGGAGGAAGGCGGACCATCAGTACCACCCTCAGCCGAGGCAGCCCATGGCCATAATGGGGACACGTCTTCCCTGGAGGAGAGCAGGGGGGAATGGTCTGAGGAGGGTGAAGCTCCGGGGCCCAGCAGACTGCAGCAACGCGAGGAGGGTAGGGAAGCTCGGCGGCCTTCTCCCCGGAGGAGAGTCTGGCCTCGAGTCCTGCTACAGTGAGCACAGAAGAGGTGCGGCTCCTCGCTGAAATGAGCGCCCAGGCGCAGCACAGGCACACTGAGCTCATGGCTGCAGTGGCAAGGATGCCAGATTCCATTGAGTCACTGGCAAGGAGTGTCCAGGACTTCGGCGCAGCACAGGCAAGGAGTCTCCAGGACTTCGGCGCAGCACAGCATGGATTTTCCAGGACGTCGGCGCAGCACAGGCAAGGATTGTCCAGGATGTCAGCGCAGCACAGGTGGCTGCCACGCAATTGCTTAGTGCTGCAATGCAGTCAGTGGCTGGTCTCATGCAGACGCAGATTGAGGCCACACAAGCACTGACTGCTGCCACCCTCGCTGGATCGGGCAGGATTCCCCGGGGCCCTCACCGCACCGCAGCAGGCCAGCAATCTGTGCTTCAGCAGATTACTCCGCATGCTGCAGTGCTGCCCCGTGGGAGTGCCAGTGTGTCGGCCGAACAGGGAGTTGCTGTCCTCTCTCAGGATGACAGCATTCCTGCTGCCAGCACTGTCACTTCTCCACTGCAGCTGCCATCACTTGTAGGACAGACTGGTGCCGCCCATGCAGAGTTGGAGCAGTCAGCAGCCGGGCCCTCCAGGCCCAGAGCTGGTCCAGGCCGTCCCTCAAGGGCATCTACAGTCTCAGTTTCTGACACTCAGCAGCCTTCCCCCAGCCTTGCTGCAGCCACTGGGGTCCCATTACGGAGGAGCTGCAGAGTGGGAAGGGGCCAATCTCGCAAGTGAAGCAGATCACCCTCGAAGGACAAAAAGTAGGAGGTGTGGCAAAATGTTGTTAATTGTTTTATTGAAGGCCGAGGATCGTGGTCATATTTTTGTTACTGTTTTGGTCATTGTCTCCAGGTTGTGAGAGCCAGTTATGTGACTGACTTTTTTGGGGGGTTTCTCTCTATTACTTTGTCATGCGGGAAGGGCCACACAGTTTGTTAAACAAAAAAGTGTCTTTATTCAGAATGTGCATGTTTGCTCTTTGAACTAATTGTTGCCTTGACCGGCTTAGGGGTTACGGCACGGTTCCATTCATGTTCTTTGAATGGCAGAAGCCATTCCTTCAGAGGGGGCCTAGAAGCGACTTGCTATAAGCCGCTGACGGACGGCCCTTGCACTTTGTGCCTCCCTCCCGTCTTGGTGCTGCTGCTCCTCCTCCTCCTCTGCTGGTGCTCCAATGTCTGGTGGTATTGGCTGAGTCCTGAGGATTGCCAGGTTATGCAGCATGCAGCACACAACAACGAAGTGGGAGACTCGCTCAGGCGAGTACCGAAGGGCTCCTCCGGAATGGTCCAGACAGCGGAACCGTTGCTTGAGCACGCCGATTGTGTGCTCAACGATGTTCCTGATAGCTTGATGGCTCTCATTGTATCGTTCTTCAGCAGGGGTGCTGGGCGAACGGAGCAGGGTCATCAGCCAGGTGCACAGAGGATAGCCCTTGTCCCCGAGAAGCCAACCTCCTGGGTGAGCCGGGGCCTCGAAAAGGCCTGCCACAGAAGTCTGGCGCAGGATGAAGACGTCGTGGCTGCTGCCTGGAAAGCGGGCATTGACAGCAAGTATCAGCTGTCTGTGGTCACAGACCAACTGGACGTTCAACGAATGGAACCCCTTTCGGTTGCGGAAATCCTCGGCATTCTCTTGTGGCGCCCGCAAAGCCACATGCGTGCAGTCAATGGCGCCCTGCACCATGGGGAAGCCCGCTATTCTTGCAAAGCCCATTGCGCACTCTTGCTGCTTGTCCAGGGTCATGGGGAAGGAGATGTACTATCATCTCCTTTTAAAGAGGGCATTCGTGACTTGATGGATGCAGCAATGCACCGTGAACTGGGAGATATTGGCAATGTCCCCAGTAGTGGATTGAAAGGAGTCGATGGCATAGAAGTTGAGAGCCACTGTTACCTTCACTGCCGCTGACAGAGACGTCCTGCTCCTCAGTTGAGGCTGCAGATCTGGCTGAAGCAGGTGGCAGAGCTCAGTGACCACCTCCTTGCTGAATCGCAGCCTCCGAAAACACTGCTCCTCAGACATATTGATGTATGAGAACTGTTGGCGGAAAACCCTGGGAGCGTAAGTTCTCGTGTGCCGACGCCTGTTGGCCCTCCTCCGTCTGGCCATGATTGCCACTCTCTCTCTGCGTTTCTGTGCCCTCTCAATGTAATGGAGAAGCCCGACGTTCCCATCCATTGCAGCCCCCATAGTATGTGGCCATTCAAAGTTATGCCGGTGAAAAAGCAAAGCAACTACAAAGTTCTGGTCAGAAGCCAAAAGTACCTCAGCGAGCGCTGACTCAATGCAGAAATCACTCTCCCTTTGTCTCTCTGCAAATCTCTCTCTCTCTCTCTCTCTCTCTCAGAAGGAGTGGTCCAAAAATGACTACCACAAAGAAGCCAGGAAGAGCCCCCTTTAACTAGCGCCCCCCCAGCCCCACAGCGACTGGGAACCGTTCCAGTCAATCTGTCGTTGGGAGCGCCAGGCAGAAAGGAGGGGGGCGCCACTGAATTTCCAGTCCGGGGTGCCCCAAGGGCGTTGCACTCTGAAATGACGTCAGGATCTGCGTGCGCAGCTGAGCGGGCGTTGCGGTTTAGCGCCGCCGCTAAATGTCTGCTCAATTTCGCGAGAGGCGCAGGTATCGCCGCGCCCGGGCGCTAGCTGGTTCGCGCCCCACTTATCGCCCTCTTAAGGCGCTAACAGGTGGCGCAACCAACTGAATTTCTCCCCCATACACCCTTAACCAGGCTAGTCCCGTCTACCTGTGTCTCTGCTGGATTGCCGTTTTGACAGTGAGTCTGTTGCTCCTGCTTTGGTACCACATGGTAGTTAGGGAATGGGGTTACAACATAGAAATTTTTAATTGCCATTTTGGTGATAATATTCGCTAACATATTGCCAGTTATCTTTTATTACTGCTTGTGTCTGTCCTTTCTTTATCCCTGACATCCCATTGATTTAAAATATTTTCTTTTCTGAAGGTGTATCTGAAATTTCTTCTTTTCTTTTAGTTTTGTTCTAAATAAACTTTGACTTGGAAGTTTTTGATCAAGCTTGTTGGACAACCTCATTCATTAAGTTGATAAGCATCTATCATTGTAGGAATTTAAGTGCAACTTGCCTCTATATTGCTGCTTTAACGTAGAAAAAACATCCCAAAGTGCTTCGTAGAGGTGTAATTAAACAATAGATTCTGAGCCAAAGATGGAGATATTAGAAGAGGTGACCAAAAGTTTGATCAAAGAGATTGGTTTTAAGGAGGAGAGAGAGAGATGGAGGAGACAATTTAAGAATATGGAGCCAGGACAGTTGAAGGCGCAGCACCCAATGGTGGTACAGTTAGAGGGGATGATGGACAAGAAGCTAGAGGCAGATAAATGGAGAGTTTGGAAGTAGTTGTCGGCATAGAGGAGGTTATAGAAACCGGGAGGGCCAAGGCCTTACAGAGGTTTAAATTTAAACTTGGGGGACCGGCAGCCAATGTAGGTCAGTGAGTACAGTGAGTGGGACTTGGTGTGCCATAGGGTACAGGCAGGAAAGTTTTGGGTGAGTTGGAGTTTGTGGAGGATGAGAGGCCGGTCCGAAGAGCATTGAAAGTCTGGAGGTGACAAAGGCACGGGTGGGAGTTTCAGCGGCAGATAGGCTGCGGTCGGTGCAGAGACGGGCAATGTTCCGGAGGTGTAAGTCGGCGAGCTATGTGATGGACAGGATATCTGGTTAGAAACTCGCTTAAGGTCAGATAGGCTGCGGTCGGTGCAGAGACGGGCAATGTTCCGGAGGTGTAAGTTGGCGAGCTATGTGATGGAGAGGAGATGGTTAGAAACTCGCTTAAGGTCAGATAGGCTGCTGAGATTACGAACAGTCTAGACAGTGGCCGGGGAAGGAGGTGGAATCCGTGGCAAGGGAAATGGAGTATGTGGGGTGAAGGGCTCAAGACTCAAGCTGGCACGGGCTCGACGGGCCGAATGGCCTCCTTCTGTGCTGTAAGCATTCTATGATTCTAAGACTGGATGTCAGACAAGCAGTCTGATGAGACAGAGGTACAGCTTAATGTCGTCAGCAAACAAAGGCTGCTTTTCAGATGTTCAGGTCAAGGTACCTTGTTTGAATATTCAGAGTTGCCTATGAAGAGCATCATTGTACATACCTTCAACCTCGAGCTCTATCAATATTAAGCCCCCAAAAAAATCTGTATTTGACTTTTGCTTCATGAAAAGGAGGGTGAGAGCCATTTTAGAAAAAGACAGGATTACACTTCTGATTTCTTTATAATTTTGTTGTCCATTTTTTACTTTTAAATCAAATTAAACAGAATTATTCATAGTTTTCATTTGCTGTGTTACTGGAACTAGCAAGCGTTTGGTTATATTTTCTGCACTTTAAATAATGGTTTAAGACTTCCTTAATCTGTGCAGATGGTAATAAGACATTGTTTCCATTTTATATATGGATGATAAATATAGTACTAACCAATTGTAAAGCTTGTTTCTGTGAAACTTGTCCTTCATGTTATCAGAGGGAAGGGAGATTTGGGCAATTTATGTTAATAGCTCTTGTATTCCACTCAACTTTGTAGATTTGTGTCAACTTGTGCTTCGGTTGCTTATGTTCATTAATTGGCCACCTTTAGATATCTTGTGTATCAGAACACTTGAACAGGATAGTTTACCTCAGCGGTACATAAATAATGTTTGTCATTAACACAATAACAGTAGGAGCTGTCAGTTTGGTCTTTGGTTTATTTTCTTTTAAGGTTCTGAGCATCAGCTTGGGACTTGGGTTCTGCTGCTGCCAAAAATAAATGTGTTTGGTAACAAAACGTTTGCACGTAGAGAATGTGGTCTCTAACATGAATGCATTTTATCAAGGAGCAATTCAATTTGTAATTATTCTCCAATGTGCAAAGCACCTTCACATTAACTAGTTCTGCCCTTTACTGCAGACTACCAAGACTGACTATTGTGCAACAGGAGTGTTGTTGCTGGTCATGCCATTGAACCTGCAGGATAAGTCAATACTCGCACCAAGGTTCTCTTGTCTAATTTACATTTTATTTGTGCTCCAGTTGTTCATGTATTTGATACTCCTGGTGTATTATAAATGGGTTTCACAATTTTTTTTCAGAAATAAAGTAGGTTTTGTGTTTTTTTGAGGAAGATGAACTTGTGAGAAAGCAATATTACCAGTGTTACCAACATTTTCTATAGATGACCTGGCCTCAGCTCATCTGCTGTTGAAATCCTTTGTTGCCTCCAGACGTGACTGTTTTCCTCCTTCCCCACAACCCCGAACCCAGCTGAAATTGGAAAACTTATGATTCGAGATGAGCCCAAGCATGTATGTCAGATGAAGTATGGACTCAGACATGGTCAGTTAGCTAAGAACTGTATAATTGTAGATAGCTAGCTGGGAAAAAAATCCCGGTCAGGTGATAATTCTCAGACAAACTGTTTGAAAGAGCAGACCCCAGTTCATCATCAGGTACATTTAGAAATAGGTTAATAGTTGGGCCTCAATTACTGGTTTTGGGACAGTGCAGCAACCCACTGAGTAGCTATACTTAAAACTTCTTGGCAAATTATAAAATTACTACGGAAAAAGCTACAAAATTGAGAGTCAATTGTTGTAGCTGTGCACTACAACACTGCTTAGTTCTACTAATGGACTCAAAGCTTGAATATAAATTGGAGTCTAAAATGGGATTTATTTTCATTTCAATGTTCACGATGAAATAAATTAACAGGTCTGTTGTACTGAAAGTCATGAGTGCATTAATCTCGATAGTTAAAACAATGTACCAGTGTCATTCTTATAATTAGTCTTACTCAAATGTGGACAAAAAAATTCTCCAATGAACCGATGCTACCTATAATTTCAAGACACTGCATAAAGGGAAAGGAAAATCCAGGGGGAGTACTTTTTGTTCTGAGTGCTCACCCAGTGCTTGTAGCCAGATGATATTCTGGGCAATTAAAACCAAAATGCTGCTGCACATCCCAAACAAAAACAGAAAATGCTGCTGTTTTCAGTATTTTCACATAGCAAGGGTAGGTGAGTGGCTCCCGAATGTCTCCAAGGGTGGCCTAAGATCACAGCCCTCACTGCAATGAGCAGAGCCGCGCTGAATCTATCTCAGCCCTCACTGCAATGAGCAGAGCCGCGCTGAATCTTCTGGGTTGTTGCCCCACAAGACATGGCGAGTTTCTGTTGGAATAACTTCTTTATTTTGTCAATCTTTACCTCCCTTCTCTCCTGAAAGCACTTCTTGATGCTGGGATAAGGCTGCGCCAATGCTGGACCTGAATCAATTGGCCATTCTTCACTTGTGAACCCAGATAGTGAGTGCCTGCAGTCTGTTTGACTGTGGGAATCATCACAGCTACGCCAGATCCTGTCTTTATCTAACATCCACAAACAGGTACCTTTCCGGCAAGGGTCAAGAGGGGGCAACCCTGGACAATATGTTATCTCCTTAGCCTAGCCGTGTTGAGACCAATTATAGCACCCCAGTACCAAACCAGCTGAGATCAGTAAATTCAGTAAAAACTGTGAATCGCACCTATAACTACCTCATCTGCGTGGCTCAGCTACGTGCTCTGGTGTAAGAAAGTTTTAACAATAACAACTTGCATTTATAATGTAGGAGAATGAGAGGACAGTAACAAGCAGGAGGTGAGAAATTAAGGAGTTGTGGGAACCAAAAGCACAGTCAAAGAGTCTATTTTAGAAAATCTTGACTTAAAAAATCATAGCTCCATAGAATGATACAGCACAGGAGGCCATTCAGCTCATCGTGCCTGTGCCGGCTCATTAAAAGCGCTATCCAATTTGTCCCACTCCCCTGCCCTTTCCTCATAGCCCTGCAGATTTTTCCCCTTCCAAGTATTTATCCAATTCCCTTTTGAAAGTTATTATTTATTTTGTTTCCCTTTCAGGCAGTGCACTCTACAACTCGCTGCCTAAAAACTTCTCCTCATCTCGCCTCTGGTTCTTTTGCCAAAAATGTCCAAACATGTATGTTTGCTAAATACTCATAGATCTCTCGTTCCATTGATCATGATGAGTTGTCTGCTCACCTGATGTTTGTGTCTTCATTGTGTTGCTGCAGTATGTAACTGCCTGTCTATCTCTTTCTCTGACCCCACCTTCTTCTTCATCAACCCCTGAAGTAAAACTTTTCTCCAACGTCGCTTTCAATTGCATTCTCAAACTCTGACCTGCCCAGCCTTTGGTCCTTAATGCGCCATAATACATCTGGAGCTGTTAATTTGTTCAACCACTCACTCCCTCACCTCCACCTTTGATGCTCTCATTCTTCAAAGCAAAACCTTCACTGTCTGTCACTCCAGTTGTTCCCCTGTTATGGCCTCCATCTTCTTTCCCTCAAGTCCAAGGGACACACACTTGAGTGTACATGGCCGACAACTGGCTTAGCTGTCCATTGCCAGATCTTTCTCGACCATATCAAGCTCTCTCGGACCTTGTTCTGATCTGCCAAAACCACTCACTACTCCAGGATCCTCTGAGAAGATAAAGATAAACTCATCCTCCTTTACTCTACTACCAACTGTCTTCTTAAACCTCACTCCCCTTCACCCTCGCCTCTAACAATTATTTGCAAAGGTAAGAGTTATTAGTGCTGCAGAATGGACTGGTTTTTCATCCATTCTCATGGGCACACGAGATCCAATGCAGCACAGCCACATGTGTAAAAAAGCCACATTGCCCGAGTGCCAACCTCAGAACTTCTCTGCCTTTGTGCAGTTTTCATTACACACCTGATCCAACCTGTGGCTTCTCTGAGTCATATTACCAGTTTATTATCAATTAGTGTTGAATTATAGTCAGTTTGATGCTCTAAGACAGTTAGGCTGCCCAAACACATTTCCCTTGGGATCCTTCAAACATCAGGGCGAGAAGGGAGAATTTAATTTTATCAGGTTAGGCTGATTTTTGACTTGGGTGCTAGAAAGGAAAGCAAAAGGTTGAACTCACTACCGTATCTGGCAAACTTTTAAAATCATTGGTGCTTAAAAAAAAAGGTGTTGCAAATTGCTTTTTAGTTTTTTAGTTCACAAGTATTTCCTAGAATTTTCCTATTTGTGTTGGTGGGTATATCACAGAATCACAGAATCACCACAGTGCAGATAGAGGCCATTTCGGCCCATCGAGCCTGCACCGACACATATCCCACCCGATCCCCGTAACCCCTACACCAACACATATCCCACCCTATCCCCGTAACCCCACGTATTTAATCCCCCTAACACTAAGGGTCAATTTTTTATCATAGCCAATCAACCTAACCCGCACATCTTTGGACTGTGGGAGGAAACCGGAGCACCCGGAGGAAACCAACGCAAACACGGGGAGAATGTGCAAACTCCACACAGACAGTCACCCGAGGCCGGATTCGAACCCGGGTCTCTGGCGCTGTGAGGCAACAGTGCTAACCACTATGCCACCGTGCTGCCCTGTTTAAGAAGATATCAAAACTGTTGTGAACGGAAAAAACAAACCTAACCCGCAGGACACTATATGGGTTTGAAAGGTGATTTTCTTTTCTGTGAAGCATCAATCATAATTGAGGAATGTGACTCAGTAAAGTGGTAACACTTAATTCTTTGGCTTATAAATTGACTGATTCACTGCCTCAACAATGCATGATATTCATTGTCTATCAAGTGTGATTAACCAGTGGAGAGGCTCTTATGATGCAGAAACAAATAGATCGAAGCTCCGGTGATTTGTTTGTCAGCTGGACCCCAAGATTCAACTATTGCCTACAAGCATCTGGCAGGCATTTTGGGGGTGATTCTGCAATATGGCACTTCCAGTGGGGTAAAATCCATTGTATTCATACAGTCACGGGCTGGGGGGCTGTGATTTCCCAAGATGCCCTCCCTGTGAGCACCAGCCCCCACTGGGAGCACTAGATCATGTGATCAGCCCCCGGTGTTATCTTATTTATTGCTCTTATTGACGCTAATGTAGAATCTGAGTGACTTATCAGATGCTCATTCTGATACAGGATGTCACAGGGTGTCGGGCCATTACTTAGGACCTCGTAGAATACAGTATTGAGCCACTTTAGATAATGAATTGCAGAGGAATGTCACTGTGCTCCATATTATATGAAAAGTATCTGTTTAGATGTTATAAGTAACTAATAATGCATGTAATTTTTTTTGTTGGCTTCATATATTATGTTGTATTAATACAAGACTGCAGCAAAATACTGCCTGGTGCTTTTGAGTCGTGAATTTTATTTTAAGACTTCACAGATACAATCACTAAAGGCAGATTAATGCACTGCCTACATTAGCACAGGTGAATTTATATATCATAGCAATTTGCTTTTGAGCTGCAGCTTTTTCATACACCAGGGGAGCAGCTTTCAGTATCCACTTGGCAACTTCATTTGGATAATTGGGAGTGCAGACTATTGCACAGATAGAATAATAGCTCACTGGTAGTGAGATAAGAAGCAGCAGTTGAATAGAAAGATGGAGACAAGAGTGACCGTGACAATTTTTAATACCAATCGATCCCCTAAGGTGCATTGTTGGGGCAAAAAGAGAGCCTGGGGCTGAGCACACCATACCTGACCTGGGAATGCTTGATACTGACAGTAGAAATGTTCCATTCCTTAGCAGGAGCATCCCTCCGCTTGATGAAGATGTCATCCGCCGCACTAATCTGTTTTCAGAGACACTATCTGTTACTTCTCAAAATAAAACCCAAAGCTTTTACATGCAATAGGAAGTATTTTGTCACAGTCTTGTACATACAGAATAATTTATTCCGCAGAATCATCCTCGGTGATTTCAAACTCCATCTCAATTCATCATGCTCTCTCTCTCTCCTGAGTTCACTAGCCTCCTATCCTCCCTTAATCTCTCCCTCCATGTAAACTCCACAACTCATATTCACAGTCACCCCCTCGACCTTGCCAGCTCTCGTGGCCTCGCTGCTCCCATCGTGTCAATTACAGATAAGGCCATCTCTGACCACTTCCTCATGTCGCTCTCCACCCACATCCCCCTTCCACCCCCCACCCCAACCCTACTTCCTTCTGTGTCAGCCCTTGGAAAATAAACTCTCCCAACTCTCTTACAACTGCACTTATGAAATCCCAACTGTCCAGCCTTTGCCCCTCCATTCACCATGATATTTCTGCAGCTACCGATCTGCTCAACCACACCCTCACCACCACCTTTGATGCCCTAGTCCCTATTAAAACAATTACTCTCTCTCACCCTGGGAGTTCCCCCCAGTACGGTCCTCATCTTCACTCCCTTAAGTCCAAGGGACACAGACTTGAATGGATATGGCGGACAACTGGTTTAGCCATTCACCGCCAGATCTGCATGGACCACATAAAGCATTATCGGGTCCTGCTCTTGTCTGCCAGTATTGCTCACTATTCCAGAATCATTCTGGAATGCAAAGATAAACCCTGGCTCCTATTCTCTACTGCTAACTGTCTTCTTAAACCCCTTTCCCCTGTCTCCTCCACCTTCACCTCTGACAACAAATGTGAGGAGCTCATGGACTTCTTTGTCTCCAAGATTGAGACCATCCATTCAGCTGCCTCTGCCACTTCCCTTCCTTCCCCTAGCCCACTGGGCCAAACTTCCTCTGAGATTTTCCCACTGCCCTAGCCCTGAACTCACATCTTTCTCCAGTTTCTCTCCGATCTCCCCTCATGACCTCTCTGTGCTCATCTTGTCCATGAGACCCACTTCCTGCTCCCTCGACCCCATGAGACCCACTTCCTGCTCCCTCGACCCTATTCCCACCAAACTGCTGACAACCCAACTTCCTTTTCTGGTTCCCATGTAAGCTAACATTGTTAACGGTTCTCTCTCCTCAGGTACTGTCCCCCTCTCCCTCAAATCTGCCGTCATCACCCCTCCTCAAAAAACCAACCATTGACCCCTCCGTCCTTGCAATCTACTGCCCCATCTTCAACCTCCCTTTCCTCTCCAAAGTCCTTGAACGTGTTATCGCCTCCCAAATCCGTGCCCATCTTTCCTGCAGTTCCATCTTTGAATTACTCCAATCAGGTTTCCGCCCTTGCCACAGTACTGAAACGGCTCTCATCAAAGTCACAAATAACGTCCTTTGTGACTGTGACAAAGGTAAACAGTCCCTCCTCATCCTTCTTGACTTGTCTGCAGCCTTTGACACGGTTGACTACTCCATCCTTCTCCAACGCCTCTCCACCGTCGTCCAGCTGGATGGACTGCACTCGCCTGGTTCCATTATTATCTATCTAATCATAGCCAGAGAACCATCTGCAACGACTTCTCTTCCCGCTCACACATCGTTACCTCTGGTGTCCCCCAAAGATCTATCCTTGGCCCCCTCCTATTTCTCATCTACATGTTGCCCCTTGGCGACATCATCCGAAAACACAGTGTCAGTTTCCACATGTACGCTGATGACACCCAGCTCTACCTCACTACCACTTCTCTCAACCCCTTCACGGTCTCTAAATTGTCAGACTGCTTGTCCGACATCCAGTTCTGGATGAGCAGAAATTTTCTCCAATTAAATATTGTTTTCGGTCCGTGCCACAAACTCCGTTCCTTAGCCACTGACTCCATCCGTCTCCCTAACATCTGTCTGAGGCTGAACCACACTGTTTGCAACCATGGTGTCATATTTGACCCTGAAATGAGCTTCTGACCACATATCCGCAGCATTACTAAGACCGCCTATTTCCACCTCTGCAACATCGGCTGTCTACGCCCTTGCCTCAGCTCATCTGCTGCTGAAACCCTCATCCATGCCTTTGTTACCTCTAAACTTGACTGTTCCAACGCACCCCTGGCTGGCCACCCACATCTTACCCTACATAAGAACATAAGAAATAGGAGCAGGAGTAGGCCAATCGGCCCCTCGAGCCTGCTCCACCATTCAATAAGATCATGGCTGATCTGATCCTAACCTCAAATCTTCTATCACTCTGCATCCACCCGAACCCATGTGATCTCCCGGGAGAGGCGAAAAACCAGATAAAGACCCAATGGCCAATTTGGGAGAAAAAAATCTGGGAAATTCCTCTCCGACCCATCTAGGCGATCGAAATTCTTCCAGGAGATCACTCTGTCCCTATATTTTCTACAGTACTTACCTTCTGTAAAGGCGATCTCCACCCCAGCCAGGAACAGGAATAAAACCATCTCCTGAAATCTAACACAGAATTAGAACACAGTAGGAGCAGAACCAGGCTACACGGCCCCTGGGCCTACTCCACTACCCACAGGGCCATGACCATTCCGAACCTAGACTCATGTCCAATTTCCTGCCCGCTCCCCATAACCCTTAATTCCCTTTACTTCTAGGAAACTATCTATTTCTGTTTTAAATTTATTTAATGATGTAGCTTCCACAGCCTTCTGGGGCAGCAAATTCCACAAACCCACCACCCTCTGAGTGAAGAAGTTTCTCCTCATCTCAGTTTTGAAAGAGCAGCCCCTTATTTTAAGATTATGCCCCCTAGTTCTAGTTTCACCCAGTTTCACCCTTCATTGGGAACATCCTCACCACATCCACCCGATCAAGCCCCTTCACAATCTTATATGTTTCAATAAGATCGCCTCTCATTCTTCTGAACTCCAATGAGTAGAGTCCCAATCTACTCAACCTCTCCTCATGTGACCACCCCCTCATCCCCGGGATTAACCGAGTGAACCTTCTTTGTACTGACTCGAGAGCAAGTATGTCTTTTCTTAAGTATGGACACCAAAACTGTATGCAGTATTCCAGGTGCGGTCTCACCAATACCTTGTACAACTGCAGCAATACCTCCCTGTTTTTATATTCCATCCCCCTAGCAATAAAAGCCAACATTCCATTGGCCTTCTTGATCACTTGCTGCACCTGCATACTAACTTTTTGAGTTTCGTGCACCAGGACCCCCAGATCCCTTTGTACTACAGTACTTTCCAGTTTCTTGCCATTCAGATAATAACTTGCTCTATGATTTTTCCTGCCAAAGTGCATAACCTCACACTTTCCAGTATTGTATTCCATCTGCCAAATCTCTGCCCACTTACTTAGCCTGTCTATGTCCCTTTGCAGGTTTTTTATGTCCTCCTCACTCACTACTTTCCGTCCCATCTGCAAACTTTGATATGTTACACTCGGTCCCCTCCTCCAAATCGTTAATATAGATGGTAAAGAGTTGGGGACCCAGCACTGACCCCTGCGGAACACCACTAGTTACTGGTTGCCAATCTGAGAACGAACCATTTATCCCAACTCTCTGCTTTCTGTGAGAGAGCCAATCCTCCACCCACGCCAGAATATTACCCCCAATCCCGTGATTTTTTATCTTGAGCAATAATCTTTTGTGTGGCACCTTGTCAAATGCCTTTTGGAAGTCTAAATACACTACGTCCACTGGTTCCCCTTTATCCACCCTGTATGTTACTTCCTCAAAAAACTCAAGCAAATTTGTCAAACATGACTTCCCCTTCATGAAACCATGCTGAGTTTGTCCTATTAAATTATGTTTATCCAAATGTCCTGTTACTGTCTCCTTAATAATGGACTCTAACATTTTACCAACCACAGATGTTAGGCTAACAGGTCTATAGTTTCCAGCCTTCTGCCTACTACCCTTTTTAAATAAGGGTGTTACATTAGCAGTTTTCCAATCTGCCGGGACCTTTGCTGAGTCCAGTGAGTTTTGGAAAATTATTACCAATGCATCCACAATCCCTACCGCCACTTCCCTCAAGACCCTAGGATGCAAGCCATCAGGTCCAGGGGATTTATCCGCCTTGAGTCCCATTATTTTACCAAGTACCACTTCCTTAGTGATTTTAATCGTATTTAGTTCCTCCCCCCCTAGAGCCCCCTGTTTGTCCAGTGTTGGGATATTCTTAGTGTCCTCTACTGTAAAGACTGATACAAAATAATTGTTCAGTGTTTTTGCTATCTCCATATTTCCCACCATTAATTTCCCGGTCTCATCCTCTAAGGGACCAACATTTACTTTAGCCACCCTTTTTCTTTTTATATAACTATAGAAACTTTTGCTGTATGTTTTTATATTTTTTGCAAATTTACTTTCATAATCTATCTTCCCTTTCTTAATTAAACTTTTAGTTATTTTTTGCTGTCTTTTAAGGACTTCCCAATCTTCCATCCTCCCACTAGATTTGGCTACCTTATATGCCCTTGTTTTTAGTCGGATACTATCCTTAATTACTTTACTTAGCCACGGATGGCTATCTTTTCTTTTACACCCTTTTTTCCTCAGTGGAATATATATTTTTTGGAAGTTGTAAAATAACTCCTTAAATGTACACCACTGATCATGTACTGTCTTACCCTTTAATCTATTTCCCCAGTCCACTCTAATCAATTCTGCTCTCATACCTTCATAGTCTCCTTTATTCAAGCTCAGCACGCTTGTTTGAGATCCAACCTTCTCACCCTCTAATTGAATATGGAATTCAACCATGTTATGGTCACTCATTGCAAGGGGATCCTTTACTAGGACATTTTTAATTAATCCTGTCTCATTACACAGGACCAAATCTAAGGTTGCTTGCCCCCTGGTCGGTTCAGTTACATACATCTCAAGAAACCCGTCCCTAATACACTCAATTAACTCATCCTCAAGGCTGCTCTGCCCAATTTGATTTGTCCAGTTAATATGATAATTAAAATCCCCCATAATTATAGCTGTTCCCTTATTACAAGCCTCAACTATTTCCTGATTAATACTCCGTCCAACAGAGTTGCAACTGTTCGGAGGCCTATAGACTACACCCACTAGTGTTTTTTCCCCCTTATTATTCCTTATCTCCACCCAAACTGTTTCACTATCCTGCTCCTTTGACCCAATATCATTTCTCTGTATTATAGTGATTCCTTCCTTTATTAACATAGACACCCCACCTCCTCTCCCTTCCTGCCTGTTCTTCCTGATTGTTAAATAACCTGGTATGTTTAATTCCCAGTCATGGTCACCCTGCAGCCATGTTTCTGTAATGGCCACAAGATCATACCCATATGTCGTTATTTGTGCCGTTAACTCATTCATTTTGTTACGAATGCTACGTGCATTCAGATAAAGAACTTTCAAATATGTTTTGTAACACTTAGTTCCTGTTTTTTCCCTTTTTAGTACTTTACTTTTTACTCCATACCTTCTGTCCCTTCCTGACACGTTCTGTTTTTTAATTCCCCCACTGCTACCTAAGTCTATGACCTTCTCTGTTGTTATTTCTATTATTTGCTCTCTCGAAACCTCCCCCCCACTAATTAGTTTAAAGCCCTCTCTGCAGCCCTAGTTATATGATTCACCAGGACTCTAGTCCCAGCACTGGCCAAGTGGAGTCCGTCCCAACGGAACAGCTCCCTCCTGTCCCAGTACTGGTGCCAGTGTCCCAAGAAGCAAAACCCATTTCTCCCACACCAGTCTTTGAGCCACGCATTTAACTCTTTAATTTTATTTATCGTAGCCAAATTCGCTCGTGGCTCAGGTAATAATCCAGAGATTATTACCCTTGAGGTTCTGTTTTTTAATTTGAGCCCTAGCTGCTCATACTCCTTTAACAGAACCGTCTTCCTTGTCCTATCTACGTCGTTTGTACCAACATGGACCACGACAACTGGATTCTCCCCCTCCCACTCCAAGTTTCTTTCCAGCCCAGAAGAGATGTCCTTAACCCTGGCACCGGGCAGGCAACACAGCCTTCGGGACTCTCGCTCTTGACTGCAGAGAACCCTATCTATCCCCCTAATGATACTATCCCCTACCACTACAACATTTCTTTTTACTCCCTCCACTTGAATGGCCCCCTGTACCATGGTGCTGTGGCCAGGTTGCTCATCCTCCCTGCAGTCCCCGCTCCCGCCCTCACAGGGAGTAAGAACCTCGATCCTGCTGGACAAGAGCAAGGTCTGCGTCTCCTTCAACACTACATCCTGGATCCCTGTACCTTCCTCACTCGTAGTCACACCGTCCTGTCCCTGACCACGGACTACATCTGCAGTAATTAACTTCATAGGTGTGACCATCTCCTGAAACATAGAGACCAGGAACTTCTCCCCCTCCCTGATGTGTCGCAGTGTCTGAAGCTCGGTCTCAAGCTCCATAACATGGAACTTGAGTTCCTCTAGCAGCAAACACTTGTCGCAGATGTAATCACCGTGAGCCTCAATGGGGTCCACCGACTCCCACATCTCGCAACAGTAACACATAAACTTGAGGTGATCCAAAACTCGGCTGCCCGTGTCCTAACTTGCACCAAGTTCCATTCAACCATCATCCCTGTGCTCGCTGACCTACATTGGCACCTGGTTAAGCAACGCCTCATAGAAACATAGACACAGAGAAGATAGGAGCAGGAGTAGGCCATTTGGCCCCTCGAGCCTGTTCCACCATTAAATGACATCATGGCTGATCATCCAAATTCAGTACCCTGTCCCTGCTTTCTCCCCATATCCCTTAATCCCTTGAGCCTTAAGAAATATATCTAACTCCTTCTTGAATATATTTAATAAGTTGGCCTCAACTGCCTTCTGTGGTAGAGAATTCCACAGGTTCACCATTCTCTGGGTGAAGAAATTCCTCCTCATCTCTGACCTAAATGGCTTACCCCTTATCCTTCGACTGTGACCCCTGGTTCTGGACTCCCCCGCCATCGGGAACATCCTGCATCTAGTCTGTCTAGTCCTGTTCGAATTTTATATGTTTCAATGAGATCCCCTCTCATTCTTCTAAACTCTAGCGAATATAAGCCTAATCGACCCAATCTCTCTTCATACGTCATTCCTGCCATCCCAGGTATCAGTCTGGTGAATCTTCACTGCACTCCCTCCATGGCAAGAACATCCTTCCTCAGATAAGGCGACCAAAACTGCACACAATACTCAAGATGTGGTCTCACCAAGGCCCTGTACAACTGCAGCAAGACATCCTTGCTCCTGTACTTGAATCCTCTCGCTATGAAGGCCAACATACCATTTGCCTTCTTAACCGCCTGCTGCACCTGCATGAATACCTTCAGTGTCTGGTGCACAAGGACACCCAGGTCTCGTTGCACTTCCCCTTTTCCCAATCTATTACCGTTCAGATAATAATCTGTCTTCCTGTTTTTGCCACCAAAGTGGATAACCTCGCATTTATCCACATTATACTGCATCTGCCATGCATCTGCCCAATCATCTAACCTGTCCAAATCATACTGGAGTTTCTCTGCATCCTCCTTACAGCACACACTCCCACCCAGCTTTGTGTCATCTGCAAACTTGGAGATATTACATCTAGTTCCCTCATCCAGATCATTAATATATATTGTGAATAGCTGGGGTCCTAGGACCGATCCCTGCGGTACCCCATTAGTCACTGCCTGCCACTCAGAAAAAGACCCGTTTATTCCAACTCTTTGCTTTCTGTCTGCCAACTAGTTCTCTATCCAAGTCAATACCTTGCCCCCAATCCCATGTGCCTTAACTTTACACGCTAATCTCTTATGCGGGACCTTATCGAAAGCCTTCTGAAAGTCCAAATACACCACATTCACTGGTTCTCCCTTATCTATTCTACCAGTTACATCCTCAAAATATTCCAGTAGATTAGTCAAGCATGATTTACCTTTTGTAAATCCATGTTGACTTTGCCCGATCCTGTCACTGTCTTCCCAGTGCTCTGCTATTACATCTTTTATAATAGACTCTAGCATTTTCCCCACTACCGATGTCAGGCTATAATTCCCCGTTTTTTCTTGACCACCTTTTTAAATAGTGGGGTTACATTAGCTACCCTCCAATTCATGGGAACTATTCCAGAGTCTACAGAATTTTGGAAGATGACCAGCAATGCATCTACTATTTCTCGGGCCACTTCCTTAAGTACCCTAGGATGTAGATTATCAGGCCCTGGGGATTTATCAGCCTTCAATGCCGTCAATTTCCCTAACACCATTTCCCTCGATTTCAAAATTCGCAAACCCCCTCCATGGCCTCATCCCTCTGTAATCTCCTTCAGCCCCACAACCCCCCAAGATATCTGCACTCCTCTAATTCTGCCCTCTTGAGCATCCCTGATTATAATTGCTCCACCATTGGTGGCCGTGCCTTCTGTTGCCTAGGCCCTAAGCTCTGGAATTCCCTGCCTAAACCTTTCCGCCTCACTACCTCTCTTTCCTCCTTTAAGACGCTCCTTAAAACCTACTTCTTTGACCAAGCTTTTGGTCACCAGCCCTAATTTCTCCTTATGTGGCTCGGTGTCAAATTTTTTATTTTGCCTTTTAATACTCCTGTGAAGTGCCTTGGGACGTTTTACTACATTAAAGGCGCTATATAAATACAAGTTGCTGTTGTTATGTATGAAGTCCAAAGTAAAAATACTGTCATGTCCAATGGTCTTGTTTTATTCTTGAGAATTTGTCAGGAAAGTGTTTCTATTTAATACTGAAGCTTGGTAGAATTCTTTACTAGTTCCGGTTGCTGCTTTTGTGGTTTTTATTTTTCGGTGTTAATAGGCGAAGTGTGTGAATGATATAGGTAATGCAGGGTAATAGAAAGTGACACAAGATGTTGAGGTATGCAACATCACTTGACTGGTACTGTAATGATATTCATCACTTGTCTGGTATTCTAATAATACTAAATGTTATCTAGGATACCAAGAATGGTATGATGTAGTATATACAAATTGCAATTTTACAATTCAGTGGTCTTTGCAGTACATTATGATTTTTTCCCCAGTGCGGGCATTTCCCTGATGGTGGATCACACAGAATTCAGTCAATTTCTGAAAATAGTACATTTTAACAATCTGTTATCAAGGATCATCTAAATTGCTATATATGTGACTGATTGGTGATGAAATGATAAACATATATTAAAAACTGGAAATCAGCAAAAGACTAAAGTGGGGTGTGTACCCCAGTTGGCAGGAGTTATCAATAACACCACAACTAGCATTGGTAAATTGTGTTTATATTCTTGTAATATTCGTATTGTTGAAAAATATATTCAAATGTGAACTTGCTGTTTGACCATAAAGATAGAACTTGCATTTATATAGCACCTTTCAGGACATCCCAAAGCACTTTACAGCCAATTATGTACTTTTTAAGTGTAGTCACTGTTGTAATGTAGTGAAACATGGCAGCTCATTTGCAAACAGCAATGAATCAAATGGCCAGATTATCTTTTTTAGTAATTTTGTTTCTGCTGAGTTAATAAGGGTTAAATGCTAGCCAGGAAAGTGGGAGAACTCCCCTGCTCTTCACATAGTGTCATGGGATCTTTTACATTCACTTGAAAGCACAGATGTTGAACATCTCATTCAAAAGACAGGACCTCTAACAGTGCAGCACTCCCTCAGCACTGCGTTAGAGTGTCAACCTACATTGCATGCGCAAAACGTCTGGAGTGTGGCTTGAACCCATGATCAGATGCCAAGGCTCATGGCTAGATAATAGCTAACTTTAATCTGTGATTTTTACAGATGGTGGACAAGATCTTACATAGAGGTAAAAGTTGCTTCCTATAAAGCCATGCATGATATTAATTAGACCCGGACTGTTAAAAATTCCTGACTAAAATAAAATTGTTTCAGTAAGAAAAATTTTCATTAGTGCAGTTTTGAATAATACTTTTGTTATAATCAGAATGTCCAGTGGTAAATCTAATGAATACAGAATATATCACACTTATAAGCAGGATCAGTGTAATTGACACAAATGGGTGATTTCTCCACTTCTCTCCCGTATACAATAAAGTTTTAATTCAACAGCTTGCTAAAAAATCATGCTCCATGTATTATTGGGGCGGGGGTAATTTAGAAGGATTATTTTTATTCAGAATACCATGTTCTCTTTTTAAAAAGTTATAAAGTTTTTTTTTTAGTAGTCCATCAGAGACTCACCACATGATGTACCCTCGCCGTCGAGGAAGATCCTGAAGAATCTCCATCGATGCGGTGGGCACGTGACTTCAGGTGAACCTCAGACATGGTCCACTGCCACCTGACCCCAGGAAAATGCACTACCAGCTGTGTATGCAGTGACATCATCAGAGCAACACACCAGCAAGGGGGCCCAACAAGTCAAACCATATTTTTCTAAATAAATATTTTTGAGTAGAATGAGGGGGAGTATTTTCAGAGTACTCCACTAGATCTTCTCTTTAAGTGATGCATGATCAGAGCTTAGTTCAAGTAACAATTCTTTTTTCGGTTGGAGTAATTTAGAATAACTCTTTGAACCCAGTGAGCATCAGAGAAAGATGCGCTATGCTCACCAGGTCTTTATTGGTCTTTACCTTAAATGAGAGAAATCTGCATGAATCATGACTGAGAATTCAAAAAGCTGCCTTCAGAGCATTTCAGTGTGCTGTAAGTAGAAATGCATATTGGTGAAGGTCAGACTTAGAGGTCGCCATAAACCCAATAAAACTAGTGGCTAATCACCTTAGTGCGTCTGTGTCTGAGAATATTCTGTGCTGTAAGCAGAATTTTCAAGACACTCCTCATCTGGTCCCCCCTCCTTCACTTACTCAATTACTGTCTGCTTATTTTAAATACAATCTGCTGCGCTGCATTAACTCTCTGTACCCAATTACGGCACCATGCGTACATCCCAACTGAAGCACTGCTCATTGACAGAATGTGCTCCAAATCCTCTACCTACATAAGGTGCACTCTGGGCATCTCACAGTTCCCGACCTCAGATTCATAGTCGTTGACAGACATCCCCAAGAAGAAACTAAACTGATTCTGACCATTTACCAAAGTTAGCTTCATGATTCAATTCATACACCTTACTGATTCTGCTGTTCATCTCGGGCCAGCCTACACGCTTCTTCACTGGCTCTCACTTCACTTGTTGCTTGTTCACAGTGTCTTACATCTTACTTCATGTGCGCTCCACCATCTCATTGGTGTGTAACCCTTTCTTCCCTTTATCCTACTTGCTCCCTGAATTTTGCTTTCTTGCTCACTAACTCTGCCTCCTCCTCAGGATTTCACTTTCTACATGCACCCACGCTTGGTTGTAATCATGCTATAACAGAGTCTGGTGACCCTCTCATCATCACCACCAGTCCCACCTTCATACACATAAATTCTTCCACCAATGATGTGAAGGGCAACTACAGTGCTGTGCTCTTCCCATATAATGCAGAGCCACTAAATGTTCTAATACTTGTTGCTTCAAAATATTGTTTAAACGGTGAGTCCTGATGTCCTCATTGGGGAAAAGGTTGGAGGGAATAACTGAATCCAACACTGTGAGGGATTTGAATTGGCACCGGTAGGTGAAGCCAGTAACCCAGCGCGCTTCAGTGATCTTGTTAAGACTGTGTGTATTTATCCAACACTCTTGTACAACAGTGACCATTTGGGTGAAGGCCCTGTGGAACCACACTGCAGAATATGACATCACCTTCAGCAGGGGAGAGGAGAAAACTGGGGTAGAATTGTTGCATCAAGAATTAACTTGTTCCATTTTTATCTTTTGAGCTAAATATGCCCAATATCCTGAAAGGATTAAATACACTGGTTTATTATCGTCAGTGCAGTATGTGAGAGAAGGGCCTCTTTAATAACTCTGCTGTCTTGGGTGATAAATCCTCTGGTGTGAGGATCAAGTAATGGTGATGATACTAGGCAGACTTCCTAATTAGCGGTCTTGGACATCCACGCAGTGCTGCAGACTGTCCTTGAATAAAAACAGGAGCTACGAAAACTGACTGGTTTTTCCCCCAATATTAAATCCTATCTGCAAGCTGTGAAAAGAATGTATTCAGTGTATGAAAAGCTCTTGTGTGTTTGAGAACTGTTCTATATAGATAACTGAGAGTACAATGATTCCACAAGTGACTGGAATTCTAAGTCATTTCTCCCTTCACATGAGAAGGACACAAAAGCTTGTCAGTTTTCTCCATGCTGTAAACACTCGATCCTTTGTGTGTTGTAGTATGTTAAGGCTCACTATTAAGATTTTTTTTAAAAGCTTTATAAGTTCAGCTGACAACCTTGATTTTATGGACTTTCTATATTCCAATGTGTTATCTCTGTTCTTGCTATTATTAGAGAGGTAAAATAAATAAGCACAGAAAGATGAAGCACAGATCGTTTTGCCTGTGAAACACACTACACCTCCTATACCGGGAACTACAGTTAGAAATGGTACTACAAGTTAATCAAGAAAATCCACCCTGGACGCTACCAATTATTTATTTTGCTGCTGTTCAGTGTAGATCTGTTTATGTAGAACCTGGCCAAGCATCAGGGTAATAGGAGTCACCCTTTACTCCGTAGGTCAAATCGTGTGGTTGGAAGATTCCCTCTAAGGACAAAAGTACGGCGACTGATACTTTAAATGTTATTTCTTGAGATGTATATGCCATTTAAACATTAGCCCTGAAATTGCGGTCGGCAGCGTAGCTAAGGAGTACGCCGCCAACCTCTGAACGAAATCCACATTTACCTGGTGCGAAGCCCCAAAAGAAAACTTGCTTTGACACGCTGTAGAGTTGTGCGCAGCATAGTGGCCCACGGATCCCAGGGGCGCACTGTTGTGCGTAAGCGTACCTGGGAGCACGTGGGGCAGTGCTCCTTTCACTAGCCAATCAGAAAACAGAAATCTCCAATGCCCGACATCAATCAAATTTTAAATTAAACGGTGTGAATATTTGTTTGACAAGTACAATACTTGGCTTTAAAAAAGCACAGGGAATACCTTGGAGCAAGTATAGTTATTTACTGGAAGACTCTGTGAGATTTTAAAAAGGATGAAAGTATCTCATTCCTCAAACCGAGCCTTTACAGCTGCCTGGTAGGTTGATACACGGTGCTTTTATGTGTTCGTTTCTAATTATTTATACATTTTTCTCATCCCCTCCTGCCCATACGCAGTGCAAACATGCTCCTGCACCAGTTTGCACCAGCCGTAAAATTTTCCAGCGTAATTGCTGCGCAGTTGATGGGCAATTAGCCCAACTTCTCACCACCACTGAGGATTTGACAGTCGCAGCGGATGATCTGTCTCGTTGGAAATTGACAGATTGCAAGTTCAGGATTTAGCACGTGCGGAAATCCCAAACTTGCGGTTAATTTCAAAGGTGGTATGACAGCGTACTCTGAGAGTACACCATCATACCGACCACAGATTCTGCCCCAACTAACAACAGAAAACGTTGGAAAAACTCAGCAGGCCAGGCAACATCTGTGGAGAGAGAAACAGAGTTAACGTTTCAGGTCGAAACCCTTCTTCACAACTGAGAAAATAGCAGGAAAGGAAACAGTTTCAAAAGCAAGTTTGGGAGCTGGGAAATGGGGGAGGGGATGAAAGAACAAAAGGGAAGTTCTATGAGAGGTGAAGAGACATTAAGAGATATTCAAGGCGAGACGAGATGGTAATAGGACAGGTAAAGAGACAAAGGATGGCTCTAGATGAAGTGTGAAATGCGCTGGCAGAATGAAAGACAGCTGCCACGTGGGAGAGAAAAAAAGGAAAAGACGCAAACCGAAAGTGTGGATAAAAAATATATAAAAATATGATAGGGGCCGAGGTTATGATCTGAAATTGTTGAACTCGATATTGAGTCCGGAAGGCTGTAAAGTGCCTAATCGGAAGATGAGGTGCTGTTCCTCGCGCTTACGCTGAGCTTCCATGGAACAATGCAAGAGGCTGCGGACGGTGAGGTCTGAGTGGGAATGGAGCGGTGAATTGAAATGACAGGCGACCGGAAGCTCGGGGTCACCCTTACGGACTAAACGGAGGTGTTCCGCAAAGCGGTCACCCAATCTGCGTTTGGTCTCCCCAATGTAGAGGAGACCACATTGTGAGCAGCGAATACAGTACACTAGATTGCAAGAAGTACAAGTAAATCGCTGTTTCACCTGGAAGGGGTGTTTGGGGCCCTGGACAGTGGGAAGGGGGGAGGTATAAGGGCAAGAGTTGCATCTTCTGCGCTTGCACGGGAAGATGCCGGGGGAAGGGGTGCTGGGGGTGATAGAGGAGTGGACTTGGGTGTCTCAGAGGGAGCGGTCCCTACGGAATGCTGAAAGGGGAGGGGAAGGGAAGATGCGTTTGGTGGTGGGATCACGTTGGAGGTGGCGGAAATGGTGGAGGGTGATCCGTTGAATGTGGAAGCTGGTGGGGTGAAAGGTGAGGACAAGGGGAACCCTATCGTGGTTCCGGGAGGGAGGGGCAGGGGTGAGGGCAGAAGTGCGGGAGATAGAACGGACACGGTCGAGGGCCGTGTCAGCCACGGTAGAGGGGAATCCTCGGTTGAGGAAAAAGGAAGACATGTCGGAAGCACTGGTGTGGAAGGTGGCATAGTCGGAGCAGATGCAGCGGAGACGGAGAAACTGGGAGAATGGAATAGAGTTCTTACAGGAGGCGGGGTGGGAGGAAGTGTAGTCCAGGTAGCTGTGGGAGTCAGTGGGCTTGTAGTGAATGTTGGTCAATAACCTATCCCCAGAGATGGAGACGGAGAAGTCGAGGAAGGGAAGGGAAGAGACGGAAATGGACCATGTGAAGGTGAGGGAAGGGTGGAAATTGGAGGCAAAGTGAATTAAATTTTCTAGTTCAGGGCAAGAGCAGGAAACGGCACCGATACAGTCATCAATGTACCGGAAAAAAAGGTGAGGGAGGGGACCCGAGTAGGACTGGAACAAAGAGTGTTCCACATATCCCACGAAAAGGCAGGCATAGCTAGGACCCATGCGGGTACCCATAGCAACACCTTTAATTTGGAGGAAATGAGTGGAGTCAAAGGAGAAGTTGTTCAATGTGAGAACAAGTTTAGCCAGGTGGAGGAGGGTGATGGTGGATGGGAACTGGTTGGGCCTCTGTTCAAGGAAGAAGCGGAGCGCCCTCAGGCCATCCTGGTGGGGGATGGAGGTGTAGAGGGATTGGACGTCCATGGTGAAAAGGAGGCGGTTGGGGGCCAGGAAACTTAAAGTGGCGAAGGGCGTCAGAAGAGTCGCGGATGTAGGTGGGAAGAGACTGGACAAAAGGAGAAAAGATAGAGTTAAGATAGGAAGAGATAAGTTCCATGGGGCAAGAACAGGCTGAAACGATGGGTCTACCAGGGCAGTCCTGTTTGTGGATCTTGGGAAGGAGGTCGAAGCGGGCTGTGCGGGGTTGAGGAACTATGAGGTTGGTGGCCATGGGGGGGAAGATCTCCAGAGGAGATGAGGTCAGTGACAGTCTTGGAAACGGTGGTGTGATGTTCGGTAATGGGGTCATGGTCCAGGTGGAGGTAGGAGGAGGTGTTGGAGAGTTGGCGTTCAGCCCCATTGTATCTCCACATATCATCTTAGTGTTATATCTCCTACCATAGGTGTTGGTTGTGTGTTCATACTGGTGCCCATGGTAATGTGTTTCATGGAAAGCAGAAGTTTTCAACTCTACACAGAAATCCAACATCCATGACAACTGTACTGCAAAAAAACAGGAAGAGGCTTTGAAACACATGCTGCAGGAAAGATGGCAGCATCACACTCTCCTCATCTTTATTAGGATTGCTTTGAATCGAAGGAACCTTGGTGAAGACCGTAACAGTCAGACATGTCAGGTTTTTTTCTCTCCATTCTTCCTGATCCCCACAGCGCTCTCTCACTGCCAACCCTTTGGGGATGATTGAGGCCAAAGATTTCTCCATAACCATCTCAAACCACTCAGTCATCAGCTGATTACAGCTGTCCTGTGCGGCAGGATTGATCACTGAGGACACAATCTCAGCTGACATTTCAGTGCAGTACTGAGTGGGTGCTGCATTGTCGCAGGTGCTGTCTTTGTGGTGAGATGTTAAACTAAGGCCCCGTCTCGTGCTCGGGTGAATCTAAAAGATCTCACGGCACTATTGGGAGAAAGGCAGGGGCGTTCTCCCTGGTGATCTGGCCAATATTTATCCCTTCAGCCAACATCACCAAAACAGATTATCTGGTCATTTGTCTCATTACTGTTTGTGCGACCTTGTGTGCAAATTGGCTGCTGCATTTGCCTACAAAATAGCAATGACTACCAACATTCCCTTTAGGTCCCACATAGCCAGTGAACCAGCATTTAAATTGAAAAAAACCACACATGCGCGGAATTTTGAACAGGCCGCGCAGCCCCCCAAGAAATTGCAGGAAACATTGGTGACTACACTTCAAAAAGTAATTCTTTGGTGTGAAGTATTTGTGATAAACAGGGGACATGAAAGCCACCATAACAATGCTAGTTCTTTAATTACTCACAAATCAGTACATTATTTTTTAGCTTCAGCTTTGTAATTTGGCCCTTGTCCCAAGAAAAAGAGCAGTGTTACATTCGAAAGTTGCCAAATCATACATTAATCTTAATTCTTGTTTACGTTCATAGGAAGGCTCAATGGCATATGTTGTTTTATGTTGAAGTCTACTGCTACAATATAAGTGGTGATTTTTTTGTTACTGTTGAACCCAATATAAAAGCTAAGTTATTATACTCTTACAGTTTTAACCTGCCATTGATTCTGATGACAACAACTGTGCATTTGGATCCTCCTGCCCAAAGCTGTCAATTAAATCAGACACAACAGCACCTGCGCTCTGTTTTCTGCACTGTGACCAAATAAGTCTCAAAATAAAACCCAAGTCCATCCTATCATCCAGTAATTAATCAATCGTATCATTTAAAGGACATAAGCTGGAGATATGAGGCAAATGAAGTGCTCCTGTGTCCTGAATAAACTGCAAGACGGCACAAGATTTTTTTCTTTGTTTGCACAGAAACTGCTGATTAGCAGAACAAGCTGAGCTGGTGTATATTTGAAGAGCCGGTCTCAAGTAGTCCAGCTCCTACTGGTTTCTCTGTCTCAAAGCCTTGACTTCCTCTGTTCTCCTGACCTGAAGCTAAATGATTGTAAATTCACCCAGCTACTGGATATCCAGGTAACGGTTACTTGTTCTGCTGGTTCAAGAACCCAGAGTCTGCAAAAAAAATCATTTTAGCTGCTTTAAATCAAAGCTAAGCTCTGACTCCTACTGGTTACCCAACTCCCATGAAAATCTTTGTTAACTGTGGACTGTATCTAGTTTTTAATTGGTGTTAAAATTAAACTAAATTGCGAGACTAGGACAAAGGGCCACAAGTTAAAGTTAGTAAAAGGCAAATTTAGGACTGATATCAGGAAGGTCTTCACGTAAAAAGTGTAGAATTTACAGAATGGACTCCCGAAAAGAGTAGTAGAAGCAAAAACACTAAAATCATTTAAAAAAATTAATGGATGATGAAATGAGGGTGGCATCACAGTCTTTCTGGATGGCTGTCAAGAATGGCCTTCCTCATCTGTCATTATCTTGTGTCTCTGTATTGAAAGCAGTGTTATACACACGGATAATTTGTTTTGTTACTTTGTCAAACTTTTTAAGTGTTAGATTGCTTGGAAACAAATGTTACTGTGCAGAGAAGCTATTTATTTAAATTGAATATTTAATGATATTTGGATAACATTTTGAGGGTAACAATCAAACTAAGTTTTCAGCACTTGCTGAAGAAATCAGTTCTGGGCATTGAGAGAAAACTTCCTTAAACAAACAACTTGGATCAAGAAACTAATCCAGTGCTAACATAAGGGCCCAGAAATTGCTGAAAAAGTAACGGCGAATTCACGGCACCCACCATTATTAGTGTGTAGAAAAACCCCCCAGCAATTTGTGGTGAGAAAGATATATGCCATGAGTTGCGAATCACCACAAATTGTGGGCCGATTTGCGCTGCTCCGCTATTAGCCTTGCCAAAACAGGAGCTCGCCGTCACCCTTTTTTCCATTGACATTCATTGAGTATCAAGAAATTGTTGGATTTACACCGTAAATACGAATTAATCTCGGCGCAGCCATTTAGCGCTGGTAATTCATGTTGCAACGACCGTGTTAACGATGTGATTTACGGTCTTGACATACCACTCAATCTTGGAGGCCCAGAAAAAGGACAAAGAAACTGTGGAGTATCACTCCCGCGGGTCCCTTTGTCTTTTTTCTTCACTCTCTTAATCTACTCTCCCTCTATTTATATCTCTTTCTGTATCACCCTATTTCCTTCTTTCATTTGCTCTGTTTATTTTTGTATCCATAAATTTCATTGCTTAGAAAGATAGGCCATTGGACTCGACGTTCATGAGGTCCTAAATGCCCCATCACCGCGCCATTATCAATTCGCAATTCCAGCAATTTGTGGTGCAAAAATAATAGTCTGAAGCGTGAGGTAAAAAATCCAATTCATGGCGCTCACTACGAGATGTGCCGCTCCAGCAATTTCTGGGGCAATGATTTAATGTTGCTCGAGTTCTGTCGGTGGCTCAGTTGGTAAATATACAACCATGCATAGTATTGAGCCTGTCTGACATTTGACACCAGGTCTGTGCTATTTTAGCCGATCTCATCTGAGGTGGCAGCTGACCTGCTACAATAGGCCTCAGTACCCAAGTGCCGGGGAGTGGAAAGGTTTGCTTAAGGTCCTGTCGTTGATCGTCTGGGATACCATACAAGAGCACGGTTCTATTGTGTGTTTTCCAAATTCATGGTAAGAGAACTTGTACAAACATGAAACTAGTTTTGTTGTGTCTTTGTGGAGGATGGAATGGTCTCAAGTATTGTGATTGGTCTCAAGTATTGTGATTGACCAGATGATCTTATTGTAGTGTTTGACTTTTAGCTCGTGGGAGTGCTTATGTTGGCTGAGGTGGTACTCGACTTTTAGAGCCTTATGTGATTTTAATGGAGCTGTTGGTAGTGATTTGCAAGATCCTGTGTTGTGCCATAAGCTAAAGTTCCCCAGCTACTAGTGGGATGTCTGAGCCATATGATGCCACTGATAAACCCAGTGAATAGCAGCAGTTTTTCCAGGCTTGTAGAGTAATCACATTAGTGGCTATGTCTGTCCTAGAAACATAGAAGATAGGAGCAGGAGTAGGCCATTCGGCCCCTCGAGCCTGTTCCGCCATTTAATGAGATCATGGCTGATCATCCAAATTCAGTACCCTGTCCCTGCTTTCTTCCCATATCCCTTGATCCCTTTAGCCTTAAGAAATATATCTAACTCCTTCTTGAATATATTTAATAAGTTGGCCTCAACTGCCTTCTGTGGTAGAGAATTCCACAGGTTCACCACTCTCTGGGTGAAGAAATTCCTCCTCATCACAGTCCTAAATGGCTTACCCCTTATCCTTAGACTGTGACCCCTGGTTCTGGACTCCCCCGCCATCGGGAACATCCTTCCTGCATCTAGTCTGTCTAGTCCTGTTAGAATTTTATAAGTTTCAATGAGATCCCCTCTCATTCTTCTGAACTCTAGCGAATATAAGCCTAATCGACCCAATCTCTCTTCATACGTCATTCCTGCCATCCCAAGTATCAGTCTGGTGAATCTTCGCTGCACTCTCTCCATGGCAAGAACATCCTTCCTCAGATAAGGTGACCAAAACTGCACACAGTACTCAAGGTGTGGTCTCACCAAGGCCCTGTACAACTGCAGCAAGACATCCTTGCTCCTGTACTCGAATCCTCTCGCTATGAAGACCAACATACCATTTGCCGCCTTAACCGCCTGCTGCACCTGCATGCTTACCTTCAGCGACTGGTGCACAAGGACACCCAGGTCTCGTTGCATTTCCCCTTTTCCCAATCTATTGCCATTCAGATAATAATCTGTCTTCCTGTTTTTGCCACCGAAGTGGATAACCTCGCATTTGTCCACATTATACTACATTTGCCATGCATCTGCCCAATCACCCAACCTGTCCAAATCATACTGGAGTGTCTCTGCATCCTCCTCACAGCACACACGCCCACCCAGCTTTGTGTTGTCTGCAAATTTGGAGATATTACATCTAGTTCCCTCGTGTAGATCATGAATATATATTGTGAATAGCTGGGGTCCTAGCACTGATCTCTGCGGTACCCCACTAGTCACTGCCTGCCACTCAGAAAAAGACCCGTTTATTCCAACTCTTTGCTTCCTGTCTGCCAACCAGTTCTCTATTCAAGACAGCACCTTACCCCCAATCCCATGTGCCTTAACTTTACACGCTAATCTCTTATGCGGGACCTTATCGAAAGCCTTCTGAAAGTCCAAATACACCACATCCACTGGTTCTCCCTTATCTATTTTACCAGTTACATCCTCAAAAAATTCCAGTAGATTAGTCAAGCATGATTTACCTTTTGTAAATCCATGTTGACTTTGTCCGATCCTGTCACTGTTTTTGATGAGGCCAGCATTTTGTGATGGGAGATGTAGAGCAGGTGCACTATTGGGAGAGGCTGGCAACTTATCTCATTTTTGACTAAATGTGACTTGATGGAACATTGGCTACTGACTCTTATATGTACCACTCAAAGTTTTATCAGTTCAGGAGAGTGAGACTTTCTCTATTGTTGGATAAACATGCCCCTGTTTGAGGCTAATTCTGGACCTTTTGACTTTTTAATTTTTTTATGCTCAACAAGGTGAAAGATGTTAATGCAGGAGATTGGGGCAGTTTCTATTTCAGGCACTCGGTATCGGCATCAGGCACTCCAAAGCCAGTGCTAGCACAGTTAGTACAGAGTAATGTACCCCCTGCTCTTACCCATCAGTGTCCTTCAGCCCACCTCAGTATAGCAACTCCTATTGCACCATGCGTCAGTACAATCATCTGGGTTAGATAGTGTTTCTGGGGGTAAAGAAAAATCAAATCAAAATGTTTCATATGTCTCTTTTACTTCCCTTTTATTTTTTTCCATCATGCAAAGTATGATGGGTGGGTCATTTCAAAATAATCTGTTCAGTAACCTGTTGAAAATATATGACATGGACAACAAAACATGAGTATTCCCCTTGACTCTAATTAAGCTAATCTGACCTGTAATAAGGTAGAGGCCAGTGCTTTTGATTTCACAGTAAGATGTATTTTCAGCCCATGTCAAGATATTGATTCCTGATTTATTTTGCCATTTCTATTGATAACCACATTTCATGGCTGCTAACTACTGTGTCTGCGAATAATACTGCACACATGTGGCTTTCCCCAGTGGTGAAAGCTACCACTATCCAATTAGTCTTTTAAAAATAGCAAGAAATAAAATTTAAATTGCTCTGTGGAACTTGAGCTCTTTTGTGCTGTTCTTTAAAGTGCTGCATAACATTTAAAATCCTAGCAGAATAGCTGACAGGTATCTGGGATTTATATCCTGCAGCATCACTACCCTTAGGGCAATTTATAATAAGGTGGCAAGCTTCAAACACAGTAATGTTAACCCCTTCACTTGCAATTCATTACTTTAGGCTGTGTCACTTGTAATACATGCAGAATTCTGCCTTTGAATTGTCACAAAGCTAGCTGGGTTAGAACACCAGAATGATGGTGCTGTTTCAGAGGTACAAAGTCAATGTTAATTTGCAATTCCAAAAGTGACATGAGATGCCATGCATAAGAGAAGACTAAAGTTAGTCCATTTAAAGAGACTGTACCATATTCCTATTGTGGAAGAGCACAACATAATTAGGATACATTTTTTTTAAATGTGTCTCTGGATGATACTGAGTCATGCAGAGCAAGGGAGTCTTGGTTTGATCTCTGGTAGGTTGGCTGGGTTAGCCAATCTCAACTGGGTTGTGGTTGCATTCAGGGTGTTGGAGAGTATCCTTGGGGTGGGGAGGGGAGGAAAAGATAGACTAGGGTTTCTATTCCTGATTGTTACCCTGTGACTCTAACTGGCTAGTGTTTGTGGATTTTGGGCAAGGACAGGATTGAGTTGGCAGCAATTGCTTCTTCCCCCATTTTCGAATAGTCAGCTGAAACTCAGGCTCACTCATTAAGAATTGGTGAGCAAGTTACTGGAGAGGACTAGTACCAGTAGATCAGTGCTCCAGCATGAGTCAGCACTGTCGGGAGAGGAGAGGGAATAAATCCTATTTTTGTGTATTTTGTAAATGGAGTAACTAAGAAATTCCAAACGATGCATGACTTTTGTCCACAATGAATCAAGTCTTGCCTTGCAAACATAGGTACTGATCTGGTAGATTGTCAGCAACTCTGGCAGCTAATCTCATGAGAATTATATTTTGTCCAGGACCAATTTATAAATTGCCAAGCAATTTGTACAAAGCAATAATGCTGCTTTGCATTATCAGACCACACTATCTGAGCACTGCCTGGGATATGTATGGTGTCACACAGTACGTCTGATCCATGTTTTTAACTCTTCGAATACTGCACTCAGCTTACTCATTTTGTGAGTGCTGTGCTCCCTATGTTGTCATCAAGTTATCTAATGGCCAATTGGGCTCTGGAACAAAAGTGTGATCTGGTTAATCCAGATTGGTTCAAGAACATGCCCTTTGGATCTGTTTTTTTAAGCCAATCATGGCTGAGGCACGAGCTGATGTCAAACAAGGAAACTGTTTTGAGGCAGAAAAAATCAAGTATGCTTGTTCATTTATTAATTGATTTTTTATTTATGTTCTCAGCAATTATTTTTCTTCCATGCTCTTAAAGTGTTGACTCTTTGCTGGGGGACTGTTTCAGGCAAGCCATGCGCCCTCTGGTACCTTGTACAAGCCGAATTATTCATGTGTGAGCATTGACAATGAATGTTGCGAGGGCATCACAGCCAGGCTCAATCCTGTTCAGAGTGGACATCCACACATGGGTATTTCCAACTAGGTTTACTGTATAGTGATCAGGAGCAGGAACCCCAATTATTCCTTTCTAACCCTGGATTGCTTTAGTCGATCATAGTACCTTTACCACGACCCTGGCTGAGATCAACTACCTCAATTCACACTGAGGATTGAAACTGGCACCTTTCGAGCTCAGTTACTGGATAAACTTGCTGAGCCATCGCAAATTCAAGAATGTCACTTAAACTTAAATAAGAGGGAAAAAAGGCAAGCAAATGCTGAAATGGGCTTTTGGTCATTAATAATGCAAAATAAGCGTTGAAATAGTGGGATTCAAAGAATAAGAAAATGGAGTAAAAAGAGAATATAAAGCAGAAGTGTAAAACAAAAAGGTGTATAATGATAGATATTTGGTAGTATAAGAGTATTACGGTAATAAAGCTGCTCTAGATGTCCATATTGCATTATTACAGCAATATTTGGACATTTTTTAATATCATGATGATGAGCTGAAATCTGTTTTAAAAAAGTCAGCTTGGGGCCAGTGGAATTCTTGAGAGCTGCCAGCAGTCAAACATTAAACTCTATTTGCTTTTAACTTACAATTCCAGTGGACTAATTTATACATCTTTCTAAAGGTGACCTCTTTTTCACTATTTGAGTGTATTTAGCAAATTATCAGTAATTTTTGTTGATCTCTCTAGTAGCTTTATAGCAATCTAAACAAAATCAAATTAATTTTACAGAAATATTTGACTGTTTAAGGACTATCTTCAGCTTACCCCCACTCAGTAAAATTCCTTGACTTCAGCCACTGAAGCCCCATTATCCAGATTTCCCTCATTTAAACCCCTCCATCTCCCTTTCCTTCTACAGGACCCTGCTTAAAATTCATTAGTTTGACAAAGCTTTTGGGTCACCCCTCCTTGACCTTCCCTTCTTTGGCTCAGCATCCATTTTTCCTTGCGCCTCTGTGAAATGCCTTGGGACATTTTTCTATGTTAAAGGCATTAGATAAATGCAAGCTGTTTTGGCGTTGCCCGGGTCAAAAAAACTTTGTAATTAACTATAATTAGCTCACTGAATTGATGCAAGCCCTCTTCATGTTCTTTGGCTGGTGGATGAATAAACATGCTATGAGACAGTGTGACATAGCCTATAGCTATAAATCAAGTTCATTCAAAGTAAAAATGAGAGAAAATCAATACACCAGATTTCTCTTGATTACAGAATGTAGAATGTATACCTCCTCTAGTACAACACTAAATAAAAACTGCATTACCTTTCCAACTCTCGAGTAATACTAAACCTGGAGCAGTGCCCCTAACATAACTTGTACGTTAGGGTTTGTCCACCAGCACAGTCTCTAATCTTGATATCAGAGGACTGAGAAGAACTAAACAAAAATAACGCAATATATCGCTCTGCCTGGCCAAGGAGCTGCCAGTCAAGCTCGACTCCCCAAAACACCCTGTGGCACCTCCCCACCAGCAGGACCAGATTACTTGAGATCAAAGAAACAAGCATCAAACGATACAGTGACACCTGACTGGTTCTAGTACCGAACACAAAACTGACTTTGATAACGAAACCATGAGAAATAATGATACGAATCTGAAGCATTCAGACCTGTGACATCATGCTGTAGACTGAGAGTGATTGAATAAATAATCAAAATTGAGGTGATTGCTTACAGCCATCTTGGCTCAGCATGCAACTCACACTTCCATTGTTTCACCATCTCTCAGCTGTAGTCCAGATCTGTCACCTTCAACTGCAATTGATGTTTGTGAAATATGTAATACAGGAGACTATGGCAGGAAAATCTTCTTTACACAGACAGTTGGGACTGTGGAATTCACTTTCAGGGTTAGTGGTTGAAGAAAAAACTGGATTAACATTCAAGATTAGATTGAATAGGTAGATGAACATAAGAATTAGGAGAAGGAGTAGGCCAAATGGCCCTTCAAGTCTGCTCTGCCACTCAATAAGATCATGGCTGATCTTCGACCCCCAACTCCACTTTCCCGCCCGATCCCCATATCCCTTGATTCCCCTAGAGTCCAAAAATCTATCTATCTTAGCCTTGAATATATTCAACGACTCAGCATCCACAGCCCTTTCGGGTAGAGAATTCCAAAGATTCACAACCCTCTGAGTGAAGAAATTCCTTCTCATCTCAGTCTTAAATGGCCGACCCCTTATCCTGAGACTATGCCCCCTAGTTCTAGATTCTCCAGCCAGGGGAAACAATTTCTCAGCATCTATCCTGTCAATCCCCCTCAGAATCTTATATGTTTCAATGAGATCACCTCTCATTCTTTTAAACTCCAGAGAGTATAGGCCCATTCTACTCAATCTCTCCTCATAGGACAGCCCTCTCATCTCAGGGATCAATCTCGTGAACCTAGGAGGAAAAGGGGTTGAAGGGATATGGGAACAGGGTGAGTAAATGTGATTAGTTCTATTTGCTTGCGTGGAGGGTAAATGTCAACATGGACTAGATGGGCCAAATGGCCTGTTTCTGTGTTATAACTTCTGAGTATTTCTATTGAGATATAGCAATAATTGAGGTTCTGATAATCTTTTCAAAAGTGAACATTCTCTCCCTTTATAATCCTTATGAGATTTAATTTGGGTAATAAAATAACTCAACAAAAAGAGACTTCCACACACCTCCAGTCCCTTCCCCTGCTGATGGATGCAGTGCATTGTAGCGGAAACAGGAAAGCAGCTACTTTGCCCATGTGCAGAGCTTAAGTCTTGAAGTTCCATTTGCCTCAGGTGGTTGACTTTGTTTGCTGTTGGTTAGAGTTGGAGTGTTCTGTGGGAGGGATGCAGATTCTGCAGCACATCATGGCACTGAGCAGCCCTTGAAATTGGGATAAAGAAACCAGTTTTTGCTGTTACCTGCTG
Organism: Somniosus microcephalus; assembly: GCF_052327205.1. Classification (NCBI taxonomy): domain Eukaryota; kingdom Metazoa; phylum Chordata; class Chondrichthyes; order Squaliformes; family Somniosidae; genus Somniosus; species Somniosus microcephalus. The sequence continues at coordinate 173,400,130 of NC_140987.1, forward strand.
GTTTTCAAATCAGTTGACTGTGTCACACACTGGAAATTGCATTTTGATCAACTCAGTTCACATTAAGCAGGTGACTGCTACTGCCTTCTTGAAGACAATTGACAATGCTGTCGGATCCAAGATTGTAGCTTATTGAGTGAAAAAGCAGAAACTTAGGGGTGTATTTTCCTTTGGTCATTAATGTAAGCAAAAAAAATCAGAGATTGTAAAGTGTCTGGATATTTCTCTTGCTATGTTTTCTTCCGGAATATCAACTGCAGTTAAAGGCTACAGTTGTAAAATAAGCCCAACAGTTATAATAAAACGAGCACTGTCCACAAATTTCAGGCTATGAATATTTAAACTTAGCCCTGGAATGATAGAAACAACCCCTGAATAAATGCCTTCAGTGTTTGACTGTAGATGTAATATTTACCACTGTAACCCACAGGATAGTATTTTACAATGGCAGCCCTCAAACCAGCTGTTATTTGAACAGTGCTTGCATTTTGAAAATATTCAGGCAGGTGGCAACAACAAAAAATAGATGGAAACCAGTTGTTCACCCCAGTAATGTGCTCACTTATTAACGGTTTTGGGGTTGCAGTAAAAATTGATCCCTAAGATTGAAATGGACAGAGATCAGATTATTACAGGTCGATTCATCAGAAATGAAAGCTCCATCATTGTATTAGTGAGATATTGCAATACATCCTCATTGCTTACACAAACGTGACAGACTGTATTGTATAATGTTCAGTTTTATCTGCAGTTAGGACAATCTCCTTTGTCCATTTTAATATTTTTATATCTTCCCTCAGCCACACCACTCTTCATAAGTTTCAGCAAGTTTGGGAAATCTAAAAGAAAAAAAAAGATTGAAATGGAAGTACGAATTCACAGTTCTTAGGTGTACTTAAGTTCAGCGAAGACTACATGTGAACACTGCTATTTGCTTCTTCACCCCATACATTTAGCAAAAACATTGTTAATCTGCAGTATATGGATCCTAACTTAAAGCACAGTTTGTTATAGTGCATATCATGCTTCCATCAGTTCTCATTTAAACAGACACATTCACCTTGCATTGTGTAGAAATGTAATGCAAAAATTAACATGCCAGGAGTGCAGTTGTTAACATTAATTTGGGATAGTTCCCTTCTCTGTTTCACTTGAAGTAGCTCATCTGTATGTAGCGACAGTAGCTTATCCTCCTCACCCTGAAGTGCAACATCCTTTTACCATGTCATGTGTCATCTATCAATTTCAATAGACCTATATGAATTACCATGAGTACTGCAGAGCATATATCAGAAAGAAATCTTCCAGCTAGCGTCTAAAAAACAACAAAAAAAATCAATGTATCACTGATGGTCAACAAACTGGGACTACTAATCTCTAACTCTGTTTTGAGTATCCTTACCGAGGTGTATGTTTTTAGTGAGTTAATTTGTTGCTCCAGTAAAAATCTGAGGAACTGGATATTTTATTTAAGACTGAGGATTTTGTACCTAGTTAATGATCATTTAATATTCTGTGCTTGTATATATTTTTTTTTAATGGATTTACAGCAGTTATCCCAGAGCATCAAAAGTATTTATCTGCCTGCTGATTGTGGAAAATACTTATCTATATTACCCATCTTTGTTTAACCGAATTTCATTAGTAGCTACAATTGGGAAAATTAGCTGATTGGTTTTAAAATGCAGTCACTCCTACCTGACACTTTTTAATTAAAACCACTTGAAAGGTGTGTCCACAAATCAAAGAGTTAATATCAGCTCAACTGCTACCCTCGGGGCTGAAGTGTTTGTTTTATGGTGCAAAGCAGGGCAGTTGTGTCTTAATGGTTCCAGATCTTTCGTATCTCGCTTAAGTAAATCTTGATCAGAAAACGCAGGAAAAACTCAGCAGGCCAGGCAGCATCTATGGAGAGAGAAACAGAGTTAACGTTTCAGGTCGAAGACCTTTCATCAGAACTAGAAAAAAGCAGGAAATGGAACAGATTTTAAAGCAAGTTTAGGGGCTGGGAAATGGGGGAGGACTGGAACAAAGAGTGTCCCACATATCCCACGAATATGTGGAACACTCTTTGTTCCAGCCCTACTCAGGTCCCCTCCCTCACCTCTTTTTCTGGTACATTGATCACTGTATTGCTGCCGTTTCCTGCTCTTGCCCTGAACTGGACAATTTTATTCACTTTGCTTCCAATTTCCACCCTCCCCTCACCTTCACATGGTCCATCTCTGACTCTTCCCTTCCCTTCCTCGACTTCTCCGTCTCCATCTCTGGGGATAGGTTATTGGCCAACATTCACTACAAGCCCACTGACTCCCACAACTACCTGGACTACACTTCCTCCCACCCCGCCTCCCGTAAGGACTCTATTCTATTCTCCCAGTTTCTCCGTCTCCGCCGCATCTGCTCTGACGATGTCACCTTCCATACCAGTGCTTCCGACATGTCTTCCTTTTTCCTCAACCGTGGATTCCCCTTTACTGTGGTTGACACAGCCCTCGACTGTGTCTGTTCTATCTCCCGCACTTCTGTCCTCACCCCTGCCCCTCCCTCCCGGAATCACGATAGAGTTCCCCTTCTCCTCACCTTTCACCCCACCAGCCTCCACATTCAACGGATCGTCCTCCGCCATTTCCGCCACCTCCAGCGTGATCCCACCACCAAACGCATCTTCCCCTCACCTCGCCTTTCAGCATTCCGTAGGGACCGCTCCCTCCGTGACACCCTAGTCCACTCCTCTAACACCCCCAGCACCCCTTCCCCTTCGCTCGGCACCTTCCCGTGCAAGCGCAGGAGATGCAACACATGCCCTTATACCCCCCCACCTTCCCACTGTCCAGGGCCCCAAACACCCCTTCCAGGTGAAACAGCGATTTACTTGTACTTCTTGCAATTTAATATACTGTATTCGCTGCTCACGATATGGTCTCCTCTACATTGGGGAGACCAAATGCAGATTGGGTGACCACTTTACGGAACACCTCTGTTCAGTCCGTAAGGGGGACCCCGAGCTTCCGGTCGCCTGTCACTTTAATTCACCATTCCATTCCCACTCAGACCTCACCGTCCTCGGGCTCTTGCATTGTTCCACGGAAGCTCAGCGTAAGCTCGAGGAACAGCACCTCATCTTTCGATTAGGCACTTTACAGCCCTCTGGACTCAACATAGAGTTCAACAATTTCAGATCATAACCTCGGCCCCTATAACATATATATTTTTTATCCACACTTTTCGTTTGCGCCTCCTTTTTTTCTTCCTCCCACATGGCAGCTGCCTTTCATTCTGCCAGCACAATTCACACTTCATCTGGAGCCATCCTTTGTTTCTTAACCTGTCCCATTACCATCTCCTCTTGCCTTGAATATCTCTTATTGCCTCTTTACTTCTCCTGCCTTCCATCCTATCACAGACCTTCCCTTTTGTTCTTTCATCCTCTCCTCCATTTCCCAGCCCCTAAACTTGCTTTAAAATCTGTTCCATTTCCTGCTTTTTTCCAGTTCTGACGAAAGGTCTTCGACCTGAAACGTTAACTCTATTTCTCTCTCCACGGATGTTGCCTGGCCTGCTGAGTTTTTCCAGCGTTTTCTGTTGTTATTTCAGATTTCCAGCATCTGCAGTATTTTGCTATTGTAAATCTTGATCAGTGTTGGGGGTTTGATGAGTTGACACTGTGTTTATTTATATGTAGCACTGACCAAACAAAACTCAAGTGCATGAATCAGGACCAAATGTATGTGTAAGCTATACTGTTAAGTAGCCAATGATTCCTGTGTGCCAGAAAACTTAATTGGCAATTCTGTTGCCTTAACCTGTTGGGTGGTCTGCAAAACCTAAAACTGAAGGCCCGGTGAAACCTTGGAAATGCAGACATTGCAGTCATGGTTTAATCCTAAATTTTGATTGGTTCATTATGTGCCATCATTCTCTTATTTCTGGCTAATAATGTTTGTGTTATCTCATTTGCACAATGTAGCTTGTTTTTTGTGATTGGTAAGTGCATTTTGCACTAACTCTATTTAGCTTAGGTTTTTTTCCCCTTAAAATGTGCAAGCAATCAGAAAATGGGGCAATGCCGTATTTCATTTCAAAGACCGTGCAATATCAGCTACACAACTCAACAAGCCTTGGCCAGATAAGTAATTACTAGTTTGATTATATTGTACTGCCAGAAATGACCATTCATGCCATTACTGCTTCTCTAGGCACTGGAAGGCCAGGGACTGTGAGGTGAGGTGAGGTGATGCATTTCATTAAACTACTTGAGCTGGCATCTGAAACTACCATGTTATAGCGTACATCAGTAGTCACTGGGAATCAAATAACAAACAAGTAAAAACTCTCCATGTTCAACTGAATAAATGACTACTTTTAATCTTTGTTTAGATCTTGTACACTGAGTTTGTTATCTAAAGACTATAATATTGGTAATTTCATGGAATTAAATAAAATCCACTTTATTTTTAGCTTAAAAATGTTGCAAGCTTTGTCAGTGAAAGCTAAACCAGTCAATTTGACTTGAATTGACATATCTGGTTCACTTACAGCAAAAATGGCTTTTTAATGGAAAATTCATACTAGTGCATTTATTCCTTCTCTATGCAAATCCTCAGCATAAATTTCCAATTTACCTGCAGCTGCAGTCATTCACATTTATTCCACTTCCTATCATCTATATTTATTTTGGACAATTTACTTGCCGTATGCAATAGTGAAGTCTTAACTGATAGTATACCAAAAATAGTGGTGAACCAAGGGGCTAATGAGAGCAAGGAACTTAAAGTAATTAATATCAGTAGAGAAAAACTACTTCAGAAACTAATGGGACTAAAAGCTGACAAATCCCCTGGACCTGATGACCTGATGTACATAGATCCCTGAAGGCAGCAGAACAGGTGGATAAGGTGGTTAAAAAGGCATATGGGATACTTGCCTTCATTAGCCGAGGCATAGAATATAAGAGCAGGGAGGTTATGATGGAGCTGTACAAAACGCTGGTAAGGCCACAGCTGGAGTACTGTGTGCAGTTCTGGTCGCCACACTATAGGAAGGATGTGATTGCTTTGGAGAGGGTGCAGAGGAGATTTACCAGGATGTTATCTGGGCTGGAGCGCTTCAGCTGTGAAGAAAGACTGGACAGGCTGGGGTTGTTTTCCTTGGAGCAGAGAAGGCTGAGGGGGGACCTGATTGAGGTATACAAAATTATGAGGGGCATAGATAGGGTAGATAGAAGGGAACTTTTCCCCTTAGTAGAGGGGTCAATAACAAGGGGGCATAGATTCAAGGTAAGGGGCAGGAGGGTTGGAGGGGATTTGAGGAAGAACTTTTTCACCCAGAGGGTGGTTGGAATCTGGAACTCACTGCCTGAAAGGGTGGTAGAGGCAGGAACCCTCACAACATTCAAGAAGCATTTGGATGAGCACTTGAAATGCCATAGCATACAAGGCTACGGACCAAATGCTGGAAAATGGGATTAGACTAGACGGGGCTTGATGGCCGGCGTGGACACGATGGGTCGAAGGGCCTCTTTCTGTGCTGTATAACTCTATGACATCCTAGGGTTCTAAAAGCAGAGGAAGTGGCTGCATTGGTTGTGATCTTCCAAATTTCCCTAGATTCTAGAACAGTCCCGGCGGATTGGAAGGTATCAACTGTAACTCCGCTATTCAAGAAAAGAGGGAGAGAGAAATCAGGGAACAACAGGCCAGTTAGCCTGACATCAGTCACCTGGAAAATGCTGGAATCCATTGTTAAGGAAGTGGTATCAGGGCACTTAGAAAATCATAACATGATTAGGCAGAGTCAACATGGTTTTATGAAAGGGAAATCATGTTTGACAAATTTATTCGAGTTTTTTGAGGATGTAACTAGCAGGGTAGATAAAGGGGAACCAGTGAATGTAGTATATTTGGATTTCCAAAAGACATTCGATAAGGTGCCACATGAAAGGTTGTTAAGCAAGATAAGGGCACATGGGGTTGGGGGTAATGTATTAACATGGATAAGGAATTGGTTAACAGACAGAAAACACAGATAGGTCATTTTCAGATTGGTAGGCTGTAACTGGTGGAGTGCCGCAAGGATCAGTGTTGGGGCCTCAGCTATTTACAATCTATATTAATGACTTCGATGAAGGGACCGAGTGCAATGTAACCACGTTTAGATGATACAAAGCTGGGTGGAAAAGTAAGATGCGAGGAAGCCGCAAAGAGCCTACAAAGGGATATAGACAGGTTAAGTGAGTGGGCAATAAGGTGGCAGATGGAATATAATGTGGGGAAATGTGAGGTTATTCACTTTAGTAGGAAGAATAGAAAAACTGTATTTTTTAAATGGTGAGAAACTATTAAATGTTGGTCTTCAGAGAGATTTAGGTGTCCTAGTACAAGAAACAGAGTTAGCATGCAGGTACAGCAAGCAATTAGGAAGGCCTTTATTGCTAGAGGGGTGGAGTACAAGAGTAAGGAAGTCTTGCTACAATTGTACAGGGCTCTGGTGAGACAACACCTGGAGTAGTGTGCACAGTTTTGGTCTCCTTATTTAAGGGAAGATATACTTGCCTTAGAAGCAGTGCAACAAAGGTTCACTAAATTGATTCCTGGGATGAGAGGTTTGTCCTATGAGGAGAGATTGAGTAGATTGGGCCTATACTCTCTGGAGTTTAGAAGAATGAAAGGTGATTTTGTTGAAACATAAGATTCTGAGGAGAATTGACAGGATAAATGCTGAGAGGTTGTTTCCCCTGGCTGGAGAGTCTAGAACTAGGGGATATAGTTTCAGGATAAGGGGTCGGCCATTTAAGACTGAGATGAGGAGGAATTTCTTCACTCAGAGGGTTATGAATCTTTGGAATTTTCTGCCCCAAATTGCTGTGGATGCTCAGTCGTTGAGTATATTCAAGGCTGAGATAGATAGATTTTTTGACTCCAGAGGGATATGGGGATAGGGCAGGAAAGTGGAGTTGAGGTCAAAGATCAGCCATGATCTTACTGAATGGCAGAGCAGGCTTGAGGTGCCGTATGGCTTACTCCTGCTCCTAATTCTTAGTCCTTCAAATACAATAAAGCTCAATTTTAGGAATTAAAAAATCAATCTTGAATAATTTTTTTCCAAAGTATCACTTAAAATTTACAGTACATTACCAACCTGAGGCACTAACTTATTGGAAACTTAATGGAACGGATTGACTCTTGGCCACTGGCAAAACCACTTTAGGAGTAAGCAAATTACTGAGTAAAATAAATCAATAATGTGCTTCTGTTGCTCTTCAACATAAGAATAGACACTAGGGCATGAATTCTGTAAGTAGACCATCAAACACCAGTGTATCTGTTGTACGATGTATCTTACTGTGCTTAATATAGGTGGTAATGGTAAAGAAGAAAGGAAATTAGCTTAATAACTTGGCCTTGTTGGAGAGCTGGGCTTCGAATTCTTTCAGCGAGAATTATGTGCATAGCATTAAAAAAAGTGGCATTTTATTAAGTGGATGCTAATTCACTGGAAGTGCAATATGAAAATGTGAAGATGAACTTAATACATTCAGATCAATGGATGTTAAGAGAGAATTATGAAGTTTATTTGGGTCTTGGAATCAGATATTTATGACTTTGACCAGTGATGCAATTAACTCTTTAAAAAAAAAAAAAAAAAAAAAAAATAATAACGTGGAAAGTTCAAGGGGAAGAGAAGTCGATCGGGAGTATTTTTGTTTAATGTCCTTTTCCATTTTATAGCAAACTTAGCAGAATTTTCTTTGATCTTTTAGCACAGAAACAGGTAATTTGGCCCAACCAGTCTATGCCGGCGTTTATGCTCCACTCGAGCCTCCTCCCATCTTTTCTCCTCTAAATCTATCAGCATTAACCCTCTATTCCCTTCTCCCTCATATGCTTATCTAGCCTCCCCTTAAATGCATCTCTGCTATTTGCTTCAACTACTTCCTGTGGTAGCGAGTTCCACATTGTCACCACTCTCTGGGTAAAGAAGTTCCTTCTGAATACCCTATTGGATTTCTTGGTGACTATCTTATATTGATGGCCTCTAATTTTACTCTTCCCCACAAGTGGAAATACCCTCTCTGTGTCTACTCCATAAAACCTTTCATAATTTTATAGACCTCTATTAGGTCACCCCTCAGCCTTCTCTTTTCAAGAGAAAAGAGACCCAGCCAGTTCATCCTTTCCTGATGGGTATAACCTCGCATTTCTGGTATCATCCTTGTCAATCTTTTTTGCACCCTCTCCAGTGCCTCTATACCCTTTTTATAATATGGCGACCAGAATTGTACGCATTACTCCAAGTGTGTTCAAACCAAGGTTCGATACAAGTTTATCATAACTTCTCTACTTTTCAATTCTATCCCTCTAGAAATAAACCCTAGTGCTTGGTTTGCTTTTTTTATGGCCTTATTAACCTGCGTCGCTACTTTTAGTGATTAATGTATTTGTACTCCCAGATCCCTTTGCTCCTCTACCCTGTTTAGATTCCTATTTTCCAAGTAATATGTGACCTCCTAATTTTTCTTACCAAAATGTAATACCTCACATTTATCTGTGTTGAAATTCATTTGCCAATTATATGGCCATTCTGCAAGTTTATTAATGATGTCTTGTAATTTCTTGCAGTCTTCCTCAGTATTGACTATCGCCCCAATTTGGTGCCATCCGCAAAGTTAGAAATTGTGTTTTTGGTTCCAATGCCTAAATCATTAATATAAATTGTGAACAACATTGGTCCCAGCATTGATCCTTGTGGGACCCCACTTTCCACCTTCTGCCACTCTGAATAGCCACCCTTTACCCCTACTCTCTGCTTTCTGTCTTGAAGCCAGCTAGCTATCCATTCTGCTACTTGTCCCCTGACTCTGCATTTTCTGACCTTATTCATTAGTCTATTATGTGGTACCTTATCGAAGGCCTTTTGGAAACTAGGTAAATTACATCTACTACATTACCCTTGTCTACTCTCTCTGTTACTTCTTCAAAGAATTCAGTGAAGTTGGTCAAGCAAGTCTTTTCCTTTTGAAATCCGTGTTAACTGTTATATTTTTGGTTTCTAGATGTTCTATTTTTTTCCTTTATTAGGCATTCATTATTTTTCCTACCATTGATGTTAAGCTGACTGGTCTATAGTTCCATGGACATGTTCTATCTCCCTTCTTAAATGTAGCTATTATGTTAGCTATCCGCCAATCCTCTGGCACTACACCTATTTCTAACGAATTATTAAATATATGCAATAGTGCCTCTGCTATCTTTTCCCTGGATTCTTTTAAAATGCGCCGATGCAATCCGTCCGGACCAGGGGTTTTATCCTCTTTGAGTTTGATTAGTTTATTTAATATTTCTCCTTTTTATTTTAAATGTGGTTATTTCATTTCTAATCTCATCTTCTGATGTCATGTCCACCTGATTTGTCTCCCTGGTAAACACTGAAGCAAAGTAATTATTTAATATTTCTGCCATTTCGCTATCGCTGCCTGTGATTTTATCCTGACTGTCCCTTAATGGCCCTATTCCCATCCTGACTTTCCTATTTTTATTTATGTGCCTGTAGAATATTTTACTATTTCGTTTTATGCTCCTTGATAATTTAATTTCATAGTTCCTCTTTGCCTTCCTAATTGTTTTTTTCTCTTCTCTCCTAACCTCTTCGTATTCTCCCTTGTCATGCTCTCCCCTGCTGTCCATGTAATTAGTGTTTGCCTCTTTGCTTACCTTCAATTTTCCCTTATATCTTTATTCATCCATGGTGTCTCATTAGTGTTTAGCAGTCTTTTTAGTAGTCTGTTTATTGATGAGAAAACCATCAGTGTGTATGTCTTTCTGGTTTTCCCTACTGAAAGATGTAATTGAAGAAGGACCATCTGCAGATCAAGTTTGGAGGCTATTACCCACCAAGACTATCCTCCAAAAAGCACTGCCACCATACTTTGTGCGGCCAGATTGATTTCTTTTGAATGCATGTATTTTATTTTTCAAAATGTTACATATCTTTTGGTTAATTTTTGTACTGTAGGTGAAGGATTTCTCTTCACTCTTGTACTCTAATGTACCACTCTTATACTCTAAGCACCCTCTCAGCATCAAACAGTGTTTGTCAGTCTCGGGCTGTAAGAATCCAATGGGAAATAAGTGTGGACAATTTCAACTAAGTTCCTTGTGGGTGCATGCCTATAGCACAAAACTGTCCAGAATTCAGCACAGATTGGCACAAAATTGGTAATCTCACGAGAGATAATAAGGACAACAGGTGTGGGAAATAGAAAAATTGAGCTTACTATCGTAGGGGGTAGTTGTCTGAGGTTAAGTTTAATGTACATTATTGCACAGAGAAGAGGCCACTTTACTCAGTATCTCTCGCTCTCTTGTACCTCACTTGGAAGTGCTTAATACTGACACTGGCTGTATCCAAAAGGGAGAAGTGTCCCGTTCTGCATCAATGAGATTCTGTCCATACCTTGATAGGCACTAAAATTCACCAAAATATATACGGGCCGATTTTCCCAGCTCCCTCTGCCCCGACGCTGGACAAGAGCAATTACATCTTTCCCGATGTGACTGTGTCTGCATTTTCTCTCCCAAGACATCAACATGGCCTGGTGACACTCCCAGTGCAGGCTGCCCCCTGGCAGGGAGGAGATTGGAGCACAGCTGCCGGCCATAAAGGCTCACTGCTCCGTTCCTAGCTGCTGGCCTTTGGGTCATCTGGCTGCTTGCTAGACAGCAACATTCAGAGGCCCAAAGGCCTGAAGATCGGCAGAGCAACTTGTAAAGAATTTTGAAAATTCTCTTCTGGGTTCCTCTGTGGTTTGCTGCCAGGTCCATTCAGATCATCTGGTCTGAAGGGGCTCCTGCCACAAGCCCAACATCGGTTTGGTTGGGTGCTCCATGCCCGCAGGAGCACAAAACTGAGGCAGAAAGGTCACTCCCACTTTATTTGTCTTGCAGGTGCTGGCCCAGCTCCCTCTTCTGGGGTTGCAGGTCAGCTTCAGGTATTAGGAAACTTAATTTCATTGTTGTTACTAATGATGAACGGTAAAACATTCTCACAACCACAGAATCCCATCAGCAAATAGGATGTTAAGAAGACTGAACAAGTAAATGACTGATTTAAGATTTATGTTATTGGTTGTGAAGGACTTCTTTAAAGAAGCAACAGGTTGTTGTACTGAAGTGGCTCACTTAGTCTGTGGATCAAAACTCCTTGGAGCAGCTGTTGTAACACATGAAGGTCTGTGATTGCCCAGAAGCTACCTGAAACAGTTGAAGCTAATTTAAGGTATATCTCATTCTAATGGAGTCATTCCCCAGTGATTCCATGTCTAGCTAAGAGCAGTTTAGGATCAAGGTGGTAACAACTGAGATTGACTGTCCGGACAGAACTGATGGACTTCTTCAGATTGTTCTCTCCCAAATCCTGAACAGGCAAACTGAATTAGTAATATAATCGATAGTAATTAATTGCATTTCTTATAGATCCAAAGAAAGAATGAACTTTGATTTATATAGCACCTTTCACGATTTTAGGACAATGCAAAGCACTTGGCGGCCAATGAGGTACTTTTAAAGTGTAGTCATTGGTATAATGTGGAGAAAGAGCAGCAGCTTGCATACAGCAAGGTCCCATAAGCAGCAATGAGATAATTGACTAGATAATTTGCTTTAGTGATGTTAGTTGAAGGATAACTTAGCCAGGATACCAGGGTAGCTCTTTGCACTTCAAAAAGTACCATAGAATCTTTTACGCCCATCTGAGAGGGCATAGAAACATAGAAGATAGGAGCAGGAGTAGGCCATTCGGCCCCTCGAGCCTGTTCCGCCATTTAATGAGATCATGGCTGATCATCCAAATTCAGTACCCTGCCCCTGCTTTCTCCCCATATCCCTTGATCCCTTTAGCCTTAAGAATAGAAACATAGAGTCGGCCTAGATTTAACACCTCATCTGAAAGATCAATGTGCTAAAGCTCCGTCAGTACTGAACTGTAGTGCCAGCCTAGATTATGTGCTTAAGTCTCTGGAGTCTCTTGCACATTCCCAATTTTCATCGCTCCACCATTGGTGGCCGTGCCTTTAGCTGCCTCATTCCTAAACTCTGGAATTCCCTCCCTAAACCTCTCTGCCTCTCTACCTCTCCTTTAAGCCGCTCCTTAAAACTTATCTATTTGACCAATCTTTTGGTCACCTGTCAGAGTCAAATTTAGTTTGATAACTCTCCGGTGGAGTGCTTTGCAACATTTTACAATGTTGAAGTCACTATATAAATGCAAGTTGTTGTTGTGTTGGGTGAGAGACCTTGGCCCAGAAACTCGGGTCGGAGGCTTCCCGCGGGTGCAAACCTCCAACCTGCACTTACCTAGCGCGCCGGCCATTGTGCTGTGGGCCCGCGTGGGATTCCGATCCTGGGCCTCCTCCAACTGCCGGCGCGCAGTGCATGCGTATCCCAGGGGTGCAGTTAGTTCGAAGCGTCCCCCGGGATCACGTGGGCCATGGAGAGCCAATGGTAGCAGGGAAATGCCCATTCATAAAATTGACAGGAAGAGCTGTCAAAACTATAAATACGTTAAGCCCCAAAACATAACTAAAACTTCAAATACATTTTTTTTTAATCACATTTTTAAAATAACTATAAGTTACATAAAATAACTTTTAAACAATAATTTAAATTTTTGAAAAAATTAATTACATTTTCTAACGGGGCTAAAAATAAACTTACCTTTCTTTAAAGTATTTAAAAATAATAAACCTGTGGAAAAAATGTTTTAATTTTAATTAATTCACCACTTACCTTGTTAAAAGCAGGCCTTGCGCCTGCTTTTTAAAAGTGTAACTGCTGGAGACTTACCCTCCCGGAGAAACCTGGAAAAAATACGTAAGTTACAGGCGCATGCGCTGCCTCTCTGGCGTACGCATTCGACCTCTGAAACCCTTCCTTTAAGGGAACGGAAGTTCCGGTTTCCCGCACATGCGCAGTGTATGCACGAAACCGGCACTTTCGTTGGGCCTAAGGGTGAGTACCCCGTGCGTACTCACGCGTGGAGACCCGAATTTCTGGCTCCTTATGTCAAAAATTTGCACTTAATATTACTACTAGAATGGCGAATAAATTGGATAGTCATCGACAACATTAAAAATGTAATCTGGAGTCCTTTTTAAACAATGTTTAATGTTCGACTAGATTGGCAGCCAGACCCTTATGCTAAATATAGACTAAAACAAGCAGGAATATTCACAAAAAGAAACACTTGGAAAAACATAGCAAGAGAACTAATAAAGGAAAAGGGAACTAAAAGAAAGAACTTGCATTTATATAGCACCTTTCACAATCTCAGGATGTTCCAAACCACTTTACAGTTACTTAAGTGCTTTTGAAGTGTAGTCACCGTTGTAATGTAGGAACCACAGCAGCCATTTTGCACACAGCAAGGTCGCACAAACAGCAGTGTGATGATGACTAGATAATCTTTCGTTACTGATATTGATTGAGGGATAAATATTGGTCAGGACACTGGGAAATCTCCCCTGCTGTTCTTCGAATAGTGCCATGGGATCTTTTACATCCACCTGAGAGGGCTTCAATTTCATATCTCATCCGGAAAAGGGCACCTCCAAGAGTGCAGCATTGGAGTGTCAGCCTAAATTTTGTGCTCAAGTCTCTGGAGTGTGGTAGATGAATATTGGAGCATCAGTGTGTTTCTCCAGAAATCCCATCATAAAATAGTCTAGTTTATTTTGTTTTGATAGAATCTTACAGCACAGAAGGAGGCCATTTTGCCCGTCATGCATGTGCTTGCTCTTTGAAAGATCTGTCCAATTTGGTCCCACACCCTAGATTTTTTCCCCAGAACCCTGAAAATTAGACCTCTTCAAATATATGTCCAATTGCTTTTGAAAAGTTCCTGCGGAATCTGATTCCACCACCCTTTCAGGTGGTGCATTCCAGATCTTAACAACACTCTGTGTGAAGAAATTGCTCCTCATTTCCTCTCCAATTCTTTTGCTAATTCTTTTAAATCTATGACCACTGGTTACCGACCCACTTGCCAGAGGAAATAGTTTCTCCCTTGCTCTATCAAAGCCTCTCATAATGAATGCCTCTATTAGGTCTCCCCTTAACCTTCGCTGCTCTATAAGAGAACAATCCCAGCTTCTCCAACTCTCTACATAACTGAACTCCATCATCCTGGTAATCCTCCTGTGTACCCTCGTCAGGGCCGTGATATTCAACAACAACTTGCATTTATATAGCGCCTTTAATGTAGCATAACGTCCTATGGTGCTTTACCTACGTTATCAATAAAAACATTTTTGACACTGAACCACAGAAGGAGATATTAGGACAGATGACCAAAAGCTTGGTCAAAGAGGTAGGTTTTAAGGAGCATCGTAAGAGGAGACAAAGGTAGAGAGATGGAGAGGTTCAGATTGGAAATTCCAGAGCTTGAGGCCAAGGCTGTCAATGGTGGAGCGATTAAAATTGGGGATGCGCAAGAGACCAGAATTGGAGGAGTGCAGATATCTCGAAGGTTTGTATGGCTGGAGGAGGTTACAGAGATAGAGAAGGGCGAGGCCATGAAAATATTTGAAAACAAGGATGAGGATTTTGGAGGAAATTTCTGCTCATCTAATACTGGATTTCAGACAAGCAGTGTGACAAATCAGAGACAGTGGAGGGGTCATGAGAGGTAATGGTGAGTATGGTGCCCAGAATTGTATACAATACTCTAGCTGAGTCCTAACCAGAAATTTGTAAAGGTTGAGCATGAGTTCCTTGTTTTTTTATTCAATGCCCCTATTTACAAAACCAAATATCCCATCTGCTTTCTTAACCCCCCCCCTTATCAACTTGCCCTGCTACCTTCAAAGATTTGTGAATATGTCCCTCTGCTCTTGCACCCCCCTGAAAATAGTACCATTTAGATTATACTGCCTCTACATTGTTAATTGTATTTAAGTGGTGTATTGCAATTGGTTGCTAATTGTATTAAGGTGGTGGGTATTAATTGGGGACTCTCTTGTGCTCATGTATATATGGGAGTGGGCTGGAGAAGGGTTTCAAGCTTATCTTTGGGGTGCACAGTATGTAATGTGTGTTGCTGTAAATAAAGGCTTGTAAGCAACTAAAGACTAGGCTCTAATACTCTATCCTTCTCTTTCTCTCTCTTAGGCAGTCCCTCGGAACCGAGGATGACTTGCTTCCACATTAAAAATGAGTTCGCAGGTGGCTGATGAGTCCAATGCGGGACCTACAGTCTCTGTCACAGGTGGGGCAGACGGTGGTTGAAGGGGCGGGTGGGTGGGGTGCTTGGGTTGACGTGCGCTGCTTGTGCTGCCTGCGCTTGGCTTCCGCTTGCTCCCGGCGAAGAGACTCGAGGTGTTCGGCGCCTTCCCGGATGCTTCTCCTCCACTTTGTGTGTTCTTGGGCCAGGGATTCCCAGGTGTCGGTGGGGATGTTACACTTTTTCAAGGAGGCTTTGAGGGCGTCCTTGAAGCGTTTCCTCTGCCCACCTGGGGCTTTCTTGCCGTGCCGGAGCTGCGAGTAGAGCGCTTGTTTTGGGCGTCTCCTATCGGGCATGCGGACAATGTGACCCGTCCATCGGAGCTGATCGAGCGTGGTCAAAGCTTCGATGCTGGGGATGTTGTCCTGAGCGAGAACACTTAAGCTGGTATGCCTATCCTGCCAGTGGATTTGCAGGATCTTGCGGAGGCAGCTTTGGTGGTACCTCTCCAGTGCTTTGAGGTGCCTGCTGTACATGGTCCATGTCTGTGAGGCATACAGCAGGGCGGGTGTCACTGCTGCTCTGTAGACCATGAGCTTAGTGCCAGGTTTGAGGTCCTGGACTTCAAACACTTTCTTCCTCAGGCGACCAAAGGCTACACTGGCACATTGAAGGCGGTGTTGGACTTCGTCATCGACATCTGCCCTTGTTGACAGTAGGCTCCCGAGGTATGGAAAGTGGTCAATGTTGTCCAATCCTTGTCGTGGATTTTGATAATCGGGGGGCAGTACTGTGTGGTGGGGGCAGGTTGGTAGAGGACCTTTGTCTTACGGATGTTTAGTGTAAGGCCCATGCTCTCGTACGCTTCGGTGATGGTGTTGACGATGGTTTGGAGTTTGACCTCCGAGTGAGCGCAGACGCAAGCGTCGTGATGGAGCATTGCAGCAAGGAAGATCGAGAAGAGCGTTGGTGCGATGACACAGCCCTGCTTGACCCCGGTTCGTATGTGAATTGGGTCTGTGGTGGAACGCTTGGTCAGGATCACGGCTTGCATGTCGTCGTTGTAATGTATGTACCTTTAAGGGGGTAACTACTTTCTACAGCTCATGTATACTGTAGTACCGGCAGTGACCACACCTGTATATAACGCTGAGTAGTAATCTGTTGTTTCAGTTGCAGTTTGAACTACGTTGAGTAAACACCTGTTGTGCCGTTCTCTGCAGTCCTTTTCTTATTATTACACGGACGTAACAGTGGCGACGAGTAAGTTCGAACCTACCTGCAACTCTGCATCACCTCCCAGGGATTCGCTCCTGGAGAACAGTGGAAGAAGGTCGAGTCCAGAAGCACGGGCGTCGACCACGGGCAACCGCCCAGTCATCCAGCGGAGATTTGAGCATCGCAGAGGAGGCTGTCGAGAGCCAGGCTTGGCTTTCCAGTCACGGTGGTCCAGCGAAACGGGCTGGCAACAGGTACTGCGCAGACCCCTCCCGGACAGCGACAGGCTAGAGCCCGACCGAGCGGCACAGAAAAAGGCCGAGCAGCGTCGACGGGGGAGAGAGAGAGGGCAGAGCGCACAGGGCGCAGCCAGTGTTCAGGACCGAGCGGCGTCAACGGGGGAGAGAGACGAGAGAGAGCAGAGCGCAGCCGGTGTTCAAGGGCCGAGCAGCGTCAACGGGGGAGAGAGGCGTGCAGGAAAACGCGAGGCGCTGCCATTGCCACGAGGGCCGCAGAGAGCGGCGTTGGCAGCAGCGCAGGAACAGTGCACGAAACCCACAGGGCGTCACCATTTGCCACGAGGACCGCTGAGAGCGGCGTTGGCAGCAGCGCGGGAGACGCCATTTTAAGCCGCAGCGGGGAAGAAAGGAAAGCGCGGGAGACGCCATTTTAAGCCAGTCTAACCACACCCAAAAATGCCGAAGAGTGGCAGTATCACAGCGTTCGACAATGAAGTCGAAGATTGGACGACATATGTCGAATGCATAGAAGTATACTGCAAGGCGAATGAAGTGCCAGATGACAAGAAAGCGCTGGTATTGTTGAATTCAATGGGTGCAAAAACGTATGGCTTACTACGAAACCTAGTAACCCCAGAGAAGCCAGTAGAAAAGGATTTTGAAAACATAGTGTCAATCCTACAGGACCACTTAAACCCCACACCGCTGCTGATAGCAGAAAGATTTAAGTTTCACAAAAGGAACCAGCATAAAGATGAAAGTAATGCTGAGTATTTAACGGAACTGCGCAAGCTATCGAAACACTGCCAGTTTGGAACGGGACTAGCAGATACTTTAAGGGACAAGTTTGTGTGTGGGCTTCAAAGTGAAGGAACCCAGAAACGGCTTCTATCAGAAAAGGATCTTACGCTGGACAAGGCTTTCAGCATTGCAGTATCATACAAAGCAGCAGCACGGGGCGCTGCAGAGATACAACAGAGACCGCAAGAATATGGCACAAACGAAATGTCATATGGAACAGAGAAGTGCTATCGCTGCGGCAGAACAACACACGACCAGAATGATTGCTGGTTCAAAGACTGATGCGCCATCAATTACTCAAAAGACTGAGGTTGAGCGAGTAACAATCAGGCTTTTATTAACTAAAGAATGAAGGTCTTGTCTCGAGTGGTCGACCCGTCCAGAATACTAAGGGACTGGGAGGTAGTCACTTATATACCTGGAATAGTGGGAGGAGTCAGCCGAGGCATGTCCAGACCTGTACCTAGTGGAATACACATACAGGCACAGACAGGTATAACAGTGGTTTACCACAAAGACAAAGTGTGCAGACAGTGCGGAAAAGTAGGACACATAGCACGAGTCTGCAGGTCGGGAAAAAAAACCAGCAATAAGAAACCGACCAAAGGGAAGTACAAGAAGGTACATAAGATAATGGAGAATAGTTCAGACGAACAAAAGAGTGATAACGACTCCGAAAGCAGGGAACTGAATTGTCTGAAACTACATAATGTGATCACAACGGAGGATCACCGAACCATTTGGGTCACTCTCAAGATAGCAGGAGTCCAGGTAAAGATGGAATTGGACACAGGATCAGCTCTAACAGTCATAAACCGACGGGACTACGAGCGGCTATTCTCACACATACCCTTGAGAGACACAAAAATTATTTTGAAGACGTACACGGGGCAAAAAGTCTACCCCAAAGGAAAAATAAGGGTGACCGTTATATATAACACGGTAAGGAAACACCAAAACTAGACCT
Source organism: Somniosus microcephalus (assembly GCF_052327205.1). Classification (NCBI taxonomy): domain Eukaryota; kingdom Metazoa; phylum Chordata; class Chondrichthyes; order Squaliformes; family Somniosidae; genus Somniosus; species Somniosus microcephalus. The sequence continues at coordinate 173,418,571 of NC_140987.1, forward strand.
GTATGTATTACAAGATGGAGGACCACCATTACTGGGACGTGAATGGATCCGGAAAATACAACTGGATTGGCATTCCATACAGGCACTGACTGTGGCTGACAAAAAGGATGACGACGTCACACCTGGGCGACTGTCAAAGATCCTAACTGACGCGAAAGAAGTGTTCCAGCAAGGACTCGGAACACTAAAAGGCATGACAGCGACGATTAAAATTGAAGAAAACGCAAGCCCAAAATTTTTTAAGGCCAGACCGGTACCTTATGCGATCCGCCCAGCCGTCGAAGCAGAGCTGGAGAGTCTGGAACGTTCAGGTGTACTGTCCAAGGTAGACTGGAGCGAGTGGGCTACACCCATCGTCCCTGTGATGAAAAAGTCGTTGAGCAGCACGCCTGGGGAACCAAGGAAGGTTTGCATCTGTGGGGACTTTAAGGTAACAGTGAACCCAGTCCTTCACACCGTACAATATCCACTTCCGCGGATTGAAGATATTTTCGCCTCGCTATCTGGAGGGAAACGCTTCACCAAGATTGATCTGGCCCAGGCGTATCTGCAAATGGAGGTAGAAGAAGCATCAAAAAAATACCTCACAATCAACACCCATAAAGGTCTCTACCAATACAACCGGCTGGTATTCGGGGTAGCATCAGCTCCGGCTATTTGGCAGAGGGCAATGGAACAAGTCCTGCAAGGGATCCCAGGGACCCAGTGTTATTTGGACGACATCCTGGTCATGGGCGAAAATGACAGTGATCACCTTGCCAACCTGGAGCAGGTGCTCACTAGATTGCAGGAATACGGGCTCCGAGCTAACCGCCCCAAATGCGAGTTTTTTAGAAAACAGATCTCGTATTGTGGCCATGTTATCGATAAAGAGAGGTTACATAAGTCCCCAGAGAAGATTGAGGCAGTAGTCAAGGCTCCAGCACCGGAAAATGTGTCACAACTGAGGTCGTTCCTCGGGCTGGTAAACTACTACCATAAGTTCTTGCCAAATTTGTCTATAATACTACACCCACTGAACACCCTACTGCAAACTGGGGTGCCATGGAAGTGGAATGACGAATGTAGACGAGCTTTCCAGAAGAGCAAAACACTAATCACATCGAAAGAGGTATTGGCCCATTACAACCCAGCGTTACCAATTCGGTTGGCTTGTCATGCGTCACCCTACGACATTGGAGCGGTGCTGTCGCACAAATTCTCGGACGGCTCAGAGAGGCCAATAGCCTTTGCATCACGATCACTAACCTCAGCCGAGCGTAACTACGCCCAGATTGACAGGGAGGCACTCAGCCTAGTGTGGGGAGTGAAAAAGTTCAATCACTATCTGCACGGGCAGAAATTCACCTTGCTGACTGATCACCAGCCTCTTGTCTCCATTTTTAATCCGAAGAAGGGTGTTCCGGTGATGACTGCGCAACGACTACAAAGATGGTCACTTTTTCTAGGGGCGCACCACTATGAGATTGAATATAAGGGCACGAAACAGCATGGAAATGCTGATGGGCTATCACGCCTGCCACTGCCTACTGCGGAGGAAGCACCAGCAGTGGATCCTGTTGAAATATTCCATTCGACTATAGTTGAATACCTACCGGTAACTAACGCTTGTATCGAAAAGCAAACCCGAAATGACCCGACACTGTCTCGGGTATATGATTTGACGGTGAAGGGATGGCCAGCACATGGCGACTCACTGTTGCCAGCATTCTCGACAAGGAGAGAACAGCTGTCAGTGTGCCGGGGGACCTTGATGTGTGGATCCCGAGTGGTAATTCCACCCAAGTTAAGGGAGAGAGTGCTCAATGAGCTTCATGAGGGTCATCTGGGAGGGGTAAAAATGAAAAGCCTAGCTAGGGCTTATGTGTGGTGGCCGGGAATCGCTAAACAAATCGAGGACCTGACCAAGAGCTGCTCAGGATGCCAGAAAGTCCAAAATGTACCACCACAGGCCCCTCTACACCCATGGGAGTGGCCCTCATCTCCATGGCAACGGGTGCATATTAATTTTGCTGGTCCATTCATGGACTCAATGTTTTTAATAGCCGTGGATGCGCACTCGAAATGGCCTGAGGTCATCAAAATGTCCTCCACCACCACGGAGAAAACTATTGCAGTCCTACGGACCATTTTTGCCAGGAATGGCTTGCCAGAACAGATTTGCTCCGACAACGAACCACAGTTTGTGTCCGAAGAGTTCCAGAGGTTCTTGAAAAAGAATGGGGTAAGGCATTACACATCCGCCCCGTATCATCCAGCCACAAATGGATTGGCTGAGAGGTTCGTACAAACCTTTAAGAAGGCAATAAAGGCTATGTACAATGACAACATTCCGCTGCAGCACAAGGTGGACAATTTCCTGTTCGCCTACCGGAATGCGACACATGCAGTCACCAACCAGGCCCCAGCCATGATGTTCTTTAACCGAAAGTTACGATCTCGCCTGGATTTGCTCAGGCCAAACGTAGGAAGAGATGTTGAGAGTAAGCAATTCCAGCACATCCATGAGAAGCCGACAAGGAGCTTCAATGTAGGGCAACCAGTCTTGGCCCGCGACTACCGAACAGAAAAATGGCAGCCAGGAACGATATGCACACGGCAGGGCCCACTAATGTACACAGTGGACGTTGGGAAGAGCATCGTGAGACGCCATGCTGACCAGATCCTAGAGTCACAGGAACAAGTCAACCCCATGCCTCGCCCATACGTACCTGGTGATGAACCCGACGTACAATTAGCATCTACCCCAGAAACAGTCGCATCGGAAGCTGATGAACCAACCGACGACAGGGGGCCAGAATCGCCTCCGCACCAAGAGCAAGACATTCGGGAAAGGCGCTATCCAGAAAGGATCAGGAAGCCTCCCCAAAGACTGAATTTATAAATAGACTATTTTCAGCTAATGTTGCATGTTAAAAGTGTTAATTGTAATTAGTTTGATATTTAATTGTTAAATGAGTGTTATGGTACTGTTAATCTAAAAGGGGAGGAATTGTAATGTATGTACCTTTAAGGGGGGAACTACTTTCTACAGCTCATGTATACTGTAGTACCGGCAGTGACCACACCTGTATATAACGCTGAGTAGTAATCTGTTGTTTCAGTTGCAGTTTGAACCACGTTGAGTAAACACCTGTTGTACCGTTCTCTGCAGTCCTTTTATTATTACACGGACGTAACAGTCGTGAAGCAGGCGGAGGATGGTGACAAACATTTGAGGGCAGCCGAATTTGAGGAGGACACTCCATAATCCCTCACAGTTGACAGTGTCGAAGGCCTTTGTGACATCAAAGAAGGCCATGTACAGCGGTTGGTGCTGTTCCCTGCATTTCTCTTGCAATTGGCACGCAGTGAAGATCATGTCCATTGTGCCCCTTCGTGGGCGGAATCTACATTGCGACTCTGAGAGGAGCTCTTCGGCCACTGGAAGAAGGCAATTGAGGAGAATTCTTGCGATGACTTTCCCTGTGGCAGACAGCAGTGAAACTCCTTTGTAATTACCGCAATCGGACTTGTCACCTTTCTTGAAGATGGTCACAATTACGGCGTCTCTGAGATCCCCTGGCATGCTCTCCTCATTCCAGATAAGAGAATTGAGTTCATGAATTCACGCCAGTAGTGCTTCTCCGCTATGCTTTAGTGCCTCGGTGGGGATTCCATCTGCTCCCGAGGCCTTGTTGTTCTTCAGTTGTCGGATGGCCTTTTTAACCTCGTGCCGGGCTGGGGTTGTGCCGAGATGGTGGCGGGAGCATGCTGCGGGATGGAGTTGAGGACACTCACATCGAAGACAGAGTCACGGTTAAGGAGATCTTTGAAGTGCTCCTTCCAGCGGGCACTGACTGCCTCTCTGTCCTTGATGAATACCTCTCCGTTCTTGGCCCGCACTGGGGTAGGGCCTTGGGTGGTTGGGCCGTAGATGGTCTTGACTGCGCTAAAGAATCCACACACGTCGTGGTTGTCGGCTAGCTGCTGGATCTCCTGCGCTTTCTCCACCCACCATCTGTTCTTTAGGTCGCAAGTTTTTTGTTGGACTTCGGCCTTCAGGCGTCTGTAGAGCTGCTTTCTTGCTCTCGAGTTCTGTTGCTGTTTCCAGATCAGGAATGCCTTGCACTTGTGGCTTATTAGCTCCTGGACCTCCTGCTCATTCTCGTCGAACCAGTCTTGGTGTTCCCTGATCGAGTGACTGAGTGTCTCTTCACAGGTGCTGAGTATGGAGGCCTTGAGTGCAGACCAGGCGCTGTGGACACTGTGACTCTGCATCACTGGGAGTCGTCAGGTTGTTTGTGAGGCGCAGGCTTTCTTAGCGGAGTCTTTGAGTGCTCCAGCGTTGATTTTCCTGCAGCATTGTTTCTGTTGCCGCTGCTGTTATGGGGCTACGTTGATGGAGATGACAGAGCGGATTAGGCGGTGGTCTGTCCAGCAGTCGTCAGCTTCTGTCATGGCGCGGGTGATGCGGACGTCCTTGTGGTCCCTCGCTCGGACGATGACGTAGTCCAGCAGATTCAAGAAGGGTAGCAGGGATAAACCAGGGAATTACAGGCCAGTGAGTCTAACATCTGTGGTGGGGAAATTATTGGAAAAAATTCTGAGGGACAAAATTAATCTCCACTTGGAGAGGCAAGGATTAATCGGGGATAGTCAGCATGGCTTTGTCAAGGGTAAATCATGTCTGACAAATCTGATCGAATTTTTCGAGGGGGTGACTAGTGGGGTGGATGAGGGAAATGCTGTGGATGTGGTTTACATGGACTTCAGTAAAGCTTTTGACAAAGTCCCGCATAGGAGACTGGTCAAGAAGGTAAGAGCCCATGGGATCCAGGGTGCCTTGGCGCGTTGGATCCTAAACTGGCTGAGTGGCAGGAGGCAGAGGGTGATGGTCGAAGGTTGCTTTTGTGACTGGAAGCCTGTGTCCAGTGGGGTACCTCAGGGATCGGTGCTGGGTCCCTTATTGTTTGTGATCTACATAAATGATTTGGATGAGAATGTAAAAGGTATGATCAGTAAGTTCGCAGATGACACGAAAATTGGTGGGGTGGTAAATTGCGAGGAGGAAAGCCTCCGGCTACAGGACGATATAAACGGGTTGGTCAGATGGGCGGAAAAGTGGCAAATGGAATTTAACCCTGAAAAGTGCGAGGTGATGCATTTTGGACGGACAAATAAGGCAAGGGAATACACAATGAGTGGTAGGACCCTAGGAAGTACAGAGGGTCAGAGGGACCTTGGTGTACATGTACATAGATCCCTGAAGGCAGCGGAGCAGGTAGATAAGGTGGTTAAAAAGGCATATGGGATACTTGCCTTCATTAGCCGAGGCATAGAATATAAGAGCAGGGAGGTTATGATGGAGCTGTACAAAACGCTGGTGAGGCCACAGCTGGAGTACTGTGTGCAGTTCTGGTCGCCTCACTATAGGAAGGATGTGATTGCTTTGGAGAGGGTGCAGAGAAGATTCACCAGGATGTTACCTGGGATGGAGCGCCTCAGCTATGAAGAGAGGCTGGACAGGCTGGAGTTGTTTTCCTTGGAGCAGAGAAGGCTGAGGGGGGACCTGATTGAGGTGTACAAAATAATGAGGGGCATAGATAGGGTAGATAAAGAGGAACTTTTCCCCTTAGTGGGGGGGTCAATAACAAGGGGGCATAGATTCAGGGTAAGGGGCAGGAGATTTAGAGGGGATTTGAGGAGGAACTTTTTCACCCAGAGGGTGGTTGGAATGTGGAACTCAATGCCTGAAAGGGTGGTGGAGGCAGGAACCCTCACAACATTCAAGAAGCATTTGGATGAGCACTTGAAATGCCATTGCATACAAGGCTATGGACCAAATGCTGGAAAATGGGATTAGACTGGACAGGGATGGATGGGCGGCGCAGACACGATGGGCCGAAGGGCCTCTTTCTGTGCTGTAAAACTCTATGACTCTATGACTCTATGAGATGCCTGTGCTTGGGGCGAGGGTGTTGCCATGAAGCCTTGTACTTGTCTCTGTGACGGAACAAGGTGTTGGTTATGACAAGACCATGTTCTAAGCATTTCGACAGGAGGAGGGTACCGTTGGAGTTGGCTTTCCCTACCCCCTCTCTGCCGATCACACCTCCCCAGAGATCTGTGTCCTTTCCAACTCTGGCGTTAAAGTCGCCAAGGAGGACCAGCTTGTCGCCCGTTGGGACTCGGGACAAGGATTGTTCGAAGCTGGAGTAGAATTCCTCTTTGGTCTCCTCTGTGGCTTCCAGTGTTGGGGCGTACGCACTGATGACTGTAGCGCACTGGTTCCGGGCTAGGGTGAGCCGAAGAGTCATGAGGCGCTCGTTTATACCGCTAGGAGAGTCTCTGAGATACCCAACCAGTTCATTTTTTAATGGCGAAGCCTACCCCATGGAGGCGGCGTTCTTCTTCAGGTTTGCCTTTCCAGAAGAAGGTGTAGCCACCACCTTGCTCCTTGAGCTGGCCTTCCCCTGCCCGCTGGGTCTCACTTAGGGCGGCGATGTCAATGTCGAAATGTCTGAGCTCCCGAGCAACGATAGCAGTACGGCGTTCCGGTCTGTCACTGTTGGGGTTGTCCATGAGGGTCCTGACATTCCAGGTCCCAAACATCATTTTAAAGGGTGAAAGATGCCCGTGCATGAATTCTTTTAACGTGGGGCGGCCGTTGCACACCAGCTACCACATGGGCTTGACAGAGCAAGGTCTTGGTCCAATGGCAAGGGGATCCAAGACGATTGAAGACCAGGCTCTGCTACAACGGCCTAGCACACATACACAAACATACTGCTACTGTCCTTGATGTAAAAAGACTACTGAGCACTTGGTTTGAGTATAAAACAAGGCTTTAATCAACTGTTTCACAACCATGAGATTCTAGTTACATCACTAGTTCCTGGTTACAAAAACATCCTGAACAAGCTGGGCCCACGCCCGAGTATTTATACTCCTTGGACGGCGCCACCAGCTGGCTGCGCAGTGTTATTTCATGAGTCATTTTCCATGAATGATAAGATTCATGACAGTCCTTCTCCCTCCTTCCCGCAGGTCCTCTCTGCCTGGGTTTCGTAGGATGCATTGTGGTCCTCCTGACCTCGCTGTTGGCCTGTGCTGCACCTTCCCTGGGCCCCGACCCCGCTGCTGGTCCATGCTGTGCCACTCCTGGGCCTTGACCTCGCTGCTGGGCTCTTCCTCGCTCTTGGGTCCTGGCCTCGGACATGAATGATGTTGTCTCTCACAAGATCAAAAGACAAGATGGCTCCTGGGCTGGCAGCTCCCTAGGGAGCCCCTTTGCCATCCTTGGCCATCCTTTGCTCTTTTTTCCCCCCAGTCTCCTCTCTTCTGCTGTTTAAGTTCCCCTGGCTCTAATGTGGGTGCATTTTATCCCTAATTGCAAGTTCAAGCTGCAAGGTTAAAGTTACTTGAGCCCACTGCCCATCCCCCGACCATGCCTGTTCTTTGTTCTCAGTGAGCACTGGCTCTTCACTTAAACTTAGCTCCCAAATTCCCAGACCTCTCCGCCGTCAAGACTACGCTCCTCCACTAGACTAGTGATCTCGTGACTAGTGGATCGAGAGTGGAGCTCGGGGCCAGGGATAGCAAGAATATCAGTGCTAATTTCATCTTGTCTATCCTTCACCACCTGGCTATCCAACTTTTACATCCACGTTGTTTCTCCCAAAGTGGCTCACTTCACAATTATCCACATTAAATTGCATCTGCCATGTGTTTGTCCATTTCACCAGTCTGTGTATGTTCTCATAGAATCAAAGACATTTATGGCACAGAAGGAGGCCATTTGGCCCATTGTGTCTGTGCTGGCTGAAAAAGAGCTATCCAGCCGAATCCCACTTTCCAGCTCTTGGTCCGTAGCCTCCTAAAATTTGCTTTTACAATAATGCTCACTTTTTACTGTGTTGCCAAGTTTTGTATCATCCACAAACTTCAAAATTGTATTCCTATACCCAAGCCCAGGTCATTTATATAAAACAAGAAAAGCAATGGTCCTAATTCTGACCCCTGGGACACCACTCCATACTTCTATCCAGTCATAAAAACATCCATTCACTACTACACTCTGCCTCCTATCCCTTAGCCAATTTCGTACCCAAGTTACCATCGTCCCCCTTATACCATGTGCTTCTATTTTTTGAATAAGTCTGTTATGTGGTTCTTTATCAAATGCCTTTTGAAACTCCATATAAAACTCAATCGGGTTAGTGAGACGTGATTTGCCTTTAACAAATCTATGCTGGCTGCCCCTTCTATGCTTCTCCAAGTGAAAATTAATTTTGTCCTTGACAATCGTGTCTCGTAGTTTTCTCACCACTGACGTTAGACTGATTGGCCTGTAGTTACCAGGTTTATCCCTCTCCCCTTTTTTGAACAGGGGTGTAACATTTGCAATCCTTCAGTCCTCTGGCACCACTCCAATATCCAAGGAGGATTGAAGGATTGTGGTCAGAGCTTCTGCTATCTCCAACCTAGCTTGCTAAACATTCTTTAGTAAGTAATTTTCATGATGTACGTTCCAAACAACATCAGGCAGGTTGGCAGGTGTAAAACTGTTGCCCATTAAATTATTTCAATCCAGCATCTGGAACCTAAAAATATAAATTCTTCACCTTGTGTAGTGTATAAACACTAGCACAGCCTAGTTGGGCCAAATTGCCTGTTTCTGTGCTGTACATTCTATGTCATCTCAGGTTTTCAATTTGGAAACAAAATGCAGAATGTAATCATTATTTCTAAGAATTTGGACATGAGTGCGATGGCAAGGTCAATATAATGCTTCCCATTGCAGACAATTTTAATTCTTATAATGGAAACAGTGCTTGCAGGATTGTTTTCCAAATAACATTTTGCCAGTTTTCCCCTGACAATGCTGATTCTTGATGCAATGAGGATTTATGAGCATCAGCTGCACCCCCCCCCCACCACCCCCCCCCCAGTACCCTATGCAAACTAGCTTTTTTTTAATGTGAACCTAGACAGGGAGTGGCAGCATATTGTGCATCCCACTGAGCCCAATCCTGTCCCGACCTGACATTTACGCATGTGCATTTTCCAAAAAGCATCCCCGCATAATGATTTGAATTAGGAGCCCTCCTTATCCAAGGACTCTGAGGTCAGTTGGGAGCTCACCTACTGACATCCTGGCTGAGTTCACTAAATTGACATAGAGCAGGGTTTGAACCTGGGATCCACTGGCTTGTACGGTTTAATAATGGGTCAGGCAGCGTGTTTCGTTACTATCTTTAAATTTATTGGCATCAAAGATGTAGTCACTTCATCGGGCTTTGCTTACTTGCCATTCCCATGCATTCAACAAGAGTTTTAAAGGGTTAAAAGTCTCTAAATGAAAAGTGATTTGAACTTGTGCAAGATTAAAAAGTCAGATTAGCACTGAGCGAGGTGCTGCTCCTGAATTTAGAGTGATTCTCCTTGCTCAGCTGGATCCACTGAATATGCAACAAATCAAGCAGTAGCTGGTCGCATTGTTTCTGTCATCTGTGTTGCAGGAAAAAAAAGATGGGGTGCCAGAATTAATACTTTCAGTACAGTACAGTTTAACAACCATGCTAGACAGTGCAGAGAGCCAGTGGCTCAAAGCTGTCACTCCAAATGACTTGAGATTTCTTTGGCAGCGGAAAGTGCTGGGAAAGTGCTTACATTTTCTCAGATTTGTGGTGCTTATTAAGTTACCGTTCATCAAATAAGTGATGGACAGTTCGAAAAGCCTGTCGAGCACTCTTCTAAACTATAATGTATTTTGACGTTTAAATGCAAGATTTAAAAAGTATTAGATTTTGAAATTTCTTTTAAAGCATAAGTGTTCTAAGTAGTAATAAAAACAGAACATGCTGGAAACACTCAGCAGGTCAGGCAGTATCTGTGGAGAGAGAAACAGAGTTAACGTTTCAGGTCGATGACCTTTCATCAGAACTTGTTCTAAGTAGGGTGCTCAGTAAAAGGTTCCAAGATCAACTGCACGGAGCTATTTCACTGATGTTGCTGAGGAAAAAGATACAGTGATGATTTAATTGTAAGTATTCTCATCAATAAATGCAGAACAAAGGCAATAGTTCCTATGCGTAGCCTGAATAGGTACCAGATATCACATTATCGGGAACGGTAGCACAGTGGTTATGTTACAGGACTAGTAATCCAGAGGGCTGGATTAATGAGACATGAGTTCAAAGCTCACCACAGCAGCTGTGGAATTTAAATTCAGTTAATTAAATAAAATCTGGAATAAAAAGCTAGTATCAGTAATGGTGACCATGGTTTTATGAAAGGGAAATCATGTTTGACAAATTTGCTGGAATTCTTTGAGGATGTGACGAGCAGGGTGGATAAAGGGGAACCAGTAGCTGTCGTGTATTTGGATTTCCAGAAGGCATTCGATAAGGTGCCACATAAAAGGTTACTACACAAGATAATAGCTCACGGGGTTGGGGGTAATATATTAGCATGGATAGAGGATTGGCTAACTAACAGAAAACAGAGTCGGGATAAATGGGTCATTTTCTAGTTGGCAAACGGTAACTAGTGGGGTGCCGCAGGGATCAGTGCTGGGGCTTCACATATTTACAATCTACATTAATGACTTGGATGAAGGGACAAAGTGTAATGTAGCCAAATTTGCTGATGATAGGTGGGAAAGCAAATTGTGTGGAGGATGCAAAGAATCTCCAAAGAACATAAGAACATAAGAAATAGGAGCAAGAGTAGGCCAATCGGCCCCTCGAGCCTGCTCCGCCATTCAATAAGATCATGGCTGATCTGATCCTAACCTCAAATCTACTTTCACTCTCCATCCCACCCGAACCCATGTGATCTCCCGGGAGAGGCGAAAAACCAGATAAAAAACCCAATGTGCCAATTTGGGAGAAAAAATCTGGGAAATTCCTCTCCGACCCATCTAGGCGATCGAAACTCGTCCAGGAGATCACTCTGTCCCTGTATTTCCTACAGTACTTACCTTCTGTAAGAGGTGATCTCCACCCCAGCCAGGAACAGGCCCAATTTACTCTTGAAGGACTCCTAGCTGGCAGCCTGTTCCCGAGGTCTCCACTAATCCCTGTGAATAGAACCATCTCCTGAAATCTAACACAGAATTAGAACACAAGAAGTAGGAGCAGGACCAGGCTACACGGCCCCTGGGCCTGCTCCGCCACCCACAGGGCCATGACCGATCCGAACCTAGCCTCATGTCCGATTTCCTGCCCGCTCCCCGTAACCCCTAATTCCCCTTACTTCTAGGAAACTGTCTATTTCTGTTTTAAATTTATTTAATGATGTAGCTTCCACAGCTCTCTGGGACAGCAAATTCCACAGACCTACCACCCTCTGAGTGAAGAAGTTTCTCCTCATCTCAGTTTTGAAAGAGCAGCCCCTTATTTTAAGATTATGCCCCCTAGTTCTAGTTTCACCCATCATTGGGAACATCCTCACCGCATCCACCCGATCAAGCCCCTTCACAATCTTATATGTTTCAATAAGATTGCCTCTCATTCTTCTGAACTCCAATGAGTAGAGTCCCAATCTACTCAACCTCTCCTCATATGTCAGCACCCTCATCCCCAGGATTAACCGAGTGAACCTTCTTTGTACTGCCTCGAGAGCAAGTATGTCATTTCTTAAGTATGGACACCAAAACTGTATGCAGTATTCCAGGTGTGGTCTCACCAATACCTTGTACAACTGCAGCAATACCTCCCTGTTTTTATACTCCATCCCCCTAGCAATAAAAGCCAACATTCCATTGGCCTTCTTGATCACCTGCTGCACCTGCATACTAACTTTTTGTGTTTCGTGCACCAGGACCCCCAGATCCCTTTGTACTGCAGTACTTTCCAGTTTTTTGCCATTAAGATAATAACTTGCTCTATGATTTTTCCTGCCAAAGTGCATAACCTCACACTTTCCAGTATTATATTCCATCTGCCAAATCTCTGCCCACTTACTTAGCCTATCTATGTCCCTTTGCAGGTTTTTTATGTCCTCCTCATTCACTACTTTCCCCTCCCATCTTTGTATCATCTGCAAACTTTGATATGTTACACTCGGTCCCTTCCTCCAAATCGTTAATATAGATTGTAAAGAGTTGGGGTCCCAGCACTGACCCTTGCAGAACACCACTAGTTACTGATTGCCAGTCTGGGAATGAACCATTTATCCCAACTCTCTGCTTTCTATTAGATAGCCAATCCTCCACCCATGCCAGAATATTACCCCCAATCCCGTGATTTTTTATCTTGAGCAATAATCTTTTGTGTGGCACCTTGTCAAATGCCTTTTGGAAGTCTAAATACACTACGTCCACTGGTTCCCCTTTATCCACCCTGTATGTTACGTCCTCAAAGAACTCAAGCAAATTTGTCAAACATGACTTCCCCTTCGTAAAACCATGCTGACTTTGTCCTATTAAATTATGTTTATCCAAATGTCCCGTTACTGTCTCCTTAATAATCGACTCTAAAATTTTACCAACCACAGATGTTAGGCTAAGTGGTCTATAGTTTCCAGCCTTCTGACTTATACCCTTTTTAAATAAGGGTGTTACATTAGCAGTTTTCCAATCTGCCGGGACCTTTGCTGAGTTCAGGGAGTTTTGGAAAATTATTACCAATGCATCCACAATCCCTACCGCCACTTCCCTCAAGACCCTAGGATGTAAGCCATCAGGTCCAGGGGATTTATCCGCCTTAAGTCCCATTATTTTACCGAGTACCACTTCCTTAGTGATTTTAATTGTATTTAGCTCCTCCCCCCCTAGAGCCCCCTGTTTGCCCAGTGTTGGGATATTCTTAGTGTCCTCTACTGTAAAGACTGATACAAAATATTTGTTCAGCGTTTTTGCCATCTCCATGTTTCCCACCATTAATTTCCCGGTCTCATCCTCTTAGGGACCAACATTTACTTTAGCCACCCTTTTTCTTTTTATATAACTATAGAAACTCTTGCTATCTGTTTTTATATTTTTAGCTAATTTACTTTCATAATCTATCTTCCCTTTCTTAATCAATCTTTTAGTTATTTTTTGCTGCCTTTTAAAGACTTCCCAATCTTCTATCCTCCCACTAGATTTGGCTACCTTATATGCCCTTGTTTTTAGTCGGATACTATCCTTTATTACTTTACTTAGCCACGGATGGCTGTCTTTTCTTTTACACCCTTATTTCCTCAGTGGAATATATATTTTTTGAAAGTTGTAAAATAACTCCTTGAATGTACACCACTGATCATGTACCGTCTTACCCTTTAATCTATTTTCCCAGTCCACTCTAATCAATTCCGCTCTCATACCTTCATAGTCTCCTTTATTCAAGCTCAGTACGTTTGTTTGAGATCCAACCTTCTCACCCTCTAATTGAATATGGAATTCAACCATGTTATGGTCACTCGTTCCAAGGGGATCCTTTACTAGGACATTTTTTATTAATCCTGTCTCATTACACAGGACCAGATCTAAGATTGCCTGCCCCCTGGTCGGTTCAGTTACATACTGCTCAAGAAACCCATCCCTAATACACTCAATGAACTCTTCCTCAAGGCTGCCCTGCCCAATTTGATTTGTCCAGTTAATATGAAAGTTAAAATCCCCCATAATTATAGCTGTTCCCTTATGACAAGCCCCAACTATTTCCTGATTGATACTCCGTCCAACAGAGTTGCAACTGTTAGGAGTCCTATAGACTACGCCCACTAGTGTTTTTTTCCCCTTATTATTCCTTATTATCTCCACCCAAATTGTTTCATTATCCTGATCCTTTGACCCAATATCATTTCTCTGTATTGCAGTGATTCCTTCCTTTATTAACATAGCCACCCCACCTCCCCTACCTTCCTGCCTGTCCTTTCTGATTGTTAAATAACCTTGTATGTTTAATTCCCAGTCATGGTCACCCTGCAGCCATGTTTCTGTAAAGGCCACAAGATCATACCCATATGTAGGGATATAGATAGGCTAAGTGAGTGGGCAAACATCTGGCAGATGGAGTTTAATGTGGGAAAATGCGAGGTTATCCACTTGGATAGGAAAAATAAAAAAGCAAATTATTATTTAAATGGGGAGAGATTACAAATGCTGAGGTACAGAGGGATCTGGGGGTCCTTGTACATGAATCACAGAAAGTTAGCATGCAGGTACAGCAAGTAATTAGGAAGGCAAATGGAATGTTGGCCTTTATTGCAAAGGGAATGGAATATAAATGTTGGGAAGTCCTGTTACAACTGTACAGGGCGTTGGTTAGACCACACCTGGAGTTTTGGTACAGTTTTGGTCTCCTTATTTAAGGAAGGATATACAGGAAACTTTTTTTTATCCGGGACCGATGTGGTGCCGGTTCATCAAAAATTCCGGATAACCGAAAGCTATAGTAAAAGATACGGAGAGCTGAGAGCTCCGTATAAAGCAACAAACCCTGTTGCTTAGCAACAGGTTCAGAACAGTGGCCACAAGTTCCAAGTGTCTCTGTAGCTTAGCAACAGCTGCAGCCACACCCTTGCACAGCAACAGATCGAGGAAGGCAAGTACAATATGAAGTAAAACTTACCTGAACCTACTCCTGAATTTTGCCGGTTAACCGAGATTTCCGGTTATTTAGGTGCCGGTAAATCGAAAGTTTCCTGTACTTGCATTGGAGGCAGTTCAGAGAAGGTTCACGAGGTTGATTCTGGAGATGAAGGGGTTGTCTTATGAAGAAAGGCTGAGCAGGTTGGGCCTATACTCATTGGAGTTTAGAAGAATGAGAGGGGATCTTATTGAAACATTTAAGATTCTGAAGGAGCTTGACAAGGTAGATGCAGAGAGGATGTTTTCCCCTCGTGGGGGAATCTAGAACTCGGGGGCATAATTTCAGAATAAGGGGAAACCCTTTTAAATCGGAAATGAGGAATTTCTTCTCTGAGGGTCGTGAATCTTTGGAATTCTCTTCCCCAGAGAGCTGTGGAGGCTGGGTCATTGAATATATTTAAGGTGGAGATAGACAGATTTTTGAAAGGTAAGGGAGTCAAGGGTTATGGGGAGCAAGCAGGGAAGTGGAGCTGAGGCCAAGAATAGATCAGCTATGATCTTGAATGGCGGAGCAGGCTCGAGGGGCCAAATGACCTACTCCAGCTCTTATGTCTTATGTGAAGCTATCGATTGTCATAAAAACCCATCTGGTTCGCTAATGTCCTTTAGGGAAGGAAAACTGCCACCCTTACCTGTTCTCCTATACGTGACTCCAGACCCACAGCAATGTGGTTGACTCTTAACTGCCCTCTGAAATGGCCCATCTCAGTTGTATCAAAACCGCTTGGAAAAAACTGCAGTGGTTCAAGGGCACCTTCTCGCCACCAAATTCACAAGTGCAATTAGAGATGGGCAGTAAATACTGGCCGTGCCAGAGACGCCCACATCCCGCGAATGATTAAAAAAAATCATTACATTTCCACGATAAAATCAGGATTTACAGTGGATATTTTGCACATAACAGAAATGGGTCTTCAGCAGGCACTGCATTCACCAAATTTGTGAGTGAATGGAGCAAGAATCACCATACGTTATGATGGTCCGGAATTTGCGGTCAGAGCGTGCCTACGATCCGCTAACAATATTTGCATTTAACTTCAGGCTCCCAGGCTTTGGAGACTTCGGGCTCACGGATCCCAGGGATGCAGGCGGTTCGTAAGCTTCCCTAGGATCACGTGGGCCAGGTCCTCCAATCGGAAAGGAGGATTTCTAATATACTTGTGGGGATTCCATAAGCATGAACCCAATCCCCAAATAATTAAATAATTTATACAACTGGAATAAAAATAAACGTTCCCATTTTCAAATTTAATTAAAAATCCCCTCATTACAGCAAATACAATAAAAATATAATTTTTTGAACAATAATTTTCAACATTTTAATCCGAGCCAAAATTTGCATTAACTAATTTTAGGTGTTTGTGCATGAATTTTTAATTTAAGATTTATATTAACCCTTACGCTGGTGAAAGTAGGCCCTACACCTGCTTTTACCAGGCGTAAGGTTTTCATGGCCATTTGCTGGGCAGTAGTTGGACAAATAGCCCAACTCTGCGCCAGCGAAAGTGATTTTTGAGTCGGTGCGGTAGATCTATCAAGGCGAACCTTGACAGATCACAAGTTCTGGGTTTTCGCGCATGCAGAATCCCGGAACTGTGGGGCCTTTTAGAAAGCTTACAATGGCGTTCGCTGTGCATACGATGTCATCGGCACTGTAAAATCCTATAGTTATGTAATGTAAGCAATACATTTTACACTATTGAGTTAAATTTTAGATGAAACTTTTAAATGAAAAATGCGAGTCAAGTGGAGTCACCCTGGAGGCTGTCATTGATTGCAGTGAAACGTTTCCCTCCCCATCTTAAGTGAGAAGAGTTTGATGCAACATCAACTTAATTTCTGGTAAACATCGGCTTACAGAACTAATTGGAACCAAATTGACAATCTCACTCAGAGGGTTATAAGGTTGGCTTGTGAAGGAAATGTAAACATTGCATTCATGCAGTAAAAGATGCACTTCTGAGATTGAGGAGCAGTAGAAGAATTCATTGGTCCGTGTCTTACTTTAGCTGCAAGCCCCAGATGTTTGAAATGGAAAGGGTTCCATTCTCCAGCACTGCCTTCCTCACTCTAATCAGAAAAAAACAAAAAATATGTATCAATAATAAAAAGGACAGTGCCACGTTAAGTTATGTGGATATCATTAACTTCCTTTTGTCACCAGCTGATAGCAGGTACCTGCTGCTGGCTGATAATGGAAAGCTCTGTATTTTCTGCCTTATTCCCATTATTGTTATCTCTGTAAAGTTGTTGGATGCTCACAACACACAGTAAAATATTCTTCTGTTAGCAGAAGCCTAATGTTTTGAAATTTAATACAAACCTCATTATGCAGACATTTCTAGTTTCTCGCATAGATTAGCCAACAATATGACACCTTTTGGTGACCAGAGGCAGATTATGATCTCGTAATGGCTGCGGTCATTTATAGTCTCACCTTATTAACTGCACATTCACAAGGACAGTGCCCCTGGCTGAATGTTGCAAATTACTTTGCTGATGCTGCTCCTGACCTGGCCTCTTGGGGACATGTAAAAGCAACTGGGTGACTGTTGCTGTGATGTTAAATAGCAACAGAGAATACCGGAAATGCACAGCAGTTCGGTCAATATCAGAAGGAGAAAGTAAATCTTCCTTTATCAGTTTTTTTGTGATCCTGCTGTGCATTTTCAGTCTTTATTTATTTTTCTGCACTTTCACTTTATCTTGTGTCATTGCGATCTTCTGTTCTTCCCCGCAAAAGAAGATGCTTGGAGTAACGTACCTTGTATTAAATACAAGACTGGAGCTTGGAATTTCTCCTTTAACCTAGAATATTCTCAGTCACTCACTGAGTGTTGATGAGAACATGGGTAACAAAACGGCCCAAGGAATAGTTTTTTTTCCATGAATTACAATTTAAAAAAAAGAATAGAATGAAGATTGTCTTAATTTACATTCTGGATTGAGATAAAATGCTTTCCACTGACCCTGCATATTCTGGTAAGGTTAGCAGTGAAGGGATCCTGGCAACTAACAGTGGACCCACCCCTCCCCTTGCAATCTGGACTGGATATCCATGTTGTTTGCGGCACATATCTTCAATCTCTCCAAAGACGGACCGGGAATTGGATAAGCACCTGAAGGAAAAAAATTTGCAGGGCTATGGGAACAGGGCTGGGGAGCAGGACTAGCTGAGGTGCTCTTGCAGAGAGCTAGCACGGGCTCAACAGGCTGAATGGCCTCCTGTGCTGCTGTAACCATTCTATAATTCTGTGAGTTTAACTAGGTGAGGCAAAGCTCGGTTTGACTCTTTAAACTGCTTTATTCCGCAGTGTAGCAATTGCAGAGGTTTCCTTACTTGCCCACACATTCTAGATAATGTGCCAAAGCTGCAGCTTGTTCTATAAATAATGCCCCTTCTGTATTTTTCTTCCTTTCATTTTGAAGTTTTTGTTATTTTCTTTTTTTCCATTAGTTCTGCCTGTGTCACTTACTGGTAGAAAAGGTGCTTCTTTGTTGTTTCTGCAGATGAAATGTACATGTACAGACTGAGGAAACCTGCCAACGCAGTGGGTTGTCACATTTTCCTTTTACCTTTGTGACTGCAGTTTGAATCCAATTCCAAAAGATGGGCTGAAAGCTTCCCCTCTTTGCTGGTTTAGGTTATATCAGCCCATCTCACTGCACAGGCTTTCACTCTGCCGGGAAGTCTATTCCAAGTATTGATCACTCTCTACACGAAGAAAAACCTCCTGATACCAGTTCTAGTTTGAACCTGTGTCCCTTTGTCCTACTGCCATAGTTTTCTGGATCAGTCTTTTCCATATCATTTACTATCTTGTATACCTTTACAAGAGCACCTCTCTGGTACTGCCATTTCAGGCTGAAAAGCCCAATTCACTCCAGTCATTCCCCATAACTCTGACCCCTGACACTGGGGATTAGCCCAATGGCTTTTCTCTGCACTGCTTCCAGCCCTTGGTTTTTGACGACCAGAATCAGACACTACTCAAGATGTGGCCTGGACAGAAGGCCGTACAGTTTGATCATGACTTACTCTGACTTGTATTCCATGGTTTTGACTATGTCCTTTAACATTCTATTGACTTTGTTGATTGCTATATATATATATAATAATATACACACACACAAAGAAGTCATGTAACGCTGAGGTTCCTATGACTAAACGTGAGAGTGAAGTTCTTTTGGTTGATATGGTAAAATGAACCCTAAGATTAGGTTACAACATTCTGGTTATGCCCTTGTGTCTGTTTGGAAGACGCCATAGCCTGTCTTTTCTCTTTACAGGTGCTGACTCATTTGTGTATTTTGAGCATTTTCTGTTTTTATTTAGAAATTCCAGCATTTGCAGTTGTATCTGTTTTCTGTGTGTTGTGTATGTACCTTTAAGAGAAGAACTGATTTTATACTGCAGTACCGGCAGTGACCACACCTGTATATAAAGCCATAGCAGGCTTCTGTACTTCAGTCTTAAGTTACTCTCTGTTCAGTAAATACCTGTTATTATTGTTCTCCTGCAGTCCGTGTATTATTGATACTCGGACACTACACTGTGCACTCAAAATGTAATCTTGTATGGAGGGGGTCTTCATTCTGTTGACTCTTGTTTCAGATATTGTTGGTGCTCTCCATGGACTGGACTTTTAAATAAGAGAATTAGCAGTTGCAAGTGACATCATTATGGCATATATATTAGGAAAAAATTGCCATCAATTGCCAGTAAATCCACTGTCTGTTACCTGTGGAAAGATTTTATTTTAGAACATTATTAGTATCTTCACTGTCCCAGAACCAGATGTCCAGTTAGTTACAAATTAGATTAAGCATCAAGTTGCAGAACATGTTGTGCTTGGGCTGTCAGCATATGTGGCTTGAGCAGCTGGCAGCAACCAAAACTAAAAGGGCCATCTTTAAAACTTTTTTTACTGGGTGTTCCTGACTGCTGCCAGTCTTCCTTGAGCCAGTGAACACACTGCATCATAACGCCACATCATCACACTATCAGGTAGATGTGCACAGTGCTCCCTGCATAGGCATCGTGATATCACTTGTAACTGATACCACAGCAGTACTTTGTGCTTATGTACTGTCTGCTGTCACAGCGTGTCTGTGCATCCATAAAATACTGGAATATGCAATAGTTTACAGGGAGACTGCACTATTAGCTGCACTGTTAGGACATAAATGCAAGAGACAGCACCTGACCTGCAAATAACAGCAGCTTTGAAAAGACACTGGTGTAATAGAACATTGCACCATTAACCTTTTGTTACAGAGATTCTGGCACTCTTGCAAAAGTCAATCATATGCGGTGCTCATAATGTATGGGTCTACCTTACTATGAAAAGATCTCCTAAATACACCTTCAGCTGTGCTGTAATAACAACAGAAAATGCTGGAAAAACTCAGCGGGCCAGGCAACATCCGTGGAGAGAAATTAGAGTCAATGTTTCGGGTCGAAACCCTTTTTCAAAACTGGAAAGGAAATGAAATAGATCTAAAGGATGGCTGGGGAGGGAACAAAAGAAGTGAATAGACATTAAGAGGTATTCAAAACGAGACGAGATGGTGATAGGACTAGTAAAGAGACAAAAGACAGCTCAGATTAGGTGTGAAATGTACTGGCAGAATGAGAGACAGCTGCCATGTAAAAAAAAGAGGAAGGGGGGGGGCGGGAAACCCAAAACAAAGGGGTGGGGAGAAAAAAATATATAAGTAAAAATGTAATAGGGGCCGAGGTTATGATCTGAAATTGTTGAACTCGATATTGAGTCCGGAAGGCTGCAAAGTGCCTAATCGGAAGATGAGGTGCTGCTCTTCAGCTGTGCTGTGTTCTGTATGAAATAACAGAATACTGATTGGAGTTCAGAACCTCTTTCTTTGGAAGTTGGAATCCAAGAGACATAGCTGCTCAGTTTAGTCAAACCCAGCCTCTGAAGGAGCTGAGCTAGCTGAGAACAGTAACATATTTACAGTCTTTACCAGATGCTGGACTGCATACAGAACACTTGTTCAAGTTTTGATTGAAGCCCTTTGAGTGGGCCTAAAATTGTGGCTTCAGTGAATGAGCAGGATTGGAATTTCAGCAGCAATAAGAGAATGTTCATATGTGTTCATTGAACAGAGTAATTATCAACAGCTTTGAGTGGACTGGCACCAAAAGCATCTTAGAGACATGAGCTAAACAGTTCCATTGTTCTCCAAGAGGCTTGTGTGGCCTTTTAGAACTTTAAATCTTGGCTAAAACACACAAAATCTCCATGAATTGAATTCTTTTATGTTTTTTAATACTATTCTATTCATATTGAAACACTTCAATCAAATTTGGGGGATGCTGTTGATTGCCTTTCCACGTGAGATTGAATTGTACTGTTATTGTTGCAGGAATAAGACTTTTCAACCTTGAGAGCAATAAACATCACGTTTTGCTAATATACTATTCAGACATTTTATAGAAACTATTGTATCGAATTTTTGGTATATTTAATTGTGGATGTTCAATGGTATGGATGTTTGCTATATGTACTTCTGACCAATAGTGAAATCAGATTGTGACCTGGATTCTGAATCAGAAAATGCTGTAAACACTCAGCCGATCTGTCAGCAGAGAGAACGGACAAGTTACCTCCTTATCAGACCTGGAAAAAACTTAGAGGTGCACCTCATTTTAAAAAAGAACAAGGGGGAGGAAAAACAATACACACGCATATGAAAGAGGAACCAAAATGACCTTCAGGTGCTTAAATGGAATGCAACAACAACTTGCATTTAAACGAAACAGGAGATCATTCAAAAGTGGACATGGTATTAACATGAGACAATAGGAAGAAGCATAATAAAAAGCTATAAACTTTTAAGAGAACATGCGAATAGCTGAGGTGGTGTAGGATGTTTGGCAAAGTGGTCATATAAACTGCCTTTAGTTGTCTTGTCGTAGAGGTGACCGTACCGTGAGACAGTATACTAGACTAGAGGAAGTGCATGAAAATTGCTGTCTCATCTGGAAGGAGTGTTTGGGTTGGGGCTCTGGACATTGATGTGAGAGGAGGTGAATGGCCTGGGCTTGTATAGGAAATGCCAGGGGACAAGCAGCAGATGGTGGGGGTGGTGGAAGAGCAAACCAGGGTATCTCTGGGTGAATGACCTTCCTTATCTGTAATTATCTTGTACTCTTATGATTCGGATGCTTTAATCAGCACCAATTCCCTCTGTTTTCTACATTACAACAGTGACTACACTCCAAAAGTACTTCATTGGCTGTAAAGCACTTCGAGACATCCGGTGGTCGTGAAAGGCACTATATAAATGCAAGTCTTTCTTTAATAATAAAAACAGAAAATGCTGGAAATACTCAGCAGGTCAGACAGCATCTGTGGAGAGAAACGAGTTAATGGCCGGAATATTCTGGGGTTCGTGCAGGCACGTTTGGAGGTGGGTCGGCAGGGAAATTTGAAAAACCTTGGAGCGGGTCAGGAACCCGCTTTCATCCTGCCCCCACGCACCTTTTCCTCGGGCACGTTTGCCAGCACGGCAGTGATCTGAACAGCAGAGGTGGCCGAGGTAATTTAGATCACTATGAGGCACTTGCCAGATCCTTAAACCACTTTTTAACCATACTTTTCAAACTTTCTTGGATGAGCACAGGAATTATGCAACTCTGGAACTACGTCTGTGAACCTGAGCTGGAAGTTCAGTGGCCATTGATCCAGCTCATTAGTGCACAGCATGGAAAGTACAATAAAAACTCTCACCTGATAGCTGGTCACTTTCCTAAGGCAGATGCTGTTGCTGAGTTCATTGTCTACACAGATTTAGCTTTCTAGAGGTTGCAAGTCTTTTCAGCAAAGTCGGGATCCACTGTCACCTCATTGATACCACCTATCACATCATTGATAGATTGCTTCTGTCATCTGTACTTGACCTGCCATCTATTCCATCAGCATGGGTGCCGTTTATACTGTCTCCCCTTGGTCCTCAGAATCGGACCACGATGAGCCCCAACACCAACAGCACCAACAGCACCACCACCACCAACCTTCTCTTCAACCACCTGATGCTGCACACAACAGAGGGCATCAGTGCAGGGCTGCACCATGCCGGAGGCGATACCCCCAACACAGGGTATACAGGCAGAGGATGAGCTTCCTCAACATGACTGAGCAGCAGTGCCAAAGGAGGCTCGGGCTATCGAGCCAGGTCGTCGCTGACATTTCCAGAGGAGCGGGTGGACACGCCTTACCAGTGGCTGTCAAAGTCACCAGTGCCCTCAACTTCTTTGCCTCGGGCTCCTTCCAGGGATCTGCAGCAGACATTTGCAGCATTTCGCAGTCGGCCGCCCACAGATGCATCACACAAGTCACTGCTGCCCTGTTTGACAAGTCAACCAATAATATCAACTTTGCCACTGATGAAGCCATTATTACTGAGCGGGCACTAGGCTTTGCCACTCTGGCTGGCTTCCCACAGGTGCAGGGCGTCATTAACTGCATACATGTGGCCATCAGGGCACCCCATAATAACCCAGGAGTCTTTGTCAACTGCAAGGGCTTCCACTCCCTCAGTGTGCAGCTCGTCTGCAACCATAGGAAGATCATCATGCATATGTGCGCCAGATTCCCTGGCAGCTGCCATGACTCTTTCATCCTTTGCCAGGCCATCCTCCCTCAGCTCTTCACTCCTCTAAATAGACTTTCTGGCTGGCTACTTGGAGACGAGGGCTATCTACTGACGACGTGGCTCATGACACCCTTGAGGAGGCCAAGTATTGAGGCCCAAGAGAGATCTAATGAAAGCCATATTTCCACCAAATGTGTCATAGAGCAGACGATCGTCATGCTCAAAATGCGTTTTAGATGCCTTGACAGATCTGGAGGAGCCCTTCACTGCGCACCAGCCAGGGTCTCCAGAATCGTCATGGTTTGCTGCGCCCTGCACAGCATAGCGCAGCAGCGAGGATTGGTGAAAGTGGTGAAAATAAATATTTTTATCTGTGACATCACAGTAACGGAAATTATACACAAACATTTACGGAAACACCCAAGTGGTTACCCTTGTGCATCTAATTGTGTTTCATCTTTCTCTTACACATGCTTCTACGAGATGCTACACCTGTGGCTTCAGCAGAGGTAGAGGCAGCCTGCTCACTCCCCATATGAGTGACTGCTGTATGCCATGTGACTGTATGAGATGTAATTATGTCACCAGGTTGCTGAGATGTCTCTGTATCCCACCTCCAGCTGCTCTATGACTCCTGTCACTTCCAGTGCAACCTCCTCTGCTGCTGTTAAGGTGGCCAGTGATGGAGGGCCACCTCCGGTTCTCTCCTTCTCCCTCTTATTGTGGGCTCTCTTTTCTTGCAAGGAGGGAAAGAAGTGAAGGTTGAGTGAGAGTGATGGAATGAGTGTAAGGAATGGATGGGTTACATCTTTAGAGGGTGACTATGATGGAGTGGGGTGGCAGTGCCAAATGGCCTCCTTCTGTGTTATTAGTTGGTATGATTGCATTAGAATGAGGGTGAGTGTGAGGGGTTGTTAGTCAGATGGAGATGTGATAATGTAGATGGAGAGCGATGGGTGGATGTGCAAGGTATGTTGGTGTGAGTAATGATGTGCAGGAGTAGGGTTGGGAAGGCAGAGTGATGGGGATGTGATGAGAGGCACAGCAGGATGAATTTGAGTGTGGCTTTGTACTCCCCTTTCGTGATCTAATGAGACCATTGAAAATGTTTGCGGCATTGCATCCAGATCCTCCTGACCACATCCCTGCTGTTGACCTCCTCTGCTATTTGGAGCCAGGCTCTTATTGTCTGCTGGGGAGATCTCTTCCACCCTTCAGCAGGGAAGAGGACCTCCCTGTGTGCTGTCGCTCCCTCCACAAGCATATGGAGGGAGTTATCTGAGAACCTGGGTGCAGCCCTCTGTCTCTGTGCAGTCATGTTTGCCATCTTTGCAAAATTCCAGTGGTGCAGTGCAGTGCCTGCACTATCCTAGATAAACCTTCAAATGCAATGTGGCCATGGCTCCTTTAAATATCCTGGCTGAAAACGCATCATCGATGACGTGATCAGACTTGCACCATCATCAGGCCCGCTGGAAGGAGCACTTCGAATATCTCCTTAACCGAGACTCTGTCTTCGACGCGAGTGTCCTCAACTCCATCCTGCAGCATGCTACCCGCCACCACCTCAGCACAACCCCAGCCCAGCATGAGGTTGAAAAGGCCATCCGACAACTGAAGAACAACAAGGCCTCAGGAACAGATGGAATCCCAGCCGAGGCGCTAAAACATGGCGGAGAATGACTATTGGCACGAACACATGAACTCATTTCTTTTATTTGGAAGGAGGAGCGCATGCCAGGGGATCTCCGAGACGCTGTAATCGTGACCACCTTCAACAAAGGTGACTAGTCCGATTGCGGTAATTACAGAGGAGTTTCCCTGCTGTCTGCCACAGGGAAAGTCATCGCAAGCATCCTCCTCAATCGCCTCCTCCCAGTGGCCGAAGAGCTCCTCCCAGAGTCGCAATGCGGATTCCGCCCACTACGGGGCACAATGGACATGATCTTCACCGCACGTCAATTACAAGAGAAATGCAGGGAACAGCACCAGCTGCTGTACATGGCCTTCTTTGATTTCACAAAGGCCTTCGACACTGTCAACCATGAGGGATTATGGAGTGTCCTCCTCAAATTTGGCTGCCCTCAAAAATTTGTCATCATCCTGCGCCTGCGTCACGATGACATGCAAGCCGTGATCCTGACCAACGGTTCCACCACAGACCCAGTTCACATACGGACCGGGGTCAAGCAAGGCTGTGTCATCGCACCAACGCTCTTCTTCATCTTCCTGGCTGCAATGCTCCATCTCACCCTCAGTAAGCTCCCTGCTGGAGTGGCGCTATTCTACAGAATAAACGGGAAACTGTTCAACCTCCATCGTCTCCAGTCCAGATCCAAGGTCGTCCCATCCTCTGCCATCAAATTACAGTATGCAGACGACGCTTGCGTCTGCACACACTCTGAGGCTGAACTCCAAACCATCGTCAACACCTTCACCAAAGCATACGAGAGCATAGGTCTTGCACTAAACATCCGTAAGACAAAGGTCCTCTCCCAACCTGCCCCTGCCACACAGTACTGCCCCCCAATTATCGAAATCCACGACGAGGCCTTGGACAACGTTGACCACTTTCCATACCTCGGGAGCCTACTGTCAACAAGGGCAGATGTCGATGACGAAGTCCAACACTGCCTTCAATGTGCCAGTGCAGCCTTCGGTCGCCTGAGGAAGAGAGTGTTTGAAGACTAGGACCTAAACCCAGCACTAAGCTCATGGTCTACAGAGCAGTAGTGATACCCGCCCTCCTGTATGCTTCAGAGATGTGACCATGTACAGCAGGCACCTCAAAGCACTGGAGAGGTACCACCAACGCTGCCTCCGCAAGATCCTGCAAATCCATTGGCAGGATAGGCGCACCAACGTCAGTGTTCTCGCTCAGGCCAACATCCCCAACATCGAAGCTTTGACCACGCTCAATCAGCTCCGATGGACGGGCCACATCGTCCGCATGCCCGATACGAGCCTCCCAGAACAAGTGCTCTACTTGGAGCTCCAACACGGCAAGAGAGCCCCAGGTGGACAGAGGAAATGCTTCAGGGACACCCTCAAAGCCTCCTTGAAAAAGTGCAACATTCCCACCGACACCTGGGAATCCCTGGCCCAAGATTGCACAAAGTGGAGGAGAAGCATCTGGGAAGGTGCCCAACACCTTGAGTCTCTTCGCCGGGTGTAAGCGGAAGCCAAGCGCAAACAGCAGAAGGAGTGTACATCAACCCAAGCACCCCACCCACCCGCCCCTTCAACCACCGTCTGCCCCACCTGTGACAGAGACTGTAGGTCCAGCATTGGACTCATCAGTCACCTGAGAACTCATTTTTAGTGTGGAAGCAATTCATCCTTGGTTCTAAGGGACTGCCTAAGAAGAAGAAGACCCGCACCATTTAATAGGGCCGGGTAACATGCAGGGCTGCCTTGAATCTTGTCATTCATGTGGAAATTACTTATGTAATAATACTGGGCGGCCTGCTGCTGGCGCTGTCCAGGGAGAGTATAAATACTCAGGCATGGGCCCAGCTTGCTCAGGACATTCTTTAACAGGAACTAGTGAAGGACACAACTAGATCTCCATGTTGTAAAACAGTTGATTAAAGCTTTGTTTAACGCTTAGACCAAGTGCCTAGTAGTTTTCTTACGTCAGGCGCCATCAACAGAAAGTCAATTTCCGGAGTGGAATGGAATGAGGAACGGGGTCGCGACCCGCCCAGGTACAGAAAATTCCAGCCATCATTTCAGGTCAATGACCTTCCGTCAGAACTGAAAAAAGTTAGAGATATAATGGGTTTTAAGCAAGTGCAGAGGCCGAGAAAGGCGGGGGGGAGGAAAGAACAAAAGGGAAGGTCTGTGATAGGGTGGAAGGCAGTAGAAAGTAAATGACTAAAGGGATGATGGTGCGCGGCAAAAGGAGCCAGTTCCCTCTAAGTAGAGAATAGAGACTAAAATTGTAAAACCTTTCCTTAATCATTAGGTTAAGGGAAATGCCTAATCACCTGGTTGTTTTTTGTTTAATAAAAAAATGAACGTCTTTGGCAATGTTTTGGGGGAAGATCCCATACCTGCTCTGAAAACTTAGTTTCCACAGCCACTGCTGGGCAAGTTAGTGATACAAGGAGCTTTGTGCTGACTTAGTGGTTAAATAGTGGATTCTTCAGCGCAGTTGAGACCATCTACGGCCCAAGCACCCACGGTCCTACCCCACTGCGGGCCAAGAACGGAGAGGTACTCATCAAGGACAGAGAGGCAGTCAGTGCCTGCTGGAAGGAGCACTTCGAAGATCTCCTTAACCGCGACTCTGTCTTCGATGCGAGTGTCCTCAACTCCATCCCACAGAATGATACCCGCCACCATCTTAGCACAACCCCAGCCCGGCATGAGGTTGAAAAGGCCATCCGACAACTGAAGAACAACAAGGCCTCAGGAGCAGATGGAATCCCAGCCGAGGCACTAAAGCATGGCAGAGAAGAACTACTGCCGCGAATTCATGAACTAATTTCTCTTATCTGGAAGGAGGAGAGCATGCCAGGGGATTTCAGAGATGCCGTAATTGTGACCATCTTCAAGAAAGGTGACAAGTCCGATTGCGGTAATTACAGAGGAGTTTCCCTGCTGTCTGCCACAGGGAAAGTCATCGCAAGAATCCTCCTCAATCGCCTCCTCCCAGTGGCCGAAGAGCTCCTCCCAGAGTCGCAATGCGGATTCCGCCCACTAAGGGACACAATGGACATGATCTTCACCGCACGTCAATTACAAGAGAAATGCAGGGAACAGCACCAACCGCTGTACATGGCCTTCTTTGATCTCACAAAGGCCTTCGACACTGTCAACCGTGAGGGATTATGGAGTGTCCTCCTCAAATTCGGCTGCCCTCAAAAGTTTGTCATCATCCTCCGCCTGCTTCATGACAACATGCAAGCCGTGATCCTGACCAACGGTTCCACCACAGACCCAATTCACGTACAAACCGGGTCAAGCAAGGCTGTGTCATCGCACCAACGCTCTTCTCGATCTTCCTTGCTCCAATGCTCCATCTCAGCCTCAGTAAGCTCCCCACTGGAGTGGAGCTAATTTGTAGAACCTCCGTCGCCTCCAGTCCAGATCCAAGGTCGTCCCATCCTCTGTCGTCGAATTACAGTATGCAGACGACACTTGCGTCTGCGCTCACTCGGAGGTCGAACTCCAAACCATCATCAACACCTTCACCAGAGCGTACCAGAGCATGGGCCTTACACTACAGATCCGTAAGACAAAGGTCCTCTACCAACCTGCCCCCGCAACACACTACTGTCCCCCGATTATCAAAATCCAGGTCAAGGCCTTGGACAACGTGGACCACTTTCCATACCTCGGGAGCCTACTGTCAACAAGGGCAGACGTCGACAACGAAGTCCAACACCGCCTTCAGTGTGCCAGTGCAGCCTTCGGTCGCCTAAGGAAGAGAGTGTTTGAAGACCTCAAACCCGGCACTAAGCAGCAGTGATACCCGCCCTGCTGTATGCCTCAGAGACCTGGACCATGTACAGCAGGCATCTCAAAGCACTGGAGAGGTACCACCAACGCTGCCTCCGCAAGATCCTGCAAATCCATTGGCAGGATAGGCGCACCAACGTCGGTGTTGTTGCTCAGGCCAACATCCCCAGCATCGAAGCTGTGACCATGCTCAATCAGCTCCGATGGACGGGTCACATTGTCCGCATGCCCGATATGAGACTCCCAAAACAAGCGCTCTACTCGGAGCTCCGGCACGGCAAGAGAGCCCCAGGTGGGCAGAGGAAACGCTTCAAGGACACCCTCAAAGCCTCCTTGAAAAAGTGTAACATTCCCATCGACACCTGGGAATCCCTGGCCCAAGACCGCACAAAGTGGAGGAGAAGCATCCGGGAAAGCGCCGAGCACCTCGAGTCTCTTCGCCGGGAGCAAGCGGAAGCTAAGCGCAAACAGCGGAAGGAGCGCACGTCAACCCAAGCACCCCACCCACCCGCCCCTTCAACCACCGTCTGCCCCACCTGTGACAGAGACTGTAGGTCCTGCATTGGACTCATCAGTCACCTGCGAACTCATTTTTAATGTGGAAGCAAGTCATCCTCGGTTCCGAGGGACTGCCTAAGAAGAAGTACTCAACCAAACAAGATAAAAGGTCCCTGATTTGATCGTTAGTTGACCTTAGCTTGGGAGGGCACAACAATTGACTTAAGTGTTCCAGGTGTAGGGTGGGGAGAAAATCAACTTCCCAGTTCTGATCATTACACAATGTGGACCCCTGTAGGAAAAGGCTGTGTGGTAATCTGATGAGGTGATGTGAACAGGATTTAGCTCAACTCTAGTCTTTCCCTCCCCCCAACTTGTCTAGGCTCAGAAATAAAGATTGATGTTTTGAAGTGAGTGCTTCATTGTCAGTGGTGCTGTCCTTCAAGGGAGGCTTCAAACCTAAACTAGGTGAACCTAGAAAACTGGCAGAGGCTGACTGACAACTTCAGAAAAATTGACAGCTCAAAAACAGTTGTGCATAATAAGACCAATATTCGGAGCTGTTTTGACTTGTCAGTTTTTTTTAATTTGTTACAGAATATAACTTGACACCACAACCAACTGGCCAGCATTTATTGCTATTGAAAATTCAATTTAAAAAGCTGCTCTTCTGAACCAATTTTGAGGCTTAAGGTTTTTTTTATATATTAAAAAATTGGAAATTGCATAAACAATGAATTTTCTTTTTGGGAATTTGTTTTTAATAAAGACCGTATAATTTAGCAAACGCACTAATAATGTACTACATTTTCTGCTGCCACAGTCCTGGAGCATACCAGTAGTCTACATCAAGAAATTGTGCACCCCCAGCCCATGATTTTCTATCCATTCATTTGAAAAAGCTATTTATTTATACATAAATGCTTTAAGGCAGGAACATAAACGCAGGAACATAAGCACCGGAACTTGCCTTCAATTGGGAAAAGTGTTAGGGAGGTCCCCGAGGAGGTAAAATGGGCTGCCAACAGGTCTGGGAACAACTGATAGTTCGGAAGGGGTAATTTGGGCCCCATTCTCCTAGGCCCTCTACCCCCACAAGGCTGTTAGGCACTGCTCCCCTCAATATTGCCACATTCCAAGGAACCTCCAATACTGCCAAACTGTGCACTCCCCCCTTCCTCCCATGCTCCAAAACCTTTCCTCAGTCCTGTTGGATGCCAGGAACCCCTCTTCAGCCTACCTCCGCACCCAAACTCAAAATTCCAGGATGCCTGGTCAATGTTTACAAACCCCTAGTCTGCACTCCCAGTGCTCTCAGACCTTATACTAACCTCTTCAGTGCTCCCAGATTCTAGGGTCCCTAAACCTGCCCCGTTGTTCCCAGAACCTCCCTCTCCAGTGCACCTGGAACCCTGCTGCACCTCCACCCTGTGACCCCCTCTTAAAGTACTTATACACCCTAAGACCACATCCTAGTACCGCAAATCCCAGGTCCCCTTCCAATGCTCCCAGGTCTCGGGTCGCATCCAATGCTGATAAGTCAGTGGGGGCGAAATTGGGTACCTTTGCGCCTCCCATTAGCGCTTCCGGGGGGGCGCTAACGGCTTTGCGACCGGGCGTGGCACTGACATCGACTCCCGCCATAGTCTGCGGGAGTTTTGTGTCGGTGCTCGGCATTGTGCCCCAATCTCCTTCGCCCAGAGATCATGACATCAATGCCGTGCGCATTGCCCCAGCAGTGCCCCGGACCCGAAATTGACTTCCGCCCCCTGCAGCAGCGCCGGTCAAAAACACCGACAGCTGCAGGAGGCGTGCATTGGGCAGCCGGCCGCTTCGGGGGGCAATGATTAAAGGCAAGGTGGCCGAGGTAAGTAAAAAAAAACCTTGTCTTTCTTGTTCCAGTTTTTTTTGCGGGTTCCTGCCCATGGTCGATTAGCCTGGCACTCTGTGGGATCGCGGTTGCCTTGGTGGTCCAGGTAGGTACTTTTTATACTGCAGAGCCTGCAGCGATGGTCCTTCCCTTTAGTGTGCAGCATTGCTGAAGTCTCCACCCTGCCTGCTGCCAATTGCGCTCCACTTCCTTCTCGGAGAACAGGCGGCGAATTGTTCAAAAGTTTGATATCGTTAGCACTAACATTTCAAACTTTAAAAAATTAGCGCCCCAAATGGGGCGATAGTGAATTTCTCCCCCAGTGTGTCTAGTAATAATGCTTGGCATACCACCACTGTTCACCCCCATGTGCAGTGCCATGAGAGATTTGCTCGTATTTGCTCCTGCTTTATCTTAGTCTACATCTTATTCTCACATATTCTTAGTGCTACTAAACAACTGAAATTATTGTAGTTTCAACTCTATTGTCCTGTTTAGGCAATCGATTGGACACAAGACCTCCATTCTGTCCCTCCCATGAGACTATCGGGATTGCGTATCCACCCAAAAACCACTTATTCACTAATTGGATGGCATCGAATGCAACATAAGTTAATCTAAATCCTTCCCAATGGCCTACCAAGGGGAAAAAAAAGCTTTTTATAAAATGAAACCTACCTATGTCACTGTGACTGCAAATGCAGACATCATGATGGCAGAAAATCTTATATTAGTATGAGATGCTTAGTTAACAGTGTAGCAAATTAGCATTAAAATGTCATCCAAATATTTTAATTTATTCTCCACATAGTGTAACCGATATATCTACTTATCAACTTGAAGCATGACTTGACGTACCTAACAGAAGCTGTCTAACAAGTATACCTTGTAATGCCTAACTGTAGCCAACAGAAATGTAAAACCCAGGATGACATGTGTTGGACCTTAAAGCAATAAAATGACAGCTTGTTCAAACAGCAATCTTGAAGTTTTTCTGCATAATCTGCACCTGCGTGTTTCCCAGCTCTATGATTGGCGGGAAACTAGAAGCGAAGAGCAGAGGTCAGTACGGTAAGCGCACAAAACTCTGCATTCCTGTAATTGACCTCTGCTGTAGAAACTTCAATATTTAGAAAGATTTCTTCCCAACACTGATCATTGCTAACAAGTAGGCTCCTTTGGGTCCTACCAACCCATGCACTGGGGGGAAAAAATAATTACAAGACAACTGTGTGACACTACAGCTTTAACAAAAAAATTGTCTGGAGACCACACGTCCTCACCAAAACAAAAGGCCGTGACTTGGCATACCTAATGAAAATCGAACCTCGGAGCTACAGATCGTGTATTTTATCAAGGACTCTTAATGTTATTCCCTGTAGTAATCTTGAGTTTTGGGAGGGTTTAATTCTATGTTTGCCAGTTTGGATTTCGTCCTGCAGCTCCTTGTTTTGCAAACATTCGAGACTGAATGGATGAAAAGGTAGAAAGGACAGACCTGGCAAATACACAACATGGCCTCTGGCAAGGTTACCTTTTGAATCTTTTTTTAATGCATGAACTGGTATACAGACAGCTTGACGGTTGCCACCAGTCTCTGATCAACAAAGGAGCACAGTAGTAATGGATTCTTATTCACATTTTATAGCAGGGACATTAGGTTCTGAAAGACAGCACACCCATATCCTGTAGCCATTTAACATGACAGTGGGGACCTTCCACTTAACATTGAAAAAGATCCTGATTTTTGGTCCTGATTATTTGATTAAATATTCACATCTGAAAGACCTGGTCAGATGAGTGGGTTACTACAGATCTATTGCCAGGCTTCGATGTCCGAAGGTATAATAACTGAGCAAAGGAGGAGCGAGGGCTTGTCATGAGAAGGTAGTAAGCAATTTATTACAGTTATTGGCAGAATCAACATGAAATATTTACAATTCTTGATGGATTTTTCAGCGTTACATCAGTGTGCATTCATTCATTACATGAAATCATTTATTAAAAGATAATAGCTGCCAGCGTAGCTACATATCCAAGCCAATTGGTGCCACTGCTGTGTAGTGGAAGGATGCAGGATCACTGCTGTAACTCCACATAAATTCTTGTGCATAAACTTTTAAAAAGATATTGATTACACGCATTTATTATGTAGGGAATAATAAGCACCTGTGGGAGTTAGTAGAAATACAAATCATCGAAAGTTTCAACAGAGCTGCAGCAGGGTGGTTCATAATTCTAGGACAATACGGACATTAAATTAGTTCCAATATTTTCCACTTAGTCACCATTCGCTCACCCAGTCCCCATTGAGACCACATTCCCTTAGCTGCTCAACCTCCATCCTCTGTACTCTCTGAACACATATCATCCTCTGGGCCCCTTACATGAACCCCTCATCACTCAGCTCTTGTTATCTCCCACTTTGACCCCTCCCCCGCCAACTGGAACACCAGCCCCCATGCCCTCCTCTACAAACCTCATCCAAAATCCCCTTTTCCCCTTCCAATCCCCTCCCTAGTCTTACCCAAAGACCTATTCTACTATCCACCCACCCCACTCCGCTCATCCACCAATTCCCCTATAAGAACATAAGAAATGGGAGCAGGAATAGGCCATTCAGCCCCTTGAGCCTGCTCTGCCATTTAATGAGATCATGGCTGATCCGATTTTGGCCTCAACTCCACTTTCCTGCCTGTTCCCCATAACCCTTGACTCCCCTGTTGCTCAAAAATCTGTCTATCTCAGCCTTGAATATATTCAATGTCTCAACATCTACAGCTCTCTGGGGTAAAGAATTCGAAAGATTCGCGACTCTCTGAGAGAAGAAATTCATCCTCATCTCCGCCTGAAATAGGCGATCCCTTATTCTGAGACTATGCCCCCTCGTTCTAGATTCCCTGACGAGGGGAAACATCCTCTCAACATCTACCCTGTCCAACCCCTTCAGAATCTTGTATGTTTCAATAAGATCACCTCTCATTCTTCCGAATTCCAATGAGTATATGCTCAACCTTTCTTCATAAGACAACCCTTCCATCCCAGGAATCAACCTAGGGAACCTTCTCTGAAATGCCTCCAATGCAAGTATATCCCTCCTTAAATAAGAGGACCAAAACTGTACGCAGTACTCTAGGTGTGGTCTCACCAGCGCCCTATACAATTGCAGCAAGACTTCCCTGCTTTTATACTCTATCCCCCTTGAAATAAAGGCCAACATTCCATTTACCTTCCTAATTACTTGCTGCACCTGCATGTTAACTTTTTGTGTTTCATGTATGATGACACCCAAATCCCTCTGTACCACCGCATTCTGTAGTCTTTCTCCATTTAAATAATATTTTTCTTTTCTATTCTTCCTACCAAAGTGAATAACTTCACATTTTCCCACATTATACTCCATCTGCCAAATTCTTGCCCACTCACTTAACCTATCTATATCCCTTTGCAGACTCTTTGGGCTGGATTTTATGAATGGAGACATGTTGGAGGCGGGACTGCTGCTTGCCGAGTTTCAGTCCCGCCTCCATCAGCTTCTGGCCAACCAGTGGGACTTTCCCCTGATTGACCTTGTTAAGACCATCCGGCGGGCTCAGCAGGCCAATTAGGGGGAAGTCAGTGACAGAGCATGTCAACGTATGATGTGTCATCTGTCAAGAAATTTTGAAAGAAGAAATGTCATCGTTTGACAGCTCTGTGAAGCTGTCAAACACTGACATTCTGTGTAGTTTGATGAGTCCTTGTGTTCAGGACTCATCAAACCGTTCTACTTTGCAGAAATCAGCTGGCTGTTGTATCGGAGGATGCAACAGCCAGTCTGTGATCTCTACAATGGAGATGTTGGGGACTCCGGCTCCACAGCGGCTGAAGGCTGTAGGTAGAAACAAAGGTAAGTTAACATTTTCTAACACTTTACACTCACCTCACATACTTACCACTCCACACTTGCACCCATCACTCACCTCTACATCACACTTTCAAACCCCTCCAACCCCCGCAGACCTCCTACTCGCCTCCTACACCCCGGCGGGGTTCCACCAGGTCGGGAAGCCCGTACTTCAGGATAAAAAATGGGGATAATCCTATTTTCTGCCTGTTAAACCTGTTAACA
The DNA here is from genome assembly GCF_052327205.1 of Somniosus microcephalus. Taxonomy (NCBI): domain Eukaryota; kingdom Metazoa; phylum Chordata; class Chondrichthyes; order Squaliformes; family Somniosidae; genus Somniosus; species Somniosus microcephalus. The sequence goes on from NC_140987.1 coordinate 173,453,698, forward strand.
GGCAGTTAATAGGCTTTTAATCCCTTCCCGCCTCCAAGGAGACGGGACCCGGGGTGGGACAGCTTCCAACCTCCTGGCGAGAAGGCACGGAGGCAGGTTGGGGGCGGGTTTGCCACCCGCCCCCAAATTCTGTCACTTTCTCGGCAGTCCTGCCTCCTCAGGGCTGATAAAATCCAGCCCTTTATGTCCTCCTCACAACTTGCTTTCTCACATAACTTTGTATCGTCCGCAAATTTGGCTACAATACACTTGCTTCCTTCATCCAAGTCATTAATATAGATTGAAAATAGTTGAGGCCCCAGCACTGATCCCTGTGGCACCCCACTAGTTGAAGATTGTCATCCTGAAAACGACCCATTTATCCCGACTCTCTGTTAGTTAGCCAATCCTCTATCCATGCTAATATATTACCCCCAACCCCATGAGCTCTTATCTTATGCAGTAACCTTTTATGTGGCACCTTGTCGAATGCCTTTTGGAAATCCAAATACACTACATCTACTGGTTCCCCTTGATCCACCCTGCTCATTACCTCCTCAAAGAACTCTAAATAGATTTGTTAAACACAATTTCCCTTTCATAAAACCATGTTGACTCTGTTTGATTGTATTATGATTTTCTAAATGCCCTGCTACTACATCCTTAACAATGGATTCGAGCATTTTGCCAATGACAGATGTTAGGCTAACTGGCCTATAGTTTCCTGCTTTCTGTCTCCCTTTTTTGAATAAGGGCATTACATTTACGGTTTTCCAATCCGCAGGAACTTTTCCAGAGTCAAGGGAATTTTGGAAGATTACAACCAACGCATCCACTATCTCTGTAGCCACTTCTTTTAAGACCCTAGGATGCAGGCCATCAGGTCCGGGGACTTGTTGGCCTTTAGATCCATAAGTTTGCCTAGCACTTTTTCTCTAGTGATGGTAATTGTTTCAAGTTCCTCCCTCCCTTTTGCCCCTTGATTTTCTATTATTACTGGGATGTTTTTAGTGTCCTCTACTGTGAAGACAGATACAAAATATTTGTTCCATGCCTCTGCCATTTCCTTGTTTCCCATTATTATTTCCCCAGTCTCGTCCTCTAAGGGACCAATGTTTATTTTAGCTACTCTCTTCCTTTTTATATACTTGTAGAAGCTCTTACTGTCAGTTTTTATATTTCTTGCTTGTTTACTCTCATAAGCTATTTTCTCCCTCTTTATTATTTTTTTAGTCATCCTTTGCTGATTTCTAAAATGTTCTCAATCTTCTGGCCTACCAGTAATCTTTGCAACATTGTATGCCTTTTCTTTCAATTTGATACCACCCTTAACTTCCTTGGTTCGCCATGGTTGGTTCATCCTTCTCGTCGAGTCTTTCTCACTGAAATATATCTTTGTTGAGAGTCATGAAATATCTCTTTAAATGTCTGCCATTGCTTTTCCACCATCTTACCTTCTAATCTATTTTCCCAATCCATTTTAGCCAACTCTCTCCTCATACCTTTGTAATTGCCTTTATTTCAGTTTAATACTCTAGTTTCAGACCTAAGTTTCTCACCTTCAAACTGAATGTGGAATTCTATCATGTTATGATCACTCTTCCCTAGAGGATCCTTTACAATGAGATCATTAATTAATCCTGTTTCATTGCACATTACCAGATCTAAAATAGCCTGTTCCCTGGTTGGTTCCAAAATGTATTGTTCCAAGAAACTGTCCTGAATACATTCTATGAACTCGTCCTCAAGGCTGCTTTTGCCAATTTGATTTGTTCAATCTATATGAAGATTAAAATCGCCCACGATTATTGTAGTACCTTTCTTACAAGCCCCCATTATTTCTTGATGTATACTCTGTCCTATAGTGTAGCTACTGTTAGAGGTCCTATAGACTACTTCCACCAGTGCCTTCTTTCCATTACTATTTCTTACCTCCACCCAAATTGATTCTACATCTGTAACTTCCGAGCCAAGTTCATTTCTAACTACAGTGAACTCTTTCATATCCGGCACCTACGGGACCGGGATGGTGCCGGTTGATGGAAAAATTCTGGATAACAGAGAGGTAGCCAATTTTTAACACAAAAAAAATAAAAACCACGGACTGACTCAGCCATCACGGGAAACACAGACTCAGAAAAACAAAAAATGGATGGATTTGGCAAGATTACCGGTTATCTATTTTGCCAGTTATTAAAGAATTCCGGATGATTAAGTGCCGTTTAAACAAGAGTTTACTGTATTGTACTGATCTCATCCTTTATTAACAGAGCTACCCCATCTCCTTTTCCTTTCTATCTATCCTTCCGAAATGTCAAATACCCCTGAATATTCTGTTCCCAGCCTTGGTCACATTGCAACCACGTCTCTGTGATAGCTATTAGATCATACCCATTTATTTCTATTTGTGCTGTCAATTCATCTATTTTGTTACGACTCATGCATTCAGATAAGGAGCCTTTAATTTTTCCCTACTCTGACCTTATTTGCTGGTGCACTCTTATGTTTGTCCCTTCCTGTCACACTCTGGTTTTAATTGCCCATATCGCTACCCTGCACTATTGCCCTGTCCTTTCTCTGTAACTTTCTATATTTCCCCTCACTTGAATCCTCCCCCCACCCCCCACTATTTAGTTTATTCTCTCGTCCCACAGACATAAGAGTAGAGTGAACATTCACGAGAATGATACCAAGAATGAGAGGTTATAGTTGTGAAATGAAGGCTAGAAAAAATTGGTGCTTTTTTCATGGGAGCAGAGAAGACTAAGTAGGATTTGAAAATTGTTTTCAAAATTACTCAAGGTTTTAAGAGGGTAAACGGTGAAAGATTGTTTCTGCTGGTTGGCGAGTCTACAAGGGAGCATAGACTGAGGATGATCACTAGAAGAATGAAAGGGGAAATTATTTTTTTCCCCACTCAGATTGTTCATAGAACATGGAATGCTTTACCAAAAAGAGGCTATTGAGGTGGACATTATGTTAACTCCTGATAATTCAAAGGCATTTTTTGCACTAAAAAAACCCGAATTCTCCAGTCGTTCAAATTAAGCAATGCAAATAACAAAGGAAAGTAGGCATCTAGTGCTAAGAAAAAGTTTAATTATCAGATAATTTTAAGCAATTTTAAATTAAGAGTGTACTGAATAACTAGCATTTTAAAAGGGAATTCGATAAGTCGTTGGGAATGAAAAATATAAAAGGTTACAAGGAAAGAGCAGAGAAGCTGAACAGGTAGTACCAACATGATGAGTTGAATGGCCTCCCTCTGTACTGTAATTTCTGTTATTCTGTGCTGCTCATTTCAAAACCAGAATGATTATACAACTGCTGGGGGAGTATGAACAATTTAGTGTCTACTGTTTGGAAATAGTTGACTTCTGTATAGTAAATTGATTTATTGTGGCGGTACCACTGGTTGTCCCTTACATTGAGATCCATAATTCCCTTTAACTTACCTTACTGTATGTTTAACTTACCTTTTGGGGCCGTTGCCCTTTTAACTTACCGGTTGGGGCCATTGCCCCTTTAAGACGCGCCCTAGCGCGCTGACGTCACGTCACGTACGACGTGATGTGCGTGCGCCGGCACAGCCCGGCCTAGCATCTTCGGCCTCAATGGCCAGCCGACGGGAGCGACACAATCTTCCGCTCCCGCGGCAAGCACCGGCATAGCCCGGCCTAGCGTCTTCGGCCTCAACGGCCAGCCGACGGGAGCAACGCGATCTTCCGCTCCCGCGGCAAGCACCGGCACAGCCCGGCCTCCCGACTTCGGCCTCAACGGCCAGCGACGCAACGACGCGCATCACGTGACGCCCTAAGCGCGGGAAACGCGAACAACGTGATGACGCCACAATACAAACGCGATGACGTCATCACGCTCCCCACAGGACTGCGAACTCAGTCCTCGTGGAGTCCCCGCTGGGACAAGACCTACACCACGGTGCTCCTACAGTCAGCCATCTTACCTGCTATCTTACCTGATGTAATTAGCCTGTTCCTGTAAATAAACAACTTATTTATAGTTCGTCGAAGTCAAACTCTCTTATTTAGTGGCGATCTACACGAACCGCTACATTATAACATTACAAAAAATTAAGGGCCCCACTCTGTGGTTGTGAACCATATTAAGGAGAAGTTTTGAGGGTTATCTCTCAGGTGTTTGCCAAGTTTGGCAAGGCAGCAGTGGGGATACAACTGTTGGACTCAGCAACACCAGAGTGGAGAGGGCAAAATCCTGATGGGGCTCCTGTTGCTGATCCCTATTCACTGACCTCTGTTGGAAGGTGCACTTGTTTGGATGTTGGGTAAGAACAAGATTGGACCCAGCCATGATATTCCTCCCCCCGCCACCCCATACACCCCCATCCGAGTGCAATATACCCATTGGCGCTGTCTACATTCAAGCATTAAAAATGACTATTTAAGCAAAGTACTAAAAGACTGCTGGCACCGGCAAAACTGTATTGCAACACGAGATGCTGCCTTCGGGGTAGGGGGAGAAAAGTTGGGTGGAGGTAATTAATGTAACATTGTTGGTACTAATGTATTGTGGAGCTTGTTACAATTTCTACCAACACACAGTGATGTGTCAGATGACATGTCAGGTCCTCATTGCTTTGACTTCATGCATCATAAAATATTTGTAGATTTGTGCATTTTCTCTGATATCTTTTCATAAAGACATTATTGCTATCCTTACTACAGTTCAATGAGTTACTTTTAGCAGTCAGTGATAGTGTTGACCCTGTTTATTCTGATATTAAAAGATCAAATAAAAAGATCTTTGCAAAGGGAAGCTTGGGGGGAAAAATCCTCCTTTGATCCCAACAGCAATCTGTTTTATGTTCCATTTTACGGGCATCGTCTGGTTGATGTGCATTTATCTGGGGATTCTGCCGTTACAGTAAATCTGGTGTAAAAGTCAGCTCTGCATAACTGGACAGCCTCAAGTTATGTTGAAATGTTTTGGCATCCTTGATGCACTTTATTGGGAAGGATTTTACAAGTGTATTGAAGGCCTGGGGGTCAGTGAAGTAATGTTCTCCCAGTTTGTCTATACCATTGCTAGTGCATCTAATGGAAAGAGAAGTTACATTGCAATGGCAAAATTGCTGTCAACAAAATTATGGCCTTCCCCATAAGTGGTCTTTTTGTATGGAATGCTTCATATTATGAGTAAATGTGTTTGTCCAGTTTTGGTCTTCAAAAGATTTTTTTATTTTAAAAAATCTGTTCCATTTCAAACAATAGCCCCTCAGTTCATCATACCTTTTATAGTTGATGCAAAGTGGTTTCTACTTCACATTGTTGTAAATGACATAGTATAATTTTGCGACGTTGCCTGATTTAAATTTATGCCAATGCTCTGCAACTGCTGCAGTGTAACAGCAACCAGTGTGAAGTGAAGTTTTAAAAAGTTCAAAAATAACTTTTTAAGCTTCAATTTTAATATTTTTAACCTGAATAGAAAGCTGACTGTTACGTCATTAAAATTTGCTGGGATTCTACGGGAACTGATTAAAGCTCTATGCATGGGTACAGCCACTCATCCCCAGGACATCATTGTCCCTGGATAGTAAGGCACAACTGGCAGAGTGTAAGTTGAGTCTCCAGCCCAGTGTTGCTCTGAACATAGAAATAATTTGAAATATGACATGTGGTAAGTGTAGCATGCTTGTGAGGAACAGGTGACTTTGGACCTATGGTTAACATAAGAACATAAGAAGTAGGAGCAGGAGTAGGCCATACGGCCCCTCGGGCCTGCTCCGCCATTCAATAGGATCATGGCTGATCCGAATCTAGACTCACGTCCACTTCCCTGCCTGCTCCCCGTAACCCTTAATTCCCTTATCAGCTAGGAAACTGTCTATCTCCATTTTAAATTTATTTAATGTTGCAGCTTCCACAGCTCTCTGGGGTAGCAAATTCCATAGATTTACTATCCTCTGAGTGAAGAAGTTTCTCCTCATCTCAGTTTTGAAAGGGCAGCCCCTTATTCTAAGATTATGCCCCCTAGTTCTAGTCTCACCCATCAGTGGAAACATCCTCACCGCATCCACCCGATCAAGCCCCCTCACAATCTTATATGTTTTGGTAAGATCGCCTCTCATTCTTCTGAACTCCAATGAGTAGAGTCCCAACCTACTCAACCTTTCCTCATACGTCAACCCCTCATCTCCGGAATCAACCGAGTGAACCTTCTCTGAACCGCCTCGAGAGCAAGTATATCTTTTCTTAAATATGGAAACCAAAACTGCACGCAGTATTCCAGGTGTGGCCTCACCAATACCCTGTATAACTGCAGCAAGACTTCTCTGTTTTTATACTCCATCCCCCTTGCAATAAAAGCCAAGATTCCATTGGTCTTCCTGATCACCTGCTGCACCTGCATACTAACTTTTTGTGTTTCATGCACCGGGACCCCCAGATCCCTTTGTACTGTAGCACTTTGCAGTTTCTCTCCATTTAGATAATAACTTGCTCTTTGATTTTTTCTGCCAAAGTGCATAACCTCACACTTTCCAACATTATATTGCATCTGCCAAATCTCTGCCCACTCACTTAGCCTGTCTATGTCCTTTTGCAGGTTTTTTATGTCCTCCTCACTCACTGCTTTCCCTCCCATCTTTGTATCGTCGGCAAACTTGGATATGTTGCACTCGGTCCCTTCCTCCAAATCGTTAATATAGATTGTAAAGAGTTGGGGTCCCAGCACTGACCCCTGCGGAACACCACTGGTTACTGATTGCCAGCCCGAGAACAAACCATTTATCCCAACTCTTTGTTTTCTGTTAGATAGCCAATCTTCCACCCATGCCAGTATATTACCCCCAATCCCGTGATTTTTTATCTTGATCAGTAATCTTTTGTGTGGAACCTTGTCAAATGCCTTTTGGAAGTCTCCACGGTTGGGTGTTTCCTTGCCTCATGTATGGGTCTGTTGTTGACCAACTGATAGAGATTGATTGCTATGATTAATCAGCAACTCCATTATTGTTGTATCATGTGACTAACAGGATGGTAGAACGTGAACTAGATGGACCTTGGTCTTTTATGTCGAGCAATTCTTATGTTCCGAACACATACTGGTTCTTAAGCCAGTGCCTGTAGTATAACAACCCCCTTAGAAACTTGTTAACACATTTGAAGGAAGAAAAGTAAACACACTTTCTGGCAGGCTGGTTAATCAAATCTTCTATTTAAGCTCTGAGGAAGTTAAGATAACTTGCAGAAGGACCTCAGATAGGCAGGTATAAATGCTGCTTCTTTCAATGTGAAGAGCTTTCAAGCAGTATTAGATATTTTGTGCTGGAGTCTAATTTGGACCATTCTTGAAATAATTTTGCATACAGCTTCTTGCATGGTTGGGGGAGCGGAATTTAACCTTTAGTTGACCCTAGTTTGGGGTTTCAGGCGTTTCTGGTACCCTGTCAAGAGCCATGTGGATATTTGCTTTCGTTCACTTCCACTCTGGAACATGGAAAATCAGTTTCTGATTCTGTTTCAAGTAACAGTGCAGGAGACATTTTTTGGGGCTGTGAAGATGAAAAGCTACATTTTGAATGTATTTACTAGCCATTTAACTTGAAACATCACTAACGTCACACCACTGACAAGCTGCTAAGAGGCAACTAACTCTGAAAGTCAAATTGTACTTGTTCAAGAATTTTTTATAAAAAACTAAGGCAAAATCCATGTTTTTCTGAAGATGTGATTTAATTACAAGAGTTTGCCACTGCACATTTTTTGTAGGTATAAGTATAATGTTGCAGTTATGTTGTAGTATTTGAAGATATGTCAAACTATGAGCAATAATGCATAGCTAACTATAAATAACATTATTTCATAACTTTGAAAGCTCCATTTCTCCCCTGTTTTCTCTAATTACACTGGAGTCCTCTGTTCAAAGGATTTCAATATCTTGCATGTGCAAAGGCCTTGTATTTATGCCATGTTAGATTGTATAGTGATATTGATGGTTAGTGGAGAAATTGTCCTCCCCACCCCCGTAGATCATCAAATCTCTCTGGAATTTCTTAAATAATTGTCACTTCCCACAAACATTCAAACAACTAATTATATATGTATTATGTAAATCAGAATTATGGTTACGTATTATATCATACTGTTGTAGGAAAAATGATTCCTCGGAAACTAGACTTTGAGTAAGAGAGACAACTTTATTAAATGACAGAGCTCTGGGAGAAGCGTCTGCAACCACGCGGTCTGCGAGAGCACCTTCTCTTCGATTGTAGTACGTGCCGAGCTTATATACAATTCCAAGAAGTTGGTTTTAGATCATTTACATTCATCCAATCAATTTGCTTATTAGCGCATATCGTTATTTTCCTCCAGTCAGGAGTTTACACACTCGTGTTGCCAATTCTGCCTCTTCAGTGATTGCGAAAGGTCTTTGTTCCGTCTTGTTCCGTCCACGTCACCGGCGGAATGTGATTAGTTCGATAATAGGATACTAGTGAACCTTGTTAGTCCTCAGTGATTCAATTAGTCCCAGTCAGGACACGAGATGAACTTTGTTCCAGCCATGCGTAAGCGTGGCATGTCTCATTGTGCAGTGATTCAATTAGTCCCAGTCAGTGAATTTGTTGTTTGTGTCTTTTCCAGCAAAATCTTGTCCAGCAAAATGGTCTTTTCCAGCAAAATCTTGTCCAGCAAAATTTTATTCTAACAATACCATCTGATTTTTTTCTCACAAATTTTCTCCTCACTCGCCCTCTCATGGATACACATTTGCTTGCATAACAACTTTAAAAGGTAATTGTGAAGTCTGTTGGGACATGTGCTATATAAATGCAAGTTCTTGTTCTTTCTCTTTAATTAGTTGACTGTTTGCTGGCTATGGCTCCACCGACACCAGGATCCATCTGGAACCTCACTAAGTGACTGTTATTTGTATATAAGCTGTCAGAATGATTATCATCAAAAACACAAAAAGTTAGTATGCAGGTGCAGCAGGTGATCAGGAAGGCCAATGGAATCTTGGCTTTTATTGCAAGGGGGATGGAGTATAAAAACAGGGAAGTCTTGCTGCAGTTATACAGGGTATTGGTGAGGCCACACCTGGAATACTGCGTGCAGTTTTGGTTTCCATATTTAAGAAAAGATATACTTGCTCTCGAGGCGGTTCAGAGAAGGTTCACTCGGTTGATTCCAGAGATGAGGGGGTTGACGTATGAGGAAAGGTTGAATAGGTTGGGACTCTACTCATTGGAGTTCAGAAGAATGAGAGGCGATCTTATCGAAACATATAAGATTGTGAGGGGGCTTGATCGGGTGGATGCGGTGAGGATGTTTCCACTGATGGGTGAGACTAGAACTAGGGGGCATAATCTTAGAATAAGGGGCTGCCCTTTCAAAACTGAGATGAGGAGAAACTTCTTCACTCAGAGAGTAGTAAATCTATGGAATTTGCTACCCCAGAGAGCTGTGGAAGCTGCAACATTAAATAAATTTAAAATGGAGATAGACATTGTCCTAGCAGATAAGGGAATTAGGGGTTATGGGGAGAGGGCAGGGAAGTGGACGTGAGTCTAGATTCAGATCAGCCATGATCCTATTGAATGGCGGAGCAGGCCCGAGGGGCTGTATGGCCTACTCCTGCTCCTATTTCTTATGTTCTTATGTGCTTAACTGCGGACATCACAGCCAAGCCTGATCCTATCCTCAACCGACATCCACACGTGCGCACTTTCAGCAGGGGCCACTGGGTAATGGCCTCTTTATCCCTATTCTAATTTAGAAGCATAAAGGCCAATTGTTGCACCTGTACCACTGCTTCAGCTGAGATAAGCTAACAGCTCAGAGCAGAGATTCAATTTAATCTCCATGGTCTATATGACTCGACTAGTTACTTGGTAAACTCGCTGAGCGATAAGTGGAGCCATGACATTTTATTCTTAGCTTCAAGCTTCGCATGGCAGCTGAGGTATTCTAATATGACCTGTAAACATGCACTTTGTAATTTTAGTTTTTTAAAGCAGATCAGCCACCCAACAAACACATGTTTGTTGGTGGAGTGGCGGAACTTTGAATAAGATTAAAACAAAAAGTAACTTCTGATATAAATCACATTGTCACTTCCAACTCACCATGGATGCACACTCCACGCATGACCAATATCTTAACTTAAAGTACACTAATCACATTAGTCATACTAATACCAAACAGGGAGGCTCAACACAATTAGTCGTGAGCTAATATTATAATGTACTATTATTACCCATATCTTATCTTACATCTGTTTTTGGAAGCATTTGAAAATATCCTCATGACAATTTTAAATGTGATGTGATGGTGATGCAAATCTTCCTTATGTTTAGGGTTTATTGATGTATTAATATGTTCCGCAAATCACAGACTGGTTGACCAGATTGTTGTAGGGATAATTCGTAAAGGAGAAAGACTCCCAAGTACACACATGAAACACACATAAATGCAGCAACTGTTCCTTGTATGTCTCTGTCTCTGACTGCCTTTTACATTCAAATACCATTCTTACATTGTATTTTACAACTAAAATGATAGCAAGGTCAATGTGATTTGCAGGAAGATCTTTACATGTTTTTTTAATTGCTGTCACATAGTTGCCTTTTCATTGCACATATTTATATACTGCCTCCCTCTACTCTCTTTGGGAGAGTGATGGTGAATGGACAAAGGTTGTTTTAAATTATATGTCATTTTGATTTCACCTTATCGTGTAGTAACATTAGATTCCCTTTATTCAATGGAACAGCTATGGATGGTAATTCTTGCAGTGCTGTATACCACTTGTGCTGAACTGCATTAAATGAGGCAACTGTTTAGTAAAAGAAAAATACTGCAGATGCAGGAAATCTGAAATTTAAACAGAAAATGCTGGAAATACTCAGTAGGTCAGGCAGCATATGTGGAGAGAGAAACAGAGTTAACGTTTCAGGTCGATGATCTTTTGTCAGAACTGGAAAATGTTACAGATAAACAGGTACAGGCTTTTAAACAGGTGCATAGCCGGCAAAAGGGGGGCAGGAAACGAAAAAAGGAGAGGTCTGTGATTGGCTGACAGGCAGGAGATGATTAAACGACAGAAGTGATAATGCTGCAAGGCAAAAGGTGGTGGTAATGAGAGGAAATAAAGAAGCTAAAGATCTGTCCAGAGGACGTGTGAATGGTTACCACAGAATGTGATGGGAAAAATGCAGTTAGACCCCAGGGAGCAAACTACCCTGACTTCTGTATACCGATATGGCATCCACATCCCAAGCACCAATCCACACCTCCCCCATTCCCAGTAGCTCTAGTGTACCCATCCTACATTACCAGCACCTGCTGTCTGAGAGAAAATGGGAGCAGAGGATAAGGTCTGAAGTTGTTAAAGCCAATGTTCAGAGCAGAAGGCTGTAAAGTGCCTAGTAGTAAGATGAGGTGCTGTTCCTTGAGCAATAGCAAAATACTGCAGATGCTGGAAATCCGAAATAACAACAGAAAATGCTGGGGTGTTTTTTGAGCTTGCATTGAACTTCATTGAAACCTTGTGTGATCCTGTTGGGAATATCAGACCAGGTACATTAGGTTAACTTGAAAATATACACCAGTATATTGGAGGAATTGAGCCTGATTGCCAAGGTCCAAAGGCTGAAGTGTTTGAATATATTTAACAAATAAGCACGTAACATTTGTTGAAGGTCCTGGTGGAAAAAAGAGCCCCTACAGTATTACCATATCAGTGTGCCCTACTGGCTTGCAGCAGAGTCAATAGAACACCACTTAATTTAACATCTTCAAGAGCTTAGCTCATTTTAATTACCTGTCCCAGTAGCGTGGAACTTTTTTTTAAATAGCAATTAGCTACAATGAAACCTAAAATCTTCTGTTAAATTACCTTGTCATTTTTAGATATATTGTACTATATCTAGGTTACTATTAAACCTCCAGCCTCTGTGCTCAGCTGAACTGTCCAAGTCGTTTCCTGACTATCAAGGCATATGGTTATTGTGTATGCTTAGAAATGTGCAATAATTTTTCTTTTGTTGAAATTAAATCTAGCAATTGCATTTCTTTGCCATCTTTGGTGAGGTAGTTTGGCCTGATTGGAAATGTGTTGCTTGTGGTTTAAATTGGCCTTTGGAATGTACTGCAGTGTGATAAAAGTGTGGGCTCTCCTCCCTGTTACATGCTGCGGGGATGAAACCTGAGTGAAGTTTTCTGGAATGACATTAAACATTCTTCTTCAGTTATTTGGTTGGGTTTGTTGCCATTGGCTTTGCAGAACACAGGACTCATGGGACACATACTCTACTGAATATTGAATGACTGAAGTCAAATACTGCTGCAGTCTGTTTTTATACCATATACTGTTCAGTGAGGCTGAACCACACTGTTTGCAACCTTGGTGTCATATCTGACCCTGGAGTGAGCTTCCAACCGCATATCCGCGGCATAACTAAGACCACCTATTTCCCCCTCCGTAATATTGCCCATCTCTGCCCCTGCCTCAGCTCATCCGCTGCTGGAACCTCTAGACTTGACTATTCCAACGCACTCCTGGCTGGTCTCCCACATTCTACGTAAACTTGAGGTCATCCAAAATTAGGCTGCCCGTGTCCTAACTCTCACCAAGTCCCGTTCACCCCTGCGCTCGCTGACCTACATTGGCTCCCGGTGAAGCAACGCTTCGATTTCAAAATTCCTTGTTTTCAAATTCCTCCATGGCCTTGCCCCTCCCTATCTCTGTAATCTCCTCCAGCCCTACAGCCCCCCGAGATATCTGCGCTCCTCTAATTCTGGCCTCTTGAGCATCCCTGATTTTAATCGCTCAACCTTTGGTGGCCGTGCCTTCAGCTGTCTAGGCCTTAAGCTCTGGAACTCCCTCCCTAAACCTCTCCACTCTCTACATCTCTCCTCCTTTAGGACGCTCCTTAAACCCTACCTCTTTGATCAAGCTTTTGGTCATCTGCCCATATTTCTCCTTATGTGGCTCGGTGTCATATTTTTGTTGTATAATACTCCTGTGAAGCACCTTGGGACATTTTACTACGTTAGAGGCGCTATATAAATGCAAGTTCTTGTTGTTGTAATGAAGACATTGTAATTCTAATTATTTTGCTATGAACCATATATTTAACAATAAAAGAAACCAACAAACTGAATTGAACTTTCCTGACAAAAATCCGACTTAGTGTAATTAATGTCTAAGATTTTTTGCTCGACCACATTCTTTAAATATTAGCATCTTCCAGAAAATGTCAATGAACAACAGCCTGACAGTTTTTTAAGTGACATTTTGTCAGTGACTTAGAGACTTGGTGAGCAGCATTGGTGGGCTCCTGCAGCACAATGACCCATCTTCAATGTCTGCCTATACTGAGAGGATATAAGGCTCTTTTGTCTCTTGGCTCCAACAACACTCAAGAAGCTTAACACCATCCAAGACAAAGCAGCCCACTTGATTGGCACCCCATCCACCACCTTAAACATTCACTCCCTCCACCACTGGCATACCGTGGCTGCAGTGTGTACCGTCTACAAGATGCACTGCAGCAACTCGCCAAGGCTTCTTCGGCAACACCTCCCAAACCCGCGACCTCTTCCACCTAGAAGGACAAGGGCAGCAGGCGCATGGGAACACCATCACCTCCAAGTCAGACACCATCCTGACTTGGAAGTATATCACTGTTCCTTTATCGTAGCTAGGTCAAAATCCTGGAACTCCCTCCCTAACAGCACTGTGGGAGAACCTTCACCACACGGACTGCAGTGGTTCAAGAAGGCAGCTCACCACCACCTTCTCAAGGGCATCTAGGGATGGGCAATAAATGCTGGCCTTGCCAGTGATGCCCACATCCCATGAACGAATAAAAAAGAAGCTTGCCTAGTGTATTTTTTAGATATGTGTGCGTATAATATTCATAGTTGTAATATATGTGGGTAGAACAAATGAAGGACAGACAGGATGGGTTGCTAGTCCCATGTGCTTGCTTTACTAGGCCAGAGCGAACTGAGCATGCTCATACCAAACCACGTGATAATACATTACACTGCTTTCCCCCTTTAAAAAAAATGTAATGTATTCCCCTCTCAAATACAACAAAATTATGGTCCCACCTTTCCCAGCATTACATGTACCACATAACAAGAACTCCTGGCATTTTTCTTTTAAATGAACTACAAATCCAGTTTAATAAAAGGTTTGCGGAGCCTTCCTGATTTCCTTACAGAAGGTTTTGGTGTTGAACCAATTTTCGAGCTGTTTTATTTTGGTTCAGAACTCAAAGATGATCCTGTTTCTATCTCAGACTTGTTTGAACCTGGTACTTCAGTTACTGAAGTCTGAACTGAGTATAACTCATGTATCTGTTCATGATGAAGAGGTTCACGATCATGTCTTGGTTCATCTCTAGCAGAGATCATTTTATCTACATGAACACTTCGGATTTTGTCACTAATTTCAACCAAATATCTCTCGGTTCCACCAATCTCTACTATGGTTCCTACATCCCACTTGGGTGAACTCGACTTGCCAGGGGGACTGAGAACACGAACACACTCGTTTTGTCTGAAACTGCACTCTTTCTGATTGGTGTCATTATAACGTTTCTGACTCAACTGTTTCTGTTCAACTCTTGAGGCCAAATTCGGTTAAACAAGACTCAAATCATGTTCTCAATCTCCTCTTCATCAAGAGTTCTGCTGGGGTATGTCCAGTTGTAGTGTTTGAATCCACTTTGACTGACTATCTGTGAGTACCAGGGAAAAATCATTTGCTTTCACACACAAGTCTACATGTATTCTCTGAAAAGGTCTACTTGGCCATGACCAGGGTTGTAGTGGAGTTTTGGGTGGTTTGTTTCTGCAATTCTGGCAAACACTGCATGCTGACAAGTGATTCAAGATCACTGTCCAATCCAGGCCAGTAAACAAAGCATCTTGCAAGTGATTACATACTGACGATCCCTGGATGTTCAGTATGAAGTTCAGCCAGAATTCTACCTCTCAAAGAAGTAGGTACCACCACTCTGTTTCCCCACTTGATACAACCTTGCTCACAAGACAATTCAGTACGACAGTTATGGAATGGTTTCAATTCTGTGTCCATACACTCATCAGTCCATCCATTCAAGGTGTTTTCATACACTCTTTTCAGTACTGAGTCCTTTTGAGCCTCATCTGCAATCTCAGTTGCATTCACAGGAAAGTCTTTGTCAACTGCATATAGCGTGAAAATCGCACCTTCCCTCCCAACACGAGTCCTCATGTGGCAACCTGGACAAGGCATCTGTGATTACATTTTGCTTTGAAGTGCGTTATTCAATCGTGTAGTCATATTGTGACAACAGCACTGCCCAAGGTTGCAATCGTGATGCGGGCCATTGCAGTGATGGCAGATTTGGGCCCCAATATTGATAGAAGTGGTTTGTGATTAGTTATCAGGGTAACTTTTCTCCCAATCAGGAACTGGAATTTCTTGATTCCAAACATTGTGGCGAGTGCTTCCTTTTAAATTTGCACATAGTTTCTTTCGGTCTTTGTGAGGGTTCACGATGCAAACATCATTGGTTCTCTTGGCTGTCATCCATTACGTGGCATTATGACAGCTCCCTCACCGTAGCTGGAAGCTCACGCTCTGTGTCGTAGTGCAGAAGTAGAGCATTGCTAGAGAGACTTCTCTTACAAGTGTCGTTAGCTTCCTGTTGCGCTTTCATCCACCTCCACTGGACAGCCTTCTTGAGGACCTCATGCATTGGAGTGAACATGGTCGCTAACTCAGGTAAGAAACGTGCTTAGTACTGGACCATTCCAAGGAAAGATCTTAACTCAGACACGTTCTGTGGCTTTGGAGCATTGATGACAGCATCAACCTTTTCCTTCACTGGTTGCAAGCCATTTGTATCAACTTTCAGACCAAGGTACACAACCTCGGGCTGCACAAAAGCACATTTGCTCCTTTTCAATTTGACATTGTGGGCATTCCACCTTTGAAGCACTGGCCCCGATTTTCCCGAAGGTGCGGGGAATTGTCGGGTTCCCCCCCGAATCTAAATGTGTCAGCCAGCTGCACGCAATTTTCCCTCAAGTGGCCAATTAAGTTCCAGCGTGTGGGCACCCTTGCTAATTGTCCATTTCCAGTCAGAAAGCCCCACAGTATGATGTCATCATTCGTGGTGCTTTTAAAGTGTCCAGCAAGCTTCTCAACCTCTGCAGGCTTCCCAACCAGTCTTGCAGAATGGCAGAGGAGCCTGCACCAGCTGCTGCCAGCAGCAGAGGCTGAGCTGCTGCCAAATTCGACGAGACGTCACTCCAGACATTGGTGGATGGGGTTAGGGCCCACAGGGAGGTCCTCTTCCCTAGCTCAGGGAGGAAGAGGCCTCCCAAGGAGACCAGGGCTGCCTGGATGGAGGTGGCAGCAGATGTCAACTCTCTGGGAGTCACCCGTCGGACCTGGATACAGTGCAGGAAGCGCTTCCATGACCTTCACCGCACAGGAAAAGTAAGTACAAAGTTTCCATCACCCTCAACCTGATCCCCATTGCCTTTCCCCAACAGCACTCAGCTTCAGCAATCTCTTCCTCCACATCTCACTTCACAGTCACATCCATGCACCCTTACCCATTCCCTATCTCTCTATGCTCAGATTCACATAACTATTCCACCATGCAGCCCTCACACTGCCTCTCACTCTGATGCTTGGAACACAACTGACAACACACAGGGAGGGCCCTTGGTCTTGCAGCCTCACACTATCTTTGTCTCCTTCTAAGTATCTATGCTATGCAATCTCTACACTCACTCCTGCACCCTCACTCAAACTCCACTTGTCTCCCTCATTGCAAGAAAAGAGAACTCACAATAGGAGAGAGCATGCGAGGACTGGAGGAGGACCACCCTCAATCGCCCACTTGAGCCCCTGGGAGGAAGCTGTGATGGAGATTGCTGGGGCTGACGTGCCTGTGGAAGCTGGGGCAGGAAAGACAGGAGCAAGCCCGCAAGCTGGTGACAGAATAGTTTCCCAGCTCTCTCATTGACATAGCATGAGTTGCTGATATGATTCTGAAGCCACATCATTTGGACTTATGAGCATCTGCCAAATGCAATGTGCAAGTAGCCTTGGCATCACATCTCTAACTCTTTCCTTTACTTCCCCACAGGACCATCCAGAGCCCCCGTCGCCACTGCCGAGGAGGAAGAGGCTTTGCAGCCAGACTCCTCAGAGGAAGCTCCAGCCTCTGAGGGCGCAGCGTCAGCAGAAGTAAGCACACCCAGCACCAGCGCAGACACTCGCACCTCGGGGGGGCCTTCGGGACATAGAGTAATGTTGTCACCTGGTGTTTCACAGCTCACAAGTGAGCATCAGCAGAGTGTGGAGACAGGGACAGCAGTGGAGAGTCCTCGTCAGAGGGCGCAGGCCTCTGTCAGTTCAGCTCAGCTGCATGTCGACCCTATGCCTCTGGGTCCAACCACAAGAGAGGAGGTGATGGATCTCCATGCACAGATGCAGGAGCCTCTGGCAGGTTTTGTCTCCAGGGTCGCTGCGAGTGTGGAGCGAATGGAGGAGTCCATGGCGAGCATGAGCAGAGCCTTATTGGAGCCATTGGCGCATGAAAGCATCACCACGGAAAGGATGGTTACCTCCTTGTAAGGCTGGCTGTGGCCGAGGAGAGGAGGGCTGTGGCCGAGGAGAGGAGGGCTGCGGCCGAGGAGAGGAGGGCTGCGGCCGAGGAGAGGAGGGCTGCGGCCATGGAGGAGCTTAGTCGCCAGGGTATCGAAAATATGGTGAGTGCTCTGAATAGAATGGCATCTCTTGAGGAACGATGGTCATCTATTGAGCACCGAAACCAGACCTTCATGGAAGTCCCTCGAAGCAGGACTTCCAGTGCAGAGACGGGTCCCCATGGCCCCCCTGATGTGCAGAAAGGTGCTCTCCAGCCACTTGCAGGCGCTGAGGGGGAGCTGACCCATGAGTGGGAGGTTGTTGGCACACCTCAAGGAAGTGGGGGCTCCTCTCCACGCGCTCACACTTCCAAGCCACTTCAGAGCCCTCGGTCAGAGCCCCGCCGGAGTCCACACCCCAGTGAGATAGGAGTCTCAAGCCCTGCACAGCCGCAGGAGCAGCAGACTGCTGGAGGCTCGCCACCCCAGAGGACGCCCGCCAAAGGTGTCGAGACAGGCGCAGCAGGAAAGTGAGCAAGGGGCTTCCACATCTGCTGAAGCCATAGGGGTACCACTACGTAGGAGCACGCGTAAGAGAAAAATAAAGCACCACTAATCACAAGGGTAGTCACTTGGGTGAAAAGTCTTGCAAATAGTTTTAATGCCATCAGTTTCCTGTACATTAAAAATCTGGTGGCAACTGCTGCAGTTATGGCGTCTGTCATTTGGCAAATGGGGATATCACATAGAGGCCTTAGGATAACTTGCAGATGTCAGCAAGCTGGTCAAATAGGTAGGAATGTGCAGGCATGGGCCACTGTCCATGGTCATTTAAGAAGCAGTGAGGCTGCAGTGTTTGATGTACCAGGCTACGCAAATCTGCCCAGGATGAGTGCATTCCTTGCATTCCGCCCAGCAATGTTCTCGCGCACTGGTGCCGCTGGTTGGCGGGCCTCTGCAGGATGCTCGTTTCCGTCCTCCTCCTCAGCATCATCCTCATCCGAGGCGGCTCTGTGAGGAGCCTCTTGGTCCTGCGGAATCGGCAAGCCACGATGCTGTGCCATGTTGTGAAGCACACAGCATACCACAACGATTTTGGAGACCCTGGCTGATGAGTACTGTAGGGCTCCACTTAATCTATCGAGGCATCTGAAGCGCATCTTCAGCAATCCGATGGTTTGCTCGATAATGCATCTGGTGGTAATGTGGCCGGAGTTGTAGCGCTCCTCAGCTTCGCTGGCTGGTCTCCTCAACGGCGTCATTAGCCAAGAGCGCAGGGGATATCCCTTGTCTCCAAGTAGCCATCCTTGAAGTTCGTTTGGCGGACTGAATAGCGGAGGCACAGTAGACTGGCGCAGTATGAAGGAGTCATGGCAGCTGTCAGGGTACTTGGCACTTGGTGCTGCTGTTGTTGCTGGTGCTGCTGTTGTTGCTAGTGCTGCTGCTGGAGCTGTTGCTGCTGGAGCTGCTCCAGCCTCCTCTGCTGTTGGAGATCCTCTAACGCCAGGAAGGGAAGGAACAAAAGGCCTCCCATGCTTCTGGCAGATGCCTCCGTTGAGGAGGTGCTGAGTGAGGGTGGTGAGAGGGGCTTCCCAGGAGCTCACACTGGAGAAGCGTGTGAGGCTCCAACCTTCCACAGCTGTGCCTAAGCCTTCAACAAGTTGCCCCAAGACTTCAGCAACAAGGTCCTGCAGCCTGCAAATGCTGGCTGATTAAATCTCTTCAGTCCTGATTGACCTGCAGCTGAAAGCAAGCAAGCCAACTTTGTTCACGCCAGGTTTCATCAGCGGTGTTCCCACCAGGCGTGTTTTACGTGGGGAAAGACTGAAAATTGCAAGGGACCCTGAAAATAGGATTAAACATGCCAATTATTCATCATTAGGCTCCCGCCGACCATTCCCGCCTGCTGTGGGCGGGACTGATTCGGGTCGCGCTGAAACACGGGGGCGAAAGTCGGGCGGGGCGGGGAATCGGGCGGGGGGGGTGGTCGCGACCCCCTATTTCTGCGATTTTTCAGCCCCCGCCCACCTGAAAACCCGCCCTACGGCTGGGGGAAAATTGGGGCCACTGTATCTAACACGCCGAGATTTTCTTCCTCGCTGCTTGTTGTGATCAGCACATCGTCTTGATTGCATAAGCAATTTGGAACTCCTTGCAAAATCTTATCCATCATAGCCTGGAAGATTTTGGGGGAGGATGTTACATCATATGGCAGCTTGGTGTATGAGTACAGTCCCTTGTGTGTGTTGATGGTGAGATACTGTTGACTCTCTTTGTCAACATTCAGCTGAGCGTAAGAGTGTGACAGGTCAAGCTTGAGAAAACCTTTGACCCAGAGGAGGACAAAGGGATTAATTAAGAAAGGGAAAATAGAATATGAGAGTAAGCTAGCAAGTAACATAAAAACTGACTGTAAAAGCTTTTATAGATATGTGAAGAGAAAAAGATTGGTGAAGTCAAGCGTAGGTCCCTTGCAGTCAGAATCAGGGGAATTTATCATGGGAAACAAAGAAATGGCAGACCAACTAAATAATTCATACTTTGGTTCTGTCTTCACAAAGGAGGACACAAATAACCTCCCAGAGATGCCGGGGAACATAGGGTCTGATGAAAGGGTGGAACTGAGAGAAATCAGTATTTGTAGGGAAATGGTGTTAGGAAAATTGATGGGACTGAAGGCCGATAAATCCCCAGGGCCTGATAATCTACATCCCAGGGTACTTAAGGAAGTGGCCCTGGAAATAGTAGATGCATTGCTGGTCATCTTCCAGAACTCGATAGACTCTGGAACAGTACCCATGGATTGGAGGGTAGCTAATGTTACCCCACTATTCAAAAAAGGTGGTAGAGAAAAAGCAGGGAATTATAGACCGGTATGCCTGACATCGGTAGTGGGGAAAATGCTGGAGTCTATTATAAAAGATGTAATAGCAGAGCACTTGGAAAGCAGTGACAGGATCGGACAAAGTCAACATGGATTTACAAAAGGTAAATCATGCTTGACTAATCTACTGGAATTTTTTGAGGATGTAACTGGTAAAATAGATAAGGGAGAATCAGTGGATGTGGTGTATTTGGACTTTCAGAAGGCTTTCGATAAGGTCCCACATAAGAGATTAGCGTGTAAAATTAAGGCACATGGGATTGGGGGCAAGGTATTGACTTGGATAGAGAACTGGTTGGCGGACAGAAAGCAAAGAGTTGGAATAAACGGGTCGTTTTCCGAGTGGCAGGCAGTGACTAGTGGGGTACCTCAAGGATCGGTCCTAGGACCCCAGCTGTTCACAATATATATTAATGATCTGGACGAGGGAATTGGATGTAATATCTCTAAATTTGCAGACGACACAAAGCTGGGTGGGAGGGTAAGCTGTGAGGAGGATGTCGTGAAACTCCAGTACGATTTGGACAGGTTGGGTGATTGGGCAGAAACATGGCAAATGCACTATAATGTGGATAAATGTGAGGTTATCCACTTTGGTGGCAAAAACAGGAAGGCAGATTTTTATTTGAATGGCAATAGATTGGGAGAAGGGGAAGTGCAAAGAGACCTGGGTGTTCTTGTGCACCAGTCGCTGAAGGTAAGCATGCAGGTGCAACAGGTGGTTAAGAAGGCAAATGGTATGTTGGCCTTCGTAGCGAGAGGTTTTGAGTACAGGAACAAGGATGTCTTGCTACAGTTGTACAGGGCCTTGGTGAGACCGCACCTTGAGTATTGTGTGCAGTTTTGGTCGCCTTACCTGAGGAAGGACGTTCTTGCCATGGAAGGAGTGCAGTGAATATTCACCAGGCTGATACCTGGGATGGCAGGAATGACGTATGAGGAGAGATTGTGTTGATTGGGCTTATACTCACTGGAGTTCAGAAGATTGAGAGTGGATCTCATCGAAACCTATAAAATTCTGTCAGGCCTGGACAGACTAGATGCAGGAAGGATGTTTCTGATGGCCGGGGAGTCCAGAACCAGGATAAGGGGTAAGCCATTTATGACTGAAATGAGGAGGAATTTCTTCACCCAGAGAGTGGTGAACCTGTGGAATTCTCTGCCACAGAGGGCGGTGGAGGCCAGTTCATTAAATATATTCAAGGAAGAGTTGGATATATTTCTTAAGGCTAAAGGGATCAAGGGATATGGGGAGAAGGCAGGGACCGGGTACTGAATTTGGATGATCAGCCATGATCTCATTGAATGGCGGAGCAGGCTCGAAGGGCCGAATGGCCTACTCCTGCTCCTATCTTCTATGTTTCTATGAGAGTGCTGCATACAAATCTTGCGATGTAGGTAACGTGTACTGCTCATCGTCAACTCCTTGGTTGATAGTAACTTTGTAGTCACCGCACAAGCGTACAGTTTTGTCTGCTTTGGGCACCACCACAATCGGGGTAGCCCATTCACTTTTGTCAGTTTTTACTAGCAATCCGTTCTCTCTGAGCTTCGCTCTTCCACCTGACTTTTCAACAGATAGGGGACCGGCCTTGCCAAACAATAGACAGGCTTCGCATTGAACTTGATGTGGATATGCGTGTCATACCAAGTGATGCCCTCGTAACTGTCTGTGAACATTCTTTCGTACTTGTTCAGCATTGTGTCGAGAATGATCTACACGAAAGACATTTTTCCAGTCTAGTTTTAACTTTCTCAACCACTTTTGCCCATGAGGGTTGGCCCATTGTAGTAGCTCACTACAATAATAGGCAGCTTTACTGACTGGCCATTGTGTTGAACTGTACATTCCATTTGTCCACATGTCTCTTGGATTTCTCTGGTGTAGGTTTTTAACTCTATGGTACTCTTTGTAAGTGGTACTGATTAAACTTACTCTCGTATGTGCCCTTAGTCATGATAGACTATCAGTATATTGCTCGTTGATCAAAAGTTTTGGACGGAAGTCTTTCTCATGACTGCAAGCGTTGCCGCTAGTGGCATAGATACTCTAGATGCCTAGTTCTTCAACATCAGGTGCGTTCACTTCAAGACTGTTGTAGTGTCCGAGGATCAATAATACTCAGACTGCAGGAGAACAACAAACAGGTATTTACTGAACAGAGAGTAATTCAAGACTGAAGTACAGAAGCCTGCTATGGCTTTATATACAGGAGTGGTCACTGCCAGTACTGCAGTATAGAATCAGTTCTTCCCTTAAAGGTACATACACAACAATTCCTCCCCTTTTAGATAAACAGTACATAACATTCATTTAACAACTAAATAATAACTAATTAGAATTACAATTTCCTCTGTACTATATACATCAACTGAAATAATCATTTATAAGTTCAGTCTTTGAGGAGGCTTCCTGATCCTGACTGGATAACGCCTTTCTCGAGTATCCTGTTCTTGCGGCGGAGTTGATTCTGCCTCATTGTCATTGGTTGGTTCGTCAGCTTCCAATACCACTGCTTCTGAGGTAGACGCAATCTGTATTTCGGGTTGATTACCAGGTGCACCTGCTCGTGGTATGGGTTTGGCTTGTTCCTGTGACTCTAGAATCTGGTCAGCATGGCGTCTCACGATGCTCTCTCCAACGTCCGCTGTGTACATTAGTGGTCCCTGCTGTGTGCATATTGTTCCTGGCTGCCATTTTTCTGTTCGGTAGTCGCGGGCCAAGACTGGTTGCCCTATCTTGAAGCTCCTGGTTGGCTTCTCATTTATGTGCTGGAATTGCTTATCCTCAATATCTCGTCTTATGTTTGGTTTGAGCAAATCCAGGCGACATCTTAGCCTTCGGTTGAGGAACATTATGGCTGGAGTTTGGTTGGTGACTGCATGTGTCGCATTCCGGTAAGCAAACAAGAAATTATCCACCTTGTGTTGTAGTGGTATGTCGTCATTATGCATTGCCTTTATTGCCTTTTTAAAGGTCTGAACAAACCTCTCAGCCAATCCATTTGTGGCTGGATGATATGGGGCAGATGTGTAATGTTTCACCCCATTATTCCTCAGAAACCTCCGGAAATCCTCGGACACAAACTGTGGCCCATTGTCGGAGCAAATCTGTTCTGGCAAGCCATTCCTGGCGAAGATGGTCCGTAGGACTGCAATAGTTTTCTCCGTGGTGGTGGAGGACATTTTGATGACCTCTGGCCATTTTGAATGGGCGTCCACAGCGATTAGGAACATTGAGTCCATAAATGGACCAGCAAAATCAATGTGTACCCGTTGCCATGGAGATGAGGGCCACTCCCATGGATGTAGCGGGGCCTGCGGTGGAGTGTTTTGGACCTTCTGGCATCCTGTGCATCTCTTGGTCACATCCTCGATTTCTTTATCGATTCCCGGCCACCACACAAACGCCCTGGCTAGGCTCTTCATTTTTACACCTCCCAGATGACCCTCATGAAGCTCATTGAGCACTCTATCTCTCAACTCCAGTTTGCAGTAGGGCATTCAGTGGGTGCAGAATTGTAGATAAATTCGGCAAGAACTTATGGTAGTAGTTCACCAACCCGAGGAACGACCTCAGTTGCGACACATTTTCCGGTGCTGGAGCCTTGACTGCAGCCTCAATCTTGTCCGGCGACTTATGCAACCCTTCCTCATCAATCATGTGGCCACAATACGAGATTTGTCTCCTGAAGAACTCGCATTTGGGGCGGTTGGCTCGTAGCCCATATTCCTGTAATCTCGTGAGCACCTGCTCCAGGTTGGCAAGGTGTTCACTGTCATTTTCGCCCGTAACCAGGATGTCGTCCAAATAACACTGGGTCCCCGGGATCCCTTGCAGGACTTGTTCCATCGCCCTCTGCCAAATAGCCGGGGCTGATGCTACCCCGAATACCAGTCGATTGTACTGGTAAAGGCCTTTGTGAGTGTTTATCGTGAGGTATCTCCTAGATGCTTCTTCCACCTCCATTTGTAGATACGCTTGGGCCAGATCAATCTTTGTAAAGCGTTTCCCTCCAGATAGTGAGGCGAAAATATCTTCTATCCGTGGAAGTGGATATTGTACTGTGTGCAGGATTGGGTTCACAGTTACCTTGAAGTCCCCACAGATGCGAACCTTCTTCGGTTCCCCAGGCGTGCTGCTCAATGATTTCTTCATTACAGGAACGATGGGTATGGCCCACTCGCTCCAATCCACCTTGGACAGCACACCCGAACGCTCCAGACTCTCCAGCTCTGCTTCAACGGCTGGGCGGATCGCGTAAGGTACTGGTCTGGCCTTAAAAAATTTTGGGTTTGCGTTATCTTCGATTTTTATCGTTGCCGTTACTCCTTTTAGAGTCCCAAGTCCTTGTTGGAACACCTCTTTCGCGTCAGTTAGAATTTTTGACAGTCGTCCAGGTGTGACGTCATCATCCTTTTTATCAGTCACAGTTAGCGCCTGAATGGAATGCCAATCCAATTGTATTTTTCAGATCGATTCACGTCCCAATAGTGGTGGTCCTCCATCCGGTAGTATATATAGATACAGTTTCTGTGTTTCCTTGCCGCGATGTAGGGTTTAGGTGTTCCTGTAAGATATTAACAATCTCTTCAAAACTTTTCTCCATTGGTTTAGCTGGGGTAATTAAATTCCGCAATAGGCCGTACGTTCTCGCGCCCATCAAATTTAATAATACCGACGCCGTCTTTCCATTGGCCACCTCATTGGCATTGCAGTACACTTTAATTCTTTCCACATACATGGTCCAGTCTTCTACCTTGTTGTCGAAAGCAGTGATACTGCCACTCTTCGGCATCTTGGGTGATTTTAAATGGCGCCTCCCGCACTTTTTCTTCTTCCACAATGTAATAAAATGGCGCCTCCCGCGCTTTTCCTTCTTCCCCTTGCTGCCATGCTGCTCCTAGCGTTCTACAGGGTAATGGCGGCGACCCGTGGTTTCGGCGCCTCTCACTTTTCCTTCCCCGCGTTCTATCCTCTCCACGCTGCCCGGTTCTTGAGCACCAACCGCGCCCTGTGCGCTCCACCCTCTCTCTCTTCCTCCCGACGACGCTGCACGGCCCCTTTGCAGAGCCGCTCGATCGAGCCCGAGCCCGCCGCAGTCCGGAAGGGTCAACGCACTACCTGCTACCAGCACGACTTGCTGGAACACCTCGACTGGGGAACCAGGCGCAGCTCTCCACAGCCTCCCCTGCAACTCTTCGATGGATCCCTGGGCGGTTGCCCGCGGTCGACGCCCGCCGTTCTGACTTCGACCTCCAAGAAGCTTCTCTTCAGGGAAAAGATCCCCGTGAGGTGATGCAGTACTGCAGGTGAGTTCAAACCTGCCCGTCGCCAGTGTAATGTCCGAGGATCAATAATACTCAGACTGCAGGAGAACAATAAAACAGGTATTTACTGAACAGAGAGTAATTCAAGACTGAAGTACAGAAGCTTGGTATGGCTTTATATACAGGGGTGGTCACTGCCGGTACTGCAGTATAGAATTAGTTCTTCTCTTAAAGGTACATACACAACAATTGTGAACTCCCTTTTGTTGTCGCTGCTTTGCATTGCCACTAGAATGATTTTTACTTCCTGCTTTAGATCTAGCTCTGCAAGCTGTTGAAATATGGCTTTGCTTCTGGCAGTGAAAACACTTTGCAATTGTTGTATTGGTAGGACTGCGGTGAGTGATTTCCATTGCAGCGATAACAATTCACTGAACTGCTCTCACTGACATGCTTTTGACTCGGTCTCACAGCTTGTGGTTTGGCGGTGACTTTGTGACTGTAGACCTCACCTGCACTAGTCACTGGAGTTGGACGGAGCTCCCTAGCATTCTTAGACACCATCTCATTAGAAAGGGCAATTTTGCATGCTATGCCAAACGTTAGGTTCAGAGTGTTCTGTAACTTGGACCGTGTGCGCTCATCCACCTGTCTACACACAAACTTATCTCACAACGCACGATCCAAAAATGTGTCAAAGTTGCAATGTAAAGACAGGTTCTTAAAAGCTACAATATACTCACTGATGGTTTCACTTTGTTTCTGGTTTCTGGTACCAAACTCTCTGCTATTTCTAACGGGTTTGGGTCAAAATGGTCCTCGAGTTTCTCAACAATGTCTTCAAATGATGCATCCTTCACTTTCCCTGGCGTGAGTAAAGGTTCTGTAGACATCTGGCCCGATCTCCGTTAGAAAAATTACTTTCTTCTGTTCAAGAATTACTTTATTTTGAACTTGAACATTCGCATCTGCACCTTCGGTCTCAATAATATTATTGACCCTAAAAAACATATCCATTCGCTCAATGTCAGAACTGAATGGTTCGCGAGCCTGGTCATAGATGTTGAGGCATTTGATGAATCCCGTAGGCACGGCTATGATTGCCCCGATCCCGTTGAACACTGACTCAGCATGCTACCTGTGTACCTGTGAGAATCAACGCTGCTGTTGTAGTGTATGCATTGTGAGCTATGGGGGCGGTTTGTGGTGGATGGACGGTATGTGGCCACCAGATGGAGACAAAGTCCCCCTCTCACTCCAATTCAGGTGAAGGCCACACCCACCTCCAACACACCTGAGGCAAATCTACCCATTAGCTCAGGAGTTCAAAAGGCAAACCAGTGCATCCCTTCAGGGCCAGTGCCTGAGGAGAGGGACAGGGCCGTTCCGTTCCCTGTCCCTGTCCCTGTCCCTGTCCCTGTCCCTGTCCCTGTCCCTGTCCCTGTCCCTGTCCCTGTCCCTGTCCCTGTCCCTGTCCCTGTCCCTGTCCCTGTCCCTGTCCCTGTCCCTGTCCCTGTCCCTGTCCCTGTCCCTGTCCCTGTCCCTGTGGAGAAAGCCAGGACAAGGCCAAGGCTGGTGTTGGGGGCCAGCTTGCAGCTGCCACAGAGAGGTCTACTAGTGAACCCGAGTGGAATATTGCTTAGTTCTGAGAGCCTGATATGATCCCTGGACCGGCTGAGAAAGATCCAGTGGTAAAGTAACCCTGGCTTATTGTTTTTTGGAGGAAATTGATTTAAGGACTGCCTTCCTAACCACCTGGGGCAGGTGAAGGTTTTGTTCTTCATTCTTTGTTGAATGTCGTATGTTTTCGGATTTTGACAGATGTGAACCTTTTTCCCCGTTTTTCTAAAAATAAAACACAGCTAACTGCTGTATTTCATTTACCAATCTTGTGACTGTGCTTGTGTCCTCCATCCCGCATCAACACGCCCTTCGGTCTAGGTGGTGGTTGATTACAACATATACACGCAAAGATGAAGCACAGACAATTTTGCATGAGCATTAATGGTAAAACATCACAAAAGTTCAGTTTAGGTGTCACAAATTCACCTTAATCTTGTCCACTCGAAGGTTGAACACTGTGTCCTTCCATGAGCCCTAAAAATGGCTTTCGGATCCCATCCTTGTCGCCAAAATGTAATATATGTGGGAAGAACAAATGAAGGACAGAGACACGATGAGTTGCTCATCCATGTGCTTGCTTTATTAGGCCAGAGCGAACTGAGCATGCTTATACCAAAACATGTGATAATACATTACAATAGTTATTCATAATTATAATTGCATTGTGGTTAACTGGTGCTTCCTGATGTGAGTACGCCAAATAATCAAGAGTCAGTTGCCATTAGCTCTGTACTTGCTTATCAACTTTAGAGAAGCAGCTTAATCTAACTTGAACCTGTATTAGTTCTTTGCCCATCTTTTAAATTAGTTTTTATACAGTGTTGTGGTACGATGCACTACTGTGGTCGAAATCTAATCTTATTAATTAAAAATGACCTCACTGAGTAACAAAATACAGCTATTTGAAAATGGCCGAATACCTTAAAACACAAGGGTCATAAGTTCTGTTGCAGTTATGTACAGATGATGAGTATCAAACAAATCAAATCACATTATGTCCTGCATCTTGTGACATAGCTGTCTAAATCATTTATTTTTATATACAGTGGAAGCCATTTTGAGTGAACATCGGTTGGAGGAATCATTCGGTTGGTTTGTATGATTATTCTCAAGACCACAGGTTTCTTTTTTGTAATTAAAACGCCACAGCATCGGATTTCCAGGTTTCCCGTCCGAACACAACCCCCACCTCCCCCTGCCTACAAAACCTGCTGCTGTCAATATCAAGGCCCTAATTTCTTTTTCCTCCTGGCCCTACTACTAAATTTGTCTTTTGTGATGCGAATTTCAGCAGACCACATTTACACTTCAGTCTAAGGTCTGCAGTTCAAGTCTGAAATCAGCAGGTCCTGGGAACAGGAAATCAGGTTGGGAGATCGATTTAATCTGCAAGCCATCTTGTTTACATTATCATCCTCGGCATTGTTGCAAAGTGGGAACTGCTTCACGGTGATGATAAGGATGGTGTGTAAATGTACCCTAAGACCCTTTATTCACTGTCACATTGTTTGAACATGGTGGCCATTGGAAAGGTCATTTTCGTACATTGACATTAAGTTTATTAATAATGCTATTAATACATTCCCCACCATTTATACAGTCCTTCCTGAACACAGACAGACACCTATATATTGGGCAAATAGCGCTAACCATTTGCCAGTACCATAGCAATCAAAGGTGCCGCTTATAACATTAAGCCGGCTATTTCTGGTAGCTTCTTCAATAAATTTGCACCTCATTTATCCTCTGTATTTACCGATTTATGCATAAAAAGTACTACAGGTAGACTATCCTTTATCCGAAAACCTCGGGACCAGCCGAGTTTCGGATAAAGGAGAATTTCGGATTTCGGAAGGTGGGTCGGCGGGGGGTCGTGCGCACGACTTACGCTGACGCTCAGCGTAAGTCAGTCGGGGTCGGGGCCGGCGGGGTCGGCGGTTGTCGGGGCCAGCGGGGTCCGCGGGGGGGTCGGCGGGGGGGATCGGCGGTTGTCGGGGCCGGCGGGGTCGGCGGTTGTCGGGGCCGGCGGGGTCCGCGGGGGGGTCGGCGGTTGTCGGGGCCGGCGGGGTCCGCGGGGGGGTCGGCGGTTGTCGGGGCCGGCGGGGTCCGCGGGGGGGCCGGCGGGGTCCGCGGGGGGTCGTGCGCACGACTTACCCTTTATCCGAACTTCCGAAACCGGAACCCTCTAAAAACCGAAGGTTTTTTCGTTCGTACGCACGACTTACGCTGAACGAAAAAACCTTCGGTTTTTAGAGGGTTTCGGTTTTCGGAAGTCCGGATAAAGGGTAGTCTACCTGTATTAGAATGCATACCCTTCAACTACTGCATTTGTCAAATCATCCCTTTTTCTTAGTGATTAAATTCCAGCTGAGAACGAAGCAAATTCCAACAATGCTCCTCTTCGTCAAAGGCATCAAAATAGAGCCATAAAGGGGTAGAGAGGAAGCAAGAAAAGCACACTCCAAATGGCCTATGAATTCATAGACTGGCGTTTAATCCTTAGCACCTGAATATTGTTGGCTTTCAGCCTTGAAAAGAATTCATGGCTGTTGCTGTGAGGAATATGTTGGTTAGCCTCAGTCTGTTAAAGCAACAGTGCAGTGCTGCATAGCAACAAAATGAGGAGGCGTTAGACTGGAGATTGGTGTACAGTACAATCTATTATGGTTTAACTGGTAACTGCTTATGGCGGACAAATCGTGTTAACACCAACGCGCCCGCGAAAACGATGAGGACTGAAGTTGGTCTTTTATTCCTGTGTTTTAATTCATTAAAGCAATGCTTTGGGGAGTCTTCCATTGTGACGTGCCAGATGTGCCTCCATGGCTCATTTAATATGGCCATACAAACTAAGAAAGACCTCGCATTTGATTCTCTGCCTGTGCAGAGTTAGCAGATTTCAGTCAGCGTGGCAGTAGAGGTACGGCAATTGGTCTGGGTGGCCCTTGTTTAGGGAGGAGCAAATCGGGCAGGGCTTCTGATCATTATCCAGTTAGCAAAATAACGTGAGTAGTTTTGGCTATGTTGCGTTCTATGGTGAAATAAATTGCTAACTCTCAATCTGGATTCTTACATGAAGAACAGCTACTTGGGTGAGGTACTGGTGCCAGTAGAACCATACTCTTCAATACGTAAATACATTCACCGAAGCATATGAGAGCATGGGCCTTACACTAAACATCCGTATGACAAAGGTCCTCTACCAACCTGCCCCCACCACATAGTGCTGCCCCCCGATTATCAAAATCCACGACAAGGCCTTGGACAACGTGGACCACTTTCCATACCTCGGGAGCCTACTGTCAACAAGGGCAGACGTCGACGACAAAGTCCAACACCGCCTTCAGTGTGCCAGTGCAGCCTTCGGTCAAAGAGATTGTTTGAAGACCAGGACCTCAAACCCGGCACTAAGCTCATGGTCTACAGGGCAGCAGTGATACCTGCCCTGCTGTATGCCTCAGAGACATGGACCATGTACAGCAGGCACCTCAAAGCACTGGAGAGGTACCACCAACGCTGCCTCCGCAAGATCCTGCAAATCAATTGGCAGGATAGATGCACCAACGTCAGTGTTCTTGCTCAGGTCAACATCCCCAGCATCGAAGCTCTGACCACGCTCAATCAGCTCCGATAGACGGGTCACATTGTCCGCATGCCCGATACGAGACTCCCAAAACAAGCGCTCTATTCAGAGCTCCGGCACGGCAAGAGAGCCCCAGGTGGGCAGAGGAAATGCTTCAAGGACACCCTCAAAACCTCCTTGAAAAAGTGTAACATCCCCACCGACACCTGGGAATCCCTGGCCCAAGACCGCACAAAGTGGAGGAGAAGCATCCGGGAAGGCGCCGAACACCTTGAGTCTCTTCGCCGGGAGCAAGCGGAAGCCAAGCGCAGGCAGCACAAGGAGCGCACGTCAACCCAAGCACCCCACCCACCTGCCCCTTCAACCACCGTCTGCCCCACCTGTGACAGAGACTGTAGGCCCCGCATTGGACTCATCAGTCACTCGAGAACTCATTTTTAATGTGGAAGCAAGTCATCCTCGGTTCCGAGGGACTGCCTAAGAAGACGACTCTTTACACAAATTAGGGTCTCACTATCTGTAAGCTATGTGTGCATTGTAGCAGTAGATGTCTGTTCTACAGTGTTGATTTTCTTTTTCTCTGAGCCTTACAGGCTGCAGTTGTACTACATAAGCTATTAGTTTGATAATAATGACCATGATTGCAATCATCTTGAAACACCAGTTAAAATTAGCTCTTTGGAAACTGTGCCCAGAATTCTTGCTTCAGACTCAATTCTGCCACATAGACATGTTTTGACTTGGTGCAGTTGGAATCTCTTGGCAAGGAATACTAAAATTACTTTTAAGCTAAGTTGCAGCCTGCAAGCAAATGTGTACTATGTAGTGTGTTGGGCTTTTACACCATTGTTAGTCAGGTTGCCACATCTGGCAAACTGAAGATTGAAGCAACCTTATAATCCAAAGTGAGTTAGCCGTCACAAAATTTAATTTGGCCTGAAAGAGTTAGCAGGCTAATCAGGAGACAGTGTTATTTAGAGTACTGCTAAACTAATTGTTTTTCAACTCCTCTTTTTAAAAAATAAAAAAAAATACCACAAAGGAAAATCTTAAGAAAATCAATTTCATTGGGCTTTTGTCTTCAAATTAGATGGCTAAAACTCCTTCAGTGAATCTGAATCTGACAGACTGCATAATCTGTGTAGACATTCCTGTACAATATGAAGATTGCAGTTACCTTTGGAAATGCAATGATTATATAATTCCTTGTGAACAATATGTTCAAGCATTCATAGTTCATTTTTCCTTCACACGTAAAGTTTGTTTGTTCTCCTTAAACTTTTTTGTAAATGTGACTTCAATTTTCACAAATCGAGGACCAATAGAGTTGAGATGTCTCTTTTATCCTCTTCAACTTTCATGAGTAAGTTAACACGTTTCTCTCATGAATAAATTAATATCTCTTCTTCCAAACTGTTTGAATACTGAAATCTGATTTTCCAGTGTCTTCAGTTGTTAATGGAGGATTTGTGAGCTTAATTGTGGCAGTGGTCTGTCTTTGCAATGTTTTACAGAATGGAGTACAGGAGGGCTGTGTAAAAAACAAGGATGGTTCAGCATAAATGAAAAGACAAAATCGAAAGATGGCACAGTGACTCATTGCATTGGATTCCTAACCCATTGCGGCACAAACTTGGGCAATAGGCTTACAATCCTCATTATGTAGAGTTTTTTCCGTTAACTGTACCTCCATGGAGAGATGCTGAGCAGAGGCCAGGCATATCCTCAAAAAGAGGGAGAAGCAGTCTGAGCCAACCATTTTCAAAGCAGCATTGTTCAGTCCCCACCACAAACTTGTTTCCTAGCCACTGACTCCATCACTCTCCCTGGCAGCCTAGTTGTTGTATTTGACCCCGAGATGAGCTTCCGACCACATATCCGCTCCATCACTAAGATCGCCTACTTCAACCTCCGTAACATCGCCCGACTCCACCCCTGCCTCAGCTCATCTGCTGCTGAAACCCTCCTCCGTGCTTTTGTTACCTCTAGACTTGACTATTCCAATGCACTCCTGGCTGGCCTCCCATCTTCCACCCTCCATGAGCTCATCCAAAACACTGCTGCCCGTATCGTAACGCGCACCAAGTCCCGTTTACCCATCACCTCTGTGCTCGCTGACCTACATTGGCTCCCGGTCTGGCAACGTCTCAGTTTTAAAGTTCTCATCCTTTGTTTTCAAGTCCCTCCATGGCCTCTCCCCATCCTATCTCAGTGACTTCCTCTAGCCCTACAACCCTCCGATATCTCTGCGCTGCTCCAATTCTGGCCTCTTGTGCATCTCCGATTTTAATCGCTCCACCATTGGTGCCATGCCTTTAGCTGCCGAGGGTCTAAGTTCTGGAATTCCCTCCCTAAACCTCTCCACCTCTCTATCTCTCTCTCCTCCATTAAGACGCTCCTTAAAACCTGCCTCTTTGACCAAGCTGTTGGTTATCTGCCCTAATATCTCCTTATGTGGCTCGGTGTCAAATTTTGTTTGACAGTGCTTCTGTGAAGCGCCTTTGTATGTTTTACTATGTTGTTACTATATAACTGCAAACTGTTGTTGGTAGTAGGTGTGGTGCAGTTCAGCAGCCCGTTTGCTTGGCTGGAGATAGCACATATCATACGGAAACTGAAGTAAATACAAGTGGAAAAATCCTGCGAAAAAGGAGTAATTCTCAAAATGAATAAAACTTAGATGTAAAGATAATTGTTAAGTGCTTAGCAGGCACAGGATACATGACACGTGCAGTAGTTTAGAGGATTAAGCCATAAGGTGGCAGATCTAATTAACTCTCGAGTGCCATAGGCACAAGGGCGCTGGGCCTGACTTGCTTGTTACCAGATGTTAAGGTATGATAAGCATTTTCCTATCCATAACTTTTTAAAAATAAAATCGACATCAATAGGAACAGATTAAACACTTGCCGTCGGCTGTTGGCGTGTCCTGGTTTCTTTTTTTCCCTCTTTGTTCGTAAGATATGGCGTGCTGAGGTAAGGTGGAAGCTGCTGAATGTAATTCGGTGGGAGCAGGTGTCCTGGAGCATTGGTGACTGTTGTGACATTTACTTGCTAAAGCACTGGAACAAAATAATTATCATTGTCTTTCCCTTTGCGTATATAACAACAGTGAATGCATTTCAAAAGGAATTCATTAGATGTGAATGGGATGTCATTGAGGATGTGATAAGGTGCTTCTAAATGCAAGTTCTGTCTTTTGTAGTCCTTTGTTAAAAAAAATGTGGCTGTTTGATAAAAGAAGGATCTGGTGAATGATTGTAGTTTTGTAGTGGCACCTGTGCAATAATACAAGAGACTTGAATTCTGGATGGAAATTTTCAGGAGGAGATAAAAATATAATGTAAGTAGAAATAATGGTCTTCGGTGTAACTTGCTGATGATTTGAAGATCGGCTGGAAGAATGAGGAGCTAGACTTGCAGTCATTGAGTTTCTATTCAAATGATTGGAACGAAGATGCACAGCAGTGTCCATTGTTCAAATAAAAGGTTGCTATTTGATTTTTAAATGGGCTATTCATGGTTATGTGAAAATTAAAAGTAAATCTAAAAATGCCTGATAAAAGAGGTCTCTCTACCTTTTAAAGCCTATATTAGAGCTAACCCTTGTTATAATGCCCGTTAGCAATGCTTTTTTCTTGTAATATGCTATTTTCATGGTTGCTGGTTTTCCTTCTGTGTGACTTCTCTGAAATCTCTAGTGTTTGTTCATTTTCTTGGAAAGTTTGCTGCTGCATTTACTTGTTGCTTAGTGCAGATGGAAGAATTCTCTTAAAAGGTCTTATGGCACTTTTGAAGAAGGGTAGGGCAGTTCTTCTGGTTCATGACCAACATTTATCCCACAACCAATGTCATTAAAAAACAGATTATCTGATCAATTATTTCATTCCTGTTTGTGGGACCTTGCTGTGCGCAAATTGGCTACTGTGGCAGAGCCACTAAGGGACTCGGATCAACTGTATATAATTCCCTTTAACAATGTGTTAGCTGCAGCCTGAATCTGTATCTTTGTATATACTTACATAGATACATAGAAGATAGGAGCAGGAGTAGGCCATTCGGCCCTTCGTGCCTGCTCCGCCATTCGATGAGATCATGGCTGATCCTTTAATTCAGTATCCCGTCCCCGCCTTCTCTCCGTAACCCTTAACCCCTTTTGCCCGTAGAAATATATCTAATTCCCTCTTAAATATATTTAATGAGCTGGCGTACACTGCCCTCTGTGGCAATGAGTTCCACAGGTTCACCACTCTCTGAGTGAAGAAATTCCCCCTCATCTCTGTCCTAAATGGTTTAGCCCTTATCCTTAAATTATGTCCTCTAGTTCTGTTCTCACCCGCCAAGGGAAACATTCCTTCTGCATCCAGTCTGTCTAGACCTGTCAGAATTTTATACACTTCTATGAGGTCCCCTCTCAATCTTCTAAACTCCAGTGTGTACATCCCTAAACTACATAGTCTCTCCTCATAGGTCATTCCCGCCATTCCTGGTATCAGCCTGGTGAATCGCCGCTGCACCCCCTCCATGGCAAGAACATCCTTCCTCAGATGAGGCGACCAAAACTGTACACAGTACTCGAGGTGTGGTCTCACCAGTGCCCTGTACAGCTGCAGCAAGGTATCCCTGTTCCTGTATTCTAACCCTTTTGCTATGAAGGCCAGCATACCGTTTGCCTTCTTGACCGCCTGTTGCACCTGCATGCTCGCCTTCAGTGACTGGTGTACAAGAACACCCAGGTCTCTCTGTACTTCCCCCTCTCCCAATCTATTGCCATTTAAATAATAATTTGCCCTCCCGTTCCTGCACCCAAGGTGGATAACTTCGCACTTGTCCACATTATAGTGCATCTGCCATTTATCCGCCCAATCGCCCAGTCTGTCCAAATCGCTCTGGAGCTTCCTGGTCTCTTCCTCTGAGCCCACCCCACCTCCTAGTTTAGTGTCGTCTGCAAATTTGGAAATGCTGCATCCGACTCCCTGATCCAGGTCATTAATGTAAATTGTGAACAGCTGGGGGCCCAGGACAGATCCCTGTGGTACCCCACTTGTTACTGCCTGCCATTCAGAAAATGAGCCGTTTATTCCAACTCTCTGTTTTCTATCTGACAGCCAGTTCCCTATCCACGCCAAAACTTTCCCCTTTATCCCATGAGCCTCAATTTTCCATGCTAATCTTTCATGTGGGACCTTATCGAAGGCCTTTTGGAAGTCCAGGTACACCACATCTACTGGCTCTCCCCCATCTATTCTACCAGTTACTCCCTCAAAAAATTCCAATAGATTAGTCAAGCACGATTTACCCTTTGTAAATCCATGTTGACTCTGTCCTATCCTGTCCCCATTTGCTAAGTGCTCCGCTATTTCATCCTTAATGATGGACTCCAGCATTTTGCCCACAACTGATGTAAGGCTTACAGGTCTGTAATTACCTGCTTTTTCCCTACCCCCCTTTTTGAATAGTGGGGTAACGTTAGCTACCCTCCAATCCATCGGCACTGTTCCCGAGTCTAATGAATTCTGAAAAATCATCCTTAGTGCATCCGCTATCTCTAGGGCCACCTCCTTCAGTACCCTAGGATGCATGTTATCAGGCCCTGGGGATTTGTCCACCTTCAATCCCTTTAGCTTCCTTAACACCATATCCTTAGAGATATTGATTTGCGTCAGTTCCTCCTTTGCCAATGTCCCTATTTTTCCCGATATCCCAGGGAGGTTTTTTGTGTCTTCCTTCGTAAAGACTGACCCAAAGTATGCATTTAGTTGATCTGCCATTTCCTTATTTCCCATTATATATTCCCCCGTATCTGACTGCAATGGACCAACTTTGGTTTTCACCAGTCTTTTCCTTTTGATATATGGGATGGGGCAGACGGAGTTAAAGCACTGGTGGTGGCTGCTATTTTCCCCTGGCTGGCCAAAAGAGGAACGGGTCTAACGGGTGCCCCGTGGCTGCGATGGCAATTGGAAATTCAGGCAAGCTCCTGTTTATCACCGACTCCCTCTCCGGTCGGCGATTCCTATGCGACTCCGGGGCGCAGTGTAGCATCCTACCCACGTCAGCTCTGGACGTACAGGCTGGGAGGCACAGCCTCTCCCTCGAGGCGGCTAATGGCGGGGCTATTCGGACCTTCGGCAGACGGCGGGTCCAGGTGTGCTTCGGCAGCCAGCGGTTTTACTGGGACTTTGTTACGGCCAAGGTCTCTCAAGCCATCCTCGGTGCGGATTTCTTGTGCGCCAACAGTCTCCTGGTCAATGTAAGGAACCGACGGATAATCAATGCAGCCACGTTTCACTCTATCCCTGCCACCGCAGTAACGCCATGTTGCGCACCCTTTCGTGTGCTTTCCTGACTCTGGATGAGTTCACTCGCCTGCTAGGCGAATTCCCAGACCTGACCAGACCCACCTTCTCCTCCACGGCCACGAAACATGGAGTCGAACACCACATCACCACTACTGGGCCCCCGGTCTACGCACGGGCCCGGCGCCTCGAACCTGGCAAGCTCGCGGCCGCGAAAGCGGAGTTCACCACAATGGAATGCTTAGGGATTATTCGCCAGTTGAATAGTCCCTGGTCTTCGCCTCTCCACATTGTCCCGAAGCCTGGCGGCCATGTGGCGACTACCGACGCCTGAACGACGCCACTACTCCTGATCGGTACCCAATCCCTCATATCCAGGATTTCTCTGCTCATTTGGCAGGAAATACCATTTTTTCCAAAGTCGACCTTGCCCGTGGCTACCACCAGGTCCCGGTGCACCCGCAAGACGTCCGGAAGACTGCAGTCATCACCCCATTCGGCCTTTTCGAATTTCTGCGGATGCCATTTGGACTGAAGAACGCTGCCCAGGTTTTCCAGCGCCTGATGGACTCCGTACTTCGGGACCTCCAGTTCATATTCGTCTACTTGGACGATATTCTCATCGCCAGCCCTAACAAGGAGCAGCACATCTGTCATTTACGCACCCTTTTCCGGCGCCTCAGCCAACACGGCCTGATCATCAACCCGGCCAAGTGCCAGTTCGGCCTGCAACAAATTGATTTCCTGGGAAGGAGCAGTTCCTTTGCAAACGAAGGTGGAGGCAGTAACATCTTTTCCACGCCCACAGAATATTAAGGCCCTGCAAGAATTCCTCGGAATGGTAAACTTTTACCACCGTTTTGTGCCTAAGGCAGCACTGCTCATGCAACCCCTATACGAGGCTCTCAAGGGCAAGTCTGGCAAGGATCCGGTAAGCTGGACGGTCGACATGGACCATGCTTTCGCTGACACCAAAAGCGCCTTGGCCAGCGCGACCATGCTGGCGCACCCGCTGCCAGGAGCCACCATCGCCCTCACCACCAACGCGTCAGACTACGCCATCGGCGCAGTACAGGAACAGTGGGTGAACGGAACGTGGCAACCGCTGGCGTTTTTCAGCCGTCAACTACGGCGGAACGAGCGAGCGTACAGTACCTTCAACCGGGAATTGCTGGCTCTTTTTCTGGCCATCCGCCATTTCCGTTTTTTGTTGGAAGGACGTCCTTTCACTGCTTTTGTGGACCATAAGCCACTAACTTTCGCTATGGCCAAGACCGCCGAACCGTGGTCAGCCCGACAACAACGTCAGCTAACGTTTATCTTGGAATTCACTACAGATATTCAGCACGTGGCCGGTAAAGACAACCTGGTGGCAGATTGCCTCTCCCGCGCGACCGTTCATGCGGTCCAGCTTGGCATCGACTATGCCCTCATGGCCGCAGATCAAGCCTCGGATCCGGAGGTGCAGGCTTACCGAACCAGCCCCTCTAGCCTCCAAGTGGCCGACGTCAAATTCCATGCCGCAGGCACCACGCTACTTTGTGACGTCTCCGTAGGAGATCCTCGCCCTATCGTGCCGGTCGCCTGGCGCCGCAAAGTGTTTGACACCATACACGGGTTGTCACACCCCGGAATGAAGGCCTCGCAAAGGCTGATGTCGTCCAAGTTCGTTTGGCGGGGCATGCATATGGATGTCCGCGACTGGGCCAACACCTGCGTGGTCTGCCAAAAGGCCAAGGTGCAGCACCACGTCAAAACTCCATTGGCCAACTTTGCAGTTCCGGAACGACGGTTCGACCACGTGCATGTGGACCTGGTGGGGCCACTTCCACCTTCCCATGGGTTTACACATATCCTAACGATGGTAGACCGCACCACTAGATGGCCAGAGGCAGTTTCCTTGTCATCCACCACTTCGGCAGACATAGCCAGGGCGTTCATCTCCTCTTGGGTCGCCCGTTTCGGGGTACCCGCGGACATCTCTTCTGACCGTGGACCGCAATTTACCTCTGAGCTCTGGAACGCAGTGGCTCAGGGGCTCGGCATCAAGCTACATCGCACCACAGCCTAACATCCACAGGCGAACGGCCTGTGCGAACGATTTCACAGGTCGCTAAAAGCCGCACTGAGGGCCAGCCTCCAAGGCGCTGGATGGACAGACAAGCTACCGTGGATCCTGTTGGGTCTTCGCACGGCACCCAAGGAAGATCTTCGCTCGTCCTCTGCAGAGCTAGTCTATGGTCAGCCGCTGCGAGTGCCAGGGGACTTTCTTCCAACGCCAACAGAACCATGGTCCGCATCCGACCAACTCCTCAGCCACCAGGAGGCAGCCAGGTGTTTTGCACCAGTACCAACATCGCATCACGGCTTTCAGAGCTCCCACGTCCCAGCAGAGCTGAAGAACGCCGAATATGTGTTCATCCGCCACGACGCTCATCAGGATCCGCTCAAGGCCCCTTACACTGGTCCTTTCCACGTGCTAGAGCCAGGAGACAAAACTTTCTCGGTGGATATCGGAGGTAAACCGGACCACATTTCGGTTGACCGGTTGAAGCCGGCACACTTGGACCTTGACCGCCCTGTCGAGACCGCACAGCCGCCAAAACGCGGCCGACCGCCCACAGTCGCCATGCCAGATCAAGTGCAACCACCCGCCAGCCCGCCCGCCGTCCAGCAGCTTCCACTTCAGGTGTACAGAAGTCGCTCTGACAGGCTTGTCAGGCCTCCTCGTCGTTTGACTTTTTCTGTTAAAGGCAATTCTGGGGGGGCGCATGTGGCAGAACCACTAAGGGACTTGGATCAACTGTATATAATTCCCTTTAACAATGTGTTAGCTACAGCCTGAATCTGTATCTTTGTATATACTGTTTGCATGTACAGAGCGCGGTCCCTTTAAGAGCGCGGGCAAATGCGATGACGTCACGCCGTTCATCACGTGATCCCCCAACGGCGGGAAAAACGTGATGATGTCATGACGCCAGCCATGGGACCGCCCAAGCAGTCCTCGTGGAGCCTCCGAACTGACTCGACCTGTATTCGTAGTTCTCGTGCTTTTGTTTGTTAAACTCAGTTAGTTTTACATTAAACATCTTTTGATTGATCGCCTGAGTCGACCTCAGTCTTTTGATAGGAATTAGACATTCCTACACTACTGTGTTTCCCGCCATTGCAGCAGTGACTACACTTCAAAAAGTATTTCATTGGCTGTGAAACACTTTGGGACGTCCTGAAGTCATGAAGGGCTCTATATAAAGGGTGAGAAGAAAGAGATGAGAGTGAAATATGAAGAAGAACAAATTACATAGAAAAGTTACTTGTAATGCAGTCTGTGGAATTTAGTTAAGGGACTGTGGGGGAACATTTACAGTTAAAAATGAAAAAAATGGTGTTCAATAAATGTACTCCATAAAAGTATACATTCCCGGACAGGTGTGTTGTGCAAATATAATGAATTGGTGACCAAAGGGAGAGTAAGGAGTTGAATTCTTTACAGAATGATCATATCCGATTCTGAATAATGGAACTCATCACAATTCGTCAGCACTTTGGTTGAATACCAGTAGTAGTGATATGAAGATTTGGCAAATTTTGTAAATTGGCTTGCTGAGCTGTTAATCATTTTTTCGGCCTCTTAATCTTTTGCAGGGAATATAAATCCTTCATTTTCAAGGTCCGCCTGGGACATGATTCACATCAGAGCTGTTCTGTGCAACAGCCTTCTCTCTGGGTTATGCTCTACTGGAACTTTTAATGCTCTGGATTACCCATGCTTTGAAATGAAATCAAATTGATCTGAATGTATTTTCCCTATAAACTTTCCAGGGCAGAGATCAATTCAGACTGAAACATTCAAGGAAAAATCTCAAGGTGGTTTCAGAAATAGCAGATAGAAATGAAATCTGAAACTAACCAAGTTTAGGGACCCTTGTTTACATAACTAGTTTACAATTGAAATGATTTAAATTAAACAAATCTGAATTGATATGCATAGGATTTTTTTCTAATAGTAAGAAATATTTGCTAATACAAAATTGCATGTTTTCCTGAACAAATTTGTATGGCGATTATTTAGATATTTTTAAATGAAGCAAATATAAAAGTAATTATTGAATGTGTGCATAATATATAAGACACTTATGAATGCAGGAGATTATGGTTGCAATAATTGATCATCAACTTTCTGTGATTATTATTTGACATTTAGATCCTTTAATTTGCCAAGCATTTTTTGGATATAATTTTCTTCTAACATCTTGTGCCCCACCCGCCATTGGTGCTCTCACAAATCCCCATTTGAGAGGATGGGTAGGAAATCTGTATTGCATTCCACAGCGCCTCAAGCCTCTGTGTAAACAAGTTTCTCTTTCTCTCTGCCCTAAATCTCTTGCATTTAGTCTTCTACCTTTGTCGTCTTGTTCTAGACCACCTCAATCACTGGAAACAGTTTGTTTCTATCTACTAAAGCAAAATACTGCGGATGCTGGAAATCTGAAATAAAAACAAAATGCTGGAGAAACTCAGCAGGTCAGGCAGCATCTGTGGAGAAAGAAACAGAGCTAACGTTTCAGGTTGATGACCTTTCGTCAGAACTGGAAAATGTTACAGATATAACAGATTTAAAGCAAGTACGGAGGTGGGGGAAAAGGAGGAAAGTACAAAAGGGAAAGTCTGTGATAGGGTGGAGGGCAGGAGTGATTAAATGACAAAAGGGATGATGGTGCGAGGCAAAAGGAGGTGGTAATGGGACAAGTAAAGAAACAAAAGATGGGTCATGGGGAGCTGTAAATGACAACAGCAGAATCATTACCAGCACCTGCTGTCTGGAAAAAATGGGAGCAGTTGTTATGATCTGAAGTTGTTGAACTCAATGTTGAGTCCGGAAGGTTGTAAAGTGCCTAATCGAAATATGAGGCGCTGTTCCTCGCGCTTCCATTGAGCTTCATTGGAACCGTGTAGGAGGCCGAGGACAGTGATATCAGAGTGGGAGTGGAGCGGAGAATAAAATGACAAGCGACCAGAAGCTCGGGGTCATGCTTGCCGCCTGAACAGAGGTGTTCAGAAAAGCAATCACCCAATCTGCGTTTGGTCTCCCCAAAGCAGAGGAGACCGCATTGTGAGCAGCGAATACAGTATACTAAATTGAAAGAAGTACAAGTAAATTGTTGTTTCACCTGGAAGGAGTGCTTCGGGCCCTGGACGGTGGAAAGGAAGGAGGTGAAAGGGCATGTGTTGCATCTGTGGGAGTACCTTCACCACAAGGACTGCAGCGGCTGAAGTCAGCTCACCACCACCTTCTCGAGGGGAATTAGGAATGGGCAATAAATTCTGGCCTTGCCAGTGACACCCACATCCCAGGAACAAAAAAAAATAAAGATGGATCATGCGAAGGTGAGAGAGGGGTGGAAATTTGAAGCAAAATTGATGAAATTTTCCAGTTCGGGGCGAGAGCAGGAAGCGTCACCAAGACCTTCATCAGTGTACCAGAAAAAGAGTAAACCTCTTGAAAATTCTGAAGACGTGAGAAAGGGTCTGCTATATTGGGGTTGGGGGGTGGGGGCGGGAGCGGAAGACTCCTGGCCAAAGAAGTGGGTGCGGGGGCGAAGGCAACAGAAGAAGAGCTCAACATCGAGCCGAGCTCGAAATTGATTGAGGTGGGGGCGTAAGGGGCCTTTGCTGAGGACAGATCGCTTGGGATCAGAGAGGGGAAAAACAGTGTTGTCCAGTACGTTAGCCACTAGCCACATGTGGCTAATTGGAAATCTAGATGTGGCTAATTGTATTTTTGATTAGTAATAAAAGATGAGCAACAGACATTGTCGTCGGTCATGTGATCTCAATACTCATTCGCACGGCATAGGCATGTGTACTTTAACCTTTTTGTGCGATTGCTGGTAAAATGGTAAGATGATAAGTACAGTGCGAGTGTTTTTATTGTTGTGAATGCTTTACTTCCTTGGTTACTACTTATTGATTATCTGTTAAAATAATGTACAACATGGGTGAAAAAGCAGGAATTCAGCACCATGGAAACATCAGCAAGATTGTATGAAGAAGAGAGCTGTCGTCATGGTGAGGCCAGCAGAAGAAAGCAAGCCCAACCAATAGGGCACCATAGCAAAAGGCAAGCAGCATCCAACCACATTCTGGATGGAGAGCAAGGGCGGGTCTAGCTGTCTTATTGTGCAAATCAACATTTTCAGTAATCACTCGGACAAAGTCAAAGTATCACTCACAACTGCTGAGCAAAAACCTAAAAGCTGCACTAAGATGTGCTGCATTTGATAAATTCATGCCAGAATTCCATACTTTGGTGAAGCAGAAAGACTGCAAAGTTTTGCACTGAATGTTGGTAGATGTTTGTTAAGTGAACATACACGGGAAGTGCATTTACCTGTATTGTGTGTAAGGCGATTTCTACTAAAATGAGCTAGCGCGTGTGGCTATAATGGTGTCACTGTAGTCAGCAATTTCTATTGGACAACACTGCTTTATAATTTTATCACATTAACAAATTACTTCTTAATCTCCTCTATTCTAATGAAAATAGCCCCCGTTTTTCAAGCTGTGCCCTTCAGAAAGATTTCATAGACTTCATAGTCATTAGTTAGCTCTAAGGAACAATTACTGTCTCAGGTCCTTTTGGCTCAACTTGTATGTCAGGTGCTGCAAAATAATTTAGAATTCCAGTTTGTCATTAACACAACTTTGCCAGTAGTAAACGTAACCACTATGGTAAACTTAAATGCTTTTGCAACACCTCAGTCTGCAATATGTCAAAGTTTGTCTCGCTGTTCAAACTACAGGTACAACCAGTAATATTCCCTCAAACTAAAAGAGAAAATTACAGTTCTGTGCAACTGCACTAAGATGATTAACCATTACTGCCAACCAAGTGAGAATTCCAGCACTATGCTTCAATCCCAAACTCAGAGGAAGGCTCCTAATGTATATGCATAACATTTGTATCCCCTAGCCACTCTTCTGACACTTTAGATTAAGATTACCCATTTAAAATCAATTAGTATTGAATTACGGCCAGTTTCACTGTGTGAAGTCATGTCCCCTTAGAACTGATTTCAGACTACCCAAACTCATTTCACTTGGGGCTCTGAAAAAACCATAAGGGACTTGAGATATTATCATTCGCAGATGGAACTTTCTCACCACTTGGTGAGTACGTTTTTTTTCCCTTGGCTCCTAAATTGAATTTTCACTGAACAAAAACTGTTATCAAGAATATAACCAGAAGAAATTCATCCTAAAAAGAAATTAAATACACTTTTAGTATGGAAGAGGAGCGGTCAGTGAGGTAGGGAAAAGCTGCAGGAGGCTATAAAGATTAGAAATTACAGGCAAGTCAAAGCAAAATTGAAGAATTGGGGCTGGAATAAAAACACAATGATGTTACTTAGAAACTGGTG
The DNA here is from genome assembly GCF_052327205.1 of Somniosus microcephalus. NCBI lineage: Eukaryota > Metazoa > Chordata > Chondrichthyes > Squaliformes > Somniosidae > Somniosus > Somniosus microcephalus. Next base: position 173,498,403 of record NC_140987.1, read on the forward strand.
AATCGCTTTACTCCCAAAAAGCTGCAAGTTAACTGGACCCCAGTTATTTGATGAGTGTTTTCTGGCACAACTTTCACCCGTTTGGTCATCTATCCTCATATCTCCTTATGTGGCTCGGTGACCAATTTTGTTTAATAATACTCCTGTGAAGCGCCTTGGGACGTTTTACTACGTTAAAGACGCTATGTAAATGCAAGTTGTTGTTGCGATGTAAGTATAGTGCACTCATGATCTGGATCCTGTGATTAACTGTTATCCTGCAATATACCTTCTTCATCTATAGACTGGAACAGTTCCCATGGATTGGAGTGTAGCTAATGTAACCCCACTATTTAAAAAAGGTGGTAGAGAGAAAACGGGGAATTATAGACCGGTAAGCCTGACGTCGGTAGTGGGGAAAATGCTAGAGTCCATTATAAAAGATGTAATAGCAGAGCACTTGGGAAAACAGTGACAGGATCGGACAAAGTCAACATGGATTTACAAAAGGTAAATCATGCTTGACTAAGCTACTGGAATTTTTTGAGGATGTAACTGGTAGAATAGATAAGGGAGAACCAGTGGATGTGTATTTGGACTTTCAGAAGGCTTTCGATAAGGTCCCGCATAAGAGATTGGCGTGCAAAGTTAAAGCACATGGGATTGGGGGTAAGGTACTGACTTGGATAGAGAACTGGTTGGCAGACAGGAAGCAAAGAGTTGGAATAAACGGGTCTTTTTCCGAGTGGCAGGCAGTGACTAGTGGGGTACCGCAGGGATCGGTGCTAGGACCCCAGCTATTCACAATATCTATTAATGATCTAGACGAGGGAACTAGATGTAATATCTCCAAGTTTGCAGACGACACAAAGCTGGGTGGGCGTGTGTGCTGTGAGGAGGATGCAGAGAAACTCCAGTATGATTTGGACAGGTTGGGTGATTGGGCAGATGCATGGCAGATGCAGTATATTGTAGCTAAATGCGAGGTTATCCACTTTGGTGGCAAAAACAGGAAGACAGATTATTATCGGAATGGCAATAGATTGGGAGAAGGGGAAGTGCAACGAGACCTGGGTGTCCTTGTGCACCAATCGCTGAAGGTAAGCATGCAGGTGCAGCAAGCGGTTAAGAAGGCAAATGGTATGTTGGCCTTCATAGCGAGAGGATTCGAGTACAGGAGCAAGGATGTCTTGCTGCAGTTGTACAGGGCCTTGGTGAGACCACACCTTGAGTATTGTGTGTAGTTTTGGTCGCCTTATCTGAGGAAGGATGTTCTTGCCATGGAGGGAGTGCAGCGAAGATTCACCAGACTGATACCTGGGATGGCAGGAATGACGTATGAAGAGAGATTGAGTCGATTAGGCTTATATTCGCTTATAGAGTTTAGATGAATGAGAGGGGATCTCATTGAAACTTATAAAATTCTAACAGGACTAGACAGACTAGATGCAGGAAGGATGTTCCCGATGGCGGGGGAGTCCAGAACCAGGGGTCACAGTCTAAGGATAAGGGGTAAGCCATTTAGGACTGAGATGAGGAGGAATTTCTTCACCCAGAGAGTGGTGAACCTGTGGAATTCTCTACCACAGAAGGCAGTTGAGGCCAACTTATTAAATATATTCAAGAAGGAGTTAGATATATTTCTTAAGGCTAATGGGATCAAGGGATATGGGGAGAAAGCAGGGACAGGGTACTGAATTTGGATGATCAGCCATGATCTCATTAAATGGCGGAACAGGCTCGAGGGGCCGAATGGCCTACTCCTGCTCCTATCTTCTATGTTTCTATGTTTCATCAACTGCAATAGTGAATTGGGTCGCAAATGTTCTCCAGTGATCTCTTGTCATGTATAGCCTGACATCTTTTGTCTGACGACAAGTCAGTTTTAGGTTTCTGTAGTTCAGACATGTTAGCAGAAAAGTAGCCGTGGTCTTCTACAGTGATGTTTGCTGGCAAAACAATAATTATCCCAGATGAATGCAAGCAACACCGCTCACCCGCGAGCCTGGGGCAAGGCGAGTTACTCTCCAGCTTTGTAGAACTAAGAAAACAAAGCAGCATGCTAGCTTGTATTAACATCAGCGTGCTTACCCATCACCAATCCTCCTTCGTTTATCAGAGATCAGAAAGTTAAATCTTTCACTCCTGAAATATTGTTTTATGGTTACTTCCATTGCCCTTCCAATCCTGGACACTTTGATACATATTGGGTTGGAGTTCCACAGGCACAAACAGCAGTTGGGTATCTTACCCGTAGTTGTTTGCACTTCATCTATGAATCTGGAAAGTTACTGTCAGCAGGTGTTTCAATTGGGGAGGTGGGCATCACAGCCGAGCCAGTTCCAACCTTCATCTAATGTCCACACATGCCCACTTTCAGAGGTTACTAGATAGCTGTTGGGAGTGCAAGTCCTGGTAGACTTTTTTTAAATTATTCATTCCGAACCTAGAAAGTAAGACGACTTGTAGCCACACACCAATGTCTTGGCAAAGATCAGTTAACTTAGCAGAAACCAATGATTGAACAGAGGATCTTTCTATGACTCAGTACATGGTGCATTTGCCCACTGAACCATTGGTGTACTGACTTTGGAACATACATGTTTAATCAACATTGGAGCTGTTAATGCCTTATATACTGAAGAAAACTTTGCCCAAGTATACTTTTACCTATGTCCCCTATGGTGAAAGACATTGAAACTATTATGGATTGAAAACATAGAAAATTAATAACTGTAATTTTGCACCTTCAGAAGTAGTGGCCTCCCTTGGTTTTTTTGCCCTTTATTGACCATTTACACGTGTTGTGATGAGCTCCAGGGATCAAAAATACGCCTCTATTTCTTGATGATTAGATTATGTGAAAGTGAACAGCAAAGAAAATCTATGTTGATGCCTAGATAATGGGTCAGTTTGATCTATGCTGACGTTTAGCAGAACATTAATCACTATATGCTGCTTCTGTGTTTTATTTATACATGAATAACTCAGCGCTGTACTAGATTTTCCTTCACTTTTACGTACACATGGGCCCAAATTTCTTTGGCATCCCAGTATTTCTGGTCATGGCGTTAATAATAATGATAAACCTCAATAGACAAGATGTAAGCAATATAACAAGTCAACTCTCCATAATATTTTCAAAAAATAAGCCAGTTAATATATAAGTAAGGCTGAAAGTGCTGGAATAGTGGAAAGTTACACTCTATTTCGTAAAATGTTGATGTTTGACACATATAAGAAGTAATTTTACAAATCCATCCTTCTGATAGTGAGCTTTTCCCATTGGGAGTGCTGGTTGGTCATTCAGGTATGGAGGTCAGCATGCCCCACAGCATTTTCTGTCCACTAATTATAATTTTTATTTTAAGTGTAAATTTGAATTTACCCTATTAGTGTACAAAGTGACCTATTCCTGCAATACAATGGCATCTCAGAGGTACGGATGACTAAAGGCAGTTGCTGTTTAATTGAGTACCATGTCGGCTACTCCCAAGTCAACAGAGCTCTCTAAATGAGCCGACCTCTGGAGACCTGCCGACATGAGAGACCCACAATTTTGTGGGTTGTGCAAGCTGTTGACAGGCTTCCAGTTAAAATTAAATGCATGGAACCGATTTCTCCCCTTTTAGCAATGGGTGTTTTGGCTCTCTGGACTTGTTTTGGAGCAGTAACAAGAAGAAAAATAAGTAAAGGAGAACGATGTATGGAGTTAATGAATCTCCTTTTGAAAGATGCTCTGCCATGGCTACTTTTTATTGCATTTTTTCCCAATGATTGTTGTAGTTTTCAACATCTACAAACAACGAAGAAGCTTGGTTTAAGGGTTTAAGGTCTCCTCCAAATATAATTTGCCCTGGTTATAGTAATTTCTTTGGCAGCTAAGCATTTTGAAAATTATTCGGATGTGAGTTACAATAAGCACACCATAATACAACGCAGAAGAGTCATAGTAAGGTAGCCTGCGAACAGAGATCATTCTAGATATATAACTAGGGAGTATGCTCTCAATCATGTTGCATCCTCAATGCAGTGTTCAGGTTTCACACTTTGCTGTAACCTCAAGTCCCGAGGTGGGACTTCAGTTCCATAACATTGCCTTTCTTGTTTCTTTGGCCGGAATTTTGCCGGTGCTCAGAGGACGGGATCAGAGGCGGGTCAGCTGTCAAATTCGAAATGATTGACAGTGGGTCAGGAACCCACTGTCAACCCGCCTCCATGCTAGTCTCCCAAGTGTTGGGTCTGTCAGCGCTGAACAGACCCGACACCAAGCGGCGGGTCAGGCAATTAAGCTCATTAAAAGCTATTTAAAAGATTGTTAAACACAATTTTACCAGGTACTTAGTATTTTTACACCTTTTTCACGAGGTTCACGGCGTTCTGAGATCATGTCAGGTAAGTAAGTCAGGAGTTCAATGACTATCCATTCTTCTGAATAGTTGATGGCTGCAAATGTACTATAAAAGCTACCATTTCACAGCTGTTCACTTTCCAATCTCAGAAGCTGCAGATTTTAGGATTTGGAAGACACATTTGATCTTTATGCAGGTTGGAAGTGTGTGGAGTAAACTCTCTATCCACTGTCACCTCCATGGAATAACCTCTCTCCCCATTGACAGATTGCTTCTATCATCTCAACTTCACCTGCCATATATTACATCAGAATGGCATGATTTATACTATCTCAGAATCTGACCACGATCAGCCACAACAGCAGCAGAACCAAGCACACCAGCAGCACCAACACCAAGAGCGCCAACCTTCTCCTCAATCACCTGATGCTGCAGAGGGCATCAGCGCAGGGCTGCACCATGCCGGAGGTGATACCCCCAACACAGGGTTTACAGGCAGAGGATCAGCTTCCTCAACATGACTGAGCAGCAGTGTCAAGCACCAGGTCGTCGCAGACATTTGCACATTGCTTGAGCAAGACCTGCAGCCCAGAGGAACGGGTGGACACCCGTTACCAGTGGCTGTCAAAGTCACCGCCGCCCTCAACTTCTTCGCCTCAGGCTCCTTCCAGGGATCTGCAGCAGACATTTGTGGCATCTCCCAGTCAGCTGCCCACAGATGCATCACGTAGGCCACCGATGCCCTCTTTGACAAGTCCGCCAATTATATCCACTTTGTCACTGATGAAGCCAGTGTTACTGAGCGGGCGCTGGCCTTTGCCACTGGCTGGTTTCCCACGGGTGCAGGGCGTCATCGACTGTACACATGTGGCCATCAGGGCACCCCATCAGAACCCTGCAGTATTTGTCAACCACAAGTGCATCCACTTTCCTCAATGTGCAGCTGGTCTGCAACTATAGGAAGAGCATCATGCGTGTGTGCGCAAAGTTCCCTGGCAGCTGCCATGACTCTTGCATCCTGCGGCAGTCCACTGTCCCTCAGCTATTCACACCCCCAAACGGACTTTCCGGCTGGCTCCTTGGAGACAAGGGCTATCCCCTGAAGACGTGGCTTATGACACCTTTGAGGAGGCCATGAAACAAGGCTGAGGAACATTATAATCAAAGTCACATCTCCACCCGAAGTGTCATAGATCATACAATTGGGTTACTCAGAATGCGCTTCAGATGCCTGGACAGATCTGGTGGAGCCCTTCAGTACGCACCAGCCAGGGTCTTGAGAATCGTCGTCGTCTGCTGTGCCCTGCACAACATAACGCTGCAGCCAGGATTAGCGCTGCATGAGGAACAAAGCACAGAGCGTACAGCCTCTGAGGAGGAGGAGCAGCATGAGGTTCAGGATGAGGAAGATCTGGAGGAGCCGGCTGTCCCAATGCGACCAGTCCACGAGCACATTGCTGCCCGTGACGCTAGGGATGGCCTAATCAATGCCAGTTTCACCTAACTTTATGCAGCACAGACATGTGGCTGGCACATGCGTAGCGAGGTTGGCATCACCCCACTTCAACACCATAGAGCATCCCTACAATGACCAGTGCATACTTTTCACTGTCACCACCATTGCTGGACATAAAAGGAGCCCTGATCATTCACTCTGCCACTTCCAATTGTGAGCACACATTTGGCAATGAATTCAAACTTTCCGAAATAAATGGTTTATTACAACAAATTAAAACAACGTTAAATTAACAATCATTTTTCAGAAAAAACCCAAGTGACTATCCTTGTGACTATTAATGTGGGATCTTTCTTTTCCGAGTGCTTCTACGAGGCTTCAACAGAGGTGGAGGCAGCCTGCTCATTTCCCTGCTGTGCCTGCTTAAATGCCTTTCGCGGTCGTCCTCTGGGTTTTGGAGCCTGTGAAGGCCCCGCCAAAGTCTGCTCTTCCTGCAGCTGTGCAGGGACACACTCTGCCATCACTGTCTGGGGAAGCATCTGGGACTCTGACTGAGGGGTTGGCAAGGGGGTGAAAATTTGAGTGCTTGGTGAGGAGCCTCCACTTCCATGTCCCCTCCCACCATCATCCCTCTCATGGGCCACCCGCACTTCTCTGCTAGCAAGTAGCTGGAGAGCACCTTGCTGCACATTAGTGGGGCCATGAGAACCCTTGTCTATACTGACATTCCTCCTAGAAAGGATGTGTGAGCCTCTGGTTTCTATCCTCAATAGATGCCCATCTATCTATTCTTCATAGATGACCATCTATTTAGAAGTGTGACCATGTTCTCCTGAGTCTGGCGATTTATGTCCTCCATGGAGGTGGCCATCCTATCCATGGAGGAACCTACAGTTGCCAGTGTGTGCGCCATGGTGGTGCTCATATTTGAGATGGATTTCTCCATTCTCTGCACACATTTGAGATGGATTTCTCCATTCTCTGCACACTCGCAGTCACCGTGGTTGCAAACCCTTTCAGAGCCTCTTGCACTTGTTCCTGAAGCTCCAGGATCGCTGTCTTCCTGGATGGCCCCCAAGGCTCAGCATCTGCATGCAGCTGAACAGAGTTAGGAGACTCCTGCGCCCTCCGATGAGGAGTCTCCACTGCTGTCCCTGTCTCCACCATCTGCTGTTGCTTACCTGTGATGTGTGAGACACCAGGTGACAACACTACTCTATCTCGCGAATGTCCGACCGAGGTGTGCATTTCTGCGCTGGGTGAGCTGATGTCTGGTGACGCCGCTCACTCAGAGGCTGGAGACTCCTCTGAGGAGTGCTCCTGGACAGTGGTGGGGTGCGCTTGATGGCCCTGTGGGAAAGTAAAGACATCAGTTAGATATATGATATGTTGATTGCAGACATACCCCATTATGCACATGATGAGCATTCAATTTCTCTTGACTTCAGACCCCATATGAGTCACTCATGAATGCCATTTAGATGTATGGAAAATAATTCTGTTAGCAGGTTGTTCTAATGAGCACCTCGCACCGTCCCCCACTTCTGGATGACATGACCATGACATTGGATGATGAGATGAATAATGAGATAAGTGCATTTAAAATTTAAAAAAAGGGAATATATTAAATAAACTAATCAAACTCAAAAGAGGATAAAACCCCTGGTCTGGATGGATTGCATCCACGCATTTTAAAAGAATCTAGGGAAGCGATAGCAGAGACATTATTACACATATTTAATCATTTGTTAGAAAAAGGTGTAGTGCCAGAGGACTGGCAGATAGCTAACGTAATACCTATATTTAAGAAGGAGGATAGAACATGTCCAGGGAATTATAGACCAGTCAGCTTAACATCGGTGGTAGGAAAAATAATGGAACCCCTACTAAAGGAGAGAATAGAAAAACATCTAGAAACAAAAAGTATAATAATGAATAGTCAACATGGATTTCAAAAGGGAAAATCTTGCTTGACCAACCTTATTGAATTTTTTGAAGAGGTAACAGAGAGAGTAGACAATGGTGATGCAGTAGGTGTAATTTATCTAGATTTTCAAAAGGCCTTCGATAAGGTACCCCCATAATAGACTGGTGAACAAGGTCAGAGAATGCGGAGTCAGGGGACAAGTAGCAAAATGGATTGCTGGCTGGCTTCAGGACAGAAAACAGAGAGTGGGAGTAAAGGGTAGCTATTCACAGTGGAAGAAGGTGGGTAGTGGTGTTCCACAAGGATCAGTGCTGGGTCCACTGCTGTTCACAATTTACATTAACAATTTAGACTTAGGAATCAAAAACACAATTTCTAAATTTGCGGATGATACCAAATTTGGGGGGATAGTCAATACTGAGGAGGACATTAATAAACTTGCAGAATGTGCATATATTTGGCAAATGAAGTTCAACACAGATAAATGTGAGGTATTACATTTTGGTAGGAAGAATAGGGAGGTCGCTTAGCACTTGGAGGGTGGGAGTCTAGGTGGGGTAGAGGAACAAAAGGATCTCGGAGTACAAATACACAAATCAATAAAAGTTGTGCCACAGGTTAGCAAGGCCATTAAAAATACAGATCAAGCACTAGGATTTATTTCTGGAGGGATAGAGTTGAAAAGTAGGAAAGTTATGCTAAACCTGTATCAAGCCTTGGTTAGACCACACTTAAGAGTACTGCGTACATATTATAAAAAGGATATAGAGGCACTGGAGAGGATGCAGAGAAGATTTACAAGGATGATACCAGAAATGCGAGGGTATACATATCAGGAAAGGATGAACAGGCTGGGTTTCTTTTCTCTTGAAAAAAGAAGGCTGAGGGGTGACCTAATAGAGGTCTTTAAAATTATGAAAGGTTTTGATAGAGTGGATACAGAGAGAATGTTTCCACTTGTGGGAAGAGCATAACTAGAGGCCATCAATATAAGATAGTCACCAAGAAATCTAATAGGAATTCAGAAGAAACTTCTTTACCCAAAGAGTGGTGAGAATGTGGAACTCGCTACCACAGGGAGTGGTTGAAGCGAATAGTATAGATGCATTTAAGGGGAGGCTGGACAAACATATGAGGGAAAAGGGAATAGAGGGTTATGCTGATAGATTTAGATGAGGAAAGACGGGAGGAAGCTCGAGTGGAGCATAAACGCCGGCATGGACTGGTTGGGCCGAATGGCCTGTTTCTGTGCCATACATCCTATGTAATCCTATGTAACCACTCTGGTTAATTCCAATGCATCCTCCTCTGCATTGGTCAAAATTGCCATGGATTGAGGGCCTCCTCCCGTTCTCTCCCTCTCCCTCTTATTGTGGGCTCTCTTTTCCTGCAGTGAGGGAACGAAGAGATGCTTGACTGAGAGTGATACAATGAGTGTAAAGAATGGATGGGCTAGATGTTTAGAGAGAGACTGTGATGGAGTGGGTTGCCAATATTAAGTTGCCTCCTTTTGTGTTGTTAGTTGGTGAGTGTGAGGGGTGCATAGTAAGATGGGGATGTGACACTGTAGATCGAGAGGGATGGGTGAAGGTGCAAGGGATGTTGGGTGAGTCAGGATGTGCAGGAGTAGGGTTGGCAATGCAGAGTGATGGGGATGTGATGACAGGCACAGCCGCATGAAGGTAAGTGTGGCTTTATACTCACTTTTCCTGATTGTATACGATCATTAAACCTTTTGCGGCACTGCACCCAGGTCCGAACTACCACTGACCTGGCCGTCACCTCCTCAGCAATCTGCAGCCACGCTGCCTAGAAGAGCTCCTCAAATCAAAAGCTCACCTGTGACTTCTTGATAATCAGATCATAGAAAATCCACGTGGATGTCTAAATAAGTGGTCCATTTAATCAATGCTGAGCATTTTGTGTATTAGCAGATGTGAAACTATAATGTCCATAAGACAGCATAAAAGAGGCATGTAGAGTACTGTGGCAACAAAGATAGGGGATGAAATTTTTGTTAATTTTACCAAAAAGTCAGTGTGAATACAAATGAGAAATCCTGTTTTGTTACTCATGCCAACTTTTTCACTAAAATTATTGAGACGTCTGCCTATGGATTAAAGATTCCATGGCACTTTGAAGAAAAGCAAGCATTACTCCTAGAGTCCTGGCCAGCATTTCTCCCTCCACCAATACTACCAAAAACAGATGATCAACAACAACTTGCAATTATATAGCGCCTTTAATGCAGTAAAACCTCCCAAGTCTTTTTGTTTGTTTCTTTCAAATGACCTTTTTCAAACTTATGAGGCTTTATGTCATCAAAACCCTCTATGGGATTCAATCCATGACAACTCATTAAGAGGTAGAAACATTCTTATGGTTCCAAACAATGGAATTGGTGCTATAATCTTCAAAGCCTTTTTTGCCGATTTCCCTTGGTACCAGGCTTGCAACATCAGGATTTTAATTTATGTGACCTGTCTAGAAGTTTTATCCTGGTCACACAGATCTTATGAGATGTGGATTTGGATTAGGATATCTCTAAAATTTCATGCTCACTTGGACAACAGGAGTGTTCGGAAAGTACTGTCCATTCTTTTTGATGGGCCTCCTCACACACCTCCATATTGATCAACTCCATATTGGCATTAAAATCTGTTTTTGCACAGTTTAATGTAGCTATGTTTTTTGTGTGATATGCTGTCACTAAAATGGAAAACTACCATTCTCATGTCTTTAACTGGATGAGCGGGTTTACCTGCCTTTTGCCGTAACCTTTACCTTACTGGAGATTTGCAGGGTAGTCACATGGAGTAATCCGCACTGATCATTTGTTGTGTTTCATTTATCTGCAAGTAGGCAAGGCAGCTTGTCAGGGCTGTGTTAATCTTTGCCATGGATCTTAAACGGACAGCTATTCCTTCTAGATTATACCGGGGTGAAATTGTTGGTCTTCAGTAGAGTGAAACGCTCCTAAGGAATTGACAGCCTTACAGTGTTACACGCCGCCCGATTTTCTTTTCTGTTGATTTCAATGGGAAAGAGAATCAAGCGTGGTGTTAAGCGGGCTGCCGATTCGATATGAGCGCATTTCACGCCACTGGCAAAGACCAATTTCAACCCCTACTACTTCAAGACAATTACTCATGTTTTGTGGAAACGATGTATGAAAAGATGGTCCATATTTAGCTTCAGTATTTGTCACACTTAAAATTCAGGTACTCTCCACATTCCAGTTTCTTACTCTCCTCCATTCTGGACTTCAGCATAGTAACTGTTTCTGTTTACATGTTTCCCTGTTATACTTCGGATATTTAGGAGAGCCCAGGTACAACGCAGTTTGTTACAAGTTCCCCACTCCATGTTTTTTTTAACATAGTTGGTGAGAAAACTATTTATTTTGTTCCCTCTCTTACACAGAAAGTATGTGAATTAGAAAGGTGAAATTCATGGTCTAGTGAGTAAAGACATCACCAAGTGCGGAACTATGCCATATAGACAGACCAGAGGGTTTTACGGTCAATTTCTAGTTTGTACCGAGTTAGCTGATCTCAGCAGTAAGTGGTTTACAGTTAGTCTTAACACTGGACAGAGGAAGAAAAAAAACCAGCCAAGTTCCTGTTGTTGATCCCTCTCCAATGACTCAAGCTGAGAAATTGCACGTGAGGAGATTGGGTGAGGACATAATTGGGCTTAGTTGTGATGCCCTCCATTGTTAAGTAACCTATCAGCGCTCTCTGTTGAGCTCTTCATGTCGAGGCATCGACACGAAAAATGGCTGCTTAGCTGAGGTATTGGATGGCTGCCAGCACATGCGGACATCATTCAGCACCTTCAGGAGGGGGCAAGCTGAAATTTACAGGGTTCTTATAAGCTGAAGTCTTGGTTGAAAGGAACTGAAGATAGGGCACATGGTGGCAGCGTAAGAAGCTGCAGGAGGTTGGTAATAGAGGACAAGAATCCTTCAAAGGAAATATGGGTGTTTCCTCATTTCCTGTAAAGGATAATTTCAGTTAAAAGGTGAGGAATATTGCACCAGAACGGCCTTAATTTCATCATCATTTGAAAATGGGAAAAGTGGATTTTATTTTTAAAAATAAAGTTTTTAGTAGAGTGCTAAGTAAATTTTCTATCAAATTTCTTCAGAATGCAGTTTGTAAATGATACCTCTTTCAAAATTTAGTATTTTAGAAATTAGCTACTTCCTTTTGCAATAAATATATGCAAATGTATTTTAACATGGTAGTGCAGAAAGATTTCTGCCTGCACTTTACACAACTCACCAGTTGTGACAAATGAAACCTGCTTTTAGGCTATGAACTATCTCTGGATATTAGGGTCATTGTTAAATATCACTGCACAGATTCATGCAAATGCTATAGTGAGCTTTGCAGTACACTAAAGCATCTGTTACACATGATTTTTAAAAAGCATCTTGGGTAAAGTTAGCAAAAAAAACTGATAGTATAAAACCAAAGGTGCAGTTTTCCCTTTACAGCTAAGATCCTTGTGATTTTTTTTACTCTGATTTTGTTCCCCCTGTTCCTCTTCCGAAGCTCGTGACTCCTGCTTGAGTTCAATTCTGCAATTCACGGCCATGGCCCTCGGTAACCTCATCTGATTGGTCATTCCTTCATATGTGAACCTGGATGGTTCGTGCCAGTGGGCTATTTGAGCAGGTGGGCCATTGCAACTGAGGTTTCACCCTTTATTGGACACTCTGCACTTTCAGCAGCAATTGCTGGATAGCAATCTGAAGTGGTAGCTTGGGCTGGTTTTCCTCAGCCTGCCCAGGTTTGTTCAGGGCAGTTTTAGCAACTTACCACACCAGCTGAGAAAAGCTAACTCCACACAAACCAGGGATTGAATGGGAGTCCTCCTTGGTCTGTATTAAAGCGAGTGATGGGTTAACCTACTGGGTTTTTGGGAACGTGGCAGAGATGTCGATATATGGATGATATCACTTTGTGTGTGATTTGTCTTTCAGAAAATCACTGATCACTTTTGTCCTGTTGACATGACAGCCTATTTCAAAAGTAGTACACTGGTTTTGAATGGGTTAAAAAAAATCTGTATCAAATATTGTGTTCTTTGGAAGAAACTGTCAAAGAATTTCAGCTCTACTGCCTCAGGGTGTGTGTAAAAGTGTTTCCACGGGACTTGTTTTTGTTTTGTCGTACATCAATGTCTATTTCAGTCATAGTGGTCTAGTTTAACATGCATGCATTTTCATCCAGTTTTCAGCTCTTTTTTTAAACAAGATCAAGTAAAATGAAGTGCATTATTTGCGACAAATACGTACTTGTTTGGACATGAGATGAAGACAGATCTAACGCTGAGTGGATTACTTAAAAATAAAACTACTTTTTGTACTGCGACTGAACTTCATAATGGTATTTCAATATGACTTTGATACCAAGACCTACAATATACTTTTAACTATTGATTTTGCTAAGTCCGACTAAGGATAACCTTGACACTGTGCGGTATTATGCAAAATGCAGTCACGTCATCTGCTTGTAATAAAATGAAATTGTATTCAGTCATTTGTGGTTGATGGTGTTGCTTCAGCTCGGTTTACTTTTATGTTGTGCTGCAAATAATGGTTAAAGATAAGCCTTTCTGTTTGGCAGTAGATCTAACTTATCTCGACAAGGGGTTAGATCACAGTTTAAGACTTTGTTCATTTGATTTATATGGAACATTAGTAAGAGGAATGCACAAGGTTCCAGGAGTTTTCAAGTGAAATTTATAACTGGTATTTTTGATCTTTCAAAATGGAATCCTGATTTAGATGAAGTATTTGCAATTAGATTAAGCAGCAGTTAGGTTGTAAAAATACTTTTGAGCATGACTGCATGTTTGCAGCCAAATATCCTCTTAAAGAAAGAAACAATTTGCATTTATATCGCACCTTTCACAACCTCAGGACGTCCCAAAGCGCTTTACAGCTAATGAAGTACTTTTTGAAGTGTAGTCACTGTCGTAATGTAGGAAACGTGGCAGCAATTTGCACTCAGCAAGCTCCCATAAACACCAATGTGCTAAAGACCAGTAATCTGTTTTAGATGTTGGTTGAGGGATAAGTATTGGCCAGAACACTGGGGGAGAACTCCCCTGCTCTTCATCGAAATAGTGCCATGGGATCTTTTACATCCACCTGCAAAGGCAGACAGGGCCTCAGTTTAATGTCTCATCCGAAAGACAGCACCTCCGACAGTACAGCACTCCCTCAGTACTGTACTAAATTGTCAGCCTAGATGTTGTGCTCGAGTCTCTGGAGTGGGACTTGAACCCACAACCTTCTGGCTCAGAGGCGAGAGTGCTACCACTGAGGTAGTGTAACAATGACCCAGGATTTCCCGCAACGGCGATCTTGGCGACATACTGTAAATCTCGCCATTCTAGTACACCAAGCTTGCTGTTGCTATCTTGCTCCAAATTTTGCTGTTTCTAATTCGAATAGGCCACAGTGAGCACTGCGGCCAATCAGGTGCTCAGTGCCGATCTGGGAGCAGAAGAAATGGCGCATTTACCACCCGGAGCCACTGGAGGATTTCAGTCAATTGAAGTGTAACTTCTTAAATAAACTTTAACTTCCAACTACTCCTAAGGTGTAATGAGGGCCACCCGAGACCTGAAGGAAGGAATGCTGTAAAGGTAAGTAAAACTTCTTTAAACACACCAAACACACTTACCTCTGCACTCATGCACCCATCACTCACCTGAACACCGGACATCTCGACCCCTCCAAGCCCTTCATCCCGACGGCCCGCCTCGCTAACTTGGCGTGGTTTGGAGCCGTCGGGAATCCCACATTTCACCAATGAAAATAGGGATTAGGCTAAAAACTGCCTGTTAACTACCTGTTAACAGGCAGTTAATTGGCACTAATCCCCTTCCCGTCTCGGGGAGGCGGGTCCCAGTGCGGGTCGGGTACCCGCCTCCTTTGAAACTGGCATGGAGGCGGGATGGGTTCGTGCGCCCTGATTTCGGGATTTTAACCCCCCACACGCCTCCAATCCTGCCTCCACGGCCCAATGAAAATCCTGCCCAAAGTGTGGCAATATTAAAATTGGAAATCCCAGATGCAGGAAGTGGATACTATCATTCTAGTTGTTTAATCATTGCTGTCGTAATACATTTTTAACCACTGGGAGTTTAAACTCAATCTTGGAGCAATAAATCACACCGCTGCCAGGCCACTTAGACCATTATTTTTCAGTCTAAATGGCAGCAGTGTGAAAACTGGCTTAAATGAGGAAAATCACGATCACTGTTGATTTTAATGGGGGCGGGGCTATGCTAATTACTTTCTAACTGTTTTTGTGAGGTAAATGGCGGAGAAGCACAAAAATTCCAGGAAAATATGGAGTGGCATAATTAATAGCATGAGCCACTTACTCCATCATTTCCTCTTTCTATTGCGCCGATCAAGGGTCTCATAGACGAATCCCCAGGAAAATCTGTGCCTGTGTTTTTATGTATGCTAAATTGCAATTATGTTGTATCTTCATATCTATTTAAAATACACAACAATATGAGCTCTTTTATATTAAATTACATAGGTCACTGTTTGAGTAATTTAAAGTGGTGCTTATTTGAAGTTTGTTTATGATATATTCTGAGTAATTAATAATTTGTGTAACGTTTCTCTGCTGACTTTATTTAGACAAATGCTTAACAGATCTGAATACAATCTTGGATACTCGCATAAAATTCTGGTGTACTATTCCCCTTTTTTGCCATTCTTTCAGTATCCTAATTTAAACATAATTCGTTAATAAGTTAATTGCTTATACTTTTATCACAATCCAATTCTTCATCACCAGCAAAGGTGAGTTTATTGCATGAATTTTTAACAAAGAATCAGCTATGCTTGAGAGTCTTAATTTGCAGACCTCCGCTTTGTCTGAGCTGGGCTTTTTTCGCTGTCATCCCAGAGAAATGGATAGTGATGTATCTGCAGTGTATTCATTCAATGGTGTGATAGAATTTGAGTTCATAGCTGGGATCTGTGAGTAATGGAAACAAATTTGATAACCTGAGTCTTCTAATCAGAAAGCGAAAATATTGATTAAATTCCACTCACCACTGGCAAGATTATGATCTAGATAGCATAATATGTTTATGTGACTTGCATATGTCTGTTCATGTAAAAAAATAAGTAGTTATATCAGTGTGGTCCTGGCACAACTGAACTACTGTTATCTCATTGGCCTCAATGAGACTTGTTTATTAAATTGAAGAGACGATATTCTATTTATAGACATCACAGAACTGAATTTTAATTAGCAATTGATTGAATGTATTTCACAATGAACTCCAGACATCCTCGTCAAAAACAAGTGTCAACAAAAATCCAGTGATGTCACATATGATTGGCTGACAATTCAAACGTTTACTCAGTAGGGATAAAATTAAAATTTCACGGGGCTGTCTCGGGTCCCAAGTATCATGGCTTTCATCTTGGAGTTAGGAAGCTGGTATGAATGTTTGGCTCAGTGACGAAATACTAAGACACAAAAAAATTATGATCTAAATATATTTTTTGAAAAATTCTGTCGTTGCTGAATGGAAAGAACAATTGTTCTTGGGCGAAAGCCACAAGTGTGGCATTGCTCCTGTAAACTGCTATATACAGCAGCATTGAATGAAGAATGGAAAGAAAAGAGAAGTTACAATATTTTATATTATATTTATTCACAAGCTGCAATTATGGCTTATTGTGTGGCGATTACCAAAAGATGTACTGATAAGTTATATTTTATTAAATATACAAATATGTACTTAATAAACATCTTGAGTGAATACTCAGAAAAACAACTGTTTCCCCCACTTCCCTCCCCTAGTTTTCTGTTTTTAACCCTCGTTTGTTAACTTGGATCAGTCAGTAGCACTCTAGCCTCTGAGTCAGAAGATTGGGTTTAAGTCCCACAACAGACTTGAGCACATAATCTAGACTGACAATACAGTGTAGCGCTGAGAGAGTGCTGCAGTTCCGGAGGTGCTGTTTTTCAGATAAGGTATTAAACCTAGGCTCCATCTGCCTGGTCAGTTGGACGTAAAAAATCCCATGGAACTGCTTGAAGAGCGTGGAGTTTTTGAGTTGTCTTGGCCAGTATTTATTCTCAATTAGTACCATCAAAACAGATCAACTGGTCATTCATTTGTTGGTTGTGGGATCTTGCTGTGTACACATTGACTTGTCATGTTTACCTACTTAAGTGACTGCACTTCAAAGCAGTTTGCGATGTCCCAAGGATATGATGATTTAAATGCAGGCTTAGCTATTTCTTCTTTCCTCTCTTGTAACCAGTGATGTGTGGCAGGGCGTCTGCCACCTTTCAGTCGCTTACCCAAGTAGCTATCGGTGCTGTATGAGTCTCGAAAGTGTGTGTCGATGGGATATTTAAGGGGCCAGTGCAGCTGAGTTCAGTGCTGTACACACATGATCTATCCCATAGGGCTCACTGAATGTAGATCCTGAACACCCCTTCCTCAAAAATCACACTTGCACTGAGGCCAATTGCTGTCCTAGCTGAGCTGACTAATGTAGCACAAACTGGGATTGAAATAAAAACACAGATTTAATGTGAAGATTTGCTTAATGCTTGAACAACACATTAAGCATGGCTTGTTTACATTGTAATGAATACTTTCATTAGCCAAAAGCACTGTTAATAACTAGCACAGGTGTTGACTGGCAAACCCATATTGGAGTGGATACTGTGTTGGTTTCAAAGTGCGTAAAACTGTTTTTCTGTCTGCACAATCTCATAGGTTGCAGCTGCTGCTCGGTGAATAAGACTTGGATCAGTATAAAGAAAATTGATTCATATCAAATTTATGTGAAAATACAAGAACTATTCTCATCACCAGCCATCCAATTCACTCAGTAACTCAATGTATCGATTGAGACATTCCAGTCGTACATTGGAGTCTAACTGAGTGTTGCTGATGCTCAAGGGTACGACCACCATAACTGAGCGACTTCTTGGGATAGAAGCTCAACAATGTCCACAGTTGTGAAGAAGAGCTTGAGATTCTCTTAAATGTCTTCTGATGAAAGCTTGCGGTGCAGCCATAACCAAGTTGATATAAGAGTAATCTTAAATTGTGCTGTCTTTAACTGGGTTTGGACAATCTCAATGCCTATTGATTGTGGCCACTGTCCCTTAACACAAAACTGGTTCTAATCTGTAACTAATTAACTGGTATTGACACTCATAGAGGTTACAGGATGACTAGTATTTGCAATGGAAAAATATCACACTAGTGCAGCGTAAAATTTACAAAAAAGACTAAAATAAAAAGTTATGCCATTGTGCTTAAATGAAGATATGACTACATGCTTGTGTCATATTTTGAAACAGGTTAGCCAATCCCCTGCTGTTATTACAAACCAAAAACCATGATGGTGTTTAAATATGACACTAATTCTATTTGTGCTGCACTTAATTTTAGTGCTAAATATAATTAGAGAATGTGAAGATGAGATGTAATTTATTGAGCAACAAAACTAAGAGACTTGAGAAGAGAATGTCTGAGGAACACTTATGCCACTTGTAATTAATTGCAGTGAAAGTGTGAGTGCAATATAAAAATTTACAAAGAATTTTTGCAAGGGGATCTGCATAAATTAATGTTTTTACTAGTTGAGATTAAGAATTGAGATAACTTTTAATATCCTGTCCCCCCTTCCCAAAAAGAGTCTTTGATAATACTTCCTGTATTTGATTGGAAAAAGACATTCATCTCAAACACAGAAAGCAAAACTATTACTTCCATTTGTATTGACCACCACCACTTTCTCAGAGCAATTAGAGATGTGCAGTAAATGAGGCCTTACCAGCATCACTCGCATCTTGAGAACTAAAGGGAATTGTGTAGAAGAACGTTTAAGTCATTGGACTGGGGTGAAAGCAACCTTCCCAAGTGTCGTTCCCCGATTTGCGAATGGGCCCGACATCTAGCGGCGGAAAACGGATTAAAAGCAATTGCCTGCCTATTAACAGGTACTTATCAGTAGTGTTCAGCCTGTTTTTCGATTTTTCCCACTTCTGGATCGGGTTTCCCGATGTCCGGACACCACGCCAAGTAAGTGTGGTGTGTTGTGAGTCTGGTGTAATGTTTGTGAAAAGATGACAGCTGCAGAAGTGGTGTGAAGGACCCAATGTTGCACATGGTGAGTTTCAGATCAAAGAAAATGTTGGTACTGCATTTTTAAAACATATACAGATTTCTTTAGCTTACAAGTTTTTAAATCCAACTATATGTCCAGTGCCACCTCATTGGGAGAACCTCTCTCACCAGTGACAGATCGCTTCTGTTATCTCACCTGCAGCTGCCATCTATTCCAGCATATGGAGGGAGTCATTGGAGAGCCCATGTGCAAGAGTTCACCTTTCTGCAGTGATTGTCAGTGTTTTCAGCACCTCAATGCTCTCAAACACTGAGAAATCAACTGTCAAAATAAAATTGTGCATGGTCCCTTTAAGGAAGCCGGCAGATGACATGTCATCAAATGACGTCATCAGACCCGCTTCCTGTTAATTGGCCGGTAGGGCGGGCTTAACAAGGTCAATCAAGGGAAAATCACGTCTGTGGAGCGGAGGCAGCTGGGAGCAGGACCGGAACCCGGAAACCAGCTGACCCACACCCATCCCGACACCGAACGCCAAATCGCGGCCATAGTGCTTGAAATGGTGGAGCAGAGGGAGCAGGCAACTAACTGTAAGCCAGAGCAAGTGGAGTAGAGGGTGTTTACTGAGACATATGATTGCAAGAGATCACTCAGATATGAGAGAGTGAGTCTGTGGAGGGATTTTAAACGAGACCATATGAAAAAACAAAATCATGGAATTGAACATTTCTGCTCGGCCCAAAATGATCCTTGAATTATTGTATATGCTGCCATCAGTTATATGCACACCCAAATTATATATTTGGAGAGGTGTGAAGAAGGGGGATAATTTATTCAGAAAGAACATTAAAAGATTCTGATCCCAGACAAGGCCCTGCAGACCAGGAAGATCTTCAGCAAAAATACTGAGTGGTCACAGGGCTGGCCTTGTCTGTGATTATCCTCTTAGGATTTAAAGTCCAAACTCACACATGATGAATGGCCATTTGGATGACCTGCTGAAGGGTTGCGGAGCTGCAGCTCTGTGTGAGTCACCACCTTCAGGAGAGAAAAATCAAAGTGAGAATTGGAAGATGGGGGAGAAAATAAACCAAGAAGTGTTGAGCAAGTTCTTGGTTTGGGACGGAATTTTGTCACATGGGCTAATTTGCTCTTGATGTGATGACACATTTCAGCAGAAGGTACTCCACCCGATTGTCTGTCTTCCCAAAACTTTTTCATGAAAATGCCGCGCCTAGAACATGTTGTATCACTTTCACCATCGAATAAACTATTATCAGAACAATTTCTTTGTTTCCACACTTCTTGTTTCGAAAACATAGAAAAAGGCAAAAAAAAAATGATGCGCTAACCTACAGGGCTTCAATCTTTATTCAGTTTCCTTCACTGCCCACTTGGGCTCATATTTGTGGAGGGATCATAATTTGTGCATTCAGCACTCCACTCCAATTTAGTATAAGTGGGACTCAGCGGCAACACTCTCACCTTTTGAGTCAGAAGTCGTGGGTTCAAGTCCCACTCCAGAAACTTGATCGAGAGTAGGGGACAAGGAGTCATAGATTCAAACTGGCAGAAGGTAAATGTTAGGATTTTTTCTTTACACAGAAAGTGATCAAAGTGTGGAATAGACTCAAAGGAAGAGTGATATGGATGAAAACCCTAGAATCTATTAAATGAGTGGATGTTGAAAAGGGGGAACCTTACAATTTTTTTGGGTGGATGATGGATGGTCTTCCTCATCCTTAACCATCATTGGACATTGTGTTAGTAGGTGGAATGAGACTGCATTACTTCACTTCCTGATTACCACTTTGAATGGGTGCAGATGGGCTCAACACAGTCAACCTTTTGATTAAATAGCTGTGTTGCTGAATCCTGCAAGCAGAAATGTGAGATAAAATTCCCATAAGAATCACATCAAATGACTATGGAATCATTACCAACACTGGGATGAGCTATAGCACCGCTGTTAAACCAGGAAATAATGACTTAAGTTAGCTGATTCATAAAATATCAGCTCGTACTCATTGTTAACATACCTCTGTTAAAGATTCTGGTGGTCGCCCGTGTGATTATTTCATTTCAAATCATATGCCCTGGTTACTGCACTTTTAGAACTGGAACGGTCATAAATTTGCTGAAAATCCCATTGCAAAAGTGCAGTACAATGCCTCGGTTTACACTTGAACAAATAACAACAGCACAACAGTTGTGTTTGCTGGGGGCATCCCATTGCGACTGCAATCCAGTTCAGTGTCTGAAATATGCGGCCCGGAATATATTTATGTCATCATCATTATATTGTTGCACCTTGGAGCGATATGTGCATCGTACATTAACCTTCAAAATATACCAATATATTTTAGTTAGAGGTGTAGAGAGTTTTGCTATTTATTTTGAAACAGTAATTGATATTTTCTTTACTTACTGATCAGTGAATGGATTATGGGACCTAGTTCATATTGGGCTTCACCTTATAATACAACAGTTACTGAAGTGGTAACTCTTTCCCCCCAGCCCACCCCAGTTATATACACCTTATTGATGTTGCATGTTAAAGCACATCTAAAAGTGAAAGGAAGGTCAACCTGGGAACCTTCTGCGGGATACTGTTTATTATGTGTATACGGAATGTTAAGTGATGGGCCTTCTGTGCGTTTACAGCATTGTCTACTTATTTCAGATTGTCAGTGTTTACGGTTTTTATTTTTAACTCATCTCATTTATTATTGTCTAATTAGATTACGGGTAAGGGCAAAGCAGGGCACTAATTAGCTGATAACTAATTAAAAAGCCCCTGTCTCCTGCACCTTAATTCCGTCTGAACCTCTTATTGTTCTGCAGCAGATAATCACAGACACCACCTCAGAAAACAAATGCACAAATGTACGGCAATGATCTCAAAATGTAGTTATTGCGGTTTCAGAACTGTGCTTCACCTCATCTGCAGACGGTCCCCTGTGTGCTGAAACCTATAATAAATGCAGGCTTTCTCCTTCAGCATTGTCTCTCTAATTGTGGATGCTGCATTTTACTTGCCGATTTAATAACAGTGAAGCCTGAGGCTACTTCCTCACGCCTTGGTCTCTAACTCTTCACAGCTGGCTCCTCAATTTACACCACAGCTCCCTAGGGAACAAGTGGCTCTGTTCAAGGCAAGGGACTTAAAGTGATCAAAAATCAACTTAACATTGACTGTGATTCATTTAGCTTTTTATTGTTGAAAAAGAATATTTGGTGAGAATCCCTGTTTAACTCTGTATGCTCACTGGAAAGGAGAGAAAAGAGGTTTAAGTGGTTGTAATTAGCAGTGCTTGCATAATCAGTGTGATGTTGATGCAGTTTATCTGTAAAAACCATCCATGTAAACAAGGGGAAAGTCGATTATGTTAGCGGCCCAGTGTGACCTTGACAGGTGTTGGGAGCAGATGTGCTGTCTGAAAAGCGCAGGCTGTTCATAGTTGTGACCGTACCTAAGCTGCTGTATCGGCAGACATCTGTGCTGCTCCACATGATAGAGTTGATGCTCACTGGTAGCACCTTCACCGAAGGACTGCTTACTGTTTTATTTTTTAGCTTGCAGGTACTAAAGTAATCAAGATGGTGGCATTAAAATAGGTAATGTCTCATTATGTATTACTCATAGCAACATAGACAAAATGGGCAATGATGCAATACAATTTTATTTGTCCCTCTTCCCTAGAGGCAACAACTTGTGGCGGGGTACTGATCCACAAGTGCCAACAACTCTCTGGCACCTCACTGAAATAGGTAGTTGATCATGGGGATATCATAATCAAGTCTGATTCTGTCCTCTCGTATGTGCTTCCAACAGGGCTCACTGGATAGCAATCAGGAGCAGGGACCCCATATGATTTTTCTTAAGTTCCCTGTAGTTAAAAAAGCATACGGGATCCTGGGCTTCAGAAATAGAGGCATAGAGTACAAAAGCAAGGAAGTTATGATGAGCCTTTATAAAACACTGGTTCGGCCTCAACTGGAGTATTGTGTCCAATTCTGGGCACTGCACTTTAGGAAGGATATGAAGGCCTTAGAGAGGGTGCAGAAAAGATTTACGAGAATGATTCCAGGGATGAGGGACTTCAGTTACGTGGATAGACTAGAGAAGCTGAGGTTGTTCTCCTTCAAGCAGAGAAGGTTGAGAGGAGATTTGATAGAGGTGTTCAAAATCATGAGGGGTCTAGACAGAGTAGACAGAGAAACTGTTTCCATTGGCAGAAGGGTCAAGAACCAGAGGACACAGATTTAAGGTGATTGGCAAAAGAACCAAAGGCGACATGAGGAAAACTTTTTTTATGCAGTGAGTGGTTAGAATGTGGAATTCACTGCCTGAAAGGGTGGTGGAGGCAGATTCAATCGTGGCTTTCAAAAGGGAATTGGATAGGTACCTGAAGGAAAAAAATTTGCAGGGCTACGGGGAAAGGGCAGGGGAGTGGAACTAGCTGAGGTGCACTTGCAGAGAGCCAGCACGGGCTCAACGGGCCGAATGGCCTCCTTCTGTGCTGTAACCATTCTTTGATTCTAGTTGTAGTACCTCCTACTGCAGCATCAGATCTGGCTGGGACAAGGTGGCCGCACTATCGGGACCTGGCTGGGAGTGGAGGAATTTCTTGCGCATTATAAGATTCTGACTGGCAGCCAAAGTTGGCCTTGGGTTCAGGAAGGAATAGGAGGAACTACTGTAATGTTCAGGTGTGCACTTGATTTTCTGGGTGATGCATTGGACTGAGATCATTTGGGTTCACGTACAGTGATAAACACAAGCTAATTGCATTTGTCAGTAGCCAAATCCTGATAATTCCAAGTTTTTTTTTGCAATCATTTGAATTAAGCAATGTAAATAACACCGCAAAGTAAAACCTTTGGGCTAAACAATTTGAATTATCAGAAAATTTGAATTATGCAACTTTGAATTAAAAGTAACAGGCTGGATACAAATGGGAGGCTGGATACTATATGCTGCCAGGGAAACAGGGTCAGGCTGTGAAGGGCGGGAGGTGACCTGCTTACATAAAGGCTAGAATAACCTCTACTTACTGCTTCAATGAAAAGCAGTTGTTATTAGTAAAGCATTCAGCCCTGCAGCATGCCTGTCTTGCCACTAGTCTCCACGGGTAGTTTCTCAGACTCCAAGATTAGAAGATACCAATAGAGACACAATGGTTTCCTCACAAATGTATCATCAATTGATGTTGAGCCTAATAACTCAAAGACTGCTGCTCTCCATCATGTTTTGTATGTAAGAGGAAAGTTTTCTCTTCCCCTTGCCCCACCCCCAGAAAATCGTACTGGACAGGTGTGAAGTTATTTCTATCCAAGGTACTGCACTCAAGTCAAGATATCTCCTACCTAAGAGGAGATATTTTCCTTCACTATTGAAAAAGCCACCTGCTGGAGAACTGCCACATCAAGTCTCTGAGTCCAAAAAGACTAGTTTGGACGATATGGATCAATTCCTCTCTGGCCATTAAACCTAAACAGGATTCAGCATTCTTCACAGGATTCCGGCACTTTGAGTTCCGCACTGATGATCGATGTTCCAGCCTCTCTTTGGGAAGTGCTTCCTTTCTTCGCCCACTGCAACCAGGGAAGCTTCAAGACCGCCACCATTATTCCTGTGCCAAAACAAACGGCTGTGACGTGCCTGAACGACTATCGACCTGTCGCACTCACACCCATCATAATGAAGTGTTTCGAGAGACTGGTCCTGGCTCACATCAAAGCCAGTGTTCCCGCCTCTCTTGACCAACACCAGTTTGCCTATCGTGCAAACAGATCAACGGAGGATGCAATCACAACTGCTCTACACTCGGCACTGAATCACTTAGATGGTAAGGAGACCTACATCAGAATGCTGTTCATAGACTACAGCTCAGCATTCAACACTATCGTCCCCAACAAGCTGGCCACCAAGTTCCAAACTCTTGGCCTGAACACTTCCCTCTGCAACTGGACCCTGGACTTCCTAACAAACAGACCCCAGTCTGTCAAATTAGGTAACCACACCTCCCCCCCCCCCCCCCCGACCCTGAACACGGGGGCCCCACAAGGATGTGTGCTGAGCCCCCTCCTCTACTCCCTCTTCACCCACGACTGTGTGGCTGTTCATGGTTCCAACACCATCATCAAGTTTGCGGATGACACCACGGTAGTAGGCCAGATCACCAACAACGATGAGTCAGCCTACAGGGAGGAGGTCCAGCATCTCGTGAAGTGGTGCGCCGATAACAACCTGGCCCTTAACATCAAGAAAATCAAAGAAATCATTGTGGACTTCAGGAAATCTAAAGGCGGAAGTCACACCCCCATCCACATCAATGGGGCTGTGGTGGAAAGGGTGGACAGCTTTAAGTTCCTCGGAGTCCACATCACGGAAGACCTCTCCTGGTCCCTCAATACCTCCTCTCTGGTGAAGAAGGCCCAGCAGCGCCTATATTTCCTAAGGAGGCTGAAGGGATGTAACCTGTCACCCCTGATCCTCTCTAACTTTTACCGCTGCACAATAGAGAGCATCCTGACAAACTGTATCACAGTATGGTATGGCAGCTGTAGCTACTATGACCGGAAAGCCCTGCAGCGGGTAGTCAAAACTGCCCAACGCATTACCGGCACCCGGCTACCGACCATAGAGCACATATACCAGAAACGCTGTTTACGGAGGTCACGGTCCATCATCAAAGACCCTACCCACCCCAGCCACAGTCTGTTCGCCCTCCTGCCATCTGGGAGACGCTACAGATGCATTCGCACCCGTACGACCAGATTTAGGAACAGCTTCTTTCCCAGGGCTGTCATCCTACTGAACTCCACAAATAAACTCTAAAGCCTGCACATCTGCCAATTCACTTTATTATGGTTATGTTTATGTTAATATATTACAAGCCAAATGTATGTTGAATGTTTAAATGTCTTAATCTAAATGTACACTCTCGGGAGCCGCAAGCCTACATTTCGTTGTACTGCACTTGTGCACTAACAATGACAATAAAAGTTGATTTGATTTTTGATTTGATTTGATTTGAGGGCCATATCAATGGATACCATTACCCCTGGTGTTCTCATTCCCTTTTCTAAAGCCGCTAAACAGTATTTGAAAGCAGCAGCTTGTATCCTCGTTACATGGCATTGTTCGCAACCTTGGTGTACTACAGGTTGAGCGTCCTGAATCCGGCAACCTCGGGACTAAGGCCGAGCCGGTTTTTGTGTTTTTCTGGACTTCGGAACGTGTTTCTGATGTCCGAAGTCCAGAAATATCGCAACCTAGGCTCAGGCGTTTCCGGACTTCGGGCATCAGAAAGACGTTCCAAGTCCGGAAATGCCTGGGCCGCTCCATGTAGCGTTGACGCGTTTCTCCGCCCCTCCCCTTCTGTTAAAAGGGAGGGTCGCTGTGAGCTCTGCAGAGCATCCGATGGTCCACACTAGGCCACCAGGGTGGCGTGGTGCCGTGGCCGCAGCCGCAGCCTGGCGGAAACACTTAGTGGAGCTGTGCAGATTAAGGAGGATAAAATACAACACTAAAGTTTTATTGCATCACTCGCATTTTTCATAGGATTTTTCAAAAAAAGACAACAAAAGTAAATGGCTTTTTGAAGTACAGGTTGCGTGTCCTTTTAGACGTTCAACCTGTATTACATAAGACGTAGGAGCAGGAGTAGGTCATTTAGCCCCTCGAGCCTGCTCCGCCATTCAATAAGATCATGGCTGATCTGATCTTGGCCTATGCTCCACTTCCCTGCCCGCTCCCCATAACCCGTGACTCCCTTATCGTTCAAAAATCTGTCCTCCTTAAATATATTAAATGACTCAGCCTCCACAGTTCTCTGCGGAAGAGAATTCCAAAGATTCACGACCCTCTGAGAGAAGAAATTCCTCCTCATTTCCGATTTAAAAGGGCTTCCCCTTATTCTGAAATTATGCCCCGCAGTTCTAGATTCTCCCAAGAGGGGAAACATTCTCTCTGCATCTACCCTGTCAAGCCCCTTCAGAATCTTATATATTTCAATCCGATCCCCTCTCATTCTTCTAAACTCCAACCTGTTCAACCTTTCTTCATAAGACAACCCCTTTACCTCCGGAATCAACCCCATGAACCTTCTCTGAACTGCCTCCAATGCAAGTATATCCTTCCTTAAATAAGGAGACCAAAACTTTACGCAGTACTCCAGGTGTGGTCTCACCAATGCCCTGTACAGGTGTAACAGGACTTACCTACTTTTATACTCCATTCCCTTTGTAATAAAGGCCAACATTCCATTTGCCTTCCTAATTACTGCTGTACCTGCATGCTAACTTTTTGTGGTTCATGTACAAGGACCCCCAGATCCCTCTGTACCTCAGCATTTTGTAATCTCTCCCCATTTAAATAATAATTTGCTTTTTTATTTTTCCTATCTAAGTGGATAACCTCGCATTTTCCCACATTAAACTCCTTCTGCCAGATTTTTGCCCACTCACTGAGCCTATCTATATCCCTTTGGAGATTCTTTGCATCCTCCACACAATTTGCTTTCCCACCTATCTTTGTATCATCAGCAAATTTGGCTACATTACACTCAGTCCCTTCAGCCAGGTCATTAATATAGATTGTAAATAGTTGAGGCCCCAGCATGGATCCCTGCGGCACCCCACTAGTTACAGTTTGCCAACCTGAAAATGACCCATCTATCCCGACTCTCTGTTTTCTGTTAGTTAGCCAATCCTCTGTCCATGCTAATGTATTACCCCCAACCCCGTGAGCTCTTATCTTGTGTAGTAACTCTTTATGTGGCACCTTATCGAATGCCTTCTGGAAATCCAAATACACGACATCTACTGGTTCCCCTTTATCCACCCTGCTCGTTACATCCTCAAAGAATTCCAGCAAATTTGTCAAAAATGATTTCCCTTTCATAAAACCCTGGTCACCATCACTGATACTACCTTTTTATTCCAGATTTTATTTAATTAACTGAATTTAAATTCCACAGCTGCTGTGGTGAGCTTTGAACTCATGTCTCATTAATCCAGCCCTCCAGATTACTAGTCCTGTAACATAACCACTGTGCTACCGTTCCCAATAATGTGATATCTGGTACCTATTCAGGCTACGCATAGAAACTATTGCCTTTGTTCTGCATTTATTGATGAGAATACTTAGAATTAAATCATCACTGTATCTTTTTCCTCAGCAACATCAGTGAAATAGCTACGTGTAGTTGATCTTGAATAAAATCAAAAGGTTGTTTGATGCATACTGTACACGCAACCTGGATTACATCACATATATAACATTGTAAGGGATTTACAATACATGAGTTTGAGAAGAATTCTTGTATGGTAAAGTATAGGTCAGACAGTGTTTAACCTTCTTGTGTTCTGAATTACATTACAGCAAGCAGAATAAAGTTTTAAAGTCTCCTGGCACATGAATATTTCTTTCTTTCATCAACGTTCACGCAATCAGACCTTGACCATTGTGTTTACTTTTGTTGATCCTAGTTTAGATTAAGCTTTCAAAGCTAATATTTCAATGCACTAGTGGCTCTGTTGGAGCCAGAATGCAAGACAATCACCACAATAACAATGGTAGGTCATGTTTGAAATGATGTCCTTGAATTCCGGTATCTGAAGAGTCCTTGGGTTTCTCCCACCCCCCCCCCCCCCCACCTTCTATTTTATTTTTAACAGCGTGAGACGTTGTTTAAACCAGGCCAAAAAAGATATATTTGCTCTTACTGATTGGTGTAAGATGGTACCTATGATGCTGCATACAAAAGTAAATTTTGTCAGGAAAGTGGCTGAAAATGGTCCTGTTATCTCAGTGCCTGTTTGTCTAACTTGCAGACTTTCCAGACACAAATAAACATTAATAACAAAATGTGGCCAGAGGCAGTTCAGAATCCGGTTATTTAAGTGTCTCTTAAGGTGCAATTTGCTTTAAACTCTGGAGTAATCTAAGGCCCCAGACCTGGAAAGTGAGAGATGATAACCAATGTGTGACAGTTCTAATTAGCTTTCCCTTGGTCGTGAATACATCGTAAACAGTAACAAGGCCTCTTAGGACTGCTTTCTGCTGCCAAGAACAATGGCTGTATTTCCTAATTAACTACCTTCAGTCGTCACTAGTGCCAAGCTCTAGATTTATTATCGCAAACCCATCCATAGATATACTTTCAAATGAGTGGCAGTCTTAACACTTCCAATTATCTGTTCCTATGACCTTAAAATAAATTTTAATGAGTGCATCGTGGAATGACATCTTTCTACATTTGTTTCCAATTTTATCTTCTCTCATCCCCCCCCTCCCTGCTTTTTCTGGAGGTGCTGCCTCCTGTTGGGTTATGGTTCTGTTTTCTCCTCATAGCTATTTAGTTTCAACCTCCCACTGCTGTACGTCCTCGGTCATCTGGAACGCTAAGGACCAGTATTTCACAAGTGTCAGAAAAATACCAATGGCAGATAAACTTCTAGAGGGTGAACTTTTTTTTCAGGTTTTAATCCATCTATCCAGAATGAGGTTACACTCCCCCCATTGCTGCATCTAATTGTTGCTTAAATGATTCCAGGGTTTTTGCCTCCACTACTCTATCTGGAAGTCCATTCCCAGCGTTGATCACTCTCTGTATGAAATTACCTAAAATTACCTTTTGAACCTATGTCCCTTTGGACTACACTCGCAGTTTAATTTCAAGTAGTATTCTGGATTAACTTATTCCATACCATTTGCTATCTTGTATACAGTCCCCACCACGAAAACACAGCATCAGTTTCCACATGTATGCTGACGACACCCAGCTCTACCTCACTACCTCTTCTCTTGACCCCTCCCCGGTGTCTAAATTGTCAGACTGCTTGTCCGACATACAGTTCTGGATGAGCAAACATTTTCTCCAATTAAATAATGGGAAGACCAAAGCCATTGTTTTCGGTCCCCACCACAAATTCCGTTCCCTAGCCACCGACTCCATCCCTCTCCCTAACATCTGTCTGAGGCTGAACCACACTGTTCGCAACCTTGGTGTCATATTTGACCCTGAAATGAGCTTCCAACTACATATCCGCAGCATAACAAAGACCGCCTACTTCCACCTCCGTAACATTGCCCGTCTCCGCCCTTGCCTCAGCTCATCCATTGCTGAAACCCTCATCCATGCTTTTGTTACCTCTAGACTTGACTATTCCAGCGCATTCCTGGCTGGCCTCCCACATTCCACCCTACGTAAACTTGGGGTCATCCAAAACTCGGCTGCCCGTGTCCTAACTCGCACCAAGTCCCATTCGCCCATCACCCCTGTGCTTGCTGACCTACATTGGCTCCCGGTTAAGCAGCGCCTCGATTTCAAAATTCTCATCCTTGTTTTCAAATCCCTCCATGGCCTCGCCCCTCCCTATCTCTGTAATCTCCTCCAGTCCTACAACCCTCCGAGATATCTGTGCTCCTCTAATTCTGCCCTCATGAGCATTCCTGATTATAATTGCTCTACCTTTGGTGGTTGTGCCTTCTGTTGCGTAGGCCCTAAGCTGTGGAATTCATTCCCTAAACCTCTCCGCCTCGGTACCTCTCTTTCCTCCTTTAAGACGCTCCTTAAAACCTACCTCTTTGACCAAGCTTTTGGTCACCTGCCCTAATTTATCCTTATGTGGATCGGTGTCAAATTTTTTGTCTTAAAATACTCCCGGGACATTTTACTACGTTAAAGGCGCTATATAAATACAAGTTGTTGTTGTTATTGTGGGCATGTTCATGCGAATGCGATTTGCCTGTTATATGCGATGGCAGGTATAATGTGGTAGCCCTATGAGTTATTGGCTTACCGTTTCTAACAATGGGAGCATTATTAGATACCCTGATTTATGGCCTTCATACTTTGACTCAGACTTTACTACTGTTCTATGCATTGTGTAGAGTGTCCAATTACTTTTTTAAAACAATACAAAAACCTTTAAAAAATCTTTTTTCATGTTTGTTTCATTGTCATTTGTATGCCTTGGGTTTGCTGTTCTCTACGCAGTCGCACCATAAGGAAGGATATTAGCTCTGATGATGTGGAATCTGTATGGGTGGAACTGAGAAATACCAAGGAGTAGAAAATGTTAGTGGGAGTGGCATATAGACCTCCAAACAGTAATGCGGAGGTTGGGGATGGCATTAAAAGGGAAATCAGAGAAGCGTGCAATAAGGGCACAGCAGTCATCATGGGTGACTTTAGCTACATATAGATTGGGCTAACCAAATTAGTAACAATACTGTGGAGGAGGAATTTCTGGAGTGTTTACGGGCTGGTTTCCTGGACCAATATGTCGAGGAACCAACTAGAGATCAGGCCATCTTAGACTGGGTATTATGTAATGAGAAAGGATTAATTAGCAATCTTGTTGTACGAGGCCCCTTGGGTCGGAGCGATCATAATATGATAGAATTCTTCATTAAGATGGAGAGTGAAGTAGTTGACTCAGAGACTAGGGTCCTGAATTTAAATAAAGGAGACTACGATGGTATGAGGCGCGAGTTGGGTAGGATTGATTGGAGAGTGTCACTCAAAGGGTTGACGGTGGATAGGCAATGGCAAACATTCAAAGACCGCATGGATGAACTACAGAATTTGTTCATCCTAGTTTGGCATAAAAATAAAACAAAAAAGGTGACTCAACCGTGGCTAACAAGGGAAATTAGGGATAGCATAAGATCCAAGGAGAGGACATATAAATTGGCCAGAAAAAGCAGTAAACCTGAGGATTGGGAGCAGTTTAGGATTCAACAAAGGAGGACAAAGGGATTAATTAAGAAGGGGAAAATAGAATATGAGAGTAAGCTTTCAGGGAACATAAAAACTGACTGTAAAAGCTTCTATAGATATGTGAAGAGAAAATGATTGGTGAAGTCAAGCGTAGGTCCCTTGCAGTCAGAATCAGGGGAATTTATAATGGGGAACAAAGAAATGGCAGACCAATTAAATACATATTTTGGTTCTGTCTTCACAAAGGAGGACACAAATAACCTCCCAGAGATGTCGGGGAATATAGGGTCTGATGAAAGGGAGGAACTGAAAGAAATCAGTATTTGTAGGGAAATGGTGTTAGGGAAATTGACGGGATTGAAGGCCAATAAATCCCCAGGGCCTGATAATCTACATCCAAGGGTACTTAAGGAAGTGGCCCTAGAAATAGTAGATGCATTGCTGATCATCATCCAACATTCGATGGAACCTGGAACAGTAACCATGGATTGGAGGGTAGCTAATGTTACCCCACTATTCAAAAAAGGTGGTAGAGAGAAAACGGGGAATTACAGACCGGTAAGCCTGACATCGGTAGTGGGGTAAATGCTAGAGTCCATTATAAAAGATGTAATAGCAGAACACTTGGAAAACAGTGACAGGATCGGACAAAGTCAACATGGATTTACAAAAGGTAAATCGTGCTTGACTAATCTACTGGAATTTTTTGAGGATGTAACTGGTAAAATAGATAAGGGAGAACCAGTGGATGTGGTGTATTTGGACTTTCAAAAGGCTTTCGATAAGGTCCCGCATAAGAGATTAGCATGTAAAGTTAAGGCACATGGGATTGGGGGCAAGGTATTGACTTGGATAGAGAACTGGTTGGCAGACAGAAAGCAAAGAGTTGGAATAAATGGGTCTTTTTCCGAGTGGCAGGCAGTGACTAGTGGGGTACCGCAGGGATCGGTCCTTGGACCCCAGCTATTCACAATATATATAAATGATCTAGACAAGGGAACTAGATGTAATATCTCCAAGTTTGCAGACGACACAAAGCTGGGTTGGGCGTGTGTGCTGTGAGGAGGATGCCGAGAAACTCCAGGATGATTTGGACAGGTTGGGTGATTGGGCAGAAGCATGGCAGATGCAATATAACGTGGATAAATGCGAGGTTATCCACTTTGGTGTCAAAAACAGGAAGGCAGATTATTATCTGAATGGCAATAGATTGTGAGAAGGGGAAGTGCAACGAGACCTGGGTGTCCTTGTGCACCAGTCGCTGAAGGTAAGCATGCAGGTGCAGCAGGTGGTTAAGAAGGCAAATGGTATGTTGGCCTTCGTAGCAAGAGGGTTTGAGTACAAGAACAAGGATGTCTTGCTGCAGTTGTACAGGGCCTTGGTGAGACCACATCTTTAGTATTGTGTGCGGTTTTGGTCACCTTATCTGAGGAAGGATGTGCTTGCCATGGAGGGAGTTCAGCGAAGATTCACCAGGCTGATACCTGGGATGGCAGGAATGACGTATGAGGAGAGATTGGGTCGATTGGGCTTATACTCGCTGGAGTTTAGGAGAATGAGAGGGGATCTCATTGAAACTTATAAAATTCTGACAGGACTGGACAGACTAGATGCAGGAAGGATGTTCCTGATGGTCGGGGAGTCCAGAACCAGGGGTCACAGTCTAAGGATAAGGGGTAAGTCATTTAGGACAGAAATGAGGAGGAATTTCTTCACCCAGAGAGTGGTGAACCTGTGGAATTCTCTACCACAGAAGGCAGTAGAGGCCAATTCATTAAATATATTCTAGAAGGAGTTGGATATATTTCTTAAGGCTAAAGGGATCAAGGGCTATGGGGAGAAAGTAGGGACAGGGTACTGAATTTGGATGATCAGCCATGATCGCATTGAATGGCGGAGCAGGTTCGAGGGGCCGAATGGCCTACTCCTGCTCCTATCTTCTATGTTGCTGTGTTACCATCATCCTTGGTTCAGGAGGGTAGAATGGTCCATGCAGGAAATCTGGAATTTCCTCAGTGTGATTTTTACTGCAGTGGCCCCTTCAGAATGTTGCCGTCGCTGATTTATAAAATGTGTTGACCTGACCAGGAAAACGCCAAACTGACATATGACCACTGGGAATTAAATTATTTTGATTATTTGAATCTGTTTGGATGGTGCTTTTTATCACCCGAGTTAGTTTTATGTATAGACTATTGACACAGTACAAAAAAATAATATCTTTGAACTTTACCATGTGTAGTGACTGCCCAACTGTAACACGAAGTGTTGCTCTAGCTTTAACTTTGATGAATCTGATCAATCCTATGCTGATAGCTGACTGTGAACCCTTGTCATCAGTGAGTAAGCACAGCTGTTTCTGCCCGAAAAAAACTTCAGATGCTATAACCGGCAACTTTGAAATTGGCTAGTGGTTATCGCTTTTTGTCCGACATAAGCGACTGCCCGTTTTAAACATAGGTGTTTCAAGTGGTGGGGACTGTATTTCTAGAAGATCACCTCTCAGGCACTTCCTTTCCAGTCTGAAAATCCTCAGTTTCTCCAATATTTCCCCATAATTCAGCCACTTGACACTAGGAATCAGCCTTGTGTCTCTTCTCTGCACTGCCTCGAGCATTTGAATGTCTCCCTTGTTTTTCAGAAATGGACACAATACTCAAGGTGTGGTCTGGATAGAGCACTGTACAGTTTGACTATGACCACCTCTGATCTATTGTGCTCTTTTGACTAAGTTGAACACTCTATTGGTTTTGTTGATTGCTGCTCTGCAATGTTTGGAACTGTTGAGTGTTGAGTCTACTGAGACTTCTAGGTTTCTTTCAACTTCATTCTTAACTATTTCAACACCATTCGTGAAGTATGTATCTTACCCATTTTCCCTTCATGTGTCCAATATTTATCTTCATTAAATGTCATCTTCCATTGTTCGGCTCTCTCACATATTTTGTTTAACTCCTATTTTGTTTAATTCATGTGATTTCTAAGCTGCCTCCTTTGATTCCACTGCCCCTCCTAGTTTGATATGATCTGCAAATGTGCCCAGTTTGAATTGAGGTTCTGAATCCATGGCATTGATGTAATTTAGAAACTGTAGTGGTCCCAACACTGAGTCCTGGGGCACCCCACTCAGTACTCTTTCTCCCCCCCCCACCCCACCCAATCCTCTAACCAGTACCCATTATTGTCTAGACTTCAGCCAATTTCCTATCCATTCCCAAGATTTTCCCTGCCTCTCCATGCCTTTGAACTTAACTAAAACCTTTCACCTGGAGCACTAGTCAAGAAGCAAGAGTGCCAGGCAGGTTTTATTGTTTTTTAACAGTACTTTAGCCGCAGTGGAAAAACTCTTTCTGGAGACCTTCAACAACAAGTTAAAGTGAGTTAAAGAATATGATCACATGATGAATTCCCATCAAGGCACTTCTATATTCTCATAAGAAGTTCCCGGGGAGCAGAGTTAAAGCGGAGAACTGCAGTTTCTGTCCACTGCTTTCTCCTGTTTAGTTTGACTGGAAACGCTGCTCTTAATCTACACCCAGTGGATGTCAGAGCATTGCATTTCCCATGGCTAAGAAAGATGGGGAGGTCCAGTATCACAGGCTTACTTGTAATTGGAGACCTGATGGCAATTCGCAAAGTCTACAAAAACATGAGACTCTGATGCTGTCGAATATCTGAGGCCAGATCCCTTGCGTTTTATAGAGGGCCATCAATGGCAGCAGTACCATGCACCTGTCACGCCTGGCACTACTCAAATATGAACGGTTTCCAGTCTGAAGTCAACTACTTAGGGAAGGTCGTGAGCTGAGACAACACATCTCTCTAGGAGCAGGAGGAGAGCAGATATAGAGTCAACATGTGTCCCTTCCATCTATTTTCTACCAGCCACCAAAGGTCCAAGAAAGGATTTGACTTCTGGGAGATTTTTTAGAAATTGTCACAGTAGAGAGGTTAAGATAAATGAGGTTCCAGATAACTGTTATCACCTCCTCCTCACCTTACAAACTGGTTTGACCCACTACTTGCTATATTGCAGTTGTATATTTTACTTTTTGGAAGGGAGATTTTGTTCTAATTTGATGTATTTAAAATTTTCAACTATTGCTTTCATTTATTTATATGGCACCTTAACATAGTAAAATGTGCCAAAGTGCTTTACAAAGATGAAAAGAGGTGCTGAACAGTGGCTGGAGAAAGGTTGGGGAAATGAGGCTTTTGAAAGAGGAACGAGTGATAACAAGAATTTCTGCAAACCAGTGGTTGCTCACCAGCCTCTTTCTTGCCCATGTTGTGTGGTACAAATGCAAAATATGACAGGAGAAGTGTAACACTTCGAAAAATATATTATACTGTGGCAGAGCCACTGAAGGACTCTGGGCAACTGTACATAATTCCCTTTAACGATGTTCTAACACCAGCCTAAGTCTGTACCATTGTGTTAGACATTACTTCGTTTTGTATATAGTGTTTGTATGCACGGGGCATGGCCCCTTTAAGAGCGCGGGTAAACGCGATGATGTCATGTCGCAAACCACGTGACTGCCCAGGCAGCCCTCGTGGAAGCTCCATCTTGTTCAGTCCTGTTTTCGTGGTTCTCCTGTATCGATCTTAAACTGTTTAAACTCGTTTAGTTTTACATTAAAAGCCTGTTTGATCGCCTGAGTCGACCTCAGTTCTTAGTTAGGAATTCGTCAATTCCTACATTGGTGACCCCGTCTTTTGTGAACGTTTTTCACAAAAAGAACACAACATGGAGGCCAATGCCGTTTCGTTGAAGCTACCGCAGTTCTGGGAGCAGCAAGCAACCTCGTGGTTCATTCAGGTCGATGCACAATTCGCACTGAGGGACATCGTTGCGGATCAGACCCGATATCTCTATGTGGTCTCCGCCCTCGACGGCTCTACTGCCTCATGGATCGTCAGCCTCCTCGAGAACCCTCCAACAGAGCGCAAGTACGAAACCCTCAAGGCGCGGTTGCTGCAAGTTTTCGGGCTCACTAAATCGGAGCGCGCCCGTCGACTGCTCGCTATGCCCGGGCTTGGGGACTCCAAGCCTTCGGAGTTAATGAGCCAAATGCTCGCCCTCCTTGGCTCCGAACCGGAATGCTTCCTATTCCAGGAATTATTCCTCAGCCAGCTACCGGAACAGGTGCAAGCTGCCCTGGCCAGATCCGAAGTTGAGGACTGCGCAGGACTCGCGGCAGAGGCGGACAAAATATTCGCCGTTACTCAGCAGAACTGCGCCGCCACGAGGCGCCCATCCCCCACAGACGCCGCCCCAGCTCGTCAGCCTGCTGAGCTGTGTCCCTACCACGCGCGGTTCGGCGCGAAAGCGAGACGTTGCCGCCCTCCCTGCAGTTTCCCCCCCCAAAAAAACAACTATGACCACCGAGGACCGGGTCTAACGGGCGCCCCGTGGCTGCGATGGCGATCGGCAACGCGGGCAAGCTGCTGTTTATCACCGACACTCTCTCCGGTCGTCGTGTCCTGTGTGGCACCGGGGCGCAGTGCAGCATATTACCCGCGTCCGCCCTCGATATGCAGACCAGGATTCACGGTCTCGCCCTTGAAGCGGCCAATGGCGCGGCAATTCGGACCTTCGGCAGACGGCGGGTGCAGCGTTTCCACTGGGAGTTTGTGACAGCCAAGGTTTCGCAACCCATTCTCGGCATGGATTTCCTGTGCGCCAACAGCCTCCTGGTTGACGTGAGGAACCGGCGGTTGATCAACGCGGCAACTTTTCATTCTATCCCTTGTTACCGCAGTAACACTACGTCGCACACCGTCGCCTGTGCTTTTCCGGCTCCGGATGAGTTCGCTCGCCTGCTCGGCGAATTCCCCGACCTGACAAGGCCCATTTTCTCCTCCACGGACAAGAAACATGGTGTGCAACACCACATCACCACCAACGGCCCCCCGGTCTACGCGCGGGCCCGGCGCCTGGAACCTGGCAAGCTGGCGGTTGCGAAAGTGGAGTTCGTGACCATGGAACGGTTAGGGATTACTCGCCGGTCGAATAGTCCCTGGTCTTCACCCCTCCACATCGCCCCGAAGCCTGGCGGCGGATGGTGGCCATGCGGCGACTATCGACGCCTAAACGACGCCACCACTCCTGATCGGTACCCGATCCCCCATATTCAGGATTTCTATGCCCATTTGGCAGGGAACACTGCCTTCTCGAAAGTCGACCTCGTCCGGGGCTACCACCAGGTCCCCGTTCATCCCCAAGACGTTCAGAAGACCGCAGTCATCACCCCATTCGGCCTTTTCGAGTTCTTAAGAATGCCGTTTGGCTTAAAGAACGCCTCCCAGGTTTTCCAACGCCTGATGGACTCCGTGCTGCGGGACCTCAAGTTCCTCTTTGTCTACTTAGACGACATCCTCATTGCCAGTCCCAACAAAGCAGAACACATCTGTCACCTACGCACCCTTTTTCAGCGTCTCAGCCAACACGGTCTGATTATCAACCCGGCCAAGTGTCAGTTTGGCCTGCAGCAAATTGATTTCCTGGGGCATCGCATCACTTCAGAGGGAGCGGTTCCTTCACAAGCGAAGGTAGAGGCGGTGACATCCTTTCCATGCCCGCAAACCATTAAGGCCCTGCAGGAATTCCTAGGCATGGTAAACTTTTACCACCGTTTCATGCCTAAGGCAGCGCTGCTCATGCAACCCCTGTACGAGGCCCTCAAGGGCAGGACTGGCAAAGATACGGTAGACTGGACGGAGGACATGGCCCGGGCGTTCGCCGACACAAAAAGAGCCTTGGCCAATGCGACTATGCTGGCGCACCCGCTGCCAGGAGCCATCATCGCCCTCACCACCGATGCGTCAGACTACGCAATCGGCGCCTTGCAAGAGCAGTGGGTGAATGGGACCTGGCAGCCATTGGCATTCTTCAGCCGTCAACTCCGGCGGAACGAGAGGAAGTATAGCACATTCGACCGGGAGTTGCTCACTCTTTTTCTGGCCATCCGACATTTTCGCTTCCTCCTGGAAGGACGTCCCTTCACCGCCTTCGTGGACCATAAGCCGCTCACCTTCGCCATGGCCAAGACCGCCGAACCGTGGTCATCCCGACAGCAACGTCACCTGACGTACATATCCGAGTTCACCACGGATATACAGCACGTGGCCGGTAAGGACAACCTGGTGGCCGACTGCCTCTCCCGCGCGACCGTCAATGCGGTTCATTTGGGCATCGATTACGCCCTCATGGCAGCGGATCAAGCCTCGGACCCAGAAGTCCATGCCTACAGAACCACCGTCACTGGCCTCCAGTTGGCCGACATCAAGTTCCATGCGGCAGGTACCACGCTCTTGTGTGACGTCTCCGTTCGGGACCCTCGCCCTGTCGTGCCAGCCGTCTGGCGCCGCAAAGTGTTCGACGCCATACATGGGTTGTCACACCCAGGAATGAAGGCCTCTCAGAAGCTGATGTCAACAAAATTCGTATGGCACGGCATGCACAAGGATGTCCGCGACTGGACCAACACCTGCGTGGTCTGCCAAAAGGCCAAAGTTCAGCGTCACATCAAAGCTCCGTTGGCCACCTTCACAGTGCCGGAGCGATGGTTTGACCATGTCAATGTGGACCTGGTGGGTCCACTCCCACCCTCCCATGGTTTTTCACACATCCGGACCATGGTTGACCGCACCACCAGATGGCCGGAGGCGGTTCCCCTATCATCCACTACTTCGGCGGACGTGGCCAGGGCGTTCATTTCCACCTGGGTCACCCGTTTCGGTGTGCCCGCTGATATTTCTTCAGACAGGGGACCACAGTTTTCCTCCGAACTCTGGAATGCAGTGGCCCAAGGGCTCGGTGTAAAATTACACTGCACCACAGTCTACCACCCACAGGCGAATGGCCTCTGTGAACGTTTCCACCTGTCACTAAAAGCCTCCCTGAGGGCCAGCCTCCAGGATGCTGGATGGGCAGACAAGCTACCGTGGGTCCTGTTGGGCCTTCGCACGGCCCCCAAAGAAGACCTTCACTCTTCATCCGCGGAGCTGGTGTACGGACAACAGTTGCGAGTCCCAGGAGATTTCCTGCCAGAATCAACGAAGCCTTGGTCCGCGTCTGACCAGCTGATTAGTCACCGGGAGGCGGCCAGCTGTTTCGCGCCGGTGTCCACTTCGCATCATGGGCTGCAGAGTTCGCACGTTCCAACGGGGCTTCACAAGGCAGAATATGTCTTTATTCGCCACGATGCTTACCGGAATCCACTCAAGGCCCCATATACTGGTCCCTTCCGCGTGTTGGAGGCAGGGGACAAAACCTTCACTGTAGATGTCGGTGGTAAGCCGGACCACATTTCAGTCGATCGATTGAAGCCGGCGCATCTGGACCTCGACCGCCCCATCGAGACAGCACTACCGCCGAGACGAGGTCGGCCACCCAGCGCCGTTCCGGCAGACCAAGCGCAACCGCCCGCTAGACCGCCAGCCGCCCAGCAGCCTCCACCTCATGAGTACAGGAGTCATTCCGACAGGCTCATCAGACCCCCTCGCCGTTTGACTTTGTCCGTTAAAGCGAATTCTGGGGGGGCGCATCTGGCGGAGCCACTGAATGACTCTGGGCAACTGTACATAATTCCCTTTAACGATGTTCTAACACCAGCCTAAGTCTATACCATTGTGTTAGACATTACTTCGTTTTGTATCTAGTGTTTGTATGCATGGGGCGTGGCCCCTTTAAGAGCGTGGGTAAACGCGATGACAACATGTCGCAAACCACGTGACTGCCCAGGCAGTCCTCGTGGAAGCTCCATCTTGTTCAGACCTGTTTTCGTGGTTCTCCTGTATCAATCTTAACAAACTGTTTAAACTCGTTTAGTTTTACATTAAAAGCCTGTTTGTTTGATTGCCTGAGTCGACCTCAGTTCTTAATTAGGAATTAGTCAATTCCTACAATACGTTGTGTTGCACACAGGAGGATAGATTTTTGTCTTCACCACTTGGGTGATAATCTGCCGGAGTGTATCACCCGTCCATTATAAAAACCCACAATAATGTTAGGTCACATAATCTGGCCCTCACAGCATCACCTATAGGTGCAATAACAATGGACTGCTGCAATTGAAAGAATATAGGCTTATGAGGGTATTTAGAGGGATTAAGCATTGCAAGAGTTAAATGACCCTAAGCATTTTGCTGGAACTGCTATTCTGCAAACTCCGATGCTTTTGGACTCTCAGGATGACGTACGATCACAAGTATCCTTATTATTGCAAAAACTAATTGTTATTGTTAGAAGAGAGGGAAAAATAGTTTGAGACTTGAAGCAGTCTACAGCATTATCTCTCTTTGACTGGGAATACATTAAGAGCTTTAGTAATTTGTTGAAATATAATCAAAAAATAACTCCCTTTTACTATGTTTCAGTATTAACTTTGCTAGATTGCAGGTTAATGATAAGTTTGCTATTCTGCAGTTTTATTACTTCAGTTTTATTCCTGCTCTGTTAGAATTAAGGAAAAGGAGCATGTTGAACCTGGGTTCTATTTACAGTTGGAACTCTTGTTGCCTTGAAGGTCCATAGGGTGCGTCATCAACTGTAGAAACTGAAACCAAGCACAGAAAAAGCTTGTGCTAAGGCTAAAGATCAGATAAGGGAGGCCCAAGGCCTGTGCCTGGGCACATGATTGGGTAGAATGGAGGGTATGGAAGATAGATGATTGGATGGATTTTTCCGCAGTTCCGGTTTTTGGTGTATATCCTAGGGTGTATGGGTCTTTCTCAGTGTAGACAGGCCAAGGAGGACACCAGACAGGTGTACAAGCGTATGTGAGTAGGAGATAAGGGGAATAGGTCATGCCTTCTACCCAAAGTACAATAACGGGTAATATAATTCTCAGTTGTACTCTGTAAACTACTGCTTTAATACTGTAATGTATTAATTCTTGCTTATGCCAAATAAAGCCATATAACTATAACCAATATGGTGTCAGTGTTGAACAATTGAATGGACAGTAGGAAATGTCACACAACCACTCACCATTTTTAATATATAATAGTCAATCAGCTTACAAAGACTTAAAATTGACGTTTTATTTGACTTTCCATTCTCCAGCCATCACTGTGATGGACGACTGAACAAGGCTTGATTTTTCCAACATCTAGTACTTAGGTTAATTTTAAATGTGTTCTATTTTCTACCCCATTTTTTAGCTCTTCATGGAGTACCAATCTCATGCTACACCGCTGGGCAGGCAACCTGCACCAAGGCCTTCGTCAGTCCTGTTCTTGACTGGCTAGGTTGTTAGAGGTGCAAGAGTGGCCTATGCAAACTCAATCTGTTTCCTTTTCTTTTAATCCCTTCCATTTAGAAACAGTGTAGGTCAATGCCTCCCTGTGATGACATGGCCAGGATGGAAAACATGCCCTGTGGGGAATCATGCCTAAAAAGCAATGTCTTATCCCTTGGTGACATAAAGCTACCGTGCCCTAATTTCTTAAGGTAGAATGTATCATGATGGGGTGGATTTGGCATTAGATTTATCTTGCCTGTTACAGGCAAATATTGTGTTGAGAGTTCTCGTTTACTTAACCATTTTAAACGTTTGACTCCAATTTGTATTAAACTGAGTGTCTTGTTTTGTTTCTGCAGATGTGTGGAATTCATAGCTAAGGAAGGACAGAGCCTGAAGGAGCTGTACCTGGTGTCCTGTAAGATCACTGATTACGGTGTGTATTACTGCTGCTGTTTATCACTGCTGCTTTTGGGATACGCCTATGTCTGCAAACCTGAGATTATAAGGACAGCTGATATGTACAGGGCATTGAGGCCTCTCGAATGCAATCATAAAAAGCTGGGGCATCTTTTGCTGAAGAAGGATTTTTCAAATCTTCAGAATATTCAATCATTTTTTGTTCCATTTGGGCTGCATGGTAACTTGTACAAATTTACCAAAGCTTAGGGTATTGAAGTATTGAAAGTGAACAATTTTAAATGATAGCAATAGATTTAACAGGTTTTTTTAAACCCATTTCCCCTCAAATCAAAGAAAATGGAACATAGTTAATCTATTTGAAGATCCTCACACTTCTTTTAAAAACAACTTTACAAAATACTTTTCTGATTTTGCAGCATAATCTAGTGAAGATACACCACATAGAAAACTGCTGATCACTATTTTTAAGTTGAGCTCAGTATTAACATTTGAGATGCAGGAGTAATTTTACAGGGAGCCTCACCTGCCACCAACACATACTAGCAATTCTGCTACAAGCTGCCCACTGTTTTCAGTCCAACTGGCTTGTAAATTTATCTTGAAGGTGCTATCCTTAACAATGGATTATCTATAATGTGAACCCTATTTAGAGTTCTTTTGATGTATTTTGCAAAAATGCTTAGTTTATTATATAATTGTACATGTGTATGAATTTAGGAAGATTCTGCCATTGCCTAGATGACTTGTGGTTAATATGAGCACCGTCATAACCAGCTGTTGATCAAACATCTTCCAAAGCCAAAACCTAGAAGTGAGAGCAGAATACGTTACTGAGACTAATGCACTATTCTCCAAACACCAGAATTGGTTACTTTTGGATTAGTGTCTATTTACTGGCTCCCTACAGTACAGATTATGTACTTGACTGGCTCTGGACCAGACATACTACAGTCCAAGTACAGGTACAGTAATACTAGAAAAATCGATTTCTCTCTTCCTTTCTCTACCCTCCGCTTCATTTTCCCTTTCTCTGTTTATATCCATATTTATTTTTCATGTTCCTAATTTTACATTACTAGACCTTTGAATATATTTTGGCAAAAAGCAGTTAGATGGTAGGAATTTATTGATTATAAAACCCCAGTTACTCTGTTTGTCTCCTGTACCCGTGTGCAAACAGCTGTATTAGGTTTGATTTAGTATGGGGCTTTTTTCATAATTCATTCCTCAGGTCTGAAACTCTTCGCTGGCGGATCAGGTGTGTCTAATCAAGCCCCGCATGCATGCTTCCCGTAAGGGAAAATGGATGGTGCTTCAGATGTCAATCTATGATGGTGATTCATACAGCTGATAGGAACAGGAGTAGGCCATTTAACCCCTCGAGCCTGTTTGCCATCCAATGAGATCATGGCTGATCTGTGACCTAACTCCATATACCCACCTTTTCCCCATATCCCTTAATATCTTTGGTTAACAAATATCAATCTCAGATTTAAACTTAACAATTGACATCGCATCAACTGCCATTTGCGGAAGAGAGTTCCAAACTTCTACCACCCTTTGCGTGTGGAAGTGTTTCCTAACTTCACAGCTGAAAGGTCTGGCTCTAACTTTTAGGCTATGTTCCCTAGTCCTAGACTCCCCAACCAGTGAAAATAGTTTCTCTCTATCTACCCTATCTGTTCCCCTTAATAGCGTGAAAACTTTGATCAAATCACCCCTTAACCTTCTAAATTCCAGTGAATACAACCCTAATTTGTGTAAGCTTTCCTCGTAATTTAACCCTTGAAGTCCAGGTATCATTCTGGTAAATCTACGCTGCACTCCCTCCAAGGCCAATATATCCTTCCTAAGGTGTGGTGCCCAGAACTACTCATAGTACTCCAGGTCTTTGTATAGCTGTAGCATAACTTCTACCCCCTTGAATTCTAGTCCTCTATCTAGATATAAAGGACAGCATTCCATTAGCCTTTTCAATTATTTCTGTACCTGACCATGACATTTTAATGATCTATGTACATAGACCCCCAAATCTCTTTGGACCTCCACTGTTTCTAGCTTTTCACCATTTAGAAAGTACTCTGATCTGTCCTTTTTAGGCTCAACGTGGATGATCTCATACTTGCCCAAATTGAAATCCATTTGCCACAGTTTTGCCCAATCACTTAATCTATTAATATCTCTTTGAAATTTTATGTTTCCATCTACACTGCTTACAATGCCGCCTATCTTTTTATCATCAGCAAATTTGGATATGTGGCTCGCTATCCCATCATCTAAGTTGTTAATAAAAGCGGTGAATAGTTGAGGCCCCAACACAGATCCCTGTGGGACACCACTCGTCACATCCTGCCCATTACAGTACCTGCTCGTTATCCCTACTCTCTGTCTCCTGCTGGCCAGTCAATTTCCAAACCAGGTCAATAATTTGCCTTTAGTTCCGTGGGCTTCAACTTTAGCTAATGCCACGGATCTGTGTTAGTTGATCAAGCCTGTGTCCTCT
The DNA here is from genome assembly GCF_052327205.1 of Somniosus microcephalus. NCBI lineage: Eukaryota > Metazoa > Chordata > Chondrichthyes > Squaliformes > Somniosidae > Somniosus > Somniosus microcephalus. The sequence continues at coordinate 173,543,179 of NC_140987.1, forward strand.
ACCCAAGGCAGAATGCTCCACTTAGCAATCTTGCTAACTACTGACAAAACACAGCTGGCCTGGGATTCAAGTATACCGTGACCACCTGGTTGAAATGTTTCTACAATTGGTGTTAAAAAGAAAAGACTATAAAGACTAAACTGATATGTACTATATGTACAAATACCTGGTGTACACACAGGAAGGACATAATATATGGGTCACCTTCAGCCTAGCCCAAAACGAGTCAATCTTTACTGTCCAATTTGATCATCATATTGATAGTATATTGAGGCTTCTACCTTAGGGTCCTGTGCCCAGATGCCTCAGTCTGAATATTATCATTTCCTTTATTCAGATGCTTACTAAAGGTTCACTGTGACAACATTACTCTTGAAATAATAACTTTTCTCCAATTCCCTTTTCTTTAACAAAAACATGCTTTTAAGTATTATGCTGATTTCCCCAGCTGTTTTCCATCATAAACAATAAATGATGGCCCTAAGCCTATTTAATGTCAACACCTCTCAGCTGATACATCTGTCTGCCTCCATCAGTATTTCCTTAATCCTGATTAACACAGAATAGGCCCATTCAAATTCCCTATGGCCATCTAAAAAAGTCATTAGTCAACATCCAGTATTCTGTCTGTCTGCTGTTAATCTCCAAGTAATTGTTTCAAAGAATTATGCTGTAGTTTATTTGAGCCAGGAGTTAAGTGGAAGACTTGCTAATGAAGACTATGTCTGCGTTACTCCCAACTAAAGCAATGTAATATTTTAACTAATTTTGATTGACACCTTTGGAGTGTATGTCCTTCCTTCTGCCAGCACTCTGAGCGGTAGCCGTCCAGAGGGAGGCCATAACCCTTTTTGCTTCTCTTTCAAGGTTTGAAAAATGTAGTCCATTTAAAAGATTGTTTTTGTGTTATTTTGTCTTGGGTGTAACTTGCTATGTTTTGAGTACAATATATTTTGTTTGCTGTTTCATATGACGGGAAAAGCTTATACAGGAAACTCATTTAAACGGCACCGAAATATCTGGAATTCTCTATTAACCGGCAAAATTCATATTCCGAAAACAACACCTCAATAACCGGAAATGTTGCTGAGTCCGAGTCTCCCGCAGTGGCTGAGTTAGTCAGTGGGGGTAGTTCTCCAAACGCCTCAATAACAGGAGTCTGACTCTCCCGCGCTGCTGGTAGTCTCTTCCGATCCGCCAATTACTATATACTGCACATTTCTTGATTTTTTTATTTTTGTTTGTTAAAAAATAGCCTCGGTAGATAACCCTCTCCGTCATCCGGAATTTTTAATCAACCGGCACCATCCCGGTCCCGTTTCCTGTAATGGGAAATCTAGTTTGGCTATCCATTCAATGGCCTGTTGAAATGCAGAGTGGAGAAATGAGGTGCCTCCCACAACAGATCTTAGTGGGCAGGTTGATGTGATGTGTTCCATTGTCTGGGATTCATGGCCACAGTCACACTTCGGGTCGTCCCTCATCTTCCACTTGTGGATCAGACGGCCGCATCATCCATGTCCTATGCGGATTCAGTTGGGCGCTGTCCATTGTCTTTGAGGGAGGTCGAAGCCACGGACCTCTGCTGTTGGGTCAGTGATGAGGTGTTGATTCTTTATGTTGCATGTGTCCCACGATTCCGTCCATCTGGATACCAACTTCATAAATATTGACTGCTAATTCCCAGAATGACGATTTTAAGCGCTTTTGTGGTGGGTTTTTCAAGTCTCCATGAATGGGAAGGTTGATGTTCAGGATTTTTTCCATCTCATGGAGCACGGTGGCGCGCGGCGAATGGCAGGCAGGGCAATGTGGGACAGCACTGGGAGTCACTCAGTTGGAGTGGACTTGAGCATTCCTGACACTGTCCTCATGGCGGCGTTTAGCTGCATATCCACGATCTTTGTATGGGGGCTGTTGGACCATGAGGCGGAGCAGTATTCTTCAGCAGAGTAGACGAGGGCCACTGTTGCGATTTGAAGTGTTCTGGCTGTGCTCCCCCATGACGTTCCAGTGAGTTTCAGGACCAGGGTCACCCTGGTTTTTACTTTTTGGCCGTTGTTGGCGAGATGAGGCTTATAGGTGAGCGTCCTGTCCAGGGTGACGCCAGGTATTTTGGGTGGGGTTCATGGATAAGTCACCTTCCGCAGAAAGAAATGTTGAGTGCTTTCCCGGCAGCATTGTTGTTGTTCAGATGGAATGCTGACACAACTGTGCAATATATTAGAGTCGCATTTGGCTACATCACTGAGTAAGTATAGCTATAAGACCAAATGAGACACTGACAAAGAAAAAAAATCCAATATAATCAAATGTAGCTAAGGTTTACTCAACTAAACTTATTACAGTGAAGTTGATAATTGTTCCTGCATTCTCTCTTTTTCTCCATCATAACCGAGACTGTGGGCTGGATTTTAAGGAGGAAGGCGGGTTGGGGGATGGGGGGCTCCGAAGCAGTCGGGAAACCCGGGAGGTCGGGTTCACGTGGGGACTGGGCCTTTAAAAGGATCAGGGGGGCATCGGACAGAGGATCGGAGGCCAGGCAGAAGATCAGGGATCCGGGGGGGTGGGGGAGAGAGGATCAGGTACGGATGATTGGGGGGTGTGAGGGGTGAAGGGAAGATCGTGGCCATTCCCCGAAGGATCATGTGGGGGAAGAGAAGATCGTGGCCGGCCTCAGCATCATCGGTGCAGGGTGGGGGGAGGCCTGGGAGGTGATCGGAGGCCTCATGGGGGATCTCCGATCACGGGGGGGGGTGGGTTAGGTTGGGACACTGGATCCAGGAGGTTGGTATAAGGGCACTTACCTCCTGGATCCAGCAGTCCCTGCTTTGCTGTAACTGCCGGGTTTCACGAATTGTGTGAACGCTGTCCACATGCAGTTAAAGACAAAATGGAGGTTAAAAAAGAGGCTTCCAGCCTCAGTATAATATTTAAATTGACATCCCGCCTCCTAGGAGAGGGTTGGCTGCCTGCCCCTGTCCTGTTTCCCGTCCCGCCCCCATTAAAACTGGAAGTGGGCGGGTTGGAGGCGGGATCAGGTCGGGAATCCCATTTTTAACAATTTAACTATCACCCACGCTCCAAACCCACCCACATTTTTAGGTTTAAATTACCCCCTGTCATTTTGTGACAGCAATATCGAGTCTTTCAGTTGAATTCAGCGCTTATTATTTGTTTGTTTTTCTTAAATCAGATTTTGCATCCTCCTCAGTCTAGTGATTAAGTATTGTAATTTTATAGAACAAGAATGACACCGGATCCTTTAAATAGCTGGCATTATATTGGCATTTAACAAGATTCCTGTAATGAAATCTGTTTGTCTTGCCTGTATTTGTTCTTGCCTGTATTCATTTTGCACCCATGTATATTACCCTCCCCCACACGGTGTATAGTTTCACTTCCTCTTTCCTGACTAACCTGGAAGGTTCCAGGTCTTGGCTCTTGGCTCCGCCCCTGACTTCTCTTACATAAAGATCCCAGGATCTGTATGACTCATTCCTGCGAGCCAATCAGTGTGTTGAGATGTTAGCTCTGAGCTTAGTGATTAAAAGCCAACTTGTTAAAGTCTATAACTTCTAGTTTTGTGGTTATTGAAGGCACATCAATTCCACTGTATGTGTATGCACATACATATAGACACACATATAATTTAAGATATTTTTGCATCCTTGCCCGTTTTAGTCTCTTTATTTATTTGCAGGTATTGGTAGATGCATTGCCAGCTATAAGGCCTCTGTTATTCTGAAGCTGGTTATCACCACAGACAGGTGACTCTCTAGCATTCCTTTTTTCTTCCTTTGCGATGTTCATGACTGTTGCTCAGTGCCTCCCTATGAGGACAACAGCTGGGATCTGGATTTTGACATGAGGATCAAAGGTGTTAACTCATGCCTAGTATATCATATAGGTGCATATTTAAATTAGCATCTAATACAGGCAGGAATTGCATCAGTGACGTGAATGAAGTTGAGACAAAGACTATGGCTGGAATTTTCTAGAAGAAGGCCATTGGGAAACCCGGGAGGCTGGATTTCCTGCAGGCCCTGCCGACTTGAACGGCAGGGCCTGATTTGCTGGTGAGGCCTCGGTTTCCTGCCGGCAGCCAGCCAGATTGAGAGACTGCTGCCGGGTAGGCCTGCGGCCGCACGGAACTAGCAGGAAAGGTTTGCGTGAGGAGCAGGGACCGGGCAGTGGGTGGTGGGTGGGGGAGAGGACCAGGGACCGGATCTTGGGGGAGGTCGGGCAGAGATGGGGGGCTGGGAGAGAGAGACAATCGGGGTCGGCCACCAGAGGATCATGGTTGGCCTCAGCATCACCGTTGCGGGGGTGGGGGACCTGAGGAGGTGATCGGAGGCCTTGGGGTGGGGGGAGAGGCCTGGTAAGGCAATCGGTGGCCTGGGGCGGGATCTCCGATCGCGGGTGGTGGGTTAGTTAGGGACCCTGGATCCAGGAGGTAGGTATAAAGCCACTTACCTCTGGGATCCAGCAGTCCCCATCTTGCTTTAACTGTCGGTTTTCACGAATTGTGTGAAACCCGTCCAGTTGCAGTTAATTACAAAATGGAAGTTAAAAAAGAGGCTACCAGCATCATTATAATATTTAAATTGACGTTCCACCCCATGGGAGCGGGTTGGTCGTCCGCCCCCCCATCCGACCTCCATTAAAACCGGAGGTCGGTGGGTTGGAGGCGGAATCAGGTCGGGAATCCCATTTTTAACAATTTAACTACCCCACGCTCCAAACCCACCTGTTTTTAGGTTAAAATCCCCCCAATGTTTGTGTGGGAGACAAATTTGTGATGTTTACGAACAGGTGATGGTTGTATTCAATTGAATTGTTTTCACTCAATTAAAATATTGTTTAACCTTTCAAAACTACTCTAGACTTTTAGTGGTATTGATTTGTTAGGCAAGTGGTATTGTATTCACTGTTTATATGCGGAGGTCTTGATAATCCATTTCCGATGACTATTTGTAATCTTGCAACAATGACATCACATTTGAACATCTTAGACTCTGGATACAGCCACACCCGTCATTCTTCATGCTTCCTACCCAGCAGCCTGTTGCCCCATACTTAAAGGCCTGGTGTTAAGTTGTTAACAAGCAAAATGCATATGTGCAGCGTCAACGCACTCTTCTTTCTTCATATAATTTTCCGTCTTTTGGACAAGACATTAAACCGAGGCCCTGTCTGTCCTTTCAGGTGGACGTAAAAGATCTCGGCACTATTTAAATAAGTTCTAATTTGAGTCCTGACCAATATTTATCCCTTAACAAACAAATTAGTGGTCGTATATCTCATTGCTTGGTTTGTGGGACTTTGCTGTGTACAAATTGTGTTGTGTATTTTGAATGTGTATTAGAATTGTCCCACATGGGATACCGTAGTGGTGATTTGCAATGCACTATGGGAAATGTAGTGCATTGAGTGAAGAAGCACATTGTAAATAAAATGGCTGTTAACTAAACTCTCCACCCCGGAGTCCTTCTTAATTGTTATATAGGTAAGGGTATAAAACCCCTTGAGACACAACAAAACTGGCGACGAGGACGACGGACTTGCGCATCACTTTGCACTGGAATTGGCGATGTTTAAAGTAAGAAGTTCCTGTCTTTTCTTAATGGCGCGCCTGCAGTTTAGTGCTGATGCAATCGCCTCGTAAAGGTGGCGGTTCGTGTGTTACACAAATAAGGAGGAAAAGGACTGTAAATAAAAAAAAAGATAACAAGATGGCTATGCTAACCGGAGCGTTTGGACCATTTGATGAAACGGCGGAGCAATGGAGTGCTTACACAGAGCGTTTCAGGTTTTTCGTGACTGCAAATGGCATTAAAGATGACGTGAAAGTGGCGACGTTCCTCAGTGTGATCGGAGCAAAAACATTTGGCTTGTTACGGAGTTTGATGCACCCGGATAAGCCCGGCGCTAAGACATATGATTAGATTGTGGAAGTTTTGGAAACACATTTCGCACCCAAGCCACTGCTGATTGCCGAGAGGTTCAGGTTTCACAAACAAAACCAAGGGGAGGGTGAGTCCATAGCTGAATATGTTGCAGTGCTAAAGAAGCTAACTGAGCATTGTGAGTTTGGTGAAACTCTAAATGACACTGTCCGTGATAGGTTTGTGTGTGGATTAAGATGTGAAGCAACACAGAAGCGCTTGCTCACGACTGACAAACTGACGCTTAAATCAGCAGTGGAGCTCGCTGTGTCTATGGAGTTAGCAGCTAAAGATGCACAGCTGTTGGGGGCTGCAACAAGAGTGCACAGGGTAGCAGCTACACCGGATAAGCATGCAAGGGGCGCCAGAGAGTGTTACAGATGTGGAAGGTCAGGTCATCAGCCATCTGACTGCTGGTGTAAAGACCTGACCTGTCGGAAATGTGAAAAGAAAGGACACATTGAACGTGTGTGTAAAGGGCAAAGCAAACAATCCTACACAGAGACACACAAAAACAAACAAGGAAACACATCCAACTGGCGTTCTAAAAAGAAAAACCTACACATGGTGTAACAAGAACAGGAAGACAGTGACACAGACTCTGATGGGGAGCTGAATCTTCATGTGTTAATGGTGAATGGAGGCTCATCAGGCTATGGAGTCACTCCACTACTTGAGGGAATACCGGTCAAAATGGAGCTGGATACGGGGGCCGCTGTCTCCTTGATTTCAGAGAAGCTATTCAAAGAAAAACTGAACCACCTATCACTGACGCCGGCCAAGCTCATCTTAAAGACCTACACTGGGGAAACAGTCCCAATGCTGGGTAAGACGGAGGTCAAGGTGGAGCTTAATGGACAAACCGTGATGCTGCCAGTTTACGTGGTCAAGGGTGACTATCCATCCCTGATGGGCAGGCCATGGTTGGAGAAAATTCATCTGGATTGGAAAAAAGTGAATGCGGTGTCAGTCGAAGAGGCGGAGCTAGTGGCAGTGTTGACAAAGCATGCGGCTGTCTTTGACGGAGAATTGGGGAGTGTGAAGGGGATTACGGTCAAACTCAAGGTGAAGCCTGACAGCCAGCCACGATTCCTGAAGGCCAGGAACGTTCCCTACGCCCTCAGACCAAAGGTGGAGGCTGACCTGGAGCGTCTGGTCAAGATAGGGGTCCTGGTGCCGGTTTCGCACAGTGAGTGGGCCACGCCCGTAGTACCAGTGATGAAGAGTGACGGCGTGGTTCACTTATGTGGAGATTTCAAAGTAACAGTGAATCCTGTGCTCTCAGCTGAACAGTACCCCCTCCCCATCATTGAAGATCTTTTCGCGGGTCTAGCAGGCGGCCAGAAGTTTAGCAAGATTGATCTATGCCAAGCCTACTTGCAGATGCATGTAAAAGAGGACTCACAGAAGTACCTCACCATCACCACCCACAAGGGCCTCTACAGGTACTGCCGCCTACCCTTTGGTATAACGTCAGCACCAGCATTGTTTCAGCGGGCTATGGACCAGATCTTAAGCGGCATTCCAGGGCTACAATGTTATCTCGACGATATCCTTGTCACAGGAAAGGATGACAACGAGCATCTGCAGAACCTGACGAAGACACTGGGAAGACTTGAAGAATATGGCTTACACGTTCGCAAGGACAAATGCGAATTTTTCAAGCCATCAGTGGAGTACCTAGGCCATGTCATCGATGCGGACGGCCTACACACAGCACCGTCGAAAGTGAAAGCCATTGCCGACGCTCCTGCACCTACAAATGTCGGCCAGCTGCGGTCATTCTTAGATCTCCTGAACTATTACGGAAAGTTTATTCCACAGCTGGTATCACTGTTGAAGCCATTACATGAGTTGCTGTGTCAGGGCAAGGCCTGGGTGTGGACGAAGGAGTGCGAAGCTGCATTCAAGAAAGCCAAAGCAGCTTTGACTGACCCCAGAGCGTTGATGCACTTTGACCCGTCGTTGCAGATTCAGCTGGCCTGTGACGCGTCGCCTTATGGCGTTGGCGCGGTCGTGTCCCACATCTTTCCCTCAGGCGAAGAGAAGCCGATTGCATTCGCGTCAAGGTCCCTGAGCAAGGCGGAAGTGAAATACCCGCATATCGAAAAAGAGGCTTTGGGCATCATCTTTGGAATCAAAAAGTTCCATCACTACTTGTTCGGAAGGAAATTCACCTTGCTGACGGATCATCGTCCTCTGACATCGATCTTTCGTCCACACACAGGAATACCCTCCCTGGCAGCGTGCAGGATGCAGCGCTGGGCGCTGATGTTAAGCGCTCACAATTACAACATCAAATACCGGAGGTCAGCAGCACATGGCAATGCGGACGGATTGTCAAGACTTCCGCTGCCGGTGCCCTCTGAAGGCTGTGAGCAGAAGATTTTCTACTTTGACATGGTGAGCAATGCCCCTGTCACGGCCCGGCAGGTCAAGAAAGAGACCAGAGTGGACCCTACGCTATCCAAGGTGCTGGATCGGGTGATGCGAGGAGACGGATCACGGGTGTCAGACGCACCACCTGAGCTACCTTACCTGTCAAGAGGGAAGGAGTTGTCTGTCACGTCAGGATGCCTCCTTTGGGGCATGCGAGTGATCATACCACCAAAGCTGCGGAAACATGTCCTCAATGAGCTGCACTCAGGACATTGTGGTATTGTCCGGATGAAGGAGCTGGCACGAAGCTACTTCTGGTGGCCCAGTCTGGATCATGAAATTGAAGTTGAAGCGAAATCATGCCCATCATGCGAGACAACCAGGGATACGCCAAGAGCAGCGCCACTGCATCCATGGGAATGGCCGGCGACACCGTGGCAACGGATCCATCTGGACTTCGCGGGACCAGTGGAAGGAGCGATGTTCCTGGTCGCGGTGGACTCCCATTCCAAATGGCCGGAGGTTGCAGTAATATCCACTACCACTGCGGAGAAAACCATCGAGACTCTGAGAGAGATGTTCGGGCGATTTGGTCTACCGGAGCAGATCGTAACCAACAATGGAACACAGTTCACATCCCAGGAGATGGAGGAGTTCCTCAAGAGCAATGGAATCCAGCACACGTTCTCCGCGCCTTATCATCCATCCACGAATGGATTGGCGGAGAGATTTGTCAGAACGCTGAAACACGCGTTGAAAGCGGCAAGAAGTGATGCTCCTCTAAAGCAGCGCCTGAATGCTTTCTTGCTGAAATACCGAAACACGCCTCATGCTACGACTGGAGCATCTCCTGCTTACCTACTCATGGGAAGGCAGCTACGGACACGCCTTGACCTGCTGAGGCCAATGTCCACAGAAGCAGTGGTGCACGCCAATCAGCAGGATCAAGTCAGCAAATGAGCTCAGAGGTCCAAAGAACAACACTTTGTGGTGGGGGGCAAAGTCATCGCACGTAACTACACCACCCCGGAGCGGTGGGTCCCGGCTACAGTCATTCAAAAGACGGACCCCGTTTCATACCGAGTCCGCACCGGAGACGACCGAACATGGAGATGGCATGTAGACCAGTTACTGCCAAGACAGTCTCCACAGGTAACCCAAGAAACAGAGGATCAAGGACCTGCTGGGGGCTCCAGCAGGGACTGGTCGTCCGACCCTGAGACGGTGGCACCATCCACTCTTGTGCCATCGAGGGAGGAAGCCACGCCTGCAGGGTCACGGGAGAGCTAGCCAGAGCCTGCTCCTGAGACTAGGCGTTACCCCCAAAGAGAAAGGCAGCCTCCAGAGCGCCTTAGTTACAGTTAGTGCTAACCTGTGTGCATGGGGCAGAATAATCCCCAGGGTTAGCGGAATGTAGAGGCAGTCTACCCTCTCTTCCAAAGTTATAGTCATTTTCAGTTATTCTGTTTTGTGGACATTCTATTTTAAGGGGGAGGAAATATGTTGTGTATTTTGAATGTGTATTTGAATTGTCCCACATGGGATACCGTAGTGGTGATTTGCAATGCACTATGGGAAATGTAGTGCATTGAGTGAAGAAGCACATTGTAAATAAAATGGCCGTTAACTAAACTCTCCACCCTGGAGTCCTTCTTATAATTGTTATATATGTAAGGGTATAAAACCCCTTGAGACACAACAAATTGGTTGCCACATTTCCTGGTGACCATACTTCAAAAGTACTTCTTTGGTTGTTAAGTGCTCTGGGTCGTGAAATGTGCTATATAAATGCAGTCCTTTCCTTTTCTTTCTTCATGTAATGATCTGTGCCCCTTAGGCTCTGGCTTACTGTTTGTGCTCCTGAAACCTTGGCCTTCTCTCACCAACTATCTGTGCTGAGTCAGTAGCCCAGCCTTGCTCCCTTGTGGTTTCAGTCTCAGTCCAAGTCCAACATCAACAGCTCTGGCCGCCTTCTTTCTGCTCCTTGTGATGTATATCTTACAGAAACATAATAAAAAGGAGGAGAAAGAGGACAAGTGAAAAAGAAATGAGAGAAAAGAGAAGGAGCAGGCAGAGAGAGACATAGATGGGTAGAACAAAGAAGAGAGAAGCAAAAGAGAGGGAAAACCATTGAAGATAGGAGGGCAAGAAATTTCAGTGAAATAAGAATGGAGAAACTGCATCCAGAGCGATAACATAATTTCAGTGGCTATCGGAAGCTTGGAGCCTGAGTCTGCCTCAAGTCCTCCATGACCGGAATGATGGAAGCGTGAGACATGCAAAAAGAGAGCAAGCAGACATGCATTCAGAAAGACAGTATGTGAAGGATCGAGTGAGAGACATACGAAAAGAAGAGGAGTAAGACATACACAAGAGAGGAGACAGAGACAAGGGGAGATTTACACAAATATTAAGGACAAAAGTCGGATACAATTTAACTTTATGCAACTATGTTAGAAGGATACTGGCCATTTCTCAAAGGAATTAAACTGCCCATCTAAAACTAAGAATAAATTCACTGGAAGGTATTCAGTATTGTATTGAAAATATATAAAAGGCCCCAGGCATTTATTGTTTTAAAATACATTTTGCTGTTGCTATGGAGTGTGTGTGTGGAGGAACAGAGCCCCATGAGGAATATTGGTTTCCTGATATAGGACCTGCTGTCTTACTGAGTTATTTTTATCAATTGCAGAAAAATTCTATACAATCAAGATAAAGGATTGCAAATGCTGGCAATATAAAATGAAAAATTAAAATATTGGAAATACACAGCAGGTTCATCAGCATCTAAAAGAAGTAAAGGCAGGCAACGAGGTGATGCACTTTGGGGGGACTAACAAGGCAAGGGAATACACAATGAATGGTAAGACCCTAGGCAAGACGGAGGGTCAGAGGGATCTGGGTGTGCAAGTACACAGATCCCTGAAGGCGGCGGAACAGGTGGATAAGGTGGTAAAAAAGGCATATGGGATACTTGCCTTCATTAGCCGAGGCATAGAATATAAGAGCAAGGAGGTTATGATGGAGCTGTATAAAACACTGGTTAGGCCACAGCTGGAATACTGTGTGCAGTTCTGGTCGCCACACTACAGGAAGGATGTGATCGCTTTGGAGAGGGTGCAGAGGAGAGGGTGCAGAGGAGATTCACCAGGATGTTACCAGGGCTGGAGCGCTTCAGCTATGAAGAAAGACAGGGCAGATTGGGTTTGTTTTCCTTGGAGCAGAGGAGGCTGAGGGGGGACATGATTGAGGTGTACAAAATTATGAGGGGCATAGATAGGATGGATACTGAGGAGCTTTTTCCCTTAGTAGAAGGGTCAATAACTAGGGGGCATAGATTCAAGGTAAAGGGCGGGAGGTTTAGAGGGGATTTGAGAAAGAACTTTTTCACCCAGAGGGTGGTTGGAGTCTGGAACTCACTGCCTGAAAGGGTTGTGGAGGCAGGAACCCTCACAACATTTAAGAAGCATTTGGATGAGCACTTGAAATGCCATAACATACAAGGCTACGGACCAAATGCTGGAATATGGGATTAGATTAGACAGGGCTTGATGGCCGGCACGGACACGATGGGCCGAAGGGCCTCTATCCGTGCTGTATAACTCTATGACTCTAACTGCTTTAGGGGAGACCCTTTAGCATTGAATTCTAACAAGAATCTCAGTCCAAAACATTAACTTGCCTTTTCTCTTTCTGGATGCTGACAGACCTACTGTGTATTTCCAGCACTTTTTGATTTTATTGCCCATATATTATGAAGTTGTGAAGAGTGTATAAGGCAGTAGGTGGATCTAGTGATGTTTAAGTGTCAAGGCCAATTTAAGTGAATGAGGTATTCATTGCCAGAGCAAAGAAGATAGTCTTTAAAATAAAGCTATCTATGTTCACATCTTATCAAAAAGACATGGGGGGAATTTTAACCCCCAAAAGCGGGTGGGTTTGAGTCGGGTGAGATGTGAAAATTAAACAAATCTTCAATCCAACCCGCCCACTTCCGGTTTTAACAGACGCAGGATGGAGAGGGGTGTGGTGGGCAACCAACATTTAAAATAATATAATGAGACTGCGTGCCTCAGAATTAACCTATCTTAAAGGTTTAACATTGGCCTGCTGGTTTCTCGGGCCACTCTACCACTAACCCAGCTGGAGGCTCCGTCCCGGCTCCTGGGCTGCGGCCTCCTCCTCTGGAGCGTTCTCCACCCGATAGGGAGTCAAGCCTGTCGATCAAGCTGGCTTCCGGGTGGGGAACCTGCTTGAAAAATAGATGCACGGTGCCTGACCAAAACTCTCTTCCCCCCCCAACCACCCCAGCTCACAAAACCTGCCCCAGTAAATATTTGGGTCATAGTAGCTGGCTGTCACGTCATTTTGTAAATTGCACCACACATCTCACCAGTATTAAATTTTGGATAAAACAAAAATGAGATGTTTCCGTGAGCTTTCAGGAGGCTAACTTTTTTTTAAAAGGTTATTTGGTGCTCAACTTTTCCAGTGTCACCAATGGAATAATTTACTTTGGTGTGTAACTTTGGGCCATCAACAATTTTCAGCCACTGATATCACATGAAAACCTTAAACCTGTCGATCTAACGGTAAAATCAGGTGAAACTTTAATGAAATATTATTCATAGGTAAAACAGAGTTTCCAAACTGGTTTTTAGCCCATCAGAAACTGATTTTAACTGAGGTGGCCCTGGGCTTGAGAATAGGGGAGAATCACTTGAGACAGAGGCAAGCAGGTTAATTAAATAAATACAGATAGAAAATTGATTTTTTTAAAGTTAAGTAGAATATATGGGTGTGAAATAATAGAGAATAAGAGAATGGGAAAAGAAGAGGTAAATTATAGATGGAATAAAAATAATAATTAAAAAAAATTTTATGTAGGTTTTTTCACACTGTGCTTTGCTAATATTACTGTATTCTACTCTTAAAATCTCAGTAGTATTATAACTGTAACATTGTGATAATTGAGTCTTAGTGTGAGGGGAAGCATTTAAACGTGTCTGGCAGGGAGAACAGAATTCCCTGAGGAATGATTCCCTGAAAATGCTGACTGTCTGCAGATTAGTGTTGATTGACAGCCAATTTATCAGGTACCTGGCAGGTAATTTTGATCATTAGCTGAATAAATCATTCACCAGTCCTTTCAAAATAAAGTTTTAATTTTAATGAATTCAATTTGTTTCCTCAAATAAATTGGTTCATTTTATTTATTTTTAGGTGAGATGTATTGGTTTTGAAATGCATTTTTTTTTGTGTGTGATGACTACATGACTGTTTTGGTGGTGGGACTAGGTCAGAACAGCCTTAGTCCAAAATGGACAAAAGAGCTGAATTCCAGAGGTGAGATGAGCGTGACTGCCCTTAACATCAAGGCTGCATTTGACCGAGTGTGGCATCAAGGAGCCCTAGTAAAATTGAAGTCAGTGGGAATCAGGGGGAAAACTTTCCACTGGCTGGAGTCACACCTAGCACAAAGGAATATGGTTGTGGTTGCTGAAGGCCAATCATCAGATAATGAAGCAGCCCATGCCCACATGCAGCAAGACCTGCACGACATTCAGGCCAGTAACATTCATGCCACACAAGTGCCAGGCAATGACTATCTCCAACAAGAGAGAGTCCAACCACCGCCCCTTGACATTCAATGACATTAACATCGCCGAATTCCCCCAACATCAACATCCTCGGGGGGTCACCATTGACCAGAACACTGTGGCTGCAAGAGCAGGTCAGAGGCTGGGTATTCTGCGGCGAGTGTCTCACCTCCTGATTCCCCAAAGCCTTTCCACCACCTAAAAAGGCACAAGTCAGGAGTGTGATGGAATAGTCTCCACTTGCCTGGTGAGTGCAGTTCCAACAACACTCAAGAAGCTCAGCACCATCCAAGACAAAGCAGCCCGCTTGATTGGCACTCCATCCACCACCTTAAACATTCACTCCCTCCACCACTAGCGCATCGTGGCTGCAATGTGTACCATCTACAAGATGCACTATAGAAACACGCCATCGTTTCTTCAACAGCACCTCCCAAACCTGTGACCTCTACCACCTAGAAGGACAAGGGCAGCAGGTGCATGGGAACACCATCACCTCCAAGTTCCCCTCCAAGTCACACACCATCCTGACTTGGAAATATAAGGCTGTCCCTTCATCATCACTGGGTCAAAATCCTGGAACTCCCTCCCGAACAGCACTATGGGAGTACCTTCACCACACGGACTGCAGCGGTTCAAGAAGGCGGCTCACCACCACATTCTCGAGGGCAATTAGGGATGGGCAATAAATGCTGGCCTTGCCAGCGACACCCACATCCCAGGAACAAACTTTTTAAAAAGTGATGATTAAATGCTGCCACACTATTATCTGTTTGAGTGGCTAATGGGACTTTAAAACACCAACTTTTTAAAATTTGTTCCACGGAATGTTGGCAACACCAGCATGGTCGCAATTATTGCCCATCCCTAGTTGCTCTGAAAAGATGGTGGTGGAGGACCTATTCCTAGTTCCACTGTAGTCCTGGTGGTGACAGTGCTCCCGCAATGTTCTTAGGTGGGGAATTCCAGGATTCTGACCCAACAACGATGAAGGAAATATGCGATATATGTCCACATCAGGATGGTGTATGACTTGGAGGTGATGGTGTTCCTACAACATTGTTCTTCTGGGTGATGGAGGTCGCAGTGGAGGGAGATGCTGTCAAAGTAACCTTGGTGGTTGCTGCAGTGCATCCTTTAGATTCCACATACTGCAGCCACAGTACGTTGGTGGTGGAGGGAGTGGATGTTGAGTGCAGTGACAGGGGCACCATTCAAGTGAACTGCTTTGTCCTGGATGGTGTTGAGCTTCTTGAGTGTTGTTGTGGCTGCAACCATCCAGGTGATCGCTGAGTATTCCATCACACTCCTGATTTGAGCCTTGTAAATGTGGCGAGGCTTAAAAAGCATGTTTATTATAATGTACCCAAAGGAAAGGATTGAATTTCGGATTAGCTTGGCACACTCATCTTTCAACCAGTTCACACTGATGGAACATAGGAACAGGCCATTCCACCCCTCGAGCCTGCTGTACCATTCAATTAGATCATGGCTGATCTGTACTTCAACTCTATTTACCCGCTTTAGCTCCATATCCCTTGATACCCTTACCTAACGAACATCTAGTGATTTCATAGAATCATAGAATGATTACAGTACTGAACAAGGCCATTCGGCCCGTCGTGGCCATGCCGGCTCTCTGCAACAGCACTTCAGCTAGTCCCACTCCCCCACCCTTTCCCCGTAGCCCTGAAAATTTATATCCTTCAGATATCCAACTCCCTTTTGAAAACAGTGATTGAATCTGCCTCCACCACCCTTTCAGGCAGTGTATTCCAGATCTTAACCACTCGCTGCGTAAATTTTTTTTTTCTTACGTCACCTTTGGTTCTTTTGCCAATCACCTTAAATCTGTGTCCTCTGGTTCTCGACCCATCTGCCAATGGGAACAGTTTCCCTCTTATCTACTCTGTCCAGACCCCTCATGATTTTGCACACCTCTATCAAATCTCCTCTCAATCTTCTCTGCTCCAAGGAGAACAACCCCAGCTTCTCCAATCTATCTACGTAACTGAAGTCCCTCATTCCTGGAATAATTCTCGTAAATCTTTTCTGCACCCTCTCTAAGGCCTTCACATCCTTTCTAAAGTGCCCAGAATTGGACACAGTACTCCAGTTGAGGCCGAACCAGTGTTTTTTCAGGTTCATCATAACTTCCACACTTTTGTACTCTATACCTCTATTTATGAAGCCCAGGATCCCGTAAGCCTTTTTAACTGCTTTCTCAACCTGCCCTGCCACCTTCAACGATTTGTGTACACAGTAGGTCTCTCTGTCCATGCACCCCCTTCAGGAATGTACCATTTCGTTTATATGTCGTCTCCTCATTCTTTCTACCAAAATACATCACTTCACACTTTTCTGCGTTAAATTTCATCTGCCATGTGTCCACCCATTTCACCAGCCTGTCTCTCTTCCTGAAGTCTATCACTCTCGTCCTCACTGTTAACACTATACTTCCAAGTTTTGTGTCATCTGCAAATTTTGAAATTGTGCCCTGTACACCCACGTCCAAGTCATTAATATATATCAAGAAAAGCAGTGGCCCTAGAACCGACCCCTGGGGAACACCACTGTATACCTTCCTCCAGTCCAAAAAGCAACCATCCATCACTACTCTCTGTTTCCTATCACTTAGCCAATTCTGTATCCAGGCTGCTACTGTCCCTTTTATTCCATAGGCTTGCCAGCAAAGTTGAAGCCCATTATGTGGCACGTTGTCGAACGCCTTTTAGAAGTCCATGTACACTAGGTCAACCACATTGCTCTCATCAACCCTCTCTGTTACCTCATCAAAGAACTCAATCAAGTTAGTTAAACTTGATTTGCCTTTAACAAATCCATGCTGGCTTTCCTTAATTAATCCACACTTGTCCAAGTGACTGTTAATTTTGTCCCTGATTACCGTTTCTGATAGCTTCCCCACTACCGAGGTCAAACTGACTGACCTGTAGTTGCTGGGTTTATCTTTTACACCCTTTCAATCTTGAAAACTTGAATTGACCCAGGATCCACGGCCTTTTGGGAGAGAAAATTCCAAATTTCTACGACCCTTTGTGTGAAATAGTGCTTCCTGATATCCCTCCCAAATGGCTCAGCTCTAACTTTAAGATTATCCCCCTTCAATCTTGATGCCCTCACCAAAGGATATAATATCTCTGTATCTACCCTGTTGAAAACTTTTAACATTTTAAACACTGCGCTCAGATCACCCCTCAGTCTTCTATATTCAAGGTAGTACAAGCCAGCTTTATGCAACCTGTCCTTATAATTTATCCCTTTAAACCTTGGTATAATTCTGGTGAATTTATGCTGTACCCCCCCCCCCCAAGGCCAATATATCCTTGGTGTCCAAAACTGAATGCAGTACTCCAGATGGGGTTTGACCAAGGCTTTGTACAACTGAAGCATAATTTCCTCCTCCTTTGTAATCCCACCCCCAGGGATAAATGACTTCTCTCTCTGTTGGCTTCCATGGCCATAAGTGAAAAGGGTTGAGGCAATCGCTTTCCAGTTAAGAATACACATGAACATAGCCGTAAACTGCCTTTAAATTGGTACTAAATATGCAGTGCCAGTTGAGATGTAGTACTTTGCACAGCTTGTTCTGATGCATTGCACCAGTGATACAAGTGTCCATAAAGCTGTTCATATCCTCCTTTTTAAGGGGTCAAAGCTTTGACTGTTAACGGAAAGTGCAAGTGTTTGTTATTCTACAAACTTTTTTTTGTATTCACTTAGAGATGTATTTGAAAAGGGTGTATTCGATGTTATATATTGAATATATTTTGATTGATAATGGAGGTGTGTTGGTTTTCTTAGATTTTCTTTAACTTTACTGTTTTTTATTGGCTTGTCATTGAATTACAGTTGAAAATGGATTGGATCTGTTGTGCCTTGTATTGAAATTTTTAATTTAATTGATTTAATGAATGAATGTTAGTAACAGTATCAAGAACAGGAAGTGTTATTTAAAACAATATAAATATGTTCTTTTCTTCTTAGGCAGTCCCTCGGAACCGAGGATGACTTGCTTCCACATTAAAAATGAGTTCGCAGGTGACTGATGAGTCCAATGCGAGACCTACAGCCTCTGTCACAGGTGGGGTAGACGGTGGTTGAAGGGGCGGGTGGGTGGGGTGCTTGGGTTGACGTGCGCTCCTTGCGCTGCCTGTGCTTGGCTTCCGCTTGCTCCCGGCGAAGAGACTCGAGGTGTTCGGCGCCTTCCCGGATGCTTCTCCTCCACGTTGTGCGGTCTTGGGCCAGGGATTCCCAGGTGTCGGTGGGGATGTTACACTTTTTCAAGGAGGCTTTGAGGGTGTCCTTGAAGCGTTTCCTCTGCCCACCTGGGGCTCTCTTGCCGTGCCGGAGCTCCGAGTAGAGCACTTGTTTTGGGGGTCTCGTATCGGGCATGCGGACAATGTGACCCATCCATTGGAGCTGATTGAGCGGTCAGAGCTTCGATGCTGGGGATGTTGGCCTGAGCAAGAACACTGACGTTGGTGCGCCTATCCTGCCAATGGATTTGCAGGATCTTGCGGAGGCAGCGTTGGTGGTACCTCTCCAGTGCTTTGAGGTGCCTGCTGTACATGGTCCATGTCTCTGAGGCTTACAGCAGGGCAGGTATCACTGTTGCCCTGTAGACCATGAGCTTAGTGCCAGGTTTGAGGTCCTGGTCTTCAAACACTCTCTTCCTCAGGCGACCGAAGGCTGCACTGGCACACTGAAGGCGGTGTTGGACTTCATCGTCGACATCTGCCCTTGTTGACAGTAGGCTCCTGAGGTATGGAGAGTGGTCCATGTTGTCCAAGGCCTTGTCGTGGATTTTGATAATCGGGGGGCAGCACTGTGTGGTGGGGGCAGGTTGGTAGAGGACCTTTGTCTTACGGATGTTTAGTGTAAGGCCCATGCTCTCGTATGCTTCGGTGAAGGTGTTTACGATGATTTGGAGTTCGACCTCCGAGTGAGCGCAGACGCAAACATCGTCTGCATACTGTAATTCGACAACAGAGGATCTGGAAATATGTATAATGTATTCAGACAACAGTTTTTTTAAAGATTATTAATTTTTTTTTTAAATTAGGAATTAATACTGTAACCAGGCCCCTCTTGCCTGCATCCAAGTCAGCTGCAGTGATTGACATGATAGTCAGTGTATTATGTATCACACTGTAGCACATACTGATTTGTAAACAGCTTCAAGCTTTGTTGCTGCAGTTTGTTCAGCTTTCACCTCCTGGCAGGGCAGTACAACAAGCTCAGCTTTTTAAGGATATGGTAGATTGTTAGTGTTGGAGTCACTGCTACCCTGCATCAACAACAATGCCAACATTGTGCATGTACTCTATTTTTAAAAAACAAATTGTATTTGCTTCTCCTTTTCTCCGAATTCTTCCAGCCAGCAGCGCAGGCGGGAGAGCTACTCATTAAAAGGAGGTATGCAAGAGCAGCCTTGGTGACTCCCCCTACAGGTTTCCATCCCCACATCACAGTGCAATGCCTCTATTTTCATATATACCCATTTTTTATCCATTTCCCCGTTCTTTTAATAAATTATATTGGTGTATATAATATAAATTATTCTGATGTCCTTTTAATGTTTCTTTCTTAGCAGGGACCACCTGCATGGTTTCTCATGCCATTCAGCGCCTGACTGAAAGGATAAGCTGGAAACCAGCTCCAAGGCTGCTGCCCAATTTGTTACTGAGTCAGCTGCTAGGTCATGTGAACAAAAATGGCATATTGTGACTGGCTCTTTTGTTCCATCCTGTGGGGTGATATTTTGCCTCCATTTGGCCATTCCCATGTTGATGAGGTTAAAATCAGAAATCATTCCATTGATAATCACAGGTGCCAACATATGGCTCGTCATTGTGTGAAATTTCCATTTCCTTTCAGTTTCTAAAATGTTCCTCTTGTGGAGCCATAGAAATCTTAGCATGTAAGGAGGTCATTCAGCCCTTCATGCCTGTGCAGGTGCTAGCTCTTCAACTGGAGATGTCTAATCTCAGTCCTAGTTCCCTGCTGCTTACCCACATCCTTTTATAGTGTTCCTGTTCAAATACTTATCCAATTCCTTTTCAATGATATTATAATCTCTGCATCAATGGTTACTTGTGGGAAAGCATTTCATGTTCTATTAGCTCTGTGTAAAAAAAAAAAAAGTCTTCTAACTTTAGCGATAATCCTTAGTCCCTTTGTTACCGATTCGCCAAACAGGGAAAACAATCTCACTGCTTATCCTCTCAGGATTTCTCATCATCTTCTCCGTTCCAATGAAAAAAGCCACAATTTCTTGAGCCTTTCTTTTCTATAACTTTTCATGCTTGGTAACCTTCTACTGAATCATTACTATTTACCTTTTCCATGGCTTTAATATCTTTCCTATACAAATCCACTCTAACCTTTGTGGTTTTACGTTAAGTACCCCTATATACAAAACTCAGAAACCCATTTGTCCTTTATAGCCTTTTTTACTTGCACTCCCACCTTTAAAGACCTATGGATCTCTCTATTGCCAGCCCTCTCACACTGTAAAAATTTTTACCTTTTTAGGATACACTTTTCACTGTTTGTTTTTGCATTTAATCTGTATCTTATCTATTTTGTGATTAAATATTTTTTGGATTTTTTTTTTACTATAGCTGTGATTGCTGGTTTTATCAGTTTTAATTAACTTTATGCATGTAAATAATCTACAGAACCACCTTTTGGAAGTGCTCTGTACTTCATGGCCAAATGTAAATGGAAAGCAAGAGATTAAGATGCGGTCTCCTCTACATTGGGGAGACCAAACACAGATTGTGTGACCGCTTTGCGGAACACCTCCGTTCAGTCCGTAAGGGGGACCCCGAGCTTCCGGTCGCCTGTCACTTTAATTCACTGCTCCATTCCCACTCAGACCTCACTGTACTCGGGCTCTTGCATTGTTCCACGGAAGCTCAACGTAAACTCGAGGAACAGCACCTCATCTTCCGATTAGGCACTTTACAGCCTTCCGGACTCAACATCGAGTTCAACAATTTCAGATCATAACCTCGGCCCCCATTACATTTTTGCTTATATTTTAACCACAGCTTTGTTTTGGCCCTTTCCCCACCCCTTTTTTTTCTCTCTCCCACATGGCAGCTGTCTCCCATTCTGCCAGAACATTTCACACCTAATCTAGAGCCGTCTTTTGTCTCCACTAGTCCTATCACCATCTCGTCTCGTTTTGAATACCTCTTAATGTCTCTTCACTTCTTTTGTTCTCTCCCAGCCCTGCCTTTCGATCTATTTCATTTCCTTTCCAGTTTTGAAAAAGGGTTAGACCCGAAATGTCGACTCTATTTTCTCTCCACGGATGTTGCCTGGCCTGCTGAGTTTTTCCAGCATTTTCTGTTGTTATTTTGGATTTCCAGCATCTCCAGTATTTTGCTATCAGATTAATTTCTTTAGTTTAGTCCCTTGACCTAGTCCCATTTATCTTCTCAGAGGAGCTACAGACCTGCCATGCTGTCATCTTTTAGCCAAAAAGAAGAGAAATCGAGACTCAGACCTTTGTAATTGCATTCAGTGATCAGTCAGCAAAAGATTCCCCTCACTATAGGTGAGCAGACCATATCAATGTGCCCAACTAAGCAATGACTTAAGTTTGCTTCTAGTAATGGCAGATGGACTTCAGTGACAGACAGTCGTGAAATTCAAACTGCAGCCATTTGCCTGGGAGTGAGGCATTTGATATCCTGTGTTATCAAATGATGCAAATACCTGTATAAGTAAATCCCTGCCTGTTTGAGCTTGAAATGTTGGAGACTGTGGACCCTTTTTCTTGCTTTAGTTAGCTGTCTGTGCTGCTAATGAAAATTGTGGATGCGATTCGGTTTGTTTGTGACCGTCCGCGTCACTGGTTAAAAATAAACCCGCTCCCTCACCCGGGCTGTTGATGTTCACTGTCCTGCAGTTCATGGAGATAGATTCCAACACTAAATGCTGCTGGTAGCACAGGGCTCTCTGTCACAGTGACACCAGCTGGGCTTTCAGGGGAGCAATTACTTTCCTGCTTTACTATCTATTGCACAACTTGGTATTGTTGAACTGAAAGAGTAGGAAATGAAGGAGTGATGCATGGAAAAAGGAAAGAGAGGGAAATTTAAGTTTTTTTCAAAAACGTGAAAGACTAACCGGGATGAAAAAGAATATCTTACTACTATCTAGTGTATAAATCAACCATAATCTATGGTGCATAGATCATAGATCACTGCCCTATCTTTAGGAGAGATAAAAACACACAAAATGGGCAACTTGTGCACCCTTTGGAAAATGACAAAACAAGAACTAAGAGAGG
Organism: Somniosus microcephalus; assembly: GCF_052327205.1. Lineage (NCBI taxonomy): Eukaryota > Metazoa > Chordata > Chondrichthyes > Squaliformes > Somniosidae > Somniosus > Somniosus microcephalus. The sequence goes on from NC_140987.1 coordinate 173,565,435, forward strand.
CAAATATTTGGAATCTGCCTTTAATCTTTGCAGCCCGGGTGAGGGAGCAGGTTTATTTTTAGCCAGTGTACCGCATCTACAATTTTCATTAGCAGCACAGACAGCTAACTAAAGCAAGAAAAGGGGTCCACAGTCTCCAACATTTCAAGCTCAAACAGGCAGGGATTTACTTATATTTGCATCATTTGATAACACAGGATATCAAATGCCTCACTCCCAGGCAAATGGCTGCAGTTTGAATTTCACGACTGTCTGTCACTGAAGTCCATCTGCCATTGCTAGAAGCAAACTTAAGTCATTGCTTAGTTGGGTGCCAAGTCAGGGAGGGACACATTGATATGGTCTGCTCAACCATAGTGAAAGGAATCTTTTGCTGACTGATCATTTCTGATCTTGACCTTTCTGAGCACTGAATAAATCAAGTTGGATATATAATTCAGGCGTTTTTACCAAAATAAAATACCAGTACGGTTGATTTCTTAATTGTTACTGCTATTGAGTGCTTTATTTAGAAAGGACCAAACTAGTTGTTGGCCAAGCTTTGCCTTTCTGTAATTGCAATCGAATCTGTACATATTCAGTGCACTGTTTTCATTCTGAAGGCAGAAAACTGCTATAGTTTGCTCAGTAGTTCCCTTTTGGGTATAGCAGACCGCTCTTGGCATTTAAAATGAAATCACTTCTTTCTCCAGTTTTGGAGTATCCCAGAGCTCACAGTTAATCTGAACCATGGGAAGGCAAAACTGTCTGCACTTCTGAGACCTTTTTATTTCACTAATCCTGGCCTTTGCTTAATATAGTATTATATTAGTCATGCTTTTGAATTAATGCTTGAAGAGGTGCACAATTGACTATAGATTGAATGCTGTGCTTGGACCAATATGCAAATAAAACATAAGAAAAGTCAAGGACAAAACTCCCTTTTCCTGGTATCCCACTTTCCGACCTCCTCGTCTGTCTGGTGCTTTTGTCTCTACTGCCAGGTCAGCTAAGTTATTCTAAAATATTATCACTCTTTGAGCAAAGAAATTCATCCAAATATCTGTTTTAAATGTACAGTTCACTAATTTAAATTGTTACCCTGTGGTCCAACTTTCCTGGTTTAATATTCTGGGTTTCCTTTATGACATTATTCTACATTCTTCAACTAGGTCTCTCTTTGCAGAGTATAAAGCTCAAACATCTCTAATTTTTCCTCAGTTTTTTCTCCCTTTGCTCTGAGTGAAGATTAGAACATTGTATAATGTGGTCTCACCAATGCTTTGTAAAGCCTTTGTATAAATGTATCAAAACACACTGGGCCATTAGTTAAACTTGCCCTCGCATGGTTAGTTTTTTTTAATTTTTGCGTAGAAAGTTGCTGAAAATGCGAGCTGAAACATAACAGTGAGGGAAACAGGGCATCTGGGACCTGAGTGAACAGGGAAACCAATTGTGTATCTCCTTCATTTCACAATCCTTCAATCTGATTGATTAACAGTGCAAGGACTGAGAAGGAAATGTAATTTAGAGTGGGTGAATTCAATGTCACATCAGGTACAGAAAGAGAAATAAAGAGAGGGAAAGAAAGATTGGATTTAGAGAGAGAAAAAAGAAACAGAAAGGAAAAGTTTTTAAAAAGTAAATCTCCAACAACAATTAAAACCTGAAGGAATGAGACTCCACACCTATAATAGTTAATTTTCAGTGCCAGAAAGATTGACTGGCGGTAATTAACATTTAGCACATTGTTGAAAGGGTACGTAAACTTTAAATAACTTGACTTACTTTTCTGTGGCAAGTTTAGTTCGTATCTACCGTGTAAGTACAGCAACTTCATGACATTCAATGCCTGTCAATGGTGAGCAGCAAAATGATGTTTTCACGAAGCTAATGGTGGAGTGGCGTAACTCGAATTTCCGCGTTTAACCGTGCATCTGTTCTCGTCTGAAGTTTCTGTAGCATTTACACAAATAATGGTGAGTGCTGTTAGCCTCACCGTTATTTTGACAGTAAATTATGCGCCTTTATATTCATTCTAGTTGCACAGATTTTATTGTGTTGGGTGTAACTCTTGAGTGTATAATATAATCCAGGAAATATTTCTCAATTATATTCATTAAATTAAAACAGAATGTTCTTTGAAGTAACGGAGAGGGTCGAACAGTAGATGTTGTGTCTGTGGACTTTCAAAAAGCATTTGATAAAGTGCCACATAACAGACTTATTCAAAAAATAGAAGCACACGGTATAAGAGGGACGGTGGTAACTTGGGTACATAATTGGCTAAGGGATAGGAGGCAGAGAGTAGTGGTGAACAAATGTTTTTCTGACTGGAATGAAGTATGCAGTGGGGTCCCCAGGGGTCAGTATTAGGACCATTGCTTTTCTTGTTATATATGAATGACCTGGACTTGGGTATAGGAGTACAATTTTGAAGTTTTTGGATAATACAAAACTTGGCAACATAGTAAATAGTGAGCATGAGAGTAGCAGACTTCAGGAGGACACAGATAGACTGGTAAAATAGGCAGACATAGCAGATGTAATTTAAAGCGACTAAGTGTGAAGTGATGTACTTTGGGAGAAACAGCATGGAGAGGCAGTATAATCTAAATGGTACTATTTTGAGGGGAGTGCCAGAGCAGAGGGACCTGGGGGCACATATTAACAAATCTTTGAAGGTGGCAGGGCAAATTGATGTCAATTAAGAAAGTGTATGGGATACTTGGCTTTGTAATTGGGGCATTGAATACAAAAACAAGGAAGAAATGCTAAACCTTTACAAATCACTGGTTAGGCCTCAGCTGGAGTATTGTGTACAATTCTGGGCACCACATTTTAAGAAGGATGTCAAGGCCTTGGAGAGGGTAAAGAAGAGGTTTACCAGGATGATACCAGGGATGAGGGAGTTCAGTTATGTGGAGAGATTGGAGAAGCTGGAATTGTTCTCCTTAGAGCAGAGATGGTTAAGTGGAAACCTAATACAGGTATTCAAAATTATGAGGGGTTTTAATAGAGCAAGTAGGGAGAAACTATTTCCTCTGGCAAGTAGGTTGGTAACCAGAGGTCATAGATTTAATAATTGGCAAAAGAACTAGAAGGGAAATGAGAAGCAATGTTTTCATACAGATGGTTGCTATGATCTGGAAAACACTACCTGAAAGGTTGGTGGGATCAGATTCTTTAGGAACTTTCAGAAGATAATAGGACATTATTTTAAGAGTACAAGTTTGCAGATTTATGAGGAAAAAGCTGGGGTGTGGGATTAAATTGGACAGCTCTTTCAAAGAGCCAGCACAGGCATGAGAGGCCGAATGGCCTCCTTCTGTGCTGTACGATCCTATGATTCTAAAGGTTAATATTTCAGGTGGAATCCTACATCAGAACTGGTATCTTCTGTTTTATTTTAGATTTCCAGCATTTGGTTTTTCATTTAATTTCCCTATAACTTAGTATATTGGAAATGATTGACTTTCATACACCGACCATTTCTGACGTGATGAAGTGTTTTAATTTAGATTCGCTTGCAGAATGAATGATCAGATTGACTAAATTACAAGTATTACAAATCAGCTAATTTTGTCAGTAGTCTGCAAATATCCAAATCCAAGCTTAAACACAATTTAATTGTACAGATATATTCATCAGGATTTGACTATAGTTATAATGCTTTATGTCTCAGAAATACAGTAAATCAGATTTTAAATATATGATTTTAAAATGTGGCCTGAATTATATCTGCTTTCCCCGGTCCAATTAACACTACAACCCTGCTTCACCAGAAGATTGCACTTGCTCTTAGCTTCCCGTATACAACACCACAGCAGATCGACTGTCCTTAGTTTTATATAATATTTTTATTTTATGTTATAGTTAAATAGCAAAACTTAGGGCAGTTCTAAGGCAGAGAAGTATAGCTGGTAATAGTACAGGAGTTTCTCTACAGTACAGGCTGGGGAGCTGGGAGATGCAAAACTGAGGTATTATAGTGCCGCCACTGGCAGGAGGGTGTAATTACAGCATGGCCAGTTTACAAAGTCAGTTTCCAAAAGAATGTGTCATAAAAATTTATAACACAAAAAGACCTCTGAGTTGCTGGTCCAGTACCATAACCATGAGGCTACCATACCTTACGACTAACATGTTTTTTCATAAAACATCCACTAGCAGTCAGAACCTCAGAAGGTCACTCTGATCTCCTGATGAATAAAACTGTGACTCCAAAAGCTTGCATATACTCGAGAGAATTTCTGATTTTGAGGACTGCAGTAGCTTTTTGGCACCAAGTGTATAATGAGTCTGAAAATCTGCAGTGTAACTGCCTGAATGCCAGGACCTCCAGTGCTGACCCCACTGGTCTCAAGGAGTTTATATCCGCACAAGCGGCACAAAGTTCAAAACTCTTGGCTGATTTTTGTACTTAAGAAACTGAGGTATATGCATTTTGGAAGGAACAATGAGATACAATATAAACTAAATGGTACAAATGTAAAGGGTGTGCAGGAACAGAGAGACCTGGGGGTTTACGTAGACAAGTCTTTGAAGGTAGCAGGACAAGTAAGGCTGTTAAAAAAGCAGACGGGATCATTGGCTTTATTAATAGAGGTATAGAGTACAAAATCAAGGAAGTTATGCTAAACCTTTATAAAACACTGGTTAGGCCTCAGCTGGAGTATTGTTTTCAATCCTGGGCACCACACTTTAGGGGGGATGTCTAGGCCTTGGAGAGGGTGCAGAAACGATTTACCAGAATGATACCAGGGATGAGGGACTTCAGTTATGTGGAGAGACTAGAGAAGCTGGGATTGTTTTCCTTCGAGCAGAGAAGGTTAAGGAGAAAGTTAATAGAAGTGTTCAAAATTATGAGTGGTTTTTGATAGAGTAAATAAGGAGAAACTGTTTTCACTGGCAGGAGGGCCGGTAACCAGAGGACAGAGGGGAGATGAGGAGAATTTTTTTATGCAGCAAGTTATGATCTGGAATGTGCTGCCTGAAAGGGTAGTGGAAGCAGATTCAATAATAACTTTCAAAAGGGAATTGGATAGATGCTTGAAGGGGAAAAGTAATTGCAAGGCTATGGAGAAAGAGCAAGGAAGTGGGACGAATTGGATAGTTCTTTCAAAGAGCCGACACTGGCACAATGAGCCAAATGGCCTCCTCTGAGCTGTATGATTCTATATTTATTAAATGACTATAACTTTTAAACAACAACTTATATTTTATAGTGCCTTTAACGTAATAAAACGTCCCAAGGTGCTTCACAAGAGGCTTACCAAAAAAAAAATTGACACCGAGCCATATAAGATGTTAGGGTAGATGACCAAAAGCTTGGTCAAAAAGCTAGGTTTTAAGGAGCGTCTTAAAGGAGGAAAGAGAGGTGGAAAGATATAGGGAGGGAATTGCAGAGCTTAGGACCTAGGCAGCTGTTGTAACTTTACAAAGCAACTAGCACTGGAGTGTAAATATTCTTGCAATGGAAATCTGACTGAGACAAGGCTGAACCCTTTGAAAAAACTGTGATGAGACCATTATGAGATACAAGTGAACAATGTTATCATCACTGGGTTACCACAAGGGAGACACTTTTTGAGCGCAAAATTGTTTCAGTTCACTGCTGCAAGTGAGACTGATTTCAAGGTTTGTGGCTGTATCAAGATGACCTAATCTGTAGGAGAATATGTCTGCGGCACTACAGAGAGTATCCATTGTAAGGACTACAGAGTTTGAAATCTTTGTAAGAATTCTGTCATTTCTGTCATATCTTCCCCCCCCCCCCCCCGCCCCACTGATGATTCTTACAATGGTACAAGGCATTTCATTGTGGAACAGTAGTAGCAGCGTTCTGTTTTAGGTTGAATTGTAAGTGTTACCATATTAATTACTAGGAAGCGCCAGGAGAGAATCCTTAAAAATATTAAAAAATCAGCTGCTTGAGGGCGTGTGCCTATTTTTAAAATGCATGTATGTTTGAGCGATTGTTGGAGAAGTTCCACATTAGCAGTGTCAGTGCCCTTTAACACAGGGCTCAAAGCATTAAAAAACAAAGGATAAAGCCTACTGGGACTTTAGCAGGGAGCTCACTGAAAACAAAATCTCTTGGAAAAATGGCCAGTGGCCAGATCATAAATGGTCACCAAATGTCACTGGTGTTTATATTTATCACTGCCAGCAGTTTAGTATAAAGGAGCCATGTCAAATACGTCAGCTGCATATCCATTCTGTGAGCTGTATTCATATGCTGTTCCAAACACTGATCCCTGGTAAGTCGCCCTCAGCATTGAAATCGTTTATGATAGAGTTTTGGCCCACAGTTCTCCTCACCTTTACAAATGATGGATTTGTTTCTTAAACTCCACTTACTAAATTTAGAAAAGGACAAAGGCATTACTGACTTCTTGTGGCTTCCTCATAATCTTTCTAACTGCTTTTCCAACTAACCTGTTCATTTGATTTATCGTGAGCTCTGTTATAGACAAATGGAAATAGACACTTTCGCGTCACTATGAAAAAAAAAGCAGCCCTTAAAGGTTGAAGTTCAGGTTCATCACAGCGTTAACTGTATTAAAGATCTTTAAGAGATACAAGCCCAGCTTAAAAGCCACAGTTTTGAAACTAGGGTAACAAAGCTAAGTGGTTGTCACACTTTTGGTTTATTATGCTAGATACTTTCTTGGGTATAGCTTTAAGGGCAATCCCAAAAGTTGATGTGCCCCCTACAATCCAGAGTGCACTTTTCCTCCCAACATCTAGATAACAATAGTGAGACCCAGGGATCAGAATGGAGAATCCTTACTCTGTCCTCCAGCTACTGGAATATACCACATAAATTCTCCTGCCTCGCTGAAAGCAGACTGGATATATGCTCTTAGCAGATTGAGACACAGACTTCGGACCAGCAGTGGTTTTATTTACATATAAGGTAGATGAATGAATAGTGCACAGTTTAACTCACATTCATCCATATATAAAACAACAAAGATGCAAATCACTTTTTCTCTAAACTGAGATTTGCTTGCATTAACTACACTAACCGAGCTCCCTTGAGTAAGTTGCCAATCACTTTTTAAAACACAGAAAGCTTTTGGCTGCGAGATTCATTCACTGACTGCTCACTGAAGACTCATTGCAACTGGTTGTGCATTGCGATTATAATTCCGTAAGGAGATGTCTCTGCCCCACCATGCTGGCCATCACAGAGGGCTGCAGCCAATCAAAGGCCTTTCCCTTATCTTAAAAGGTCTCAGAAACAATTGTCAGTCAAAATTACTGCCACAGTCTGGGGCCTAACCTGGAACAAAGCAATAAACAACTTCCTATTTCATAAATAAATTAGAACAAATAATTATTCATCAATATTTAATAAAGCCTGACAATGGCCTAAAATGCTTGTCATTAAATGTAACTTCTCTGGCCAATTATCAGCCTGAATTTACTGTTGTCCTTAGTCTTATTAATTAGCTCTTATAAAGAACACAACATTCAGCTAATCTGGAACTGATGTGTTTTCCTTTGAGAAATACCCTGTGTGATCCTGTCTTAATCCCTTACGTGCCGATTCTAGCAATACAAAATATAAGATAAAAAATTCAGCAGAGACAAAAAAAAGTATGCTTTTGTCACAGCGGACGTTGCTGAAAATACTTATGCCAACCATTCGCATCATTGCCTTTAACTTCAGAGCACTGCATTATTACCATTTGCTACCTGCAAAAATATACAGAAATAAGGGATTTACAACTTATACATCTCCATCAATGTCTGGTTAAAAAGTAGAACGTTTAAGGGCTTGATGCAAAAATACACATGTAAAACATGACATTCTGCAAGGATCCATTAAAAAAAATTCCTACTGTTTAATATTGGTGAATAATAAAGGTTAACAGAACCACTTTTTCAAAAACTTACACACAGTGCTCTTTCAGATCTTTTGAACTGTATTGTGGAGAAATTGTGTCTGTGTCGATCACATTGCATTTTTTTGACAGCCATTGGTGGCTACCCCATTCTGTGGCTATGCTGCTACAGTTTCTAAGTAATAATTTCTGTTTTAAATGAGGTAGATAAGCTAGATTTCCAGTATAAAAAGCTGACCCCATTGATGTCCTCATGTCATTTAAAAAAAATCTATATTTACAAGCTGAATTTCTCAATAATAAATCAACATCAGTTTAAAGAATGTTGCTCCTGAGTAAGCTTGAAATTCAGCAATTTTTTTTTAAGGTTGATCTCCATTTTAAATTTATTCACAAAACAACCCTCCTACTGTGGTGCAACACTTTCCTTTGTTGCCAGCAGGAAAGTATCTGTAATGCCCGAGGATCAATAATACTCAGACTGCAGGAGAACAATAAAACAGGTATTTACTGAACAGAGAGTAATTCAAGACTGAAATACAGAAGCCTGCAATAGCTTTCTATACAGGGGTGGTCACTGCCGGTACTGCAGTATAGAATCAGTTCTTCTCTTAAAGGCACATACACAACAATTCCTCCCCTTTTAGATGAACAGTACATAACATTCATTTAACAACTAAATAATAACTAATTACAATTACAATTTTCTCTGTACTATATACATCAACTGAAATAATCATTTATAAGTTCAGTCTCTGAGGAGGCTTCCTGATCCTGACTGGATAGCGCCTTTCTCGAGTATCCTGTTCTTGTGGTGGAGTTGATTCTGGCTCATTGTCATTGGTTGGTTCGTCAGCTTCCAATACCACTGCTTCTGAGGTAGACGCAATCTGTACTTCGGGTTGATTACCAGGTGCACCTGCTCGTGGTATGGGTTTAGCTTGTTCCTGTGACTCTAGAATCTGGTCAGCATGGCATCTCACGATGCTCTCTCCAACGTCCACTGTGTACATTAGTGGTCCCTGCTGTGTGCATATCGTTCCTGGCTGCCATTTTTCTGTTCGGTAGTCGCAGGCCAAGACTGGTTGCCCTATCTTGAAGCTCCTGGTTGGCTTCTCATTTATGTGCTGGAATTGCTTATCCTCAACATCTCGTCTTATGTTTGGTTTGAGCAAATCCAGGCGACATCTTAGCCTTCGGTTGAAGAACATTATGGCTGGAGCTTGGTTGGTGACTGCATGTGTTGCATTCCGGTAAGCAAACAAGAAATTATCCACCTTGTGTTGTAGTGGTATGTCGTCATTATGCATTGCCTTTATGGGCTTTTTAAAGGTCTGAACAAACCTCTCAGCCAATCCATTTGTGGCTGGATGATATGGGGCAGATGTGTAATGCTTCACCCCATTATTCCTCAGAAACCTCCGGAAATCCTCTGACACAAACTGTGGCCCATTGTCGGAGCATATCTGTTCTGGCAAGCCATTCCTGGCGAAGATGGTCCGTAGGACTGCAATAGTTTTCTCCGTGGTGGTGGAGGACATTTTGATGACCTCTGGCCATTTTGAATGGGCGTCCACAGCGATTAGGAACATTGAGTCCATAAATGGACCAGCAAAATCAATGTGTACCCGTTGCCATGGAGATGAGGGCCACTCCCATGGATGTAGCGGGGCCTGTGGTGGAGCGTTTTGGACCTTCTGGCATCCTGTGCATCTCTTGGCCATATCCTCGATTTCTTTATCGATTCCTGGCCACCACACAAACGCCCTGGCTAGGCTTTTCATTTTTACCCCTCCCAGATGACCCTCATGAAGCTCATTGAGCACTCTATCTCTCAACTAGGGTGGAATTACCACTCGGGATCCACACGTCAAGGTCCCCCGGCACACTGACAGCTGTTCTCTCCTTGGCGAGAATGCTGGCAACAGTGAGTCGCCATGTGCTGGCCATCCCTTCACCGTCAAATCATAGACCCGAGAGAGTGTCGGGTCATTTCGGGTTTCCTTCTCTATACTTGAGTTTGTAACAGGTAGACAGTCGACTATGGTCGCATGGAATATCCCAACAGGGTCCACTGCAGGTGCTTCCTCTACCGTAGGCAACGGTAGGCGCGACAGCCCATCAGCGTTTCCATGCTGTTTCGTACCCTTGTACTCTATGTCGTACTGATGTGCCCCTAGAAAAAGTGACCATCTTTGCAGCCGTTGCGCTGTCATCACCGGAACGCCCTTCTTTGGGTTAAAAATGGAGACCAGGGGCTGATGATCAGTCAGTAGGGTGAATTTCTGCCCGTGCAGATAGTGATTGAACTTCATCACCCCCCACACCAGGCTGAGGGCCTCCCTGTCAATCTGGGCATAGTTACGCTCGGCTGAGGTTAACGAGCGCGACGCAAAGGCTATTGGCCTCTCTGAACCGTCAGGGAATTTGTGTGACAGCACCGCTCCGATGCCTTAGGGAGACGCATCACATGCTAACCGAATCGGTAGTGTTGGATTGTGGTGGGCCAATACTTCTTTTGAAGTGATTAGGCACTTACATTTCTGAAAGGCACGCTTACACTCATCACTCCATTTCCATGTTACTCCAGTTTGCAGTCGGGCGTTCAGTGGGTGCAGAATTGTGGATAAATTCGGCAAGAACTTATGGTAGTAGTTCACCAACCCGAGGAACGACCTCAGTTGCGACACATTTTCCGGTGCTGGAGCCTTGACTACAGCCTCAATCTTCTCCGGCGACTTATGCAACCCTTCCTCATCAATCATGTGGCCACAATACGAGATTTGTCTCCTGAAGAACTCTCATTTGGGGCGGTTGGCTCGTAGCCCATATTCCTGTAATCTCGTGAGCACCTGCTCCAGGTTCGCAAGGTGTTCACTGTCATTTTCGCCCGTAACCAGGATGTCGTCCAAATAACACTGGGTCCCCGGGATCCCTTGCAGGACTTGTTCCATCGCCCTCTGCCAAATAGCCGGGGCTGATGCTACCCCGAATACCAGTCGATTGTACTGGTAAAGGCCTTTGTGAGTGTTTATCGTGAGGTATTTTCTAGACACTTCTTACACCTCCATTGGTAGATACGCTTGGGCCAGATCAATCTTTGTAAAGCGTTTCCCTCCAGATAGTGAGGCGAAAATATCTTCTATCCGTGGAAGTGGATATTGTACTGTGTGCAGGACTGGGTTAACAGTTACCTTGAAGTCCCCACAGATGCGAACCTTCTTCGGTTCCCCAGGCGTGCTGCTCAATGATTTCTTCATTACAGGAACGATGGGTGTGGCCCACTCGCTCCAGTCCACCTTGGACAGCACATCCGAATGCTCCAGACTCTCCAGCTCTGCTTCAACGGCTGGGCGGATTGCGTAAGGTACCGGTCTGGCCTTAAAAAATTTCGGGTTTGCGTTATCTTCGATTTTTATCGTTGCCGTTACTCCTTTTAGAGTCCCAAGTCCTTGTTGGAACACCTCTTTCGCGTCAGTTAGAATTTTTGACAGTCGTCCAGGTGTGACGTCATCATCCTTTTTATCAGTCACAGTTAGCGCCTGAATGGAATGCCAATCCAATTGTATTTTTCGGATCCATTCACGTCCCAATAATGGTGGTCCTCCATCCGGTAGTATATATAGACACAGTTTCTGTGTTTCCTTGCCGTTGTATTCAACTGGCACCCTTATTTTTCCTCTGGGGTAGACTTTTTGCCCCGTGTATGTCTTCAATACAATGGACGTGTCCTTCAAGGGTATGTGTGAGAATAGCCGCTCATAGTCTCGGTGATTCATGACAGTTAGGGCTGATCCTGTGTCCAATTCCATCTTTACTGGGGACCCTGCTATCATGAGGGCGACCCAAATGGTTCGGTGATCCTCCTTTGCGATCACGTTGTGTAACTTTAGACAACTTAGTCTCCTGCTCCCGGAGTCCTTATCACTCTCCTGATCTTCCGAACTACTGTCTATCAATTTCTTTACTTTCTCGTACTTTTCCTTAGTAGTTCTTGTAGCGTTGGTTTTCTTTCCCGACCTGCAGACTCTTGCTATGTGTCCCATTTTCCCACATTGCCTGCATACTTTGTCCTTAACCCAGCAGTCCTTCTGATCATGGGTTGTTCTGCCGCAGCGATAGCACTTTTCTGCTCCATACGCCATTTCGTTAGCGCTGTATTCCTGTGGTTTCTGTTGTATTTCTGCAGCTCCCCGTGCTGCTGCTTCGTAGGATACTGCCACGCTGAAAGCCTGTTCTAGCGTCAGGTCCTTTTCCGAAAGTAGTCGTTTCTGGGTTCCTTCACTCTGGAGCCCGCAGACAAACTTATCCCGCAAGGTGTCTGCCAGTCCTGCTCCGAACTGGCAGTGCTTCGATAACTTGCGTAGTTCCGTAAGATAGTCAGCATTGCTCTCATCTTTGTGCTGGTTTCTTTTATGGAACTTGAATCTTTCTGCTATCAGCAGCGGTGTAGGGTTTAGGTGTTCCTGTAAGATATTAACAATCTCTTCAAAACTTTTCTCCATTGGTTTAGCTGGGGTAATTAAATTCCGCAATAGGCCGTACGTTCTCGCGCCCATCAAATTTAATAATACCAACGCCTTCTTTCCGTCGGCCACCTCATTTGCCTTGCAGTACACTTCAATTCTTTCCACATACGTGGTCCAGTCTTCTGCCTCGTTGTCGAAAGCAGTGATACTGCCACTCTTCGGCATCTTGAGTGATTTAAAATGGCGCCTTCCGCGCTTTTTCTTCTTCCCCAATGGAATAAAATGGTGCCTCCCGCGCTTTTCCTTCTTCCCCAATGTAATAAAATGGTGCCTCCCGCTCTTTTCCTTCTTCCCCTTGCTGCCACGCTGCTCCTAGCGTTCTACAGGGTAATGGTGGCGACCCGCGGCTTTGGCGCATATCACTTTTCCTTCCCCGCGTTCTATCCTCTCCACGCTGCCCTGTTCTTGAGCACCGACCGCGCCCTGTGCGCTCCACCCTCTCTCTCTCTCTCTCTCTTCCTCCCGACAACGCTGCACGGCCCCTTTGCAGAGCCGCTCGATCGAGCCCGAGCCCGCCGCAGTCCGGAAGGGTCAGCGCACTACCTGCTACCAGCACGACTTGCTGGAACACCTCGACTAGGGAGCCAGGCCCAGCTCTCCACAGCCTCCCCTGCAACTCTCCGATGGACCCCTGGGCGGTTGCCCGCGGTCGACGCCCGCCGTTCTGACTTCGACCTCCAAGAAGCTTCTCTTCAGGGAAAAGATCCCCGTGAGGTGATGCAGTACTGCAGGTGAGTACAAACCTGCCCGTCGCCAGTGTAGTGTCCGAGGATCAATAATACTCAGACTGCAGGAGAACAATAAAACAGGTATTTACTGAACAGAGAGTAATTCAAGACTGAAATACAGAAGCCTGCAATAGCTTTATATGCAGGGGTGGTCACTGCCGGTACTGCAGTATAGAATCAGTTCTTCTCTTAAAGGCACATACACAACAGTATCCCTGAGCTGTTCCACAATCCTAGACCTGGGGGATGTCTCTAACTGGACCAGTAATAATTTCTTCTCCTTGTCAACACCTGAAAAAGCAGGTCAGTCAGTGACCAAGTAGATGTTCCTGTCCAGGATCCATCAAAGATACTGCCAATACTAGCACGACTGAGTAGCGTCCTGGATCATACACAGCTGTTGACAAATCATATCTTCAAATAAGCAAGAAGGTTGACCTGTGCATCCCATTACTCTGGATTATTTATTACTTTTGATGGTCACTGTAGTTACACTGTACAGAACATATCTTGTCCCAGGCATTTACAGCAATGCTCTCTCAGAATCATTCAAATGGAAGAAGACAAACTAGAGAAGCTGAGTGGTTTCTCATTGATGTCCTGTCTGCCCAAAAGAATGTTGACCATCTGGCCCCTGGAAACACTGGAACATTATCACCCTCAGATGCAGACGAACAGCTTAAAAAAAAGTGACAAATCCTTAAAAAAAAACTGGCAACTCTGGAAAGGGTATTCAGCTGAAACACAGCCTTGAATAAATGCCTATGACCAAAGCTACTACTTGTAAGCATCTGAATAAGTTAAATTCCTTTTCATGACATTGGGTTTCAGGGTTTTTATTCGTGTTTTGGATCACAGTCCATGATTCAGTATGTTTTTCTGTGAAAACTGAAATCTAATGTTCTCATGTATGACATACAGAAAGAAGTAGTTGCAATGGGAGTGGAGTAGGCTATAGACTTGTTATGACTTAAGCTGCAGCTATACCCAATATTCCATCGGTTCTATAGGATCAAAAATTGAAGTGCACAGTAGTGCATTTTTGCAGTGGCGGGGTTTGAGGCGGTAATAGTGAGCTCTGATGATACAGCATTTATTTCCCAGGCGACCCCTGCCAGGCAATTTTGATCATTCATATTTTTGATGCATCTTCCTGCATTTTGAAGCATACTCTGTTTCAAAATTTGAAGCCAAAAAAAATTTATTCTGGAATTATTAAAATTATATAAAAGCTACTAAAATACAAATAGTTGTTACGAATTAACTCTTGCACCATCAGAAGGTTATAATTGGTGAGTATAACACTGAAGATCTGCATGTATGCAGGTGCTATAGCTGGATGAGATATACCCACCAGTATTATCTTTACAGGCACTTTAATTACAAGTCAAAATGACATTTCACTTATCAGGATTGGCTGGCATGTAGCCATTACAAAATGATGTCAGAGGAGATGCGTAAAACCAAATTAGGATGAGTCCTCTGCTGATGTTTTCCCACTGTAGGAAAACATATTCTTTACCAGTGCTTTACGCTTTCACTTAACTGCCTGACCAGGATCACATGTAACTTGGATGATATTTTCACTTTGCCGCTATAATGCAAATGCACTTTGCATCGATACAATTCCATTTTTAATGTAACTTGTTTATGCTGCAGTGTATTGTCCATTCCTGGATTCACCTTTGTCCTGTGGCTTTACACTGTAGTATATCTACATCTCTGAATGCACTAACGAGAGAACATGTCAAAGCATTATGTGCTCCAAGTACATCCTGTTTTTAGCTTGGAGAAAAATGTGGAGCAAATCACATCAGCCTTAACATAGAGAAGATTATCTTCATAGGGACAACTAAAGTGCTGCATAATACATGTGCATACATCTCTTAACAGAAAAACTTAGCTGTTTGAGGACATGAACAAGTAACTTATTTTACCATTCAATATACGTATTTTTTAGTGCAGTGATGTACTTCAGTGGTCTTATCAACCTTTAATGCAACAGATGATCTAATACATATGTATTTGCAAGCTCTGGTACTTCAAAGATTGTTATTTCTTTATTGCCATTATAGATTTTCCCCTTTTCCCATAAATACTTTGCTTTTCAAAGACACTGAGAGATTATTAAGTCCAATGGCAGCACCTGTTCATATTTCTGACTTGCCTCTTCTGTGCATGAGTACAGGAGTAAAGAAGTCTTACTCCAATTATACAGGGCCTTGGTGAGACCACACCTGGAGTACTGTGTACAATTTTGGTCTCCTTACCTAAGGAAGGATATACTTGCCATAGAGGGAGTGCAACAAAGGTTCACGAGATTGATTCCTGGGATGGTGGGACTGTCGTATGAGAAGAGATTGAGTTAACTAGGCCTGTATTCTCTTGAATTCAAAAGAATGAGAGGGGATCTCATTGAAGCATACAAAATTATTACAGGGCTTGATAGGGTGGATGCTGGGAGAATGTTTCCCTTGGCTGGGGAGTCTAGAACTAGGAACCACAGCCTCAAGATAAAGGGTAGGCCATTCAGGACTGAGATGAGAAGAAATTTCTTCACACAGAGGGTGGGTGAATCTTTGGAATTCTCTACCCCAGAGGGCTGTGGAGACTCAGTCATTGGGTATATTCAAAACAGAAGTCTATAGATTTCTGACTAGTAAGGGCATCAAGGGATATGGCGATAGGGCCAGCGAATGGAGTTGAGGCAGAAGATCAGCCATGATCTCATTAAATGGCAGAGCAGGCTCGAAGGGCCGAATGGTCTACTCCTGCTCCTATTTCTTATGTTCTTATGCATGGGCAGAAAAGATAACTTGGAAAGTATTGTGGGGTGATGTTAAAAGTCTGGAAATGTGCAAACATTTGGAGCACTGCACAAGTCGCATGAACAGTGCCATGAAAACACTGAATACATGCTCAAAAAGTCAGAGGTTGATAACTATACAAATTGTATCTGTACTGTGGTTAATCCAGCTACAAGGCATTGTCGGGTTCATTAGTTACTCCCTGGTACATTTTTCCCTTTAGTCTAGGGATATTGAAGCCAATTGTAGCATCCCCAAAGTTGTCCCAGCCGCAATCGGCTAAATCCAGGCAAACTGGGGATGGACACTGGACCCCTCTATAAGGGGCAAAATTACCAACGAGCCAGAGGACAGATCATCTTCCAACTTTTTTTAAAAGGACTGTTTCAAGGATTCAAATTCATGGTTCAAAGATTTCCCATTTGGTATTTGGACTCATTTCCTTCTGTCTCACTCTTCCACAGTACCCTCACCTTGTGTGTTTAAAGTTTCTCCAAAAATACTTAATTCCAAATCTGCCCCTTTTATATTGAACAGCCAGTGTTATAACTTCTTGCTCTCAGACTCTATCTTCCTGACTGACAGCCCCACAACTGGGAGAATGTTATGGTCCCTGGGCTCAGACAGACCCTCATTCCCTGGACTAAGTTGGGGTCTCCAAACTTGGGGAAGTTTTGATGTCCCACTGGCTTTCAATCAATCTATTGAGTTTCGAGCAAGCCAAACTTGTAAACGCCAAGTGACGAAGAATCCATGGCTAGTGGCGGGACCCCAGAAACTGTTTCATTGGTCACATGGATTTGTTGGTGAGAGTGCAGGGGCTATGGTGGATCCTAGGAAAGCTTGGCTCTGAAGTTTGATCAGCGCGTGGCCAGTGGGAAATGCATAAACTGATGGAGCACCGCGCAAGTCCCACAAACATGGATCAAATAAGCTGACCATTTGCTCAAAAAGTAATTGAAGAAACCCTGAGGAAAGGTCTAAGAGCTGCCTACCAGTGCCAAAGAGGGAGTTGAGTGAAAGGATATAACGGGTTTGTGAGGAATTTAGCAGAAGGCTGTGCAAGCTTACAGCGTGCTGCAGAGAACAATGAAAAGGTCCATAAATGGAAGAAGTAGGTGTTTGCCATACTTGTTCACTTTGCTGATGTTTTGATTGTAGTAAGAGATTACTGTTAGGTTAGTATTTGTAATTTGTCCTATTGACTGAGAAATGGCTGAGCTTGCTAGATGGTGTTGTAACAGAGCTTCGGTAAATGAACTTATGTTCCCTGTAGTGTTGATACATTAACTGAGACAATGGAAGAGGTGACTCTTGTTACAGTGAAAATTCTTATTATTATGGAGAGTAGAGTAAGTTTCTGAAATTAACCAGCAAATGTTCTAACAAGTGTCTTCCCAGATTCAGTGTGGGAAGCTCAGAGGCAGAAAGATGAACAATCTTCAACATATTAAACATGGTATGTGGGGCATGAAATTCATTGCAAACTCATTAGAATTACCTGCAGTACCTGTTACTCCAGTAGGTGGTGCAGTGATAGGTATTTTCAATGTTAAAGTTGTCACACTGTTTGACATACAAAGGCTGCTATTTTATAATGAGATGAGTCTGACACCCTGTGATTGGACAATCTGCCCAAACAGATTCTCACATATCACCCAAAATGCATTCTGAAATTTTTTTATCCATCATTTGTTCTCAGTAACTGAAATTTCTAATCTCTAAAATGGAGGTTTAGCAATAACAATTTTTTTTAAATTACACATTTCACAATAATACTATTAATTTTATCTATAGAATTGTCTTTTGTATCTTTTACTACCTCCCTAAAGTTTGGGTGTTAGAAATGTAGGTCTGTCACAAATACCTTCTTGAGTTCAGCAGTGTCAGTTACTCCCCGAAGCCATCTGAGCGCCTTACTTTTATGGGAAATGACTCTCGCTGCCCTATATCTACTTGTATGAGAGAGTAATGTAAGAAGTCACACAACACCAGGTTATAGTCCAACAGCTTTATTTGAAATCACAAGCTTTCGGAGCGCTGCTCCTTCGTCAGGTCACTTCACCTGACGAAGGAGCAGCGCTCCGAAAGCTTGTGATTTCAAATAAAGCTGTTGGACTATAACCTGGTGTTGTGTGACTTCTTACATTTGTCCACCCCAGTCCAACACCGGCATCTCCACATTATGAGAGAGTAAACCAGGGATAGAACAATTGCATTCCCTTGTAATCAGGACAGCGTATTCATGTGTTTCATGTGTGTCTCTTCAGTCTCTCTGAGTATTGATTAAACAAACACTTGGTGAAACAACTTAGATTTCTGGAGCTGTTTATCACAAACTCAGGATGTCACAAAGTAATTCACAACCAATTAATTATTTTTGAAGGGCATTCACAGTTGTTACACAAGAAAACACAGCAGCTAGTTTGTGCACAGCAAGAAAGGTCCCACAAATGAAATGAATGACCAATTGGTTTGTTTTTGCTATTGTTGGTTGAGGGAGAACTGTTGGCCGGGACTCCCAATTAGGAGACTGGTTTGATTCAGTTTGAAGTGACAATTTGTGGAGCAAGGTGAGGTAAGGGGGTAAGGTCATTGGGAGACAGAATTAAAATGGTTTTCAAGTTCTTCCTACATTACTCAATATGGTGGACTAATCAAGGAGTGGCATTGACAGAGTCCTTAGCAATGTCTGCAAATTGGATCATTCTGCTCTCCTGTCCATGGACTCAGTAGAAGGATAGAAAAAATAATATAAATCCTTCATCATTAGGAATTTCTATGCTCCTACTTTGTATGATCCTAAGATTGCACTCTCTGACACGAGCCATGGCCAGAGGACTGGGACTCAAGTGCAGCCTTTTTCAGTAATGTTACGTGAAGAGTTTAAAAATTGTAATCTTGATGTAAAGGCTTCTGTCTGACAACTACACTCTTCTGTTCAAAAATAGTATCATATGAAAAATGGCAGCTGGGTGCTTGGATTGTTCCATCACTATCGAGAAGAGCTTTTCTTTTTATTTACATTTCTCTTGGATCAAACACTAGCTTGAACTATTCTAAGCTGTTGTCATAATCACTCTCCAGTGAAGAAAGAGAGCCCTTTAGGTGCAGTATTTTAAAATCTAAACCCTTTGGGGTTTATGTGCAAGCTGAACAGATAATAGTTGATTTAATTTTTCATTTTGAGCTGGAGAATTTAAAAATGATGCAGTGATGTGGTTCATAAGAGTGCCATTTTAAAGCCAATTGCATCAAAAATCTAGCCTAAGCTAAACAGTAATTTGCTTGAATAATGAATATTTTAAAACTATTTGTATATATGGCAATAAAATTATCCTTGTCTATGTTTTAAATGATTATTATTTGGTTTGGGACAGCAGTACTTCCATTAATATAAGTTGGTTCCGTAACCTACTTTTGATATTTGTCTGCAGGCGCTACATGTATTATTTGCATTAAAGAAAAAGAAATTAACCCTTTTTGGCTGTGCATGGCACTGTGTGTCCTTGAGTCTCAGAGCAACAAGAATTCTCAGTTTGATGAGTTCTCTATTTATACTTTTATTTCTTTCACTCTGTAAAGCATGGACTAAACACAGAATACCAAAAATGCCCTGACTTGTAGGTTATAGGTCAAGTACGCACAATATACTTTGCTGATATTGTGAGAAAGTATAATAGGAAAGATGAAAAGCATTGATACATAGTGAATCTCTAAAATTAATAGACATTTTAAAGTTTGCTGCTGTTGTCAGGACCTTGAAATATTTTAAAACTCTGCTTTCAACAAAGAAAACGTATTATTGTCCTGCCTTCTTCCAATTTTGGCTCTCAATTCCTGAAAGGAGTGATTCACGTTGGTACACAACACCTTTGGATACCTCACCTGTGTGGCCATTTCTTGTTTCAGCCTGGATAGTGAGTTTGTGAGACTGTTTGATTATAGGAAGCTTCACAGCCAAACTGATCTTGTACTCACTTGATATCTAACTCAATGCAGTTTCCAGCATTAATCATTGAATAACAATCAGGAGTGGCTATCCTTGCTAATTTTATTTGTACTTGGCCTCTTGGCACAGTGAAATCCATTACAGTGCCTCCAGTTCTGCGTACACTGATTTTCCACTTGTTGAATGACCCAATTGATGACTGCGGATTTCCAAAGAGTTTTTAACCTATATCAGTGTTGTTTTATAGATTTGAGGAAATTGTAACTGGGCATGCAGTGTATTTTTTTTCTACCACCGCCTATATTTCATCACTTGGTGCGAGTTTTAATTCAGCTGAATATTAAATACAGATGTGCAAATTTTTCCTCCAATTTTCCTGCAGATCATTTCCCCTTACTACTCCTCTCCTGGTCAGTAAGCATCAATGGGCTATTAGGCTCTGGCAGGGTCACATCCACACCAGATTTATCCTCAATAAACATCCACAAATACAATTCCCGGAGTTGTTGCTAGATAGAGTTCAGAAGTGGGATGTTTTAACATTATTGCTCTGTCTGGGATTGAATAATTCATTGCTAGGGATTGAACTTGGCACCTACTTGGCAGTGTGTGCATCTACTGAGTTAAGAATATAGGAGTGGGTCATTTAGCCCCTCGAGCCTGTTCCGCCGTTCAGTGAGATCATGGCTGATCTGCGACCTAACTCCATGTACCCGCCATTGCCCTATATCCCTTAATACCTTTTGGTTAACAAAAATCTATCAGTCTCAGATTTAAAATGAACAATTGATCTAGCATCAATTGCGGTTTGCAAAAGAGAGTTCCAAACTTCTACCATAATATAATAGCAAAATACTGCAGGTGCTGGAAATCTGAAATAACAACAGGAAATGCTGGAAATACTCAGCAGGCCAGGCAGCATCCGTGGAGAGAGAAACAGAGTTAACGTTTCAGGTCTGGGACCCTTCATCCGAACTGGAAAAAGCTGGAAATGTAACAGATATTAAGCAGGTGCAGAGACAGCGGGGGAGGGGTTTAGATGGGGAGGAAGGAATTGAAAGAACATGCTGTGAAAATGTTGCAAATGGGAATGGCAAAATCATACTGCATGAAAAATGGGGGCAGGGATTATTATCTGAAATTGTTGAACTCCATGTTGAGTCCGGCAGGCTGTACAGTGCCCAATCGTGTGTAGAAGTGTTTCCTAATTTCACTCCTGAAAGGCCTGGCTCTAATTTTTAAACAATGCCCCCAGTCCTGGATTCCCCAACCAGCGGAAATAGTTTCTCTCTATCTACCCTATCTGTTTCCCTTAATATCTTGAAAACTTCGATCAGGTCACCCCATAACCTTCTAAATTCTAGGGAATACAACCCTAATTTGTGTAATCTCTCCTCGTAATTTAACCCCTGGAGTCTGGGTATCATTCTGGTAAACCTACGCTGCACTCCCTCCAAGGCCAATATATCCTTCCTACGGTGTGGTGCCCAGAACTGCTCACAGTACTCCAGGTGTGGTCTAACCAGGGTGTTGTATAGCTGCAGCATAACTTCTACCCCCTTGTATTCTAGTCCTCTAGATATAAAGGTCAGCATTCTATTAGCCATTTTGGTTATTTTCTGTACCTGTTCATGACATTTTAATGATCTATGTACCTGGACCCTCAAGTCTCTTTGGACCTCCACTGTTTTTAGCTTTTCACCATTTAGAAAATAATCTCTTATATCCATTTTAGGTCCAAAGTGGATGACCTCACATTTGCCTACATTGAAATCCATTTGCCACAGTTTTATTGAGAAGACATGCCCATCTTTAAATTGCCTCATGTAGGAAGGAAGCGTCCCTGTGTCAAATGGAGCTAATTCCTGCTCATGCCAAACTCCAATCTAAAGACAACGAATGTCAGATTTGGTGCATGTGTCACTGCCTTTTCTCATGTTGCTCATTATCAATCAAGAGTTTCTAAATCATTAATTCAGTTCACTTTGAACTCTGATTGAACAGCAGGAAAAAAAATGGAGTTTCAAATTAAAATGTTTGCTGGTTTGTCTGCAGTAAGAACTGACACTTGTCAGATTTGAGCTATGGAAATATGGGAAAACTATTCTGGTGAATATGAGCAAACTTTTGACAGGAAAGTAGTGGAATGATGAGCGAGGGCATGAGGACATGGTAGAGCGATATCAGAAGGTTTAGCATTCACTGTTTCTCTTTATTCTAGTAATTCAGCAACCAACAAGAAACTCTAGGGACTTACCTTTTGCCTGTGTTTTGATGTACAATGCATTATAGGCAATAGGTTATTGATCTGCTTTTTTGGTTTTGGAAACTATGTGGAGCAGAAAAGAAAGCGTCTACAAGGCAGTATTTTGTACTCGTGCTGGCTTTTCAGGTAAAATTAGCAGCAAGAATTTCACTCCCTACAGGGACTGGCTATCGCAGTAAGTTAGCACAGTTGACCCATTTCCTAGCGGGTAAGGGCCAACAGCATATTACTGACTCTAATTCAACACTAGATTAACACGAATACAAAAGCAAAATACTGCAGATGCTGGAAATCTCAAATAAAAACAGAAAATGCTGGAAATACTCAGCAGGTCAGGCAGCATCTATGGAGAGAGAAACAGAGTTAACGTTTCTCTGATGAAAGGTCATCGACCTGAAACGTTAACTCTCTCTCTCTCCACAGATGCTGCCTGACCTGCTGAACATTTCCAGCATTTTCTGTTTTTACATTAGATTAACACCCTCGCTCACCATAGCCAGTGTGGGAAATGGTAAAATGACACACTGGCACAATATAGGCTGCTCTGCCGAGGCTGGACAAGATTGGTGAGTTCTTTACTCTCTCCATCAAACTGACTTGGGAATGCCTCAAATGGTAAATATTCCATTTTGCTGCACCAACATCCATGACTTTGAGCACTGGGTAGAAAAATAACTTAATAAAATCACATCAATTTTTAACACATTAGACTTGGAGGGCAGATTTTCTGGCGCAGACTATAACCTGAGGGACATCTGGATTTCACTGGATTCTACTCTTCTAGATTTGATATTAATTGACTATTTTACTTGAAGGCAAACATTACTGAATGTGAAGCACTGCCTCCAATTAGTTATTCCATCAGAGCCACTGAAACTCTCCCACTTAGTTGGAAACATCTGCGTTTTAATCCCTTCCCTGTAGCCTGTGGAAATCTGAGATTTTGTTCATAAGTTGCAGGTCACTTTTTGCTTTTAGTCCTTGATGGAAATTCAGAGCCATCGCTAAATTCCAAAATAGCAACATGGGCACATTGCTGCAATGTTCATCGGCACTGAAAGAAAAGAACTTGACTGTGTTTGTACATTTCAGTAAGAATCTCTGTAATAAACGCCAGGCAAGAGCAGTGAAACAGAATCAGATTGACAGTGTTTTTAATGTGACTGCATGAAACGACTTTAAGCTTTTATTTGATTTGTCAAGTCAGAGCGCACAAATGCTTTGTTCGCGCTTTGGTCTGCCTCACTGCTCCACAAACCTATCCTTTCCAAAGGGAGAGCCAGCATGTGGTAGTGGAAATGAAAACTGAAAACCAAAGACAGAAAGTGTGAATAGGCTCCAACACTTAGATGAAATTCTTTTTGTAACACAGAAACACAATTTTTTTTTAGTATATACATGCAGTTGACGTCTTTTGTTTCTGAATCAGGAGCTGGAACCCTGGCTGATTTTGCCCTTGCCTAGCCGAAGGGCACAGAAACTATTTGTAGCATCTGGCTGAGATTGCCTAATTCAGCACAGACCAGGGATCGACCCTGGATTCTTCCTGGACTTTATGGGCAGTACTCAGCACCCACAATGGCATTGAAGGAGCTGTTGATTATTTTTATGAATAACCATCTTCATTTTCTGCTTTGGTTCAGTAGCCTTATTTTTTTTTAACCTGTCGTGTGTCTATGAATACCTGACATATATTGTTGGACAGGAGATTTTCAGACTAGTTCTCTTCAAGGTTCATATGGTAAAGGTTTCTGTTACAGTTGAGACAAGAAAAAAGCCACAAGAACATTTGAAAAAGTAACTTCAGTTCCATCTTCAACAAATATCGTTCACTTTAAAACATTTTAAGTGCCAAGTTCCTCATTCAACATTTTTTTATTGAAGGTGACACTATTGCTCAAACGTACACATATAATGTGACAAGTGTTTCTTTAAGACTATGTGTACAGGCAGAGTCATGCAGTGCCTATAAGGATTTGAAATTGCAGATTAGTCCTTACAGTCTCCGACGACTCTAGTTTGGAATCGTTTTTTTTCAATTTGAGGGTAAGCCCCTCTCTGCTCATTCTAAATTTCCTGATCACACTGCATCACACAACTGATGCTGGTTCTAATCCAAACTCAGGTCTCCACCAACGCTGTGAGGTGCAGAAGAGCAGCCTTGGGATAACTCTGCCTCCCTCCCTTTAGGAAAGCCCATGGTCTCTACTTGGCACCATGGAATGAGTTAGAACTAGGTTCAGGTAACCATAATTGGTTTTCACTGACATTGAGTTAACTGTTTGATTATTAGGTGGCAAAACAGGTGGCCTTTCCTCATTCTGACCTTCTATTCAAGAGTATTTTAAAATGTTTGAATGTACATGTATAATGTCTTAACCCAAGAGGCATTCATAATATCCCAGAAATAACTACCTTTGGAGGTTTGCTGATATTGCCTGACCCACCATGTACTGTACACTTGTGTAGTGCAATAGAGTTTTTCTGAGTTTGTGGTGCTGTCAGTTGGTGGGAAAGCACCAAAAATCTTGTGCCTTGGAGAAAGGGACTGGTTTACTTCTACATATAGACAATACAGTACTCAGCACTTTATTAAAGCAATATTTCACCGTATAAAATGTAAATACAATGGCCCAGAATTTACAGTCAGTAGCGAAGCGAAGGCGTTCGCTGCTGGTCCCGAAGTACGCTCCGCACGAGGATCTCACAATCCCTGTGTCGAGAACTTTGGGCTTTCCGACCTACAATTCAATTCAATGGAACTTAATGGGGATCCTCTTGTTCGAACTGCTGTGATATCAACAGGCTGTCTAAGCAGCCAATCAAAAGGCAGAATTCTCACAGACAGTGAACAAGGAAGTGAGTAAGCCCTTAAAATTCTAACTTTTTAAAATAGTTAGAGAAAAAAAAAGAAAGATTGGGGTTCCCATATGGGAAAAAGGCAAACCTGAAATAAAGATGGACAAACTTTTTTGGAAAAAAAAATTTTGTAAAGTTTTTTAATTATAATTTTTTATTAAAATGGACAAATTTCACACTGCACAAAATTTAAATTCGTTTTCCAGGCCCTTAACATTTGTTTAGCAGTCAATACGCTGTTAAAACCCCAATTACACCGAATCCCTTTGGGTCTAACTTTTAGTGGGGAATTTGACAACGCACTTACTGCGGAAGAGCCGAAGTTTTTGGCAGTTTCAGTGATTTGGGTGATTACACAGATTGCCGGCTCTGTGGGGAGGACACAGCGCAGCCAGTCTCGGAGCTGTCATTGACACACTGCAACGTTAGGATTTCCGCCTGCGCCAAATCCTGAAGTTGTGATCGGTTTCAAAGGCGGAATGACGCTGAATGCTGCCAGTTCGCTGTCATCCCAACCGCAAATTCTAGGCCAATACTTTATTTTTTTTAAATGTTCTTTTTGGATTGATAATTTGAATTGAAGAAATTTAAAGAACTAAAAAGCATTAAAACAAATAATCTTTTATTTAATAAGATTCTTGTGTGCATAAAAGAAAATAATGGGACTCAAGGCGGATAAATCACCTGGACCTGATGGCTTACATCCTAGGGTCTTGAGGGAAGTGGCGGTAGGGATTGTGGATGCATTGGTAATAATTTTCCAAAACTCCCTGGACTCAGCATTTAAAAAGGGCAGTAGACAGAAGGCTGGAAACTATAGACCGGTTAGCCTAACATCTGTGGTAGGTAAAATTTTGGAGTCCATTATTAAGGAGACAGTAACAGGACATTTGGATAATCATCATTTAATAGGACAAAGTCAGCATGGTTTTATGAAGGGGAAGTCATGTTTGACAAATTTGCTGGAGTTCTTTGAGGAAGTAAAATATAGGGTGGATAAAGGGGAACCAGTGGACGTAGTGTATTTAGACTTCCAAAAGGCATTTGACAAGGTGCCACACAAAAGATTATTGCTTAAGATAAAAAATCACGGGATTGGGGGTAATATTCTGGCATGGATAGAGGATTGGCTATCTAACAGAAGGCAGAGAGTTGGGATAAATGGTTCATTCTCAGAATGGCAATCAGTAACTAGTGGTGTTCCGCAGGGGTCGGTGCTGGGTCCCCAACTCTTTACAATCTATATTAACGATTTGGAGGAGGGGACCGAGTGTAACATATCAAAGTTTGCAGATGATACTAAGATGGGAGGGAAAGTAGTGAGTGAGGAGGACATAAAAAACCTGCAAGGGGACATAGACAGGCTAAGTAAGTGGGCAGAGATTTGGCAGATGGAATACAATACTGGAAAGTGTGAGGTTATGCACTTTGGCAGGAAAAATCGTAGAGCAAGCTATTACCTTAATGGCAAGAAACTGGAAAGTACTGAAGTACAAAGGGATCTGGGGGTCCTGGTGCACGAAACTCAAAAGGTTAGTATGCAGGTGCAGCAAGTGATTAAGAAGGCCAATGGAATGTTGGCTTTCATTGCTAGGGGGATAGAATATAAAAATAGGGATGTATTGCTTCAGTTGTACAAGGTATTGGTGAGACCGCACCTGGAATACTGCATACAGTTTTGGTGTCCATACTTAAGAAAAGACATACTTGCTCTCGAGTCAGTACAAAGAAGGTTCACTCGGTTAATCCCGGGGATGAGGGGATGGACATATGAGGAGAGGTTGAGTAGATTGGGACTCTACTCATTGGAGTTCAGAAGAATGAGAGGCGATCTTATTGAAACATATAAGATTGTGAAGGGGTCGGATCGGGTGGATGCGGGGAGGATGTTCCCGATGATGGGTGAAACTAGAACTAGGGGGCATAGTCTTAGAATAAGGGGCTGCTCTTTCAAAACTGAGATGAGGAGGATCTACTTCACTCAGAGGGTGGTAGGTCCATGGAATATGCTGCCCCAAAAAGCTGTAGAAGCTACATCATTACATAAATTTAAAACAGAAATAGACAGTTTCCTAGAAGTAAAGGGAATTAAGGGTTATGGGGAGCGGGCAGGAATTTGGACATGAGTCTAGGTTCGGATCGGTCATGGCCCTGTGGGTAGCGGAGCGGGCCCAGGGGCCGTGTAGCCTGATCCTGCTCCTATTTCGTGTGTCTAATTCTGTTAGATTCAGGAGATGGTTCTGTGATAGTAGATTGGCGGTTAGGATCAGATCAGCCATGATCTTATTAAATGGCGGAACAGGCTCGAGGGGCCGATTGGCCTACTCCTGCTCCTATTTCTTATGTTCTTATGTTCTTAAATAGCTATTCTGAGATGACCTTAATTTTGGTTGTTAAAACCCTGAGTTACTGCTAAGTAAAGCAGGTGACTTCTACATAGGAATAATTGTTCTGATTTGTATGGGGATGGGTGAGTTCTCTCTTTAACGCTTTCTTTCTCTCTTTCTGAACACAATCATACTACACTGTAGCATTCGTGCAAAGGAGTTTCACCTCACACTGAAGCTGCAGCTGTAATGTAAATGCAGCCTGAATCCTAAATCAGGGCTGGGTGCAATTAATCTCATTCCACTTCGCTTCAGTCAGTTTGGGCCTTAACACGTGATTTACACTCCACAAGTTTATCATCAGTGCGTGGCCAAAACTGTTTGGCACTGATGGTGAGCTTGTAGTGTGAATGTAGTGTCTCAGACGGTGGGCATTTAAACAGGTTTAAATTCTTTAGACACGCACTCCTTTGACCACATGGTGTATATGTCAGTCGGTGATTGATTTAAATGTTTCCATTTTGCAGCTGAGCTGGCTAACAAAGCAGTACCACCTGATTTATTCTGTCTTGGTTGAATATTTTTATTCTGCTCAGCAATGGTTGATTTTTTCAATAATTCAATTCTGACCTCTCGAGGTAAAAAGGCAACAAATATAAAGTGGAAAAAAAAAGGCAGATTCATGAGTAGCTTTGATGCTTCTCGCTCTATATTAAAGTCCTGTGTTGTTACATGTCAGTTTTTCTCATTTGGTTGGCAATTCCATGATGCTTTTTACATCCTGTGCTGTTGGGTTCATTTAGTCCAAATAAATAATCTCTTTCTTTAGTTGCAAGCCATGGAGAAATACATTGTGGGAAGCGTTTCAACCCACCACTAGTTTTCTTTTTACAGTACTGTAATTGCAAAGCATACAATGCTGCTTGAAAATGACCTCCTACTGCAAGCATAAATTAAATGTGGCACTGCTGCTGAATATCCTGTTAGTGTAGAACAAAGCCACAGCATCATAGAACATTAGGATGCAGAAAGTCAGGTAAAACTGAATCGACATGTAATTACTGCAGGGTCAAGAGGTTGCCAATATGCAAACTGCATTATCTTGTTCTAGTTAGGATGCCAATATTTGGATGTAAAAACAATAAAGGTAGGTATTACCTACGCATTTTAATGTGATCATCTGTGTGAAATCCAGCTATTCTATGCTGCATTGGCAGACCCAGTCAGTCAAAGCTGGAGGAATGAACTATAAGATTAAATTTACTTTTCTACGCTCTCTCTACTTGAGATGTTCACAATGCTATTTAGACAAGAGTATGACAAAATCAAAAACGTTCCTTTTTATGTATTTAAAAAAAACAAATTTTTGACAGCGCTGGTGTGTGTTCCAGTTTATTCATAAGGTTCCTGTTTCTGGCCAAGTAGAGCTTGTGGTTTAGTTCACAAAAAGCAGTTTACTGAATGTAAATCTGTTTTTTTTATTTATTCATCCATGGAATTTGGCATTGCTGGCAAGGCCAGCATTTATTGCCCATCCCTAATTGCCCTTGAGAAGGTGGTGGTGAACCGCCTTCTTAAACCGCTGCAGTCCTTGTGGTGAAGGTACTCCCACAGTGCTGTTAGGAAGGGAGTTCCAGGATTTTGACCCAGCGACGATGAAGGAACGGCGATATACTTCTAAGTCAGGATGGTTTGTGACTTGGAGGGGAACTTGCAGGCGATGGTGCTGCCCTGCGCCTGCTGCCCTTATCCTTCTAGGTGGAAGAGGTCACGGATTTGGGAGGTGCTGCTGAAGAAGCCTTGGCGAGTTGCTGCAGTGCATCTTGTAGATGGTACACATTGTGGCCACGGTGCACCGGTGGTGGAGGGGAGTGAATGTTTAAGGTGGTGGATGGGGTGCCAATCAAGCGGGCTGCTTTGTCCTGGATGGTGTCGAGCTTCTTGAGTGTTGCTGGAGCTGCACTCATCCAGGCAAGTGTAGAGTATGCCATCACATTCCTGACTTGTGCCTTATAGATGGTGGAAAGGGTTTGTGGAGCCAGGAGGTGAGACACTCGCTGCAGAATACCTAGCCTCTTACCTGCTCTTGTAGCCACAGTATTTATGTGGCTGGTTCAGTTAAGTTTCTGGTCAATGGTGACCCCCAGGATGTTGATGGTGGGGGATTCGGCGATGGTAATGTCTTTGAATGTCAAGGGGCGGTGGTTAGACTCTCTCTTATTGGAGATAGTCATTGCCTGGCACTTGTGTGGCATGAATGTTACTTGTCACTTATCAGCCCAAGCCTGCATGTCGCCCAGGTCTTGCTGCATTCGGGCAGGGACTGCTTCATTATCTGAGGAGTTGCGAATGGAACTGAACACACTGCAATCGTCAGCAAACATCCCCACTTCTGACCTTATGATGGAGGGAAGGTCATTGATGAAGCAGCTGAAGATGGTTGGGCCTAGGACACTGCCCTGAGGAACTCCTGCAGCGATGTCTTGGAGCTGTGATGATTGACCTCCAACAACTGCAACCATCTTCCTTTGTGTCAGATATGACTCCAGCCATTGGAGAGTTTTCCCCCTGATTCTCATTGACTTCAATTTTACTGGGACTTCCTGATGCCATACTCGGTCAAATGCTGCCTTGCTGTCAAGGGCAGTCACTCTCACCTCACTTCTGGAATTCAGCTGTGTAGTCCATGTTTGGACTAAGGCTGTAATGAGGTCTGGAGCCGAGTGGTCCTGGCGGAACCCAAACTGAGTATCGGTGAACATGTTATTGGTGAGTAAGTGCCGCTTGATAGCACTGTCGATGACACCTTCCATCACTTTGCTGATGATTGAGAGTAGACTGATGGGGCGGTAATTGGCCGGATTGGATTTGTCCTGCTTTTTGTGGACAGGACATATCTGGGCAATTTTCCACATTGTCAGGTGGATGCCAGTGTTGTAGCTGTACTGGAACAGCTTGGCTAGAGGCACGGCTAGTTCTGGAGCACAAGTCTTCAGCATGACAGCCGGGCCCATAGCCTGTGCTGTATCCAGTGCGCTCAGCCGTTTCTTGATATCACGTGGAGTGAATTGAGTTGGCTGCAGACTGGCTTCTGTGATGGAGGGGACCTCAGGAGGAGGCCAGTATGGATCACCCACTCGGTACTTCTGGCTGAAGATGTTTGCAAACACTTCAGCCTTATCTTTTACGCTCGCGTGCTGGGTTCTGCCATCATTGAGGATGGGTATATTCATGGAGCCTCCTCATCCCGTTAGTTGTTTAATTGTCCACCACCATTCACGACTGGATGTGGCAGAACTGCAGAGCTTTGATCTGATCCGTTGATTGTGGGATTGCTTGGCCCTGTCTATAGCATGCTGCTTCCGCTATTTAGCATGCATGTAGTCCTGTGTTGCAGCTTCCCCAGGTTGGCGACTCATTTTTAGGTACGCCTGGTGCTGCTCCTGGCATGTTCTTCTACACTCCTCATTGAACCAGGGTTGGTCCCCAGGCTTGATGGTAATGGTAGAGTGAGGGATATGCCGGACCATGAGGTTACAGATTGTGGTGGAATACAATTCTGCTGCTGATGATGGCCCACAGCACCTCATGGATGCCCAGTTTTGAGCTGCTAGATCTGTTCTGAATCTATCCCATTTAGCACGGTGGTAGTGCCACACAACATGATGGAGGGTGTCCTCAGTGTGAAGATGGGATTTCATCTCCACAATGACTGTGCGGTGGTCACTGCTACCAATACTGTCATGGAACGATGCATCTGCGACAGGTGAGGACAAGGTCAAGTAGGTTTTTCCCTCGTGTTGGTTCTCTTGCTGTCTGGCAACTATGTCCTTCAGGACTCCGCCAGCTCGGTCAGTAATGGTGTTACCGAGCCACTCTTGGTGATGGGTATTGAAGTCCCCCACCCAGAGTACATTCTGTGCCCTTGCTACCCTCAGTGCTTCTTCCAAGTAGTGTTTAACATGGAGGAGTACTGATTCATCAGCTGAGGGAATCAGCAGGAGGTTTCCTTGCCCATGCTTGACCTGAAGCCATGAGACTTCATGGGGTCCGGAGTCAATATTGAGGACTCCCAGGGCCATTCCCTGCCGACTGTATACCACTGTGCTGCCACCTCTGGTGGGCCTGTCCTACCGGTAGGACAGGACATACCCAGGGATGGTGATGGAGGAGTCTGGGACATTGGCTGAAAGGTATGATTGTGTGAGTATGACTGTCAGGCTGTTGCTTGACTAGTCTGTGGGACCGCTCTCCCAATTTTAGCACCAGTCCCTAGATGTTAGTGAGGAGGACTTTGCAGGGTCGACTGGGTTGGGTGTGCCGTTGTCTTGTCCGAAGCCGGTGCCTGGGTCGATGCTGGGTGGTCCGTCCGGTTTTATTCTTCTTATTGTGTTTTGTAGCGGTTATGTATAACTGAGTGACTTGCTCGGCCATTTCAGAGGGCAGTTAAGTGTCAGCCACATTTCTGTGGGCCAGACCAGCTAAGGGCGGCAGATTTCCTTCCCTAAAGGACATGACACCGTTTTTACCCAGTACAGTGGTACAACTCTATGCCGAAGTAACATTAGGAGAAAAATCAAACATAAAACACACGCGCACGCACACACAGCTGATTGTGTCATTCAAATTTCTGGTGGTATGGAACGGAAAAGGAAAGAATCTAGATTTTTCTCACTGTCTTGTAGAGGTTAATTTGTATACACCTTCACAAGCTGGTTGATGTAAAAAAAAATGATTTTAAGTGAGTTCTAATTGATATAAATATTTGAAGCCATAATTATTATAGAACCTCTGTTTCAAAATCTTTCTCTGCAGTGTGAGAAAGTGGGAGTTAAACACAAACCTTTCTGTCTAATGTAAAACCGTACTCTTGCAGCAAATTCTGAGTTCCTTCCAGTTACATTGATCTCTCAGCCAGTCCCTCCACATGAAGTACATCACATTAGACATTTCTAATCTCATGAAAAATTCAGAAAATGTATGCACAATTGACATCAGGTACATCAGTGTTGCTCCTTACATATAATTGATGAGAATAATACCAGATACTTAAAGCAACTATTTCACTGATAATATGCAAATACATTTTTAGTCTTAATCTGAAGGAAAAAGTTTGTGGTCAGCTTATTTCTAAACAGCTTCAAACTTGTCGGCCGCGAAATTCGATCTTGTAGCGCTGGCCGTTAAGGTTGGTTTTGTTGAAAAATGGTGGCTGCCTCGCTTCCGGTGCGAGAAACGACGGCCGCCATTTTGGAGAGGTCGACAGCGCTGCCGTTGCCTGTGCTCACTTTTCCAATGTAAATGTCCAGATAGTGACGTCAATCGCATGCAACACCTGAATTGATGCTTGACTGCGATTTTAAATGTCGCCGCACTCCATACCGCCCTCTCCTAACCACAGACGGAGGAACGTGCGAGCAGCAGTTATACAGAGATGCTGTCGGCTCTTCTTAAAGGGACACACACATCTTTCAGGTAAGTTTCGATTTCAGCTTTTGGAGTTTTTTTTTTAGATGTTATTGGAGTAGTGGCTTGGTGCAATACATTAAAAAAGTTATTAAAAAGTGCAGGGAGTGCTGCTGGACACTTGCAAGGCTTTGGATTTTAAAAGAAGGCATCTGAAAAGACCACTTGCTCACCGTCCTGGGGGCTCAAATTGCAGTCACCCATGGGCTGCAACATCACATGGAGATGATGCAGAGGCAGCAAAGGGGACAAACTGCTCGCAGAGGGAAGCAGAAGAGGAGGAAACAGAAGGAAGGAGACAACCCAGACAGCCCCTTTCTGGCTGGGACATCCAGGATCGAATCATCCGCCTGCAGTACCAGTGAATACAACCCTAATTCCCCTTTCAACATTTGTCCCACACCTTAC
This sequence comes from Somniosus microcephalus, assembly GCF_052327205.1. Classification (NCBI taxonomy): domain Eukaryota; kingdom Metazoa; phylum Chordata; class Chondrichthyes; order Squaliformes; family Somniosidae; genus Somniosus; species Somniosus microcephalus. Next base: position 173,598,612 of record NC_140987.1, read on the forward strand.
CTTCCCTCTGTTACTGACCATCACAGCATCTACTTGGCTACAATGCTGAAATAAAAGCCGCCACAAAGCAAATTTACCAATCCAACTTTATACATGAATCCATCCAATATCAAAAAATCAACTAATCACCCTTGTGCATTCCCTTAGTGACTTTCTTGTGTGTGCCTTTGCCTATCCTAGTGCTGTTACGCAGTGCTACCCCAGTGGCTGCAGCTTGGCTGGTAGAAGGCTGCTGATTTTCAGTGGGGGACACTGCAGTTGGTCTTGCAGGACGACTTCAAGTAGCTGGTGGCTGGGAGTATGAAATCGAGCGACTTTGTGTTTCCTCCTCTTCATCTTCACTCTCCTCTCCCTCTCCTTGGTCAACCACTGGCTGGGCTAGCTGGATTTCTTGGGTGTCTGAAATGAAGAAGGCGCAAGGGTAGGGTTGTAGTGAACGGAGGTAGGGGTGGGGGAAGCAAGAAGTGCATGCTTACACCATGTGGAGCTTGTAAATCAGAAGAGATTATGGGATGAGGGGCAAGTGGGATGTGAGAAGGAGGATATCGGCATCTTGTATTTTTTCAGCCCCACCACTGGCCACAGGCTCAGCCATCCCCCTGCCATAAATTGCCTACCCTGTCTCCCCCAAGGGAGTGAGGTGAGGTGTGCCTCGTGTTTGGTAGAGGTTGTTGGTAGGTGAGTGATGTGGGGTGGGGGGTGTAGTGTATGTACCTTTAAGAGGAACTATGTTTTTGAAGCCCCTGTATACTGTAGTACCAGTAGTGACCACTCTGGTATATAAGCCTGTGTAGCATCTTGTGTTGTTAGTTCACATCCAGACTTTGTTCAGTAAACACTTGTTAAATCAACTCCTGCATTCCGTGTCTCCATTAACACACGGATCTAACAGTGGCGACGAGTTAGAAACGAACTTACCTGCAATTCGGCAGCACCTCAAGGGGATCGATTCCTCAGACGAAGGTCGAAGCCAGAAGCAAGAAAAACAAAACAAAAAAAAACTGTGGTTTCACCAGCTAAACGGGCTGGTGGCAGGTAGTGCACTGATCCTTCCTGGGCTGCGGCGGGCTAGAGCTCGATCGGGTGGCTCTGCAACGGGGCCGGGCAGCGAGTCGGGAAGCAGAAGCAAAGAGAGAGAGAGGGTGGAGCACTCAGGGCGCGGCTGGTGCTGCAAAGCAGGTCGGCGCTCGGACCGAGCAGAGGGAGGGGAAAGTCCCAGAGGGTCCGCTCCACGACGGGAACGGTTCTCCAAGTAACGGAGAAACTATTGAAGCGATATATAAAAAAAATAAAAAATAGAAATACCGCGAAAAGCTGCAGGTCGCAACGGGCATCGCGGAGAACAGCGTTGGCGGCAGCGGCAGGAAAGCGCGGGAGGCGCCATCTTAACTTGGCGGGGAAGAAAGAAAAGCGTGGGAGGCGCCATTTTGATCCATCGGGGACGGAGGAAAAGCGCGGGAAGCGCCATTTTAGATTTTCAAGATGCCGAAGACTGGCAATATTACTGCTTTCGATAGTGATATAGAAGATTGGACCACATATGTGGAAAGAGTGGAGGTATATTGCAAGGCGAATGAAGTAGCGGATGATAAAAAGGCATCGGTACTTCTAAATCTGATGGGCGCAAGGACATACGGGCTGTTACGAAACTTGATCACTCCAGCCAAACCGATGGACAAGAATTTTAATGAGATTGTTGATACCTTACAGGAGCACTTAAACCCAACACCGCTGCTGATAGCGGAACGATTCAAATTCTTCAGGAGGAATCAGCACAAGAATGAAAGTAACACTGATTACCTCACCGAATTACGAAAGCTGTCAAAGCACTGCCAATTCGGGGCAGGACTGGCAGATTCTCTACGAGACAAATTTGTCTGCAGTCTCCTAAGCGAAGGAACACAGAAAAGACTACTTTCTGAGAAAGATTTAACACTGGACAAGGCTTTCAGTGTGGCTGTATCATACGAAGCAGCAGCAAGAGGAGCTGCAGAAATACAGCAAAAGCCACAGGACTTCGGCATCCATGAAATGACACGGGGTTTCGAGAGATGTTATCGCTGCGGCAGATCCACCCATGACCAGAAGGACAAAGCATGCAGGCAATGCGGAAAGATGGGACACATTGCACGTGTATGCAGATCTGGAAAGAAATCCACTGACAGTAAAAAGATCAATAAGGAAAAGTACAGAAAGGTACAAATGATGACGGACAGTAGCTCCGAAGACCAGAAGAGCGATAGCGACTCTGGAAACAAGAGACTAAGCTGTCTCAAATTACATAACGTAATTGCCAAAGAAGATTACCAGACCATTTGGGTTACCCTCACGATAGCGGGGTCCCCAGTCAAAATGGAGCTAGATACAGGATCAGTTCTGACCGTCATGAGTCGACGGGATTACGAGCGGCTATTTCCGCATATACCTTTGAAAGACACATCCATTGTCTTGAAGACATATACGGGGCAGAAAGTATACCCCAGAGGGAAAATAAGGGTGCCTGTTGTATACAATGGCAAGGAAATACAGAAGTTGTATTTATACGTTCTGCCAGATGGTGGTCCACTGTTGTTGGGACGTGAATGGATCAGAAAGATACGTTTAGACTGGCACGCCATTCAGGCACTGACGGTGACCAGTAAGAAAAAAAACGATGATGACGTCATACCTGGACGATTAAAAGAAATCTTGGCTAACGCCAAAGAAGTGTTTCAACAGGAACTAGGAACCCTGAAAGGCGCCACCGCCTCAATAAAAGTGGAAGATGCGGCAATTCCCAAGTTTTTTAAGGCAAGGCCAGTGCCATATGCAATTCGTCCAGCCGTCGAGGCAGAGCTGGAGAATTTGGAAAAAGCAGGCGTGTTATCCAAGGTAGATTGGAGCGAGTGGGCAACACCCATCGTCCCGGTCATGAAGAAAATGTTGAATAATGATAAATCTGAAGAACAGAGAAAAGTTCACATCTGTGGGGACTTCAAGGTGACTGTAAACCCGGTTCTTCACACGGTACAGTATCCTCTTCCGAGGATAGAAGATATTTTCGCCTCACTATCCGGAGGGAAATGTTTCACCAAAATTGACTTAGCACAGGCATATCTACAGATGGAGGTTGAGGAGGCCTCTAAAAAGTATCTCACGATAAACACACACAAAGGCCTCTACCAGTACAATCGACTGGTTTTCGGAGTGGCATCAGCTCCGGCTATCTGGCAAAGAGCTATGGAGCAAGTCCTGCAAGGGATTCCGGGGACTCAATGCTACCTAGACGACATCCTTGTAACAGGAGAAAACAACAACGAGCACCTTGCCAACTTGGAGCAGGGGCTCACGAGGCTGAGAGAACGGGGCCTACGAGCAAATCGCCCCAAGTGTGAATTTTTACAGAAACAAATATCATATTGTGGCCATGTCATTAACGAAGAAGGGTTGCATAAGTCACCTGAAAAAATTGAAGCGGCCGTAAAGGCCCCAGCGCCTGAAAATGTCTCACAGTAAGGTAGTTCCTGGGATTAGTAAATTACTATCATAAATTTTTACCAAACTTGTCGACGGTTCTGCACCCGCTTAACGCACTGCTACAAACGGGAGTAGTTTGGAAATGGAGTGAAGACTGTAAATGTGCCTTCCATAAATGCAAAGGCTTGATCACGTCCAGGGAAGTGTTGGCTCATTGCAACCCATCACTGCCAATCAGACTGGCGTGCGATGCATCCCCTTACGGTGTGGGAGCGGTATTATCGCATAGATTCCCTGATGGCTCGGAGCAGCCGATAGCTTTTGCGTCACGCTCATTGAACTCAGCTGAGCGTAACTATGCCCAGATCGACAGGGAGGCACTCAGCCTGGTGTGGGGGGTGAAGAAATTCAACCATTACCTACACGGACAAAAATTTACCTTGTTGACTGACCATCAACCCCTCGTCTCCATATTCAACCCTAAAAAGGGCGTTCCCGTTATGACAGCGCAAAGGCTACAGAGGTGGTCCCTTTTCCTAGGGGCACACCAATATGACATAGAATACAAAGGAACAAAACAGCATGGGAATGCTGACGGGTTATCGCGCCTACCGTTGCCAACGGTGGAAGAGGCGCCTACAGTGGACCCAGTGGAGATGTTCCACTCGACCATAGTGGAATGTCTACCGGTGACAAATTCTACCATTGAAAAGGAAACGCGAAATGACCCGACTCTCTCACGAGTCTACGATTTAACGGTGAAGGGATGGCCAGCACATGGCGAGCCACTGTTGCCAGCATTCTCGCAAAGAAGAGAACAGCTGTCAGTGTGCCGAGGAACCTTGATGTGTGGATCCAGAGTGGTGATTCCACCCAAACTCAAGGATAGAGTGCTAAAGGAGCTTCACGAGGGGCATCTGGGTGGAGTGAAAATGAAGAACTTAGCCAGAGCGTTTGTGTGGTGGCCAGGTATCGATGGAGACATCGAAGAAATGACCAAGAGCTGTCTAGGATGCCAGAAGGTCCAAAACGCCCCACCACAAGCCCCTCTACATCCATGGGAGTGGCCCTCATCTCCATGGCAAAGGGTACATATCGACTTTGCTGGTCCATTTATGGACTCAATGTTCTTAATCGCGGTGGATGCACACTCCAAGTGGCCCAAGGTAATAAAGATGTCCTCCACCACCACGGAAAAAACCATCACAGTATTAAGGACCATATTCGCCAGGAATGGGCTGCCTGAACAGATCTGTTCTGATAATGGACCGCAATTTGTATCCAAAGAATTCAGGAAGTTCTTAAAAAACAATGGGGTTAAGCACTACACGTCCGCCCCATACCATCCCGCCGCCAATGGATTGGCTGAAAGGTTTGTCCAGACCTTCAAGAAGGCCATAAAGGCCATGGGTAATGAAGACATAAATCTACAACATAAGGTAGATAACTTCTTGTTTGCGTACAGGAATGCAACACGTGGTTACAAACCAAACCCCCGCCATGATGTTTTTCAATAGAAGCCTAAGATGCCGGCTGGATTTGGTCAAGCCAAACGTCAGAAGGGACCTAGAGAACCGGCAATTTCAAAGCATGAATGAAAGGCCAACTAGAACCTTCCAGATAGGTCAACCAGTTTTGGCCCGGGACTACCATACCGAGAAATGGCAGCCTGGAACTATTTGCACACGACTAGGACCGCTGATGTATACCGTGGACATTGGAGAAAGCATAATAAGGCGCCATGCTGACCAGATCATAGTCATCCGAAAAAGGACAACCTACACCACAACTCTATATGCCTAGTGATGAAGCAGAGATACCCATAGTATCTACCTCCGATCCGGTGATACTGGAACCAGATGAACCCGACACTGGCATTGAAGCCGAATCGACCTTGCCAAAAGAACCTACTACAACACCGAGGCGTTATCCGGACCGAGTCAGGAAGCCTCCAGAGAGACTGAATTTGTAATTGATTAACTTCAGCAAATGTGTATATTATTGTTCTTGTAAAAATGTTATTTAATGATTACTTAAAATGTTATGTACTATTTATCTAAAAGGGAAGGAATTGTAGTGTATGTACCTTTAAGAGGAACGATGTTTTTGAAGCCCCTGTATACTGTAGTACCAGTAGTGACCACTCGGGTATATAAGCCTGTGAAGCGTCTTGTGTTGTTAGTTCACCTCCAGACTTTGTTCAGTAAACACTTGTTAAATCAACTCCTGCATTCTGTGTCTCCATTAACACACGGATCTAACAGGGGGCATGGTCATGCATTGAGCAGTATGTGAGGCTAGTGTTGCAGTTTGTAGGAGACGGCTTTTGAAGATGCATTCACTGACCTTGACCACTGGTCTGAGGTCATGAAACTTCTTTGGGCACTGGAGCCAGGTTCTGGCAGTGACGGCCTCGGCGATCTGGTCCTACATCCTTTTTTCTGGAGGGCCTCCTGGCCCCTTGTGGGTAGAGGACCTCTCCTCCAGTTTTGACCCCCTACACAAAGCCGAGACACTGGGTGCCATTTCCCTGGCCTGTTGAACCATTTGTGTTAGTGCTGAAGCACTTTTAACATTTTTGATCAGCAGAATGCAGCTCACCATTAAGAGGACCAGACTACCTAGTGCTGAAGCAATTTTAATTTTTTTGATCTTTGAAAGGCAGCTCAGCTTTAAGAGCTGCAGACTGCCTTGAAGAGAAGCAGGCTAGCTTGAAGTAAAGCTAGCCTTGTTGCAGCAACGTGAACTTCAGCCCCCTGCTGAGCGCACAGCCTGTCAGCAGCATGTTCAGCACTAGAATGTGCGCTACAAACATGATAATTAGCAGGCAGCACAAAGTTAACGTGTTGCCTGCGCTTTTTGAACGTGTGCGGGCATATCTCGCATCGCGGGGCCCATGCCCATTTTCCAGCGGTATTGAATTTGTATATTTGCCATTGTATAAAAAAAAACTACCATTATCACAAAAGGCAAAATACTGCAGATACTGGAAATCAGAAAGATAAACACAAAATGCTGGAAATGCTCAGCAGGTCAGGCAGCATCTTTAGAGTTAAAGAGCTCGATTTTATAGAGGAGGCGGGTTGAGGGCGGGCCCGCTGCTCGGCAGCTTTCGGACTCGCTCCCGGATGCCACCGGCCCGCAATTCTGATTTTTGCTTCATTGGCCTCGTTACGGCTGATGGGCGGGTCTCTCCAAGCAATTGTTTGGAACATGTCAGTTTCTCGCGTCTGATGACGCGTTTTTGGAGTAAAAATTTAAAGGGGCCCTGTCCCCTTTGCAAAATATGTAACTTGGTGCTGTATTATCTAGAAAGGGGAGTTGACAGCGGCTGGTGTGAACACAAATAATTGAATGAAATTGCTGGTCATATTATTCCAGAAAGACATTTATGATTTTTTTATCTATCGATGTAGTATGTGGCTAAGAAATGAAAAAGATGCCAGATGTGTTCCAATCATTGGCTTGGTAAAATTAATGCTTTTTTCTCTTAAAGCTGCAGGAACGGCAGCCCCAAAAACTAAGGCTGCAGCCAGGTTCAATGAGGGCTCTCTCCATGCTCTTGTGGGGGGAGTTAGAGGACGTCAGGAGCTCCTCTTCCCTGGAAACGCAAGGAGGAGGCCTCCTCAGCAAACCAAGGCAGCTTGGCTGCAAATTGCTGTGGAGGTGAGCTCGAGGTCTGTGTGCGGACACACATGGGTTCAGTGTGGAAAAAGGTTTAATGATTTGCTGAGATCACCTAAAGTGTGGCCTCTGTGTTCTGGGAAATGGAAGTTCAAGAGTGAGGGCTCAGGGTTATTTCCATGTAGAATGTTGGTGGTGACACTGAGTGCTTTAGTAGACAGATGATGCCTGGGGTTTTGAGAATGTCCGGCTTATATTCATCTCCATGTGCCAGTCACCTGTGGTTGAAGCTTACATGAATCTGGCATGGATGAGTGCATCCCTTGCCTGACAGCCAGCAATGTGTTCACCTGCTGCTGGATTGGCCACATCCGGCCCCGCAAAGCGTCGCTCCCCGGCCTCTTCCCCATCCTCTTCCTCGTCCCCTTCCTCTTCCTCTGAGGCGGCTGTGTGCTGAAATTATTCCAATCAGGTCACACTGCAGATGGCTGTCAGCTTGAACAGTCAAGGTCAGTAGATTTGCAAAATCTTATCCCAAACCTCCAACAACAAGGTTGTTGCATTTGAATGTCAACCATGTTACAGGAGCGCTTTTAAAGTGCTGCACCAATTACTACAAATCATGTCCTCCAGCACCTCGTCTCTTTGAACCTGGCCTGTTTCTGACAGGACGGGAAACAGGAGCCAGAAGCACGAAAATGGGATCCATAAAAATAGGATTAGCAAGGCAGTTAACAGGCTCTTAACTGCCTTAACCACCTGTCCCACCGGTTCCAGTCGGGTCAGTTTGGGAGCAGCTGAACAGACACTCACGAAAATCGGGTGGGGACAGGATGGAGGCGGGTTGAGTGTCTGAAGCCATTTTTTCTGATTTTCGCTGCCGACCTGCCTCCTCAGGGCTATTAAAATCGAGCCCAAAGTTTCAGGTCTGTGACCTTTCGTCAGAACTGGAAAGCGTTGCAGGTGTAACAGGTTTTAAGCAAGTACAGGTGCAGGGAAAGGGATGGCGAGGAGGGAAGAACAGAAGGGAAGGTCTCTGATAGGGTGGAAGGCAGGAAAGATTTAATAAGTAGCAGAATCATTACCAGCATCTGCTGTCCAAAAAATGGGAGCAGTGATCTGAAATTGTTGAACTCAGTGTTGAGCCCTGAAGGCTGTAAATGACAATTTAGTGTTGGTGCTAAATGTCTCAAAATAGTATCCTTTTAGCTTGCAATTATATTTGCATGTCTGTGTATAGTTAGTTTACTTTGCACTTAATACAGCTTGCTTTTCAAATGATTTCCACAACTGTTTTTTACACTTTTAGAAGGAGAATCTTACTATTGTTCAAACAACAGCCCTGTAGCTGCAGTTTTTGTATGATGCATTGTCACAACTGCTGTCCAGTACTGTCTGAGTATTATTAAACTGAGCGAAATATCTGACCTATACCTATGGAGCTCAAGCATCAAAAGTTAAGCCGGTTGATGTTTATGTTGGTAGAATCTATCTTGTTTGTACATTCATCATGTGGCTTTTTTTTTAAATGTCTGGAAACTTTGCAACCAAACAGTAAATCGGATGCAAGATAATTTATGATTCTCTTTCATTCTCCCACACATCAGCTCTGATTCATTAACTTCACACAATGAAATACATTATTCCAAATTAAGAAATGTCAGAAACTTCACAAAAACCCCCCATGCATATGTATGTGCTGAAGAGTTAGCTTTAGTAAAACATAATCAGTGTTTTACAAATGGAGGCACGCTGTCAGACTCTGGTATATGTTTGAAAAGATGTGCCCTTGCACAGATCCACACTGATAAGCTGTCACTTTGTATAGACAACTGGAAGAAATCCATACCTGCTCAATGAGAGGAAGACAGTCTGAAACCACGTTCAAGTAGACATGTGCTGGGAGTAGTGGAAGTCAATCCTTTACAGGAATGAACATTGGAACATGAGGCCACGGCATTGCGCTACAATTAATTTACTCACTGGGGCCCCCATGCCTTCCTTAAGCTGTCACTGAGCTTCCTGGATAAGTAGTTTCACAGGGAGCATGCAGTGCAGTAGAAAAGAAATAAAATGGGTTATTGGCAAATTAAGAATAAGTCTTGTTATCATATAAACTTCAAGCTGGAGAGATGTGATCCAGCCATTGTCTAGTTCTGACGTCCAGCTCTGTTGAAGCATGTGGAAAATACTTACCGTTAGTCACTGTATTCAGTTTTTATATTTATGATTGAATTACTTAAAATGTTGCATTTTATAAACTATATTCCAGAATCAAATGTATTTCATTATTAATTGTGCAGCACTTGATGGGACTGTTGCACTGTTACTGACAGCCAGGACCATAATCAATCAGGCATATACCAGGACTTGTTGTTTCAGGAGCATATAACCAAATTGGTATGCAAGTATTGTACAATTGGAAGGACTATCTAACATAATAGACTGAACTACTACTGACTAAGGAGTTTTTAAACCGAAACTGTGTATAATAGGACTGAAAGTACCATTACTACATAATGACAATATAGTAGGATGTGCTGTACAATTGATGTCTCTGTAAAAGAAACAAAAAACTTACATTTATTTAATGCCTTTCATGACCTCAGGACACCCAAATCACTTCACAGCCAATAAAGTACTTCTGAAGTGTAGTTACTGTTGTAATGTAGGAAACGCAGCAGCTAATTTGCACACAGCAAGATCCCACAAATAAATGACCAGATCATCTGTTTTAGGCATTGTTTGAGGGATAAATGTTGGCCGGGACACATGGGGAATTGTCCTGCTCTTCTTTGAATAATGCAATAGGATCTTTTACATCCACCAGAGAGGACAGACGGGGCCTCGGTTTAACATCTCATCTGAAAGACAGCACCGCTGACAATGCAGCACTCCTTCAGTGTGCACTCCCTCTTAGAGGGCTTGACAGAGTAGATGCTGAGAGGCTGTTACCCCTGGCTGGATAATCTAGAACTAGGGGTCATAGTCTCAGGATAAGGGGTCAGCCATTTACGACTGCGATGAGGAGAAACTTCTTCACTCAGAGGGTTGTGAATCTTTGGAATTCTCTGCCCCAGAGGCTGTGAATACTCAGTCGATGACTATATTCAAGACTGAGATCGACAGATTTTTGGGCACTAACGGAATGGAAGGATATGGGGCTAGGGCATGAAAGTGGAGTTGATGTAGAAGTTCAGCCATAATCTTATTCAATGGCAGAGCAGGCTCTATGAGCCGAATAGCCTACTCCTGCTCCTACTTCTTATGTTCTTCTGTTCTTATTACTGCAGTGGAGTTCCAGCCTAGATTATGTGCTCAAATCTCTGGCGTGGGACTTAGGGGCGAAAACATTACCAGTAAGCCACAGCTGACCAGAAGCCCATTTAACAGGAGTGAAAGGCAGCATGTTGTACTGCCCTGTCAATAATGCTGCTTGCAAAGAATCTGTTTATAAAAAGATGTTAAAAATAATCCTTTAAAGCCGGCACTGCTGCTGTAACCTAGTTCTACCTTCTAAATGGTAGTAATCCAAAATTTTCACATCTTCGACCTAGTTCACACATTTTTACTCGTAGTACAATTGATCTACCTTGTTTTTAGAGAAGTACTTAGACCTTCAATGTAGTTTCTGACCTGCCACTGGACCCTGAGCTATTATAACATGCTGTCAATCAATTTGTCAAGGTCAGCTTTTATACTTGTTTCTCAAAGAAATAATCTAATCCTCTGAGAACTGCCTGTTTTTTTTGTAAACTGGCATTTACCAATTTCTCAAACTTTTCACTCAAACTATACATTGTAGAAAGTGATGAGCTTTGTAAAGTAGTTGTACACTGCCATACTCACCTGTGTAGCTTTTTATGAAAAATAGATGCATTGTTTTAAATAAAAGTAAGAAAAGAAATTCTCACAGGAAAACGTTCTCTATTTCTCCCTTGAAATAATATTCAGATTACATCAGTTTTTCCCAATTTTCTTCCATTTGGTTTCATGCCCACTCTCAGCCTTCTGCTACCTTGTGCAAGTGGGCGTTCTTTACTTTTCAGCAAAAACTGTGAGTGTAGATGGTCTGATCTTGTCCTTACCCAACACCAGAGCATAAACATTTTGAGCAAGATTCACTGAGTGGCAATCAGGCTTGGGAAACCTAGCTTTATTTTTTAGCCCATGAAGCCAGTTGTACCACCCTACAGCTGGCCAGGGTGAGATCAGTACCATTCTACAGCTAGCCAGGGTGAAATCAGTACCACTCTGCAGCTGGCCAGGGTGAGATCAGTACCACTTTACAGCTGGCCAGGGTGAAATCAGTGCCACTCTACAGCTGGCCAGGGTGAAATCAGTACCACACTACAGCTGGCCAGGGTGAAATCAGTACCACACTACAGCTGGCCAGGGTGAAATCAGTACCACCCTACAGCTGGCCAGGGTGAAATCAGTACCACTCTACAGCTGGCCAGGGTGAAATCAGTACCACCCTACAGCTGGCCAGGGTGAAATCAGTACCACTTTACAGCTGGCCATGGTGAAATCAGTACCATTCTACAGCTGACCAGGGTGAAATCAGTACCATTCTACAGCTGACCAGGGTGAAATCAGTACCAGTCTACAGCTGGCCAGGGTGAAATCAGTACCATTCTACAGCTGGCCAGGGTGAAATCAGTACCACGCTACAGCTGGCCAGGGTGAAATCAGTACCACCCTACAGCTGGCCAGTGTGAAATCAGTACCACTCTACAGCTGTCCAGGGTGAAATCAGTACCACCCTACAGCTGGCCAGGGTGAAATCAGTACCACCCTACAGCTGGCCAGGGTGAAATCAGTACCACTCTACAGCTGGCCAGGGTGAAATCAGTACCACCCTACAGCTGGCCAGGGTGAAATCAGTACCACCCTACAGCTGGCCAGGGTGAAATCAGTACCACTCTACAGCTGGCCAGGGTGAAATCAGTACCACCCTACAGCTGGCCAGTGTGAAATCAGTACCACTCTACAGCTGTCCAGGGTGAAATCAGTACCACCCTACAGCTGGCCAGGGTGAAATCAGTACCACCCTACAGCTGGCCAGGGTGAAATCAGTACCACTCTACAGCTGGCCAGGGTGAAATCAGTACCACCCTACAGCTGGCCAGGGTGAAATCAGTACCACCCTACAGCTGGCCAGGGTGAAATCAGTACCACTCTACAGCTGGCCAGGGTGAAATCAGTACCACTCTACAGCTGGCCAGGGTGAAATCAGTATAGACCAGTGATTGAACCGAAGACCTTCCAGGAATATCTGACTCAGTATCACACCAAGTCCTCATCCATGCCTTTGTTACCTCTAGACTTGACTATTCCAACACACTCCTGGCCGACCAGCCTCCAAAGTTCTAACCTACATAAACTTGAGGTCATCCAAAACTCTGCTGCCCATGTCCTAACACGCACCAAATCCTGTTCATCCATCACCCCTGTGCTCGCTGACCTGCATTGGCTCCCAGGTTTTAACCTTATTTCAAATCCCTCCATGGCCTCGCCCCTCCCTATCTCTGTAATCTCCTCCAGCCCCACAAACCCCTGAGATATCTGCACTCCTCTAATTCCGGCTTCTTGAGCATCTCTGATATTAATCACTCAAACATTGCTGGCTGTGCCTTCAGCTGCCAAGGCCCTAAGCTCTGGAATTGCCTCCCTAAACATCTCCACCTCTCTACCTCTCTTTCCTCCTTTTAAGCTGCTCCTTAAAACCTACCTCTTTGACCAAATTTTCTGCCCTAATTTCTCCTTATGTGGCTCGGAATCAACTTTTGTTTTATAACACTCCTGTGAAGCGCCTTGGGACGTTTTAATACGTTAAAGGCGCTATATAAATACAAGTTGTTGTATTGTCATACTGACCTATTACAGCCTTGGTCCAAACATGGACAAAAGAGCTGAAGTCCAGAGGTGAGGTGAGACTGACTGCCCTTGATATCAAGGCTGCATTTAACTGAGTGTGGCATCAAGGAGGTCCAGTAAAACTGAAGTTAATGGGAATCGGGGGGAAAACTCTCCACTGGCTGGAGTCATACTTAGCACAAGGGAAGCTGGTTGTGGTGGTTGGAGGTCAATCATCACAGCCCCAGGGCAGCGCTGCATGAGTTCCTCAGGGCAGTGGCCTAGGCCCAACCAATTTCAGCTGCTTCATCAATGACCTTCCCTCCATCATAAGGTCAGAAGTGAGGATGTTCGCTGATGACTGCACAGTGTTCAGTGCCATTCGCAATTCCTCAGATAATGAAGCAGTCCATGCCCACATGCAGCAAGACCTGGACGACGTTCAGGCTTGGGCTGATAAGTGGCAGGTAACATTCGCGCCACACAAGTGCCAGGCAATGACCATCTCCAACAAGCAAGCGTCTAATCACCGCCCCTTGACATTCAACGGCATTACCATCACCGAATCCCCCACCATCAATATCCTGGGGGTCACCATTGACCAACCACATAAAAGTACTGTGGCAACAAGAGCAGGTCAGAGGCTGGATATTCTGCAGCGAGTGTCTCACTTCATGACTCCCCAAAGCCTTTCCACCATCTACAAGGTACAAGTGAGGAGTATGATGGAATACTCTTCATTTGCCTGAATGAGTGCAGCTCCAGCAACACTCAAGAAGCTCGACACCATCCAAGACAAAGCAGCCCACTTGATTGGCACCCCATCCACCACCTTAAACATTCACTCTCCTCCATCACCGGCGTACCGTGGCTGCAGTGTGTACCATCTACAAGATGCACTGCAGCAACTCGCCAAGGCTTCTTTGGCAACACCTCCCAAACCCGCAACCTCTTCCACCTAGGACAAGGGCAGCAAGCGCATGGGAACAACCACCACCTCCAAGTTCCCCTCCAAGTCACACACCATCCTGACTTGGAAGTATATCGCCGTTCCTTCATCATCGCTGGGTCAAAATCCTGGAACTTCCTCCCTAACAACACTGTGGGGGTACCTTCACCACACGGACTGCAGCGATTCAAGAAGATGGCTCACCACCACCTTCTCAAGGGCAACTAGGGATGGGCAATAAATGCTGGCCTTGCTAGCGACGCCCAGATCCCATGAACAAATAAAACAAAAATGTCGGATCTCAGAGATCCATTTTCAACTTCTGCAGCAGTTCAGTATGCAATTTGTACATGGAGATTGCATGAGTGAGGGATAATTTAGATAGCCTATTCTAGTTAAATTATTCTTCATTCATTGATAGAAGTTTAACCTCCACATACACCTGCCAGCCAGCATGCCCTCCAATTCTGTACCTGAACTGGTGTTGCTTGGAGCTGCTTAATTTGTGTGTGTTTTATTACCGTTGTTGGCCTATCAATGCTGACTCATCTTATTGAGGAACTAGGGCTCTCTTATGACTCCATTGGCAAAGACAGTGGGATTGAATTTCCACTGAGGTTCTCCTAATCATTCCTGTTCTGTTACCTCATGGAGCACTGCAATTGATGTCAGTGCTCCTGAAGAAAAGAACACCTAGGTTTCCCTGCTGGAAAGTTAGACCTCAGCAGGAGTTGGTGGTTTCGGGAAGAGAAATTTGAGGTGAAAAAGAAAGTTTAAACAGGCTTAGCTTATGGTCTTCCATGAAGCAGAATGGGTAAAGATCACCTGACCAAGTGATAAAAGCTCTTGAACTGACAGTACCGCTAGATGATCATAGGCAATTTGTGAATAGCTAGGGAGACTACACCCACGGCATTTTTTTGTTTAATTTTTACAAAATGGTTCGAATGGTGAAACTTGTTCTTCAAAGGGCTACTCATAAAAATCATATTTTTCAGTTTTATCTTGAAGTTTCTAAAGTCAAGCATTTAGCTAAAGATCACCATAATTTCCTACTTTATTTTCAGTCCACCAACAACTTTACTGATGGTGAAAATTATGACCATTACTTTGTTCCCATGCTGATTTTTGGAATTTAGTGGTTCTTGAAGATAAAGATGCGTGAAATGGAAATGTTAGTTGCTGATAACAGCTGAGTCCCTGATTTTAGCGCTGTACTACTGGTGACCAAAAATAGATTGTCATTATGACTATACTGTTCTCCTAGTGAGCAGTTCTTTACACTCTTTATCTGCCTGAATAAGAGGTCAGGCAAATGCCAATGTCGTTTCTTTTTTTGTTTTCAAAGAAAAGATCAGTATAAAGGTAAGTTGAGAAGAAGCAGATACTGAATGAGACTGGGAGGAAGCGAGAGTGAGTAAGATACAGACAAAACCAACAAAGTTGTGGGAAAAATAGAATCCATTAGAACAGAACAGTTGGCAACAATGTACTGTCGTTCAGTAAGAGGAAAAGGAGCAGAATTTTAAATAAATGGAACTTGAAGCACCCATAAAAAGCACAACAGAGTCAGAAAGAATCATCATTTTTAGACTTTTTTGTCTTCCTTGCCAGCCTACTAGTTACACAAAAGACACATCTTGCACCACCCTTAGATCATTAACTTTGGGACCTCTGTCCATCCAGCCATCAAATCTGACATTTAAGTCTATATTTCACATCAACTTTGGAAGTCTTTTTCCTTCAGTAAAGTTGAACACCTTTGTGATTTATATCATGTACAGGAAACTCTTTTTTTTATCCGGGACCAGCGTGTTGCCGGTTTATCAAAATTTCCGGATGACGGAGAGGCTATCTACCGAGGCTATTTTTAACAAGAAAAATAAAAAAAATCAAGAAATGTGCAGTATACAGTAATTGGGTACTCACCTACAGAATGTTGTGTTAAATGGATGGTGGAAGATGCTTGATTAAGTACAGTACTGCCAGCTGAGGGTAATCCATAACTCTTTATAAGTTTTGTTTTACTGTTAAGTAATTAAACGACTGTACAGTACAGTACAGGTACACTATCCCTTATCCGAAAGCCTTGGGACCAGCTGAGTTTCGGTTTTCGGAATTTTTCGGATTTCAGAAGGTATTATAAGACTGGGAAATTTGTATTTAATATAAATTTTAAAAGTTCAGGCTACCTCTTGCGACTGTTCCGTGTCTCATTCCCCTTCCTGCTTCTCTGGAAAGCCGGATATCGGCTGACTCCTACTAAGCTGGCCCGCAAATCAGGTCGGGGTCGGGAGGGGGGGAGAAAAGAATATCGGACGGGCCGCGGTTCAGGGCGGGGGTTGGATCGGTGGGGGGGAAGAAAAGAATATCGGACGGGCCGCGGTGCAGTTCGGTTTGGGTCGGCGGGGGGGGAGAAAAGAATATCGGTCGGGGGTCGGGCCGGGGGGGGGGAGAAAAGAATATCGGACGGGCCACTGCAGCTATCGGACAGGCCGCTGTATTGTTGGGTTCACTCTCCCAGTACCTCCTTCACACTGCCCGGCTCGGCCTGCAATCTCCTACCCAGGAGGGAACTCTGTGACCCTCTGCCCTGCTCAGCGTAAGTCGTGCGCCACTCTGGCCATGTCGTGCGCACGACTTACGCTGAACGAAAAAACTTTCGGTTTTTAGAGGTTTTCGGTTTTCGGTTTTCGGAAGTTCGGATAAAGGATAGTCTACCTGTATAAAGTACTGTAGTTGACTATACACTTATTCCAAGTCAACTGGTTCATCAGGAATATCCATGTCAGCTGGGTCATCGGGATCATGCACTTCCACTGATTCAACTCTTTTGGAAGCTTTCCTAAACATGTCCCAGATGTCTGCTTGCTTAGTGGACTCTTGCCTTTTTTGTAGAAAGGTGGAATGCAGAATGTGGAGGTGCATAACTTCTTGGGCAGAATAGCAAGGATGCCTTTCAGCAAATTTGAGGAATGAAGCAAAATCTTCTGCAGCTTTAGCCCAAGAAATCATCTTCTCTTCAGAAATCTCATCCTCTTCACTTTCCATCTCACTTTCCTTTTCTTTCTTTGGATTCAAAACATTCTCCATTATTTCATCATCACTTAGCATATGCACAACAGCAACTTCTCCATCTGCATCAACCCACTGCTCAATATCACTTTCACTGAGGTGATGTAGAGGGTTTGCTGGGCCTACATTTTTCACCATGCCAGCCATTTCCATTATTGTACTCCTCTTGGGACAAACATTGAACCCATGAAATTCCTCCTCTGAAGAAGAACCTTCAGCAAACATTACAGAAGGCCACAACTTGCGCCAGGCTTGTCTCAAAGTGTGACCTTTCACCAAGCTCCAGGAACATGCAGCACATCTTTAAGATTATATTCCTTCTGAAATGCGTGAATATTGTCATCTTGGCTTATCAGTTTACGTAGGAAGTCTTTCTTGTAATGACACGAGATTTTGGATAACGCCCTGGTCCATGGGTTGTATGAGAGAAGTTACATTTGGTGGCAAATAAATGGTGAAAATATTTCCCGAAACCAACTCGGATTCATGCGGATGGGCTCTACAATTATCGAGCAATAAAATGCATTTGCTATCTTCAGGTTTCCCTATTCTACGGAAATGTTCCCTCACAGACGGAACAAAAATATGATGGAACCAATTCGAAAAGATTTCCTTATCCATCCAAGCATTTCTTTGAGCTTTGTACTCAACAGGTAAGTGCCTCACATTTTTAAATGCACGGGGATTTGTATACTTCCCAATGACAAGAAGTTTAACCCAGTGTGATCCAGCAGCGTTCGCACATGTTAGCACGGTTACACGATCTTTATTTTTCTTGTAACCTGAAGCATTAGCCTCACTAACCCCAGCAAACGTTGATTCTGGCAAAAACTTCCAAAATAAGCCAGTTTCATCGGCATTGTACAGCTGTGCTGGCAACAAATCATGTTGCTGCACAACCCGATGCACGTTAGCCATCCCTCGGAGAAAGCACACTTGTCAGTGAGCTCCATCTTTGTGTAGAAATCCTTCACTTTTTCGATTAACATGGATCCGGAAATCGGAACACCCTCTGAACGCTTAAGAGAAAACCACTCATAAAGCACGGTTTCCAGCTCTTCAAGCTTAGGCTTACGAAGCATACGCCGTTTCTCTACACCCTTGGATGTCTCCGAGCTTGAATAAAACTTGAGCAGCTTATCCTTCTGCGATTTGATGTCGTAGATTGTTGACGAACCGATTTTGAATTCATTCATAATGTTGATACGCTTCTCTCCCCTCTCTAGTCATTGGCATATGTCGATTTTCTGTTTTAAAGTTAACACCATGCTCTTCCTTTTGCTTGGACCAACTTTTGGGATTTTCATAATGCAATGCAATGACTACCAGCAGCGTGGGAGACACACAGTACCCCTGTAAAATGGCAGATCAGAAGAGACTACCGGCAGCGCGGGAGAGTCAGACTCCTGTTACAGGGGTTTTGAGGTGTTCCGACTCCTGACAGCACCAAGAAGCCGAGTAGTGGCAGTTTGGAGAACTACCCCCACTGACTAACTCGGCCACTGCGGGAGACTCGGACTCGGCAACATTGCCGGTTATTGAGGTGGTGTTTTCAGAGCGAGAATTTTGCCGGTTAATCGAGAATTCCGGATATTTAGGTGCTGTTTAAACGAGAGTTTCCTGTACTTGAAGCATGACCAGATGATATGACAGCCTTAATTAGAATTGTTTGTAAGGAACATAGGACAATTAGGAACCAGAGTAGGCCATTCAGCCCCTCGAGCCTGCTCCGCCATTCAATGAGATCATGGCTGATCTGCAACTCATCTCCATTTACCTGCCTTGATACCCTTACCTAATAAAAATCTTATTGAACTCAGTCTTGAAAGCTCCAATTGTCCCAGCATCCACGGCTTTTTGGGGAGAGAATGCCATATTTTCACTACCCTTTGTTTATAAAGTGCTTCCTGACTTCACTCAGGATTGGCCTAGCTCTAATTTTAAAATGATGTCCCCTCGATCTTGATAGCCCCACCAGAAGAAATAGTTTCCCTGTATCTACCTTATCGAATCCTTTTAACATTCTAAACACCTCAATCAGATCACCCTTCAATCTTCTAAACTCAAGGGAATACAAGCCAAGTTAATGCACCCTGTCCTCATAATTTAACCCTTTAAACCCCAGTATCATTCTGGTGAATCTGCACTGCAACCCCCTCTAAGACCAATATAGCCTTCCTGAGATGCAATGCCCAAAACTGAACACAGTACTCTAGATGGGATCTGACCAAGGCTCTGTACAACTGAAGCATAACTTCCTCCCCTTTGTATTTCAGCACCCATTTTGTATCAATTTTTTGCACTCTGATGCTTGTTTGTTCTTGCAAATCAAAAGCAGCTTTTGTCTGGCGCAGTATCTCTTATTGAGAAGGGGGTAAAAAAACAGTACTTCTGTTGGTCTAGTTTCACAGCCTGTTGTTGCACTGTACTGCAGAATGGATGAATTTTGGTTCTCCACAAAGTGAGCTCCTACTCACAGCTACCAAAGGTGTTGAGCAGAGGCAGGATAGCAAAAATTACTAGAGGAGTCACTGCAACTGTACAGTCATGTGCTTCTAATTGCTGGCTATAGAGCAGCATTGGCAGAGGATTGGAAGTCGGTCCACTGTCTTTCCAGACAGGGAAAGGAGCGGGAGAGGCTGGAGGCTGGGACTATGAACTGAACAGTGGGAATCTATAAAAACAGAACTTTCCAGTTTATTGCAGCTTAAAGACAATTTACATTAGCAAGAAAGCAGAAGAAGTTGGATGGGGTAATGTTATTCATTTATATTTAATATGCGTTGCAGTACTGCTGGGAATGGTTTTCGCTGCTTCAAATACAACTGACTGTAAATTAAACTGAATAGTTTCTCATAATTCATCACAACATGGAGGGAAGCAACAGTTTACCATTTACTGGGAACGTATTGAATATGACAATAAGATGGATTGACACCATTCCTGTAAGGGAGATGATAATCGGTAGAGTTGCTAAATGAAAATGGATTGCAGATGCATTGAAAGAACTGACTGCCTCAAAGGGCTATCAATTAGGCAAAATGCTTAAAGTGACACATTCTAAAGAAACACTTAAACACTTATTTTTAGTTTGATTCTTTAGAATATTTTTTCCATATCTGTGCCTGACTCATGGTATGGAGAATAATGGCTACCTAAGAGTGTTGGGGGTCTCTTGGAATTCAACTGATGTAACAGACCTGAAGAGCAATTACATAGAATTACACAGAATATACAGCACAGAAACAGGCCATTTGGCCTAATCGGTCTATGCCGGTGTTTAAGCTCCACTTGAGCCTCCTCCCACCCCTCTTCATCTAACCCTACCAACATATCCTTCTATTCCTTTCTCCCTTGTGCGTTTATCCAACTTCCCCTTAAATGCATCTATGATAATTGCCTCAACTACTCCTTCTAACCACTCTCTAGGTAACAAAGTTTCTCCTGAATTCCCTATTGGATTTATTAGTGACTATCTTATATTTATGGCTCCTAGTAAATAAAATGTCCTCCTTGCCAGTGATGCCCATATCCTGAGAATAAATAATTTTAAAAATCTTCAGGTAGAAGTCTTTGGCTGAACTGAATGGCTATGTATGTAATAAAGATAAGTTTAGGTTTTCTAAAATTCTTCCAGGCAGTGGCTTATATTTGATATAAAGCTACATCTATCTGTTTGTAAAATGATATGATTGATTGTAGCATCCCTTTGACCAATCTCATCTCAGAACTTCAACCAGTGAGATTTGAGAAGCTACTATCCTTTCACCCAAAGATATCCCAGGACCATATCTATCATGTCATTTTTGATTGATTTAAGTCACGAAACCAACAGTTATATGCTCCCCATTAACTCTTTCTGTGGCGTACAGCTGCCATGATAGCTTCCCATTGCCTCCACCCTACGCTCACCCATTGACTAGTACTGCTCTTGCTACCCTTCATGATTCCAAGCCACACTCCTATCACTCTCCAAACCTCTAGAAAAGTGAAGCAATATACGGAAAAAGAGAAAGTGTGTGTCAGAGGCATGAAGGAGAAAAGGGAGCTAATAATGGATAGTTAGAAGTAAAAGAGTGAGAACAAGAATCGGACAAGCAAATACAAAATATTAAGAAATTTGTGATCCTATGCGAAGAGAGAGCAAGAGAAGGAACAAGTTGATGGCAAAATTGAAGAGACTGATAACGAATTAGAAAGCGCACAGTTTTATTAATGTTTGTATTTTGAGTAGTGCTTTCGGAGATCCATAACTCTATTCACTACTTCTTCATTTACCTCGTCATCTCTCTGAATCTTTTCAGTCTTGTTGGTATCCTGCATTATTGGCATTTGCCCTTCACTTTGATTTATCAAATAGTAAAAAAATTACAACTGGTGTGCTGCCAATACTTTATCTTTTTACTGCAAATGACAACTTTTATTACAGTCGATTCAGAAACATAATGGGTAGCAGAGCTGCAAAGGTAAGAAGAAAAGCTTTATGAAGGTGGATTAAATTCTGTGTGGCACAAGGCAGAACAGAATGATGGGCTGGCAGACTGGTAGTAAACAGCTGAATTCAAGATTCTTAAAATCACAATTCAATTATAAAGTGTAATGCCTTTAATTAACCTGACTGTAATAAATATTTGATGAGGATGTATCTCAAAATATGTACACATTGGAGTTTCTCACTTAAGATTTGCTCTTAACAGGGACTAAAAAGGAGTTCAAAATAGACACTAGGAATGAAAATAGGTTTCTAGCGTATTTTACCAGTGTTCTCAATTCAGAATCCTATTCATGTTTGCTGGTTTCCAGCAGCATGTACTTGCCTTGTTCAGCCACACTGCTGCTTTTTTTCTAAGGTGAGAGGGTTGTGTTCTCCCAGGTTGACTAAGTAATATGTTGGGGGATACAAGTGTTCCAACTCAAAGCAGTTGGACATACAGGGTTTAAAGGTCCGATTCTATTGTAATTAACACACAAATTCTGAGGGGGGTTGACAGGGTAGATGCTGACAGGTTGTTTCCCCTGGATGGAGAGTCTAGAACTTGGGGGCATAGTCTCAGGATAAGGGGTCAGCCATTTAAGACTGAGATGAGGAGGAATTTCTTCACTCAGAGGGTTGTGAATCTTTGGATTCTCTACCCCAAATGGCTGTGGATGCTGAGTCATTGAGTGTATTCAAGGCTGAGATCAATAGATTTTTGGACTCTAGGGGAATCAAGGCATATGGGGATCGGGCGGGAAAGTGGGGTTGAGGTCGAAGATCTTTGGTGGCAAAAACAGGAAGGCAGATTATTATTTGAATGGCAATAGATTGGGAGAAGGGGAAGTGCAGAGAGACCTGGGTGTTCTTGTGCACCAGTCGCTGAAGGTAAGCATGCAGGTGGTTAAGAAGGCAAATGGAATGTTGGCCTTCGTAGCAAGAGGGTTCGAGTACAGGAACAAGGATGTCTTGCTACAGTTGTACAGGGCCTTGGTGAGACCGCACCTTGAGTATTGTGTGCAGTTTTGGTCGCCTTATCTGAGGAAGGACATTCTTGCCATGGAAGGAGTGCAGCGAAGATTCACCAGGCTGATACCTGGGATGGCAGGAATGACGTATGAGGAGAGATTGTGTCGATTGGGCTTATACTCACTGGAGTTTAGAAGATTGAGAGGGGATCTCATCGGAACCTATAAAATTCTGTCAGGCCTGGACAGACTAGATGCAGGAAGGATGTTCCCGATGGTCGGGGAGTCCAGAACCAGGGGTCATAGTCTAAGGATAAGGGGTAGGCCATTTAGGACTGAAATGAGGAGGAAGTTCTTCACCCAGAGAGTGGTGAATCTGTGGAATTCTCTGCCACAGAGGACGGTGGAGGCCAGTTCATTAAATATATTCAAGAAAGAGTTGGATATATTTCTTAAGGCTAAAGGGATCAAGGGATATGGGGAGAAGGCAGGGACAGGGAACTGAATTTGGATGATCAGCCATGATCTCATTGAATGGTGGAGCAGGCTCGAAGGGCCGAATGGCCTACTCCTGCTCCTATCTTCTATGTTTCTATGATCTTACTGAATGGCGGAGCAGGCTCGAAGGGCCGTTTGGCCTACTCCTGCTCCTAATTCTTATGTTCTTAACAGGGTTTTTGATGATCAGCTATGGATCACGTCAGTCCTGCCTCCTCGGCTTGGGAATAGAACAGAGGGACTAAAGGCAGTATGAGAAATGGAGAGACTGTGTCCCACTTATGCGCAACTTTGTTCTAGGCAAATTGGACGTGCATGCAATTCACTACTAAATATTACAGAAGGATAAATGGAACGGACCATGTCAATTGATTTCAAGACAGCATACTCGCTTAACTTTGAAAGCTTTCATTGTTTGTGAGGAGCACATATCCAAATGATCTATGTTTGCACTGTGTGCTTTGTTTGGTTCAGTTTGATGCTGTCTGCGAGAGCTCCTGTAACTTTTAACATTGTCCTGTTTGAACTTTACATAAGAATTTGTGAAAACATCACAGCTTATCTATTTATATACTTCATTATTAATTTCCAAGTGATAAGAAAGAAGTGATGGAACTGAATATAATGATATGCAGAATGGCAAACGTACCAAAATTAACATTTATATTTGTTTTCATAAAAACAATTCCAACTAAAGTGCTGTCGTGCTGATGGTTTAAAGGTTGATACTATGAGGGTAGAAAACATTTTTTTTGGCTAAATACATTGGGAGGTGAGCAAAGATGAAAGGGTAAGAGTTCTGATTCCATCATGCTGAACTTTTCACAGATTACGTTACTTATTTTAAGTCTTTCTCTCTGTTCCACCCAAGTCCATTTGACTTTGTCATCCCAGCTCTGAGGCCTTTGTATTATCCTTCCCTCCCTGCTGGCACTTTTTCTTGTCTCTGTGCATTGTTTGGTTTCTCTTTCTTCCTGACTTAGACTTAACAGTAATCTTCTTTTAATTTACAAAAACAAAACACACTGGGAACTTTGACTCAGCAAATGACATCTAAAAGGAATAGAAAACATCAGTACTGGATTCATGCCCATGATCCCTCACACGATGAGTTGTGAGAAGACTGGGATCGATACTCTAACAAGATACTCTATCACGGGCACCAGGAAAATCCTTAACCCTTCACCTTAACTTATTGTCGAGGAACCATCTGGGGTTTACCAGCCAGTTTATGCCTCGGAGTGAACGATGCCTAAATTAAGCTCCTCAAACAATCTTCTATCAACCAGTTCAGATTATGTTGACATTTATATGACAAACCTCCCATTAGGATTCACAAGCTACTTACTGAATCAATTAACCCTTTCTTACCATTACCAAAGAAGTCAGACAAGAAAGTCATGAGCTACAAATTGTTTATTAGCCTTAGAATCATAGTTAGCAGCAACACTTAAATATTGAGTGCGCAAATAATTAATAGATAGGGTTAATTGATTAAATAAAAAATAGGTTACAAAGGCAGTTCTATAATGTCATAGTTATTCAGCATTAACTGTTCGCTGATTATAAATTTACAGTTTAGATTGGTGAGATTAATTAAGGATTAGATTCATTAGAGAGCCAATGTGTTAACAGCATTAGTCAGTCAGTCTGTAGACTAGATAGAAGTCTATGGCCCAGAAATTCGGCTCTCCCCGGGTGAGTACGCACGGCGTACTCACCCGTAGGCCGAATGGAATTGCCGGTTTCCTGCATGCACTGCGCATGCGCGGGAAACCGGCACTTCCGATCCTCTGAACGAAGAGGTTCAGAGGTCGAACGCGCGCGCAGGGGAGGCTGCGCGTGCGCTTTGAACTTTGTTTTTTTTTGCAGGTTTTCACGTGAGGTTAAGCCTGCAGGATTTACACATTTAAAAAGCAGGCGTAAGGCCTGCTTTTTGCAAGGTAAGTGGTCAATTAACTAAAATTAAAACATTTTTTCCACAGGTTTATTATTTTGAAATACTTTAAAGCAAGGTAAGTTTATTTTTAGCCCCGTTATAATATAAAATTATTTTTTTCAAAAATTTAAATTATTGTTTAAAATAGTTATTTAATGTAATTTATAGTTTATTTAAAAAGTGTGATTTAAAAAAAAAAAAAATTATTTGAAGGTTTACTGCTATTTTGGGCCCGTAGTATTTATAAGTTTTGACAGGTCTACCTGTCAATCTTATGAATGGGCTTTTCCCTCCTCCGATTGGCTGCCCATGGCTCACGTGATCCCAGGGGACGCATCGCACTAACTACGCCCCTGGGACACGCAAGCACAGCGCGCCGGCAACTGGGCCAGGCCCCGGAGCGGAATTCCACGGGGCCCTACAGCTCAACTGCCGGCGCGCAAGGTAAGTGCAGGTCGGGGGCTTACACCCGCGGGAAGCCCCCGACCCGAATTTCTGGGCCCATGCTATCTATTCCTGCTGAATCCTCTGCTCCTGGGTAAATTCACCTTCCCCGCTGGTAGCTGTACCTGGACTAGCTGACCTCCTTTACCCGTCTTGGTCTCAGGGAAACTTGTACATCAAGGTGACTCACTTACATCTACCCGTACCTGGCTGGTAAAGCTATACAATCTTAATTTCTGTAACTTTTTTTCTCTGTTGGAGATGAGCTTCCTATTTTAGAGACACTCTTCTCCATATACTAGACAAAGAACTCCTACAGCTTCTACTACAAAGACTACTAAAAGAACTTGAACTGAACTAAGAGCTAAGGATAAGACTGAGAACTGAAGACTGAACTTTAGTACTGAATTTTGCCGGCGCTCAGAGTGCGGGTTTGGAGGTGGGTCTGCTGTCAAAATCAAAAAGATTGACAGTGGGCCGATATCCTGCTCTGAACTCGCCTCCTTGTCAGTTTCCCAAATGCCATTTCTGCCTGCGCCTTGCAGACTTGGCACTAAGCGGCAGGTTATTCAATTGTGCTCATTAGGAGGGAGTTTAAAGTAACTAAATCCCCATTTTCCGAGCGCCAAAGCATTTGGCCAAGTTTTCCATGAGGTTCCCATCGCTCGGGGATCACGCCAGGTAAATAAGTCGGGTTCCGAACAACTCTCCATTTCTTTCAATAGGTGACAGCTGCAAAAGTGGTTTAAAACCTGCCATTTTACAGCTGGTCACTTTCCAAACTCAGAAGCTTCAGCCTTCAGTATTTAGAACCCACTTTTGAGCTTTATGTCACTTTTGAAGTGTTTGGAGTAATCTCTCTATCCATTGTCACCTCCTTGGAACAACCTATCTCAACATTGACAGATTGCTTCTGTCATCTCAACCTCACCTGTGATCTATTCCATCAGCATCGGTGCCCTTGAAAAAATCTCACCTTGGTCCTCAGAATCCCAAAACGATCAGTCCCAACACCAGCATCACCGGGCACACCAGCAGCACCAACATCCACACCAAACTTCTCCGCAATCAATTGATGCTGCACTGGACACAGGGCATCATCACCCGTGAACATTGCTGCCCGGAACGCCAGCGATGGCCTCACCATGTCCAGATTAGCTGCCATATGATGCACCACCCCACACCAGCACCATACAGCATCCCTACAATGTCCAAGCCATTCCTTTCACAATCATCACCATTGCGGGGGGGCGGGGGGTGACATTATGTCTCACCATTCACTGCAACTCACTAAGTCACTTCCAAAGATGCACACGAATCTGTCCAAGAAGGCAAAGTGGTGATGATATGGATTTCAATACTTGGCAACACATTAAAAGAAAGTTTACACAACCAAAGGCTAAAACACCCAAGTGCCTCCCCTTGTGTGTTGTTGTTGTTATGATTGGACTAGGATGAGGGTGAGTGTGAGGGGTGGCTAGTGAGATGGGGAAGTGATAATAGTATAGATAGAGAGGGATGGATGGAGTTGCAAGGTAAGTTGGTGTGAGTAAGGATGTGCAGGAGCAGGGTAGGGAAGGCAGAGTGATGGGGATGTGATGAGTGGCACAGGAGGATGAGGTTGAGTGTGGCTTTGCAGTAATGTTTCATGATCTACTGTGATCATTGAAAAGTTTGCACCATTGTAGCCTGATCCTCCTCACAATATCCCTGTTCGTGTCCCTGTTTGTGTCCTCCTGTGCAGTGTACAACTAGGTTGCGTTGATCTCCTGGGGAGGTCTCTGCCACCCATTGGAAGGGAAGAGGACCTCCCTGTGTGCTGTGACTCCCTCCATAAGCATATGGAGGGAGTCATGGGAGTGCCTGGGTGCAGCCGTGCACCTCTGTGCAGTGGTTGTCAGTGTTTGCAGCACCTCAATGCTGCAGAACAGTGACAGCGACAGCACAACTGCCGAAATAAATGTGGACATGGCCCCTTTAAGGGACCTGCATCATATGACATCATCAGATCCGCCTCCTTTTAATTGGCCGGGAACCTCGCAGGGCAGGTTTAACAAGCCCCATCAGGAAAATCACTCAGAAGAGGTGGGAAGAAGACGGGTGTGGAGTTTGCAGCTGCTGTCTGCTCCAGCCGCACCGAACTTGCCACGGCTTGCGAAATTACGGCCTTAGTGTCAAAAACGTCATCATATACGTCCTTAATTTTCAAAGAAACCTCTTTAATTCTATTGACAAATCTGAGTGACACCTGGTGGAATAGTTTAGCTCTTCTGATGCCAATTGTTTCACACAACCCTGTTGGTACTGTTAATGAACTCCAAATCAATGAAGCACCAGCACCTAGACATCCCAGGTCCCCTGTTTACTCGCTAGCTCCTCAGGTCTTTGCTGACAAAGGCATTCGCAATCGCTCCAGAAAAGGCAGGACATTTATGGGCCTGCTGGTCTTAATGGCTTGTTGTCTATGCCTGGCAAGGAAGGTTTTGCTTATATTTTAGCATTCACTGTTGAATTAGCATTAACCTTTTCCTTTCCAAGCATTCAGTTTGACTTGCATTTATATGGCGTCTTTCACAATCTCTGAATATCCCAAAGCTCTTTCAAACCAATTAAATACGTTTGAAGTGTAGTCATTATTGTAATGTAGGAAACGCGGCAGCCAAATTGTGCACAGAAAACTCCCACAAACACCAATGAGATAATGACCAGATAATCTGTTTTGAAGACACATTTAACATAGAAACATGTTTGTGGGATCTTGCTGTGTGCAGTTTACTTATGTAACAACAGTGACTACAATGGTAATTCATGGATATAAAGTACTTTGGGGGCATCCTGGCTCTCTTTCTGTCTTTATCTCTGTCTACCTGTCTTTATCTCTGTCTACCTAACTCCTTTTCTCTCTCGCTCGCTCTCTCTCTCATACAGTAATACACAGCAACATCAAATCCTATACATTTTATTACACAACTACATTGTGACACCCAAACTGCCACAAAAGAACAGTAAAGCTGTTATATAGCACAAAATCATGTGTCTCGGAACAATTCTCGAAGAATGAATGATTTCATAGTTCATTGTCGTTATGTATGCTAACATGGAAATCATTTTGCAGATTGCATGGTTCCACAAAAAGCCAGGAGGTTTTCTGGAATTTTTAAAACTTTATTTCTTTTGTAATTAGCTAGCAGTCAGCCATTTCTGTCTCCTAAACCGTTTTATGGTGGTCATGTTCAGTTTAAAACTTCTAAGGAAGACACTTGAGGGAGAAGGGAAATGTAGAGGGAAGAACTTATGAAAAGTGAAAATGGCAATCTCCAGAAGGCTGGAATAAGCTTAAAATCCAAGATAACTGAAGACCTTTGGATGGTGGGTTGGCTGCAGTGAAGCACTAACAGGCCGTGCCATGGAGTGGGAGGCTGTAGCTTTCATTATTCCACTGCACTCAGTTTCCAATCTGTGCCATACTGAGCTGTGGTTATCATTTCTTTGTGCAAGTGAGAGTGAAGATCAAATGGGTGGGTGTCATCATGGGATGACTGTCGTTTCCTGGCTGGCCCCCAAGAGGATTTTTCTGGAGGTCTGAAAGCAGCTCCTGCTTGTTATCAGGGGCAGAAATGCCAAATTCAAACAGGAAGGAAATTGCCTCTTTTGCTAAGTAGTTGGGAGGATGCAGTGCACTGGAATCCTTTCCCCCTCCGCTTACCCCTTTTAATATTGATGGGGTCCATGATTCTATCCAATCAGCAGATGTTTCAATTGAGCCATTTAATGTTTTAAAGTCCTGTATAACAAATTTGCCCTTGAGCAGGTAATATAGCTTGTCTAGCTGGGGGAGAGGACGGGGTTAAGAAATAATCACCAATTGAGGCAGTGCAAAGGTTAAAGAAATAGTCAAACGATGCATTTTTGTACAGGAAACTTTGTGCTATCCGGCACCGACGGGACCGAGCTGTTGCCGTTCCCTCAAAACTGCCGGACACACCAGCGCTAATGTTGAAGCATACGGAGCTTTTCATCTCCGTATCTGACAACAAGCACTGTTGCTTAGCAACAGCTTCTAAACAGTCGGCCCGTACCTTGGAAGCGTCTCTGTAGCTTAGCAACAGCTTCAGAGAGACTTTCCAGAGCCTGACTGTTGAAAAAAAAAGCCACGAGAAGAAAAAAAAACGAACAAAACGGCTCCTGATTTTTGCCGGTGGCTCGAGCTTGCCGGACACTTAGCCTCCGGATAACACAAAGTTTCCTGTAATGTGTTCAGATAGGTAGAGGAGATTTTGTCTGAATTAATAAAAGACCCACCAAGAGTGTTCTCTTTGGATCCCTGATTAACCTTACATTCCGACAAACAAGACCCACATCTCTTGTTTTGGGAATTACAAGTCACCCAAAGGGTTATTGTCAGCTTTATTTCCTATTTGATTTAGTTGAACTGATCTCAGTATTTGAAAGGCTGAAAGATGTGATAGTCGCCAAAATGACTACATCAAAGGAGAATCACCAGAAAGGCAAAGGGCTATTTGTACCAAGTCAGGTGGACATTTATAATGAACTGTGCTAATTATAGACAGAAATCAAAATGACTGATTTAAGATCAGTCAATTTGAACAAATGTGATCAAAGGGAAATCGCTACAGAATAATAAGACCTCTGCATTTAATTGCAACTAAAGTGCTAATTGGATTGCAAGCCACCTTCATGTGTTTTTTCCCCAATTAGTCCTTCATCCCCAGCTATCTCCTCATCAGAAATGATTATGGATTCTCAAGGTTCCTGTGCCAGCAGCTTTGATGTTTCCTACCTGTGACAGACTCAAAAGCAAAGAGACGGATGAGCCTGTACTGTGGCTAGATTATTGATATAATAATTGCCATTCATTAGGAGCTGATGGGTAAGGTATGGTCATTTGGCAGCACTGATAACCTTTCATGTCATTAGACAAGATTTTGTCTGTATTTATTCAGGTTCTGCACAGCAAAGTCACTTAGCTGTCACAATATGAATATATTGAAATTTACACATAGCTTAGGGAATCTGTTGGTTTAATTGTGCATTAAAAACACCGGTTCTGAAAAATCCACGATGCATTTCTTGCTGTAACCATGATGCATTAGAACTTGTGTTTACTGGCCCTGCATGCCCCAACTCGTTGCAGTCCTCAGGGACAAAGGTATTTACCTAAAGTGGCTGCTGCCCACAACATTTGGGGCACATCTGGGCCTTTGTTTGGTGGGGGTCGGGGTGGGGGTGGGGGGAGCTGGAAATTGCAGCATTGGCAAGTGTTTGATGTAGAGCCAGCAGAGGAAAGAGGAGGATGTGCGGGTTAGGATGATTGGCTATGATAAATTGACCCTTAGTGTTAGGGGGATTAAATACGTGGGGTTACGGGGATAGGGTGGGATATGTGTTGGTGTAGGGGTTACGGGGATCGGGTGGGATATGTGTCGGTGCAGGCTCGATGGGCCGAAATGGCCTCTATCTGCACTGTGGGGTCTCTGTGATTCTGTGACTTTGGCCCTTTTTCTTTTACAAAGGCGATTTTCATTACAGCAGCGGGACTGGCAGGGATTCTGGTGGGT
Source organism: Somniosus microcephalus (assembly GCF_052327205.1). Classification (NCBI taxonomy): domain Eukaryota; kingdom Metazoa; phylum Chordata; class Chondrichthyes; order Squaliformes; family Somniosidae; genus Somniosus; species Somniosus microcephalus. The sequence goes on from NC_140987.1 coordinate 173,629,477, forward strand.
AACATCATCCTGCCAGTCCCATCTCCACCCATGATGTTACTTTTAAAGGAGCTCGATATAGGAACCATAGGAGTCAAGTTCAGATTCACCTTATTGTACTGCCGATGTTGAAATGACAATTTACCATAAATTGGCTACCACAATCGTCACCTTGCCAAAGCTTAGAATAATGAACAAATTGACAGGGTAATGCAGTAGTATGTAAATAATAGATTTACTTCATGAATCCTTTCTGGTTGCCCCCATTGCTAGCGTGCCAACTATGCACAGTGAAGTTGTTTACTGGTATTTTATGCAACTGCATGGAAACAGAGTCTCAGACAGATATTCGTCATGAGTACAATCCATCATGGGAAAAAGAGTATGCAATTCTTCAACTAATGTGTTGGCATTGAAAAAGTGAACTGACGTGTACACCCGCTCAACATGATCAATGTTTACAGATTCATGAAGTAGAATTGAAATCCATTCAACTATTCTGATGTTGCTGTTACATTTTTCAAATGCATTCCCTGCTAGCACATCACATCACTGAGCAATTGAATTGTTTGATAGGGGAAAATCCTTTGAAAATTTTCCAAAACATTTTATTGTTCTGGCAATAGTGTGAAAGCAGCTTCTATTATGCATTCTTTCATCATCTGAGTTTGAGAATGGAGCCATTTTTCGACCAATAACCCAAGTCACTTGTAATGTAGCCTCAGTCGTGGGCCATTTCATAAGTGTTTTGCTATGCATGTACAGTAGCTTGCATGCAAGTTATATTCTGCTTACAAAGCAGTGAGCATTTTAGATTCTTTCGTTTCATAGTGCCTCTTCACATTCAAACTTGTTACTAGAGAAACAGTTTCATTCCAAATAAATGATGGTTTGTTGTTTGGTCAACCAGGGAGGATGCAAAATAAAGTCAAAAATCCACTCAACTTTGAACATAATTTTCTAAATCTACTTTTTTCCTCTTTGCGTCCGTTTTCTCACTTTAATGAAACATTGTTCTGAGTACAGGCTGCAATAGCAACAGTGAACTAATTTTACTGCGTTAAGTAGTCACGGTGAATGAACTGCAACTCCCTTTCATCCATCTGTTGTAGTATTCTTAACTTGGAGCATTCTAAGATGGATGGTTTAATCACCAAAAAAGGCCCTGCTGTTTAATTCTCCCTTTGTGGACACACTTAATGCCATGGAACCCCATAATAATTGATGCATCCGACCTTCTAGTGTTAGCGTCTCTTCCCCCGCACATCCCCCCCCATCCCCCTGTGGTCCTGCATATTTCTTTCTTTTTGGAATGCTTTTATAATTTGCCACATTTCTTTCCTTTTATTAACATATTACCTGAGTTGCACTTCATAATTTCTCTTGCTCTCCACCATGACTTCAATCCTGTCCCACTGCATAGTTTATAAATTGTCACATTGCTTCTGAGAGTGGTGACTAAATTCATGCCTCATGTATTTCAGATGAAATGGCTTTGAGACATTTTGCCATTCGAGTACCCCCAATGTAAATAACTCAACATACAACTACAGGAGATAAGGAGTAGTAATATTCCAATTTGATATCACGCCAGTGAAATGTCATTGTGAGATTACACAAGCTCACAGTGAAATTGCAAGTCCAGTAAAATTACAGATAAAAATAATGAGGCATATGATTATAGATGGAAAATCGACAGTAGCACAGCACTAAATTTCAGGGGAGGAGTCAATAAGGAAAATATCCAGGGAGTAGCCAATGACATCCATGGCAAGGTCATGGGATACTGCCTGCATCCAGAAGAGGTTCTAAAGTGAACAGGTCACTTACATGACATTGTTATTTCTAAAGGCTACAATTTAACAGTTGGAGAGCTCACAGCCAGGAAGACTCTGAAGAGACAAATAAAGAAAGAAAACCTGGGAAAGAGGCACACTTAGCCATCCCCAATGGCCTATTAATATTCAGGGGTGTTGTGAGTGAGCAGTACAGTAGGATTACACTAAATGGCTCAGGTGGAGAAAAACATTGGCATAGACTTGATGGGCTGTAATATTCTATGGGTCAATTTTAATCCACTCCGCCCCGCGGGAATGGGACAGGGACTAAAATCGAGGGATTTGACTTATTGCCCCGTTCTGTGCTGGCCACCATTTTAACTGCTCCTTTCATTTAGGTGGCTGAGACTCGTGGAAACAGTTATATGCCTCATAAATGCATGCAAATCGGGGGGGGGGGGCAATAATGTGATTAGGACCTGTAATGATATCAGCAAATAGTGATGTTATTTGCCTGTTTGATTATGATGCCTTATCAGCATGTTTGCATGTATTGATTACTTATGTCTGACCAGCAGAGGTCATGTGAGAGACAAGCAGTTTTAGTTTCAGTTTCGTTCTAGATGCATCACTAGCATGATGTCTCCTGTAAATGCTGTTAACCAGAGTTGAACAGACTTTAGATTAAAAGACATTCTCTTTCATAAATGTCTCATCATTGAACCCACAAAGAAATCAATACATAGTGTCAGAAGTGATTGAAAGAGATGAAGAGGAAAAAATCTGAAGTTAAATCAGCTCTCCACAAATTAGCAAGCCAAAAGAGAACATCGTTGCTTACCATTGGAGAATAGCTAACGAAGTGAAAAATGGAAGGTTTACACCCACCGGCGACGCTTCAGTTGACAGGTAATGTGGCTGAAAATTGGAGGAGGTTCAAACAACGTGTGGGGTTGTATTTAGCGGCAATCGGAGCTGACGAGAAAAGTAATAAAAGGAAATCGTCACTGTTCTTACATGTCGTGGGTGATGAAGCGCTGGAGGTGTATAATAACTTCACATTCGCTGCTGATGGAGACAAAATGAAGTTAGATAAAATAATGGAACAGTTTGAGGCCTACTGCATACCTAAACGTAACGTGACGTTTGAGAGGCACAGATTTTTCACATGTGTACAGAAAACGGGTGAGACTATTGATCAGTATGTGACTGAACTGAGAAACAGAAGCAAATCGTGTGAATTTGGGGGACTGACAGACTCGCTGATAAAAGACAGACTGGTGTGTGGTATTCCGGATAATGGTCTAAGGGAAAGACTGCTAAGAGAGCAAGATCTAGACCTGAGAAAAGCCATAGCACTGTGTAGGGCTACAGAGACTGTGAAGTTGCAGGCAAAGGAGCTGTTCAGTGACAGTAGCTGCAACGTGGATGCAGTGAGAATGAAGGGACACAAACCGTTTAACAAAAAGAGCGCCAATGTGAAAAAAGAGGCGTGGCCAGCGAACAAAAATGAAAGGGGCAATCGAAAGTCATGTGGTCGATGCGGTATACAGCATCCACCAAAAAAGTGTCCAGCATATGGTAAAACATGCAATAGTTGCAACAAAAACAACCATTATGCCCGTTGCTGTAAGAACCAAGCGCAACAAAGCAAGGTCCATACAGTAGATGAAAGCGAGATAGAGGAGTTCTATGTAGATGTTGTGTCTGAAAACAAAGAAGAAAAAAGAGACTGCATGTTGACACTAAAAGTGAATGATATACACATTCCATTTAAATTGGATACTGGAGCACAAGTTAATGTGATATCAGAGACTGATTTTAAGAAAATTAGACACAGACCAAAGATACATGGAATCAAAGTGAAAGTGACAGGATACTCAGGTACTGAAATACCAGTGAAAGGAAGATGCATTGTCAAAGTGACACACAAGGACAGAGAGCACACGTTAGCATTAATCGTGGTGCCAAAGGATGTGCAAGCCATACTAGGTTTAAAAGCCTGTGAGAGACTGTACCTGGTAAAGAGAGTCCTCGTTGTGGAAAGCGAAGGAGAGACAGTCTATGATGAACTCATGAAAGAGTACAACGACCTATTTAAGGGTCTAGGCTGCATTCCAGGAGAACACACGATCAGAGTAGATAAAAGTATGACACCGGTCATACATCCATGCAGAAAAGTTCCGTTTGCTCTTCAAAAGCAACTGAAGGCAGAGTTGGACAGGATGGAAAGCCTGAACGTGATTCAGAAGATAGATGAGCCAACTGAGTGGGTGAGTTCCCTCGTCGTAGTGGACAAAAAGAATGGAAAGCTCAGAATTTGCCTGGATCCAAGAGATCTAAACACAGCAATAAAGAGAGAGCACTTCAAGCTTCCTACACGTGAGGAAATCATGGCACAGTTTGCAAATGCAAAGTATTTCAGCAAGTTAGATGCATCATCAGGATTTTGGCAGATGAAATTGGACGAAGCAAGTTCAAGACTCTGCACGTTCAACAGTCCATTTGGCAGATACAGATTCCTAAGGTTACCATTTGGCATTGCCTCAGCTCCTGAAGTGCATCACAAAACTATCCATATGATCTATGAGCACCTGGAGGGAGTTGATACATCAATGAATGACATCATAGTATGGGGAACCACGAGAACTGAGCATGACGAGAGACTGAAAAAAGTGCTGGAAGCAACAAGGAAAACAAACCTGAAGCTGAATAGAGAGAAATGCCAGCTCGGGGTGACAGAACTGACATTCGTGGGAGATATCCTTAGTAGTGAGGGCATCAGACCAGATCCCAGAAAGGTGTCCGCCATTGAGAATATGCCAAAGCCACAATGCAAAAAAGACGTGCAGAGGTTTAATGGAATGATCAACTACATGGGTAAATTCATATCCAACCTCTCAGAAAAGATGGCGCCACTGAGAAGACTAACTGAAAAGAACATAGAATGGGAATGGAATCATGAGCATGAGAAGTCATGGAGCGATCTAAAGAAACTGCTCACAGAGGAACCAGTTCTGAGGTTTTATGACCCAGCGAGACCCATCAAGATATCATCAGATGCATCACAGAGTGGGCTCGGTGCCGTTCTTCTGCAACAATATGACTACTGGCAACCTATTGCATATGCATCGCGCTCAATGACAGACGCGGAGACGCAATATGCTCAAATAGAAAAGGAGCTGCTCAGCATCACATACGCCTGTGAAAGATTTCACCAGTTTGTGGCAGGACAAGCAATCAGTGTAGAGACTGACCATAAGCCCTTGATTGCATTGTTCCAAAAGCCACTAAATAGCTGTCCGCTTAGAATACAAAGAATGATGATCAGGCTGCAACGCTATACACTGAATGTTGCGTACACACCGGGTAAACTGATGTATACAGCAGACACGTTGTCCAGAGCTGTTGACCCAAGTGAGCCCGCAAACACCACAATGGATGAAAAAGTGAACGCCTACGTGGACATGATCACAAGTGCACTGCCCATAGCAGATGCAAAAATGGAGCTCATAAAGACTGAGACAAACAAAGATGAAACAATGAGACGACTGAGGAAAAGCATCTTGGATGGATGGCCCAACAGTGGTCGAAGACATCATCTACAAAGGAAGTAAAATAGTTATCCCAAAGAGTCTGAGAAAAGAGATGTTAAAAAAGATCCATGGAGGACATCTGGGAATCGAAAAGTGTAAGAAAAGAGCACGAGAGGTGATGTACTGGCCACGAATCAACCAAGATGTGACAAATGAGGTGTCAAACTGCACAATATGCCTGAAATATTGAGCAAGCAATCCGGTAGAACCACTAAAGCCACACCCAGCACCAGACAGACCTTACCAGAAGGTAGGCGCTGACCTATTCGTATGTCAAGGGAAGGACTATCTTGTAGTCACAGACTATTACTCCCTGTATCCAGAGGTTTGTAGACTGTGCACCACCACTGCAGATGCTGTGATAACATGTATGAAAGCCATATTCTCCAGACATGGCATGGCAAGCGAGGTCTTCACAGACAACGGACCCCAGTTTTATAATGCAAGTTTCCGACACTTTGCCAAAGAGTGGGACTTTGTCCACACAACGTCAAGTCCTCACTTTCCACAGTCCAATGGTCTAGTGGAAAAATCGGTCCAGACAGTGAAAAGACTGATGTACAAGGCAAAAGACAGTGGAACTGACTTCTACCAGAGCATGCTTGTATACCGCACAACGCCGCTCGAGTGTGGTATGTCACCAGCCCAACTCCTGATGGGACGTCGGCTAAGGTCAAACCTACCCATCCCGGAGAACCTCCTGAAATCAAAAGAGGGGGAGAAAGTGAGGAAGTTCAAAGAACAACAGAAAGAAAAGCAAAAGTACTACTATGACAGAGGAACACAAAACCTACCTGAACTCCACACTGGTGACCAAGTAAGGTTCAAAGACAAAACAAACACATGGACTCAGAAGGGAACTGTCCTGAGTGAAGTTCAACCAAGATCATACACCATTCAGACAGATGAGGGTGCGTTCTGAGAAGAAATCGTCGAGATCTTCTCATGGGACCAGCCACAGCAGGTCAAGAGACTGATACTGTTGAACAACCTGATCACACAGCTGAGAAACCATCATCTGAGGCAACAACTCAGATTCAAGGACAATCAATCAGAAAATCCTCAAGACACGTGAAGCCTCCTGAGAGACTCATTGAGCAAATTTAAGGACTATTGTTATAGAAGGAAGTAATGTTATCTTATTCTTTCTTCAAGTTCTAGTGTATTGACATATTTCAGGTGAACACACAAAGCAAGGTTAAAAAACCTTGATCATGATGATGATGATAATGTAAGTTCATTAAGTGTTACAGTTAAAATGCAGATTAATACAAAGAAAACATGTTGTTAGTTAAAAGTAAAATACTTTTGTTTTAAGAAAAGGAGATGTAATGATATCAGCAAATAGTGATGTTATTTGCCTGTTTGATTATGATGCCTTATCAGCATGTTTGCATGTATTGATTACTTATGTCTGACCAGCAGAGGTCATGTGAGAGACAAGCAGTTTTAGTTTCAGTTTCGTTCTAGATGCATCACTAGCATGATGTCTCCTGTAAATGCTGTTAACCAGAGTTGAACAGACTTTAGATTAAAAGACATTCTCTTTCATAAATGTCTCGTCATTGAACCCACAAAGAAATCAATACATGACCCCCACATGATTCTAGCTGGGTGGGACAGGAGCCCCACCCAGCGGCCAACCCGCTAAGTAAAACTTTGCAAGATTGACTTTGGGCACTGACTGTTAAGGGGAACTCCGATTACAGTATATGGATCTGTGTACTGTTATGCTTAGTGGATTTCCAAGGGATCGTAATGCCACTAACACGACCCCATCTGTAATCATTTAACTCTGAACAGGAAAACCCTGATCTGTATGGTACAGGTACTCACTGGATAAACTCATTAAGCTGTTGCTTGACACTCTTTGTTCTTGATTAAAAGCGTTAATCAACAAGCACATTGGATCTTCCTATTTTGGTCCTGTGTTGCATGTTGCACTGCATTTTGACACTTTTAAGAAGTTGAAAGTTATGGAGAATTGCAGCGTCAAGACATGCTGTGCTGCTCTCTTTATCACTTGGCTGGGTCCAGAGCAGTTGCTAAAGGCATGGGAAAAGATTACTTGTCTGCTCTGAGACTGGGAAATGATGGGATGACTTAGAGATCGAGAAGGGGGGAAAAAATGAATTGCTTCATATTTGTAGTTATATAAATAAAGAGTGCTGAAGTGTGGACAAAGGCACTTCGAAGCAAGGTGACTCATTCTTGCAGTTATTACCGCAACACTGTTTTCACATCAGCAGTCATGTTAATCGCACATTATTACAGTTTAACTGATTACAGTTGAAGAAAACATTGATTTTTTTTTGTTGATTATGTTTTTCTGGAAAAAGCATCATGCATCAATATTGTGTATTTTGTTTTATTCTTCTCTCTCTGGAAAATTCAGTAGAAAGAATTTCTACCAGACCGTGGAAAGCAACCCTGGTCTTAACCAAACAAATTGAGGTACATTCCCACAAGGGAGAACGGGAGGGCTACCAAAGCCAGAGCTCCCTGGATGACAAAGGAGTTAGCGAGTAGAACGAAGCAGAAAAAGGGGGCGTATGACGGATGTCAGCTTGATAATACAAGGGAGATTCAGGCTGAATATAAAAAGTACAGAGGACAAATGAAAGAAGAAATAAGAGGGGCAAAGAGACAGTATGAGCATAGATTGGCAGCTAACATAAAAGGGAATCCAAAGGTCTTCTATAGACATATTAAGAATAAAAGGGTGGGGCCAATTAGGGAACAAAATGGAGAACTATTGGTGGAGGTAGAAGGCATGGCTGAGATACTAAATGAGTACTTTTCATTGGTGTTTACCAAGGAAGAGGACTTTGCCGAGGTTAAAACGAGGAGGTTGCCAGGATACTGGACGAGATAAAAATAGATAGAGGAGGTGCTAGGAAGGCTGGCAGTACTTAAAGTAGATAAGTCACCAGGACCAGATGGGTGCATCCTAGGTTGCTGAGGGAAGTAAGGGTAAAAATTGTAGAGGTGCTGGTAACAATTTTCCAATCCTCCTTAGATACAGGAATGGTGCCAAAGAATTGGATGATTGCAAATGTTACACCCTTGTTCAAAAAAGGGGAGAAGGATAAACCTGGCAATTACAGGCCAGTCAGTTTAACGTCGGTTGTGGGGAAGCTTTTAGAAACAATAATCCGAGAAAAAATTAACAGCTACTTGGACAAACGTGGACTAATAAAGGAGAACGAGCACAGATGCATTATGGGAAAATTTTGTTTTACTAACTTGATTGAGATTTTTGATGAGGTAACAGAGAGGGTGGATGTGGGCAGTGCAGTTGATGTTGTGTATATGGACTTTCAAAAAGTAGTTTGATAAAGTACCACATACAGGAAACTTTGTGCTATCCGGAGGTGAGCTATCCGGCAATCTGGAGCCACCGGCAAAAATCAGCAGCCGTTTTTTATTCTTTTTGTTTGTTTTTTTTGCTTTGTTTGAACAGTCAAGCTGTGCAAGGTCTGTAGCTATAGCAACAGCTTCAGCTACAGAGCTTGCAGGCCACACCCGAGTGTTTAGAAGCTGTTGCTAAGCAACAGTGTTTGTTGTCAAATACGGAGATAAGAATCTCCGTATCTCTCAACATTAACTCTGGAGAGTACGGCAGTTTTGAGGCAACAGCAGCAGCTCGGTCCCGTGGGTGCCGGATAGCACAAAGTTTCCTGTACTAGGCTTGTTAGTAAAAATGAAGCCCATGGGATAAAAGGGGCAGTAGCAGCATGGATACAAAATTGGCTAAGGGACGAAAACAGAGTTGTGGTCAATGTTCCCGCTAAGCTGCATGGCCGCGCAGCGGTCTGGCGGTCCTGTGCTGGCCATTCATCAGCATTTACAGGGAAGAAACCGTGCATGGGTGAAAATTTGAATGGTCAGAGCACCCAGTTAAAGGGACCGTGTATGGGGAAAAAAATTTAGAGGGAACTTTGGTTGTGGTGAATGGCTGTTTTTCAGATTGGAGGAAGGTGTACAGTGGAGTTCCCCAAGGTTCAGTACTAGGACCACTACTGTTTTTGATATACATTAATGACTTGGATTTGGGGGTACTGGGCACAATTTCAAAATTTGCAGATGACATGAAACTTGGCAGTGTAGTAAACACTGAGGAAGTTAGTAATAGACGTGGAATGGGTGGACACATGGCAAATGAAACTCAATGCAGAAAAGTGTGAGGTGATATATTTTGGTAGGAAACATGTGGAGAGTCAATACAAGCTAAATGGTACCATTTTAAAGGGGGTGCAAGAAAAGAGAGACCTGGGGTGTTTGTGCACAAATCTTTGAAGGTGGCAGGACAGGTTAACAAAGCAGTTAATAAAGCGTATGGGATCCTGGGCTTTATAAATAGTAGCATAGAGTACAAAAGCCAGGAAGTTATATTAAACCTATATAACACACTAGTTCAGCCCCAGCTGGAGTATTGTGTCCAATTCTGGGCACCACACTTTAGGAAGGATGTGAAGGCTTTGGAGAGGGTACAGAAGAGATTTACTAGAATGGTTCCAGGGATGAGGGAATTCAGTTATGTGGATAGACTGGAGAAGCTGGGGTTGTTCTCCTTGGAGCAAAGAAGACTAAGAGGAGATTTGATAAAATCATGAAGGGTTTAGATAGAGTAAATAAAGAGACTGTTTCCAATGGCTGAAGGGTTGATAACCAGAAGGCACAGATTTAAGGTGATTGGCAAAAGAACCAGAGGCGACATGAGGGAAAACTATTTTACGCAACGAGTGGTTAGAATTTGGAATGCACTGCCTGATAGGGTGGTGGATACAGATTCAATTGTAACCTTCAAAAGGGAATTGGATAAATACTTGAAGGAGAAAACATTGCAGGGATATGGGGAAAGAGCGGGGAAGTGGGACTAACCGGATTGGTCTTCGAAAGACCTGGTGCACACTTGATGGGCTGAATGGACTCCTTCTGTACTGTACTATTCTATGATTCTATGGGCTGAGTTTTGCCAATGCTTAGAGGGCGGGTTCGGAGGCGGGTCCACTGTCAAAATGGCAGTGATTGACAGCGGGGCGGAAGTCCGCTCTGAACCCGCCTCCTTGTTAATTTCCCAAGTGCCGGCACTGCCTGCGGTTTGCAGACCTGGCTCTAAGCAGCGGGTCAGGCAATTGAGATACTTAAGAAGCTGCTGAAAGGTATTTAAGCAGCATTTTACCAGGTCCTAACGATTTTTCCATTTTTTTACGAGATTCCCGGTGCTCGGGATCACGTCAGGTTAGTATGTCAGGTTCTCAATGACTCTGCATTGCTATGAATAGTTGACAGCTGCAACAGTGGTATAAAAGCTACCATTTCACAGCTGTTCAATTTCCAATCTTAGAGGCTGGAGCCTTCAGGATTTGGGATACACTTTTCAGTTTTATGGAGGTCTGAAGAGTTTGGAGCAAACACTCTCACCATTGACAGATTGCTTCTGTCATCTCAATGTCAGCTGCCATCTATTTCATCAGCATCGATGCCCTTGAAACTCTCTCACCTTGGTCCTCAGAATCCCACCACAATCAGCCCCAACACCAGCAACACCAACAACAACACCAACCTTCTCCGCAATCACCTGATGCTGCACAGGACACAGGGCATCAGAACCCAAGCACATTGCTGCCCGGGAGACCAGGGATGGCCTCACCATGACCAGATTTACTTCACTTGATGCTGTACACCCTGACTGCCACATGATGTGCCAGGTTGGCACCACCCCACACCCACACCAATAAAGCATCCCTACAATGCTCAAGCCATTCCTTTCACACTCATCACCATTGGTGGGGGGGGTGCTACCGTAATGTCTCACCATTCATTGCAACTCACTAAGCCACTTCCAAAGGTGCACACAAATTGGCCAAGAAGGCAAAGTGTTGAAAATAAAGATTTCAATGTTTGACAATACATTAACAGAAACTTTACATGAACATTGGCGATAACAGCCAACTGCCTACCCTTGTCTGTTGTTAGTTGCTATGATTGGACTAGGGTGAGGGTGAGTGTGAGGGGTGGCAAGTGAGATGGGGAAGTGATAACGTAGATAGTGAGGGATGGGTGGAGGTGCAAGGTAAGTGGGTGTGAGTAAGGATGTGCAGGAGTAGAGTAGGGAAGGTAGAGTGATGGGGATGTGATGAGTGGCACAGCACGTTGAGGCTGAGTGTGGCTTTGCAGTAACGTTTTGTGATCTACTGAGATCATTTGCGCCACTGTACCTAGGTCCTCCTGACAACATCCCTGCTTGTATCCTCCTGTGCAATTTGTAACCAGGCTGCGTTGGTCTCCTGGGGAGGTCTCTTCCGCCCATTGGAAGGGAAGAGAACCTCCTTGCGTGCTGTGACTCCCTCCATAAGCATATGGAGGGAGTAATGGGGGAGCCTTGGTGCAGCCGTGCACCTTTGTACAGTGCTTATCAGTGTTTGCAGCACCTCAGTGCTGTAGAACACTGACAGAACTACTGTCTAAATGATTGTGGACCTGGTCCCTTTAAGGAAATGGGCTGATGACACGTCATCAAATGACGGTCATCAAGATCCGCTTCCTATATTAATTGACCGGGAACCTCGCAGGGCGGGCTTAACAAGCCCCATCAATGGAAAATCTTGTTGGAGGTCGGGATCAGCACAGATGTGGGGTCCCCACATGCTACTAATGATCTAGACAAGGGAACTAGATGTAATATCTCCAAATTTGCAGATGACATAAAGCTGGGTGGGCGTGTGTGCTGTGAGGAGGATGCCGAGAAACTCCAGGATGATTTGGACAGGTTGGGTGATTGGGCAGAAGCATGGCAGATGCAATATAACGTGGATAAATGTGAGGTTATCCACTTTGGTGGCAAAAACAGGAAGGCAGGTTATTATCTGAATGGCAATAGATTGGGAGAAGGGGAAGTGCAACGAGACCTGGGTATCCTTGTGCACCAGTCACTGAAGGTAAGCATGCAGGTGCAGCAGGTGGTTAAGAAGGCAAATGATATATTGGCCTGCGTAGCGAGAGGGTTTGAGTACAGGAACAAGGATGTCTTGCTGCAGTTGTACAGGGCCTCGGTGAGGCCACATCTTGAGTATTGTGTGCAGTTTTGGTCACCTTATCTGAGGAAGGATGTTCTTGCCATGGAAGGAGTTCAGCGAAGATTCACCAGGCTGATACCTGGGATAGCAGGAATGACGCATGAGGAGAGATTGGGTCGATTGGGCTTATACTCGCTGGAGTTTAGAAGAATGAGAGGGGATCTCATTGAAACTTATAAAATTCTGACAGGACTGGACAGACTAGATGCAGGAAGGATGTTCCCGATGGTCAGGGAGTCCAGAACCAGGGGTCATAGTCTAAGGATAAGGGGTAAGCCATTTAGGACAGAAATGAGGAGGAATTTCTTCACCCAGAGAGTGGTGAACCTGTGGAATTCTCTGCCACAGAAGGCAGTGGAGGCCAATTCATTAAATATATTCAAGAAGGAGTTGGATATATTTCTTGAGGCTAAAGGGATCAAGGGGTATGGGGAGAAAGCAGGGACCGGGTACTGAATTTGGATGATCAGCCATGATCGCATTGAATGGCAGAGCAGGCTCGAGGGGCCGAATGGCCTACTCCTGCTTCTGTGTTTCTATGCCACGGATGTCACCCGCCGAGGTTGGAAAAATCCAGCCCTGTGTGTGCATCTCTCTCATTCTGTCTGTTCTCCTCCTTCTTCTAACTCCCTTTCAACACAGATAGACTTAATATTAAAATAAAACTCACTGTGCCTGGCTGGTGCAGTGGATTGGCTGTTTGCAAGACCTGCCGATCTGCTTCAGCCAATAGGGGGAAAAACTATAAAGCCTAGTGTCACAAAATGGAATCAAATTGCATCATCATTTTTGGGAGGACTGGATATTTTGACAAGTACCCATGATAATAATTTTGTAGATGTGCCTTTAGGTGTAAATCTTTCCATGCTTTTGCATAATTTGAAATGACAGTGCCTATTGCAGAGACTTGGAAGGCTGTACGGCTTAGACTGAAATCTGACTAAAGAAGTTTTTCTTTGCCCCAGTAACATTTGTGAATGTTCAACCTTTTGTCATGTAAGACTTTGATTGTATTTACGGCAGCTGTATTCTGACATAAGCATGAATAAATGGAAATCATTAGTTGGTTCATTTTTTTTGTTTATGAAATTCAAGGCTAAAATTTAATATTTTTCTCATAGGCGGCAAGCATTTGCTGGTGGCTATAATCTGTCAGCAGCACATTGTCTTTTCTACCAGTGAAACCAAATTAAAGCAAGACTGATGAGCGTGGTGACAAAATGGACATCCAGCACTAGGAAGCTAAGGCACGGAGCTGCGAGCATTGCTCACAGAATGTTGTTACTGCTTGGGAAATTGATGGGCAGAGGGGGAGGGGGAGTGCCAGCATTTTACCTGTCAAATAGCTTTAGATCTGAGCCCTGTGAAATTGACAGGAAGATTGTGGGGAAAGTGATACTAAAGCTTTCTGTAAATGATGCTGAGCACTGTCATCCTGTTTAATGTTCCCCTGTAGGTTTAATCCGTAACATGCACTTGTTCATGTTTTAATCCTGGGTCAGGCAGACAGCCACATTCTGCATTATGCTTTATATAGTATTGTATTTTATTCTAAAATATCACTAAATGGATTGAACAGCGTTAAAAGAAATTGATGGTGAAACTTGATACTTTTTTTTGAAGCATCCACTTCTGCTGCTTAGTTTTGTTTACATAAAAACTTTGTGCCCTGGATTCCTCTTATAACAAACTTTAAGTAACTCCATTTTATTTTTAATGTGATTTACAGCTATGATTTATTTAATTCAAGGCCAAGATTCAAGATGGCTGTTGACCATTGCAGCATTCTTGGTTGTAATTTTGCAAATAAGCTGAAAAGACAGTATAAACACAATTTTGTCATAAAAATAATGGTGAGGCTAACGGCGCTCAACGTTATTTATGTGTAAATAGGACAGCAACTTCCAGCGACTGCACATACGCAGTTAAATGCAGAAAGTTGCTGTCCAAGATGTTAAGCTCCTCCAAAAGCTTCCCGAAAATGGTATCTGACTCTCCATTTAAATATATTGAACGGTGTGAAGTTGCTGTACTTGCTTCATAGATATGGACTAAACTCGCCAGAAAATGTTAGGGCTTATCCAGTCCAGTCTAAGTACCCTTTTAACACCGTGGTATGTCTTAATTACTGCCAAACAACCTCTCGGGCACTGAAAATTAACTTTTACAAGTGTGGAGTCTCATTCCTTAAGAATTTAATTATTGTTGGAGTTTAAAAAAACATTTAAATACTTTATCTTTACTTTTTCTTTCCGTCTCTTTTATCTCTCTCTCTTAATTCCATCTTTCTTTTCCTCTCTTTTTTTAATTTTGGTTTCTGTACCTGATTTAACATTGAATTCAATATTCCAACTTACACATCCTGGTTCAGACTCTGCGCTGCTCAGTAAGGATTCGTCAATCTGATTCTTTAAGGAGTTGCTTTCCCTGTCCATACAGGTCTCAGATCCCCTCTAGACGGCGCTGCACTTTTTGGATGGTTAGCTGACCAGAACTTGCCATGCAAAACCCCATAGAAAGTCTTTCGGCAAGTGCAATTCTAACAAACGGTTGGTGCCGCTCAGGGCAAAATCTGGCCCAATAACAGAAATGTGTTCCCACACAACTGTGTTTTAATTAATTTGGTTATAGACTGTCAGTTTGACTGGGAGAAAGTAAAATGAAAATAGCGATTTTTAAAGATGGATGGTAGGAGGATTGTTTTTTAAAAAATTATTCACGGGATGTGGGTGTTGCTGGCAAGGCCAGCATTTATTGCCCATCCCTAATTGTCTTGAGAAGGTGGTGGTGAACCATAAGAACATAAGAAATAGGAACAGGAGAAGAAACTTGGCCCTTCGAGCCTGCTCCGCCATTCAATAAGATCATGGCTGATCTTGGGCTCAAAGCCACTTCCCCGCCCGCTCCCCATAACCCTTCACTCCCTTATCTTGCAAAAATCTGTCTTATCTCCATCTTAAATGTATTTAATGACCCAGCCTCCACTGCAGCCTTTGAGGCGGTTTGCTACAAGTGAGTGGCTCGGCCACTTCACAGGGCAGTTAAGAGTCAACCACATTGCTGTGGGTCCAGGTAAGGGCGGCAGATTTCCTTCCCTAAAGGGCATTAGTGAACCAGATGGGTTTTATGACAATCCGATAGTTTTGTGGTCATGACTACTGACACTAGCTTTTTATTCCTGATTTATTTAATTAACTGAATTTCAATTCACCAGCTGCCATGGTGGGATTTGAACTCACAACTCCAGATCAGTAGTCCAGGCTTCTGGATTACTAGTCCAGTAACACAACCACTTTGCTACTGTACTCTGCTGTTTTAGAGACTGAAAGAAAGTGGAAGTGTCAAAATGTCACAGGCAAGTTGTTCGATGACATTTTCGTAATGCAGTGACTTTTTCAACATACATTGCAAAATTGCAACACAAATGAAAATGTGTACAGCATTGGAAAGCAAAGCCAATCATTTTCCAATGGTGGTGATGCCACTGCAGTATAAATGCCAGTTAAGATTCTGAATTTTTTAAATTGGGTTTTCAAGAATGTACACTTACATTTTATGAAGCTTTTATACATATAGGTGTGCATTCATACATATATTTCATGAAGCTACTATACAAATATGTGTACATGCACATGTACATTTTATGAAGCTATTATGTAGGTTTATATTCGTTTATTTCATGAAGCTATTATACATATAGGTGTACATTCACAAGTTTTATGAAGCCATTGTATGATTAAAGATACATTCGCATAGATATTTGAGAGGATTGTTGTACATTAAGGTTCATAATGACACACATTTCATTAGCGCGTATACACCCGTACATAATTATGGAGTCACTGTGCATCCTGATTGTACAGTGCCTGTGGTGTGAATGTACCACCACCACCACAAAGGGATTAATTAAGAGGGGGAAAATAGAATATGAGAGTAAGCTTGCAGGGAACATAAAAACTGACTGTAAAAGCTTCTATAGCTATGTGAAGAGAAAAAGATTGGTGAAGTCAAGCGTAGGTCCCTTGCAGTCAGAATCAGGGGAATTTATAATGGGGAACAAGGAAATGGCAGACCAATTAAATACATACTTTGGTTCTGTCTTCACAAAGGAGGACACAAATAACCTCCCACAGTTGTCAGGGAACATAGGGTCTAATGAAAGGGAGGAACTGATAGAAATCCGTATTTGTAGGGAAATGGTGTTAGGGAAATTGATGGGATTGAGGGCCGATAAATCCCCAGGACCTGATAATCTACATCCTAGGGTACTTAAGGAAGTGGCCCTAGAAATAGTAGATGCATTGCTGGTCATCTTCCAAAATTCGATAGACTCTGGAACAGTACCCATGGATTGGCGGGTAGCTAATGTTACCCCACTGTTCAAAAAGGGTGGTAGAGAGAAAACGGGGAATTACAGACCGGTAAGCCTGACATCGGTAGTGGGGAAAATGCTAGAGTCCATTATAAAGGATGTAATAGCAGAGCACTTGGAAAAAAGTGACCGGATCAGACAAAGTCAACATGGCTTTACAAAAGGTAAATCATGCTTGACTAATCTACTGGAATTTTTTGAGGAGGTAATTGGTAAAATAGATAAGGGAGAACCAGTGGATGTGGTGTATTTGGATTTTCAAAAGGCTTTCGATAAGGTCCCGCATAAGAGATTAGCGTGTAAAATTAAGGCACATGGGATTGGGGGCAAGGTATTGAATGGGATAGAGAAATGGTTGACAGACAGAAAGCAAAGAGTTGGAATAAACGGCTCTTTTTCCAAGTGACAGGTGGGGTACCGCAGGGATCGGCCCTTGGACCCCAGCTATTCACAATATATATTAATGATCTAGACGAGGGAACTAGATGTAATATCTCCAAGTTTGCAGACGACACAAAGCTGGGTGGGCGTGTGTGCTGTGAGGAGGATGCCGAGAAACTCCAGTATGATTTGGACAGGTTGGGTGATTGGGCAGAAGCATGGCAGATGCAATATAACGTGGTTAAATGCGAGGTTATCCACTTTGGTGTCAAAAACAGGAAGGCAGATTATTATCTAAATGGCAATAGATTGGGAGAAGGGGAAGTGCAACGAGACCTGGGCGTCCTTGTGCACCAGTCGCTGAAAGTAAGCATGCAGGTGGTTAAGAAGGCAAATGGTATGTTGGCCTTCGTAGCAAGAGGGTTTGAGTACAGGAACAAGGATGTCTTGCTGCAGTTGTACAGGGCCTCGGTGAGACCACACCTTGAGTATTGTGTGCAGTTTTGGTCGCCTTATCTGAGCAAGGATGTTCTTGCCATGGAAGGAGTGCAGCGAAGATTCACCAGGCTGATACCTGGGATGGCAGGAATGACGTATGAGGAGAGATTGGGTCGATTGGGCTTGTACTCGCTGGAGTTTGGAAGAATGAGAGGGGATCTCATCGAAACTTATAAAATTCAAACAGGACTAGACAGACTAGATGCTGGAAGGATGTTCCCGATGGTCGGGGAGTCCAGAACCAGGGGTCACAGTCTAAGGATAAGGGGTAAGCCATTTAGGACAGAGATGAGGAGGAATTTCTTCACCCAGAGAGTGGTGAACCTGTGGAATTCTCTGCCAAAGAAGGCAGTAGAGGCCAATTCATTAAATATATTCAAGAAGGAGTTGGATATATTTCTTAAGGCTAAAGGGATCAAGGGATATGGAGAGAAGGCAGGAACAGGGTACTGAATTTGGATGATCAGCCATGATCTCATTGAATGGCGGAGCAGGCTCGAGGGGCCGAATGGCCTACTCCTGCTCCTATCTTCTATGTTTCTATGTACCACCACCACCACATCAGGCTACTTGCACTCGGAACAATGCTGGTCAGGTGGCCGAAGCAACCTTTTTGGCCCTGGGTTCTGGGATTGGTTAGAAATGGGTACAGTGGGGAGAGACCCTGAATACTGTTCATTTTGGGTGTGGTTGCTGTCCCTCATGGTCAGTGTATTGGATTCTGTGCTGAGGGAGCATTCTTTCCACTGTGCTGGGTCCTTAGGGATCACAAGAGCAATCTTGCTCTTACGGACCTCCTGGACTGCTGTCCCAGAAAGGCTGGGTATAGGGAGATGACCAGAATATGTGGAGGAGGCTGCAGCCTCTCCAGCTGTCATCTGGTAAGGATGGTTGGATTTTGTGGAGCAAGTATGATTTTCATTTGGCCGTGCTGCATTTGCTGCCAGTGGTGGTGTTTAGGCACTGACTTGATAGCCTTTGCAATTCCTCCTCAGAAAACACTCAGCCTTTGTCTTGTTCCCGGGCATTCTCCAGGGTTTTCTGTTTCATCTTTAGTCAATGAAGCAAAGTGCATCTGCAAGAGGTTGTTGAGAAGTGGAGGGAAAGTTCTAAGGGGGTTAGCTCATGCTAACATTTGCTAAATATCTGGTGGTAGTGCTTCCTCTGGAGAGTGCGGGATTGGTCATGTTGGTCGAGGTGAAATTTGTCAGCTATGTGATGGTCCTTATGGAGGTGCTGGCTTAATCTGGTGATCCTTTTTCACGCCAGGCTGTTATCAAGCTGAGCTGAGTCCGGATGGGAGTGCCCCGCAGTGCAATATTGGGGGGAGGTCTGATAGACCTGGTTGGATCTTCAGAACGGCACAGACCTGACTCCGGGCTGAGAGTGTTACAGTGACAGTGGGGTTTTTCTGGCTCTCTCTCGGCCTCTTCTCAGGATGTATGAATGGCGGGCTGTGTAGTGGGGGTTAGGAGGGGATGTCCTACCTTCTATTCCCAGCCATAGATTATGTTGGGGGACCAGGAATCAAGCCATAATCCCTTGGGTCTGCATTGCCCAGTATTATTTCTCTGGTTCTGCAGTTTTAATTCGTATTTGATGTTCCAGTGGTAGAGGCATTGTATTTAGGCAGACATGACCAAGTGGAGTGGGATGGTAGTTGGCTTAAGATAACTAAATCACACCTGGTTAGGCTGTCTTGTGGCCTCTCTAAGAATGTAAATTCAATGAAATATAGGCACTTAAACCTCTATATCTCTGTTCTGAAGTAATTATATTAAGCAGCCAAAATGCCTCATTGTCTGACTGTCCAGTGGATTCTCTGAAATAAGTACTTCCTGTGCAGTTCCTCAGCAGAGTCATTGATTTCAAACAAATGAGTGTGGCTTCTAACAAATAGCTTTTGTGTCCAGGTGGCATTAAGCATAAAGGAAAAAGAGCTACAAAGGCAGCAGTGTGAAGTTAATAAAGTCACAGAGAATTAGCTTAGGATTTACAGCAGTAAGACTGAGGAAACTATTTTGTCCTTACAATCTCACTAGATTTTTAAAATAAGTATGAGATGGTTTGATTTCATCACACAAAGCTTCTGTTGATGGGGCCTGTTCCTGGAAACCCACTCGCTGCAAACTGTCCCCTCAGTATAGCAACCAACCCATCTACTGTGATAATAAACTAAAAATGAAATATGTCATAGATGGATTGTCACTTTTCTAATGGGAGTTGGAGGATCATAATCAGTGGTCACACTGCATTGTCATATCTCATTTGTTGGTGTGAAATACCTGTGGTATTTCAGTATAAAAATGATTTTCACTTTAAAAATTATTCTGCTGTACCCACACATCTGTGCCCCTCTTCCCAACTTAAATCCTCAGTGTGCCCTCCTGCAATAGCTGGGAAATGACTTCATAAACATTTATTGAATGAAAATTATATCATTATAAACTGTCAAAAAAAGAGAAAGCATGATTTTCAATTCTATATTGGCAAATAGAAACTTGAAGTTTTCCATGGATAGCAGGCGTAAATTTATTTTTAAAAAGGATGTAATTCACCTCGTGAAACTATGTGTATTGACCGTAGAATGGCAATGTGCTGTCAGTGTTGAGGGAGTGCTGATTCCCATAAAAAGAATCGTGACCAACCGTAGTATCATTTTGTTTTCAAATTTTTTTGGTTAAGCAGTGAGTGCTACTAATGTGTTTTTGCTTCGATATCACTGGAGTCCTGACTAGGAGGAGCTCCTGATTCTGACAGTGAGAGGGGAGCTATACCAGCAGAAAGAGTTGAAATGAGACACTAACAGAAGCGCCCTGGGCTTCTTTCTGAAGTCTTTGGCAAGCCTTTTTCAGATTCTTCAAGGAGGGAAAGGAGCTATATGTCATTTTTTGTCAGAATGCTCCATATAACCGACATCCTTTTCAATGCAATTTGCCCTACTGGAACTTTCATTTGTAAACAAATAAGTAAAAGTTCTGCCAAACTTGTTTTTCCCCCTGGAGTTGCAGAGTGTCTTTAAGCACTGAGTATCTGTTGTTTTGAAATCGGCTTCCTCACACTGCTAGGCTTGACAACTCCTCCAAGCCAGGTTCCCCAGTGGTGTCATCAGCATTCACTTTAGAAGCAAATGTATTCAGAAACAGGCTGGAAAAAAAGAACAATGCTAAAATGTGTCATTCTTTGTAACACTAACGGAAAAACTCTGCAGGTGAGGAGATGTGAAATGGCCAATCTCCTGCTGGTCAACAAATGTAAAGTTTGATTTTGAAAGGTAACAGATATTTTTGTGATTTGTATTTTTCTCACATAGAGATTGTGGGAGTATTTGGAAAACTCCCTCCCCCCCCCCCCCCCCAAGACTTCCCTTTTTTAGCTTACCCAAGTATTTTTTATTCCACAGGCAGCCTTCCCCACCGACAAGGCTGCTTGAGGCCATCGTGCTGTTCTCGTGCTCATTTTCAGAGCGTCACAGTGCCTGAAGCCAAAGGCGACGTAAAAAAAAACTTTATTGCCATTTGAAACAGACCCTGAAACGAGTGGTTAAGATCTGGAATGCACTTCCTGAAAGGGTGGTGGAGGGAGACTCAATCTTATCTTTCAAAAGGGAGTTGGATAAGTATCTGAAGGAAAGAAATTTGCAGGGCTATGGGGAAAGGGTAGGGGAGTGGGACTAGCTGAGAGTTAGCATGGGCTCGACGGGCCGAATGGCCGCCTTCCGTGCTGTAACCATTCTATGAAAGCATTGCAGGATAAAGTGAAAGCGTGAGATATCAAGTCTTCTGCATTGGGCCAAGAGCTGATTTGCCAGTAACACTTTATTATAATAAAATCTGATGAAAAGTTTAACTATCGCCTGGTGGGAGAGCAGTGTACTTTAATAATTAAGTATTTTTATCAGTCACTGCTGAAGTCGAAACAGTTCCAGACTGGGTGTCTGGCACTCTCGGTTATTATTGGATCCAGTTGCTCTCAAAAAATATGTGCAGATCCCTTGTTATGGTTGTAAGTATCCAGATAGATGAATCAACCATTTCTACAATTTAAAAAGAAAAGTCTGAGGAATTTACACTTGGTGAAATGCAGATACTAGAGGGAGGTTCACAAGTCTGAGCTTCCCTGGAGCATTCTTTTAAGTTGGTATTATTGACCTTCAATTTGACACCTTGTTTTCAATTAAATTGAATTTGTGAAAATATCCTGCACTTCTATTCATTGAAAAATGTCAAGTATCTGATCTCCTGTCAGAAAATACAAGTTTGTACAAGCACAGCGCAGGGTCTGTTTCAAATGGCAATATGTTGGACAGCTGAGTGAAACTAGCCATTTAACACAAGACTAATTCTTATTAACAGCCTGTTAGTACTGAAGCAAAATGGCTGCTTCAGCCTCTTGTGGGTCCATTTGCCACAGTAGCGTGGACATTAAATGGAACTAAAGGTAACAGCAGTCACACAGAATACAGTACAGCATTTACAGTAAAACATTTTGAATGGACACAGCAGCAGGTTCATAATAACCAACCACTCTAACTGCCAGATGTCATCCTTAATATTCTGTAAGCACAGAGCCAGAGAATCATGTGTTTGTCTATGTTCTTATTTGCAGGTAAGAGAAGTAACATGAGGATATTAAAGTCAGTGTGGTTACAAATTTTACTCCATTATCAAACCACTGAAATAATATTCCTGCAGTTTTCATTTGCCTCTGTAAGCATTTCATGTCGAATATCAGCAGTTCTTTTGTGAAAGTGATATAGAAGTCTGCCAATGTAGATTTGGTCAAACACAGTTCATGAATGTTGGGGACTGAGTGATACGCTTATCAATTACTTCATAAAAGGTGATGAGTCGAAGAAGAGATGATGAGTCGAAAGAAGAGATGAATAAGGCTTTTATTAGCTAAGAAGAGACCATGCTTCTTCGTGAGTGACTGAACAAGTCTGAACGAAACCCACACAGTGGTGGGTGGAGTCAGCTGAGGCATGCCTCCATACACAGCGCCACCCAGAGGTGGCAATATACAATACAGTGGTTTACCACATTCACCCCTTGTTTAATGTGAAGTCCGGCGGGGTGAAGGGTACTACAAGTTAAGTCTATCAGGAGGCCTTGTCTGACGTCCTGATCGTCGTGGTGGCGGCGGTGGTGTTGCAGCATCCGACGTCGGGTCTGGTGTCTGGGTGGTTGGCGAAGATTCCTGGGGCTTTGGCATGCCGTCTGCAGGGGTTGGGTTGGGAGGGGTGGTGGGGGATAACAGTGGTAAGGGGGATAACGGTGGTAAGGGGGATAACGGTGGTAATTCAGGGGTACCCGAGGGTGCGAGATCTCGTATGGAGACCGTGTCCTCCCGCCCGTCTGGGTATGTCACCCAGGCATACTGGGGGTTGGCGTGTAGGAGGTGCACCCGCTCGACCAGGGGGTCCGTTTTATGCGTCCTCACGTGCCTCCGCAGTAGGACGGGCCCAGGAGAAGTCAACCATGCCGGTAGCGAGGTTCCCGATGTAGACTTCCGGGGGAAAACGAACATTTTCTCATGAGGGGTCGCATTAGTGGCAGTACAAAGCAGTGACCGAATGGAGTGAAGCGCTGCAGGGAGGACCTCCTGCCAGCGGGAGGTCGGAAGGCCCTTAGATTTTAGTGCTAAGAGGACTGCCTTCCAAACCGTCGCGTTCTCCCTTTCCACCTGGCCGTTCCCCCGGGGGTTGTAACTGGTGGTCCTGCTCGTGGCGATACCTCTTGTTAGCAGGTACTGCCGAAGTTCGTCGCTCATGAACGATGAGCCCCTGTCGCTATGTATATAGCTGGGGAACCCGAACAGAGCGAAGATGTCATTCAGACACTTGATGACCGTGGTACTGGTCATGTCTGGGCAAGGGATGGCAAAGGGGAAACGGGAGTACTCATCAACTATGTTGAGGAAGTACACATTGCGGTCAGCGGAGGGGAGGGGCCCTTTAAAATCGACGCTCAGGCGTTCGAAGGGGCGGGTGGCCTTGATCAGGCTTGCTCTGTCCGGCCTATAGAAGTGCGGTTTGCACTCGGCGCAGATTTGGCAGCTCTTGGTCATGGTCCTGACCTCCTCGATGGAGTAGGGCAGGTTACGGGATTTGATAAAATGGAAAAACCTGGTGACCCCCGGGTGGCAGAGGTCATTGTGGAGGGACTGCAGCCTATCACTCTGCGCGTTGGCGCATGTACCACGTGATAGGGCATCTGGGGGCTCATTGAGTTTCCCTGGCCGATACAAGATATCATAATTGTAGGTGGAGAGTTCGATTCTCCACCTC
This sequence comes from Somniosus microcephalus, assembly GCF_052327205.1. NCBI lineage: Eukaryota > Metazoa > Chordata > Chondrichthyes > Squaliformes > Somniosidae > Somniosus > Somniosus microcephalus. Next base: position 173,653,452 of record NC_140987.1, read on the forward strand.
AAGATCTTGTCGTTCTTGATTTTACCCCTCTGCTTATTATTAAACATAAAAGCTACTGAACGCTGGTCAGTGAGCAGGGTAAATCGTTTCCCGGCCAGGTAATGCCTCCAGTGACGCACCGCTTCTACAATAGCCTGGGCCTCCTTTTCGACGGAGGAGTGTCTCGTCTCGGGGCCCTGGAGGGTCCTTGAGAAAAAGGCCACGGGTCTGCCCGCCTGGTTAAGGGTCGCGGCTAGGGCGAAGTCGGAGGCATCGCTCTCCACTTGGAAGGGGATGGACTCATCCACCGCGTGCATTGCGGCCTTCGCGATATCGTTCTTGATAAGAGTGAAGGCTGCACACGCCTCTGGTGTCAGGGGGAAGGAGGTGGCTTTGATGAGGGGCCTGGCTTTGTCTGCATAGAGGGGCACCCACTGGGCGTAGTAGGAGAAAAACCCCAGGCATCTCTTCAGTGCTTTTTGGCAGTGGGGAAGGGGTAGCTCCATTAGGGGGCGCATTCTGTCGGGGTCGGGCCCGATGACTCCGTTCTCCACCACGCAGCCGAGGATGGCCAGGCGCTTGGTGTGAAACATACATTTTTCCTTATTGTACGTTAGGTTCAGCCGTTGGGCCGTACGGAGGAAATTTGCTAGATTAACGTCGTGGTCCTGCTGGTCGTGGCCGCAGATGGTGACGTTATCCAAATAGGGGAAGGTTGCCCGCAGCGCGTTCTGGTCAACCATTCGGTCCATCTCCCTTTGGAAGACCGAAACCCCGTTGGTGACGCCGAAGGGGACCCTAAGGAAGTGGTAGAGGCGGCCGTTTGCCTCGAAGGCAGTATACTGGCGGTCCTCATGGCGGATGGGCAGCTGGTGGTACGCTGACTTAAGGTCGATGGTGGAGAATACTTTGTATTGCGCAATCTGATTGACCATATCAGATATGCGAGGGAGGGGGTACGCGTCCAGCTGGGTGTACCGGTTTATGGTTTGGCTGTAGTCGATTACCATGCGGCGTTTTGCAGTGGTTTTAACGACTACAACCTGGGCTCGCCAGGGGCTAGTGCTACCTTCGATAATGCCCTCCTTCAAGAGCCGCTCCACCTCAGAGCTGATAAAAGCTCTGTCCCCGGCACTGTACCGCCTGCTTTTGGTAGCGATGGGTTTACAGTCGCGGGTGAGGTTAGCGAACAGGGGAGGGGGGGGGACTTTTAATGTGGAAAGGCTGCAGGTGGTTTGCAGCGGGCGATTTAAAAGTTGTTGGTTGCAGACTGTGAGTGGGGGGAGGGGTCCACCGTATGCTAGTGTGACACTCTTAAGGTGGCACTGAAAATCCAACCCTAGCAGGACGGCAGCGCAAAGACGGGGCAGGACTAGCAGTTTAAATTTTTGATATTCAGTGCCCCCTACTGACAGGGTCACCACACAGTAGCCGCTGATGTCCATTGACTGGGACTTGGACGCCATAGAAATGCGATGGTGCGTTGGCAGAATCGTGAGGGAGTGGCTACGTACCGTGTCGGGGTGGACGAAACTCTCTGTGCTCCCGCTGTCGATCAGGCAACTGGTGGCGCGGCCGTTTACCGCGATATCCATCATGGAGCTGGATAGATGGTGAGGGTGGCCTTGATCCAGCGTCACGGAGGCCAGTATGTGGCTTAGTGAGTCACTATAGTCATCCGCCGAGACGGTGGTCGGTTCCGGTGACGAAATGGCGGTTGAGTGCGTTGGATACGATGGCGGCGGATGCCATGCGGCCGGGGGTACACAAAATGGCGGATAAGATGGCTGCTCCCACGGCCCGCACGCTGCGCTGCTGGCTGGCTTCCCCTTGCAGGCGTTAGCGTAATGGCCTTTCTTCCCGCAGCCCGAGCAGGTAGCTGTCTTAGCTGGGCAGTGCGCTCTGGGATGTTTTAACTGGCCACAGAAATAGCATTTTTGGGCCTGGTTACTGGGCATCGAAGCAGTTCTTACCGGAGGCTGCTGTCTCGGTTGGGTCGCTGCAGCGGTTGGTGCCGGGGGCGGCGGTCCCGTGTCCCACGGTTTCGATTGCCATGTCTCGGCGCCGTTACGGGGGTATGCCTCGAGGTTTCGGTGGGCCTCCTCTAACGAGAGCGCAAGGGCAATGGCCGTCTTCAGGTCGGGTTCCTTGCTTTCTAGCAGTCTCTGCCGGGTGTGGTCTGACTGGAGGCCCCTGACGAAGGCATCACAGGCGAGTCCCTGCGCGTGCTCCACAGCCGTTACCGCTTTACAATCGCAGTCTCTGCAGAGTGCCAGTAGCGCCCGTGCAAATGCCCCTACCGATTCTCCCGGTTGCTGCCTGCGGGATCCCAAGAGGTGTCGGGCGTAAATTGTGTTCACTGGGCGCGTATATTGCCCTTTTAGTAGCTCGAGGGCCGCCACGTACATATTAGAGTCCCGGATTAGCATATATACTTGATGGCTCACCTGGGCGGTCAAAATTTTCAGTTTGTGATCCTCCTCTGTAACCTGTGAGATTGCGAGGAAGGATTCAAAGCAGCTCAGCCAGTGTTCAAACTTGGCTGATGCACCCACATCTTGAGGGTCGAGGTCCAGGCGTGGTGGTCTGAGGGCTCTCAGCAATGTCTGCTGTATCCGTTGCTGTTGTTGCTCCTCAGGTGTCGCCATTTAACTTTTAGCTAATAAAATTGATACGCTTATCAATTACTTCATAAAAGGTGATGAGTCGAAGAAGAGATGATGAGTCGAAAGAAGAGATGAATAAGGCTTTTATTAGCTAAGAAGAGACCATGCTTCTTCGTGAGTGACTGAACAAGTCTGAACGAAACCCACACAGTGGTGGGTGGAGTCAGCTGAGGCATGCCTCCATACACAGCGCCACCCAGAGGTGGCAATATACAATACAGTGGTTTACCACACTGAGCTCACTCTCTTTGTTCTCAGTAAGTTTGATATTACAGCTCGATGCATACTACCCAACTTGTTGAGAACAGAGTTGTCCCTCACAGAACATAGGAACATAGAAATTGGTAGACGAAAAAAAACCAAGGTTCATCTTCTACCATCCTGGTAGTCGCATGATACAATGATAATGGAAATGTTGGCTAATCATAGCAATTTATCCCTGTCAATTAGTCTACAACAAACCCAGACGGGAGGAAAACCCAGTAGTGAAGAGCTTTGGGAACCATAGATCCAAAGTCACCTCTTCCTCCTAAGCATGTAACACAGCCATATGTCATGTCTCAAATCAATCATATACAACAACAGCAACAACGTGTATTTATATAGCACCTTTAACATAGTAAAACGTCCCAAGGCACTTCACAGGAGCGTTATAAAACAAAATTTGACACCGAGCTGCATAAGGAGATATTAAGAAGTAGGTTTTAAGGAACGTCTTAAAGGAGGAAGGTGATGCAGAGCAGCCAAAAGGTTTAGGGAGGGAATTCCAGAGCTTTGGGCCTTGGCAGCTGAAGGCGCAGCTGAAGGCACAGCCACCATTGGTTGAGCGATTAAAATCAGGGATGCTCAAGAGGGCAGAATTAGAGGAGCGCAGATAGCTGAGGGTTGTGGGACTGAAGGAGGTTACAGAGATAGGGAGGGGCGAGGCTATGGAGGATTTTAAAAGAAGGATGAGAATTTTAAACTCGAAGCATTGCTTAACTGGGAGCCAATGTAGGTCACCGGGATGATGGGTGAACAGGACTTGGTGCGAGTTAGGACACGGGCAGCAGAGGTTTGGATGAGCTCAAGTTTATGGAGGGTAGAACGTGGGAGGCCAGCCAGGAGTGCGTTGGAATAGTCAAGTCTAAAGGTAACAAAGGCATGGATGAGGGTTTCAGCAGCAGATGAGCTGAGGCAGGACGGAGATGGGCGATGTTATGGAGGTGGAAATAGGCGGTCTTAGTGATGGCATGGATATGTGGTCGGAAGCTCATTTCAGGGTCAAATATGACACGAAGGTTGTGAACAGTGTGGTTCAGCCTCAAACAGATGTTGGGGAGAGGGATGGAGTCAGTGGCTAGGGAACAGAGTTTGTGGCGGGGACGAAGACAATGGCTTCGGTCTTTCCAATATTTAGTCTGCCCATCTAGTACTGGATTTCGGACAAGCAGCCTGATAATTTAGAGACCGTGGAGGGGTCGAGATAAGTGGTGGTGAGGTAGAGCTGGGTGTTGTCAGCGTACACGTGGAAACTGACGCTGTGTTTTCAGATGATGTTGCCGAGGGGCAGCATGTAGATGAGAAATAGGAGAGGGCCAAGGATAGATCCTTGGGGGATACCAGAGGTAACGATGCGGGAGCAGGAAGAGAAGCCATTGCAGGTGATTCTCTGGCTACGATTAGATAGATAAGAATGGAACCAGGTGAGTGCAGTCCCACCCAGCTGGACGATGGTGGAGAGGCGTTGGAGGAGAATGGTGTGGTCAACCGTGTCAAAGGCTGCAGACAGGTTTACCTTTGTCACAGTCACATAGGATGTATCCCAAAATATTATTTTTCCGAAAGAAATCTATCTAATTTGCATTTGAATGAATCAATACAATCTGCTCCCACTGTCTCCTTCGAGAGCCTGTAGATCTACTAGCCACTCACTAAAATATTTGTTTCTATAAATTAGTGTCCTCTGGTTCTGCTGTTCTGGACAAGGTGAAACATCTTGTCATGGTCTACACTCTCTAGGCCCTTTAGAATCCTTAAAACAGCAATCATATCACCTCTCCGCTTCTCCTTTCCAGTGGGAACATGCCCAATTTATGTAATTGCTCCTCATAATCCAATCCTCCATCCCCTCAATCATTCTGGTTGCTCTCTTCTGTATCCTTTCAATAGCTGCACTGTCCTTTTTGTACTACAGCGACCAGAACTGTACACCGTATTCTAAGTGTGGTCGCACCAACGATTTATGAAGTGGCAGCATTACCTCACTATTTCAGCTCAATAGTGACTTTTTAATACATCCCAACATCTGACTTGCTTTATTCACTCCCACCGAGCATTGTTGTGATAGCTTCAATGCAATTTGTGGTGATCTGCATTAAGTCCCTGTTTGTCGACAACCTTCGATTCCAGGAGGCTGCAGGGTTGCTGCTGTGCTGTTTCAGCAAGCGTTCATCGATGTACTATTATTTGTTCCACTCAGCAGTGTCTGCGCACTCACTCCTGTAAGTGCTGTAGTACTAGAGCTATTTTCATTAAAATCTGTTTCTTACTACCTGTGTTTACTTCATGATACCTTGGTTGAGCAAATTGCCTTGGCCATCTCTCTCTTAAGTGAAGCGCACTCACTACTCCCTGTGAATGTCTTTATTCTTCCATAGTTGTATTTCTAGGCAAATTCAACTGAGCACTCTTCCCCCCCCTCCCCCAGCATCTCCTTAACACTGCAGATGCTGTTAATTGGCTAACTTGACTTACAATAGAGATCTCTCTGGTGCTGATATATTTTTAGAAGCATGTTTCTGTCAAGTAGTATCCCTGAACTGTATTAATACTTTCATGAAACTCATTTTTTTTCACACATACAACATAATGGGCTGGATATTCCGATCCCTCAGGTTGGGTTGTGTACCCACCCATAGGGACATCGGAAATGCCAGGTTTCAGGCATGCACTGCGCATGCGCTGACCAGCATTGCCGATCTGTCAAGAAGGCTCTTGACAGATCCTCCGGCTGCCCAGGAGAAGGGCCTCTGCGGTAGAGAGTTCTGCTTTTTGGAGACCCTCCGCCCGCAGAAAACCCTTACAATTCTTACGCTTGGTAAAAGCAGGCCTAAGGCCTGCTTTTACCAAGATAAGAGTTGAAAAAAGTTTTTTAAAAATTACCACTGATTTATCATTTAAAAATACTTTTTTTTTAAAAAAAGGTGTTTATTTTTAGCCCCATAAAAAAACTTTAATTTTTTTGAAAAATTTTAAGTTTTGTTTAAAATAGTTAATTTATTGTACTTTCAAGTCATTTTAAAAATGTGATTAAAAAAAAATGTATTTAAAGTTTTACTATGTTTTGGGGGCAATCTCCATTCATATATTTGATTCCCTTCTTTGATTGGCTCCCCATGGCCCACGTGATCCCAGGGACGCTGCAAACTACCTGCACCTCTGGGATACGTGGGCCCTGCACACTGGCAGTTTGGTGAGGCCCAGCATCGGAACTGTGCGCCTCCCGGGAGCACTCAAGTAAGGGTGCAGATTTTTCCAGATCGCAGGCCTCCACCCGCGGGAGGCCTGCGATCGGAAAATACGGGCCAAAGTCATAAATTACATTGAGATTAGTATTTGTCACATTAATGAAAATCAGAACTTCTCAGACCCGCTAACTCAGACTGTCTTTCAGTTGTATTCTTTACGTCTACTTTGTGCAAAGCTTAACAGAGACCGCACAGTGATTGGAAGCCAGTAGTCTAATCGCAAGGTTTTCAGTGATGAAATATAGCTCAAGCAGTTTCTAATCATCATCGGATTCCCTGAGATTAGATAACTACCATGAAATGATTCCCTAATAATGTTATATTATAAAAAGTAGCTTAATTTAATTTGATCGGGGGGGGGGGGGGTTTAAATCTAGTATCAATTTTCATTTTGTTTGTGGTGGTTGACAGTCTGCTCTGTCATCGGTGCTTAATGACCTTCACACTGACTAGCAATCATGATGTCAGCACTGCACATTTATCGAGAGATAATTTCTACGTGGTTCCCAGAAGATGATATGGCCAGTTGTGTGTTATGCAAAGAGTTCCTGTCAACGACTTGGTAAAGCAGTGTTCAAAAATATATTCATGCAGCAGCTGACAATTGAGAATTTTGGTGCCACTAAAGTTCTACTAAATTCACCTACAAACATTTTTATAGACTGAAATGCCTATATCAGAGTTGGATCTCCTTTGAACTTAGTCAAAAGTAAATATTTTTATCCATGGCGACCTATCATGGGCAGTCTATAACAAAAATAGCTATTTTTAAAGTTGGAACATGGCTTCCCACCATTGATTTCCCCATGTGGTGCGTTATTGACTTTAACCATATATCATTGTGGGATGGGGCTCAGTGGACGCCATTACTTGCCTACAGTGGGGAAAGAAAAATCAGATGGAGAGTCACTCTGAGCCTGAATGTCTTGGGATGGGAATGTTGCATGATGCAGGGTGACCAAAGAGAGAAGGATGAGGGAAATATAAATCATTTTAGTAATTATAATGAGGAGCCCAGCAAAATAAACATTTGTAGTACACATCATTGTCTAAATTTCACTTTGTGTTTATGCAGTACAAAAGCTGACGCCATGATCTGCTGTGGGTTAAACCAATGACATTAATTACTGGAAAATGCAGTATTGCGTGTCACTGGCATATGCGTATTAATAGAAAACATGAACGATTGTAAAACTGTAACTGAAGGTGAAATGGCTTCACTCTATTGCTCCACTCCATGATCTCAGTGCCTCAGCATTAGAACATTTTGCCATCTTTCAAAGATTGATTCATTTGCATTTTTGCTTCCTTTTCAGAGCTCTGCTGTAAAGGCTTTGAACACAATGTCCAGTTAGAGAATTACAACAGTTGTTAGTCACAATGCCAGTGAGCTCTGTTAAGTCTGTGTGTTATAGTGAGAATTACTACACAGACCACAAGAGTAAATTCAACAGGTCTTTACTGGTTGGAGGTCGGACTATACTGAATACAATATTATTACACTGTGCTTATATACCGGTGTGGTCACCACCGGTATTACGTATACAGCAGCCAAAGAAAGTAGTACCTTTCTTCAGGTGGACCAGGCTTAAGTTCTCTTAAGGTGGAACAGGTTACATACACCACAAGCTCCAAGAGAATCCAGAATCTTTCATTGATTTAAAAACATTACTCCGTCCCCCCCCACCCACCAACATGTTCTAAGTTTCTCATCTTTGGGACTTGCTTCTTTCTTTTTTCCCTTAATTCTCTCTCTTACTGAAGGTGTGTGACTCATGCTAGCTACAGTTCCACAAGTATCAGGCACTCTGTGGTACCTCACCCAAGTGGCCATTCTTCAGGTGTGAGCCTCTGGTCCATGGTGGGGCAATTTAGAACAAGGGGGCATAATCTTAAAATTAAAGCTGGGCCACTTAGGAGGGAAATCAGCTCACACTTTTTTACACAGAGTAGTGGAATCTGGAACTCTCCCTCCCAAAAAGGCTGTTGATGCTGGTTCAATTTAATTATTCAAGATTGAGATCACTGAATTTTGTTCGGAAAGGGTATCAAGGGATGCAGATAAATGGATCTCATTGAATGGCAGAACAGGCTGGAGGGGCTGAATGGCCTACTCTTGTTCCTAAGTTCCACACTGCCCTGGTGTATCTCCATCCAGTTACAGAGCAGCATTGATTGAGACGTGGGAGCTGCTCATGCTGTCGACTGGAGTGGAGCATATATCCTGGCTTTTAAAAAACTGTGTAAGAAAGAAAGATGATGGTCAATTACAATACAAGGCAATTTGCGTGTACAATTAATTTTTACACGGATTGCTGTAACCGAGACTAATGCCGAGCATGTTGTAAATTGGAGCTGCTATGCAATGCTCTGTATAAACAATTTCATGCTGAAAATCCATTCTGGTGTGACAATCTCTTTATTTGGAAAAGAATTATTGTATTTTAATAATCCAGTCATAAAAGGACAGATAAAGCAGCCTTTTTGATTACTTTTTGTACCTATGCGCTAGCTTTTACTGATTTTAGTGATGTGTGTACCTGGACACCCAAATTCCTTTGCTCCTCCACAGTTCCGAGGGCACCCCCGTGCCCGAAATTCACTGATAGCGCTCCAAGAGGGAAGCAGGGCGCTACCGGAAGCGCCCTGCCTCCCTCTTGGGGCACTGCGAGTGAATATCGCACTGTACAGCAGCGCCATGCCCTGCGGCACGCCGCGCCGGGGTACTGCAGGCCTTCCTTCCCTTATTAAAGGGGAGGGGCCTAACGCAGCGTGACCTGGAGCCCAGTTGGGCCACCAGGGATCGGAGTGCCGGCAAAAGAGCCCGGCACTCAAGAGGAGTGCCAGGCTCACTGAGTGCGGCTGGCACCCCGTGGGAGGGCTTCACAGGAGGCCGGGGACGGCAACGGGGGCAGGTGCTGGCAGGCAGCCAGCAACAAAAATGGCCGCCCGGCACCTCCCCTTGAATTTGCACCACCCCGGCCACAGGTAGTCCCCCTTGACCCTGTCGGACATAGCGTCCGGTGGTAAGTCAGGGGGCGCTACCAAAGATTGTGGCCGGGGCGCGAGCGGGGCACTGCACACGCGATGACATAATTGCTGGAGGCTCAGCGCCACGGGGCACCAATGATTATCGCTGCCGCTAACCTCCCGCTGAATTTCGCGGGAGGTATTAGCGGCACCACGTCTGGGCACTAGTTGCTTTGCGCCCCGTTAGGGAGCTAATGGGAGGCGCAAATCAACCGAATTTTTCCCCCCTAGTCTCTCTCGAATGAGAAAATATTCTGATAAGGGAAACAGCATCAAAAAGCTGAAACCACTGCTACTAAAACAAATGAATGATGCTGTTGCCTTAATGCTTGCTCCTTAGGAATTACTTGAATGGATTCCAAGACATTCTATTACCAGTTCGTGCTACATGTGGAATTAGGAAATATTTCAACAATTGCACTTCAAAAGGTTCAGCTCTAAAAATGTGCAATTATATAATGAACTTTTGAAAGTTGAACTTTTTTCTCTTCACAAATACAAAAGCAAAATACTGCGGATGCTGGAAATCTGAATGGCCCACTCTTGGTTCAAATTTTCACCTCTTCAGGTTTCTCTCCTGAAGGCAGTGACTCATTCTGGGGTACAGTACCATGGACACAGGAAACCCCGAGGTACTTTTGTCAAGTGACCTTTCTTAATGTGTGAGCCTAGACATGAGGGGAGAATTTCCACGGGGAATCTTCGATCTCCCGCCGTAACTTCAGTGGAAACCTCAGAGAAAAGGCATAAACAGCCGTTTCTTGGAGGCTTCCTCCTTAATTACAGTGAGAGATTGGGAGAAACCTGTGGAAATTACCGACGCAAGTGCAGGTGTTCTATTTGATCATCGGGAGGAGGGGAGAACATCACAATCAAGTGAAAAACTTGTTCTCATCCAACATCCATGTGCACACTTCTAGCAGAGCAGGAGGATGGGGGAGGGGACATTGTGCAATGGTCAGGAAAGAGTCTTGGCCAGTTTCCATCTCAACTCAGGGATTGCTACGATCTCCGGCACTCCACAGATCCTTGGCTCAGATCATCTAACTCATGGACCAGGGATTGAACCTTGGACTTTCTTGGTCTATAGGATACAACTCTACAGAATGGTTTTTAATCCTCTAACAGTTCAGTGAGTTTATCCAGTAAGTGCCTGAGCCATATAGACCAGGAAGAGCCCAGGTTTGATCTCCAGTCTGTGCTGAGGTAGCTGATCTCACCTGGGACAGTGTTAGGGTTTAGGGTCGGTAAAGTTGTCCACAGATTCTATTCCTGATCACTATGCAGTAACCCGTGCTGGAATTGTGCATGTATGAGCAGGAAAGTTGGGATGACCCCAGAGTTGAACAGCCTGACAACACTCTCAGTCAGGCTCACACATGATTAATGGTCACTTTGCAAGATACCAGCAACTGGTCAACATTGTCGGGAAAAAATGTGTTTTAAATACAAAATGGTAAGTATTCCACTCCACTCCTCTAGATGGAAGAAGGCGTGTGAGAAATCTCAGTGCAGGGTAACCGTTACAAATACTGTTTTTTCCTGCAATCACATCACCTGCGCAAACCAGTTGAAAAGGAATGTGGCTTTTTCGTTGAATGTAGTATACAGTAGTTATTAAGATCATACTGTATTGAGAGAACAATCTCTCTCATTGGTAGAGGATGTATTTTTCCTCTGATTATCACATGAATCGCTAAACAGGCAGGGATTTGACCCGAGCCAACACTGTGTATCTATGAAAGATATCCGGTGGCTTGAGCTTCCTGATTGTGGCCAAGATGCGCTGTTATGGTTAGCTTATCCCTATTGTGGAGTGTGCAGATTATCCATTTTGTTTACTCACAATGCAGTCATGATTTCCCAGAGAAAGGATGTGGGTTATGTGCTCACAGCTTGTGGTATATTCTTGTTTTTTTTTTACATTTGATTTGTATGACTAGCTGCACACATTTAGACAGACCATGCAAGTCCAGTAAGGCTGTTGCAAGCTAAATCTTTGAAGTCACAACAGTCTGAGCCTTCTGATGACCAAATTGCTGGCTTTTGGAGGTGGCACTTTGCACTTTCGAAGGCCAAAGATGTTGATTTTTATTTGAGACAAATTTTGCTCAAATTATGGAAAGATGAAGTAAACATAGAACATGCTGGAAGTCCACAGCAAGCCAGTCAGCATTCAGAAGAGAAACGCGGCCCTATCTCTGTTTCTCTCTCTATTTGTCACTCTCTCTCACGCTCTGCCTCTCTCTTCCCCTCTCTGTCTCTCTGTTTTTTCTCTTTTTGTTCCTCTTTCTGTCTCCAACCTCTGCTATGTCTCTTGCTTATTCTTTCTATCCTCCTCTGTCATTTTCTTTCTCTCTCTCTCTCCCATGTTAACTGATCGGTGCATTTCCAGTGTTTCTCTCTTTATTTCAGATTTCCAAAAATCCTGATTTTTTCTTTTTCTTTTTATCTCTATGGATTGAATTACTCCTTGTTGCCCATGCTCTCTGTTTCTTCAATGGCAGGCATTCTTTCAGCCACTAGTGCTTGTTCTCTGAAACTTTCTCTATAAATCCCTTCGCCTCGCCACCTCCTTCCCTGCTTTCAAAACTCTCCTTAACGTATTTCTTTTTGACAGTGTTTTTGTCTCCCTTCCCCCACCCTCCATTTTCCCCCTCTTTTTCTGTCCTGCTCTGTGTCCACATTTCATCGAGCACTCTGAGCTGTTCGCTATGTGAGAAACAGTATAGAAATGTAAATTATGGAAAGATGAAGGAATGTTTTCATAATTTTTAAAACATGTGTATAAAGCCATTCAGTTCTTTGTTGAGAGAATCATTAGCAATTCTGTATCTTTACCGTGAATTGTTTTGTTCCATTCTGTGTTTCTGTAAACAGCGTTCAGAAAACCCAGGACATATTTTTTTCTTTTATCCTATTCACACCACTGCAGAATGCAGAAAGAATGCAGAATGGAATGATGTGAAAGTGTGTGTGTGGCTGTTGGACAGCACAAGTTTTTGAGTTGGCTGGACACTTCTCCCTTCCTCCACTTTTCCCCATGATCAAATAACCAACCCACTGACACGCCAGTAATTTTCATGGGAATTCTCAAAATCCCCTGCTATAACAGAAGATTGTTCTTCCCTGAGAATTGTAAAATTAATTTTTTTGTACTACTTTAAACCAGTATATTTGTAATTGTTTATCTCCTCCAAGCCAGTCTCTAAATGTTATTGATAGAATAATTTTAGAGTCCCCCGTACCAGCAGCCTGACTCTGACCTTACAGTTCATCAGTCCCTTTCCAATTTGAAATTAATTGAGAGGCTGACTCTCATGCCTTGTGTCACTATCAAAGAGTGGGTGTCGTCATCAGTACCTCTTTTTAAAAAGAAAATCACTGCAAAATAAAAAGTCTAACTTCATCAATCGTTCATTTAATGATTTAAAAAATTGTTTGTATATTAGTGTTGAATTTCCACAGGGGCTCTCCTGATCGTCCGCCATTTATGCCGTTTCTCCAGGATTTCCACAGACCTTCCGCTGAAGTTACGGTGGACGAATGGAAAAATCCCCTCAGAAATTAAACCCTATTGATAGCAGAACTGTAGTGTGAGGGATCTGATATAACAGGTGGAGTTAAAACTGAACTACAGTATATCCAAATTAATGTCTCATCTCACTACTAACACTAGTTGAGCTGCTTGACTCACGACAGGCTCAGTAACTCCTCCCAGCCCTGATGATGTTATACTCACTGTTTATGTAAAAAGTAGTAATTTTTTTAAATCAACAGAAGTAAACAAAAGGATGTTAAAATTAATAAGAAATCTCTACAGCCTATTTCTTAGAAAGGGTCGTATTGGTGCCACTTGCTCCTTAATGTAACTGCATGATTTCAATTAAATTTGTTGTTCTGTACCATCCAGCAATTCCTCTGCCCCCTTTCTAAGAAATATCCTTGAATTGTGTTCTGGATTATTTAATTCTAGTTGCGATCCTTTTAGTCTCCATTGAGCTCTGTATATAAGCTGGAGCGAGAATGCAGATGGCGGGGTGCGGGGTGCAGAAGTAGAAAGTGGGTGGGGACTTGCTCATTGGTGTCTTTCAGTACAAGACTGCCAACAGCTCTGTGTCATATGTGGCTGTGAGCAGCTCATGACTACTAAAGGAAGTCTGATTTCTTAACAGCAAAAACAAAATCAATACATCAAAAGCTGACTCGTAATGCTGCCACCCACTACTGGATCTAATGTTGCCCACAACAAAAACCTTCATCTAAAGACTGTCATTAATCACCAACTGTGATAGAATTGATGCTCATTAAATAGATATATAGATGTTCAGTCAGTGCATGGAAACAGATCACCAATGCACATCGTACAAGTGGGGTTCATTTAATAAAACTGGAGTTTTATTCCTTCTGTAAGACATCATAACATTTTTTTTGCTGTTTATATGTTGTTCCAGGAAAGCAGGACAAGGTTTTTGCAATGTATTTTTTATAATTGAAAGCATGCACATCTCCTCCATGGTTTAGTGAGAAAATGCACCATGTGGTGCAATGCTGACCTGTATAGAGCAGAAAGGCCCCAGCTTCAATCCCCAGTCTGTGCTAAATTAGTTGACTTAGGCCAAGACGGGTGGCATCACAGTTGATGTCGCTGTCCCCAGCCTATGGAGGGGAATTCAGCCCTGGTGCCAGCTCCTGGTTGCTATTCAGTGATCCCTGAGAGAGCTGGTGGGGTGACAGGCGCTATATAAATGCAAGTTGTTGATGTTGGTTGTAGACTGCATTGGATACAATAGGATGGCCCCCCACAGTTGAACAGCGCTTTAAAATGCGCTGTCCACTTTCACACCTGCCACTAGGGAGGTGCTGGAAGGCAACTAGCACCTGTGGGATCCAGCGTCAGCCACCGTCTTGAACAAAAGAGAAAATTGGAGCGAGAGAAGCAAAAAAATTCAAGAACATGCCAGCGAGAGCTAGTGCTTCACTCAGTGATTTTTACCAGCAGCCATCAGTCTGGAGTTTTCAGTACTTCCAATAGATGTTAAATTAGACAGCAGGAATTCTATCCTAGTCTGGCAGAAATTATTACAGATTTGAAATATTTGTGTTGAAAGATTTTATTTATTTTTAAACTTAAGGAACACGGTAAATTTAACTCTGCAAACATTAGCATTGATTTGATTCTATTTTTCTCTGTGACCAAAATGTTTTTTTCCAGTTTTTGTTCAAATGGTCAACCACAAATCCCATTAATTGAGATCATCTATACCCACCGTTGAGTTAAAAGATCAATGGAATATGATGGGGTACAGTTCCACAGAAACTAGTTCACTGATGCCTATGCAATATGAATTCCCTTTTTGTCTATTTACATGTGCATTTTGGTTGCTGCTCCAGAGCCACACCAATTACTTCTATCTCCCTTTTCTTTTTTTTGGTTCTTACATTCTGGTTATTCACCTTTGGTTGGTCCCCATCTTTCCACCCTTAAGTCCAAGGGGTACAGACCTGAGCATATCTGTTGCACAACTGGATTAGTAGCTCCAACAATGGCTTATCTTCCTCCCTCCGCACTTTGAGCTCACGAGATCCCAAGGATCTATCCTTGGCTCCTTCCTCTTCCTCACCTACATGCTGTCCCTTACCAACATCATCTGAAGACATAGGGTCAGTTTCCACATACAGTATACGCTGACGACACCCAGCTCTACCTCTCTACCATGGTCTCGACCCTTCCATTTTTCTGTCAGACTTTTTGTCCGACATTCAGTCTTGGACGAACCGCAGTTTCTCCAATTAACATTGGGAACACTGATGCCATTGTTTTTGTTCCCCACAACAAACTCTGTACTCTTGCCACCGATTCCATCCCCCTCCACAGCAACTGTTTCACATTGATTGTCCCAGATTGTTTCTAGTCTCACTGTCCTACTGAGCTTAGGTTCCAACCCCATATCCTCTCAATCACAAATAGCACCTACTTCCATCTCCATAACATCACCCTGCTTCAGCCCATCTGCTGCTGAAACCCTGATCCATGCATTTGTCACCTCATGCCTCAACTAAACCAGTGCTCTGCTGTCTGGCCTCCCATCCTCCACACTCTGTGAAATTCTGCTGATCCAGAACTCTGCTGCCTGTATCCTATCTCACACCAAGTCCTGCTCACCCATTACCTCTATCCTTGCTGACCGACATTGGCTTCCCATCCCCCGACAACTCCAATTGAAAATTCTCTACCTTGTATTTAAATCATTTTATGGCTTTGCCCTTTTCTATCTCCTTTCTTCCAACTCTGGCTTCTTGTGCATCCCTCCACCCCTCGTGCCACATTGATGGTTGTGCCTCCAGCCACCTAGGCCCCCCCTACTCTGGAATTTTCTCCCCAAGCCCCTCTGCTTCCTTTAAGACCCTCCTTAAAACCCACTTCTTGGACTAAACTTTTGGTCACCCCCTACTAACATCTCTTTTTTATCTCCTAGTCCACTTGTGGCTGATTGCGCTTCTGTGAACTTACTATATGTATACAAGTTGTTGTTGTTGACGACATCCATTTGGCTGCTTCATGTGTGAGCCTTGACAATGAGTGTTGGGCAGGTATTCCATCATGGGGCATCACAGACAAGCCCTCTCCTCCTCTTACCTGACAGGCTGACATGCAAATTTTCAGCAAGGGCAATGCTGGATTGTGATCAGGCACTGGAACCTTGGCTGATTTCCCCCTTCCTAGCCCAGGGGAACTGAGGCTATTTGTAGTGTCCTTACTGGTGCCACCTCTAAGATTGGCTAACTCAGCACAGACCGGAGATCGAGGCTCGACCTTCCTGCTCTGTCTAGCTTAGCTTCTCACTGCCTTAATCCTCATCAGCAGGAGCTGCGGCTCTAACTTTTGTTTTTTTTAAATTCTACAGTAAGACAAGAATAGGCAAAATCTGGTTCATATCTTCGATGTTCCATAGACGCAGGAACTTTATCTGTTGATTGTGGAAAAATAATGTACCAATCTTCAAATAAGAAATGCGACATGCACCTGGGAATTACATACCAATTAGCAGTGGAGAAAATGCTGACAGGCATTGAACGAGGTTTAGAGATGAGTCACCAACATGATTCAGGGACTACATTACAAAGAAAAACTCACAGAATTGCACCTATGTTCATTGGAGAAAAGATATGAAGGTTGAGAGGAGATGTTAAAATCCTGAGAGAAATGAACATCATGAAAAATAGAGAAATTAACATTCCTGTGAATGAATAAGAAAAAGTCTTAGATCCCAAGAGAAACAGATGCTTGAAAGAGACAACTTTCTAAGATATTCTGTCCCAGAGGTGCTTAGAGAAAAAACTAGCAACTAGACCACCATGGAAATTAGGTGAATCAGACACATGGGCCGTGATTTTGCCGGCCGTGGCGAGTCCGTTGTGGCCGGAGAAGACAGCGGCCACAAACTCTGCACCTGTCTTCATCCCGCCTCCTCCAAGTGATTTTACCCTGATTGGGCTTGTTAAGCCCGCGCTGCGAGGTTCCCAGCCAATTAGCAGGAAGCGGGTCTGATGACTCATCATCAGCTGGTTTCCTTAAAGGGGCCATGTCCAAATTTATTTTGACATTTGTGCTGTCAGTGTTCTACAGCATTGAGGTGCTGCAAACACTGACAAGCACTGCACAGAGGTGCATGGCTGCACCCAGGCTCTCCCAGGACTCCCTCCATATGCTTATGGAGGGATTATGGAGGGAGTCACAGCACCTAGTGAGGTTCTCTCCCCTTCCAATGGGCAGAAGAGACCTCCCCAGGTGACCAACGCAGCCTGATTGCACATTGCACAGGAGGACACAAGCAGGGGTATTGCCAGGAGGACCAGGCTGCAGCGGCACAAACCTTTCAATGAAACATTACTGCAAAGCCACATTCAACCTCATCCTCCTGTGCCACTCATCATGTCCCCATCACTCTGCCTTCCCTACCCTACTCCTGCACAACCTTACTCACACCAACTTACCTTGCACCTCCACCCATCCCTCTCTATCTATACTCACTTCCCCATCTCACTAGCCACCCCTCACACTCACTCACCCTCATCCTAGTCCAATCATACCAACTAACAACACACAAGTGTAGGCAGTGTTCATGTAAACTTTCTGTTAATGTGTTGTCAAGCATTGAAATCCACATTGTCACCACTTTGCCTTCTTGGACAGATCTGTGTGCACCTCCGAAAGTGCGTTAGTGAGTTCCAGTGAATGGTGAGACATAACGTCCCGCCCCCAATGGTGATGAGTGTTAAAGGAATGGCTTGGACTTTGTCGGGATGCTTTGTGGTGCTGGTGTGGAGTGGTGCCAACCACTCCACACCATCATGTGGTAGCCAGGGTGTACAGTGTTAAGTGAAGTAAATCTGGACTTTGTGAGACCATCGCTGGTGCCCTGGGCAGCAATGTGCACGAGTAATGATGCCCTGTGTCCAGTGCAGCATCAGTTGATTGCGGAGAAGATTGGTGTGGATGTTGCTGTTGCTGGTGTGCCCGGTGATGTTGGTGTTGGGGCTGATCCTGTTGGGATTCTGAGGACCAAGGTAAGATTTTTTCAAGGGCACCGATGCTGATGGAATAGATGACAGGTGAGGTTTGATGACAGAAGCAATCTGTCAATGTTGAGATAGGTTGTTCCAAGGAGGTGACAGTGGATAGAGAGATTACTGCAAACACTTCAAAAGTGCATAAAGCTGAAAAGTGGGTTCCAAATCATTAATGCTCCAGCTTCTAAGATTGGGAAGTGAACAGCTGTGAAATGATAGGTTTTATACCACTTTTGCAGCTTTCACCTATTCATAGCAATCCACAGTCATTGAGAACCCGACATACTTACCTTACCATCTGGGAACCTCGTTGAAAACCTGGTAAAATGGTAAGTACATGGGAAAATGGTTCTTAACTACCTTTTAATAAACTTTTAACTATCTAAATTGGCTGACCCGCTGCTTGGTGTCGGGTCTGTTCGGAGATAACAAACCCGACACTTGGGAAACTGACTAGGAAGTGGGTTTACAGCGGGATACCGACCTGAATTTTGTGGTTGGTGGCGTAATTAAGGCCTACGCTGCCGGCATCTGAACCAAATGCACACTTATCTGTTGTGAGGCCCCAAATGAAAAGATGCTGTCAAACGCTGGAGAGTTGAGTGCAGTGTAGTGGCCCACGGATCCCAGGAGCACACTGTGTGCATAAGCATACCTGAGATCACATGGGCCAGTGCTCCAATCAGGAGACAGAAGGTCTCTCATTCTCCCCCAATAGATACCAAGATATTTTCTAAGGAGAATATAGCAACTAATGTTGATAAAAGTTTTTTTGCATTTTGTACCATGAAAGGTCACCTTAAGATACAGTGTGAGGGGGAGTAAAGGAAGTGTATTTCTTTTTAAATTTGCAAAACTGTCAATTCCCCAAATGGTCTCTCCCTCTACCCAGTCTGGATTTACATTCTTTTTCATATATATTTAAACAAAAAAAGCAGCAGATGAAGATTTTTTTATTGATGGGTACCCCCTTATGCTGTGCAAACAGGCCCTGCACCTGTTTGCACCAACTGTAAAATTTTCATGCGTAATTGCTGGGCAATTATTCCAACTCTGCACCAGCAATTAGGATTTCAATGTCAGTGCGGATAATTTGTCAAGTCGGAACTTGCCATCATACCGACCGCAAATTCTGGCCCAATGGCTTTGGTCTTCCCAATATTTAACTGGAGGAAATATCTGCTCATCCATTACTGGATGTCAGACAAGCAGTGTGAAAAATCAGAGGCAGTGGAGGGGTCAAGAGAGGTGGAGCTGGGTGTCGTCAGCGCGCATGTGGAACCTGCCATTGTGGTTTCAGATGATGTCGCCGAGAGGCAGCATGTAGATGAGAAATAAGATGGGGCTAAGGATAGATCCTTGGGGGACCCCAGAAGTAATGGTGCGGGAGTGGGAAGAGTAGCCATCGCAGGTGATTTTCTGACGATGACGGGATAGATAAGAATGGAACAAGGCGAGGATAATCCCACCCAGCTGGACAATGGAGGAAAGGTGTTTGAGGAGGATGTTGTGGTCAACCATGTCAAAGGCTGCAGACAGGTCGAGAAAGATGAGAGATCGTTTACCACGCTCACAGTCACATAGGTTGTAATTTGTGACTTTGATAAATGCTGTTTCAGTGCTCTGGCAGGATGGAAACATGGTTGGAGTGGTTCAAACATGGAGTTGCAGGAAAGATGAGCACAGATTTGAGATGCAATAACAATTTGAAGGACTTTGGAGAGGTGTGGGAGGTTGGAGATGGGGCGGTAGTTTGCAAGGACAAAGGGGTCAGTGGTTTTTTTTTGAGGAGGGGATTGATGACAGCAGATTTGAAGGGGAGAGGGAGAGTACCTGAGGAGCAGGAACCATTAACAGTATCTGCTAACATGGAGGCCAGGAAGGGAAGTTGGGTGCTGAGCAGTTTAGTGGGAATAGGGTCAAGGGAGCAGGAGGTGGGTCTCATGGACAAGATGAGCTCAGAGAGGGCATGAGAGGAGATAAGAGAGAAACTAGAGAAAGATGCGAGTTCATGGGTAGGGCAGGGGGAAAACCGTAAGGGATGTTTGGCTTGGTGGGCTGGGGAAGGGAGGGAAGCGGCAGAGGCAGTTGAACAGATGGTCTCAATCTTAGTGACAAATGAGTCCATGAGCTCCTCGCACTTGCTGTTGGAGATAAGAGTAGAAGTGGCAGGGGAGAGCAGTTCACAGCCAATGATGTACTTTTAAAGTGTAATCACTGTTGTAATGTAGCCAAACCCGGCAGCCAATTTGCACACAGCAAGGTCCCACAAATAACAATGAGATAAATGACCATATAATCTGTTCTAGTGGTGTTGGTTGGTGAATAAATGTTGGCCGAGACACTGGGGCGAACACCCCTGGCCGCCTTCGAATAGTGCCATGGGATTTTTTATGTCCACCCGGGCAGTCATGCGCAGGGCCTCGGTTTAACATCTCATTCAAGAGACAGCACCTCTGACAGTGTAGAAGTCCCTCAGCACTGCACTTAAATGTTAGACTGGATTAAGTCACAGGAGTGGGTTTGAACCCCTCACCTTCTAACTCACAGGTGAAATGACTACTGCTGAGTCAAAGCTGACAGGTGCATAGCAGTCAATTGAGGCAAAATCTTCCCTATTCCTGTGCTGTTGTACTTGAACCCAAACTGGAGCAATTGAAGCTTACTATAATATTGTTCAGAAATAGATCCAGTCACAGTGTATACCAGTTATCAACAATACTTAGTAAAAAGGCTTTCCATTGAAAATCCTCATTTAGAATAATGTTGACAAATGAAAATAGTAAAAATCACAGAAAATTACTGAACACAAAATATCAACCTGCAGAGTTGCAGCAGAGTAATGAGAAGCACACTCCTTTTTAATCCATTCATTTTTATTTCTGTTAGCGCTTGATCCTAGTCTTCCCCTTCACAATTGCTACTGAATAGGAATGTAGGAACATGAGTAGGCCATTTAGGCCTTCGAGCCTGTTCCGCCAGGGGATGTGAAGATGAAAATAAGATTGGCAAAGAGAGAATATGAGAGTAGAATGGCGGTTAGCATAAAAGGGAATCCAAAAATCTTCTACCGGCATGTAAACAGTAAGTGGGTAGTAAGAGGCAGGGTGGGGCCTATTAGAGACAAAGAAGGTGATATATGCTTAGAGGCGCAGGACAAGGCTAGAATACTCAATGAGCACTTTGCATCGGTGTTTACTGAGGAGGTGGATGCTGACAAAATATCGGTAGAAGTGGAAAAGGTAGAAGCAATGGAAGGGGTGAAAATTGATAGACTAGAAAGATGGACTTGAAAGGCTGGGTATGCTTAGAGTGGACAAGTCGCCTGGTCCAGAAGGCTTGCATCCCAGGTTGCTAAGGGAATTGGGGGAGGAAATAGCGGAAGGGCTTGCCATAATTTTCCAATCTTCCCTCGATGCGGGGGAGGTGCCTGAGGATTGGAAAGTGGCAAATGTGACACAATTGTTCAAGAAAGGGTGTAAGGACAATCCTAGTAATTACAGGCCGGTCAGTTTAACATCAGTGGTGGGCAAAGTTTTAGAAACAATAATCAAGGCAAAAATTAACGGGCATTTGGACAGGTTTAAACAAATTAAGAAGCGCCAACACGAGTTTGTAAAAGGCTGATCATGTTTGACTAATCTAATTGAATTTTTTGATGAAGTAACAGAGAGGATTGATGAAGGGAATGCAATGGATGTTGTCTACATGGATTTTCGGAAGGCGTTTGACAAAGTACCACATAGAAGGCTGGTTAACAAAATTGAGGCTCATGGAATAAGTGAGTCAGTGGCAGCTTGGATAAGGAATTGGCTTAAGGACAGAAAACAGCGAGTTGTGGTAAATGGCTGTTTTTCAGACTGGAGGCTGGTAGACAGTGGTGTTCCCCAAGGGTCAGTGCTGGGGTCACTGCTTTTTTTGATATATATAAATGACCTGGATATTGGAATACAGAGTAGAATTTCTAAATTTGCCGATGACACCAAACTTGGGTGTGTGACAAACAGTGATGATGATATCAATCGACTGCAACAGGATATAGAAAGGCTAGCAGAATGGGCAGACAAGTGGCAGGTGGAATTTAATACAGAGAAATGTGAGGTGATGCATTTTGGCAGAAGGAACAGGGAGAGGCAAGATACACTTAATGGCACAGTTTTGAAGATTGTGCAGGGACAGAGGGACCTGGGAATTAATGTGCATAGGTCCCTGAAGGTGGCAGGACATTATTGAGAGAGTGGTTAGCAAAGCATATGGGATCTTGGGCTTCATAAATAGAGGTATTGAGTAGAAAAGTAGAGATGTTATGCTGAACCTTTATAAAGCGTTGGTTAGGCCACAACTGGAGTATTGCGTCCAGTTCTGGTCACCACACTTTAGAAGGATGTGAAGGCCCTTGAGAGGGTGCAGAGGAGATTTACCAGAATGGTTCCAGGGATGGGGGATCTTAGCTACAAGGACAGGTTGGAGAAGCTGGATTTGTTTTCATTAGAGCAAAGGAGGTTGAGGGGTGATTTGATAGAGGTGTACAAGATTATGATGGGTTTGGATGGGCTAGATGAGGAAAGGCTGTTCCCACTAGTTGATGATACAAGGACTAGGGGACACAGATTTAAGGTTTTGGGCAAGAGATACAGGGGGGACGTGAGGAAAAACTTTTTTGCACAGCGAGTGGTGATGACCTGGAATTCGCCGCCGACGGAAGTGGTGAAAGCGGAAACACTCAATGTTTTCAAGGGGAGACTGGATAGGCACTTGAGGGAAATAAACTTGCAGGGCTACGGGGATAGAGTGGGGGAATGGGACTGACTGGATTGCTCTACAGAGAGCTGGCACGGACTCAATGGGTCGAATGGCCTCCTTCTGTGCTGTTATGACTCTATGACTCACTGAGATCATGGCTGGATCTGAGACTTAACTCCATATACCTGCCTTTGGCCCATATCCCTTAATACCTTTGATTAACAAAATTCTATCAATCTCCAATTTAAAATTAACAATTGATCCAGCATCAATTGCTGTTAGCGGAAGTGAGTTCCAAACTTCTACCATTCTTTGTGTGTAGAAGTGTTTCCTAATTTCATTCCTGAAAGGTCTGGCTCTAATTTTTAGACTATGTCCCCTAGCCCTAGACTCCCCAACCAGCAGAAATAGTTTCTCTCTATCTACCCTATGTGTTCCCCTTAATATCTTGAAAACTTCAATCAAATCACCCCATAACCTTCTAAATTCCAGCGAATACAACCCCAATTTGTGTAATCTCTCCTCATAATTTAACCCCTGGAGTCTGGGTATCATTCTGGTAAACTTACACTGCACTCCCTCCAAGGCCAATATGTCCTTCCTAAGGTGTGGTGCCCAGAACTGCTCACAGTACTCCAGGTGTGGTCTAACCAGGGTTTTGTATAGCTGCAGCATAATTTCTACTCCCTTGTATTCTAGTCCTCTAGATATAAAGGCCAGCATTCCGTTAGTCTTTCTGATTATTTTCTGTACTTGTTCATGACATTTTAATGATCTATGTACCTGGACCCTCCAAGTCTCTTTAAACCTCCACTGTTTTTAGCTTTTCACCATTTAGAAATGACCCTGTTCTATCCGTTTTAGGTCCAAAGTGGATGACCTCACATTTGCCTACATTGAAATCCATTAGCCACAATTTTGCCTATTCACTTAATCTATCAATATCCCTTTGTAATTTTATGCTTTCATCTACAGAGGTAAATCAGAGGTAAAATTGTACAGCAAAGTCATTCAGCTCTGAAAGAAAAATATGTTATTTTTTCAAGTGGGATCTAATGAAGTGTAATCTATCTTTTTCTTTCTGTGCATTAGTCCTGAGTCCTGCTTGTTTCAGTTACCTTTCCCAGTCACCGGTTAGGGAGACACACACACATGCTCAGGGATGAGAGAGATGTGAAAGGAAAGATAGATAATGAATTAATCTGGAAAAATGAACAATGAATAGAATAAACCCAGAGAAAATTAGAAAAAAAGCCTGTCAAAAAAGCATTTAAAAAGATGAAGTAATTCAAAGATGAATAAAGGGGAAAGAGAATATAGGGAATGAATAACAAAGTAGGAGAAGATAACAACGAAAGAACAGAGGAAGAATTGCTGAAAATATAAAGAATATTAACGATGATTCAATACAATTGAGGCCAATAAAATATACTCTTTTAATGCTGTATTGCGTATGGGGTATGAAATCTGTTCCCACTTGTGAGGTATCATCGCGACTGGAATAATTTCTCGTGTGCCATCAGCAATGAACATAAATAACTTGAAGTGCCTAATATCTCCAATGCCCCTGAAAGCACTTTGTCTCTGGGCAGACAAAACCCAGTCTTGCTGAACGATAGAGCAAAAGAAAAGGAGCCTCATGTACTCGTCTCCCTCGTGTCAATTCCATTGTTTTTCTTAAAAGCAGCAATCTACCACTTTTCCATCAGTTGTTGCTCTTAAAGCTGTATTATAAGGGGAAATGAAACTGCTACAACGCGAAGTTAAAAGCAATCTAATACTAATGCATTATCTAAATTCTCTGCCCCTACCAAATAAAAACTGTTTTTTTTTAAATGATCAGGTCGATCAGCTCAGAGTTGAAAAGGACATCTAGGTTGTGAACAGTCTGGTTCATCCTGAGACAGTGCCCAAGGAGGGGAATGGAGTTAGTGGCAAAGGTGTAGAGTTTGTGGAAGGGGCGAAAGACGATGGCTTCAGTCTTCTCAATGTTTAGCTGGGGTAAGTTTAGTTTCATCCAAGATTGGATGTTAGGCAAGCAGTCTGACAGCACAGAGAGAGGTGGTGGAAAGGAGAGCTGGGTGTCATCAGTATAAACGTGGAAGCTTACCCCATCTCTGCGCTCCTCCAATTCTGGCCTCTTGAGCATCGCCGATTTTAATCGCCCCACCATTGGTGGCCGTGCCTTCAGCTGCCAAGGCCCTAAGCCCTAGAATTCTCTCCCTAAACTTCTCCGCCTCTCTTTCCTCTTTTAAGATGCTCTTCTGCCCTAATATCTCGGCTCTGTGTCAAATTTTGGTTGATAATGCTCCTGTGAAGTGCTTTGGGATGTTTTACTATATTAAAGGTGCTATATAAATACAGGTTGTTGTTGCAGATGATGTCGAGAAGGGGCAGCATGTAGGTGAGGAAAAGGAAGGGACCAAGCTTGTATCCTTGGGGGACTTTGAAATTAGTGCAGGGATGGAAAGAGAAGCCATTGCTAGAGATGACGTGCATTTTTCTCCCTATCTTGGCTGTATCTATGATGTAAAGGCTCAGGGGGAGAAATTGAGTATAGCCCTGTTTGGGTCGCCAGGGCGCTAAAAGTAGCGCCCCGGAAACATTCGCGCCCCCGCACCGGAAATTGAGTGGTTGCGCCCCAAAGGGAAGCACGGCACTACTGGAGGCGCCCCGCATCCCTCTTGAGGCGCTGCGAGTGAATATCGTGGCGCTACGTGCCGCTGTGGCACACCGCGCTGCGGTATTGCAGGCCTTCCTCCCCTTCTTAAAGGGGAGGGGCCTTGTGCAGCGCGATCTGGGACCCAGCTGGGCCCCCCGAGGATCGGGAGTGCAGGCAAAAGAGCCCGGCACCGAAGAGAAGTGCCAGGCTCTTGGAGCGCAGCCGGCACTCCGCGGGGGGGGGGAGGTCAGGAGGCCGGGGCCGTGAGCGCAGGCAGGTGCTGGCAGGCGGCCAACAACAAAAATGGCCACCCCGCACCTCGCCTTTAATTTGCGCCTCCCCGACCGCAGGTAGGCCCCCCTGAACCCGTTGGACATAGCATCCGGTGGTAAATCAGGGTCGCTGCCGAATATCGTGGCCGGGGCGCTGCGCACACCGATGACGTCATTGGCAGCGGCACAGCGCTAACGGTTAGCGCCACCATTAACGTCCCGCGGAATTTAACGGGAGGCGTGGGCAGTGCCGCGCCCGGGCACCAGTTGGCTTGCGACCCACTTAGCGCCCTCTTAAGGCGCTAACGGGTGGCGCAACCTACTGAATTTCTCCCCCTCAATGTTTAGAGAATTGACCACATTATACCCCCACAAAAATGTTGATATACAACCAGGTTCAGGGAGCCAATTACAATAATTTAAGTAGTTACTGCCAGACGTTTGCACTGTATACATCAATTGGATCTCTGCATTACCTAGCAGACCTCGGCATGCCTAGCTCCTGACTGAAAAGTAAAAGGCAGAGAACAGTGCATGGAGGTTAAACTCCCTAGACGCAAACAAGGAAAATAGGCAATGTAAAAGTGTCTTAATACAGTTTTTCAGTGACAATAGTGTTGCCAAGCAACAAGGATGGTGATCTGATATATGGAGAGTCAATACAATACCTGGCAGGAATTTTGATTTGAAGGTTAATGGAAAATGTGGCAGCATCTTCCCCCAGCACTCTGCCAGTAAGCTGGTCAGGTGGACATAAAAGATCCCATGGCACTATTTCGAAGAAGAGTAGGGGAGTTATCCCCGGTGTCCTGACCAATATTTCTCCCTCAACCAACATAACAAAAACAGATTATCTGGACATTTTCACATTGCTGTTTGTGGGAGCTTGCTGTGCGCAAATTGGCTGCCGCGTTTCCCACATCACAACAGTGATTCCACTTCAAGGTACTTCATTGGCTGTAAAGTGCTTTGAGACGTCCGGTGGTTGTGAAAGGCGCTATAGAAATGCAAGTCTGTCTTTCTTTTTATCCTGTTAATTAAGCTGGCAAGCTCTAGTCTTTGGTAGAGGTCCAACATCATAGATAAATACCAATGCTGGTTAAGAACTTGCTTTTTTATATTAGTCATCAGTCACAACCATATGCAAAATACATTCGGCAGCAAAGTGAAAGACCTTGCTGTCTGACCTTTAAGAAAATGTTTTATTAAAACGCACAGCAGACCTATAACCTATTGGGCGTGTGCTTTAAATCGGAATTGTAGTTGGCGGCAGGCTATCTCCTCTGATTATGATTGAATACACAAATTAAAGCACAGCACACACTTCCTGCGATACTGTGTAAATACAATAATAATGTCAGACTTCAGATGGATCACAAGATAGATATAGTTGAGGGACGCAAAAGTAAAGAAAAACTAACATGGCCCCATAATAAAATATAGGTGTGTGTGTGTGTATATATATATTTATTTATATTGTAAAACATGTTGCTGCTAATCAAGTTTGTAATTTATTGAAAATTTTCATAGATGAGATCATTTAAAGACAATCACTGTGCTAAATTTTGGATATTAACATCTGAGAAAGGGCTTTTTCAGTGTCCTTCACCAGTGTGTCCATAGAGCAGTGTAACTGTAAAGGACATAAAGATGCAGTGAAGATGTTTTATCTAAAGCCTGCCTGGCTTCTCATGTCCTGATTTGGTCTTTCAACACTCAAGAAGCCCTGATCAGTTAAGAGTAGGGATTAAGTCACCAGAAGAAAGCAATATCACTAACAAACATCGAGCATACACACATTCAAGATTAGCACACATCATAAGAAACACTTGATACTTAGGTTACATTGAATATTTCCCCCCTCTTCACCCCACCTCCCCCCAATGAATGCTTTGCCATCAAACGTGTAAACTGGAACCATCAGCTTAATTGCTGTTGAATCTGCAAATAGTGGAGAAAGCGTCCTTTGCCAGCCTAAAGGAGAGAAAAAAATTCCCAGCCTTGTGCAGCATCAGCCCATCTTGAACAAGAATGGTGCAGCCCTATTTTATTGCATCATAAAATGCAGGTTATGGGCATAAAGGTTAGAAATCAGAAAGGAAAAAAGTATCAGACTCCCTGTCGTGCTGTGGCTTTGCAAAGTTTGTTAAGTTGCTTGTCTTTTCTGGCAAATTGAGATTGGGTTAAATCCACCCAGGTAAAATCGGCATACAAAACAGGCATTTTTGTTTGGTCGGATGATGGGATACAATCTTTCCACTGTTGATCATACATTTAAATCCCTGTAGTTATAACTTAAGTACACCTACACCATGAGCCTAAAAGCTCCTTACTGGCTTATGAATTTGTATGCAATATTCTCCCTGTTACTGAACATTATGCTATTTAACTGCATAGGTTTTAATGTTCATTTTAGGATTATGCTATGTGAAACTGTGCATTAAGATTGCAGCCTATGACCAGAGATGATTACTTTCCCAATATGAAACCTCTGAAGATGTTGCATTTGGAGATTGTTTTGCCGCACTAGCCCCCCACCCCCCAACTCCTCGTCCCCAGTAGCGCTCAGTGAGCAGTTACCCTATTTGTAGTGCCCAGACCATTCTAAATCACTGCAAGAATTATAAACGTGTAGTAGACCTTACACAGAAAAGATCACAAAATCCCATTCCATTAATTCATATTCTAACTGCTTGAGCGAGATTAAAAGGTTCAATATAAGTATCAAACAGTTTCTGGAACTGGAGGCTTATTATCTCTATTGATGGACTGTAATTAGTTGCAGTTTTATAATAGCAATTACCTGATGCAGATTATATCCTGTTTTCAGCCTCACACACAAAAAAAACAACAGTAATCCACTGCAGTAATAGTGTTGCAGCAATATGACACCATCTGAGGCACTTTGCAGTAAAAGTGTCTGCATTAGTTATACTAATTACTGTAATTTATTGTTTTGCATGTGTGTAAATTTGAATAGGGACAGCATAAAAGCAAACCTCATATCATGTCTATACTTGTGTTTCAAACGCCTATTTCAGATTTGGATGAGGAAGAGACTAAATCAGTATGCTGAAGCAAAATTTTCATTTTCATATAGTCAGAGTCAGTGAATCTGAAGATGAAATGATTGGCTGAGCTTTTAATATGTGACCAAGCAGTAAATTCTACCTTAAGCAATTTATACCTGTTTCCTTTCAGTCTGTAGCCAGCCTCAAAGCAGTTTGAGAATATTTTGGGTTGATTTTTTTCCCGCCGCCCTTATTGAAAGGTATCTTTTTGTCATTCCATTAGGTTCTTTGATAAAAATGCACTCACCAAATGTGAGTGCATTCTACAGGTACCTTTCTATTAATTTACTTACACGTGCTGTCTCTTAGCTGAAATCGGCCTGCTTTTTTCTCTTTGTCGTGCTGGCATTTGAAGATGGGGAACTTTGACAGGGCTTGATAGGGAGTCTGTAGTTAAATAAATGGATTTGCAGACGAAAGGACCTTGGGTCTCTGCTGGAACTTTGATCATCCATTGGGATTGATTTCTTATCAAGTCATGAAGAGAAAACATTTTCAATGCAAAGTTTTCCTTTTTGAAAAAAAATAAAAGGCCTAAAGGCCCAGCAGTGGGTCTGCAGTGTCATAGGGTCTAATCACTTACATTTGTGAGGTTGCGTTCAGATCTGGTGCCTATCTCATTAAATCCTGGAAGAAATTCTTTCTAAATTAATTCATAAGGCCAAACAGCCTTTCAAAAGAATGGTTTAAAAACCCTATGAGGGATTTGAAAGGTAACAGGTTGGTTGTAGGTGGGCCTGTCCTTCATGGTCTTTGATTGTGATGTTTCACAGCAGGTTACCATTCTTAATTTTGTTCATTTTCTCAAACTCTCATTGATGGTCAGCTGCAACAGCCACTTAGAGTATTACAGAGGTAATCAAGGTCACTTCAAATTTCTGTGGTACAAATAATCTTGACACTGGAGTAACTATAGCCATGGATTTATACAGCAGTCTTTGTATCATTCACATAAGATAAAACTTTAAATGTCTAAACTCCTGGATGGATATAGTACATCTTTTCAATAATTTGAATGAAAATCTTCAACTGATAGGTAGCAAACTCCAGAGTAAACTAGCAAAATACTGCAGATGCTGGAAATCCGAAATAACAACAGAAAATGCTGGAAAAACTCAGCAGGCCAGGCAACATCCGTGGAGAGAAATTAGAGTCGACGTTTTGGGTCAAAACCCTTTATCAAGACTAAAGAGGCACAGGGAATGAAATAGATTAAGAGGCTGGGCTGGGAGAGAACAAAAGAGAAGACGAGACATTAAGAGGTATTCAAAACAAGACGTGATGGTGATAGGACTAGTGGAGACAAAAGACAGCTCTAGATCAGGTGTGAAATGCGCTGGCAGAATGGGAGACAGCTGCCATGTGGGAGAGAGAAAAAAAGAAAAGGTGGGGGGGGGGGGGAAACCAAAACAAAGGTGTGGATAAAAAATATAAGAAAAAATGTAATAGGGGCTGAGGTTATGATCTGAAATTGTTGAACTCGATATTGAGTCCGGAAGGCTGTAAAGTGCCTAATCGGAAGATGAGGTGCTGTTCCTCGAGTTTACGGTGAGCTTCCGTGGAACAATGCAAGAGGCCAAGGACGGTGAGGTCCGAGTGGGAATGGGGCGGTGAATTAAAATGACAGGCGACCGGAAGCTCGGGGTCACCCTTACGGACTGAACGGAGGTGTTCTGCAATGCGGTCACCCAATCTGCGTTTGGTCTCCCCATTGTAGAGGAGACCGCATCGTGAGCAGCGAATACAGTATACTAGATTGCAAGAAGTACAAGTAAATCGCTGTTTTACCTGGAAGGGGTGTTTGGGGCCCTGGACAGTGGGAAGGGGGGAGGTATAAGGGCAGGTGTTACATCTCCTGCGCTTGCACGGGAAGGTGCCAGGCGAAGGGGTTCGCTGCTCACGATGCGGTCTCCTCTACTTTGGGGAGACCAAACGCAGATTGGGTGACCGCTTTGCGGAACACCTCCGTTCAGTCCGATAGGGTGACCCCGAGCTTCCGGTCGCCTGTCATTTTAATTCACCGCCCCATTCCCACTCGGACCTCACCGTCCTTGGCCTCTTGCATTGTTCCACGGAAGCTCAACGTAAACTCGAGGAACAGCACCTCATCTTCCGATTAGGCACTTTACAGCCTTCCGGACTCAATATCGAGTTCAACAATTTCAGATCATGACCTCGGCCCCTATTACATTTTTACTTATTTTTTATCCACACCTTTGTTTTGTTTTTTCCCCCTCCCCCCTTTCCTTTTTTTTCTCTCTCCCACATGGCAGCTGTCTCCCATTCTGCCAGCGCATTTCACACCTAATCTAGAGCTGTCTTTTGTCTCCACTAGTCCCATCACCATCTTGTCTCGTTTTGAATACCTCTTAATGTCTCCTCTTCTCTTTTGTTCTCTCCCAGCCCGGCCTCTTAATCTATTTCATTCCCTGTGCCTCTTTAGCCTTGATAAAGGGTTTGACCCGAAACGCTGACTCTAATTTCTGTCCACGGATGTTCCTGGCCTGCTGAGTTTTTCCAGCATTTTCTGTTGTTATTCCAGAGTAAGCTCCCCACTGGAGTGGAGTTAATTTACAGAACAAACGGGCAACTGTTCAACCTCCGTTGCCTCCAGTCCAGATCCAAGGTTGTCCCATCCTCTGTCGTCGAATTACAGTATGCAGACGACGCCTGCGTCTGCGCTCACTTGGAGGTCGAACTCCAAACCATTGTCAACACCTTCACCGAAGTGTACGAGAGCATGGGCCTTACACTAAACATCCGTAAGACAAAGGTCCTCTACCAACTTGCCCCCGCCACACAGTACTGCCCCCAATTATCAAAATCCACGACAAGGCCTTGGACAACGTGGACCACTTTCCATACCTCGGGAGCCTACTGTCAACAAGGGCAGACGTCAACGACGAAGTCCAACACTGCCTTCAGTGTGCCAGTGCAGCCTTCAGTCGCCTGAGGAAGAGAGTGTTTGAAGACCAGGACCTCAAACCCAGGACTAAGCTCATGGTCTACAGAGCAGCAGTGATACCCGCCCTGCTGTATGCCTCAGAGACATGGACCATTACAGCAGGCACCTCAAAGCACTGGAGAGGTACCACCAACGCTGCCTCCGCAAGATCCTGCAAATTCATTGGCAGGATAGGCGCACCAACATCAGTGTTCTTACTCAGGCCAACATCCCCAGCATCGAAGCTTTGACCACGCTCAATCAGCTCTGATGGACGGGTCACATTGTCCGCATGCCCGATACGAGACTCCCAAAGCAAGCGCTCTACTCGGAGCTCCGGCACGGCAAGAGAGCCCCAGGTGAGCAGAGGAAATACTTCAAGGACACCCTCAAAGCCTCCTTGAAAAAGTGTAACATCCCCATCGACACCTGGGAATCCCTGGCCCAAGACCGCACAAAGTGGAGGAGAAGCATCCGGGAAGGCTCGAGTCTCTTCGCCAGGAGCAAGCGAAAGCCAAGCACAGACAGCGCAAGAAGCGCACGTCAACCCAAGCACCCCACCCATCCGCCCCTTCAACCACCGTCTGCCCCACCTGTGACAGAGACTGAAGGTCCCACATT
Organism: Somniosus microcephalus; assembly: GCF_052327205.1. Classification (NCBI taxonomy): domain Eukaryota; kingdom Metazoa; phylum Chordata; class Chondrichthyes; order Squaliformes; family Somniosidae; genus Somniosus; species Somniosus microcephalus. The sequence continues at coordinate 173,685,523 of NC_140987.1, forward strand.
GGACTCATCAGTCACCTGTGAACTCATTTTTAATGTGGAAGCAAGTCATCCTCGGTTCTGAGAGACTGCCTAAGAGAGGATTTATACAGCACTCTCTGTACCATTCACATAAGATAAAACTTTAAATGTCTAAACTCCTGGATGGATATAGTACATCTTTTCAATAATTTGAATGAAATCTTCAACTGATAGGTAACAAACTCCAGAGTAAAGTTTGCAATAGGAGCCCCTTATCTAAGTGTCATCCCCACACATAACCTCTGACCATGGATTGTATATTGGTGCAGAGTAAACACATTCCTGATGTGAGATTGGACTTGGGAGAAGCACCATTATGGTGGCTTTGATGGCTCCTTGCTCATATCTATGGATTTTGACACATTTTACTCTGGTCAGAGGTTGCACTTGATTCAACACTGATTTAAACTGATCTGTGAGTGCCAGTGTAACGTCATTGAATGCTGTGCTCCAATTAATTGGTTTTGTTATAAAGTAAACTCTCCTCTCGGGGTTTACAGTCAGCATACATCTTCAACCAATATATCACTGGAGATATTGGCCCAGAAATTCCGTTCGCAGCCCTCCCGTGGGCAGAGGGCTGCGATTTGGAAAAATCTCCGCCTGGACCGGAGGGCTCCCGGGAGGCGCAGAATTCCGTTGCTGTGCCTCTTCAAACCGCTGGTGTGCAGGGCACGCGTATCCCAGGGGCACAGGTAGTTCGCAGCGTCCCTGCGATCACGTGGGCCATGGGGAGCCAATCAGAGCAGGGAATCTCCATTCATAGATTTGACAGGAAGACCTGTCAAATCTATGAATAGAGATCAGCTCCAAAACATAAGTAAAACTTCAAATAATTTTTTTTTTAAATCACATTTTTAAAATGACTATAAATTACATAAATTAGCTTTTTTCAAAAATTTAAATTTTTGAAAAAAATAATTGAAGTTTTAACGGGGCTAAAAATAAACTTACCTTTCTTTAAAGTATTTTAAAATGATAAATCAGTGGAAATTTTTTATTATTTTTTTTTTTTACTTTCTTCAACTCAGCCTAGTAAAAGCAGGCCTTGCACCTAGGAGCTGCCGGCTGTACACCTGCTTTTCTAGACGCAGCTGTTTCCGACTTAACTGGACTGAAGCAACTGTGAAAAAAACCGGAAGTTTCAGCCGTACGCGCTGCCTATCCGGCGCAGGCGTTTAACCTGTGATGCTCTTTCTTCACAGAACGGAAGTTCCAGTTTCCAGCGCATGCGCAGTGCATGCCTAAAACCGGCACTTCCGTTGGCCCTACGGGTGAGTACACGGTGCGTACACACCCATAGGGAACGGAATTTCTGGGCCAATGTCATGTGAATGGTTAACGGATTTGAGGCTCCGTCCACTTAGTTGGACCCGCTTCATATGGCCCATTCCCCGTGATTCATTCTGTCCTTTGAAGGTGGAAATCTTTGGATTTGGAGACAAAGATGATGGGAGGTGGGGGGTGTTCTGAAAGGAGGAGAGAGAGTGAAGAAACAGGATTTAGGGAGGGAATTACAGGATGTGGCGCCTAGACAGGAGGGAAGGAGGAGGAAGGTGCACAACAAACTGGAGTCAGAGGAATTGAGAGTTCGGGGAGAATTGTAGCATTAGAGAAGTAGAGAGGGGCGAGGCTATGGAGGAATTTAAGCTCAAAAATGAGAACTTCAAATTTGAGGCACTGATTCAGCCTAACTTGCCACTCACTCTTCCAACTTTCCTTCTTTCTTGGCATGTGGATGCCACTCACTTCCTGTCCCCCTGCTTGCTCCTGGATTTTAACGTTTGGCTCCCTCTTGCTCTCTGCCTGCTTTGGATCCACCTTCTCACTACGCCCAAACTTTGATTCTTGGCTGCCATTCACTCACTGTCTCCAAGTTTTCTGTCCTTGGCCTGCAGGCAATGCCATGAGAGCTATATCAGTATAGAAGAAATATCCATTAATGACAACTAGGAATGAAACCCTGTGGAAATAAATGTCACGGTTTGAATCCTTATTTGCCATTAAGGGATTTTAAATAAATCAAATTTCATCTCCTCCTTCCGTTTATGTTCTCCCTCATAGCCTCCCCTGAAGGTGTTGATTCCTTGCTGGACTGTGGTTCCATGAGTGCCTGTTGTCCTAAGGTACCTTGCCCATATGGCCATTCTTCATCATTGAGTCAATCAGTATTAGCAGATTGTTCAGCCAGAGACAAGATCACAGCTGAGCCTGATGCTGTCCTTGGCACATGCACGAACCTCCACGAAGGATTGTGGATAGTCATCAGGAGTGGGAAAACTGGTCTATTTTCCCTTCCTTGACCAAGCAGTACCGAGGTTAACTGGTGGGCTCCTATCCCTTCCCATATGAGATTAGTTAACTCAGTACAGAGTGCAGATCACACCTCGGACCTTCCTGGTCTACATAGCTTAGTTAGTTGGTGTCTTAGCCAGCTGGACTCGCTCTTTTTAACTTGACAATATAATTTCCCCAATAAACATTGCCTACTACTGAGGGAAGAAGTTTTAAGTTTAAAAAAAAATACAGAAATTATAAGAGCAGAGTTGAAGGTTATGAAAGGTCAGCAATCACTCAGTACCTCCTCTTAACAAATTCCACTTAGCCACTGACTGTAAGAATAATTTGGAAGACTGCTGCCTTGCTGGCTTAGTGTGTAAATCCACTGTGAACCACACAGACCGGAAAGACCCCAAATCACTCCCTGGTCTGTGCTGAGTTAGAGAAAAAGGGAGGAAATTGTAGAAAAGGGATTCAAACAATTGGAACAGCACAAGCAGTTTCCAGAAGTTTCTTGTCTTTGAAACATCACATGCAGTTCTGTAATGTAAGTGGTGCATATGTAGTAAGGTACATGGTATTAGTGCTCTGTGATTTTTTTTTAAAAAAGCTTTTAAGATGGCCAAGAGAACTGGATGGAAAAATAGACTAGCACACTGACCTTTGACCTGTTGGATTGGGGTTTGAATCCATCCCAGATTGAAGGAATGAACATCTCATTTCTCAGACTACTGTTAATGGTCAGGCTGTCTAAACCCACTTCCAGTAGACTGAACTCGCACCATAAATAGTGATGACATCATAAAACTGATCTGTTTACAAACTTGAACTTAGTTATTGCTAGACGATGAACTGTGAATATCTGCACTATGGAGGCATTGAATATAGGTTCACCCCAAGATTCTCTCCAGCAAATTCTAAAATCTCAGCTGGTTCATAAGGATCAGATGGGACCTAGTGCCTTCCAGGGAAAAGAGTGGCATTGAATAGGTGAATCAGCCTGTAACAGTGTTACAGACTCTCTGAGCAGAAGAGGTCCTGGTCAAGGAATGGTAGAGTCCTAAAGAGGTGTTTAAAAAAAAACTTCTGTAAAGGGCTGGAGTATGATGTAATTATCTGAGCACATAATCTTAACTACACAGGGCTGAGAGGACAAGTTCTCTAGTATGAAGCTTGAAGCACTTGCCACACGTTGTATCTCTACAGTGTGTGCCTGAGTCAGCTTGGCACAGTTGACAGTGCACTTGGCTTTGAGTCAAAGCTTTTGAGTTCAGTGCTCACGACATGATTTGAGCACTTAATCCAGGCTGACTCCAACACTGAGATCGTCGTGTATTGTGAGAGGACTCTGTTAAGATGAATATTAAGATCTCAAAGCAGTTTGAAGAAGAGCAAAGAGTTGTTCTGGTATCCTGGGTACAATTCCTCCCTCAACCAACCCCTTCTGCAAAAATAAATTAACTGATTATTCAATAAATTATCTGTGGGATTTTGCTGTATGTAAAAAAGTAGCTATACTTTTTCAATCACTGCACTTCAAAGTAATTAATTGTATGTGAAGCATTTCTGACAAGATGCTATAAATCCAAGTCTTTCTTTAGTCAAGTTGTTGGGGACCTGCCTTTTTAGAGAGACTATATCCTTTTGTTCTCTTTAGGGAATGGTTTGCTTAATATAGGCTGTGCTCGAAGCCCTACTGATACGCTTATCAATTACTTCATAAAAGGTGATGAGTCGAAGAAGAGATGATGAGTTGAAAGAAGAGATGAATAAGGCTTTTATTAGCTAAGAAGAGACCATGCTTCTTCGTGAGTGACTGAACAAGTCTGAACGAAACCCACACAGTGGTGGGTGGAGTCAGCTGAGGCATGCCTCCATACACAGCGCCACCCAGAGGTGGCAATATACAATACAGTGGTTTACCACATTCACCCCTTGTTTAATGTGAAGTCCGGCGGGGTGAAGGGTACTACAAGTTAAGTCTATCAGGAGGCCTTGTCTGACGTCCTGATCGTCGTGGTGGCGGCGGTGGTGTTGCAGCATCCGACGTCGGGTCTGGTGTCTGGGTGGTTGGCGAAGATTCCTGGGGCTTTGGCATGCCGTCTGCAGGGGTTGGGTTGGGAGGGGTGGTGGGGGATAACAGTGGTAAGGGGGATAACGGTGGTAAGGGGGATAACGGTGGTAATTCAGGGGTACCCGAGGGTGCGAGATCTCGTATGGAGACCGTGTCCTCCCGCCCGTCTGGGTATGTCACCCAGGCATACTGGGGGTTGGCGTGTAGGAGGTGCACCCGCTCGACCAGGGGGTCCGTTTTATGCGTCCTCACGTGCCTCCGCAGTAGGACGGGCCCAGGAGAAGTCAACCATGCCGGTAGCGAGGTTCCCGATGTAGACTTCCGGGGGAAAACGAACATTTTCTCATGAGGGGTCGCATTAGTGGCAGTACAAAGCAGTGACCGAATGGAGTGAAGCGCTGCAGGGAGGACCTCCTGCCAGCGGGAGGTCGGAAGGCCCTTAGATTTTAGTGCTAAGAGGACTGCCTTCCAAACCGTCGCGTTCTCCCTTTCCACCTGGCCGTTCCCCCGGGGGTTGTAACTGGTGGTCCTGCTCGTGGCGATACCTCTTGTTAGCAGGTACTGCCGAAGTTCGTCGCTCATGAACGATGAGCCCCTGTCGCTATGTATATAGCTGGGGAACCCGAACAGAGCGAAGATGTCATTCAGACACTTGATGACCGTGGTACTGGTCATGTCTGGGCAAGGGATGGCAAAGGGGAAACGGGAGTACTCATCAACTATGTTGAGGAAGTACACATTGCGGTCAGCGGAGGGGAGGGGCCCTTTAAAATCGACGCTCAGGCGTTCGAAGGGGCGGGTGGCCTTGATCAGGCTTGCTCTGTCCGGCCTATAGAAGTGCGGTTTGCACTCGGCGCAGATTTGGCAGCTCTTGGTCATGGTCCTGACCTCCTCGATGGAGTAGGGCAGGTTACAGGATTTGATAAAATGGAAAAACCTGGTGACCCCCGGGTGGCAGAGGTCATTGTGGAGGGACTGCAGCCTATCACTCTGCGCGTTGGCGCATGTACCACGTGATAGGGCATCTGGGGGCTCATTGAGTTTCCCTGGCCGATACAAGATATCATAATTGTAGGTGGAGAGTTCGATTCTCCACCTCAAGATCTTGTCGTTCTTGATTTTACCCCTCTGCTTATTATTAAACATAAAAGCTACTGAACGCTGGTCAGTGAGCAGGGTAAATCGTTTCCCGGCCAGGTAATGCCTCCAGTGACGCACCGCTTCTACAATAGCCTGGGCCTCCTTTTCGACGGAGGAGTGTCTCGTCTCGGGGCCCTGGAGGGTCCTTGAGAAAAAGGCCACGGGTCTGCCCGCCTGGTTAAGGGTCGCGGCTAGGGCGAAGTCGGAGGCATCGCTCTCCACTTGGAAGGGGATGGACTCATCCACCGCGTGCATTGCGGCCTTCGCGATATCGTTCTTGATAAGAGTGAAGGCTGCACACGCCTCTGGTGTCAGGGGGAAGGAGGTGGCTTTGATGAGGGGCCTGGCTTTGTCTGCATAGAGGGGCACCCACTGGGCGTAGTAGGAGAAAAACCCCAGGCATCTCTTCAGTGCTTTTTGGCAGTGGGGAAGGGGTAGCTCCATTAGGGGGCGCATTCTGTCGGGGTCGGGCCCGATGACTCCGTTCTCCACCACGCAGCCGAGGATGGCCAGGCGCTTGGTGTGAAACATACATTTTTCCTTATTGTACGTTAGGTTCAGCCGTTGGGCCGTACGGAGGAAATTTGCTAGATTAACGTCGTGGTCCTGCTGGTCGTGGCCGCAGATGGTGACGTTATCCAAATAGGGGAAGGTTGCCCGCAGCGCGTTCTGGTCAACCATTCGGTCCATCTCCCTTTGGAAGACCGAAACCCCGTTGGTGACGCCGAAGGGGACCCTAAGGAAGTGGTAGAGGCGGCCGTTTGCCTCGAAGGCAGTATACTGGCGGTCCTCATGGCGGATGGGCAGCTGGTGGTACGCTGACTTAAGGTCGATGGTGGAGAATACTTTGTATTGCGCAATCTGATTGACCATATCAGATATGCGAGGGAGGGGGTACGCGTCCAGCTGGGTGTACCGGTTTATGGTTTGGCTGTAGTCGATTACCATGCGGCGTTTTGCAGTGGTTTTAACGACTACAACCTGGGCTCGCCAGGGGCTAGTGCTACCTTCGATAATGCCCTCCTTCAAGAGCCGCTCCACCTCGGAGCTGATAAAAGCTCTGTCCCCGGCACTGTACCGCCTGCTTTTGGTAGCGATGGGTTTACAGTCGCGGGTGAGGTTAGCGAACAGGGGAGGGGGGGGGACTTTTAATGTGGAAAGGCTGCAGGTGGTTTGCAGCGGGCGATTTAAAAGTTGTTGGTTGCAGACTGTGAGTGGGGGGAGGGGTCCACCGTATGCTAGTGTGACACTCTTAAGGTGGCACTGAAAATCCAACCCTAGCAGGACGGCAGCGCAAAGACGGGGCAGGACTAGCAGTTTAAATTTTTGATATTCAGTGCCCCCTACTGACAGGGTCACCACACAGTAGCCGCTGATGTCCATTGACTGGGACTTGGACGCCATAGAAATGCGATGGTGCGTTGGCAGAATCGTGAGGGAGTGGCTACGTACCGTGTCGGGGTGGACGAAACTCTCTGTGCTCCCGCTGTCGATCAGGCAACTGGTGGCGCGGCCGTTTACCGCGATATCCATCATGGAGCTGGATAGATGGTGAGGGTGGCCTTGATCCAGCGTCACGGAGGCCAGTATGTGGCTTAGTGAGTCACTATAGTCATCCGCCGAGACGGTGGTCGGTTCCGGTGACGAAATGGCGGTTGAGTGCGTTGGATACGATGGCGGCGGATGCCATGCGGCCGGGGGTACACAAAATGGCGGATAAGATGGCTGCTCCCACGGCCCGCATGCTGCGCTGCTGGCTGGCTTCCCCTTGCAGGCGTTAGCGTAATGGCCTTTCTTCCCGCAGCCCGAGCAGGTAGCTGTCTTAGCTGGGCAGTGCGCTCTGGGATGTTTTAACTGGCCACAGAAATAGCATTTTTGGGCCTGGTTACTGGGCATCGAAGCAGTTCTTACCGGAGGCTGCTGTCTCGGTTGGGTCGCTGCAGCGGTTGGTGCCGGGGGCGGCGGTCCCGTGTCCCACGGTTTCGATTGCCATGTCTCGGCGCCGTTACGGGGGTATGCCTCGAGGTTTCGGTGGGCCTCCTCTAACGAGAGCGCAAGGGCAATGGCCGTCTTCAGGTCGGGTTCCTTGCTTTCTAGCAGTCTCTGCCGGGTGTGGTCTGACTGGAGGCCCCTGACGAAGGCATCACAGGCGAGTCCCTGCGCGTGCTCCACAGCCGTTACCGCTTTACAATCGCAGTCTCTGCAGAGTGCCAGTAGCGCCCGTGCAAATGCCCCTACCGATTCTCCCGGTTGCTGCCTGCGGGATCCCAAGAGGTGTCGGGCGTAAATTGTGTTCACTGGGCGCGTATATTGCCCTTTTAGTAGCTCAAGGGCCGCCACGTACGTATTAGAGTCCCGGATTAGCATATATACTTGATGGCTCACCTGGGCGGTCAAAATTTTCAGTTTGTGATCCTCCTCTGTAACCTGTGAGATTGCGAGGAAGGATTCAAAGCAGCTCAGCCAGTGTTCAAACTTGGCTGATGCACCCACATCTTGAGGGTCGAGGTCCAGGCGTGGTGGTCTGAGGGCTCTCAGCAATGTCTGCTGTATCCGTTGCTGTTGTTGCTCCTCAGGTGTCGCCATTTAACTTTTAGCTAATAAAATTGATACGCTTATTAATTACTTCATAAAAGGTGATGAGTCGAAGAAGAGATGATGAGTCGAAAGAAGAGATGAATAAGGCTTTTATTAGCTAAGAAGAGACCATGCTTCTTCGTGAGTGACTGAACAAGTCTGAACGAAACCCACACAGTGGTGGGTGGAGTCAGCTGAGGCATGCCTCCATACACAGCGCCACCCAGAGGTGGCAATATACAATACAGTGGTTTACCACACCTACCTTAGTTGTTTCCACAATAAATGTCATCAGCTTCTGTTTAGATTTATAATACTGTAGTGCTTTCAAGAAAGCAATAATAAACTAGAATTGTAACTGCAACTCCGACATAGCTTTAACACTGTCTTGTTAAAACAAAAATGCTTCTGAACACACATTGTATATCTTTGAAGATGACTGGGAGATTTGGGAAGCACAGTTAGTTACAAAATGCCCTTTGACATCTGGGACTCAGCTTTGAATCTAGCCCTGCCTGATTAGATGAACGCGTCAACTTTCTAATAACAAGTTTGGTCTGTCTCAATCTATTTGCAGTGGCCACAAATCCACAACGCAAATCTACCCATGGCATTCATGTGCTGCAAAAGAACAAATATTGTGCCTTTTATTGTAAGAATGTTGCAGAATCTTTCAAACAAATCTTAAACTAAAATTTTTGTCATTTAATACCATAGAACACCAGTGCTGATGGGGCTCCCTGCCTATCTCATGGGGTTAGAACTTGAAACAGAAAACTCGGTTAACTTGGTGCCGGAATTCAGGGAATCCAGGTGAAAGCCCAAAGCTGGGCCCGGCAAGATTGGAATTGGTAGTGGGGAAAATGCTAGAGTCCATTATAAAAGATGTAATAGCAGAGCACTTGGAAAACAGTGACAGGATCGGACAAAGTCAACATGGATTTACAAAAGGTAAATCGTGCTTGACTAATCTACTGGAATTTTTTGAGGATGTAACTGGTAGAATAGATAAGGGAGAACCAGTGGATGTGGTGTATTTGGACTTTCAGAAGGCTTTCGATAAGGTCCCGCATAAGAGATTTGCGTGTAAAGTTAAAGCACATGGGATTGGGGGTAAGGTACTCTCTTGGATAGAGAACTGGTTGGGAGACAGGAAACAAAGAGTTGGAATAAATGGGTCATTTTCCAAGTGGCAGGCATTGACTAGTGGGGTACCGCAGGGATCGGTGCTAGGACCCCAGCTATTCACAATATATATAAATGATCTAGACGAGGGAACAAGATGTAATATCTCCAAGTTTGCAGACGACACAAAGCTGGGTGGGCGTGTGTGCTGTGAGGAGGATGCAGAGAAACTCCAGTATGATTTGGACAGGTTGGGTGATTGGGCAGATGCATGGCAAATGCAGTATAATGTGGATAAATGCGAGGTTATCCACTTCGGTGGCAAAAACAGGAAGACAGATTATTATCTGAACGGCAATAGATTGGGAGAAGGGGAAGTGCAACGAGACCTGTGTGTCCTTGTGCAGTCGCTGAAGGTAAGCATGCAAGTGCAGCAGGCGGTTAAGAAGGCAAATGGTATGTTGGTCTTCATAGCGAGAGGATTTGAGTACAGGAGCAAGGATGTCTTGCTGCAGTTGTACAGGGCCCTGGTGAGACCACACCTTGAGTATTGTGTGCAGTTTTGGTCGCCTTATCTGAGGAAGGATGTTCTTGCCATGGAGAGAGTGCAGCAAAGATTCACCAGACTGATACCTGGGATGGCAGGGCTGACGTATGAGGAGAGATTGGGTCGATTAGGCTTATACTCACTAGAGTTTAGAAGAATGAGAGGGGATCTCATTGAAAGTTATAAAATTCTAACAGGACTAGACAGACTAGATGCAGGAAGGATGTTCCCGATGGCAGGGGAGTCCAGAACCAGGGGTCACAGTCTAAAGATAAGGGGTAAGCCATTTAGGACTGAGATGAGGAGGAATTTCTTCACCCAGAGAGTGGTGAACCTGTGGAATTCTCTGTCACACAGGGCAGTTGAGGCCAATTCATTAAATATATTCAAGAAGGAGTTAGATATATTTCTTGAGGCTAAAGGGATCAAGGGATATGGGGAGAAAGCAGGGACCGGGTACTGAATTTGGATGATCAGCCATGATCTCATTAAATGGCAGAGCAGGCTCGAGGGGCCGAATGGCCTACTCCTGCTCCTATCTTCTATGTTAATTAAGTAAATTGGGAAGAGTGATTAAGTATTGCCAAAATTGGGTTTTAAAAGCATGTGAGTTGTAGCAGGAAGGTAAAACTGCGGGAGATGAGGAGTTTCACAATTTTGCGATTTAAGCCTGTAAATAGCTGTACTGTGGAGTGGCGAAACCCTGCAGTTCCCTCCATAGGTAAGGAGAGAAAATCAAAGAGCAAGTCAGTCTCACAGACCTCCTACTAGCCAGTTCATGGCAGATCCAATTTCAGGAACAGATTGCCTGCCTACCACCTTGTTTACAGAAGGTGTGTGGTGCTGAATGACATTTATAAAAATACAAAGAAATGTTTTTATTAACCCCATTACTGCTGGGAAGCACACCACTGAGAATGGGAGTTGGCCTTGTAAATAGCAAGGGCCCTAAAATAAATAAAATAATTGTGGCAGAGATGGAAGCAGCTTCTCACTGATATAATCTCTGTCATAGTAGTCCTGCCATCAAAAAGGGGAAACTGTCGAACAAACCTTGGAAACTTGCTGCCGAGCATCCTGTAGGTAGCTCACACTGCCATCACAGTGTGCGCTGTTGGAGGAAGTGAATGTTTCGAGTTGAAGGGAGTGGATGTTTAAGCTGAATTGCAGTTTGCTTATTTAGAATAAATATACGTTCTTGCCAATAGCCTTGCTTGGTGGCCAATTGAAGTTTATATCCCAAGCCAGGTTGAAAGGTCATGGTAGTACAATAATGGTATCTCCAGCTACTGCAGCAGTAAAATCAAAGCCTCTTTCAATCTGTCAATCTTATAAGGAGTGAGTGGGCAAAAGCCCAATATAGGAATGTACTATTAAAACTGCTAACCATGGTAATAATTGTATTGCTTTGTATGTGGGTTCAATGACGAGATATTTATGAAAGAGAATGTCTTTTAATCTAAAGTTTGTTTAACTCAGTTAACAGCATTACAGGAGACACCATCTTAGAGATCCATCTAAAACGAAACTAAAACTAAACTCTGTCTCTCTCACATGCCCTCTGCTGGTCAGGCATAAATAATCAAACAGGCAAATATGCTGGTAAGGCATCATAATCAAACAGGCAAATACCATCACTATTTGCTGATATCATTACATCTCCCTTTCTTAAAACAAAAGTATTTTACTTTTATCTAACAACATGTTTTCTTTGTATTACTCTGCATTTTAACTGTAACAATTAATGAACTTACATTATCATTATCAAGGTTTTTTAACCTTGTGTGTTCACATGAAATATGTAAATACACTAGAACTTGAAGAAAGAATAAGATAACATTACTTCCTTCTATAACAAGAGTCCTTAAACTTGCTCAATGAGTCTCTCAGGAGGCTTCACGCGTCTTGAGGATTTTCTGATTGATTGTCCTTGAATCTGAGTTGTTGCCTCAGATGATGGTTTCTCAGCTGTGTGATCAGGTTGTTCAACAGTATCAGTCTTTTGACCTGCTGTGTGATCAGGTTGTTCAACAGTATCAGTCTTTTGACTTGCTGTGGCTGGTCCCATGAGAAGATCTTGACGATTTCTTCTCAGAACAGCACCCTCATCTGTCTGAATGGTGTATGCTCTTGGTTGAACTTCACTCAGGACAGGTTCCCTTCTGAGTCCATATGTTTGTTTTGTCTTTGAACCTTACTTGGTCACCAGTGTGGAGTTCAGGTAGGTTTTGTGTTCCTCTGTCATAGTAGTACTTTTGCTTTTCTTTCTGTTGTTCTTTGAACTTCCTCACTTTCTCCCCTCTTTTGTTTTCAGGAGGTTCTCCGGGATGGGTAGGTTTGACCTTAGCAGACGTCCCATAAGGAGTTGGGCTGGTGACATACCACACTCGAGTGGCGTTGTGCGGTATACAAGCATGCTCTGGTAGAAGTCAGTTCCACTGTCTCTTGCCTTGTACATCAGTCTTTTTACTGTCTGGACCGATTTTTCCACTAGTCCATTGGACTGTGGAAAGTGAGGACTTGACGTTGTGTGGACAAAGTCCCACTCTTTGGCAAAGTGTCGGAAACTTGCATTGTAAAACTGGGGTCCGTTGTCTGTGAAGACCTCGCTTGCCACGCCATGTCTGGAGAATATGGCTTTCATACATGTTATCACAGCATCTGCAGTGGTGGTGTACAGTCTACAAACCTCTGGATACAGGGAGTAATAGTCTGTGACTACAAGATAGTCCTTCCCTTGACATACGAATAGGTCAGCGCCTACCTTCTGGTAAGGTCTGTCTGGTGCTGGGTGTGGCTTTAGTGGTTCTACAGGATTGCTTGCTTGATATTTCAGGCATATTGTGCAGTTTGACACCTCATTTGTCACATCTTGGTTGATTCGTGGCCAGTACATCACCTCTCGTGCTCTTTTCTTACACTTTTCGATTCCCAGGTGTCCTCCATGGATCCTTTTTAGCATCTCTTTTCTCAGACTCTTTGGGATAACTATTTTACTTCCTTTGTAGATGATGTCTTCGACCAGTGATAGTTCCGCCCTGCAGTTCCAGTACTCTGCCATGTCAGGTGAGCAGTCTTGCTTCATGTTGGGCCATCCATCCAAGATGCTTTTCCTCAGTCATCTCATTGTTTCATCTTTGTTTGTCTCAGTCTTTATGAGCTCCATTTTTGCATCTGCTATGGGCAGTGCACTTGTGATCATGTCCACGTAGGCGTTCACTTTTTCATCCATTTTGGTGTTTGCGGGCTCTCTTGGGTCTACAGCTCTGGACAACGTGTCTGCTGTATACATCAGCTTACCCGGTGTGTACGCAACATTCAGTGTATAGCGTTGCAGCCTGATCATCACTCTTTGTATTCTAAGCGGACATCCATTTAGTGGCTTTTGGAACAATGCAATCAAGGGCTTATGGTCAGTCTCTACACTGATTGCTTGTCCTGACACAAACTGGTGAAATCTTTCACAGGCGTATGTGATGCTGAGCAGCTCCTTTTCTATTTGAGCATATTGCGTCTCCGCGTCTGTCATTGAGCGCGATGCATATGCAATAGGTTGCCAGTAGTCATATTTTTGCAGAAGAACGGCACCGAGCCCACTCTGTGATGCATCTGATGATATCTTGATGGGTCTCGCTGGGTCATAAAACCTCAGAACTGGTTCCTCTGTGAGCAGTTTCTTTAGATCGCTCCATGACTTCTCATGCTCATGATTCCATTCCCATTCTATGTTCTTTTCAGTTAGTCTTCTCAGTGGCGCCATCTTTTCTGAGAGGTTGGATATGAATTTACCCATGTAGTTGATCATTCCATTAAACCTCTGCACGTCCTTTTTGCATTGTGGCTTTGGCATATTCTCAATGGCGGACACCTTTCTGGGATCTGGTCTGATGCCCTCACTGCTAAGGATATCTCCCACAAATGTCAGTTCTGTCACCCCGAGCTGGCATTTCTCTCTATTCAGCTTCAGGTTTGTTTTCCTTGTTGCTTCCAGCACTTTTTTCAGTCTCTCGTCATGCTCAGTTCTCGTGGTTCCCCATACTATGATGTCATCCATTGATGTATCAACTCCCTCCAGGTGCTCATAGATCATATGGATAGTTTTGTGATACACTTCAGGAGCTGAGGCAATGCCAAATGGTAACCTTAGGAATCTGTATCTGCCAAATGGACTGTTGAACGTGCACAGTCTTGAACTTGCCTCGTCCAGTTTCATCTGCCAAAATCCTGATGATGCATCTAACTTGCTGAAATACTTTGCATTTGCAAACTGTGACATGATTTCCTCATGTGTAGGAAGCTTGAAGTGCTCTCTATTGCTCTGTTTAGATCTCTTGGATCCAGGCAAATTCTGAGCTTTCCATTCTTTTTGTCCACAACGACGAGGGAACTCACCCACTCAGTTGGCTCATCTATCTTCTGAATCACGTTCAGGCTTTCCATCCTGTCCAACTCTGCCTTCAGTTGCTTTTGAAGAGCAAACGGAACTTTTCTGCATGGATGTATGACCGTTGGCATACTTTTATCTACTCTGATCGTGTGTCCTCCTGGAAGGCAGCCTAGACCCTGAAATAGGTCGTTGTACTCTTTCATGAGTTCATCATAGACTGTCTCTCCTTCGCTTTCCACAACGAGGACTCTCTTTACCAGGTTCAGTCTCTCACAGGCTTTTAAACCTAGTATGGCCTGCACATCCTTTGGCACCACGATTAATGCTAGCGTGTGCTCTCTGTCCTTGTGTGTCACTTTGACAATGCATCTTCCTTTCACTGGTGTATCAGTACCTGAGTATCCTGTCACTTTCACTTTTATTCCATGTATCTTTGCTCTGGGTCTAATTTTCTTAAAATCAGTCTCTGATATCACATTAACTTGTGCTCCAGTATCCAATTTAAATGGAATGTGTATGTCATTCACTTTTAGTGTGAACATCCAGTCTCTTTTTTCTTTTTTGTTTTCAGACACAACATCCACATAGAACTCCTCTATCTCGCTTTCATCTACTGTATGGACCTTGCTTTGTTGCGCTTGGTTCTTACAGCAACGGGCATAATGGTTGTTTTTGTTGCAACTATTGCATGTTTTACCATATGCTGGACACTTTTTTGGTGGATGCTGTGTACCGCATCAACTACATGACTTTCGATTGCCCCTTTCATTTTTGTTCGCTGGCCACGCCTCTTTTTTCACATTGGCGCTCTTTTTGTAAAACGGTTTGTGTCCGTTCTTTCTCACTGCATCCACGTTGCAGCTACTGTCACTGAACAGCTCCTTTGCCTGCGACTTCACCGTCTCTGTAGCCCTACACAGTGCTATGGCTTTTCCCAGGTCTAGATCTTGCTCTCTTAGCAGTCTTTCCCTTAGACCATTATCTGGAATACCACACACCAGTCTGTCTTTTATCAGCGAGTCTGCCAGTCCCCCAAATTCACACGTTTTGCTTCTGTTTCTCAGTTCAGTCACATACTGATCAATAGTCTCTCCCGTTTTCTGTACACATGTGAAAAATCTGTGCCTCTCAAACGTCACATTACGTTTAGGTATGCAGCAGGCCTCAAACTGTTCCATTATTTTATCCAGCTTCATTTTGTCTCCATCAGCAGCGAATGTGAAGTTATTATACACCTCCAGCGCTTCATCACCCACGACATGTAAGAACACTGACGCTTTCATTTTATCACTTTTCTCGTCAGCTCCGATTGCCGCTAAATACAACTCCAAACGTTGTTTGAATCTCCTCCAATTTTCAGCCACATTACCTGTCAACTGAAGCTTTGCCGGTGGGTGTAAACCTTCCATTTTTCACTTTGTTAGCTATTCTCCAATGGTAAGTAACGATGTTCTCTTTTGGCTTGCTAATATGTGGAGAGCTGATTTAACTTCAGATTTTTCCTCTTCATCTCTTTCAATCACTTCTGACACCATGCATTGATTTGTATGTGGGTTCAATGACGAGACATTTATGAAAGAGAATGTCTTTTAATCTAAAGTTTGTTTAACTCAGTTAACAGCATTACAGGAGACACCATCTTAGAGATCCATCTAAAACGAAACTAAAACTAAACTCTGTCTCTCTCACATGCCCTCTGCTGGTCAGGCATAAATAATCAAACAGGCAAATATGCTGGTAAGGCATCATAATCAAACAGGCAAATACCATCACTATTTGCTGATATTACAATAATTACACTTGAATTAAAAGAATAAACATGTAATTTTACAGTTATATTTAATCCATTAGTCAGACCTATGTTAACGCTCGAGCCAATTTCATGCAGGTCTCTTTTTTAATCATTTTTTTTTAATGGGATGTGGGCGTTGCTGGCGAGGCCTGCATTTATGGCCTATCCCTAATTGCCCTTGAGAAGGTGGTGGTGAGCCGCCACCTTGAACTGCTGCAGTCCCTGTGGTGAAGGTACTCCCACAGTGCTGTTAGGTAGGGAGTTCCAGGATTTTGACCCAGCGACGATGAAGGATCGGCGATATACTTCTAAGTCAGGATGATGTGTGACTTGGAGGGGAACTTGGAGGTGGTGGTGTTCCCATGCGCCTGCTGCCCTTGTCCTTCTAGGTGGAAGGGGTTGCGGTTTTGGGAGGTGCTGTCGAAGAATCCTTGGCAAGTTGCTGCAGTGCATCTTGTAGATGGTGCACACTACAGCCACGGTACGCCGGTGGTGGAGGGAGTGAATGTTTAAGGTGGTGGATGGGGTACCAATCAAGTGGGCTACTTTGTCCTGGATAGTGTCGAGCTTCTTGATTGTTGTTGGAGCTGCACTCATCCAGGCACGTGGAGAGTATTCCATCACACTCCTTACTTGTGCCTTGTAGATGGTGGAAAGGCTTTGGGGAGTCAGGAGGTGAGCCATTCGACGCAGAATACCCAGCCTCTGACCTCTTGTTGCCACAGTATTTATGTGGCTGATCCAGTTAAGTTTCTGGTCAGTGGTGACCCCCACAGGGTGGGGGATTCAGCGATGGTAATGTCGT
Organism: Somniosus microcephalus; assembly: GCF_052327205.1. Classification (NCBI taxonomy): domain Eukaryota; kingdom Metazoa; phylum Chordata; class Chondrichthyes; order Squaliformes; family Somniosidae; genus Somniosus; species Somniosus microcephalus. The sequence continues at coordinate 173,702,268 of NC_140987.1, forward strand.
TGAATGTCAAGGGGAGGTGGTTAGACACTCGCTTGTTGGAGGTAGTCACTGCCTGGCACTTCTGTGGCGTGAATGTTACTTGCCACTTATCAGCCGAAGCCTGGACGTCGTCCAGGTCTTGATACATGCGGGCATGGACTGCTTCATTATCTGAGGAGTTGTGAATGGCGCTGAACACTGTGCAGTTATCAGCGAACATCCCCATTTCTGACCTTATGTTGGAGGGAAGGTCATTGATGAAGCAGCTGAAGATGGTTGGGCCTAGGACACTTCCCTGGAACTCCTGCAGCGATGTCCTGGGGCTGTGATGATTGACCTTCAACCACCACAACCATCTTCCTTTGTGCTAGGTATGACTTCAGCCAGTGGAGCGTTTCCCATTGACTTCAGTTTTACTAGGGCTCCTTGATGCCACACTCGGTCAAATGCTGCCTTGATGTCAAGGGCAGTCACTCTTACCTCACCACTGGAATTCAGCTCCTTTGTCCATGTTTGGACCAAGGCTGTAATGAGGTCAGGAGCCAAGTGGTCTTGGCAGAACCCAAACTGGGCATCAGTGAGCAAGTTATTGGTGAGTAAGTGCTGCTTGATAGCACTGTCGACAACACTTTCCATCACTTTGCTGATGATTGAGAGTAGACTGATGAGGCAGTAATTGGCCGGGTTGGATTTGTCCAGCTTTTTGTGGACAGGACATACCTGGGTAGTTTTCTACATTGTCGGATCGATGCCAGAGTTATAGCTGTACTGGAACAGCTTGGCTAGAGGCATGGCTAGTTTTGGAGCACAAGTCTTCAGCACGATAGCCGGGATGTTATCGGGGCCCTTAGCCTTTGCTGTATCCAGTGCGCTCAGCCGTTTCTTAATATCACGTGGAGTGAATCGAATTGGCTGAAGACTGGCTTCTGTGATGGTGGGGACCTCAGGAGAGGTCCCGCATAGGAGACTGGTCAAGAAGGTAAGAGCCCATGGGATCCAGGGTGCCTTGGCGCGTTGGATCCTAAACTGGCTGAGTGGCAGGAGGCAGAGGGTGATGGTCGAAGGTTGCTTTTGTGACTGGAAGCCTGTGTCCAGTGGGGTACCTCAGGGATCGGTGCTGGGTCCCTTGTTGTTTGTGATCTACATAAATGATTTGGATGAGAATGTAAAAGGTATGATCAGTAAGTTCGCAGATGACACGAAAATTGGTGGGGTGGTAAATTGTGAGGAGGAAAGCCTCAGGCTACAGGACGATATAAACGGGTTGGTCAGATGGGCGGAAAAGTGGCAAATGGAATTTAACCCTGAAAAGTGCGAGGTGATGCATTTTGGACGGACAAATAAGGCAAGGGAATACACAATGAGTGGTAGGACCCTAGGAAGTACAGAGGGTCAGAGGGACCTTGGTGTACATGTACATAGATCCCTGAAGGCAGCGGAACAGGTAGATAAGGTGGTTAAAAAGGCATATGGGATACTTGCCTTCATTAGCCGAGGCATAGAATATAAGAGCAGGGAGGTTATGATGGAACTGTACAAAACGCTGGTGAGGCCACAGCTGGAGTACTGTGTGCAGTTCTGGTCGCCTCACTATAGGAAGGATGTGATTGCTTTGGAGAGGGTGCAGAGAAGATTCACCAGGATGTTACCTGGGATGGAGCGCCTCAGCTATGAAGAGAGGCTGGACAGGCTGGGGTTGTTTTCCTTGGAGCAAAGAAGGCTGAGGGGGGACCTGATTGAGGTGTACAAAATGATGAGGGGCATAGATAGGGTAGACAAAGAGGAACTTTTCCCCTTAGTAGGGGGGTCAATAACAAGGGGGCATAGATTCAGGGTAAGGGGCAGGAGATTTAGAGGGGATTTGAGGAGGAACTTTTTCACCCAGAGGGTGGTTGGAATGTGGAACTCAATGCCTGAAAGGGTGGTAGAGGCAGGAACCCTCACAACATTCAAGAAGCATTTGGATGAGCACTTGAAATGCCATTGCATACAAGGCTATGGACCAAATGCTGGAAAATGGGATTAGACTGGACAGGGATGGATGGGCGGCGCAGACACGATGGGCCGAAGGGCCTCTTTCTGTGCTGTAAAACTCTATGACTCTATGAGGAGTAGGCCGATATGGATCATCCACTCAACACTTCTGGCTGAAGATGGTTGCAAATGTTTCAGCCTTGTCTTGTGCACTCACGCGCTGGGCTCCACCATCATTGAGGATGGGGATATTCTTGGAGCCTCCACCTCCTGTTAGTTGTTTAATGGTCCACCACTATTCACGACTGGATATGGCAGGACTGCAGAGCTTTGATCTGATCTGTTGATTGTGGGATAGTTTAGCCCGGTCGATAGCATGCTGCTTCCACTTTTTAGCGTGCATGTAGTCCTGTGTTGCAGCTTCCCAGGTTGGCACCTCATTTTTAGGTACGCCTGGTGCTGCTCCTGGCATGCTCTTCTACACTCCTTATTGAACCAGGGTTGGCCCCTGGCTTGATGGTACTGGTAGAGTGAGGGATTTGCCGGGCCATGAGGTTACAGATTGTGAAGGAATACAATTCTGCAGCTGCTGATGGCCCACAACGCCTCATGGATGCCCAGTTTTGAGCTGCTAGATCTGTACTGAATCTATCCAATTTAGCACGGTGGTAGTGCCACACAACACGATGAAGGGTATCCTCAGTGTGAAGACGGGACTTTGTCTCCACAATGACTGTGCAGTGGTCACTGCTACCTATACTGTCATGGACAGATGCATCTGCGACAGGTAGATTGGTGAGGACCAGGTCAAGTAGGTTTTTCCCTCATGTTGGTTCTCTCACCACCTGTCGCAGGCCCAGACTGACAGTTATGTCCTTCAGGACTCGGCCAGCTCGGTCAGTAGTAGTGCTACCGAGCCACTCTTGGTGATGGACATTGAAGTCCCCCACCTAGAGTACATTTTGTGCCCCTGCTACTCTCAGTGCTTTTTCCAAGTGGTGTTCAACGTGGAAGAGTACTGATTCATCAGCTGAAGGAGGGTGGTAGGTGGTAATCAGCAGGTTTCCTTGCCCATGCTAGACCTGAAGCCATGAGACTTCATGTGGTCTGGAGTTAATGTTGAGGACTCCCAGGGCCACTCCTTCCCGACTGTATACCACTGTGCCGGTGGGACAGGACAAGACAGGACATACCCAGGGATGGTGATGGAGGAGTTTGGGACATTGGCTGAAAGGTATGATTCTGTGAGTATGACTATGTCAGGCTGTTGCTTGATCAGTCTGGGACAGCTCTCCCAATTTTGGCACAAGTCCCCAGATGTTGGTGAGGAGGACTTTGCAGGGTCGACTGGGCTGGGTGTGCCGTTTCCGTGTCCGTAGCCAGTGCCGAGGTCGATGCCGGGTGATCCGTCCGGTTTCATTGTTATTATTGTGTTTCGTAGCGGTTTGTTACAACTGAGTGGCCTGCTAGGCCATTTCAGAGGGCAGTTAAGAGTCAACCACATTGTTGTGGGTCTGGAGTCACATATAGGCCAGACTGGGTAAAGACATCAGATTTCCTTCCCTAAAGGACATTAGTGAACTAGATGAGTTTTTACGGCAATCCGATAGTTTCATGGTTACCATTACTTATACTAGCTTTTTATTCCAGATTTATTTAATTAACTGAGAGGATAAAGTTTCATTGTTCACTAGAACTTGATATATTTTTATGGTAGCTGTTGCAGAGCTGACTCATATGAGGACATCCTTTGTTACAATTATTTTTTTAAAAAATATTTGTGATAAAACTCAGTGGCCTAGAAATTCAGTGGCGCCCCGTTTGGGGCGCCAGTCTTGCCTGGGCGCCGGAAGTACCGCCCCGGAAGGAGCCACGAGCGCCAGCGAGAAATTCAGTTTCAGCGCCCCAAACAGAAGCGGGGCAACTGAACATTGCAGCGCAACGTGCCGCAGTGCCACACGCTGCGGCACGGCGCGCTGCGGTACTGCAGGCCTTCCTCCCCTTCTTAAAGGGGAGGGGCCTGCTGCAGTGCAATCCGAGATCGCGAGTGCCGGCAAAAGAGCCCGGCACCGAGGAGAAATGCCGGGCTCTTGGGACACAGCCGGCACAATGCGGGTGGGGGGGGCCTCAGAAGGCCGGGGACGGCAGCGCGGAGAGGTGCTGGCAGGCAGCCAGCAAAAAAAATGGCCGCCCCGCACCTCTCCTTTAAATAGCGCCTCTACCGCCACAGGTAGGCCCCCCTGAACCGGTCGCAGATTGCGACCGGTGTTACAGTGGGGGGCGCTACCAAATATCGAAATCAGGGCGGTAGCGGGGCACTGTGCACACCGATGACGTCATCGGTGGCGGCGCAGCGCTACAGGCTAACGCCGCCATTAGTGCCTCGCTAAATTTCGCGGGAGGCGTGGCCAGTGGCGCTAAACCCACTAAGTTCCCTCTTTGGGCGCTAACTGGTGGCGCAGCCCACCGAATTTCTAGGCCAGTCTGTTTAACTGCCTCTGTCTGTTGTCCACACAATGCACATCAATGAAAACCAATAGGGTGAGCAGGTGGCCTGCACCCGATCCACACCAGTTCTGTTTTGTGCTATAATGCCAAGAGGTGCATGAGGAGTTTACCTATGGGTGATGTGGACTGTCCATTTTACCCTCTTCCTTGTGGAGGAAGTGCTTGGCCTCACCTCTTAAAACAACATGGTTGAGATTAGCAGCTCAGCTGGTTTGTGGGAAGCGGGGGTGAAATAGCAGATGTGAATGTATGTCAAAACACACTATAATGCTGTACACTGGTACTTAATGCACTGTGACAATGCACCACCCTTGTAGTCATATTATGGCCCAGAAATTCGGGTCTCCACGGGTGAGTACGCATGGGGTACTCACCCATAGGCCCGATAGAAGTGCCGGTTTCTTGCATGCACTGCGCATGCACGGGAAACCAGCACTTCCGTTCCTCTGAAAGCAGAGGTTCAGAGGTCGAACGCGTGTGCGGGGGAGTCTGCCTGTGCGCTTTGAACTTACTTTTTAACAGGTTTTTCCGTGAGGGTAAGTCTTTAGAATTTAGAAATTTAAAAAGCAGGCGTAAGGCCTGCTTTTTACAAGGTAAGTGCTCAATTAATTAAAATTAAAACATTTTTTCCACAGGTTTATTATTTTTAAATACTTTAAAGCAAGGTAAGTTTATTTTTAGCCCCGTTAGAATATAAAATTATTTTTTTCACAATTTAAATTATTGTTTAAAATAGTTATTTAATGTAATTTATAGTTTATTTGAAAAATGTGATGTTTTTAAAAAATTTATTTGAAGGTTTACTGCTATTTTGGGGCCGTAGTATTTATAAGTCTTGACAGCTCTTCCTGTCAAGACTTATGAATGGAGCATTCCCTGCTCCGATTGGCTGCCCATGGCCCACGTGATCCCAGGGGACGCATCGAACTAACTGCGCCCCTGGGACACGCAAGCACTGCGCGCCGGCAGCTGGGCCAGGCCCCGGATCGGAATTCCACGGGGCCCTACAGCTCAACTGCCGGCGCACAAGGTAAGTGCAGGTCAGGGGCTTGCACCCGCGGGAAGCCCCCGACCCGAATTTCTGGTCCATGATAATGCTGTACACTGGTACTTAATGCACTGTGACAATGCACCACCCTTGTAGTCATAAATATTAGCCATCTGAGCTCTGTTTTCTTGGAAATAATATATTAATCAAAATCAAAAGACACTAGTGTGTTCAGATTTGGACCCATTTTCATTGTCAAACCTACTTTATGAGATGTTGCGATACTGTTTATCAAGCCATTTGCTCTCCATTTTTGTTATTAAATTTGTGATATCTGACTTAAGATAAGAGCTACACGGTGGTACTGACCTCCGCAGTTGATCTGACTTTTTAGCCATGAGTATTTCCATTACATCCTACTGGGTGTCATTTGCCACCATTTGTTGGACCGTGAGTCTAAAAGTTGGAATCAGCTACGCATTGTACTGACTTAGTTCCAGTCCTTTTGTAACGTCCAATTATCTTTTGTACATGATTCTCATAAATGTCCCAGTGTGATGCTTATCAATGTTAATTAGAGGGAAAAGAAATCTCCTGTGCATTTCCTTGACACCATAGCACTCGAAGCTGTGCGCACCGGTGGTTAAAGCACACCCCTGAGATTCACAAACAATGTAAAATGCACCAGAAAACATGACCATGTCTTTCACAATATCCTTCCAGAAATAATCAGTAAAGTTTGTGAAAGATAGATTTGTTTAAACTTGTACACACAGACCATCCCATCCCATCTGATGGGGCTTATATATATATTCTGTTGCATGTAAGAGCATGTTACAAAGCTGATACAGTCTCTGTGATTAGATGGTACAGGTAGACTATCCTTTATCCGCACTTCTGAAAACCAAAAACCTCTGAAAACCAAAAGTTTTTTTGTGGAGCGTAAGTCGTGCGCACGACATAACCCGAGTGGCGCCAAACATGACCCGACGCAGCCGATGCTTTTCTGACCTGATTTGTGGGCCAGCTTAGCGTAGGAGTCAGCCGATATCCGGCTTTCCCACAACTGGTGGCGGCAGTCGAGCCCCAGACCCCCGCTAAGTCAAGGAATTCAGATACGGAGCAGGGGGAACTGTAAACAGACTGGGAGCGGCAGCACAGAGAAGCAGGAAGGGGAATGAGACACACAACAGTTGCAAGAGGTAGCCTGAACTTTTAAAATTTATATTAAATACAAATACTAATTACCAAATTAATTTAATGTTCAGAGTTTCCAGTCTGAAATAATACCTTCTGAAATCCGAAAATTTCCGAAAACCAAAACACAGCTGGTCCCAAGGTTTTCGGATAAGGGATAGTCAACCTGTACTTTCATTGTTTATGCTGTTTTCTGAGCATCTTGAAGGCATTCCGCTCTTGTAACCTATCCTCAGATCTCCGTTTACTTCTACCTGGTCCATGGTTAGAACAGTTAAATTTTCCTTTCCATAGCCTAATTAATTGTGGATAATTCTGCAATACTGGATGTATTCAATAAGCAAGGACCACACTTGCGTTATCAAAGTCGCTTGGTAAACTCTCGTACTGCTCTCCCTGGTATAACATCCACCTCAGCGGCCACAAATCATTGGACCATAAGTTCACACTCATTGAGCTCACTTGGCCTGGCTGTCAACAGCTCTCTTTGTCTCTTGCCAAAACTGTTTACTACTCAAAGATCATTCTGCAGAGCAGAAACAACTCCAAATTCCTTTTGTCAGTCATTAGCTTTCTCCTCGGACCTCTGCCCATCTCAGCCCCATTTTAACCTCAGACTCAAAAAACAAGGGGGGAAAAATTCAGTTGTTGCGCCTCCCGTTAGCGCCTTAAGAGGACGCTAATGAGGCGCAAAGCAACTAGCGCCTGGGCACGGCGATGTTTGCGCCGCTCGCGAAATTAACTAGACATTTTGCAGCGGCGCTAAACACTACCGCCACAATCTCCTGCGCCGGCAGATTGTGACGTCAGTCGAGTGCGTAACGCCCGTTAGCGCCCCGGACCGGATAGTGAGTGGCGCCCCCTGCCTTACCGCCTGCCGCTAGCAACGACAGGTTGAGGGGAGCGTTTTGCTGTCAGAAAGGGACTAGGGGAGCGCTATTTAAAGGCGACCGCTTCCTGCCTTTTTTTGTCGGTGACATTTTTGCACCACGCATTCTGAGAGAGCGAGAGAGAGACTTCTGAAGAGATTCAACGCTGTGTGAAGGAGTTTTGAGTACTGAGCAGCACTTTGCAGGTTTATTTTGATTTGCCCTTCCTTGCTTCGCCAGCGCTCTGAGGTAGCGCCTCGCTCCTCGGCCTTTGCGCCTTAAGACAGGTGTGAAGCGCCTGATTTAGCACTCCAATCACCTCCAGGGGCGATAAAAGCCAAGCTTGCCACCGGAGGCGATAATTAGCACCAGGCGCTAAACTTTGTGCACGGCCAATAATGGCGCCCCAAACGGGGCGATACTGAATTTTTCCCCCAAGGACTCCACAATTTCTTTTGTTCAAAATCAAAGTGATTGCTTTTCAGCCACTGCTTCCTCTGGCTACTCCCAGTCCCCACCTATCTGCCCTCCAATTAACAATGCTCTTTCAACTCCTATTCTTTGCCGTTTCTCCCCATCATTTGTTCATCCTTGACCTCAGTCATTTGATGCATGCAGCCTATCAACTGCTCCCGTGATTCATTCCCCCCCCCCCCCCGCCCCACATACATTCCCAAGCACCTAAATTGACCCGCTCGCCCCATGCTTGCTGACATCATTCACCAGTCTCTCTCATCTGGCATTAACCCCACCTCCTTCAAGGTTATCTCTTCCCTCCGCAAGAAACCCACAGTAAACCCCTCCACTCTCTCCACTTACTACCCAATCTCAAACCTTCCATTCCTCTTCATCCAGAGGCTGGAATTTTCACATTGCAGAGCTTGCGGGTTTGTTTTTTGAAGGTCTTAATATCTGTTTTGTCACGTTTTGTTGTTGGCACTGTCTATGATGAGCATTTCCTAGATTTTAACAATGTTCCCTTATCACTTTGCCTCCAACTTCATCATCTCCCACAGACTCTCCTGTCCCTCTACTAATGATTTTCAGCGTTACCTGTCCATGTGGACTTGGCGTTTTCAGTGATCGTGTTCCTCCACCTCAGTTACATTTCTCTAGTGCTTGTTATGGGCCAGTCTTTCCTTTGGAAGGAGAGAAGATAATGTTAAAGGCTTGTGAGTGGCATGAGCACTTCACCAATTTCAGAGACCTTCCTGTTGCTGATTCCACCCCCACCCCCAGTCTCCTTGAGACATTCCTACACTTGTGCTTCTTTCTGCTCAAACACTGATAATGCAACAACATTCTATTTCTCTCCCGGCCAGTGGTGCAAGCCAATGTGAAGCAGTATTATTGCTCCAAAACCACTCTACTTTGACAATGAGCGCTCCGGGATAAAAAGCCAGCAGGTTAGTAGCAGAGTCACGTGGCAGGCAGTAGTCACTAACCCTTGATACCTTCTGCTCCACTAACGCTGGACGTCTCACCTCTTGTATATTAAAAATACTGATGTGATTTAAGCGAGGACAATGTGAAGTATGTAAGCTCCCTTAATGGTGGAGTGTAGGAGTACTCACTAATTTTAGATCAAGGACCACAGACCCAAGCAGTGGCTTTCTCTAGGGCTGCTCTCCCAAACCCACCAAAATACAACTCTCTCTGTTTATTTGGAACAAGTAGCTGAAAGATAATTACCAACATAAATCCAAAACTATTGCTCATGAACATAATCAGTTTTTATATGGAAGTACTTTTCTTAACTAGGTTTCCAATACTTGTTTCCACAAACTGTTGTCTAAGTTTAGCTGTCGATCTCATTATGTCTGTACCTTTTCCATCCAAGTAACAAGAGGACATGCTGGAAAACCATCACTTGAGATGTACCTCAGCTAAGGACTCCTGCAGCACCAAGCAGGAAGCTTACCAGTGCTCTGTGTCCATAGGCTGTGTGGTTTTAGCTAGTTAAAGTCCAGAAATACCCCTGTGCATACTTGGCAGTCACTAAGTCTAGACTCTTGACAATCTGCATTTAAGCTGTTTGAATTTGAGTAAGTGTGGTTTATTCCTACAAGGAGAGAGTGTACAGGGAAGCAGAAACTTCACTCGGGTACATTTCGCAGCAGCTTGGTGATTTCAAAACATAAAGGGCCTGAATTTGCGGTCAGAGGCTTTCCGTGGGCCGATGCCTCCAACCGACAAAAAATCTACGCACCTACCTGATGGTCCTGGATCCACGGAGACTCGCGCTCCTGGGCCTCTATGCGTAGACTTGCATTGAGGCCCATGTATCCCAGGGGCACAGGTGGTTCACAAGCACCCCTGGGATCATGTGGGCTGGCCCAACCAATGAAAGAAGGGGATCCCCATTCTTCTCTTAGGCAGTCCCTCGGAACCGAGGATGACTTGCTTCCACATTAAAAATGAGTTCTCAGGTGACTGATGAGTCCAATGCGGGACCTACAGTCTCAGTCACAGGTGGGGCAGACAGTGGTTGAAGGGGCGGGTGGGTGGGGTGCTTGGGTTGACGTGCGCTCCTTGCACTGCCTGCGCTTGGCTTCCACTTGTTCCCGGCGAAGAGACTCAAGGTGTTCGGCGCCTTCCCGGATGCTTCTCCTCCACTTTGTGCGGTTTTGGGCCAGGGATTCCCAGGTGTCGGTGGGGATGTTATTTTCAAGGAGGCTTTGAGGGTGTCCTTGAAGCGTTTCCTCTGCCCACCTGGGGCTCTCTTGCCGTGCCGGAGCTCCGAGTAGTGCGCTTGTTTTGTGAGTCTCGTATCGGGCATGCGGACAATGTGACCCGCCCATCGGAGCTGATTGAGCGTGGTCAAAGCTTCGATGCTGGGGATGTTGGCCTGAGCAAGAACACCGACGTTGGTGCGCCTATCCTGCCAATGGATTTGCAGGATCTTGCGGAGGCAGCGTTGGTGGTACCTCTCCAGTGCTTTGAGGTGCCTGCTGCACATGGTCCATGTCTCTGAGGCATACAGCAGGGCAGGTATCACTGCTGCTCTGTAGACCATGAGCTTAGTGCCAGGTTTGCGGTCCTGGTCTTAAAACATTCATACTTATGGGGATTCCGTATGTATGGAAACCTCATAAGCATGAATGGGGATCATATAAAAATACACATTTACATACCAAATAAATAAATTTAAAAATTACATATTTAAAATACAATTTAATTAAACACTTAAAACAAAAATAAATTTATGGCCTAGAAATTCAGTGGGCTGCGCCACCCGTTAGCGCCCAAAGAGGGCACTTAGTGGGTTTTGCGCCACTGGCCACGCCTCCCGCTAAATTTAGCGGGCGCTAATGGCGGCGCTAGCGCTGCGCTGCCACCGATGACGTCATCGGTATGCGCAGCGCCCCACTACCGCCCCGATCACGAAATTTGGTAGCGCCCCCTGCTTTAACGCCGGTCGCAATTTGCGACCGGTTCAGGGGGGCCTACCTGCAGCAGTAGAGGCGCGGAGGTGCAGGGCGGCCATTTTTTTTGCTGGCCGCTTGCCAGCACCTCTTCGCGCCACCGTCCCTGGCCTCCTGAGCCCCCCCCCCCCCCGCGTTGTGCCGGCTGTGTCCCAAGAACCCGGCACTTCTCCTTGGTGCTGGGCTCTTTTGCCGGCACTCGCGATCGCCGATTGCGCTGCAGCAGGCCCCTCCCCTTTAAGAAGGGGAGGAAGGCCTGCAGTACCGCAGCGCGCTGTGCCGCAACGTGTGGTGCTGCGGCACGTTGCGCTGCGATTTTCAGTTGCAGCGCCCCAAGAGGGATGCGGGGCGCCTCGAGTAGTGCTGCGCTTTCATCTGGGGCGCTGAAACTGAATTTCCGGCGGGCGTTCGCGACTCCTTCCGGGGTGGTACTTCCGGCGCCCTGGCAAGACCAGGGCGCCAGTGAATTTCTAGGCCTAAATGTTTTAAAGGGGCTAAAAATAATCTTAACTTATTTTACAGGTGTTTTAATGTTTAAATAATTGGAAAAAAATGTTTTTATATTCATATAAACTGTTGCGCTGGTAAAAGCAGCCCTTATGCCTGCTTTTACCAGGCATAAATTCCACAGGTATTCGCTGGGCAGTAGTTGAGCAAATAGCCCAACTTTCCGCCTGCGGATGTTCATTTCCCGGGGATGGCTACGATCTATCAAGAAGATTCTTGACAGATCACAAGTTACGGGTTTTCGTGCATGCGCTTCTAGTGCAAAAACCCGGAACTTCGCGCATACACACCCGTAGGCACATGAAAATACGGGCCAATGTGTTATAAATTGGAGCTGGGGTTTTCTAAATTCCTGTCCATTGTGTGGAATTGTGTGGAAACTGCTGAGCTGGTAAAATGTTCTTTCAGGGACTATAAATGATAGGACCCTGTCAGACTAATTGAAGAGGTGTTTGAAGTGATCCTTTTGGTTATGTAACAAATATCTGGCTACCTGATAACTTACAAAAGATTATTGTGTATTTTTGTATGATTAGATTAGAGGGCAATAGTGCTCCTGACCAGCAACAGCTACAACCATAAAGATATTTCAATTAGAGCAGATTTTCCAAGAAATAGGGATTTGTGTACATCCTTTCTCTTGCTTTGACTTGTAATAGATCGCTTGTGACTTGTTTCAGGTTCTGTATGGATTTTTCGAAGATTTACGCGGCGCCTTTAATAGAAAAAAAAGTGTTGGTTGAAATGACCAAATATGGAATTTTGTGATCTTGTAAATATTGAAATGTTATTAATTAAAAATGATCTGATAACTTCCAGAATGCTTTTGGAATTTGGAAGTTTTAGGTTTTTGTTTTAAAAGAAAGTAAATCTTATGAATTAATTTAAAGAGGTATGGAAAAAGTCTGTAAAATTTGTGTATTATACTAATTTATTACATACTAGCTGGAGTGCCCGGCGGTGCTGAGGGTTTTTTGAGGGCATGTTGTTATGAAAAAAGTAGAAATAATTTTTATCTATATATATCAATGAGTCTGTCCGTCTGTCTGTGTGGGGGAAGGAGAGAGAGTGGGAAGGAGAGAGAGAGAGAGAAAAAAAGAGAGAGAGAGAGGGGGGAAGGAGAGAGAGAGGGGGGAAGGGGAGAGAGAGGGGGGAAGGGGAGAGAGAGAGAGGGGGAAGGAGAGAGAGAAAGAGGGGGAAGAAGAGAGAGAGAGGGGGAAGGAGAGAGAGAGAGAGGGGGAAGGAGAGAGAGAGGGGGGAAGGAGAGAGAGAGGGGGGAAGGAGAGAGAGAGAGGGGGGGAAGGAGAAAGAGAGAGAGAGGGGGGGAAGGAGAGAGAGAGAGAGGGGAAGGAGAGAGAGAGGGGGGGAAGGAGAGAGAGAGAGGGGGAAGGAGAGAGAGAGGGGGAAGGAGAGAGAGGGGGAAGGAGAGAGAGAGGGGAAGGAGAGAGAGAGGGGGAAGGAGAGAGAGAGGGGGAAGGAGAGAGAGGGGAAGGAGAGAGAGAGGGGGAAGGAGAGAGAGAGAGAGGGAAGGAGAGAGGGGGGAAGGAGAGAGAGAGAGAGAGAGAGAGAGGGAAGGAGAGAGGGGGGAAGGAGAGAGAGAGAGAGGGGGGGAAGGAGAGAGAGAGAGAGGGGGGGAAGGAGAGAGAGAGAGAGGGGGGAAGGAGAGAGAGAGAGGGGGGGAAGGAGAGAGAGAGAGAGGGGGAAGGAGAGAGAGAGGGGGGGAAGGAGAGAGAGAGGGGGGGAAGGAGAGAGAGAGAGAGAGAGAGAGGGGTGAAGGAGGGAGAGAGAGAGCTGCCGCTCCTCCGGTCGATGTGTTGCGAGCCGACCCCTGATGAACGCCCGATCCGTTGAGCCGGAGCCCACGCCGCTGCTCCCCTGCTCGCTGTCTCTCGGGCCGCATGGTTCTCTGTTTTCCTGCATAGCCGGCCAGAGAGAAGAAAAACAAAAGAGATGAAGAGAGACGCGACTGAGTGAACGATCTAATTTAAAGCAGCCTCTCCCCCGCTGAAAGGTGAGAGTCGGAGGGAGATTTTGCGGGTGAAGAAGGGCGGCCGCCATTTAATTTCCCACCCGGGGAAGGGCTTGGAAAATTGAGCGTGGCCGTGCGCGGCCTAGCGCTTCAGGCCCGGCCGGGCTCTCGGGCTGCGACTTACCTCAGCTGAGCTCCCGCTTCGGGAGAGAGACAGAGAGGGGGGAAGGAGAGAGAGAGGGGGGGTGGGGGAAGGACTTAGAGGCAGGCCGCGGTGACCGTGCGCGGCCTAGCGCTTCAGGCCCGGCCGGGCTCTCGGGCTGTGACTCACCTCAGCTGAGCTCCCGCTTCGGGGGAGGGAGAGAGAGAGAGAGAGAGTGGGGGAAGGAGAGAGAGAGAAATTCCTGAATCAATACTAATGAATCAACAATTTCCTCACCTCCATTACCATTTTTTTAGCTTCAGGCCCGGCTGGTCTTTAATGGCCACCACTCACCTCAGCTCAGCTCCCGCTCGGCAGTTTGAAGGATTAGGCCCTGCCCACAAACGCCATGAAACGCCCCCCAATTGGTCAACCATCATGTCACTCAACGCTAATGAGCGGTAGGGTTGGTCAACCGCTAATGAGCGGAATTTGTCCGTTTTTTGAACGTTTTTTGTATACTGTCCGAACAATTTTTGTCTGACCAAAAAGTAAATACGCCTATGAGACTCCCCTAATCTTAAGCTTTCTTTTGATATAACATATGTGTAGTTACACTCTATAACTTTTGAGTGATGCCCTGGACAGACAGACAGACACCACGATCCTTTTATATATATAGATTTATTTAATAATTAAGCTTTATTAGAAACATGGTTGCTTTTCCATTTCAGTTAAAATGGTATTCTAAGGTATTAGTGTTTTGAACAATGTATTTAAGTGAGCTCAATGGATGCTCATCTTTCTGCAAATGATTTTTTTAAGTAAATATTGGTGTGGCATCACTTAACCCAGCCAGACCTATCTGCCTCTTCCATGTCTGGTATGGTGACAGATGTGATAGTGAGCTTAATGTGTCTGGTCACTCTATTACATATTGTACAGGAAAGGAGATGAGATGTATGAGGTTCGACTATGCTGTTGCAGTCAGCTCATTCTTCAAAATGCCAGCCTTACAGAGTAGCACGAGTGCCACCTATAATTAACTGTTAAAAAAAAATGTTTGCCTGGCAATTTTTTAACATGATCCAGCTAAGAGACACAAACATAATAGATTCATCAACATTGTTTGTATAGCTCACCACTGTAGAGCACAACCAAAGAATTAGGCGCAAGTTGATAACAGCCAAGGGACCCTATGTATGCACAAGGAACTGCTGGAGTTAAAACTGCATAGCTTTGAGGCAGTGAGCACAGGTAAGCCTTCTGTTGCCCATCCAGCAAGGACCATCTTATCCATTAGAGCAGTGCAGGGTTATTTGGAGCCAGTGGGAAGAATAAGCTCTCGTGACAAACCTGTCCTTCCAGGAAAAGTCAGTGCATCAGGCTGCTGGTCAATCATCAACAGTGCCCTGGAGAACAACAAACTCAGATTAGCAACTCTGCCACAAAGGATCAACTTGGTTCCAATCACCAGACCTACCTCTTTGAATCCAAAGAGACCCCACTTACTCCCCCCACCCTGCCAAAAGAAAATCCTGGAACTCCTTCCCTAACAGCACTATGGGAGTACTTTCACCATGCGGACTGCAGCGGTTCAAGAAGGCAGCTCACTGCCACCGTCTCAAGGGCAATTAGGGGATGGGCAAAAAAATGCAGGCCTTGCCAGTGACACCCAAATCCCAGGAACAAATAAAAAAATAAAGTCACCAGTTGGTCATTAGACAACTGATAAGCACAACTTACCTCACTAGGTAGCTAGCAGACACCAGGAATTCCGCACAAGCGACATAGTCGTCTTCTTCTGCTTAGGCAGTCCCTCGGAACCGAGGATGACTTGCTTCCACATTAAAAATGAGCTCGCAGGTGACTGATGAGTCCAATGCGGGACCTACAGCCTCTGTCACAGGTGGGGCAGACGGTGGTTGAAGGGGCGGGTGGGTGAGGTGCTTGGGTTGACGTGCGCTCCTTGCGCTGCCTCCGCTTGCTCCCGGTGAGGAGACTCGAGGTGTTCGGCGCCTTCCCGGATGCTACTCCTCCACTTTGTGCGGTCTTGGGCCAGGGATTCCCAGGTGTCGGTGGGGATGTTACACTTTTTCAAGGAGGCTTTGAGGGTGTCCTTGAAGCATTTCCTCTGCCCACCTGGGGCTCTCTTGCCGTGCCGGAGCTCCGAGTAGAGCGCTTGTTTTGAGAGTCTCGTATCGGGCATGCGGACAATGTGACCCGTCCATCGGAGCTGATTGAGCGTGGTCAGAGCTTCGATGCTGGGGATGTTGGCCTGAGCAAGCACACTGACATTGTTGTGCCTATCCTGCCAATGGATTTTCAGGATCTTGCGGAGGCAGCGTTGGTGGTACCTCTCCAGTGCTTTGAGGTCCATGCTGTACATGGTCCATGTCTCTGAGGCATACAGCAGGGCAGGTATCACTGCTGCCCTGTAGACCATGAGCTTAGTGCCAGGTTTGAGGTCCTGGTCTTCAAACACTCTCTTCCTCAGGCGACCGAAGGCTGCACTGGCACACTGAAGGCGGTGTTGGACTTCGTCGTCGAAGTCTGCCCTTGTTGACAGTAGGCTCCCGAGGTATGGAAAGTGGTCCACGTTTTCCAAGGCCTTGTGGATTTTGATAATCGATGGGCAGTACTTGTGGCGGGGCAGGTTGGTAGAGGACCTTTGTTTTACAGATGTTTAGTGTAAGGCCCATGCTCTGGTACGCTTCGGTGAAGGTGTTTACGATGGTTTGGAGTTCGACCTCCGAGTGAGCACAGACGCAAGCATCGTCTGCATATTGTAATTCGACGACAGAGGATGGGACGACCTTGGATCTGGACTGGAGGCGACGGAGGTTGAACAGTTTCCTGTTTGTTCTGTAAATTAGCTCCACTCCAGTGGGGAGCTTACTGAGGGTGAGGTGGAGCATTGCAACAAGGAAGATTGAGAAGAGTGTTGGTGCGATGACACAGCCTTGCTTGACCCCGGTTCGTACGTGAATTGGATCTGTGGTGGAACCGTTGGTCAGGATCATGGCTTGCATATCGTCGTGAAGCAGGCGGAGGATAGTGACAAACTTTTGAGGGCAGCCGAATTTGAGGAGGACACTCCATAATCCCTCACGGTTGACAGTGTCGAAGGCCTTTGTGAGATCAAAGAAGGCCATGTACAGTGGTTGGTGCTGTTCCCTGCATTTCTCTTGTAATTGACGTGCGGTGAAGATCATGTCCCTTAGTGGGCGGAATCCGCATTGCGACTCTGGGAGGAGCTCTTCGGCCACTGGGAGAATGTGATTGAGGAGGATTCTTGCGATGACTTTCCCTGTGGCAGATAGCAGGAAAACTCCTCTGTAATTACCGCAATCGGACTTGTCACCTTTCTTGAAGATGGTCACAATTACGGCGTCTCCGAGATCCCCTGGCATGCTCTCCTCCTTCCAGATAAGAGAAATTAGTTCATGAATTCGCGCCAGTAGTGCTTCTCCGCCATAGTGAAGACAACATTTCAACATAAAAAATGAGAACATTGCCACCATTCCCCTGACAACAGCATGGATACACATTGTACCATTCTTCCTCCAGCTGGTGTGAGCTTCACCAGAAACTGCTTGCCTATGTGACCCAACCACTGAATCCAGGTTATACGAGTACATGTTTGCCTGGTTCTGACCCCAATAAACAACAACCTATATTTATATAGCATTTTTCATGTAACAACCAGCAAACAATGGATCAGAGGACACTAGCAGGAAGTGAGAGAGCAGTTATGGGAGGTAGCCGAATGCACCAGATAGGATTTGAGGAGGTTGTTGAAAGCAGAGAGTGAGAGGTGACAATACAGAATAATTTTGAAAGAAAATTCCAGGGTTGGGCTGTGGTGGCTGGAGTCTAGAACTGATGGTGCAGTAGAAGGAGGGGGACAGACACAGAAGGTCAGAGTCAGAAGAATGGAGGGCACATTGCAACAATGGCTACACTTCAAAAGTACTTCATTGGCTGTAAAACGCTTTGGGATATCCTGAGGTCATGAAAGATCTATATAAATGTAAGTCTTTTTTTCACATCCTAGAATGGAGGCTGAAGAACATTGAGAAGATTGTAAAAGTATAGTGGAATGAGGTTATGAAGGGATCTGAATAAGGATATGAGGATTTTAAAGTCAAGATGCTGAGGAATGGGGATCCATTTAAAGTCAATGACATGGGTGATAGGTGTTTGGGACTTAATACAGAAAAGGATATGAGCTGCAGAGTTCTGGCTCAATTGGAGCTGCAGGGTGGTGCTGAGGAGAGTTTTAAATAAATCAAGCCTTGAGGTGATGAAAGCATAGTTGAGGGTGTTGATGGGGATGGAGTGAGTTCGGCACATAGGCAGGTGATAGACTTAATGTGGAGTTTGAAACTCAGCTCAGAGTTAAATCGGACACAGCAAGTTTCAGTCTGACTGAACAACTAAGAAGGGAAATAAAATCACAATGTTTATGCTGGGACTGGAACTTAATCACTTCATAGGAACATAGGAATTACTAGATGAAAAAAGACCACGGTCCATTTACTTCACCTTCTACCATCCTGGTAGTTGCATGATACAATGATACTAGAGTTGTTGTCCAATCATAGCAATCAATCTCTATCAATTAGTCTACAACAGTCCCAGGACATGAAGTGAAAAAATGGCCAGTGGTGGAAAGCTTTGGGAGCCACGGGTCCAAAGTCAACTGTTCCTCCCAAGGAAACTACACTTACCATACGTCATGTCCAAATTACTCATAAACTGTATCCCAAAATATTATTTTCTATAACAAAGCTATCTAATTTGCATTTAAATGAATCAATTCTATCTGCTCCCACCATCTCTCTAGGGAGCCTGCTCCCCCATCTTGTCGATGTCACGCTGCAGGATGTTCTGCCTAATCCACAAATTAATTATCAGTCAATCACACAGCACAGCGGCAGTCATGGAATGGAGTGTGGTAAGGGGGAGGTGAATTTACCACTCACACATCTGAAAGCTGACCGCATGCTCATGGATGATGCAGATAAGAAGAGGATGGGTTACACAGTATTGGGCAAACACAAACTTTCCTGTGTTTTATTTCTCAGTAGTTTGTTTTGTATACTGTTAGACACGATAATAGGTTTCTGTGTGAGTCAGATACCCAAATATGTTAGTTGAACTTATTGCCAGCACAGAACTAGAGGACATAAATACAACGTGAACAAACCTCGTGACTGGAGCTCAGAAGATTTTTTTCCCCCATAGTGTACTAGATATGTGGAATAGACTTTCAACGCAAGCAATTAGTCCTGTGTCGATGAACTTCTTTAAAAGAAGTCTGGATAAGAACAGGATTGAAGCTTCTGATGATAAACATTAATATGGTTGATCAAATAGACTCTGGAACAGTCTGGTTCCTGTCCTGCTGGAATAGACATGTTTTCAGTTTAGCAGTCTTGGCTTCTTTTACCAAAACGCTCCTGGATAAATTTACAAGCATCGTCTTGTGAACTTTTCCTGTGTACTGTCAAAAACTAAATTAAACTTAAGAAAGGTAGGGAACTATTTTGTTGGATAAATACATCCCAATTTGTAACCAGTTACAATTCACAGCTCATTTTCTGTCCGTTAACCAATCTTCAATCCATGCTAATATATTCCCCCATCCCACAAGCCCTAATTTTGTGTAATATTTCTTGTGTAGCACTTTAGCGAATACTTTTTGAAAATCCAAATATGCTACATCCACTAGTTCCCCCATATCTACCCTGCTAGTTGCAACCTGAAAAAACTTTTAACACATTTGTCAAACATGATTCCCCTTTCATAAATCCTTGTTGACTGCCCAATTATTTTATGATTTTTTAAGTGCCCTGTTGCCACGTCCCTAACAATAGATATTAGCATTTATAATGGGAAAGCACATATCTCCTTAAACAGTGTAACGTTCCAAAGTTGGAGTGTTGCATTTCCCAAGAGTCCTGAGCTGAACCAGCACGAGGAATTGTCCCTGTGCAGAGTAAGTATGAAGTGTTTATGCTATTATCGTGATTTATGATGATCTGGAATGCACTGCCTGAAAGGGTGGTGAAAGCAGATTCAATAGTAACTTTTAAAAGGGAATTGGATAAATACTTGAAACGGAGACATTTACAGGGTTATTAGCAAAGAATAGGTGAGTGGGACTAATTCAATAGTTCTTTCAAAGAGACAGTAGAGACACGATGGGCTGAATAGCTTGTGCTGTATAATTCTCTGAAGTAACTTTTTCCTGGGCACACAGGGAATCACCGTAGTATCTCAGACTGCTGTTTCGGTTGAATAATGCTGTTTAGGTCGATAATGTGTCATTTTGCCTCCCAAACTTAACCCTCCTCAAGTTACTCATTCAAAATATTGAAGCCCACATAAAGTCTCACAATCCCATATCCCTGACTTCTCCAAGCTGCAGTGTATCCCCATATCCCAGTAAGTTGACTTCAAAATTCTTGTCCCTACTTTCAAATCCCTCCATAGTTTCATCCCATCCCATCCTAGTTAACTCTAGCCTTTCATTCCCCCATTCGCCTTCAGTTAACCCAAAATGGATTAACAGACAAATTAAAACTGATATAAAGAGGAAGAAAACTTCTACAAATCCTACACAGAAAGGGGGAATGGGTTCACTGGGAGGAATGTAAGGAAATGGAGAAACAAGTTAAAAAGATCAAAAGGGCAAAGGGAGACTAAGGTTTAGCATCTGCTGCTATGCTTTTTTCTAACAGTAAAGAAATCTTACAGTACTCTTAACAGTAAGAGAGCACTCAAAGATAATGCAAATGGAGCCAAAGCTGAAGATGAGCAAAAGACAGTCAATATTCTGAATCATTACTTCGCAAGGGAAGATATGAACAATGTACCTTCCCCAAACATATGCCAAATATAATCAATGACTTTGTTATTAATGAGATGGAAGTCCTAGATAGGTTAAATCGGCTCATAACAAATAAATCACCAGGGCTCGATGGTTGTAGTGGCGCTTCGTAATTTCCAAACATGCAGCCACTGAGCTTTGAGGCTTTAGCAACGAGTAGACGCGTGTCGAAATAAAACGTTCCAAACCATAACTTTGTCTTTAAACTGTTTACTGTAACACCTTACAAACAGAATTACAAAGCAAAACACGTTTAAATGAACACGGTCAAAAACTGTATTGCTCCAGCCCTCAAAGCTTCTGCCTCCTCCAGCCTCGTGGTGCTTGAGCTGTAAAATGGCTGGATACCATGTGACAAGCTTAAGGACTGTACCATTGTAGCAAGAATAAAGGGGGTCACTCAGCCTATACTATTGTAACAAGAAAAGAGGGGGTTTCTCAATACAATAAGTCAGTCAGGTAAATTAACTGTATTATACTATTTAACCAATATTTTAAAGTATTTTCTTTCTTAAACTTTCATGACTCTTACAATGGTATTTACCCCAGAGTGCTGAGAAAGACTAGCGAGGAGATTTGAGGAGCTAGGAGATTTAACAACCATTATGAGACATCAAGTGTGACCAGTAGATTGGAAGCAGGCCAATTCACCTCGTATTCAAAAAGGGGGATAAAACAGACCCATCAGCTGCACCTCCATTCCATATAAAATAATGGAATTGATCATCAGGAGTAAACACGAGGGGCTGGATTTTGTCAATGGGGACATGATGAAGGCGGGACTCCCAATTTTTGGGTTGTAGTCCCGCCTCCATCGACTTGTGGCCAACCCACGCTATTTTCCCTTGATTGACCTTGTTAAGCCCGCCCAGCAGGCTCAGCAGGCCAATTAAGGGACACGTGGTTACTGGTGACGTCAGTGATTGACATTACATCTGTCAAGAGCTTTTGACAGATGAAAAATCAGCATTTGACAGCTCTGTGAAGCTGTCAAACACTGACAATCTGTCTTCTAACTTGAGTCCTTCTACTCAGACTCAGTTAGAGATCTCTCCAGACCAAAAAGCAGAATGCTGCAGCTTTTGACATTTCAGCGGCCATTCTGCTTTCTGTGCCGATGAACTGAGGGACTTCCGAGAACTGAAGGAAGGAAGCCTGCAGGAGAAAGTAAAGGTAAGTAAAACTTATTAAAACACTTTACACTTACCTCACACACTTACCTCTGTGCACACACGCACCCATCACTCACCTGCACAACGGATATCTCGACCCCTCCAACCCCTTCAGACCGGCGGTCCGCCTCGCTAACTTGGCGTGGTTCGGAGCCGTCGGAAAGCCCACACTTCAGGGCTAAAAATAGAGATTAGGCAAAAAACTGCCTGTTAACTACCTGTTAACAGGCAGTTAATTGGCACTAATTCCCTACCCGCCTCCTGGAACATTGGCACGGGGGCGGGATGGGTTCCTGTCCCCTGATTCTGCAATTTTCCCACCACTCCCGCCTCCACGGGGCTTGGAAATTCGAGCCCAAGGAGTCTTAAGTATAATAACAAGCAAGTAAACAGTAGCCAACATGGAGTCAGAAGGTGATGATCAGCCTGAGCAACCTCCTCAACTTCTTTGAGAAGGTACCATCCCAAGTGGACTGTGTAAAGCCCCACGACATAGTGTACCTAGATTGACAAAACCATTTGACAAAGTCCCTCATGAAGGGCTATTAGTCAAACTCAAATCTGGGAGATTCAGGGGAAATCCTGGGGATAAGGAACTGGTTGAAGGGTAGAAATCAACAAATACTGGTTAGAGGAGTTATGTTGAGGTAGGGGGAGTATCAAGGGTATGCTCCAGAGCTCAGTGGTGGAACCACTGTTGTTTCTCATTTACATACATGACCTCGACTCAGAAACTGAATGTAAAATGGTCAAATTTGCTGACGATACCAAACTGAGAGGTCAGTGGATTCGGAGAAAGCAGCTCAAAAATTCATGAGTTAGTTCAACAAAATAAAATATATGGACAGAGTAATGGCAGAGGAAATTCAATGCAGACAAGTGAAAACTACTGCACATGGGTTGGAAAAATAAGCAACATATACATACTGTACTATACTCCAGGAATGGTGTTGAAGTTGCTAACGATGATTTGGCAGGAGACCAGTGAGTCTTAGTAGATGCTACACTAAACATGTCCAACCAATATAGAGCAGCAATCAACAAAGCCAATATATAGCCAAAACAGCTGAATCTAAGTCAAAAGAATTCACGATCATACTGTACAGTGCTCTGGTCAGACCACACCCTGAGTGCTATGTCCAGTTCTGGTCACTGAGACACGAGGGAGATATTCAAGCATTGGAGACTGTGCAGAGAAGATCCACAAAGCTAATCCCTGGTGTCGGATTTGAGATATGAGGAAAGACTGGAGAGACTTGGGCTTTTCAGCCTGGAAAGGGGATGTCTGAGAGGTAATCTTATCGAGATATATAAAATAGTAAATGGTATGGAAAAGTCAAATCCGGGATATTAGTTTAAATTAAATTGTGGAATTAAGCCAAGGGACACAGCTTCAAATTAGTAAAAGGTAATTTTAAAACTGTCATCAGTTAGTCCTTCATGCAGAGAGTGTTCGACACTTGGAATAGACTTCCAGATGAAATGGTGGCAGTGAAAACCCTGGAACCATTTAAGAAACACTTAGATACTGAAATTGGGTCACTGTAAAAGGGCTTCTGGATGGATGAAGCAGTATGGACTGAATGGTTCTCATCCATAATTATCTTGAGATGTCTTCCCACACAAGGAGTGCTACAGAAGTGCATTAGAGAAGCATTTCATAATTTTTGTCTTCTTGGCGGTTTTAACAGTACATAGTGACTGTTTGAAGAGACTACATTTAAAACCTGGTCAGGTCAATAATGAAGCTGTTGTACTTGGTCCATGGAAGTTGTGGGCTGAATAGTCTTGTCTTGTGCCTTATTTCTTCTTCTCATCCCATAATTTTTTACATTCTTAATGGCAGCAGTGGAAATTATACCATGCTTCATCTAAAGGCATCTTAGACTTTCTTTCAGTAGGCAGAATTTTTTTGAGATGCTGTTCTGAATCTGTTCTGAGATATGGAATAAAGAGCTATGTATAAGAAGTAACTTATCATTACTGTCATATTTTGTTTTTGTCCAGCTGAGTAATGTTGTTGAAGACTGCATGAGGTGTACCCTGTTTATAGTGAGCCTCCAAAAGGCTCACTAATAACATGGTGCTTGTGTGTAACACCAGAACTTGTTACCGGCCACTGACTAAACAGAGCATGTCATAATGCTAAGGCTGCTCAAAGATAATAGTTACACTGTTCTCAAAAACCTTTTTTTTGTAGTTGGAGCTGCTTTCATGTATAAAATGTAAAACTTGTTTTTACATTTTTATCCTTTTTAAAAAAAAAAAGTCATTTAACTAGTGCTTTACCAAGTCTCTCGGAAATATCTCAAAACACTTGACCGACAATGAATTCATCTGAAATGCACTGACTGTTGTTATGTAGGCAAACATCACAGCCATTTAGCTCACAGCAGCTTTCATAAACATCAATTAATCACTAGTTCATTTGTTTTTGGTGGTATTGAGGGAGAAATGTTGGCCAAGACATCAAGAAAGCACCCACTCTTCTTAGAATATGCCTGCCTGGACCTCTGGAACCTCCGGAATAGGCAGACAGGTCTCAGTTCAACATCTCATTCAAAGAACAATACCCCCAACAGTACAGCACCTCCTTAGTACCATATTGGAGTGTCTTTTTTTATTCATTCATGGGATGTGGGCGTCACTGGCAAAGCAAGCATTTATTGCCCATCCCTAGTTGCCCTTGAGAAGGTGGTGGTGCGCTGCCTTCTTGAACCGCTGCAGTCCATGTGGTGAAGGTACTCCCATAGTGCTGTTAGGAAGGGAGTTTCAGGATTTTGACCCAGCAATGATGAAGGAACGGCGATATATTTCCAAATCCAGATGGTGTGTGGCTTAGAGGGGAACTTGCAGGTGGTGGTGTTCCCATGTGCCTGCTGCCCTTGTCCTTCTAGATGGAAGAGGTCGCGGATTTGGGAGATGCTGTCGAAAAAGCATTGGGGAGTTACTGCAGTGCATCTTGTAGATGGTACACACTGCAGCCACGGTACGCTGATGGTGGAGGGAGTGAATGTTTAAGGTGGTGGATGGGATGCCAATCAAGCGGGCTGCTTTGTCCTGGATGGAGCTTCTTGAGTGTTGTTGGAGCTGCACTCATCCAGGCAAGTAGAGAGTATTCCATCATACTCCTGACTTGCGTCTTGTGGAGTTAGGAGGTGAGACACTCACCGCAAAATACCTAGCCTCTGACCTGCTCTTGTAGCCACAGTATTTATGTGGCTGGTCCAGTTAAGCTTCTGGTCAATGGCGACCCCCAGGATGTTGATGGTGGGGGATTTGGCAATGGTAATGCCGTTGAATGTCAAGGAGTGGTGGTTAAACTTTATCTTGTTGGAGATGGTCAATGCCTGGCACTTGTGTGGTGTGAATGTTACTTGCAGTCTATATTAAGTCCTGCAGTGGCACTTAAAAAGAGGCTATTCTGATATTATGTTGAAACATGGTAACTGACTGTAAATACAGCAACAAAAAGTTATTAGCTACAGCCATCTCTGTTGTCTAGTCATTGGTTAAAGGTACTGTAATATGTGATGAAAATCACAATTTGATTTATAGACTTCAGGGCACAGGATTACAGCTTCTAAATGGATGGCGGGCATGATATATTCGCACGCTGTCTTGAACTGGATGTTAAACGAGCCAAGACTGATGACAGGAAGGTTTTCTTTCTCTGCTAAGCATAAGGATCCTCTGCAAAATCAATTTGCTTAATTTCAACCCAGGTTTTAGCATCTGCTGATTCACAGAACAATACTGCCCATAATTTGCCACAAGCTGACAATCTCATTCAGTGGATCCAGTTGGAAGACTGAGGTAGAAAGTAGAAAAATTGACAATAGTCTACTAGGTGATGTTCTAGTGAGATTAAGGGTAAGGTACCCTGAAAGTATAGGAAATACAGTGTCGAGGAAGTTTTATTTTTGACTGATTACTTTCTCTTCATCTCTCTCTTCCCCCTCCCCCTCCTCCCTTGCTGTACCTAACATGGGAGAGCTTTTTCTTCCCTTTTGAAGGTAAACTCCATCTCTCTTTCTCCCTGGTCACCCCAGGCTATACACTAACTCTAGCTGAGCAACAAGAACTCCCACTCCTTGGCAGTGTTACCAAAGAACTAGAAGCTCCATTTTTCATTTTGGTGGTTGGATTAGGCTGTCCTTAAACCTCATCAGAATCTTTCTCAACAGATTACAATGGCCAAGTTTCCCTTGCCACTGTGTTCCTTAGCAATCAAATGCAGATATCATTATGCAATCATCTTTAGCCTTATCGCATACTATACCAGTGGGACTAAAGATTTATCTAAACTTAGACAGTTACTGATTTGATTTGGCACTGAAGAGTTAAGTAACTGCAATATATTGTTAGACTGTAGAATGTTTATCCTGGTATTTTGGGCTGACAGCCAACAGATAAATTCCATTTGAACTATGACCACCTCATTTGGTCAGCACGATAAGACTCGCGGGAGACTCCCTTTGTAAGACAATAACATGGAGAAATCCTCATGACTATCAACTGCACTTATATTCCAAAGATGACTTTCTCTTAGGCAAATTGGTCCTTAAGCAGAGGAAACTCACCTTTTTTTGTTGGGTTAACCCTAAACTATGTGGAGGATCAGTGAGTGAAAGAAACGAATGTCATAGTATGGTCTTCCTTATTCCATGAATGTAGTTTATCTTTTCACGTACCTCAATCCCGCCAATTTTCCTCATTTTTTAACAAATTTAATGTACACTGGCAACCTACATCCATTAAAGGTAAGTAAAGATTAATTAGTGGATTTGATTTTCATTATGTGTGAAATATGGGGAAGTACATATGACTCTTGCATGACAGGGTGTAGAATTCCTCCAATAGCCAATGGATATATCTTGAAGTAACAAATGAGATAGTCATAGTTCAAGTGTCAGACTCGCCTCGGAGTCAGAAGGTCATGGGTTAAGGCCCCACTTCAGAGACCTGAGCACATAATCTAGGCTGAAACTTCAGTGCAGTACTGAGGGAGTGCAAAGAACAGCTGTATGAGAGAAAAGAAATAACTTCTAAACTGAGCAAATTTTGAAGCCCACATGCACCTAGTCCTACAGTGGTTACTTATGAAAAACTCAGATTAACTGGTCATTCATCTCATATATTTTTGTGTGTTTAAAATAACTGCCACATTTACCGACATAACAGGAACTTCACAATGTAATTCATTCCAGGTGACATTTCTGTCCCATGTAGTAAGGGGCTACATAAATGCAAATTCTTTATTTTCTTTCATACATCTGTTCTTGGCTAGGTTACTGGATCCTTTACAGCATATCTGAATTCTTGCATGCCTCTTTCCCTTTTACTTGCAATTCAAGCTTTTCCTACTCCATCCTTCCCTCAATCACTTATATCTGTTTAATGAGGGGGTAGTCAAACAATTCAGGGTGCTTCGGATAGATCTGGAATCAATTATGGTGTAAAGTGAGCCTCCTCATCACTGTGCTGCCTTCCCCATGGTGATTTTTAAATTGAGCTGAACATTACTTTTTTTTGAGAAAAGGTAGGATTCATTGAGTAGGTTGTCTCGAGCTATACTCACACCCTTCCCAGTAGTCAAGTCAAGTAAGAGTCAGCAGTTAGTAAAATACTGGCCTCGGGTAATTACCATCTTACATTAATGTGATTATAATGATTGTGTGTTCACAATAAATTGACAAGTTCTTTATTTGTTGCAGCTCTGATAGCGATTGGCCAGTATAGTACAACCATTGAAACAGTGGATGTAGGCTGGTGTAAAGAAATCACAGATAAGGGAGCAACCCAGATCTCGCAGACCAGCAAGTCCCTCAGGTACTTGGGACTGATGAGGTGTGATAAGGTAAGAGGCTTCACTGAAGGCACTTAAGATTAGCGCAACTTTGCCATGTTAATGTTTCATTGACTTGCCTAACAGCTGTCTGGTATGTTCAATTTTGTAATGGTCACAAAGCCAATGCAGACTGATAGGGATGCCACAGTTTATATATTTTATAAGAATATGTCTGCTATATTGAAGAAATTAAATAACATTTTAAAGAAGGATGACATAAATATTTTGTTATCAAATCAAAATGTGGTGTGCATAAAATAAAAGTGACCGCATTACCCACCGATCCTTCTCCCATGATGACCTCATATCTTTCTCAGATCAACGTTCATGTTTAAAGCAAAGATGCTCATTCTCTGGGGAGGTCTCCTGCATCATTTTCTAAGATTAGTGGAATCATAAGGCTGGATTTTGCTAATGGGGAGCTTTTGGAGGCGGGACTCCCACTTGTCGGGTTTCAGTCCCGCCTCCATCAACTTCTGGCCAACCCACGCTATTTTCCCTTGATTGACCTTGTTAAGCCCGCCCAGTGGGCTTAGCAGGCTAATTAAGGGAAAGCCGGTGACAGAGAACGTCAATGTATGTTGTTTCACCTGTCAATTTTTGACAGCTGAATTGTCATCATTTGACAGCTCTGTGAAGCTGTCAAACACTGACATTCTCTGTAGTTTGATGAGTTCTTGAATTCAAGACCTCATCAAACCTCTTTCTTTTGCAGAAATTAGATGGTTGTTGCATTGGAGAATGCAACGGCCATCTGTTATCTCTGCCGCGGAGGTGCGAGACTCTCCGCATACCCACCGATTGAAGCCTGCAGGAAGAAACAAAGGTAAGTAAACTTTTTCTACCACTTTCCACGTACCTCACATACTCACCTCTCTACACTTGCACCCATCATTTACCTTCACAGCGCACTTTTGCACCCCACAGACCCACTACTCAACTTGGTGACCCTGGCGGGTTTCAGAGCCTTCGTGAAGCCCGCACTTGTGTGGGCAAAATGGTGATAATCCTCTTATCTGCCTGTTAACTACCTGTTAATACGCAGTTAAGTGGCTGTAATCCCTTCCCGCCTCCAAGGAGACGGGACCCGGCGCGGGACAGCTACCTGCCATTTTCCAGGCAGTCCCACCTCCCCAGGGCTGGCAAAATCCAGCCTACAGAGTCATAATGGCACAGAAGGAGGCCATTCGGCCCATCGAGTCCGTACCGGCTCTCTGTGGAGCAATCCAGTCAGTCCCATTCCCCCGCTCTATCCCCGTAACCCTGCAAGTTTATTTCCCTTAAGTGCCTATCCAGTCTCCCCTTGAAAACATTGAGTGTGTCCGCTTCCACCACTTCCATCGGCAGCGAGTTCCAGGTCCTCACTACTCTCTGCATAAAAAAGCTTTTCCTCACATCCCCCCTGTATCTCTTGACCAAAACCTTAAATCTGTGTCCCCGAGCCCTTGTACTATCAACTAGTGGGAACAGCCTTTCCCCGTCTAGCCTATCCAAACCCGTCATAATCTTGTACACCTCTATCAAATCATCCCTCAACCTCCTTTGCTCTAATGAAAACAAATCCAGCTTCTCCAACCTGTCCTTGTAGCTAAGATCCCCCATCCCCAGAACCATTCTGGTAAATCTCCTCTGCACCCTCTCAAGGGCCTTCACATCCTTCCTAAAGTGTGGTGACCAGAACTGGACGCAATACTCCAGTTGTGGCCTAACCAACTCTTTATAAAAGTTCAGCATAGCTTCTCTACTTTTGTACTCAGTACCTCTATTTGTGAAGCCCAAGATCCCATATGCTTTGCTAACCACTCTCTCAGTATGTCCTGCCACCTTCAGGGACCTATGCACATTAACTCCCAGGTCCCTCTGTCCCTGCACACTCTTTAAAAAAAACTGTGCCATTAAGTGTATATTGCCTCTCCCTGTTCCTTCTGCCAAAATGCATCACCTCACACTTCTCTACCACTTGTCTGCCCATTGTGCTAGCCTTTCTATGTCCTGCTGCAGTCGATTGGTATCATCCTCACTGTTTGCCACACCCCCAAGTTTGGTGTCATCGGCAAATTTAGAAATTCTACTCTGTATTCCAATATCCAGGTCGTATATCAAAAAAAGCAGTGGCCCCAGCACTGACCCTTGGGGAACACCACTGTCTACCATCCTCCAGTCTGAAAAACAGCCATTTACCACAACTCGCTGTTTTCTGTCCTTAAGCCAATTCCTTATCCAAGCTGCCACTGACCCACCTATTCCATGAGCCTCAATTTTGTTAACCAGCCTTCTATGTGGTACTTTGTCAAACGCCTTCTGAAAATCCATGTAGACAACATCCATTGCATTCCCTTCATCAATCCTCCCTGTTACTTCATCAAAAAATTCAATTAGATTAGTCAAACATGATCTGCCTTTTACAAATCCATGTTGGCTCTCGTTAACTAGCTTAAACCTCTCCAAGTGCCCGTTAATCTTTTCCTTGATTATTGTTTCTAAAACTTTACCCACCACTGACCGACCTGTAGTTACTAGGATTGTCCTTACACCCTTTCTTGAACAATGGTGTCACATCTGCCACTTTCCAATCCTCATGCACCTCCCCCGTGGATAAATGAACTGCATATGTAGAAAGTGTCATTTCCCTTTCTTTGGTGAATTTTTGTGGTTGTTAAAGCGAGGGCTGTCCGTGCTGAGGAAAGGAACAGTTTTCTACTTTCAGTGACCAGTGTTAACATTGAGCACTATCAGATCAGATAAAGATCAGCCACATGCAGAGTAAAGTGCTACAACTTGGTCTCTAGCCCAGCTTTTCTTGTTCAGGACCAAAGGCAGTTTTTATAAGCAGATCTACATCTCCTGTGACCTGAAATTGACTTCCTGTTGTATGCTGTGAATGGGACTACCATGCCATAGGATCAATAATTTTCCTTTTACACACAATAGTTTGCATGAAGATTGAGTGGGCTGCTCATCTGCTGTCCTGACCATTCCAATGAGTGGGAGATACACACTGTCGGAAGGTATAATGTAATCTAATTTATTTACAAGAATAGGAATTACACTAAGCAAAAAAAAGTAATTAACAATGCAGTGTCAAACATACACAATACTTTAAATTGTTCCAAAAAAATAAGAATACAGTCCAAACTCCTAAGCATAGAAAGTGCGAGACTCCATTGTCGGCACAGAGCCTCACTAGATACAAGTGAACAGGACAAATTGGGGCTAGGGTATTGTAGCACTATTTCAATCCCGCATCCAGCAAGGCTCCCGTTGGCAGCCGAATCTTGTAATTTCTGCCCTTCAGTGACTTTTTCCAGATTCTTTTAACTGAGTCTTTGACAAATGTAATGTGAGTGCTTCTGCTCTACAAAGCCCCTCACAATGCTCCAACATAGATAAAAACAGACAAACTGGGAACTGGAGAATGAGGAAAATCAGAAGCATTTATTCCAAGCAGGCTGTGATACTTCACACTAAAGTACTTCTTTCCCACTAGACAGGCAAGCATGTTATTAATCAATTTTAACTTTCAGGTAAGTCTCAGACTTCTGGTTATTCTAGTGAGTTGATTGCTTTTGACACTTACCTTGCAGATCAAATAACTTGGTTCCAGGAACAAATTTTGCATAAATTTAACATTTCAAAGACATGAGGGAATTTTTGATGCAATTAACTTGTATTGACTTCATTCCAAGAAACTGGCTGAACTAAATAGCTCCAATAGAATATTTGCCACACAAAGACAGGATTTTGCTTTTTAAAACGCCTGTAGTCATTTTGTAAACATTTTTTTCTTAAAGGCGTATAAAAGGAATCCAGTGCCGATAGTTTGCATGATCGAGCTTTGGTTTCATTGCATAAGAAATCATTTATATAGCACCTTTCTTGACCTCAGGACATCCCAAAGCACTTTATAGCCAATGAAGTACTTTTGAAGTGTAGTCATTGTTGTACTGTAGTAAACGCGGCAGCCAATTTGCGCACAGCAAGACCGCATAAACAGCAATGAGATAAATGACCAGATAATCTGATTTGTGCTGTTGGATAAATATTGGCTAGGGAACCCATGGCGCACTTACTTGCTCTTCTTCAAAATAGTGCCATGGGATCTTTTACATCCACCTGAGAGGGCAGACTTAGTTTAACGTTTCCTCTGAAAGATGGCACCTCCGACAGTGCAGCACTCCCTCAGTACTGCACTGGAATGTCAACCTGGATTATGTGCTCAAGTCTCTGGAGTGGGACTTGAACCCACAACCTTCTGACTCGGAGGTGGGAGTGCTACCAACTGAGCCAAAGCTGACACTATATAGAGAGCCACTTCAGTCTCAAGAGGCCTCAACTGACACTCAGCCACCTCACTGACTTCAGTCACTGGGGGAGCACATAGAAGGAGATTCAGTTGTACACAAATTATATCCATTCAAGAAAAGGAAGCAGGGTGATGCATAACAGAGGGCGACACACACGAACACTTGTAAGGAATAAATGTTTGGTAGCACTTTTGCAATTTTGTATTCCGAGTGTTCTTGCTCTTGTCTGGGTATTGGTTGATCATAAAGAAGGAAGCTGATAAATGTGACCATATGCAGCATTGGCCATCACTGGGTAGGGCACAGTAGGCTGTTGTACAGAACAGATGATTGTATAGGCATTGGGGGCCATCAGATACTTAGTTGAAAATGATCTAGCAGAGCCTGCCTAAAGTCTGGTACATTCTGTGGAAGATCTTCTGCAGCCAATCCTTTTGTGTTCTTATGGGTTTTTCTTCTGGTTGTAGTGGATTCCCCCCACAATGGCTCCATGTGGATGCCTGTCTGCAGAGCACTTGCACTAATTGCAGTTCTGGCTTAAAATCTTGAAGTGCACGTGCTGCCCTCAGCAGATCACTGTGCTGCTTGTTTTAACTCTGTGTCTTGCTGGTTTTTGATGTAGCACTGAGCAATGACTTCACACCTGACCAGACAAGTAGTCATGCTGTATGAAATGGATGGGGGAATCAGTATTGTCCATCTCCATCCATACTTCTGTTCCACAGCGTACACTTTATGCCACCACTGCCGGCATAAAGCAGCAGAAGAATTTCCTCTAAGTCCAAATGTAACTTTTTGCCACCCAAGTGTAGCAACATTATCCTTATAAGATGTCGCTCAAAAAAAGAGGATATAATTAGTTTAAATATAGATTATGGATAATCAGCCATTGTAACACTATGGAAAATAAACTTTAAACATTTGTCACAACATAGTCGGGCCAACATAGATGAGGGAAACAAGGTCAAGGTTCCGCTCAGCACAGTGTATCCCCCTCCAGTGAAAGTTTGAAATCTCTGTTTCCATAAATTACCAAATGTAGTACAGGATAAAGCAGTGAATGTGTCATAAGAAATGTCTGCGACTCTGTACTTGTGCTGTCTACTCGACTTACGAAGCAATCAATGAGGCTCATTATATTACATATACTGCACCACGACACACGATTTGGCTGACTCCCAATTAATGTGTTATAGCAAGAGTTTATGTAGAAAATAAAGAAAAGTGAATTACTTTTAAAGTGTTTATCCCCTTAGCTAATGGCGGTGAACAGGTAAGTGCTGAACTAATAGGCAGGGAGGTAAATAATAAGGGAATTGGGTTTAACAATTTTCACTTTTTAATGTAGTGCCTACACTCAGACATAAGGTGCATTAAAATTCAGGTTTGCCAGCTAGGAAAATTATGGCTTAATCCAAGTTATGTTGCAACACAAAACCAACTCAAATATCTGAATATTAAATTACTTCAATGAAACAAATCAAGTTGGAAAAAAAGTGTGATGATAAACAGCTTCCTCTGTTTGTAATGAACTTAATGGAACAGGAATATTTAAATTGCATCCTCTTTATTGTCATTTTGCAGCCTATATGGTGCAGTACAGGCTGCCAAGCCATGACAATGTGAATTTATTTGCACGCCAGTGATTCATTTGAACTCTCTGACAGCATTATACCAATGATTATTCCTCAAACGTGACCTTGTAATAACACCACCTGTTGCACATATTCCTTGCATCTTTTTACTATTGGTCGTACAGAGGGAAAACTGTCAAATTAGTGCCAGTTCATGCCAGATTAAAGGCAGTGTTGTACTGTTCACTCATGTTCACTGACAACTTCAATATGTCTGTAAAACCTATTTCCCTTGTGACTCTTATCAAGAAGAGCCCATCATCTGGGCTGAATTTAACTTGGTCTGAGAAGTGAAAGACTTGGGAATAATGTTTTAATGTACCGTGTCACCCAGTCCCCAAAAAATCCAATTACAGTACTAGCATTTTGGATATGTACCAGAAATGCCAATTATCCATTTTTCTTGTAAAATGTTTCCATTCTGTTGCAAATCCTGTTGCTAATGATCTCTTATAAATCTCTTTTATTGTATAAAAAAAACATAAATTGCACGGTGCTAGTTTTGTTCTTTTTTCTACCTTCAGCCCCTATACATATAAAGCACATTATTTTAATTGTGCTCCAAAATTCCCTCTCCTCCACAATTGCCTTGCTCATCACATCCATTAGTATTTAACCCCCCCCCCCCCCCATTGATGTCTGAGTTAGAGTTTAAAATCCAGCAGTTTATTTGGCCTAGTCTGTTTGGGAACTGAAACATAACCAGAAAATGTATCCATATTCAGGTAAAGCTATGTGTGAATTATGTCTGTAAATAGAGGATTGCTGTGTTCATTCTTTTCATCTAATCTCTTCCCCCCCCTTCAGAATCAGGCAGAATATCTTTCATTGCTAGCTTCAATAAATTGTACTAGCAATTTACCAAATACTAGCAACAAAATCTCAGTACCAGAAAAATAATTTTGCTCCTGACTAAGATAAGTTTGGGCTTTAAATATCTCTCCTGTTTAACTTCAGTGTCTATTTTGTAAGACACTGAAGATTGTCTAATGTTGGCACAACATGCACACATGGCCCTGGGGAGAAATCCCTGTCTTTTACACTAGTTGATCTTTGACATCTGGGCTGTGAAATTCGGCACCTTTGCAGCGGCTGATAAGGCTGGTTTTGGCAAAAAAAAATGGTGGCTGCCTTGCTTCTGCTCACTTCCGGCACATAGTACGGCGGCCGCCATTTTGGACAGGTCGTCAGCGCGGCCGTTGCCTGCGCTCCCTAGAAAAATGGTAATGAGGCAGATCGTGATGTCAATCAGTGTGCAACGCTGATTTGACGCACGACCTGTCATTTTTGTCGTCGCCGCTCCCTCTACAAAACATGAACAGCTGAACATGCGTTCAACTACATGAGGAAACCCCTCCCCCCTCCCCAACCAGCGGTACTTAAAGGGATCATCAATAGCTTGCAGGTGACTTGCTTTTTGATTTCTACTGGCTCTATAAAGTTGTGCAACTGTTTGGAGCTTTCTACAGTTATTTCAGGTTGGTGAGGTGACAGGGAGTGGTGCTGCAAGTGGAGAAGGCCTTGCTTCTGATTTCAAACGTTCTGCTCAGACCACTTGCTCCCATTCATGGGGGCGAAGAAAAGATACGCAAGGAGGGTGTAATGATATCAGCAAATAGTGATGTTATTTGCCTGTTTGATTACCATGTCTTACCAGCATATTTGCCTGATTGATTACTTATGCCTGACCAGCAGAGGGCATGTGACAGAGACAAGCAGTTTAGTTTTACTTTCGTTTTAGATGGATTTTCTAGCATGGTGTCTCCTGTAAGGCTGTTAACCAGAGTTGAACAAACATTAGATTAAAAGACATTCTCTTTCATAAATGTCTCATCATTGAACCCACAAAGAAATCGATACATGGTGTCAGAAGTGATTGAAAGAGATGAAGAGGAAAAATCTGAAGTTAAATCAGCTCTCCACATATTAGCAAGCCAAAAGAGAACATCGTTACTTACCATTGGAGAATAGCTAACAAAGTGAAAAATGGAAGGTTTACACCCACCGGCGAAGCTTCAGTTGACAGGTAATGTGGCTGAAAATTGGAGGAGATTCAAACAACGTTTGGAGTTGTATTTAGCGGCAATCGGAACTGACGAGAAAAGTGATAAAATGAAAGCGTCAGTGTTCTTACATGTCGTGGGTGATGAAGCGCTGGAGGTGTATAATAACTTCACATTCGCTGCTGATGGAGACAAAATGAAGCTGGATAAAATAATGGAACAGTTTGAGGCCTGCTGCATACCTAAACGTAACGTGACGTTTGAGAGGCACAGATTTTTCACATGTGTACAGAAAACGGGAGAGACTATTGATCAGTATGTGACTGAACTGAGAAACAGAAGCAAAACGTGTGAATTTGGGGGACTGGCAGACTCGCTGATAAAAGACAGACTGGTGTGTGGTATTCCAGATAATGGTCTAAGGGAAAGACTGCTAAGAGAGCAAAATCTAGACCTGGGAAAAGCCATAGCACTGTGTAGGGCTACAGAGACGGTGAAGTCGCAGGCAAAGGAGTTGTTCAGTGACAGTAGCTGCAACGTGGATGCAGTGAGAAAGAACGGACACAAACCGTTTAACAAAAAGAGCGCCAATGTGAAAAAAGAGGCGTGGCCAGCGAACAAAAATGAAAGGGGCAATCGAAAGTCATGTAGTTGATGCGGTACACAGCATCCACCAAAAAAGTGTCCAGCATATGGTAAAACATGCAATAGTTGCAACAAAAACAACCATTATGCCCGTTGCTGTAAGAACCAAGCGCAACAAAGCAAGGTCCATACAGTAGATGAAAGCGAGATAGAGGAGTTCTATGTGGATGTTGTGTCTGAAAACAAAAAAGAAAAAAGAGACTGGATGTTGACACTAAAAGTGAATGACATACACATTCCATTTAAATTGGATACTGGAGCACAAGTTAATGTGATATCAGAGACTGATTTTAAGAAAATTAGACCCAGACCAAAGATACATGGAATAAAAGTGAAAGTGACAGGATACTCAGGTACTGATACACCAGTGAAAGGAAGATGCATTGTCAAAGTGACACACAAGGACAGAGAGCACACGCTAGCATTAATCGTGGTGCCAAAGGATGTGCAGGCCATACTAGGTTTAAAAGCCTGTGAGAGACTGAACCTGGTAAAGAGAGTCCTCGTTGTGGAAAGCGAAGGAGAGACAGTCTATGATGAACTCATGAAAGAGTACAACGACCTATTTCAGGGTCTAGGCTGCCTTCCAGGAGAACACACGATCAGAGTAGATAAAAGTATGCCAACGGTCATACATCCATGCAGAAAAGTTCCGTTTGCTCTTCAAAAGCAACTGAAGGCAGAGTTGGACAGGATGGAAAGCCTGAACGTGATTCAGAAGATAGATGAGCCAACTGAGTGGGTGAGTTCCCTCGTCGTTGTGGACAAAAAGAATGGAAAGCTCAGAATTTGCCTGGATCCAAGAGATCTAAACAGAGCAATAAAGAGAGAGCACTTCAAGCTTCCTACACATGAGGAAATCATGTCACAGTTTGCAAATGCAAAGTATTTCAGCAAGTTAGATGCATCATCAGGATTTTGGCAGATGAAACTGGACGAGGCAAGTTCAAGACTGTGCACGTTCAACAGTCCATTTGGCAGATACAGATTCCTAAGGTTACCATTTGGCATTGCCACAGCTCCTGAAGTGTATCACAAAACTATCCATATGATCTATGAGCACCTGGAGGGAGTTGATACATCAATGGATGACATCATAGTATGGGGAACCACAAGAATTGAGCAAATTTAAGGACTATTGTTATAAAAGGAAGTAATGTTATCTTATTTTTTCTTCAAGTTCTAGGTATTTACATATTTCATGTGAACACACAAAACAAGGTTAAAAAACCTTGATAATGATAATGTAAGTTCATTAAGTGTTACAGTTAAAATGCAGAGTAATACAAAGAAAACATGTTGTTAGATAAAAGTAAAATACTTTTGTTTTAAGAAAGGGAGATGTAATGATATCAGCAAATAGTGATGTTATTTGCCTGTTTGATTATCATGTCTTACCAGCATATTTGCCTGATTGATTACTTATGCCTGACCAGCAGAGGGCATGTGACAGAGACAAGCAGTTTAGTTTTACTTTCGTTTTAGATGGATTTTCTAGCATGGTGTCTCCTGTAAGGCTGTTAACCAGGGTTGAACAAACATTAGATTAAAAGACATTCTCTTTCATAAATGTCTCGTCATTGAAC
Source organism: Somniosus microcephalus (assembly GCF_052327205.1). Taxonomy (NCBI): domain Eukaryota; kingdom Metazoa; phylum Chordata; class Chondrichthyes; order Squaliformes; family Somniosidae; genus Somniosus; species Somniosus microcephalus. Next base: position 173,739,919 of record NC_140987.1, read on the forward strand.
CCACAAAGAAATCGATACAGAGGGCTCTCAACAGGAGGCCTTACTCACCTCGGGTCTTCCGAGAGCACTTCTCTTATCTCCACTTAAGCGAGGTGCAGTGTATCAGGAGGCTCCGCTTCAGCAAGGAGGTGGTCGCAGAACTCTGCCACGTCCTGCAACCAGATCTGCAGCCTCAGAGCAGGGCGACCACGGCTCTCCCAGTGGTCCTCAAGGTCACCGTGGCCCACAATTTCTTCGCCAGTGGATCCTTCCAGTCTGCAGCAGAAGACATAGTTAACATCTCCAGGTTCGCCATCCTTTGCTGCATCCGGGAGGTCACAGAGGCTCTGTACTCAGGAGATGGGACTACGAACAGAGAAAAGCAGGAGGAGCGCGCATGCAGCTTTGCCAGGTTAGCGGGCTTCCCCATGGTGCAGGGCACCATCAACTGCACCCACGTGGCTTTGCAAGTGCTGCATTGCAATCCTGAGATCTTCCATAACCACAAAGGCTACCACTCACTTAATGTGCAGTTGTTGTGCGACCACACCCTGATGGTCAATGCCCGCTACCCTGGCAGCAGTTGTGATGCCTTCATCCTGCATCCTTCCAGTGTGCCAGCAGTCTTCCAGCCACCACATCAAACACGAGGGTGGCTGCTTGGAGACAAGGGCTATCTGAACCTGGCTGATGACTCCCCTCCGCAACCTCACCACTCGTGCCCAGCACTCATATAATGAGAGCCATGCTGCCATGAGGAACATCATCGAGCAGACCATCGGGATGCTGAAGCAATGGTTCCACTGCCTTGACCACTCGGGAGGAGCACTCCAGTACTCAGCTGAGCGGGTGTCCCATTTCGTGGTGGCTTGCTGCATGCTCCACAACTTGGCCTTCAAGAGGGCACAGCCCTTGTCAGCAGAGATTGCGGCACCACCTCAGGAAGAGGACGAGGGTTGGCTGGCTGAAAGGCAGCGGCAAGGACAGTGGTGGGAATAGGAATGCTGTCGTCCTGAGAGAGGACAGCCGGTTCCTGCTCCACAGAATATCTGCCACTCCCCCGGGGCGGCGCCTCAGCATTCCTTGCAATCTGTTGGAGGACCAGTGCATCTAAATCAGGCTGGGCCATGACACCGCCCGTTTTTGGGCCATATCCAATTCCTAGGCTCATATATACAATATCTGCTGCACTACCTTAATCAACCCTCTCTGTTAGACCTCAATCAGGTTAGTCGGACAAGATTTGCTTTTAACAGATCTGTGCTGGCTGTCCCTTATTAACCCATGCTTCTTCAAGTGAGAATTAATTTTGTCCTTGACACTGGTCTCTGGTCTCTAGTGGTTCCCACCACTCCCCGTTTTTTGAACAGGGGTGTAACATTAGCAATCCTTCAGTCCTCTGGCACCGCTACCATAACCATGGAGGATTGAAAGATTGTGGTCAGAGCTTCTTCTGTCTCAACCCTAGCTTCCCTCAGCAGCCTAGGACTTGAACCCACAACCTTCTGACTCAAAGGTGCAAGTGCTACCACTGATCAATTACTGACACCGCAATGGGTGAGTGGGTAAGGACACTGAAAGGAGTCCAGCCACACAGACCATGAATTTTCCAGGTTCAATCCCTGATTTGTGCTGAGTTGTCTGATCTGATCCAGGGGTGACAGTAGTGTCCCTGGGTTAGGGAGAGTGAAAAGTAACACCTAATGGACAGATAAACTGTGTTTTGTTTTCCATCAGCCCTCTCGTGAAAATCAAAATTAAATTGGAAGAATTTGGACCAATATTTGAAACAGTGAGGCTGCTGGAAGAATAAGCATTTGACTTGTACAATGTAAATTCCGGTATTGTCTTGCCTGTACTGTGGAAATACTGAGATTTTCCTATCTGGTCTCAGGTCCAGGGCAAATCCAGAATGCTTGGTGCCTGCTTCTGCCTGGTGCTGTTGGGCAGCACATCTATCACCAGCAACTTGATGGTTGCATGGAGACATTGGTCTGAATTTTCCAGGGTAGTAGTGGGCACGATCGGTGTCAGGTCGGGTGGGAAAGTTGGTATTTTTAACAACGGGTCGGGAACCCGCTGTCATCTTGCTCCCACGCACCTTTCCCCCAGGCACGTCTGTCATCACGGAGCCGACCCGACCAGCAGTGGCGGGCGACCCAATTGAAATAATTATCAGGTAGCTTACAGGCACTTAAGAGCCTTTTCTCATTTGCTTTTTAAATTTCCCTGCATGGCCACGGGATTCACGCAGCTCAGGAAGCAGGTCTGTCAACCTGAGGCGGGAGTTCCATGATCATTGCTCCAGCTGATTACTTGACAGCATCAAATGTACAGTAAAAGCTGGGTGGGCGTGTGTGCTGTGAGGAGGATGCAGTGAAACTCCAGTATGATTTGGACAGGTTGGGTGATTGGGCAGAAGCATGGCAGATGCAGTATAATGTGGATAAATGCGAGGTTACCCACTTTGGTGGCAAAAACAGGAAGACAGATTATTATCTGAACGGCAATAGATTGGGAGAAGGGGAAGTGCAACGAGACCTGGGTGTCGTTGTGCACCAGTCACTGAAGGTAAGCATGCAGGTGCAGCAGGCGGTTAAGAAGGCAAATGGTATGTTGGCCTTCATAGCGAGATGATTCGAGTACAGGAACAAGGATGTCTTACTGCAGTTGTACAGGGCCTTGGTGAGACCACACCTTGAGTATTGTGTGCAGTTTTGTTCGCCTTATCTGAGAAAGGATGTTCTTGCCATGGAGGGAGTGCAGCGAAGATTCACCAGACTGATACCTGGGATGGCAGGAATGACGTATGAAAAGAGATTGAGTTGATTAGGCTTATATTCGCTAGAGTTTAGAAGAATGAGAGGGGATCTCATTGAAACTTATAAAATTCTAACAGGACTAGACAGATTAGATACAGGAAGGATGTTTCTGATGGCGGGGGAGTCCAAAACCAGGGGTCACAGTCTAAGGATAAGGGGTAAGCCATTTAGGACTGAGATGAGGAGGAATTTCTTCACCCAGAGAGTGGTGAACCTGTGGAATTCTTTACCACAGAAGGCAGTTGAGGCCAACTTATTAAATATATTCAAGAAGGAGTTAGATATATTTCTTAAGGCTAAAGGGATCAATGGATATGGGGAGAAAGCAGGGACAGGGTACTGAATTTGGATGATCAGCCATGATCTCATTAAATGGCAGAACAGGCTCGAGGGGCCGAATGGCCTACTCCTGCTCCTATCTTCTATGTTTCTATGTAAAAGCTCCCACCTGACAGATGATCACTTTCCTCAGGCAGAAGCTGTTGCCCAGTCCATTTCCAGCACAGATTCTGCAGGCTGCAAGTGTTTCCAACAAAGTCTCCATCCAGTGTCACCTCATTGGAAGAACTCTCTCACCATTGACAGAATGCTTCTGTCATCTGTACTTCACCTGCCATCTATTCCATCAACATGGGTGCTGTTTATACTGTCTCACCTTGGGGCTCATCGTGGTCTGATTCTGAGGACCAACACCAGCAGCACCAATAACACCAACCTCCGCAATCACCTGATGCTACAGAGGGCATCAGCACCCGAGCACATTGCTGCCCGGGAGGCCAGGGATGACCTCATCATGGCCAGATTTAGTTAACTTTACGCTGTACACCCATATGGCTGCCACATGATGTGCCAGGTTGGCACCACCCCACACCAACACCATAAAGCATCCATACAATGCCCAAGCCATTCCTTTCACACTCATCACCATTGCGGAGGGTACCGTTATGTCTCACCATTCACTGCATCTCACTAAGCCACTTCCAAAGGTGCACACAAATCTGTCAAGACCGGAAGGTGCTGAAAATAAAGGTTTCAATGTTTGACACCACATTAACAGAAACTTCACATGAACATTGGCTAAAACACCCAAGTGGCTACCCTTGTGTCTTATTAGTTGATATGATTGCATTAGGATGAGGGTGAGTGTGAGGGGTGGCTAGTGAGATGGGGATGTGATAATGTAGATAGAGAGGGATGGGTGGAGGTGCAAGGTATGTTGGTGTGAGTAAGGATGTGCAGGAATAGGGTAGGGAAGGCAAAGTGATGTGACGAGAGGCACTGCAGAATGCAGTTGAGTGTGGCTTTGTACTAACATTTCCTGATCTAAGGAGATTATTTAAACGTTTGCAACACTGCACCCAGATCCTCCTGATCACATCCCTGTTTGTGACCTCCTCTGCAATCTGCAACCAGTCTGTTTTGGTCTCCTGGGGAGGTTTTGTCCGCCCATCAGAAGGGAAGAGGACCTCCCTGCATGCTCTGACTCCCTCTATAAGCATATGCAGGGAATCATCGGAGAGCCTGGGTGCAGCCCTCTGCCTCTGTGCAGTCGTTGTCAGTGTTTGCAGCACTCCAATGCTGTAGTGCACTGACAGCACTATGTTAGATTAAACTTCAAATCCAATGTGGCCATGGTCCCTTTAAAGATCTTGGCTGAAAACGCGTTATGAATGACGTCACCAGACCCACTCCATCTCATAGGGCTGGATAACGCGCTGGGCGGGCTTAATAGGCCCCATTAAGATAAGTTCATTTTCAACAGCGGGATGGAGCCAGCAGTGGGGCTGCGACCGCCCACACCAGACCCGCCCACTAAAACAGATGATCTGGTTATTATCACATTGTTGTTTGTGGGAGCTTGCTGTGTGCCTTTTTGCTGCCGTGTTTCCTACATTACAACAGTGCCTATACTTCAAAAAATACTTAATTGGCTGTAAAGCGCTTTGGGACGTCCAATGGTCGTGAAAGGCGCTATATAAATGCAAGTCTTTCTTATTTATTACCCAATTATGAGTTGGCAACAGTGTAACTTTTCTCTTTGAAAATAAATAATGACCAGATAACCTAATGGCCTGGGTCTTATTTCTGATTAGTTTAATACAATTCCCCTTGATAATATAGCTCAGATATCCTGAAATCATGGATACCTAGTTTTTCTTTCAAAAGGTGACCTCCATCCTGCACTAGTAGGACTAATAGCATGTTTATCCTTATGATCATGATGTAAAAATGCTAAAAGAAATAATTAAGCTAGCTTTAAGCACATTACTTTAACCCAGAATTGCTTACCCATGTAATTATTGTATCTGCTGTGCATGCGTTGAGGCATGGTTAATGTCTTGGTGGACAGACCAAACTAACTAATTTGGGGGATATTAAAAGCAGTTGCACCAACAATGCATAAGGATTTTCTGTTTATTATCTAATGCAAAATATGCACAGAAGAGGGCCTAAAATGCCCATGACAAATGTTCAGTATTAAAATGTATAAAATGTTATACAGATTTAATAGTTACTCCAGATGTGTCAAAAAATCATCAGCGCTCCCAACAGACAACTTTTAGTACTGATCATCAGTTTGTCACCGATCCCTTTCTGCCTGTTTGGGTCACATTCAGGATTACAGTGCATAAATCTAAATTGCAGAAGTTGTTAGCCACAATAGTTTAGTTGAAACATTGATTGAAGATTATAAAGATAAGAGATTATGGCCTGAGTAATTACCCCTCTGAAACTGACCGCAACTTCAGGATTTAACCCATGCGCATCCTAACATGGAAATCTTGAAGTTGCAGTCAGTCATTCGCTGCTCCGACACTGGCTGCGCTGTGCCCACCGCCCCCCCTCCCCCCCTCCAAGTAGTTGGCAATTGGTATAATCAAGGAAATCCATGAAACTGGCAAAAAATTGGGCTTTTCTTTGGTAATATCGTTGTTTAAATACCCCATTAAAAGCTAGACCTTGTTGGATTAGGTGTAACTGGGGTTTTAACAGCGTATTGACTGCTAAGCAAACATTATGGCCCTGATGTGGATGTGGTGTATTTGGATTTCCAGAAGGCATTTGATAAGGTGCCACATAAAATGTTACTGCACAAGATAAGAGCTCACGAGGTTGGGGGTAATATTTTGGCATGGATAGGGGATTGGCTAACTAACAGAAAACAGAAGTCGGGATAAATGGGTCATTTTCCGGTTGGCAACCAGTAACTAGTGGGGTGCCACAGGGATCAGTGCTGGGACCTCAACTATTTACAATCTATATTAATGACTTGGCTGAAGGGACCAAGTGTGCTGTAGCCAAATTTGCTGATGATACAAAGATAGGTGGGTTAGCTAGTTGTGAGGAGGACACAAAGGGCTCGATTTTCCAAGCCCCGAGGAGGCGGGAGTGGTGGGAAAATTGCAGAATCGGGGGGCAGAAACCCATCCCACCCCCGTGCCAATGTCCCAGGAGGCGGGTACCCGACCTGTGCTGGGAGCCGCCTCCCCGAGGCGGGAAGGAGATTAGTGCCAATTAACTGCCTGTTAACAGGTAGTTAACAGGCAGTTTTTTGCCTAATCCCTATTTTTAGCCCTGAAGTGTGGGCTGCTCGACGGCTCCGAACCACACCAAGTTAGCGAGGCGGACCGTCGGTCTGCAGGGGTTGGAGGGGTCGAGATGGCCGTTGTGCAGGTGAGTGATGTGTGCAGAGGTAAGTGTAAAGTGTTTTAATAAGTTTTACTTACCTTTACTTTCTCCTGCAGGCTTCCTTCCTTCAGTTCTTGGGAGTCCCTCAGCTCACCGGCACAGAACAGAATGGCCGCTGAACTGTTAAAAGCTGCAGCATTCTGCTTTCTGGTCTGGAGAGCTCTCTAACTGAGTCTGAATAGAAGGACTCTAGGGCCTAGAAATTCGGTTGTGGGTTCGCCAGGGCTTTAGCGCCGGAAATTTAGCGCCGGCGCTAAGTCCCCCTGCGTGCGCCAAAAATTCAGTAGCGCCGCGCCCAAACGGCTGCCGGCGCTACTAGAGGGTGTCAGCGCCTCGAAATGGGCGCTGAGTGCCGCATTGCGGCGCAATTCCGGCGCTGCGGCACCCGATGCGGTGCGGCAGGCTGGGGAAGTGCAGGCCTCCTCCTTCAGTTAAGGAGGAGCTGCCTGCACCCGCCCGCTGGCCGTTCAAATGTTCAGAAAAATGAGCCCGGCACCTCGGACAAGTGCCGGGCTTGCAGGCCAGACGCATCTGTTCCGCGGGGGGGGGGTGGAGGAGTCCGGGGAGGGAGGTGCGGGCAGGCGGCCAGCGGGAAAGCGGCCGGCCGCCGCACGACCTTAATGCGCCGGCGCTAACTCCTGCAAGACTCGGTTGCCAAAGTCTTAGTTGCGGCTGCCATGGGCGAGGCGGCCGCAACTCAATTTCGGCGCTGGGGCCCGTCACCACGGCAGCCGGGACGCTGCGCACACCGATGACGTCATCGGTGCCGGCGCAGCGCAACCGGTGTAACGCCGACGGAAGGGCCCCACTGAATTTGCCAACTGGCCATAACTCCGGCGCTAGGCCCTCCAGCGCCCCAAATGGGGCGCTAAGCCTACTGAATTTCTAGGCCTATGACTCTTTGACTCAAGTTAGGAGACAGATTGTCAGTGTTGTCAAACGCTGATTTTTCATCTGTCAAAAGCTCTTGACAGATGAAATGTCAATCGCTGACGTCACCAGTAACCAGGTGTCCCTTAATTGGCCTGTTGAGCCCGCTGGGCGGGCTTAACAAGGTCAATCAAGGGAAACTAGCGTGGGTTGGCCACAAGTCGATGGAGGCGGGACTACAACCCATAAAGTGGGAGTCCCGCCTCCAAAAGCTCCCCATTGACAAAATCGAGCCCAAAGATTCTGCAAAGGGATATAGATAGGTTAAGTGAGTGGGCAAAAAATTGGTAGATGGAGTACAATGTGGGAAAATGTGAGGTTATCCACTTTGGAAGGAAGAATGAACAAACAAATTATTATTTAAATGGAGTGAGACTACAAAATGCTGCGGTACAAAGGGATCTGGGGGTCCTAGTACATGAAACACAAAAACTTAGCATGCAGGTATAGCAAGTAATTAGGAAGGCTAATGGAATGTTGGCCTTTATTGCAAGGGGTATGGAGTATAAAAGTAGGGAAGTTTTGATGCAACTTTACAGGGCGCTGGTGAGACCACACCTGGAGTACTGTGTACAGTTTTGATCTCCATATTTAAGGAAGGATATACTTGAATTGAAGGCAGTGCAGAGAAGGTTCACTAGGTTGATTCCTGGGATGAAGGGGTTGACGTATGAGGAAAAGTTGAGCAGGTTGGGCCGATACTCATTGGAGTTTAGAAGAATGAGAGGTGATCTTATTGAAACATACAAGATTTTGAGGGGGCTTGACAGGGTGGATGCTGAGAGGATGTTTCCCCTCGTGGAGGTATCTAGAACTAGGGGGCATAGTTTCAGAATAAGGGGTTACCCATTTAAGACGGAGATGAGAAGGAATTTCTTCTCTCAGAGGGTCGTGGATCTTTGGAATTCTCTACCCCGGAGAGCTGTGGAGGCTGGGTCATTGAATATATACAAGGAGGAGATTGACAGACATTTGAACTACAAGGGAGTCAAGGGGTATGGGGAGAGAGCGGGAAAGTGGTGTTGAGGCCAAGATTGGATCAGCCATGATCTTATTGAATGGCGGAGCAGGCTCGAGGGGCCAATTGGCCTACTCTTGCTCCTGGTTCTTATGAAAAATTAACTTTAATTTTGCAGAGTGTCAAATTTATCCATTATTATAATTATATATTTTTAAAGTTTGTTCATATTTATTTCAAGTTTACCTTTTTCCTATGTGAGAGCCCCATCTTTGTTTTGCTCTCTGTAACATTTTTAAAAAGTCAGAATAAAAGGAGCTTCTTCACTTCCTGTTTCCCTCTGTGAGAATTCTGCGTTGTGAATTGCTTAGACAGCTTGTTGATGTCACAGCAGCTCGCGCTATGGGATTCCCACTACACTACACTGATCTCAATTGCACGTTGAAAAAGGCAAACTTCTCGCCATAGAGATCGCAGAATCTTTGTGGGAAGCTTTCTTCAGGGCCAGCAGCAAACGCTTTTGCTTCGCCGCTGACCGCAAATTATGGCCCAATGAAATACTTATAGACACGATTGTTCCTGTGTTGCTGGAGCCAAGAAAATACATGTGTGGCAAGCAGCTGGCTAGGGTTCAATTATGGAGATGTACAGCGGGTTAGATGGCCTGGAATTTTGCTTGATTATCTTTGAAGGTCAGTAGAACTTTCCCTCAGGGTAATAAATCATCAGTGTGATAGAGTCCATGATAAAGTATAGACTGAATAAAGTAGTACATGTACACATATTGGGCCAAATGGCCTTTTCTCATTCTATGTTTTCTTATGTTCTAACCTTAGAATTTCAACTAGGCTCAGGAGCCTGGCCAGGAATTATTATGACTGTGGGATGATAGATAGCTGTATAAAAGGAATGATTAATAAATGAAGACATGAAATAATTTAATAATGGTTAACAGCCTGCTGAAAATCGAAAGACCTATTTGAATATACAATAGGAATCCGTATGCAGCAAGGTTTAGAAGGAAATTTATATAGAAGGGAGAAAGGTGTGTGTCTGTGTTCGTGTTTGAGTGGGATATATTTTGATGAGGTTAAATAACCACAGTAGACCAATTGACCTTGACTTTGGGAGGCAGTGACAGGTAGGGTGTTGTATCTTCCCTGGTAAAGCTAATTGGGGGAGGAGGTACATTGTGAAATGAAGCAGAAGTCAATGGAGGAATTAAGGGATGTGGAAGAAACAATGATTTTGCGTTTGACTGGCACCAGCTGATCTTTTCTAGTTTCACCAGACAAGGGTTAATACTGAAAATCATTTTTTAAGCTTTTGGCCTTGTATGTGCTTAAAAAAGTATTTATTAGGATTCCTTCAGTTTTTCCATTTTTTGTGTCAGAGTCTCTGCTCGGTTTGAGTTATTTGCAGTACACATAAATCAGAATTGCAGAGTTGTTAACGGTCTTGTCTGTAAAAGATCAGAGCATTTTCAAGGCCAGGCGAAACCACACACTTGTATGACTCCATTGAATATCACTTGCCTCCAGGCAGAAGTGCCACAATGGAAGAAGAATGGATTGATCAAAACCATAAAAAATCATCAAAAGAATTCATTATTAATCAAATTAGTGTTGCCATGACCTTTTTTTCCCCATCTCAGCTCATCAGCGTAATCATCTTAGAAAAAAATGTTTAAAGCAAATGTCATTCTTCACATCCTGGATGGTAAATGTCAGCACTGAAGAATAAAGTCTTTTTATATACACTAATAATTATATAGAAATGATTATATTCCCCCATATCAGGCTGTAAGATAAATCCCAGTATCACTGTGTATTTGATCCTTTGCTTTGGTATAAATGTCCGGGTATAGTATAAATGTTCGGGAAATCATATTCCGATTTGATTGAGGGAGGCTGCAGTCTGTCAGCATTTATCACCATCCATGGTGACAAGCCTATCGGCCAGGTAACAAAAGCAAAAGTCCTTTCCTTCCACCCCTCATCCTATATATGCTACAGAGCAACATGCTCTGAAGTTTATTCCAAGACAGCAATAAAATGGAAAGTTTGGGCTTTGCATCAGAAAGTTGTCTGATGTAATTTCAACCCATTGATTACTGCCTTGTAAGCAGACCTCTGACACAGAAAAATAAATGTTGGAATGCTTTATAATCTGCTCACTGTTGACAACAGTGTTATGATAGGTTTATTTCTGAGTTATAATGTTTTCAAATCATGTACAAACTTCTGTTTTAGTATATGTAGGTGAGATTCCTCTTTTATTGGAAATCAGGAGAATGTCTGTTTTTATCCATACTTAATGGCCCACCAACAAAATCAGGTTATCGGAAATCACACGTTTCAAAGCCCTATGTTCTCATGCTTAAGTTGGCAGGTTGTTAATTCAAGAGAAGTGCAGTAATCTTTCCGTTTTCTTTAGAAGAGGAATAACCACTCCAGCGTGCTGTTTTCCCACTGTATTTCACAGGTACATTGCTTGTGTTTCCTCCTGGATACCTACAAGAATGAAAAATATGGATTGTATTATGGTAGTGTTGTATGACTCCATTGTGTTGTATGAGCATTATTGTTATGCTAGCATGCTAAATAGTAAGAAAATACAAAAGTCAATCTTGGTTGAGGCTGGTGACATTACCCCACAGGTCATTTCCATGTTTTGAAAATTGCTAGTTTGATGACATCTGGTAATAAATGTTTGGCCTGTTCTGTTTCATGCACCTTCTTGGATCTCAGTTTTAAAATTGATTTAGTTTATTTATAGGATATCAGGACACACCTATCTCATTCCTCCCTCATTCTCGCTGTAGTTTTATTCCTGTATCTATCTATAAAGGTTTACTGTAAAATGTGGGAGCTTTTAGTGAGACGGGAACATTTGACAACATAAAAGTATTGACTGCATCTCAGTTGTTAAGGTAGCATTTTATGGCAGTGATTTGTTTTTATTGAACTCAAAATTAAACTATAACTTTAAACATAACAACGTTATTTGGAAAAGGGGAAACAGCACTTTTCAAATAAATTGCAAGTGATTCATTTCACAATGTGAAAGTTGCCACATTATTGCTTTGAATCCTTGGGGGATTAATGAAGCTTTCTCTGACAAATTAGACTAATTGCACAGAGTAAGAAGGGGCTTAAGGCAATGAACAACCCAGAAACAATGGCTGGATGCCTGACGGGTCAGGCGTTGTGCAGTTGAGGCAACAGAGCAAAAGAATGAGCAATTTGTGGGCAAAATGTATTCTTTGTCTTGCAGTATGTCCACCCAAAGCAGTGAAAACAGCAGCTTGTAGATATCTGCAGTAATCAGTTTGTGCTAATAATCTGTAAACGGCTCATAACATTTTAAAGCATCACTTCCTGCAGTGATTAGGTATTCAAAAGCAAAACACTGCGGATGCTGGAAATCTGAAATAAAAACAGTAAGTGCTGGAAATACTCAGCAGGTCGAGCAGCATCTATGGAGCGAGAAACAGAGTTAACGGTTCAGGCCAATGAACTTTCATCAGAGCTGAAAAAAGTTAGAGCTATAACAGGTTTTATGCAAGTGCAGATGCAGGGAAAGGGAGGGGGGAGGGGGAAAGAACAAAGGGAAGATCTGTGATAGGGTGGAAGGCAGGAGAGATTAAAAGACAAAATGGATGATGATGATGCGAGGCAAAAGGAGATGGTAATGGAACAAGGAACAAAAGATGGGTCTATAAGAGGTGTAAATGGGAAAAGCAGAATCATCAACAGCTGCCATCCGAAAAAAATTAGGGCAGAGGTTATGGTCTGAAGTTGTTGAACTCAATGAGTCCAGAAGGCTGTAAGGTGCTGTTACTCGAGCTTACATTGAGCTTGGTTGGAACAGTGTAGGAGGTTAAAGACAGAGGGGTCAGGGTGGGAGTGGAGCGGAGAATTAAAGTGACAGGCAACCGGAAGCTCAGGGTCACATTTGCGGACTGAACGGAGGTGTTCCACAAAGCGGTCACCCAATCTACGCTTGGTCTCCCCAGTGTGGAGGAGTACAAGTAAATCGCTGTTTCACCTGGAAGGAGTATTTGGGGACCTGGACGGTGGGAAAGGAGGAAGTAAAAGTGTAGGTGTTGTATCTCCTGCGCTTGCACGAGAAGGTGCCGTGGGAAAGGGAGAGGGTGTTGGTGGTGATTGAGGAGTGGATAGGGTGTCACAGAGGGAACGGTCCCTTCGGAATGCTGAAACTGATGATGTTCATTCACAGTAATACAAATGCTGATTCCAATATTTCCTGGAGCCTTATTTAAGGATAGGACCAATAATGCTGGAGAAATCCAATTTGTGCTTCTTTAATGTTCCTCAAGCGGCGTGGGAGATGAGCAATAATCCAGGGTCAGAGTAACAGAGGGAGTGGAAGATGAGCAATAATCCAGGGTCAGAGTAACAGAGGGAGTGGGAGATGAGCAGTAATCCAGAGTCAGAGTAACAGAGGGAGTGGGAGATGAGCAATAATCCAGGCTCAGTAACAGGGAGTGGGAGATGAGCAATAATCCAGGGTCAGTAACAGAGGGAGTGGGAGATGAGCAATAATCCAGGGCCAGAGTAACAGAGGGAGTGGAAGATGAGCAATAATCCAGGGTCAGAGTAACAGAGGGAGTGGAAGATGAGCAGTAATCTAGGGTCAGAGTAACAGAGGGAGTGGGAGATGAGCAGTAATCTAGGGTCAGAGTAACAGAGGGAGTGGAAGATGTGCAGTAATCCACGGTCAGAGTAACAGAGGGAGTGGGAGATGAGCAATAATCCAGGGTCAGAGTAACAGAGGGAGTGGAAGATGAGCAGTAATCTAGGGTCAGAGTAACAGAGGGAGTGGGAGATGAGCAGTAACCTAGGGTCAGAGTAACAGAGGGAGTGGGAGATGTGCAGTAATCCACGGTCAGAGTAACAGAGGGAGTGGGAGATGAGCAATAATCCAGGGTCAGAGTAACAGAGGGAGTGGAAGATGAGCAGTAATCTAGGGTCAGAGTAACAGAGGGAGTGGGAGATGAGCAGTAATCTAGGGTCAGAGTAACAGAGGGAGTGGAAGATGTGCAGTCATCCACGGTCAGAGTAACAGAGGGAGTGGGAGATGAGCAATAATCCAGGGTCAGAGTAACAGAGGGAGTGGAAGATGAGCAGTAATCTAGGGTCAGAGTAACAGAGGGAGTGGGAGATGAGCAGTAATCTAGGGTCAGAGTAACAGAGGGAGTGGAAGATGTGCAGTAATCCACGGTCAGAGTAACAGAGGGAGTGGGAGATGAGCAATAATCCAGGTTCAGAGTAATGGAGGACCAAGACCTTGTAGAAATTTGAATTTGAAAATGAAAATTTTGAAATTGCTGTGACACAGGGAGCCAGTAAAGTTGAGTAAGGTTGGAAGTGATGGATGTTGAGGTTTTCAGAGGGAGCGGACTCAGACTGCAGATTTTTGCTTAGTTAAAGGGTGGCAAAAGTGGGGATGGGGAGGCTGTCAATTAGATAATTTATGCTATTAATCCTTGAGGTGTGGATGAGGATTTTAGTTGCGTGTGGTTAAGAACATTACCGATGGAAGAAGGCAGTCTTTGTGACAGACCAGGTGTGAGGATGAAAACTGAGCTTAGGGTCAAATGGAATGGCAGGGTGTTTACCACTGGGTTCAGCCTGAACTAGCAGCAAGGAAAGTTGAGGGTGTCAGAGTTGGAGACACATAGGTGCCAGCACACATTGAACTAGGTGGCTTTTGCTTTGTAATGGTGGGTTATTGGAAGTTTCAAATCATCCAGGACTAAAACAACAGTGACAGAGATAGAGTTGTCAGCCGACATGTGAAAGCTGACTTCATGCTTGTGGATGATGCTGAGGAGTAGCATGTAGATTAGCATTTTGGGTGAATTTCCCTCTGATGGAGTACTTCGCTTCCTCAAGGCACCATCCCGATCACCTGGGTGGGAATGAAAACTTGTGGAAAATTGTGCATGTAAACCCACATCGTACTAGTCTGTGGCACAGTGTGACAGTACACAAGATTTCCTCAACCATGAGGCAAGTGCCATTTTCTGTGTCTAATTTTTGCTGCTTATAGTTGGTTCAAATTTTCCAGTCACTGAATGGAAATTGTGTTCTGCCGCAATCAGGAATTGGAATGATAAATATGTTTAATGTTTCACCAAAAGTCCCAGAACTTAAAATTAGTATAGCAATTTCATGTATCGGGTTATTGTTATGTAGAGCAGAGCAGACTGTATTGTAATTAATGGATAACAGGAGCGGTAGTACCAACGTTGACTGAGGATATAACATGATTCCAGTATTTAATCTCCAGCATCCCTCATACAATAAAGATTCTGGTTTCTAAGAGCAATTTGGTAGATCTTTAAATATATTGAAGTAGGAATATAAGGAAGAGGTTTTATTTTACAAGGGAAGGCTGGCTGAAAGGCTCCCGTGTGAAATGGTTTGGCCAGTTTGATTCCAGTTCCGAGGGGTGTGATCCCTGACACAAAGTTGCTTACTGGTTGGCAAAATTTGGATTAAATTGGCAATCTTAAAGATGACAAGTGGGAAACTGAAACTGAGCTTGGCTATGGTGCACCTGACCTTGGAGCGGATGACACTGAGATTTGGTAGAAAACATGTGTTCCACGCCAAGCACTACCGTTCCTCACCATGGTGAGCACAAATGTTTTTTGAAATGTAGGTTTGATTCTTCCCTCTACCGAGTTCTCCATTTCAGGCTCTCTGCTTCATGGCATAGTGCAGGGATTGGATATGTAACCTCAGGGAAGAGTGAAACACAAATGGGGAGTGGTCAGTAGGTGCCTCCTGCCTACTGGCCAAGAGCAACATTGGCCATGGTTTGGAATAAACCTGTCAGCCCGCTCCACCCTCTTGAAAACTGGTGGAGCTAGCAAGGCAAGAAAATAGGAAAAGAGAGTAACCTACACTCAATATAACATACAAGGGTAACTACCCTCAAACTTATCTTTTGAAGGACACCATCCGGAATTATCTTGTGTCACTTACACTTGTGTGAATGTGAACTATTCTGTAAATATATGAAACATCTTTCCATTGCTGTTAAATGTGTGCCAGAAATTATAATAATCTGCCACTCAGATTCTTCTCCGTCCCCTAAATAAACCGACCTGCACAGATTTGCTCATATCAGGTCTCCAAGTCTTTGTTTTTCTCAGCAACAACAAGATCAAATTCTTTCTTGTTACATAGGGCTGTCAATAGGACTTTAAACTAGTAAGACCGGGGAGGGATCTGAATCATGTCTGAAGATAAAAGAAATAGGAGATGAGAGTAAATGTCAGACCAAGGTAAGGAACAAAAATAACATAAACGGATCAGAGAACATATACAGTTATAAAACAGTAGTATAAAAGGATTGTAAAAGGAACAACTATTAAAGACGAATTAAACTGCCTGTATACCAATGTACACAGCATCCAAAATAAAATGGAGGAACTGGAGGCAATAATCCGTAGCGAGGAACCAGATGTAGTCGCAATAACTGAAACATGGCTACATAAAGAACAGGACTGGCAACTAAATATTTCAGGTTATAACATAATCAGAAAGGATAGGGAAGGAAGAAGGGGGTGGTAGCTGTACTAATTAGAGATAACATAAAGGCAGTAGATAAAAGGGACATAACTAAAAGGACAGAAACAGAATCCGTACAGTTGAAATAAAAGATAAAACGGGATTGATCACACTAATAGGGGTATATTATAGACCACCTAATAGTGGAAAGGAGGTGGAGGAAGAAATATGTAAGCAAATATGTGAAATGAGTAAAGGACATAGAATGCGGTGGCGACAGAGTGCTCAGAGTTTGGCAAGTGTGAGTTTTAGAGTTGTGGCATAAGATTAATTAGATTATTAAGATAAGTTAAGCAATTTAAGATAATTTAAGTTAAGGGAAAATCTATTGTTTAAAAAGTCAAACAGCAGCAGTTAATTGGGCAGGAAGAAAAACCGTTAAAAAATCGGGGAAAAACGGAAGTGTAATTACTTGAATGGGGACACTGATTGGCTACTGAAAGTTTGAAAGGCCAGTGCGAGCGCGGCCAGCGCGGAGTGCGGCGGCGACAGAGTGCTCAGAGTTTGGTAAGTGTGAGAGTTTGGGCAAGTGGGGAGTGAGGGGCTGCTTTTTTACCTTTATAAGTTGGTAAGTTCTTTTAAATAAAGGGGTGACCTTCACCTAAAATAGGGGCAAAGGGTCTTCTTAAACAATATTAATAAATTAAATTAATTACATAGAATGGGAGAGCAGGTGATGTGTTACTGTTGCGAAATATGGGAGCCGGTGGACCCCATTGATGCTCACGGTGATTACATTTGCGATAAGTGTTTGCTGCTAGAGGAACTCCGGTTCCATGTTGATGAGCTTGAGGCCAAGCTTCAGACACTGCGACACATCAGGGAGGGGGAGAGTTACCTGGACTCTATGTTTCAGGAGGTAGTCACACCAATTAGATTAATTAACTCAGATGTAGTCCGTGGCCAGGGACAGGTTGGTGTGACTAGAAGTGAGGCAGGTAAGGGGATCCAGCAGGTAGTGTTGGAGGAGCTGCAGTCCTTGCTCTTGTCCAACAGGTTTGAGGCTCTTACTCCCTGTGAGGATGGGAACGGGGACTGCGGGGTGGATGAGCAACCTGGCCACAGCACCGTGGAGTGGGGGGCCATTCAAGTGGGGGGAGTTAAAAGAAATGTTGTAGTGGTAGGGGATAGTATCGTTAGGGGGATAGATAGGGTTCTTTGTAGCCGAGAGCGAGAGTCCCGAAGGCTGTGTTGCCTGCCTGGTGCCAGGGTTAAGGACATCTCCTCTGGGCTGGAGAGAAACTTGCAGTGGGAGGGGGAGGATCCAGTTGTTGTGGTCCATGTTGGTACCAACGACATAGATAGGACAAGGAAAGAGGTTCTGCTGAGAGAGTTTGAGCAGCTAGGGGCCAAATTAAAAAGCAGAACCACAAGGGTAATAATCTCTGGATTACTACCTGAGCCACATGCAAATTTGGCTAGGGTAAATAAAATTAGAGAGTTAAATGCGTGGCTCAAAGACTGGTGTGGGAGAAATGGGTTTTGCTTCCTGGGACACTGACACCAGTACTGGGACAGGAGAGAGCTATTCCGTTGGGACAGACTTCACTTGACCAGTGCTGGGACTAGAATCCTGGCGAATCGAATAACTAGGGCTGTAGAGAGGGCTTTAAACGAATTAGTGCGGGGGAGGTTTTAAGAGAGCAAAAAATAAAAATGACAGCGGAGAAGGCAATAGAGCCAGGTAGCAGTGGGGGAATTAAAAACCAGAGTGTGTCAGGAAGGGACAGAATATATGATGATAAAGGTAAAGTAGTAAAAGGGGTGAAAGCAGGAATAAATTGTCAGAAAACATATTTGAAAGTTCTTTATCTGAATGCACGCAGCATTCATAACAAAATAGACGAGTTGACGGTACAGATAACTACACATGGTTATGATCTGGTGGCCATTACGGAAACATGGCTGCAAGAGGATCATGACTGGGAACTAAACATACAAGGGTATTTGATAATTAGGAAGGACAGACAGGAAGGAAAGGGAGGTGTAGTGGCTATGTTAATCAAGGATGGAATCACTGCAATAGTCAGAAATGATATTGGGTCAAAGGATCAGGATAGTGAAACAGTTTGGGTGGAGATAAGGAATAATAAGGGGAAAAAGTCACTAGTGGGTGTAGTCTATAGGCCTCCTAGCAGTTGCAACTCTGTTAGTCGGAGTATAAATCAGGAAATAGTTGGGGCTTGTAATAAGGGAACAGCTATAATCATGGGGGATTTTAACTTTCATATTGACTGGACTAATCAAATTGGGCATGGCAGCCTTGAGGAAGAGTTCATAGGGTTCCTTGAGCAGTATGTAACTGAACCAACCAGGGGGCAGGCAATCTTAGATCTGGTCCTGTGTAATGAGACAGGATTAATAAAAAATGTCCTAGTAAAAGATCCCCTTGGAATGAGTGACCATAATATGGTTGAATTCCAAATTCAGTTTGAGGGTGAGAGAGTTGGATCTCAAACCAGCATACTGAGCTTAAATACTCCCTCTTCACCCACGACTGTGTGGCTGTTCATGGTTCCAACACCATCATCAAGTTTGCGGATGATACCACGGTAGTAGGTCAGATCACCAACAACGATGAGTCAGCCTACAGGAAGGAGGTCCAGCATCTCGTGAAGTGGTGCGCCGATAACAACCTGACCCTTAACATCAAGAAAACCAAAGAAATCATTGTGGACTTCAGGAAGTCTAAAGGCGGAAGTCACACCCCCATCCACATCAATGGGGCTGTGGTGGAAAGGGTGGACAGCTTTAAGTTCTTCGGAGTCCACATCACGGAAGACCTCTCCTGGTCCCTCAATACCTTCTCTCTGGTGAAGAAGGCCCAGCAGCGCCTATATTTCCTAAGGAGGCTGAAGGGATGTAACCTGTCACCCCTGATCCTCTCTAACTTTTACCGCTGCACAATAGAGAGCATCCTGACAAACTGTATCACAGTATGGTATGGCAGCTGTAGCTACTATGACCGGAAAGCCCTGCAGCGGGTAGTCAAAACTGTCCAACGCATTACCGGCACCCGGCTACCGACCATAGAGCACATATACCAGAAACGCTGTTTACGGAGGTCACGGTCCATCATCAAAGACCCTACCCACCCCAGCCACAGTCTGTTCGCCCTCCTGCCATCTGGGAGACGCTACAGATGCATTCGCACCCGTACGACCAGATTTAGGAACAGCTTCTTTCCCAGGGCTGTCATCCTACTGAACTCCACAAATAAACTCTAAAGCCTGCACATCTGTCAATGCACTTTATTATGGTTATGTTTATGTTAATGTATTACAAGCCAAATGTATGTTGAATGTTTAAATGTCTTAATCTAAATGTACACTCTCGGGAGCCGCAAGCCTACATTTCGTTGTACTGCACTTGTGCACTAACAATGACAATAAAAGTTGATTTGATTTGATTTTGACTTGATAAAGGAGACTATGAAGGTATGAGAGTAGAATTGACTAAAGTGGACTGGGAAAACAGATTAAAGTGTAGGACGGTACAAGAGCAGTGGTCTACATTCAAGGAGATATGTCACATCCTTCAAGAAAAATATATTCCACTGAGGAAAAAGGGGAGTAAACGAAAAGACAGCCATCCGTGGCTTAGTAAAGTAATAAAGGATAGTATCCGACTGAAAACAAGGGCATATAAAGTAGCCAAATCTAGTGGGAGGATAGAGGATTGGGAAGCATTTAAAAACCAGCAAAGAATAACTAAAAGATTAATTAAGAAAGGGAAGATAGATTCTGAAAGTAAACTAGCAAAAAATATAAAAACAGATAGCAAGAGTTTCTACAGCTATATAAAAAGAAAAAGGGTGGCTAAAGTGAACGTTGGTCCCTTAGAGGATGAGAACGGGAAACTAGTGGTGGGGAACATGGAGATGGCAAAGACGCTGAACAAATATTTTGTATCAGTCTTTACAGTAGAGGACACTAAAAATATCCCGACACTGGACAAACAGGGGGAAATGGAGGAGGAGGAGCTAAACACAATTAAAATCACTAAGGAGGTGGTACTCGGTAAAATAATGGGACTTAAGGCAGATAAATCCCCAGGACCTGATGGCCTACATCCTAGGGTCTTGAGAGAAGTGGCGGTAGGGATTGTGGATGCATCGGTGATTGTTTTCCAAAACTCCCTGGACTCAGGAAGGGTCCCGGCAGATTGGAAAACTGCTAATGTAACACCCTTATTTTAAGAAGGGAAGTAGACAAAAAGCTGGAAACTATAGACCAGTTAGCCTAACATCTGTGGTTGGTAAAATGTTGGAGTCCATTATTAAGGAAACAGTAGCAGTGCATTTGGATAAACATAATTTAATAAGACAGAGCCAGCATGGTTTTATGAAGGGGAAGTCATGTTTGACAAATTTGCTCGAATTCTTTGAGGACGTAACATACAGGGTGGATAAAGGGGAACCAGTGGATGTAGTGTATATGGACTTCCAAAAGGCATTTGACAAGGTGCCACACAAAAGATTACTGATCAAGATAAAAAATCACGGGATTGGGGGTAATATACTAGCATGGGTGGATGATTGGCTATCTAACAGAAAACAAAGAGTTGGGATAAATGGTTCGTTCTCGGGCTGGCAGTCAGTAACTAGTGGTGTTCCGCAGGGGTCAGTGCTGGGACCCCAACTCTTTACAATCTATATTAATGATTTGGAGGAAGGGACCGGGTGCAACATATCCAAGTTTGCCGATGATACAAAGATGGGAGGGAAAGCAGTGAGTGAAGAGGACATAAAAAACCTGCAAAAGGACATAGACAGGCTAAGTGAGTGGGCGGAGACTTGGCAGATGGAATATAATATTGGAAAGTGTGAGGTTATGCACTTTGGCAGAAAAAATCAAAGAGCAAGTTATTATCTAAATGCAGAAAAACTGCAAAGTGCTACAGTACAAAGGGATCTGGGGGTCCTGGTGCATGAAACACAAAAAGTTAGTATGCAGGTGCAGCAGGTGATCAGGAAGGCCAATGGAATCTTGGCTTTTATTGCAAGGGGGATGGAGTATAAAAACAGGGAAGTCTTGCTGCAGTTATACAGGGTATTGGTGAGGCCTGGAATACTGCGTGCAGTTTTGGTTTCCATATTTAAGAAAAGATATACTTGCTCTCGAGGCGGTACAGAGAAGGTTCACTCAGTTGATTCCGGAGATGAGGGGGTTGACGCATGAGGAAAGGTTGAGTAGGTTGGGCCTCTACTCATTGGAGTTCAGAAGAATGAGAGGCGATTTTATTGAAACATATAAGATTGTGAGGGGGATTGATTGGGTGGATGCGGTGAGGATGTTTCCACTGTTGGGTGAGACTAGAACTAGGGGGCATAATCTTAGAATAAGGAGCTGCCCTTTCAAAACTGAGATGAGAAGAAACTTCTTTACTCAGAGGGTAGTTAATCTATGGAATTTGCTACCCCAGAGAGCTGTGGAAGCTGCAACATTAAATAGATTTAAAACGGAGATAGACAGTTTCTTAGCAGATAAGGGAATTAGGGATTACAGGGAGAGGGCAGGGAAGTGGACGTGAGTCTAGGTTCGGATCAGCCATGATCCTATTGAATGGCGGAGCAGGCCCGAGGGGCCGTATGGCCTACTTCTGCTCCTAATTCTTATGTTAATAATAATCGTGGGAGATTTGAACTACCCTCAAATAAACTGGCAGGTAGAGGTAGCGAAAGGGGTACAGGAAAGGGAGTTTTTACAATGTGTGTAGGACTCCTTTCTTACCCAGCATGTAAACAGCCCAACAAGAGAGGGAGCACTGCTGGATGTAGTAATGGGAAATGAACCAGAACAGATAAGAGCAGTAAGCATAGGGGAACATCTAGGCAATAGCAATCAAAATATAATAAGGTTTAAGATGAGGATTGAGAAGGACACAAGTAAGACAATTAACAAAGTAATAAATTTGAAAAAAGCTGAGGGGAAAAATTGAGTAGCACCCCTGCGGCCGAAATTGAGTGGTAGCGCCCCAAGAGGGAAGCGGGGCGCTACTGGATGCGCCCCGCCTCCTACTGGATGCGCCCCGCCTCCCTCTTGGGGCGCTGTGAGGTAATATCATGGTGCTATGGCGCTGCGGCACGTCGCGCCATGGTATTGCAGGCCTTCTTCCCCTTAAAGGGGAGGGGCCTTGAGCAGCGTGACCCGGGGCCCAGCTGGGCCACCGGGATCGGAGTGCCAGCAAAAGAGCCCGGCACTCGAGAAGTGCCGGGCTCATGGAGCGCAGCCGGAATTCTGCGGAGGGGGGGGGATTGCTCTGGAGGCCGCCCGGTACCTCGCCTTTAATTAGCGGCGCCCTGGCCACAGGTAGGCCCCCCTGACCCCGTCGGATATAGCGTCTGGCGGTAAGTCACGGGGCGCTACCGAAGATCGTGAGCGGGGCTCTGTGCACGGCAATGACTCATTGGCGGTGGCACAGCACCGCGTGGTGCTAACGGTTACCGCCGCCGCTAACCTCCTGCTGAATTTTGCAGGAGGTGTTGGCAGCGCCACGCCTGGGCGCTACTTGCTTTGCACCCCATTAGCACGCTGTTAGGGCGCTAACGGGAGGCGTAAAGCAACTGAATTTTCCCCCCCTGATTTTAAAGTGATGAGAATGTAACTAGGGAAAATAAACTGGAAAAATTTACTGACAAACAAAGAAATAGAACAGCAGTAGGAAACATTTTAAATGGTGATGACACACCATGGATACATAAAGAAATAAGGGCAAAATTGAAACTAAAGAAAAAGGCATACACTAAGTACATAGACAACAAAGGAGAGGATGACAAAAAGGAACACGAAAGGTTAGGAAAGAAGTAAAAAAAACAATTAGGACGGCCAAGAGAAAGTACAAAATTAAATTATCAAGACATATAAAAAGCAATAGTGACGTATTCTTCAGACACATAAATAACAAAATAAAAATCAGGATAGGTCCACTGAGGTATACAGATGATAAACTCACAGGTAATGACAGCGAAATGGTAGAAATATTAAATAATTATTTTGCCTCAGGATTTACCAGGGAGACTAACAGGGTGGGCATGACATTAGAAGAAGAGATCAAAAAAGATAAAGATATTTAAGATAGAAATGGGGGCAATAATTGATAAACTAATCAAACTTAGAGAGGATAAAACCCCTGGTCTGAATGGACTGCATCCGCGCATGTTAAAAGAAGTTAGGGAAGAGACTAACTTCATTAGAAAAGGGAATAGTGCCAGAGGATTTGCAGACAGCTAATGTGATTCCTATATTTAAAAAGGGAGATAGAACAAGTCCAGGGAACTATAGACCAATTAGCTTAACCTTGGTGGTAGGAAAGAAAATAGAATCCTTACTCAAAGATGTAATAGAATAACATCTAGAATCTGAAAATATAAGAGTGATCAGCACAGATTTCAAAAGGGAAGGTCATGCATGACCAACATAATTGAATTCTTTGAAGAAGTAACAGAAAGGGTAGACAAGGGTAATACAGTAGACATAATATATTTGGATTTTCAAAAGATCTTTGATAAGATACTACATAGCAGACTCATGACTAAGGTCAGAACATGTGGAGTCAGGGGACAAGGAGCAGACTGGATAGCAAACTGGCTACAAAACAGAAAACAGAGATTGGGGGTTAAAGGTAGTTACTCAGACTGGCAAAACGTGGGAAGTGGTGTTCCATAAGGATCAGTGCTGAGACCACTGTTGTTCACCATTTACATAAACAATTTGAACTCGGGAATAGGAAGTACAATTTCAAAATTTGCAGATGACACCAAATTATGAGATATAGTTAATACAGAGGAGGACTGCGACAAAATACAGGAAGACATTAATAAACTTGCAGAATGGGTGTGTAATTGGCAAATGAACTTCAGTGTAGATAAGTGTGAGCTGGTACATTTTGGTAGGAAGAATAAGGAGACCACGTTATCCTTGGAAAATAAGTGCCTAACTGGGGTAGAGGAGCAAAGGGATCTGGGAGTACAGATGCGCAAATCACTAAAAGTAGCGACTCAGGTTAATAAGGCCATAAATAAAGCACTGGGGTTCATTTCTAGAGGGATAGAATTGAAAAGCAGAGAAGTTATGTTGAACTTGTATAGAACCTTGGGTAGACCACACTTGGAGTACTGTGAACAGTTCTGGTCTCCATATTATAAAAAAGATATAGAGACACTGGAGAAGGTGCAAAAAAGATTTACTAGAATGATACCAGAACTGAGAGGTTATACCTATCGGGTTGAACAGGCTGGGGCTCTTTTCTCCAGAAAAGAGAAGACTGAGGGGTGACCTGATAGAGGTCTTTAATATTTTGAAAGCGTTTGACAGGGTAGACTTAGAGAAGATGCAGGGGTACGGTAGCATAGTGGTTATGTTACTGGACTAGTAATCCAGAGTTTAAATCCCACCACGGCAGCTGGGGAATTTAAATTCAGTTAATTAAATAAATCTGGAATTAAATAAAAAAGCTAGTCTCAGTAATGGTGATTGTCGTAAAAACCCATTTGGTTCACTAATGTCCCTTAGGGAAGGAAATCTTCCGCCCTTACCTGATCTGGCCTATATGTGAGTCCAAACCCACAACAATGTGGTTGACTCTTAACTGCCCTCTGAAATGGCCTAGCAAGCCACTCATTTGTAACAAATCGCTACGACAAAGTCAGCACTGTGGGAGTACCTTCACCACACGGACTGCAGCGATTCAAGAAGGTGGCTCACCGCCATCTTCTCAAGGGCAGTTAGGGATGGGCAATAAATGTCAGCCTTGCCAGCGACACCCACATCCCATGAACAAATAAATAATTAAAAAAAAAGATGTTTCTACTTGCGGGGGAGACCAGAACTAGGGGCCATAAATATAAGATAGTCACTATAAAACCAATAGGGAATTCAGGAGAAACGTCTTTACCCAGAGAGTGGTTAGAATGTGGAACTCATTACCACTACCAGTTAAGGCGGCTAGCATAGATGCATTTAGGGGAAGCTAGATAAACACATGAGGAAGAAAGGAATAGAAGGATATGTTGATGGCATTAGATGAAGGAGGGTGGGAGGAGGCTCATGTGGAGCATAAACACCGGCATGGACCTGTTGGGCCGAATAGCCTGTTTCTGTGCTATAAATATTATGTAATACATATTTGCTTTCATCAGCGTCCTATTGTTACAGATATATACTTTTAAACAAAGACATTTTCAAGGCTGTGTAACAATTTTTTCTTCACCTAACCCTTCTAACTCCCTTGTATTGAAAACAAACTTCCACACCAGGTTGAAAATGAAAAGCACAGCTTCTATGTGCTAGGTAACAAATACTCCATAGCTGGTACTGGCTAAGTGCATTAAGTGAGTAAATTGATAAAAAGCCTCCTGATATATATTACAAAATTTCTTAATGTAAAGTGTTAAGTACTAAATGTTGTGATCAAATAGATTTTATGAAATAAACAGAAGTTTATTGATAACCTCAGCGTCAAGACCAGATAAAATTCTACATCATAACATCTTTCATACAGAAAAGACTCTAACTTTATATGTGATAGAAGAAAGCCTAAGCAATGTTTTTAGGGCTGTTGTACCTATGTCAGTAACTTACAGCACATTCCATGGATTGGGAACAACTTTTCATGTTATGATTTGAGCCTCAATCCGTTTTAAGTGGCAACCAGGTGCTGTTCAAGCTGACGCCTTACAATTTGATCTTGCTGCCTTTTATCAATAGCATTTTAACCATGCTCATTAAAATTTAAAAGACTTCAAATTAATATATCCAAACTAGTGATTAACTTAGTCTAAATATTTATATAAAAAAGAAAGATGATGCTGCAGACATATTGATCATTGGCACATTAAACCAGTAGCAGAACTTTCCACTGAAAATGGTATTTGGTTGCCACACTTTGGTAGATGCACTTTACTTCGATTGTAACAAGTTGTAATGGCAGTCACCTCACATAAAGACACTGATGAACTGCAACATTTCTGATTTTAGATGAAGTTCTCTTCCTGTATCATGGGTACTTTCAGATGAGTGCGGCATAACCTCACACTCACCGCCACTAAAACCCTCATCCACAACTTCATCACCTTCAGGCTCAATTTCTGTCACATTCTCTGGCCTCCCAAATCCCACTCTACTGCAACTCATCAACACTCCACAATCTGCATCTTATCCAGTATCAAGACCTGTTTTTCTATCATCCATGTATTTGCTACCTCTGCCAGCGCATTCAATTTAAAATCCTCATCCTTGCCAACAGGACCCTCCGCACTCTCTACCCATCCTAACTCGGCAACTTTTTCCAACTCCACACTTCTGACTCTGGCCTTCTTTGCATGCGTCCTCCTTCAGCTGTAACCTTGCTGGCAGACGCATCAGCTGTATTGGCCCTACTCTCTGGAACTCCTTCAACTTGCTGACGTACCTTATAGCCCAGGCCCTTGTCTGCCTGCCCTAACTCTTCTAATGCTGTTCAGTGTCTGTTCTTGTGTCTGTTAATTGTCCTGGGATGATTACTGTATCAGGTGCTATATAAATGTAAGTTGTTGTTGACCAGTTTCCACTGGACTTTCTCCCATAGATGCTTTTATCTATTTTTTTATAGTTACATATCATTCTTGTACTTGTGGATGTCAAACTGCCTTTATCATTTTAAACACCTCAAATATAGCACCCCTCAATTTTCTAAACTCCAGGGAGTACAAGCCATGTTAATGCAACCTGGCATCATAATTTAACCTTTAAAGATCCGGTATTATTCTGGTGAATCTGCGCTGTACCTCCTCCAAGGACAATATATCCTTCCTGAGGTGCGGTGCCCAAAACTGAACACAGTACTCCAGATGAGGTCTGACCAAGGCTCTGTACAACTCAAACACAGTTTTCTCCTTTTGTATTCCAGCCGCCTTGAAATAAAGGCCAACATTTGATTAGCCTTTTTGTACCTGTGCACTAGCTTTTAATGATTTGTGCACTTGGACACTCAAATTCTGTTCCTCCTCCATGATTCCTAGTCTCTCGCTATTAAGAAAATATTCTGATTTGACTTTCTTGGATCCAAGGTGGATGGCCTCACACTTCCCCACATTGAACTTCATCTGCCACAGTTTTGCCCACTCATTTAATCTGTCTATATCCCTTTGTAACTTCCTGCTCCTATCTGTACAATTTACTGTGCCTCCTAACTTAGTGTCATCTGCAAACTTAGATATACAACCCTCTATTCCTTCATCAAAGTCAATGATATACATGGTGAAAAGCTGAGACCCCAGTACAGATCCTTGGGGAACACCACTTGTCACATCCCACTAATCAGAGAACATTCCCTTTATCCCTACTTTCTGTCTCCTACCTCCCAACCAATTACAACGGATGTATATTTCTCTGGTATATTGCTGAATTAAAAATATAAATTTGCACATTATTCAGATGCCGTTAACAATAACACACATAGTACAATCAACAAAAGAATCTTTATTTTCATATGGCTGTTACCGTAGGATGTCAGAAAAATGATAAAATGCGGATATGCATATATTTATAGCTTCCCAATGACTAGGAACCAATATAAGAGAAAGTCATCCTCAAGGTGCTGTCATGTGCTTCTTGGCTCAGAGCAGCGTTGCAGAGCCCTGGAAATGGCTCACCTATCCGCTTACTTGCAGCCGGTGCATGGCCTGGGAGTCCCTTGTAGTCTTGAGAATAAGACAGAGTGATTTCACACCCTAAACAGTAAGTTGCCAGGTTCAAAAACATTGCAGAAGATTAGAGAGTTAAATTTGCATCATAAAGTATGTGAGTAAAGTGATTTGCACAGCCACCTGAACCCAGGGTACACTACAGCTACAACATATTAAGAAATAGATTTTTTAAAATTATGCATGGATTTATATTGTTTATTTTCATTTAGCTTTTCAGGGTTTTTACCATTTAAGTTTTACTTTGAGTTTGTATGTCCCCTTACCACCATTAGGCCTAGAAATTCGGTGGGCTGCGCCACCAGTTAGCGCCCAAAGAGGGCACTTAGTGGGTTTAGCGCCACTGGCCACGCCTCCCGCGAAATTTAGCAGGGCGCTAATGGCGGCATTAGCCTGTAGTGCTGCACCGCCACCGATGACGTCATCGGTGTGCGCAGCGCTCCGCTACCGCCCCGATCGTGAAATTTGGTAGCGCCCCCCGCTGTAACGCCGGTCGCAATTTGCGACCGGTTCAGGGGGGACTACCTGCAGTGGTAGAGGCGCTAATTAAAGGAGAGGTGCGGGGCAGCCATTTTTTTTGCTGGCCGCCTGCCAGCACCTCTTCGCGCCGCCATCCCCGGCCTCCTGAGCTCGCCCCCCCCCCTGCGTTGTGCCGGCTGTGTCCCAAGAGCCCGGCACTTCTCCTCGGTGCCGGGCTCTTTTGCCGGCACTCGCGATCTCTGCTCGCGCTGCAGCAGGCCCCTCCCCTTTAAGAAGGGGAGGAAGGCCTGCAGTACCGCAGTGCACCGTGCCGCAGCGTGTGGTGCTGCGGCACGTTGCGCTGCAATTTTCAGCTGCAGCGCCCCAAGAGGGATGCGGGGCGCCTCGAGCAGCGCCCCGCTTCCATTTGGGGCGTTGAAACTGAATTTCCGGCTGGCGCTCGCAGCTCTGTCCGTGGTGGTACCTTGGCGCCACCGAATTTCTAGGCCTTAAGCTTTTCAGTGCTGCCTCAAGTTGCATAGTGTTTTACAACATTGTAATTATCGACCAGTGTTACAGTAGGGGACAGCTGAAAGCAAGAGAGCGTTCCATAAGAACATAAGAAATAGGAGCAGGAGTAGGCTATTCGGCCGCTCGAGCCTGCTCCGCCATTCAATGAGATCATGGCCGATCTTCTACGTCAACTCTACTTTCCTGCACTATCCCCATATCCCTTGATTCCCTTAATATCCAAAAATCTATCGATCTCTGTCTTGAATATACTCCACGACTGAGCCTCAACAGCCCTCTGGGGTAGAGAATTCCAAAGATTCACCACCCTCTAAGTGAAGAAATTTCTTCTCATCTTAGTCCTAAATGGCCGACCCTTTATTCTGTGACCCCTGGTTCTAGACTCCCCAGCCAGGTGAAACATCCTCCCTGCATCTACCCTGTCAAGCCCTGTAAATATTTTGTATGTTTCAATGAGATCACCTCTCATTCTTCTAAACTCTAGAGAATATAGGCCTAGTCGATTCAATCTCTCCTCATAGGACAATCCCCCCATCCCAGGAACCAGTCTGGTGAACCTTCGTTGAACTCCCTCTATGGCAAGTATATCCTTCCTTAGGTAAGGAGACCAAAACTGTACACAGTACTTCAGGTGTGGTCTCACCAGTGCCCTATATAGTTGCAGTAAGATGTCTTTACTCTTGTACTCAAATCCTCTTGTAATAAAGGCCAACGTACCATTTGCTTTCCTAATTGCTTGCTGTACCTGCATGTTAACTTTCAGTGATTCGTGTACAAGGACACCCAGGTCCCTCTGAACACTAACATTTCCCAATCTCTCACCATTTAAAAAATACTCTGCTTTTCTATTTTTCCTACCAAAGTGGATAACTTCACAATTCTCCACATTATATTCCATTTGCCATGTTCTTGCCCACTCTTTTAGCCTGTCTATATCCCCTTGAAGCCTCTTTGCATCCTCCTCACTACTTACATTCTCACCTAGTTCCCTGAGAAATAATAATAGTTTATGTAACACCTCAGTACATTATGTTCTACTTAATTGGGATTTATATTAACATTTCAACACCTCGTTATTCATAGACTATTGGCAAGGCCTCTTAAACTTTCCTGACCTTGCAAATTAAAAATTTATTGCAAACAAATTAGTTTTTATACTGCAGCAAACTTTGTACAGTAGTTGCTTTCAACTCTCCAAAATGGACAGTGCAAGTCAAGAGAAAGAAAAATAGACAAGAAAACTTTTCAGATTTGTTTGTAAAGAAAAGATAATTAGATTGGATAAAAGAGAAGTTCAATTAGGGAGGACAAAATGAAGACACAGCAAGCAGAAGTAATAAAGTGTTTGAAATGTTTTATTTTTATTTAAAATGTATAGTTCAGCATTTCTATTACAGTAATAAAAGTTATTGCTTACATTTTAGTAGCTCTACTTCTGTCATAATGGCCCAGACTTTGCTGACAATATAACGGTGAGGTTAATGACACGCTGTTATTTATGCTACAGTAACATCAGGCAAGGGGCAGATGCGCGGTTAAACATGGAAATCCAAAAGTTGCTCTGAGTTGCGGCGCTCCACCGTGAAAACGGCCTTTCGCTCTCTGCCTCACCACTGAAATGCATTGAATGGCATGAAGTTGCTGTATTTGCGTGGTAGATATGAACTAAGCTTGCCATAGAAAGTGAAGTCTTGTAATTTCAAGTCTAAATACCCTTTTAATGATGTAATAAGTGTTCATTACTGCCAATCAACCTCTCTGGGACTGAAAAATAACTCTTACAAGTGTGGAGTCTCATTCCTTCAGGTATTAATTGTTGGAGATTTTAACTTTTTAACTTTTCTTTTTGTTTCTTCACTCTTAAGCCAATCTTCCTTTCCCTCTCTTTATTTCTCTTTCTGTATCTGATTTAACATTGAATTCACCCACTTTAATTTACACTTCCTTCTCAGTCCTTCTTCTGTGTTATTTTTCAATCCTTCAATCTGATTGGTTAAGGAGATACACAGTTGCTTGTCCTGTTCACTTAGGTCCCAGATGCCCCGCCATTTCCCTCGCTGCAACATTACCAGCTCACATTTTCAGCAACTTGCCACGCAAAAAATGTAAAAATCTAAACGTGCAAGAGCAAGTCTAACTTAATGGTGGATGCCGTTAGATGCCCTGCTACAGTAAACTCTGGCCCAGTGTGTTTGTTTCAGCTTTATGGTATGAGTGTGATGTTTCCTTGGTAACATGAAGAGAGTTCTCAGTGCCATTCAGTAGGAGTGGCACAAAGGACTTTTAGTGCCTCTGTCAGGTCATTTAAGTTCATTTCACGGCCCGTAATTTCCGATAGGAGGCATCCTGCGAGCGGATGTCTCCTATCGGGAAAAAATCTACGCCCTTACCTGAGGGCTCCCGAGGTCCGGACTCTTCCGCTCCTGGGCCTCTCCTGGTGCGCGCGCGCAGAGGCCCAGGTATCCCAGGGGCGCAGGCAGGTAGACCTGTCAAAAGTAAGAATGGGGATCACTGAAAAAAGACACTACAGCAGTAAATACATTTTAAAATCATGTTTTTAAAATGAGTTAAAATTACATTAAATTATTTTAAACAAAAATTTAATTTTTTGAAAAAAATAATTAAAGTTTTTTACAGGGCCAAAAATAAACTTACCTTTTTTAAAAGTATTTTTGCATTATAAATGAGTGGGGAAAATTTTTTTTTTTACTTTTTTAAACTCTAATGCTGGTAAAAGCAGGCCTTATGCCTGCTTTTACCAGGTGTAAGATTTTTAAGTGTTTTCAGCGGGCGGAGGTTCTCCAGAAAGCGGAACTCTCCACCCGCAGAGGCCCTTCTCCAGGGCAGGTGTCCGATCTGTCAAGAGGATTCTTGACAGATCAGAAATGCCGGTTTTCAGCGCAGCTCATACACACCCGTAGGCATCTGAAATTAAAATTGCACTGCCAAAAATCCTATCCAACAGGTCTGGAGACCCAAACCCAGTATTTAAAAAAAAGCTCTTTACTTAAGCAAAATGGATTGCACATTGCCGGTGATTTAAGGCTGCAATATGTTAAGAGGCACTGGTTTCAGGACTTGCTTTTCCCTAATATTTAATTGTGGACCAGATTATTGATTTCACTGTTTCAAACAGTGATTGATAGTCTGAAAGTGATAAAAATTTGAAACTCAGATGACCATAACTTTAAATTGCCCTTTTTAATTTGTAAGTGGGTTCTATAAATCAGCTATGATGGGATAGATCATTATTTTTGTTAATAAACACTCTACCTTGGAATGGAACATTGTAAGTCATAATCTATTGTTTAAATATATTAATACATTTTTGAGTAGTAAGCGATTTTGGCAATGGGGAATGGAATTCCTGTACTTTTTGTACACAAAATCAAACACTTCCAAGGCAGATCAGGTGCAGAGAGACACGTCATCTACTCTGTCCGACAATGTGCCTTTCGTCCAGAGCTGCAGTCTGTACTGCACCAGTGTGATTTTTCCCATTTTATACACGTCCTCTTATGACTTCACTTCGAATCATAGAAGTTTATGGCATAGAAGGAAGTCATTTGGCCCATTGTGTCAGTGCCCGCCAAAAAAGAGCTATCCAGTTTAATCCCAGTTTCCAGCTCTTGGTCAGTAGCCTTGTAGGTTACGACACTTCAAGTGCACATCCAAGTACTTTTATAAATGCGATGGGGGTTTCTGCAGAGAGTTCTAGACCCCCACCACCCTCTGGGTGAAAACAATTCTCCTTAACTCCCCTCTAATCCTTCTACCAGTTATTTTAAATCTATGTCCTCTGGTTATTGACCTCTCTGCTAAGGTAACTAGGTCCTTCCTATCCACTCTATCTAGTCCCCTCATAATTTTATACACCTCAATTAAATCTCCCCTCAGCCTCCAAAGAAAACTACTCAGCCTATCCAATCTTTCCTCATAGCTAAAATTCTCCAGTACTGGCAACATCCTCGTAAATCACCTCTGTACCCTCTCTAATGCAATCACATCTTTCCTGTAATGTGGTGACCAGAACTGTCCACGGTACTCTAGCTGTGGCCTAAATAGAGTTTTATACAGTTCTAGCATAACCTCCCTGCTCTTATATTCTGTGCCTCGGCTAATAAAGGAAAGTAACCCGTATGCCGCCTTAACCATGTTATCTACTTGTCCTGCTACCTTCAGGGATCAGTGGACATGCACTGCATGGTCCCTCTGTTCCTTTACACTTCTCAGTATCCTACCATTTATTGTGTATTCCCATGCCTTGTTAGCCCTCCCCAAATGCATTACCTCACACTTCTCAGGGTTGAATTCCATTTGCCACTTTTCTGCCCACCTGACCAGTCCATTGATATCTCCCTGCAGTCTACAGCTTTCTCCCTCACCATCAACCACACAGACAATTTTTGTATCATCTGCAAACTTCTTAATCATGTCCCCTACATTAAAGTCTAAATCCTAGATAAATCACAAAAGGCAAGGGACCTAGTACTGAGCCTTGTGGAACTCCACTGGAAACAGCCTTCCAGTCACAAAAACACCCGTTGACCATTACCCTTTGCTTCCTGAGCCAATTTTGGATTGCATTTGCCACTTTCCCTTAGATCCGATTGACTTACTTTTCCGACCAGTCTGCCATGTGCGACCTTGTCAAAAGCCTTGCTAAAACCCATGTAGACTACATCAAATGCGCTATCCTCATTGACCTTCCTTGTTACCTCTTCAAAAAAGTCAAGCAAGTTAGTCAGACACAACCTTCCCTTAACAAATCCATATTGACTGTCCTTGATTTATCTGTACCTTTCTAAATGACGATTTATACTGTCCCTCAGAATTTTTTCCAGTAATTTGCCACCACCAAAGTTAGGCTGACTGGCCTGTAATTACTCAGTCTATCCCTTTCTCTCTTTTTAAACAGTGGTACAGCATTAGCAGTCCTCTGGCACCATGTTGATCTCATCTAATATTTCACATTCCTCCTCCTTAACTACAATGTCTGCATCGTCCCTTTCTTTTGTGAAGACAGACGCAAAGTATTCTTTAAGAACCATACCCACGTCTTCTGCCTCCACAGATAGGTTACCTTTTTGGTCTCTAATAGGCCCTACTCTTTCCTTAGTTATCCTCTTGCTCTTTATGTATTTATAAAACATCTTTGGGTTTTCCTTGACTTTACTTGCCAATATTTTTTCATGCCCTCTCTTTGTTTTCCTAATTTCCTTTTTAATTTCGCCCCTGCACTTTCTATACTCCTCTCGGCTTTCTGCAGTATTAAGCTCTCTGTATCTGACAAAAGCTTTTTTTTCCCCTTATCCTACCCTGTATGCACCTTGACACCGAGGGGGCTCTAGCTTTGGGAGTCACACCCTTTTTCTTTGTGGGAACATATTTGCTCTGAACCCTCACTATCTCCTCCTTGAATGCCTTCCTCTTGAGTAAACGAGAGGCCCGATTTGTTGGCAGTTTGGTAAGAAAGAAAGACTTGCATTTATATAGCGCCTTTCGTGACCACTGGACATCCCAAAGTGCTTTACAGCCAATGAAGTACTTTTTGAAGTGTAGTCACTGTTGTAAATGTGGCAGCCAATTTGTACACAGCAAGCTCCCACAAACAGCAGTGTGATGATGACCAGATAATCTGTTTTAGTGATGTTGATTGAGGGATAAATATTGGCCAGGACACCAGGGATAACTCCCCTGCTCTTCTTTGAAATAGTGCCATGGGATCTTTTACGTCCACTTGAGAGGGTAGACGGGGCCTCAGTTTAACGTCTCATCCGAAAGATGGCACCTCCGCCAGTGCAGCACTCTCTCAGTACTGCACTGGAGTGTCAGCCTAGATTTTTGTGCTCAAGTCCCTGGAGTGGGACTTGAACCCACAATCTTCTGACTCAGAGGCAAGGGTGCTACCAACTGAGCCACTACTAGCACGAGACGTTCAAACTCATTTCACGTAGGAACCTTACTACCGACAAAGAGAGGAGACCTCCATCCTTCAGCAGGCATTAGAGGTGAAAGAATTCACTGTGTCACCCAGTTCTTTGAAGATTTTTTAAAATCATAAAATAGTATCAGTCCCAATGTATAACATCCAGCCTTTGGCACTGATTGACAATTTGCAATTCATCAGGGAAATTTGGAGCTGATTTGTGCTGTTGTCTTGGGTACAGTCATCTAACATAGTTTATGTCAGGAAAACATTATAGGTTGATGAAATATTGTACATTCAAGTCAAGTACACATGCAAAATGGTGGGGGTGCAGCAGATTTGATTTGGATGGATGAGCTGGGCTGGGTCAAACGGCATTCGTCATCTGTGCCTATCTTGAGATTTTGAAAGTATAAACCAAGATGAAGGGAAGCAATAGTGTCAGCGTTAGTACTGTGACTGCAAATGATTTACCTCCAGATGTGTGTTGCATATCATTAAATAAAAATAATGTTATGCCTAGCTCCTTTGCAGCAGTTACATAATGGAGTACACATGCTGAGCAAAGAGTGATCCACTTCAGGGCTTTAGTATCTTCTCAGGCTCTTTATACACAAAGTATTTGGCAAATGATGTGAGTGAAAATTAAAAAATAATTTCCCCATGATTAGTTTGAAAATGGTCTTTCCAGTTGACCATTTTGGACTGTTCTGGCATTGTCCATGATAAAGGTAGTTAACCATTAATTAAGTAACGTGCTCTGTTTATTGGGTGTTTTGTATGTGCAAAGGTTTATTTTGCCTTTTCTGTTTTGCCAGTGTTTCTACATTTTCATTTTCTCACACTATTGTGTGTCCAGTTTCTTTCCCACGTTTAAGGAGTTGGGATCTGGTATCTTATGAGCTGTGGGTATTGATATGTTAAGTAGTTTTTTTCTGCTTTGCTCAATATGTTCATCTACATCTTCAGATTTTGTAACCATAGTTAGTGATGTGTTCCAGGGTAAATTTTGTCTTTGCTCATGACAGGAAATGTCATTTTTTATAGTTTGTTTTGATGCTGCATTGTTCCATGACTTCATATAATGCAACATTTCTAGTTGTTTCAGTTAGTGTTTTCTGTAACAGTTCAGGCTTATACATATGAAACAAAGCTTAAAACAAAAAGGAATATTTCAGCTTTATAAAAATAAATGGGGTGAAATTGATCCACGCCAATAGCGTAAATTGACCTGCTAGCGAATCGGCAACCCGTTTTACACCGTGCTCAATTTTCTTTTCAATGTTGCACTGCTGCCATTGACCAATTTCACCCCAAATATGCCAGCTTGTTTGATGATTACCGATCCATGCTCTCCAACTACGGACCCAACTCTAACCTTCATTTCTATTTGTAGGTCCTCAAACATGAGACTACACTTGTGTGGTCCCATTCCTACCTATCCAAATGTATCTCCAGCAATAGTTTATTATTATGCCCCTGCACCATCACCTCCAGAGTCCCCCAATGATCTACCCTTGGCCTCTCCACTTTCTCATCCATATTTTGTCTCTCAGTAACATCATCCACAGGCATGGTGTAAGCTTTCATATTTATGCTGATGACATCCAGTTCTACTTCTCCACTATATCCCTTGACCCCACGATCAGACTGCCTGTCTGGCATCATCATTGATGAGTTGCAACTTCTTTCCACTGCAAATCGGGAGGACCAAAGTGGAGGATGTTATGCTTCAGTTGGACAGAGCCTTGGTCAGACCCCATCTGGGGTACTGCGTTCAGTTTTGGGCACTGTACCTCAGAAAGGATTTATTGGGCTTGGACAGGATACAGTGCAGATCCATCAGAATGATGCCAGAGTTTTAAGTGTTAAATGATGAGGACAGCTTGCATAAACTTGGCTTGTATTCCCTGGAGTTTAGATGGTTGAGTGATGATCTGATTGGTGTGTTTAAAATGATAAAAGGATACAGAGAAGCTATTTCCTCTAATGGGAGAATCCAGTACAACTTTAAAATCAGAGTTAGGCCATTCATGAGTGAAATCAGGAAGCACTTTTTCATACAAAGTGTAGTGAAAATCTGGAATTCTGTCCCCCAAAAGACTGTGGATGCTGGGTCAATTGAAATTTCAAGACTGAGATAAGCGTATTTTTGTTAGGTAAGGGTAGCGAGGGATATGAATCAAAGGCGGATAAATGGAGTTGAGGTACAGATCGGCCATGATCTAACTGAATGGCGGAACAGGCGCAAGGGGCTAAATAGCCTACTCCTGTTCCTATGTTTCTAAGACCAAAGTCATTTATTATCAGCCCTCACTATAAACTGCGGTCCCTTACAACTGATTTCATCAGTCTCCCTGGCCACTCAGTCAATGTGAGCCAGACCATTTTAAACCTTGTTATCCTGTTCGACCCTGAGCTGAGCATCAAGCCCCATGTTCTATCCAACACTAAAACTGTTTTCTTCCATCTCAGCAACATCTCCTATCTCGGCTCCTCTGCTGCTGAAACCCTTATCCATGCCTTTGTCACCTTTAGACAATTATTCCAATGCCCTCCATGCTGGCCTCCCACTCTCCAACCTCCAGAAACTCCAACTTGTCCAAAATCTAGCAGCATGTATCTTATCCTGCACTAATTCCCACTTCCCAATAACCTCTGTCCTCACTAACCTACATTAGCGCTTTGTCCTCTGATACATTAAATTTAAAATGCTCATCCTTTTCTTTAAATCCCTTCATGGCATTGTTTCATCCTATCCCTGAAACTTCCTCCAGCCTTATATCCACTGCTGTACCATTAGGTCCTCTAATTCTGGTTGTTGAATATCTCCCTTCCCTTTGCCCCATCATTGGTGGTAGAGTCGTCGGCCACCTCTGCTCTACTCTCTAGAATTCCCTTCCTCAACTCTGATTCTCCATTTCTTTCTCTACCGTAAAAAAACACTACTTAAAACCCACCTTTTTGACCTAGCTTTCGACCATGCTTCCTAATCTTTCCCATCATTCGTCAGCTTCCTTCCCCTAATGATGTCTATTGTGAGGCACCTTGAGATGTAGATGCAAGTTCTTATTATATATATCTATACGATCACTTCTCCGTCACTTGCTTTCAAGGCCGACAGATCCAAGTTTCTCCCATCTCTCCTATCTCAGATCTTGCACTAGGAATCAGCCTCATGACTCTTCTCTGCACTGCCTCCAGTCTCCCTTGTGTTTGAGTAACCAAAACTGAGTACGATACTCAAGGTGCAGTCTGACCAGAATACTGTACAGTTTGATCATAACTTCTTGTCACTTGTATTCTACTGTTTTCTGGCTATGTAGTTCAGCTTTTTATTTGCATTGTTGGTTGCTGCTTCTCATTGACTGGACATGTTGACCACCATGTCTACTAAGATCCCTAGATCTCTTTCAATTTCACTGTCAGCTATTTCAACACCATTCATGGAGTGTGTGCGTGGCCCATTTTACCTTCCAATGTGCAGTACTTTACACTTGTCCATATTGGCCCAGAAATTCGGGTCGGGGGCTTCCCGCGGGTGCAAGTCCCCGACCTACACTTACCTAGCGCGCCAGCAGTTGACCTCTTGGCCTGCGTGGAATTCCTCTCCGAGGCCTGTCCCAGAGGCCGGCGCGCTATGCTGGCGTGTCCCAGGGGCATAGTTAGTGCGAAGCGTCCCCTGGGATCACGTGAGCAACAGGCAGTCAATCGGAGCAGGGAATGCTCCATTCATATCTTGACAGATAGACCTGTCAAAACGTATAAATGCTGAGGCTGTAAAACTGTACTTTACCTTCAAATAAAAAAATTTTTAAATCACACTTTGTAAATAAACTATAAATGACATTAAATAACTTTTAAACAAAAATTTAAATTTTTGAAAAAAATATTTTTATAAAAAAAGGCTAAAAATAAACTTACCTTGCTTTCAAGTATTTAAAAGTAAAAAACCTGTGGAAAAAATGTTTTAATTTTAAATAATTGACCACTTACCTTTGAAAATGAAGTCCTTACGGCTGCTTTTTACATTTCTAAAATGTACAGACTTACCCGCACGTTAAAACCTGGAAAAAAAAAAGGAAGTTCAATGCGCACGCGCAGACTCTAGCGCGCACGCATTCGACCTCTGAACCCCTTGGTTCAGAGGATCGGAAGTGCCGGTTTCCCGCGCATGCGTAGTGCATGCAAGATTCCGGCACTTCCATCAGGTCCACGCGTGAGTACTCCGTCCGTACTCACGCGTTGGGACCCGAATTTCTGGGCCATCAAATTTCATCTGCCATTGTTCTGCCCACTTACATATTTTATCCAACTCATTTATATTTTGTGAGTTGCATCCTCAAAATCAACTGCCCTTCCTAGTTTGGTATCATCTGCAAATTTCACAAGTTTGTCTTGTGTTTCTGAATGCATGTGATTGATGTAAATTCGTAACAGTCATGGTCCATTACCAACTTCTGGGGCACTTTACTCAGCACTCTCCCTCTCTAACCCCCAATATTACTTCTGTAACTAGTACCTGTTGTTTTCTATCCTTTAGCCAATCAACATCAATGTGGAGTTGGTTAATGCCAGAGCCCATTATGCTTTTTGGCCAATGGCAAACAACAACTGAAAGTGTTCATTCACGGCTCATTCAAACAGTGAATAGGTTTAACTTTCCCAGCCATTTGGCAACAAACCTTTTACGACTCTCAAATAACACTGTTTTACAAATAGAACAGTTTCTACAGGAACAGGTGCAAAAACCAGCATTGCAGAGCCATTTCGGGAAGCAGTTCAACAATATAATTGCACTATATTACAAATCGGGTCACCATATTTAGTTGATGGGAACTAATGAATTCATTCTACAGGAAACTCTCGATTTACCGGCACCCAAACAACCAGAAATCTCGGTTAACCGGCAAAATTCAGGAGTAGGTTCAGTTAAGTTTTTCTTCATATTAGTGGCCGTTTCTTGATTCTTGGCTGTGCAATCGGGGGTTCCTGCACTTGTTGCTAAGCAACAGGGACGCTTGGTCTGTGGTCGGGCTTCTTGCACCTGTTGCTAAGCAACAGGGAAGCCTGGATTTGTTGCTGTATATGGAGCTCTCGTACCTTTTAACTATAGCTCTCTGTAATCCGGACTTTTTGATAAACCGGCACCACGCCGGTCCCGTCGGTGCCGGATAAAAAAGAGTTTCCTGTACCATAAGCTAGCAACACGCATTGTCTGTCCACTGTTCCTATCTTAGAAGGGTGTGATAACATATGCACAATTGTAAGCGCTTCACCTCACCCAAAAAAGATCAGCGCAGTAGAAGATATTGACTAGTGGTTAATAAGGATAAATATAGGTGCTAAAAACTTAATTTGCATGTATGAACATTCCCAGACAAGGTTTTGGGGAATGATTTATGAGTGCCCTTATATAACACACTCCTGTTAAGTATATAACTGATTTTACATTTACCAGGACCGTTCACCTTATACAATTCCACATGAAGTATGGTTCTGTTGAAAATTTGTTTTTATATTTTAAGTAATAGTACAGGTTAAGAGCTCTGATTGTTTTAATGACATTGGCAAGACTATTGTAGACATTGAAAAATGAGGTGTTAAGATGGCCCAATTTAGGTGAACAATTAATAGTTTAACATCTCCAAGGTGCAAATGAGGGCACAGGCTGCAAATTATGCATTAACATGTAAATTATTTTAAATAGGAAAAATAGGTTGCTGTCTTGACTTTAAAATTATACGCTAATAGGCAGGTAAACGTTGAATGTGGTAAAGAAAATGAGTGGGTGGTCGCTAAATTGTCTGAGACCCAATATGGGGTACGGTATTGTGGTTATGTTTCTGGACTAGTAATCCAGAGGCCTGGACTAATATTCCAAAGAATGTGAGTTCAAATCCCACTATGGCAGTTTGAGAATTTGAATTCACTTTTAAAATATCTGGAAATCAGAAGCTGGTATCAGTAAAAATGACCATGAAGCTGTGACTTTCAAACTGTTACAAAAATGTAATTATTACAACAATGTCATCAGGCTTCCTGACCCTGAGAATTGAATATTCTGTTTGGCTGTGTGGGCTCTATTATATTTCCTTATTTA
Source organism: Somniosus microcephalus (assembly GCF_052327205.1). Taxonomy (NCBI): domain Eukaryota; kingdom Metazoa; phylum Chordata; class Chondrichthyes; order Squaliformes; family Somniosidae; genus Somniosus; species Somniosus microcephalus. Next base: position 173,780,610 of record NC_140987.1, read on the forward strand.
CAGTCCTGTCAATTATTAATTTGATACTTCATCACATTGGTTGAATCAACTTGACACCATAATCCTGGTGGCTCAGTGGGTATATGCACTATCTTATCTAAAGGATCATGGTGTCTGTCTGTCTGGGGCATCACTCAAAAGTTATAGAGCGTACCTACACATATGTCATATCAAAAGAAAGCTTATGATTAGGGGAGTCTCATAGGCGTATTTACTTTATGGTCAGACAAAAATTGTTCGGACAGTATACAAAAAACGTTCAAACATCCGCTCATTAGCGGTTGGCCAATCATACGGGGGAATCCGCTCATTAGCATTGAGTGACGTGAAGGTTGACCAATCCTATGGGGGGAGCGTGCTGCGTCACGGGGGGCGTTTCATGGTGTGTGTGGGCGGGGCCTAATCTTTCACACTGCCGTTAGTGCTTCACAAAATGGCAGCCGCCCCTCTTCACCCGCAAAATCTCCCTCCGGCTCTCACCTTTTAGCAGGGGAGAGGCTGCTTTAAATTAGACTCTTCATCTCTTTTGTTTTTCTTTTCTCTTGGCCGGCTGCGCAGGAAAAAACAGACAACCACGCGGCCCGCGAGACAGCGAACGGGGGAGCAGCGGCGGCGGGCCGCAGCGGGAGCGGGCCACAGCGGGAGCTGAGCTCCGGTGAACGGCGGCAGGCCGCAGCGGCAGCTGAGCTCCAGTGAGCGGCGGCGGGCCGCAGCGGGAGCGGGCCGCAGCGGGAGCTGAGCTCCAGTGAGCGGCGGCTGGCTGCAGCGGCAGCTGAGCTCCGGTGAGCGGCAGCTGGCCGCAGCGGCAGTCGGGCCGCAGCGGCAGTCGGGCCGGGCCTGAGGCGCTACCCCGCGCGCGGGGGCCGCAGTGGCAGTCGGGCTGGGCCTGAGGCGCTACGCCATGCGCGGGGGCTCCGCTTCACCGGAGCGGCGGGGTCCATCGGGCCGGGCCTGAGGCGCTAGGGAGGGAGAGGGGAGAGAGAGAGGGAGGAAGAGAGAGAGAGGGGGAGGGAGGGAGAGAGAGGGGGAGGGAGGGAGGGGGAGAGAGAGGGGGGAGGGATGGAGAGGGAGAACTAGTTGAAAAACTCAAGGACCTGCGACCAGGAAAAGCTTGCGGTGCAGACGGCATACTAAGCGAGATGATTAAAAACACAGACGATAAAATGAAACTGGCTATCCTAAAACTCTTCAACTTGTTCTGAGTGTCGGTTACTTCCCTGATATCTGGAACAAAGTGGGGACAAAGTCGACCCAAATAACTATCGAGGCATCTGTGTAAACAGTAACCTGGGGAAGGTATTCTGTAGTATCATAAACAAAAGACTTATAAACTTCCTTGAGGAGCACAATGTCTTGAGTAAAAGCCAAATTGGATTCCTGCCAACTATAGAACATCAGATCATATCTTCACCCTACAGACCCTAATTGACAAACACGTTCATCAAAACAAAAGCAAACTCTACGCATGCTTTATAGATTTCCAGAAGGCTTTCGATTCCATCTGGCACGACGGTTTATTCCTGAAATTTATCGAAAGCGGGGGTAGGGGGAAAAACATATGATGTAATTAAATCAATGTATACAAACAACAAATGTGCAGTTAAAATTGGAGACAAACAAACAAAATACTTCCCACAGGGGCGGGGGGGTGACGCAGGGCTCACCCATCTCACCGACACTCTTTAATATTTACATAAATGAATTGGCAAAACTACTTGAACAATCTACAGCACCCGGCCTCACCCTATATGAATCCAAGGTTAAATTCCTCCTCTATGCAGATGACCTGGTTCTGCTGTCACCAACTAAGGAGGGTCTACAGCAGAACCTGGATCTGCTGGAGTCGTTCTGCCAGACCTGGGCCCTGACAATAAATCCCCAAAAAACCAAAGTCCTTGTGTTCCAGCAAAGATCCAGACATCAGGGACCCAAAATAAATTTCACACTAGGAACAACCAAAATTGATCAAACCACTAACTACACATACTTGGGCTTAAAAATCAGTTCTACGGGAAATTTTCATCTGGCTGTGAATGAACTGAAAGAGAAAGCAAGAAGGGCTTTCTATGCCATTAAAAAATCAATCCAAATAGAAATCCCAATTAGCATTTGGCTCAAAATTTTCAAATCAGTAATTGAACCAATTGCATTCTATGGCAGTGAGGTGTGGGGACCGCTAACACAACAAGAATTTGCAAAATGGGACAAACATCCAATTGAGATCCTACATGCAGAATTCTGTAAAAGTATCCTCCGGACTCAAAGGAAAACCGTAAACAATGCATGCAGGGCAGAACTAGGCCAATATCCATTAATAATCACTATCCAAAAAAGAGCCACCAAATTTTGGAAACACCTAGAAATGAGCAACCCCCAATGCTATCATTACGAAGCCCTGAAATGCCAAGAGAGGACCATAAAGAAGAATACCCTCAGTCAACTAGTCCTGGGACTCAGTGAAGTAACTACTAACACTACTAACAATAACCAGCCCCAGGACAGTGACAGCGTAACACAAAGAATTCGACCCAACACAATCGTCGCTAAGCAAAAGGAAAAATATCTGTCATATTGGGCAGAAACAACAAAAACCCAAAGCAACTCAAATGCTACTTGGCCCTAAACAGACAATACAACATGGCTGATTACCTGACCATGGTAAAGGATAGCAAACTGAGAAAAACCTTGACAATGTACAGACTTAGTGAACATAGCCTGGCGATCGAAAAAGGTAGACACAGGCAGACCCAGCTACCAAGAGAGGACAGGATATGCTCTCACTGCAGTCAGGGAGTGGTGGAGACAGAGATGCACTTCCTCACAGCTTGTAGAAAATATCAGGGCATAAGGGAGAATTTCTACCCAAAATTCACAAAAATATGCCCGGAATTCAGAAATTTGAATGACGAAGAGAGAAATTGTGTAACCTTAGCGGCACACTACGTTACAGCTTGCCACAAACAGAGGGACAACCACTAAATATAAGAAAAGAGTATATACAAATTATATGAATGTATATTTATACACTCAGGGATATATCTGTTTGTACACTGTATGGATAGTATTTTTGTGTACAACCATGAATGTTTTTCGATGCTTTGGCAACATAAGATGTACCTTGTCATGCCAGTAAAGCGATTTGAATTGAATTGAATTGAGAGAGGGAGGGAGAGGAGAGGGGGAGAGGGAGGAGAGAGAGCGCGGGGAGGGAGGGGGGGAGAGGGAGGGGCAGGGAGAGAGGGGGGAGAGAGAGAGCGGCAGGGAGAGAGGGGGAGGGAGAGAGAGAGGGTGAGGGAGGGAAAGAGTGAAGGGGTGGGAGAGGGGGAGGGAGAGCTCGCCTCCTTCCTTCCTTTGGCCGCCGCAATTCAAACTTTTCCGCCAACCTCACAAAATGGCGGCCCGCCCTTCTTCACCCGCCGGGCTCTGAGTCAGCCCCTTCCCCGGGGTGTCTTCCTCTCTTCTCTATCCTCCTTCCCTCACTCTCTCCTTCCCTCTCTCTCCTCTCTCTCTCTCTCTCCTCACTCCTTCCCCCTCTCTCCTTCCCCCCCTCTCTCTCTCTCTCTCCTTCCCCCCCCTCTCTCCTTTCCCCCCACCCTCTCTCTCTCTCTCCTTCCTTCTCTCTCTCTCTCCTTCCCCCTCTCTCTCTCTCTCTCTCCCCCCCTCTCTCTCTCTCTCCTCCCCCCCCTCTCTCTCTCTCCTTCCCTCTCTCCTTCCCTCTCTCTCTTCTCTCCTTCCCTCTCTCTCTCTCCCTCCCCTTCCCTCTCTCCCCTCTCTCTCCTTCCCACTCTCTCTCCTTCCCACTCTCTCTCATCCTTCCCACTCTCTCTCTCTGCTTCCCCCTCTCTCTCTCTCCTTCTCCCTCTCTCTCTCTCTCATTCCCTCTCTCTCCTTCCCTCTCTCTCTCTCTCTCTCCTTCCCTCTCTCTCTCTCTCTCTCTCTCTCTCCTTCCCTCGCTCTCTCTCTCTCCTTCCCTCTCTCTCTCTCTCCTTCCTCTCTCTCTCTCTCTCCCTTCCCCCTCTCTCTCTCCTTCCCCCTCTCTCTCTTTTCTCTCTCTCTCTCCTCTCTCTCTCTCCTTCCCTCTCTCTCCTTCCCTCTCTCTCTCTCTTCCCTCTCTCTCTCTCTCCTTCCCTCTCTCATCTCTTTCCCTCTCTCTCTCTCTTTCCCTCTCTCTCCCTCTCTCCTTCCCCCCCTCTCTCTCCCTCCTTCCCCCCTCTGTCTCTCCTTCCCCCTCTCTCTCTCCTTCCCCCCTCTCTCCTTCCCACTCTCTCTCTCCTTCCCCCTCTCTCTCTCTCTCTCCTTCGCCCCCTCTCTCTCCCCCCTTCCCCCCCCCTCTCTCTCTCTCTCCTTCCCCCTCTCTCTCTCTCATTCCCACTCTGTCTCTCTCCTTCCCCCACACAGACGGACAGACTCATTGATATATATAGATAAAAATTATTTCTACTTTTTTCATAACAACATGCCCTCAAAAAACCCTCGGCACCGCCGGGCACTCCGGCTAGTATATATATATATAAAAGGATCGTGGTGTCTGTCTGTCCGTGTGTATGTCCGGACTTAACTCAAAAGTTATAGAGCGTACCTACACATATGTTATATCAAAAGAAAGCTTATGATTAGGGGAGTGTCATAGGTGTATTTACTTTTTGGTCAGACAAAAATTGTTCGGACGGTTGGCCAATCATACGGGGCAATCCGCTCATTAGCATTGAGTGAAGTGAAGGTTGTCCAATCCTACGGGGGGAGCGCGCTGCGTCACGAGGGGCATTTCATGGCATGTGTGGGTGGGGCCTAATCTTTCAAACTGCCGTTAGTGCGGGCAGACAGTATACAAAAAACGTTCAAAACTCCGCTCATTAGCGGTTGGCCAATCATACGGGGGAATCTGCTCATTAGCATTGAGTGACGTGAATGTTGACCAATCCTACGGGGGGAGCGCGCTGCATGACGGGGGGCGTTTCATGGCGTGTGTGGGCGGGGCCTAATCTTTCAAACTGCCGTTAGTGCGGGAGCGCGAAAAATCACAGACAACCGCGCAACGATAAACTGATAAACTGGGATCATACAGCAGCCAGAAAAACATCGACCGAAATAAATCCAGCAGCTGAGCGGTGTCGGAGGCCCGCAGCGGGAGCTCATCAGGGCTCACTCGGGCCGGGCCTGAGGCGATACGCTGCGCGCGGGGGCTCCGGTTCACCGGAGCGGCAGGGGTCCACAGGGCCGGGCCTGAGGTGCTCCTTCCCCCACTCTCTCTCCAGGCTAATCCTGAAATAAGTCCAGCAGCGGAGCGGCGTCGGAGGCCCGCAGCGGGAGCTCATCAGGGCTCACTCAGGCCAGGCCTGAGATGATACGCTGCGCGCGGGGGCTCCGGTTCATCGGAGCGGCAGGGGTCTATCCGGCCGGGCCTGAGGCGCTCCTTCCCCCCAGTCTCTCTCTTCCCCCCAGTCTCTCTCTCTCTCTCTTCTCCCCAGTCTCTCTCTCTCTTCTCCCCAGTCTCTCTCTCCCCCCCGTCTCCCTCTCTCCCCCCCAGTCTCTCTCTCCCCCCCAGTCTCTTTCCTTCCCCCTCTCTCTCTCTCTCTCTCCCCCTCTCTCTCCTTCCCCCTTTCTCTCTCTCTCCTTCCCCCTCTCTCTTTCCCTCTCTCTCTCCTTCCCACACAGACAGACAAACTCATTTATATATATATAAAAATTATTTCTACTTTTTTCATAACAACATGCCATCAAAAAACCCTCGGCACCGCCGGGCACTCCAGCTAGTGTAACATAATACCAGGAAGGTCACAAGCTCAAACCTCAGCCTGTGCTGTGCTAGCTGATATAGTGAAGATACTAGTTGTCTCAATGCTGTCATGCTGCCAAAGGGACAAATCGGCCAAGATTTTAATTCCTAATCTATACCCAGTGACGCCAATGGAAAATGTGCACCCGTAGATGTCAGGTATGGGCAGGATTGGACTGGGCTGTGGTGTTGCACTAAAATAGCTGCTGACAGTCACTGTCTGGTTCATAACTGAAGAATGACCATCTGGATGAGATATTGGAGAGCTACCATTGCCTGTAGATCTGACCTGCATCATGAGTAGAGGTGAAATGTGAGGGAAAAGCTAGACTTTAATTCTTCCATCTTGAAATCTGTGTTTTATAGGTGAATGAAGACACAGTGGAACGTCTAGTTCAAGAATACCCACATATCACATTCAGCACTGTGATGCAAGACTGCAAGCGGACACTAGAACGAGCCTATCAGATGGGGTGGATTCCCAATACATCAACGGCATCATAATGCTGTGAAGAATCTGCTGTAAACTCACTTTGTGGTTCTTGTAATTCTTAAATACAGTAATGTAAAGAGTGAGTGCAAGAGAGTTCACAAGCAGTAGGCTATGCTGGACTGAACTTATAACCACAAAAGACAGTACTTTTCCTTTTTATGTTCCTATTTTGACAATCTTTGCTCTTTGAAGATTGAAATCATGGATTTTCAGATATCCATGGAAGGAGATTTTTAAAAATAATAATAATTGGGGGCAGGTATGGTTTCTAGCCCAAAGTAGTTTTTATTTTATGAATCATTTGATACTAGCTGTCTTTTTTGTTTCTTTGAAACAGCTGTAATCAAATCTATTGAAATGTATATTCAGAAAGTTTAAAGTAAAAGATATGTCTCCTCCCCAACCCACTTTCTGCTCATTGCTACATCTGAGCTCCTAATAGATGTAATGGGATTTTTCAGATGTGACCGTAATCTGCTAAATTCATCTAGTTATACTCTTGTTCAACAACAACTCTCTTAGATAATCTCTGTTAAGATTACATCTCATTTTATTATAAGCTTGGTTAAAAGTCTGAGTTCCGTTTTATTAAGCTTCATTCATCCTTGAAATAATCAATTACTACTGATGATAAAGACTAGCAACGACCCGGTTAAGATTTCACTGTAGGCAGAAGAATCAGTGGAGTGTTTTTCCCCTAAATTTGGACTTTAACTGTGGCCAGCATGTACAATAATGACTGATGTATTTTGTTACTGTTTGTATGTTCTTTTTCTACATACACAGTTGTTAATAACTAGCTTGTGTAAGACATACTTTTTATAACATGGTCAAAGCAAAATAAAACGAACTTTTGCCAGTTATGCAATTGTTGTAAATATCATGCCTGAACACTTTATTAATTATTTAGTAGAATAAAGTGTTCTGAAAGGTAATAGTTAAAGTTGACAAAATAACGCTGGATTATTGCGTTATTTAATACTTGTCATTAAATGAACTTCTCCTGTGAAAAAGTCTGTACACATTATGTTGTGTTTCAAATTCAAAAGCCAAGAAGTTCAGTGTTTTGGCCTTCAGTTTCTGACCAAAGTGATCAACCTTCAGAATACAGAATAAGTGTACAATTCTTTCTTACTTGCATATGATAATTAATGATGTCTTAACAGCTCCTGAATTACTTATGTCATCAGATGTCAAGAAAAAGTAGTATGCCGTGTGTGAACCTATGTATGTTTAAAAATAAAGGGTTCAACAGGGTGTAAACCATTTTACAGGGAAACCTCGGAATCTAAAAGAGGATGTGTGTGAGAGTGTGTTTGAAATATCTACAGTAGTTCTGGAATACAAATTGTACAGCCAGCCGGAAGATCTGCTTTAATGTTCTGTGACTGTGCTAAAAGTAAGGAGAAGGCACAAAGGAGAAAGAAAAGGCAATTTAAGTGATGTTTGGTAAATGCCGCCTTTGAGAGCCCATTCGGTAATTGAGCAGATTAAGATAACTGACAGTAGCTGCGTAGTGTGTCTAACTGGAGGTCTCTGTGGGTCGTGTCTCAGATCCTGTGCAGACTCGTTAAACAAGTTTGTCAATTTTCCATTAGATTGATTTTTCTCAAGTCTGGAAGAGTTGTCTCATTTTCTGTCTGAGACACCGCCATTTCCCAATATTGTATCTTTCTGTTTAATTCTGTGTTAGAATGTGTTAAAGAATTTTGGAGTTCACAGCTGATGGAGATGATTTAATTTGGAGAATGTACCAACATAAAGTATTTTACAACATTTCTGTGACAGTGCTTTAACCCTTCGGTAATGTTTTGACTGGGATACACAACAGCCAGCATTATACACCTTCAGCTCAATCAGCAAAGGCTGCTGATTGAAGGGAAGGAACGACTTGGAATACTATTCAAAGTACTCCCCTGCACCCTTCCTATCTGAATAGGAATAATAGTTATAAAATTATCTGGTACTTGCATTAACATTTGTTGCTTGTAGAGAATCTCACCATCTTGGATCTCCTCAGCTCCTTGCTGCTCCAATACTTCCAGTTGTAGGGAGGGGCCTCTTCATCTTGGAGTAACTTACTCATGTCAGTGGAGTCACGTGGGACTGAGAGTCAGTTCAGAGTCAGCTGAGCTTAGCAAGCTCTCTCTTTACATAAAATTACCTAGAATATGCAGCACAGAAACAGGCCATTCGGCCCAACCAGTCTGTGCTGGTGTTTATACTCCACACGAGTCTCCTCCCATTCCATCTACCTCATCTCAGCCTTTCGTGATATCTTACTATTCCCTTTTCACTCATGTAGTTGTCTAGTTCCTTTTGAAAGCATCTAAGCTATTTGCCTCAACCACTGCCTGTGGTAGCGAGTTCCACATTCTAACCATTCTCTGAGTAAAGAAATTTCTCCTTATTGCCCTATTGGATTTATTGGTAACTATCTTGTATTTATGGCTCCTAGTTTTGGATTCTCCCACAGGTGGAAACATTCTCTCCACATCTACCCTGTTCATCCCATTCATAATTTTAAATACCTTTATCAGGTCACCTTTTTCTAAAGAAAAAAGCTCTGACTTGTTCAATCTTTCCAAATAGCTGTAATCTCTCCATTCTAGTACCATCCATTCTTGGCTGAGTATACAGCAGTACCCAGCCAGCTGTGTTTTTCCCTCAGGGCTGGCTGGCTCAGGTCAAACTGAAATACTGACTCCCATTGAAGTGAATGGAGCACCATGGGGTGCAAGTGGCTGTTTCCTGTAATTGAAGTAATCAGAGCAGGTCAGGAGAAAAGATGACAATAATTGACAGGTCTCCATCAGGCAGTGAATTTGATGGTATTTCAATGCATGTGCCATATCTTTTTTATAGTTGTATTATTTTCAGATTGAGAAGTGGAAGTCCTTTCAACACAAAGTACCTCCCAGAATTTTTTTCCCTTTTAGAGTTTTGAATGTTCCATGATTTCATACATTTCTCTAATAGTAATAAATAAAATCCAGTTAAGGGACTGTACAATAAAGTTTTATACATAATCTCAAAACCATACATTTTGAAAGATGCTAAAAAATATGTGAAAAGCCCACCTTTTCAGCATTTAAAATGGTTGATTGTCTTCAGAAAACAGAGACTCTAAATGTACTTTCAGACGTCTTGCCTGAAATCTTGTACCTAGCTCTATTGACAAAAACCGTCCTCTGTTCTTTTGGCCATGTTTTGTGTTATGTTATTTTTGTTTCTCCTCCTCCTGTTTTATTATTTCAGTTTGACACTGCAGAGTAGGCATAATGGATATGCCTTGCATAAAAATATGCAAGCAGATAAGGAGGCGAGCCCTAATCTTCAAGATGCACAAACAATTTCCAAGTAATTCAATAAAAAACTTCTATGTTGCGTGGCAAATTGATACTTACTGTTTATTGAGACTCTTCATTTAATGGAATAAGTATACCCACAATTTGAATTCCCATACAGTTAACTTTAACACAGCCTTAAGCAAGGTTTGAGATTAGAAGGATTTCCCATCCAATTAGTGGATATCTGGACTAGATTCTCAAATGATGAAGTGTTGGTAACACTTTAAAAAAAGAAAGAGCTGTATAAGTATCCGGTTAGGAATGCGATTGAGAGTTATAATGATGAGCACTGACAGAGATGATTAATGGGACATGATGGCTCCTGTTCTGCTGAGACAATGGAATGTCATGGCAACTGGACAAGGATAAATATAGGGTTTAATGTCAGGTACTCTGAGGTTTCACTTAATTTACCTTTAGGGGGAAGAAAGGGAGGACTTTATAGAACTTTTGTTCAGGAGACTAATTGGATTTGGTATTATCCATAATAGAACAGGTTGTACATGATTTGTGGAAGGAATGCTTGATGGGCTGGCTGGCCATTTCTCATTTCATGTTTTCTTTGGTTCTCAACAAATGTTGAATTTCCAAGTGATTTTGGACATTTTCATATCCATAGATTTTTTTTCCCCCACACTGTAAATTTGATTTAGTTTACCAGAGAGATGTTCAATGAAAATAAACTGTAAACTGTATCTTGTAAAATCACAGTCATACACGGTGAGAAAATAAATGTTGGAAATTACTTATTAATTTGTCACATGAAGACTGTCCAATAAACACCATTTCCGAAAGCATCTCTAGTAGGACATTGTTGCAATTTTGTATTCATGTATTTATTTCACTACATAAACTAATGGATCATTGGTCTATAACTATCACTGTTGGGTCTGGTTTGCTGACTATTGAGGCTGGATATTCTGCGATGAGTGTCTCACCTCCTGACTCCACAAAGCCTTTCCACTATCTTCAAGGCACAAGTCAGGAGTGTGATGGAATACTCTCCACTTGCCTGGATGAGTGCAGCTCCAACAACACTCAAGAAGCTCGACACCATCCAGGACAAAGCAGCCCACTTGATTGGCACCCCATCCACCAGCTTAAATATTCACTCCCTTCACCACTGGTACACCGTGGCTGCAGTGTGTACCATCTACAAGATGCAGTGCAGCAACTCGCCAATGCTTCTTCGGCAGCACTTCCCAAACCCGCGACCTCTTCCACCTAGAAGGACAAGGGCAGCAGGTGCATGGGAACACCACCACCTGCAAGTTACCCTCCAAATCACACACCATCCTGACTTGGAAATATATCGCCGTCTCTTCATCGTCGCTGGGTCAAAATCCTCGAACTCCCTAACAGCACTGTGGGAGTACCTTCACCACATGGACTGCAGCAATTCAAGAAGGCGGCTCACCACCACCTTCTCCAGGGCAATTGGGGTGGGCAATAAATGCTGGCCTTGCTGTGAATGAATTAAAAACAATTTTTTAAAGACCTCTATCAGGTCTCCTGTAGGTCTCTTTTCTAAAGAGCAAAGCCCCAACCTGTCCAATCTTTCCCGATAGCTGTAATCTCTCAGTTCTGGTACCATCCTTGTCAATCTTTTTGCACTTTTGCCTGTGCTTCTATGTCCTTTTTATAGTATGGAGACCACAACTGTGCACAGTACTCACAGTGCGGTCTGGCCAGGGTCCTATACAAGTTTAACATAATTTCACTACTTTTGAATTCTATACCCCTAAAAATAAATCACAGTGCTTTGTTAGCATTTTTAATTGCTTTGTTAGCATTTATTTGCTTTGCTGATGTGTGATGCTGCTTTTAATGATTTGTTCACCTGTATCCCTAGACCCCTTTGCTCATGACCTTATTCAGTTTGTTATTTTCTGAGGTGTAGGTAATGTTTCTGTTTTTTCTACCAAAGTGCATCACCTCACATTTATATTAAAGTTCATTTGTCACTTAACTACCTTGTCTGCAAGTTTCCAAATGTCTTCCTGTACAATGTTGCATTCTTCCTCAGTGTTAGCTTTACCCCCCCAGTATGGTATAATCTGCAAATTTTGATAGTTACTTATTACTAAATCCAAATCATTAATGTAAATTATGAATAACAGTGGCCCAGCACAGATCTTTGTGAAATACCATTTTATACCTTCCTCTACTCCACTCTGCTCTTATTTTTTTAGCCAATTTGCAATCCATTCAGCTATGACTCCACTTGGCCTTGTTAATAAGGTGGGGGGTGGGGGGGGCTTAAATTTTAAATGGACCACAAGCTGAGTACAGTCAGTTATATAGCAATCTAATGGATTTGGCCAGTGCACCAATTTTAACATGAAAAACAGAAATTACTTTTTCAGCTGGTCTGGAGACATCAGTACTCGCGGCAACAATATTCCTTCTCCCCCGACACGGGTATCTTGGTAACTCTGGAATTCTTGCTGAGATCTGGCCAAAATTGTGCAAATGAAGGTGATGCCAGAAAATCCACCAAGTCAATGTTGGGAGCCACAGGTGGGCACAAAGCCTATCCTACCACAGTTTCTGTGGGATTCCTGCTGACGTGGATAATCTAAGTAGTCCATGTTACTGCTCAAGATTTCAATTTTTAAAAGACATTGTGAATTTTTATGATTGTTAAGATAGCCATGTTTGAGAATGGAACACTTTCATCAGTTATACCCCTCTCAGGACAGCCTGCTCTTCAATATGCCTAGATGCTACAGAACATTTTTTTTCTATGTTGCCTGACGATGTGCTTTATTTCTGACCTCCCACTGCAATGATATTTTTTCCACTTTCCACACCAGCCACCATTATGGGCTGTTTGATATTGCCAGTTTAATGTCAATTTGAAAGAAAGAAAGACTTGCATTTATAAAGCGCCTTTCATGACCTCGGGACATCCCAAAGCACTTTACAGCCAATGAAGTACTTTTGAAGTGTAGTCACTGTTGTAATGTAGGAAACATGGCAGCCAATTTGTGCACAGCAAGCTCCCACAAACAGCAATGTGATAATGACCAGATAATCTGTTTTTTAGTGATGTTGATTGAGGGATAAATATTCGCCAGGACACCAGGGATAACTCCGCTGCTCTTCTTCGAAATAGTGGCGTGGGATCTTTTACATCCACCTGAGAGAGCAGACGGGACCTCGGTTTAACATCTCATCTGAAAGACGGCACCTCTGACAGTGCAGCACTCAGTACTGCACTGGAGTGTCAGCCGAGATATTTTTGTGCTCAAGTCTCTGGAATGGGACCTGAACCCACAACCTTCTGACTCAGGCGAGAGTGCTACAAACGGAGCCACGGCTGACACAGCTGTTTGTGCGAATCATGTACAGTTTATGGTATTACTTTGCATCCAGTGTGGAATGGGTCAAGATTGCCCAAACTCATCTCTTGTAGGTCATTTAAAGACAGCAGAGAGAGGAGACTTTGACTCAGTCCAATTTGGCTGGATACGTGCTTGGAGATGAAGGAACAGCGCATTAACCTACTGTGCACCCAGCCTGCTACCACAGTGTAGCTCTGCATGTATTATCTCTTAACAGTGCTGTTTGATGTTTATTAATAGCCAAGTTGAAACATGCTGAAAAATTGCTAGTTCAATAAAGACAACTTAGTCAATATTAAAAGATGTCAATATAATCTCACTGTGCACCACAGTGATTACCATTATGAGTTGAACTATTTTAAAAATGGGTTAGCACAGGCAGCACCTTTATGTCCTGCATTCTCTGGGTTCGTCAACCCGAAAATGCACCACAGGCAATTCAATGAGATTTTCCCAAGATTGCTACAGTTTATAGCAATATAGAAACCTATTTGTCAAAGTTTTTGTCTTCTTTAAAAGAATGAATTAAAAAGGAAAATTCAATGGAGTCTCTGAAAGAATGCAAGAATATCTGATCCACATTTTCTTCCAGTCATTATTGCTAGCAAAAAAGCTGGTGTGAGTATAAAATGTAAAAGCATTTTAGGTTCAAACAGACTTTTTCATGCTTCAATGATTGGAGCGAAAGAATATAATCTCAATTTATATGTCACGTGTGTTGTATAAGCAGTGATTTATAGTTTATGTCTTCACCATCAGAACTTTTTTTTATAAAACAGTCAAGAAACTTGTGTTTAGTTACCCATTGTACCCTCTTTCATGATTTATTGTTTAAAAAATTGGCATGAGATTTTTACCATTTTGATATGACATCACCATCTGCACAGGCAACTTGATATGACATCACCATCTGCATTACATAATTATCATGGACAGGTGGTTTATAGAGAATTAACCACGTGTTTCATTTGTTTGTCCTTGCAATGGGCAGGCGTCTCTCAGTGGTTTACTTTTTGGTGTCCATACTTTCTGCATTGCTCCCGTTATACAGGTCTTCATCAGGAAGTATATTGATGTCAGAAGATACAGTTGTACAGGATCTTGGAAGCGGTTCTTTACAACAAGTATAAATTCACTTTCCTGAGGGGTACCTCTTTTTTAAATCATTTACGGAGGTGCAAGTAGACGGTCTTTGTGATGGAGAGGATATGGGGTCAGAGCTCAGCTCAGGGTCATATAGGACGCTAAGGTTGCGAACAGTCTGGTTTAGCCTGAGACAGTGGCCAGGGAGTGGGATAGAATACAGAGTTTGTGGCAGGGGGCAAAGTCAATGGCTTCGGTCTTCCCAATATTTAATTGGAGGAAATGTCGCCTCATCCAGAACTGGATGTTGGACAAGCAGTCTGACAACACAGAGGCAGTAGAGGGTTCGACAGAGGTGGAGTTGAGGTAGAGTTGGATGCTGTCAGCGTACATGTGGAGCCTGGCATCGTGTCTTTGGATGATGCCGCCGGGGGGCAGCATGTAGATGGGAAATAACGTCAAACTAGACTAAGCAAGTATGGAATTTATCGCAAGAACATTTGACTATAATTTGAAACAATTTATCTTCCCCCACTATTACTCATTGGCAGGTGCACATTTGACATACTGTGTGCCTCACCTGCAAAACGATATTAACGCACTGGAGAGTGTTCATAGACAAGGATGATTTCAGACCTGTAAACACTTTTGTGAAATGAAATCCTTAAATCAAATTTATTTTCTTTGATGAACTGAAGTTTGAGAGGAAATTTGATCACGGTTTTTAAAATGTTGAAATCCATAGATAATGCTGTATCTGTAGATAACTTTAAACTGTGATCACAGAACTAGAGGACACAAGTTCAAAACTGCCAAGCCTCAAGCTAAATGGAGATCAGAAGAGATTTTCTTCTCTGAGTAGTAGCCAATGTTAAATAGAATACCATCAAAACGGCTTCATGCTGTCAATTAACTCCTTCAAAAAAGAGCTGGATGAATATTTCATTGAGAAAAGGATTGAAAGTTACACTGGTAAGTACAAACAGAGATGATGAAATACTCCATGGAACAGTGTGATTCCAATCGTGCTGGGACCATGAAAATATCAAGTGGAATGTAACCAGTCAGGTGTGGATAATGTAGACGAGGATGACAAAATTCACGGTCCCCATTTAGATTGCAGCAGGATATCTGAAACATCCAATTGCATTGTTTCACTGAACAGTTTGTTGAAATTTTAAGTTCCCTGCTGTCTCTTCCAGAGCTGATTTGAAATGTGTGAAACCTTTTCAGTGCAATGGAAGTAGCTGTTGCTGCCTGGCAATCTATTCAGAAATCGGAAGGAGAACAACTCCTATTTTTACTGATTTTATATTAAAGCACCTTCAAGCTCTGAGCAGCATGGTTGGCAAGTTAGTGCTGGATTTTTGCAAGTACCAAATTAGCTGTGCCTTGAACTGGTTACATTTCACTTTATACTGTATTCGCTGCTCACGATGCGGTCTCCTCTACATTGGGGAGACCAAACGCAGATTGGGTGACCCCTTTGCGGAACACCTCCGTTCAGTCCATAAGTGTAACCCTGAGCTTCCGGTCGCCTGTCACTTTAATTCTCCGCTCCACTCCCACTGTGACCTCTCCGTCCTCGGGCTCTTGCACTGTTCCAATGATGCTCAACGTAAGCTCGAGGAACAGCACTTCATCTTTCGATTGGACACTTTACAGCATTCTGGACTCAACATCAAGTTCAACAATTTCAGCCCATAACCTCGGCCCCTATCTTTTTCACATGGCAGCTGTTGATGATTCTCCCATTCCCATTTACACCTCTTCTAGACTCATCTTTTGTTTCTTAACTTGTCCCATTACCATCTCCTTTTGCCTTGCACCATCATCCCTTTTGTCTTTTAATCTCTCCTGCCTTCCCTCCTATCACAGACCTTCCCTTTTGTTCTTTCCTCCCCTCCCCATTCCCTGCCCCTGCACTTGCTTAAAACATGCTATATCTGTAACTTTTTCCAGTTCTGACAAAAGGTCAGCGACCTGAATTGTTAACCCTGTTTCTTTCTTCACAGATGCTGCCTGACCTGCTGAGTATTTCCAGCATTTTCTGTTTTTATTTCAGATTTCCAGAATCCATAGTATTTTGCTTTTGTATTAATTGTGCCTTAAGTTTGACTGTAAAGGTGAAGCAGAATATCTCTGTTACACTTACCCTGCTGCTTTCATACTATTACCAGGCTCTGGAGAAAACTTAATGCAATCATCGTAGGCACTTCCATCAGCAGGAGCCGGGGTGGGGGGGGACTACCCTCAGACCACTACACGCTCACACTCACTGCCTCATCACATCAGCAAGATAGATGACACTGGCAAAAGTTTGTTTATCAAAATTTTAATCTAATTTACAATTTTCACATTAAATTTAGCAATATAATTAAATATTTTTTCTACAGTCTTCTTGTTTTATTGAAAAGTAGGGACAGCAAACAAAATAAAGCTCAATTCTGACAAAGCCAATGACACAACATTAGAATTAGAATTTTAAAAGAAAACTTTATCAGCACAGTTTACTTACAGATATTATTGTAGGGAAAACACTTACCATTAACTCAAAGGTATGAAGATGCCTGCAACTGGTTGTACTGCAGCTAGTACAATATAAAAGCAGAGTCAGAGCAGCATTTGAAGGTAGCCTCATTTTTACCTGCTCCTAGGAATTAGGAAAAGTATTGGGTTCTTAGGAGGAGGTAATGGAATGTAAGCTGCTGCAAAATATATAATGGGGTTGTTAATGACAAATAAATATTTCTCTTAGGTTGATGTAAATTTTGGGCTAAAGGATTTGATAAGAAATGATGCGCTTCCTACTTTGAAGGGGAATATAACAGCATGAGTGTTTATTTGATTGAAATGCCTATTGTGTCATGGGCCAAGAAAGACTTGCATTTATATAGTGCCTTTCACGACCACCGGACATCCCAAAGTGCTTTACAGCCAATGAAGTACTTTTTTGCTGTTGCAATGTAGGAAACGCAGTAGCAAGCTCCCACAAACAGCAACGTGATAATGACCAGATAATCTGTTTTTGTTATGTTGAATGAGGGATTGGCCAGGGCACCGAGGATAACTCCCCTGATCTTCATCGAAATAGTGCCATGGGATCTTTTACGTCCACCTGAGAGGGCAGATGGGTCCTTGGTTTAATGTCACCTCCAACAGTGCAGCACTCCCTCAGCACTGCACTGGAGTGTCAGCCTAGATTTTTGTGCTCAAGTCTCTGGAGTGGGACTTGAACCCACAACTTTCTGACTCACAGGCGAGTGTGCTACCCACTGAGCAACTTGTTGACGAAGCTAAAACGGATGCACTAGAGGTAACATCAGAAGCGACAGCCAAGTTGAATTATGGCTGTAAAGTGCTTTGGGACGTCCTGAGGTTGTCAAAGGCGCTATATAAATCTAAGTCTTCCTTTAAATTGTAACTTTTTGTGCATGTATTTAAATTAAACACCGTGGGCCGGAATTTGCGGTCGGAGGCGTACCTCCGGAGTGTGCCTCCGACCCGAAAAATAATACGAACCTACCTGCTGGCTCCCAGGCTTCTGAGACTTCGGGTCCTGGGCCTGCAGGCATACGCCTGCGTAAGGTCCCATGGATCCCAGGGACGCAGGCAGCTTGGAAGTGTCCCTGGGATCACATGGGCCAGATCCTCCTATCAGAAAGGAGGATTCCATTGCTGTCATTTCCAAACAGAATCCCCAAATTATTAAACAATTTACACAATTCTAATAAAAATAAATGTTCCCATTTTCACATTTAATTAAAAGACACTTTAATGAAGCATTTACAATAAAAAATTACATTTTTGAAAAATAATTTTAAATATTTTAATCCAGGCCAAAATTTAAATAAACGAATTTTAAAAGTTTGTAGATGATTTTTTATTTTTTAATTTACATTTATATTAACCCTTACATTGGTGAAAGCAGGCCCTATGCCTACTTTTACCAGGCGTAAGGGTTTTGTGAGCATTTGCTGGGCAGTAGTTGGGCAAATAGCGCAACTCTGCGCCAGCGAAAGTGATTTTTCTTTCGATTCGGAGGATCTGTCAAGGCAAACCTTGACATATTGCAACTCCCGGGCACATGCGCAGCGCATGTGGAAATCCGAAACTTGCGGAGCTTTTCACAAGGCTTACGATGGCGTACGCTGTGCACATTGGTTTACGAATTGGGTTTAGGTTTTTGTACATTTATACAGAGGTTTTTAAATACAAAATCTTGTAAACCAATTAGATGAAAATCAATATGCTTCTGAGCAGGTCAGTAGAAATACAGTTTGACAAATTTTAAGTGGAGATTTGAGTTCACTATTAGAAGAAGCATTTGGTCATATAAGGTACACTAAGATTGAAAAAGTAATACTGTTAGTGATTGTTTTTAGCTGATATTTTGGGGATAATGCGGGAGATGCAGGACAATAAATAAATGAGGAAAAGCAAACTTTCTCACAGTGCTGAATCCAAATCTATAGAATATCAAGTTGCGTTTTGTCTGCTAACCCCTATTTTCTATTTTTTTTGGTTCCACCCAGTATTATTGTGTTTACGTTGATTCTACCGGTTGGGTATGTGCATTGGCCAAGATAATTTATTTGGACTTAATAACATCAGTCTTGGAAAAATAGAACATTTTACAGTATGACAACATAAATAAGTGTCAACATTACAGATTCCAGCACAGCACAGTGAGATGTGAATAAAGCTGCCTCTGCTTTGTCTGAACAAAGCACCTTATCTGCAACCTCAGAAGAACACCTGCTACAATACCAGTGTGACATTTCTATTTCTCACATCAGCCAACTTCTTGGCCTTGAAATTAGTGCAGAATTATGGTAGTTTTGTCCTGTGCAGTTGCACTCATTAAATCCTTGATTGAGGCTGTCCAAATCCATTCATGTCAGACCTACAGGCAACAGAGAGAGATCTGCAACCCATCAGTCTGGATTTAAACTCGAGTCAGTGAGGTCAAAAAAAATGATGCCACCACACTTCACTATCCATTCTCGTCTGAGACTCCCACTTTTTGTTAGCATACTTGTAATGCTTTAGCACTTTTTAAGCATGCGTCACAATCTCAACTCCCTTGGCATATTGAGTTATATTAGCAAAAAGCCTACATCTTCACATATCATTAAGATAAAAGTTGATATTGTTTTCAACCTGCATAGGGTACTAGAGCAACGAGTAGATCGTCATCAAGATTGTAAACTCCATTACAAGTCATATTATGATCTATTATATTTTAAGTTACTGCAAGTTTTAATCTTAATGTTGGGGGTCAGTGTCGGATAAACCCATACTACTGCCCTGTGTTGCTGGGCCGTGTACACATCTCACTTACCTGCCAATGTCACCATGCCTTACAATAGATTTATTTGAACACTATTTTAAGAATATGATATTTTATTATACCTGTCAAAATGCCTGCCTTCTGATTGGCTGTTGACTGTTAAAAATTGATTACTGATAGCCTCAGGATTTCAGTTAAGACTAGCAAGGATCGGTTCACACTATTTCCCACATTGACTCAACGCACTACTAATCCATTATGAGATAGACGAGCATTCTTTATCACATCCAGCCTAAATTTCCACTCTTAAACTTATTTAAAGTATTTTTTACTTAACAATTTATATTATCTGACTTTAAGAACAAAGAAATAGGAACAGGAGTAGGCCATATGGTCCCTTGAGCCTGCTCTGCCATTCGATAAGATTATGGCTGATCTTCGACCTCAACTCCACTTTCCCACTCTATCTCCATATCCCTTGATTCCCTTAGTGCCCAAAAATCTATCGATCTCAGTCTTTAATATATTCACAACTAAGCATTCACAACCTCTGGGGTAGAGAATTCCAAAGATTCACAACCCTCTGAGTGAAGAAATTTCTCCTCATCTCAGTCCTAAATGGCCGACCCCTTATCCCGAAACTATGAACGGCAAGGGCCTCCTCCTGAGGTTCCCACCACCACAGAAGCCAGTCTTCAGTCAATCCGATTCACTCCACGTTATATCAAGAAACAGCTGAGCACACTGGATACAGCAAAGGCTATGGGCCCCGACAACATCCTGGCTGTCGTGCTGAAGACTTGTGCTCCAGAACTAGTCGCACCTCTAGCCAAGCTGTTCCAGTACAGCTATAGCACTGCCAGCTATCCGACAATGTGGAAAATTGCCCAGGTATGTCCTGTCCACAAAAAGCAGAACAAATCCAATCTGGCCAATTACCGCCCCATCAGTCTCAATCATCAGCAAAGTGATGGAAGGTGACATTGACAGTGCTATCAAGCAGCATTTACTCTCCAATAACCTGCTCACTGATGCCCAGTTTGGGTTCTGCCAGGACCACTCAGCTCCAGACCTCATTACAGCCTTGGTCCAAACATGGACAAGAGCTGAATTCCAGAGGTGATTTGAGAGTGACTGCCCTTGACATCAAGGCAACATTTGACCGAGTATGGCATCAAGGAGCCCTAGTAAAATTGAAGTCAATGGGAATTGCGGGGAAAACTCTCCACTGGCTGGAGTCATACACAGCACAAAGGAAGATGGTTGTGGTGGTTGGAGGTTAATCATCACAGCCCCAGGACATCGCTGCAGGAGTTCTTCAGGGCAGTGTCCTAGGCCCAACCATCTTCAGCTGCTTCATCAATGACCTTCCCCTCATCATAAGGTCAGAAGTGGGGATGTTCGCTGATGACTGCACAGTGTTCAGTGCCATTCGCAACTCCACAGATAATGAAGCAGTGCATGCCTGCATGCAGCAAGACCTGGATGACATTCAGGCTTGGGATGATAAGTGGCAGGTAACATTTGCACCACACAAGTGCCAGGCAATGACTATCTCCAACAAGCGAGCGTCTAACAACCGCCCCTTGACATTCAATGGCATTACCATTGTCGAATCCCCCACCATAAATATCCTGGGAGTCACCATTGACCAGAAACATAACTGGACCAACCACATAAATACTGTGGCAACAAGATCAGGTCAGAGGCTGGGTATTCTGTGCCGAGTGTCTCACCTCCTGACTGCCCACCATCCACAAGGCACAAGTCAGGAGTGTGATAGAATACTCTCCACTTGCCTGGATGAGCAGCTCCAACAACATTCAAGAAGCTCGACACCATCCAAGACAAAGCAGCCCACTTGATTGGCACCCCATGCAACACCTTAAACGTTCACTCCCTCCACCACCGGCGTACCTTGGCTGCAGTGTGTACCATCTACAAGATGCACTGCTGCAACTCGCCAAGGCTTCTTTGGCAGCACCTCCCAAACCTGCGACCTCTTCCACCTAGAAGGACAAGGGCAGCAGGTGCATGGGAACACCACCACCTTCAAGTTTCCCTCCAAGTCACACAGTATCCTGACTTGGAAGTATATTGTCGTTTCTTCATCGTCGCTGGGTCAAAATCCTGGAACTCCCTCCCTAACTGCACTGTGGGAGAACCTTCACCACACGGACTGCAGTGGTTCAAGAAGGAGGCTCACCACCACCTTCTCAAGGGCAACTAGGGATGGGCAATAAATGCTGGCCTTGCCAGTGATGCCCACATCCCATGAATGAATCTTAAAAACATGACTCCTAGTTCTAGACTCTCCAGCCAGGGGAACCAATCTCTCGGCATCTACCCTTTCAAGCCCTCTAATTTTGTAGCTATGTGGGGCTCCAGTGTACAACACCAAAAAATGCAGGAACACAGATTCAGTCCTCTGCTGTTAGGTTCTCCATCCCAAGCCATACTGTATAGGAGGTGCCAAATGGGGACCAGAGGAAAAATCATATTGGAAGTGTCCACTGGGCTACCTCATATTAGCTGGCCATAGGCCATATTGGCAGTGATCTGGGAGCAGCCCACATGCCCGTTAGACACAGCAGGTGCATGTTCTCATAGAAGGGCATGTATCCTTTCAAAAAAATCAAAAGCAACACTTTTCCTTTTCCAAGATTCCCACAAAATGAGTCACTGCAGCTCTTATCTAATGATTGTTCACAGTAAAGAAGACACAAAAAGTGACGTCTCCACTCAGTACCAAGCTTAAACCACTGCTTTTGTAGGTTACATTCAATGTGCTGGATTCTCTATCAAAGTCCACAGAGGTTCAGCAAGACAGCAACCATGGCAACATTTTCACACTTAAGTGGTAAGATTTAATACTAATAATGGACCTATCTTCTTTGTAACAGAGAATTGAGGCCACTGATTGAAGGACTTGACCTGCCTGTCCTCAATTCTCCAGAGCTGTGCAGATGGTCATCCATTATAACTTAAATAATCACAGATTATAGTACTACCCATTCGAGTGTCTATTTGTTACACTCATGATATTAGTGCGTTTATTACCTCATCTATCACCAAGGCAGCTTTGTGTAGCATCTGCAACATGTTGCCAAGATCTCTGTTTTTATTGAGTCAAATGGTTTCTAGTATAAGATCCTAATGGACCCTGTCTACTCCGTTTGTGATCATGTTCATCAAAAAAGGGAAAACTTTCTTAGATATACAGTGCATGAATTTTTAAATAGTGGTTAATTGGTTTAAAAGACGATGAAAGAATCGCTGATCCTAGTTGGAGGAGACTTTGATATCTTGCAAAGGTAATGCCATCTCCTATTGATTCAGATTGTGTTGTATTGATTGTTACCCAATTTGGTGAAATAATAAAATTATTGTAATGACTACAAAGATAGGACTTGTTATTTTTAATTATTAATGAAAATGTAGAAATTTATGATGTTTTGGGTCACACTATTTTTACTCTTCTACTACTGTACTTTAGAGTACATGCCAATAAATAAATACAGTTCCCACCTATCCACAAGCCATCAGGTTCTCAATATTAAATTCAAGATCTCTGCCATGTAAGAACAATTAATGGAAATGCAGGGATTTTCATGATTTAAAAAAATGGTGGCTATATAATAATAAAAAACACTAGGGCCTAGAAATTCGGTTGGTTGCGCCAGCGATTAGCGCCTAAAGAGGCCGAAAAGTGGGGCGTTAGCCAATTTTTGCCCGTGCGCAGTGAACCCAGCGCCTCTTGCTATATTGAGTGGGTTTTAGCGCCGGCGTTAAATCTTAGCGGCCGCTCGCGGGCGCAGGCAGATCATGACGTCATTTCAGTGTGCAACGCCTTTTTGG
The DNA here is from genome assembly GCF_052327205.1 of Somniosus microcephalus. Lineage (NCBI taxonomy): Eukaryota > Metazoa > Chordata > Chondrichthyes > Squaliformes > Somniosidae > Somniosus > Somniosus microcephalus. Next base: position 173,803,810 of record NC_140987.1, read on the forward strand.
CGCCCCGGACCGGAAATTGAGTGGCGCCCGCCTCCGTTCCGCCTGGTGCTAATAGTGACAGCTTGATGGAACGTTCCCAAGTCCTTCTCGGGCTAGGGGGGCGCTATTTAAAGGGGACTGCACTAGTATAAAAGCGGCAGCCATTTTGGATGGGCATCTTGCTGGTTGTTGGAGAGAGTTGCTGATCTTCAGTGGGAGAGCATACTCTTCATTGAGCCAGCGGTTACTTTGGACCTTCAGCCCTGTCCACAACAGTTTGCTGGTGAGATATTACTGCGTCTTACTTCTCTCACATTGTAATGGGAGCTGCTTTGGAGGGGAACATCCTGCTGGCTGAACATATGGCAAGGGCAAAGAGGCGGAGGGAGAGAGGGCCGGGAATGGCCAGAAGGAGGAGGGGCAATGGACGTCGCCAAATGCGACCGTACGCTGCCAGGGTTTTCAGGCAGCAGGTGTCATACATTGCCATGTCGGAGGAGCAGTGTATGCGAAGGCTCCGATTCGCAAAGGATGTGGTGACTGAGCTGTGCCACCTGCTTGCTGAAGATCTGCAGCTGCGGCTACGGTGCAGGACCTCTCTGTTGGTGGCCGTCAAAGTCACTGTTGCCCTAAACTTTTTCACCAGCGGCTCATTTCAGGCAGCAACTGGGGACATTGCAAATATTTCTCAATTTGCGGTGCATTGCTGCATCCGGCAAGTTACAGCTGCCCTATATAGGAGGCGGGAATTACTCACCTTCCCTTTGACCCTGGAGAAGCAGGGGGAGCGCGCACAGGACTTCGCGGCTATAGCGGACATCCCCATGGTGCAGGGCGCCATTGATTGCACACACGTGGCTTTGCGGGCGCCATTACAGAATCCCGAAGAGTTCCGCAACTGCAAGGGGTTCCACTCCCTCAATGTGCAGCTGGTCTGTGACCACCGGCAGATGATCATCGCGGTCAACGCCCAATTCCCTGGCAGCAGCCACGACGCGTTCATCCTGCGGCAGACCTCAGTGGCTGACCTTTTCGAGGCCCCGACTCACCCACGAGGCTGGCTTCTGGGCGACAAGGGCTATCCTCTCTGCCCATGGCTCATGACCCCGCTCCGTTTGCCCAGCACCCCGGCAGAAGAGCATTACAACACCAGCCATCAGGCAACCAGGAACATTGTGGAGCACACAATCGGTGTGCTCAAGCAGCGGTTCCTATGTCTCGACCATTTAGGGGGCGTCCTGCAGTACTCGCCGGAGCATATAGCACGCATCGTTGTTGTCTGCTGCATGTTCCACAACCTGGCCATTCGACGCACCCAGCCAATGCCAGCTGACCTTGAAGGTCCAGCAGAGCAGGCGGACGAGGAGGAGGAGGAGGAGGAAGAGGAGGAGGAAGACGGGAGGGGTCCAGAAACTGGAAGGGCCGTCCGTCAGAGGCTCATAAGGACTCGGTTCTAGGCCCCTCTGACAGAATGCTAGGTGTAATTGGATCAGTGTCCTCCGGTTCGCCCAAAGCCTGTGAAGGCCACCATGCTTGTAAATAGTCTAGAGTTCCAGTGTAAATAAAACATTTTCTTTATTTTCCAAAAAGTGCTTCCTTCCAGCATGACAAAGCAATGGCAACAGAAAGCATAACTAACAAACTAACACATAACTGTCTGGCAAACCCGCGACACTACCCAAAACATGACTAACATTCACAGCAGGTGTAGATGGCCTTGAATTCTACAAATGAGACGTCTCAACAGCTCCCTCTACTCTTTACCCCTTGATGGAGATCTACTTCTCTTACGAGATCGGCCCCTTCCCTCCCTGCAGCTCCTCCGTAATTGTACCCCAGTGGCTGCGTCAAGGCTGGGGGACGCCTGCTGAAGCCCCTGAGGGACGGCCTGGACGACCTCTGGGCTTGGAGGGCCCGGATGATGACTGGTCCAACTGTGAATGGCTGGAAGCAGTCTGTCCTGCAGGTGGTGGCAGCTGCAGTGGAGAGTTGCCAGCGGTGGCATCAGGAATGCTTACATCCTGAGAGTGGACACCTGCTCCGTGGTCGACCGGCACACTGGCACTCTGATGGGGCAGGACCGCAGCATGCGCCACAATCGGCTTGTCCAAAGATTGATGGCCTGCTGTGGTGCTGCAAGGACCCCGGGTAACCCTGCCTGATCCAGCTAGGGTGGCAGCAGTCAGTGTTCGCGTGGCCTCAATCTGCGTGTGCAGGAGGCCAGCAAGTGACTGCGTGGCAGCACTGAGCACTTGCGTGGCAGGTGCCAGTGCTTCGGAGAAGCCCTAGACAGTCCTTTCCACAGCTTTGGACAAGGCCGGGACAGTCCTTTCCACTGCTTCGGACAAGGCCGGGACAGTCCTTTCCACTGCTTCGGTCAAACCCTGAACAGACCTTTCCAGGGCTGGCCCGAAGCCCTGGACAGTCCTTTCCATTGCTGCCCTGAAGCCCTGGACAGTCCTTTCCATTGCTGCCCCGAAGCCCTGGACAGTCCTTTCCATTGCTGCCCCAAAGTCCTGCACACTCTTTGCCAGTGTGTCGATGGAGGCAGGCATCCTCCCCACTGCAGCCATCAGCTCAGTGTGCCTGAGCTGAGCCTGGGCGCTCATTTCCGAAAGGCTACGCACCTCCTCTGCACTCTGTGCAGCAGTCATCGTGGCCTGCCTCGCCCTCCGGGGAGACGGCCCCCGAGCTTCCCTACCCCCATCACGTTGCTGCAGCCCACTGGTTCCTGCAACTGGTTCCCTATCAGAGACCCCCCCCACTCCCCTCCAGGGAACTACTACCCCCAGTCTCCAGATGGGCTGGCTCCCCTGAGGCTGGCACGGATGTTCCAGGTTCCTCCTGCTCGTCGCCTCCGGAGGCAGTGGCACTGGCAACTTGAGGGCCCGGCTCCCGAGCTGGTGATGCAGCATCTGAAAGCAGGGAGGCTGAAGAGTGGCTTTAGCGAAAGGACAGGGTGGCAGCAAGGGATGCAAGATTGCTGCAATGCTATGACATGGGTCCAGAGTGAAAAAGCATGCTGGTGGGGGGAACAAGTGGAAGGAGACAGCTCGAAAAGGTGAGGACCTTACCATTGCTGTGCACAATGGGGTCGGCAGCTCCAGTGGTGACAGGACTAATCATACGGCCTCCAACAATCTGGTGGACTCGCTCTTCGAGATCCGAGAGAGTCTGGAGTTGAGGACGTCCTCCTCCGGTGCGAAGCTGCTCCTTGTGGTTCCTCGCTAGCTTGGCCTGCAGGAGAAAGGACGGGAAGTAATGAAACATGATGCCCTGAGTTGTCATCTCATGCCCCCCATGGTGGAATAGCCCTTACATGATGCCCTGAGTTTAATGTGCATGTGTGTTCCCAGAAAGGGCCATTGGTGCTTGCTGACAGATGGCCAATGGGGCATCGCACACCCTCTGGCCATAAAGTCAGGTGCAGATGGAGGGATGAAGAAGTTTGGCGAAACACCACTCACACGCACGACCCGAGTGAGGTCGTTGAATTTCTTCCTGCACTGCAAAGGGCTCCTGGTCACCATGCTGCTGGAGTTGACCTTTTGAGAAACTTCCCTCCAAGCTCTTCAGTATTCCTTCTGATTAGGCCTCCTGCCATTGTCGGGGTACAGCACATCTCGCCGGCGCTCCACTGTGCCTACCAATTCATCCAGTGCCCCATTGGTGAAGCGCTCCGCTCTCTGCCTCACCCTCTCCATCTTCTCAAAGTTTGTAACGCCACAGAATGGCCAGCTCCAATTTTGAGGCCTACAAGGCGCAGAGTGTGGCTGCTGATCCTTACTGACCCACCCCTTTAAGAGCTGGCCGGCGCCTGAAAGTCTCGTGGTCAGCGGTAATTGACAGCACCTGCGCTGCGCCTGCCCGCCCCGATATTGAGTAGCGCCACAAGGTTAGCGCCTTAGGAGTCCTGTGTAACGCCTGATTTTGCGCCTCAATCACCTTTAGGGGCGCTGCAACCCAATATCGCGCGAGGTGGCGATAAGTTGCGTCTGGCTATAAAATTTGCGCAGCACCAATTCTAACGCCCCAAGCGGAGCTATATCCAATTTCTAGGCCTAGGGGTTGTATTGTACTAAAAATGTCCTACTTCGGCTATCTGGTTTCAATTTGCCTACTCACTCTTCATAAGGAAGGCCAGAATTTGTTTATCTTCCCTTTCCTTCTGGAGGCACTGAGTTACATAGAAACATAGAAGATAGGAGCACGAATAGGCCATTCGGCCCCTCGAGCCTGCTCCGCCATTGACTGCGATCATGGCTGATCATCCAAATTCAGTACCCGGTCCCTGCTTTCTCCCCATACCCCTTGATCCCTTTAGCCTTAAGAAATATATCCAACTCCTTGAATATATTTAATGTATTGGCCTCTACTGCCTTCTGTGGTAGAGAATTCCACAGGTTCACCACTCTCTGGGTGAAGAAATTCCTCCTCATTTCTGTCCTAAATGGCCTACCCCTTATCCTTAGACTGTGACCCCTGGTTCTGCACTCCCCGACCATCAGGAACATCCTTCCTGCATCTAGTCTGTCCAGTCCTGTCAGAATTTTATAAGTTTCAATGAGATCCCCTCACATTCTTCTAAACTCCAGCGAGTACAAGCCCAATCGTCCCAATCTCTCCTCATACGTCATTCCTGCCATCCCAGGTATCAGCCTGGTGAATCTTCGCTGAACTCCTTCCATGGCAAGAACATTCTTCCTCAGATAAGGCGACCAAAACTGCACACAATACTCAAGATGTGGTCTCACCAAGGCCCTGTACAACTGCAGCAAGACAGCCTTGTTCCTGTACTCAAACCCTCTCGCTATGAAGGCCAATATATCATTTGCCTTCTTAACCGCCTGCTGCACCTGCATGCTTACCTTCAGCGACTGGCGCACAAGGACACCCAGGTCTCGTTGCACTTCCCCTTCTCCCAATCTATTGCCATTCAGATAATAATCTGCCTTCCTGTTTTTGCCACCAAAGTGGATAACCTCACATTTATCCACGTTATATTGCATCTGCCATGCTTTTGCCCAATCACCCAAACTGTCCAAATCATTCTGGAGTTTCTCGGCATCCTCCTCACAGCACACACGCCCACCCAGCTTTGTGTCGTCTGCAAATTTGGAGATATTACATCTAGTTCCCTTGTCTAGATCATTAATATATATTGTGAATAGCTGGGGTCCAAGGACCGATCCCTGCGGTACCCCACTAGTCACTGCCTGCCACTCGGAAAAAGACCCGTTTATTCCAACTCTTTACTTTCTGTCTGCCAACCAGTTCTCTATCCAAGTCAATACCTTGCCCCCAATCCCATGTGCCTTAACTTTACACGCTAATCTCTTATGCGGGACCTTATCAAAAGCCTTCTGAAAGTCCAAATACACCACATCCACTGGTTCTCCCTTATCTATTTTACCAGTTACATCCTCAAAAAATTCCAGTAGATTAGTCAAGCACGATTTACCTTTTGTAAATCCATGTTGACTTTGTCCAATCCTGTCACTGTTTTCCAAGTGCTCTGCTATTACATCTTTTATAATGGACTCTAGCATTTTCCCCACTACCGATGTCAGGCTTACCGGTCTGTAATTCCCCGTTTTCTCTCTACCACCTTTTTTGAATAGTGGGGTAACATTAGCTACCCTACATTCCATGGGTACTGTTCCAGATTCCATCGAATGCTGGAAGATGATCAGCAAAGCATCAACTATTTCTAGGGCCACTTCCTTAAGTACCCTAGGATGTAGATTATCAGGCCCTGGGGATTTATCAGCCTTCAATCCCATCAATTTCACTAGCACCATTTCCCTACAAATACTGATTTCTTTCAGTTCCTCCCTTTCATCAGACCCTATGTTCCCCGACATCTCTGGGAGGTTATTTGTGTCCTCCATTGTGAAGACAGAACCAAAATATGTATTTAATTGGTCTGCCATTTCTTTGTTCCCCATTATCAATTCCCCTGATTCTGACTGCAAGGGACCTACGCTTGACTTCACCAATCTTTTTCTCTTCATATATCTATAAAAGCTTTTACAGTCAGTTTTTATGTTCCCTGCAAGCTTACTCTCATATTCTATTTTCGCTTTCTTAATTAATCCCTTTGTCCTCCTTTGTTGGATCCTAAACTGCTCCCAATCCTCAGGTTTACTGCTTTTTCTGGCCAATTTATATGTCCTCTCCTTGGATCTTATGCTATCCCTAATTTCCCTTGTTAGCCACGGTTGAGTCACCTTTTTTGTTTTATTATTCTGCCAAACTGGGATGAACAAATTCTGTAGTTCATCCATGCGGTCTTTGAATGTTTGCCATTGCCTATCCACCGCCAACCCTTTGAGTGACATTCCCCAATCAATCCTACCCAACTCGCGCCTCAGACCATCGTAGTTTCCTTTATTTAAATTTAGGACCCTAGTCTCTGAGTCGACTACTTCATTCTCCATCTTAATGAAGAATTCGATCATATTATGATCGCTCGGCCCCAAGGGGCCTCGTACAACAAGATTGCTAATTAATCCTTTCTCGTTACATAATACCCAGTCTAAGATGGCCTGATCTCTGGTTAGTTCCTCGACATATTTGTCCAGGAAACCATCCCGTAAACACTCCAGGAATTCCTCCTCCACAGTATTGTTACTAATTTGGTTATCCCAATCTATATGTAGATTAAAGTCACCCATGATGACTGCTGTGCCCTTATTGCACGCTTCTCTAATTTCCCTTTTAATGCCATCCCCAACCTCCGCATTACTGTTTGGAGGTCTATATACCACTCCCACTAACGTTTTCTGCCCCTTGGTATTTCTCAGTTCTACCCATACAGATTCCACATCATCAGAGCTAATATCCTTCCTTACAATTGTGTTAATCCCATCTTTAACCAGAAATGCTACCCCACCTCCCTTTACTTTTTGCCTATCTTTCCTGAATATTGAATACCCCTGGATGTTGAGTTCCCAGCCTTGGCCAACCTGGAGCCATGTTTCCGTAGTCCCAATCAAATCATATTCATTTACGCTGGACACAGTTGCATGGGCACCAGCAGTTGTCCAGCACCTTACCCAAGTAGCTACTCTTCCTATTAGAAGCCTGGCAGTGAGTGTTGGACAGTTATATTGACCATGAGGAACCTCACTTCCAAGTCTGATCCTAACCCCACCCACCATCCTCACACGGGAATGCACAAGGGTAATTAGGTGATGTTTGTATTCAATATGGCATAGTTTGAGTTATAAATTTGCTTTGAAATGTTTCTTTTATCTTGGCTTTTATTTTTGCTTTGTGGCCAAGCAAACGCTGTGATGGTCAATGACAGATGGAAAGTACAGAGAGTGGGATTGTTGGTGCATGGGGAATTGGGGCTGCGGTTACTGGTATCGCGGTTGGATGAGACTGTCACGGACAGCAAGGGGCTGTCTAGGTTGTCTCCGCCCTTCCTCTTCCTCCTCCTCTTCCTCCTCCTCTTCCTCTTCCTCCTCCTCTTCCTCCTCTGGTCATTGTATAGCTACTGGCAAGGGCAGTGCCCTCATGATGGAGAGATGGTGGTCAGCTTCATGCTGCACTATGAATTTTGCCACGCGGTCTGCCAAGTACTGCAAGGCTCCTCCAGAGCAGTCCAGGCATCAGAATCGTTGTTTAAGCACCCCAATGGCCTGCTCTATGACATTTCATGTGGCACCATGGCTTTCGTTGTATGAATGCTGCCCACGTGTGTCTTGGTTGCAGACCGGAGCATGAGTCACGTTATTGCCCAGTAACCACCCTCTGGTTTGTTGTGGTGGCTCAAATACAGATGCCACAGCGGACTGGTGCAGAATGAAGGCATCATGACTGCTGCCAGGCTACCGGGCATTAACTTGCATGATACGCTGCGTATGGTCGCACACCAGCTGGACATTGAGGGAGTGGAATACCTTTCGGTTGCGGTTTAGCTCAGAATTGACATGCGGCGCCCGCAAAGCGACATGCGTGTAGTCTATGGCACCCTGCACCATGGGGAAGCCTGCAAACCTCGCGAAGCCACGTGCTCGCTCCACCTGCTACTCTCTGGCCAGGGAGAATGAAATGTATTCAGCTCTCTTGGAATACAGAGCCTCAGTGCAGTCAACAGTGCATGGCCAATTGGGAGATGTTGCAAATATCGCTCGCTCCAACCTGGAAGGAGCCAGATGCATAAAAGTTCACAGCCATGGTTACCTTTGCAGCCACTGGCAATGCGGTCCTCGCCTTGCTCTGAGGTTGCAGTTGTGGCTGCAGCAGGTGGCAGATTTCAGTGAGGGCGTCATTAGTGAAGCGCAGATGTCTCACACACTGTTCCTCGCTGAGTTTCAGGTAGGAGAATTGCTTGCTGAACACCCTGGGTGGATATGGTCTCCTGCTGAGAGCCCTTCTCCCCCTCCTCCTCCGCTTCCCTTTTCGAGCAGCTTGTCCTGCTCTGTGTCGTCTGTGCTCACTTGCCTTCTCATGCTGCAGGCCAAGGGGAATGCCTACTCCTGCACCCATGTCTGGGAGCAACTGGTGTCTGCAGAAGCCTTGAAGTCAGGAAGTCCGTCAGCACCTGCCACACCACTTCCTGTAGACTTTAAATAACTGTAGAAAGCTCCAAACACTTGTACAAACTCAGCAACACTAACAGCCAGTAGAAATCAATCAGCAACTAACGTGTAAGTAGTTGATGATCCCTTTAAATGGCACTGGTGGGGTGTCCTTCCTGCTGCTGAACACATGTTCAGCTGTGTGTGTTTAACAGAGAATGTTAGCTGGAGCGTTGAGTTCCAAAATGGCAGCGTGGCATCAAATCAGCGTTACATGTGGATTGACGACACGATCTGCGCACTCTGCATACTTCCAGCACACGCTCTCTGTGCCCGCACTGGTGTCCTCATCAAATTGGCATCCGGCGTGGCCTGCACCAGAAGTGGTCACATGCTCCTCGGATGCCATTTTGGAAGCAAAACAGCTCCTGTAGTGCCCAAGCAACGGACGCTATGGAGGTGAATTTTGTGGCCGAACTTCAAAAAAGTAAAAACTCTGTTTAAAACTCAGAGTACATTTAATATCATCTGCTAATTGAATCTAACTTGTGTATTTATATATAACTCAGGAAACCTAATCATATTTTTCATGAAACATTGAGGCTATATTCCTTCAGTTAATGGGGAAAATATTAGTGATTATTGTAAGCAGATAAAATTTTCACATGATTATCCATATTTTCTCTCCTTTTTCCCTGAAGGTGCTGTAATTGGATTCTACTGATATCAGCACAAGTGGCCATTTGTCATGTGTGAGCCTAGACAATGATTATTGACTGGCTATTGAACTGTGGGAGACAGTCCAGCCTGATCCTTCCCTTTTTCAGCAGGTGTCATTGAATTGCAATCAGAAGCTGAAATCCTGGCTGCTTTTTTGCTTTCGACAGGAGCACTGAGGCCAACTGCATCACCCCTACCACTGCCTCAGCTGAAGTCAATTAACTTAGCATAGACGGGGAATTAAACCTGGGACCCTCCTGTCTGTGTGACCAAGAAGGTGCCAGGTTTGCGATTACATAAATGCTGTCATGGTTAACAAAATGGCAGAGCAAGTTCAATGGACCAGATGGTCTACTCCTGTTCCCATGCCTAATTATCATAGGCAAATTTCAAAAAAACACCTTAAACTCTAGGGTTCTGAAATTTTGGAAGTATGATATTGATGATTTCTTTTCCTGGAAATGTTCTCCCTTGCACATAACACTCTGCCCACATTCATACTATTTCGCACTAAGTCTGCTCACCTAAACCTTTTCCCTCATTGACCTCCACAGATTTCCTTATCTCCCAGCCCAATGATTTCAAAGTCCTTGTCCTGATTTACAAATCTTTCTGCTACCTCCCCCATTCCTATGTCCAACTCACATTCTCTGCTCTTCCAACTCTGATCTACTCAGCAGCCCCTCTCTCTGCTTCACATGTGGTGGCAGAGCCTTCAGCCATCACACCCCTGCACTCGGCAATTCTCTTCCTCCACCCTCAAAAGCTTCCTCGATGCCTACTTTTTCACCCATAGCTCCTCCCAATCTACCAGTCAATATCTGATCCCTCGTGTAAAGAAACTTGGGATATTTTGCTACACTTCAGATACTATGAGGGTTATTTTGGCCGAAGGATGAAAACAGGTGCTAAATGAGTGCTGTGCTAATAAGAAACGTCTTTTTGAAAGCCTAGATTTAGCACGCAATTTTGGGGCTAATTGATGATTATCATGATTTGCAGGCGCTGAAATCGACATCTGCAGGTTTAGCACTCAAGCGCTGATTAGACACAATTTTCCTGAAGCTGTGTATGTAGCCTGCACTCACCCACATCCACTGAAGGCGTTGTGTGTGATGGCTGGGCGTGGAAGAATGCCTCAAGGACCTAGAGAGAGGGCACCCAGGTTCTCCGATGGCACTGGAGGTCCTGGTGGGGGAAAACGATAGCATAGTGGTTTTGTTACTGGATTGTAATCCAGAGACTATCACAGCTGGGAATTCAAATTCAGTTAATTAAATAAATCTGGAATAAAAACTAGTATCAGTAATGGTGACCATGAGATTATCAGATTGTTGTAAAAATCCATCTGGTTCACTAATGTCCTTTAGTGAAGGAAATTTGCCATCCTTACCCAGTCTGGCCTATATGTGACTCCAGACCCACAGCAACATGTGTAGTGTATGTAACCTGTACCACCTTAAGAGACTACCTTAAGGTGATGGACTACTTTCTGATGGCTCCTGTATATTGTAGTACCGGTGGTGACCACACCGGTATATAAAAACCCTGTGGAGCAAAGTGTATTTCAGTTCAGCCCTGACCCTCAGTTACTAAAGACCTGTTTAAGTATTCTGTTGTCTGTGTCCAGTTATTCAGCATAACTACATTTAAAAGCACAGACTCAACAGTGGCGACGAGTCTGATCGTACCTAGCGGCAGTTTTGCATCCAAGGAAGCTTCGTCCTCAGAACGGGCGTCGAAAAGGGGCATCCGCCCTCAACATCCTGCTGAGCACTGCATCGCACGGGAGGCCATCGGGAACCCGGGTTGGTTTGCTGGCCACGAAGTCCACCATCGACGACAGGCAGTGATCATCCCTTCTACGACAGCGGCGGGTAAGCCCGATCGAGCGGCACGGAGGGGAAGTCGGCCGAGTTGTCAGTGGGAGAAGGGGAGGGAAAACGAAGAAAAGGGCGGAGAACATGACCGCAGCCGGTGTCAGGGGCCGGACTGCAATCGGGGCAGAGACGCGCAGCAGCCAGGGAAGCGTTGATGTCCACGAGGACCGCGGGAGCGGCGGAGAATAAGAGCAGCAGCGTCGGGGGAAATAAAGGACCACTGGGAAGCGAGAACGGCAACAGCGCGGTAATCGCCATTTTAGTCGGCGGGGGAAGAAGACAAGCGCGGGAAAAGCTGCCAAGCGCGGGAAGCCGCCATTTTGAAAAATAAAATAAAATAAAGGAAACTCAACAAGGATGCCAAAAACGGGTAACATCACTGCTTTTGATAGCGATGTAGAAGATTGGGCCACTTATGTGGAACGCGTTGAAGTTTACTGTACAGCGAATGAGGTACCGGTGGATAAGAAAGCACTAACCCTATTAAACTCGATGGGTGCGAAGACGTACGGGTTATTAAGGCACCTTGTAACACCAGATAAACCGGTAGGAAAGAGTTTCGCGGATATTGTTACTATCCTGCAAGAGCATTTAAACCCCACGCCGCTGCTGATAGCAGAACGATTTAAATTTTACAAAAGAATTCAGCTGAAAGAGGAAAGCAACGCTGAATTCTTAATCGAACTGCGCAAGTTATCAAAGTACTGTCAGTTCGGTACAGGACTAGCAGACGCTCTGAGAGATAAGTTCGTGTGTGGGCTACTAAAGGAAGGAACCCAGAAGCGACTGCTAGAGGAAAAGGATCTTACGCTGGACAAAGCTTTCAGCATTGCAGCATCGCACGAGGCAGCAGCACGAGGCACAGCAGAAATGCAGCAAAGGCCATCGGAATTCAGCACCAATGAAATGGCATTGGGCGCAGTAAAGTGCTATCGTTGCGGAAGGACAACGCATGATCAGAACCAGTGCTGGTTCAAAGATAAAGAATGCAGGCAATGTGGCAAACTTGGTCACATAGCGAGAGTATGCCGGTCAGGAAAGAAGACCAGCAACAAAAAGTCGCCGCAGGAGAAGTACAAAAAAGTACACAAGGTGACAGAGAACAGTTCGGATGAACAGAAGACGGATTCAGACTCCAGCAGTAAGGAACTGGGTTGTCTAAAAATACATAATGTGGGTAACACAGCAGACCACCAAACTATCTGGGTCATGCTTCGGATAGCAGGAGTCCAAGTGAAGATGGAATTGGACACTGGATCGGCATTGACGGTCATGAATAAGCAAGATTATAAAAGGTTATTCTCACACATTCCCCTGAGGGATACGGAGATTGTATTGAAAACATACACGGGGCAAAGAGTATACCCCATCGGAAAGATAAAGGTAAAGGTGGTCTACAATGGTAAAGAAAGTCAGGGAATGGACTTGTATGTGTTACCTGAGGGAGGTCCGCCACTACTGGGACGGGAATGGATCCGGAGAATAAATATGGACTGGCATTCCTTACAAGCACTAACTGTAGATTCCTGTAAAGAGGACGACGTCAAACCTAAACGACTGTCCAAAATATTGGACAATGCTAAGGAGGTGTTCCAACAGGGACTGGGAACACTGAAAGGAATTACGGCAAACATCAAGGTTGAAGAACATGCAAACCCAAAATTCTTCAAAGCCAGACCGGTACCTTATGCGATACGACCTGCTGTGGAAGCAGAGCTGGAAGGGCTAGAACGTTCAGGAGCACTGTCAAAGGTGGACTGGAGCGAATGGGCCACACCCATTGTTCCCGTCATGAAGCGTTCGTTGAGCAACAAGCCGGGGGAACCTGGGAAGGTTCGCATCTGTGGCGATTTCAAGATCACTGTTAATCCGGTCCTTCACACGGTGCAATATCCGCTTCCGCGGATTGAGGATATCTTCGCTTCGCTGTCTGGCGGGAAACACTTCACCAAGATAGACCTGGCGCAGGCGTACCTGCAGATGGAAGTTGATGAAGCGTCACGCCAGTATCTCACGATCAACACACATAAGGGCTTATATCGGTATAATAGACTGGTTTTTGGAGTGGCATCGGCTCCAGCGATTTGGCAAAGGGCCATGGAGCAGGTATTACAGGGAATTCCAGGCACACAATGCTACCTGGACGACATTCTGATTACAGGAAATGATGATAAGGAACACCTCGCAAATTTGGAGCAGGTGCTCACCAGATTGAAAGAATATGGACTCAGAGTTAATCGCCAGAAATGTGAGTTCTTTCAGAAGCGAATCTCGTACTGCGGTCACGTCATTGACCAGGAGGGGCTTCATAAGTCACCTGACAAGATCGAAGCTGTTGTGAAAGCTCCTGCTCCGGAAAATGTATCCCAGTTGAGGTCGTTCCTTGGGTTGATTAACTATTACCACAAGTTTCTTCCAAATTTATCCATGGTGTTACACCCGCTGAACACTCTTTTGCAAATGGGAGTACCATGGAAGTGGAGCGAGGACTGTAAGCGGGCTTTACAAAAAAGCAAGGCACGGTGGCATAGTGGTTAGCACTGTTGCCTCACAGCGCCAGGGACCCGGGTTTGAATCCGGCCTCGGGTAACTGTCTGTGTGGAGTTTGCACATTCTCCCCGTGTTTGCGTGGGTTTCCTCCGGGTGTTCCGGTTTCCTCCCACAGTCCAAAGATGTGCGGGTTAGGATGATTGGCTATGATAAATTGACCCTTAGTGTTAGAGGGATTAAATACGTGGGGTTACGGGGATAGGGTGGGATATGTGTTGGTGTAGGGGTTACGGGGATCGGGTGGGATATGTGTCGGTGCAGGCTCGATGGGCCGAAATGGCCTCTATCTGCACTGTGGGGTTTCTGTGATTCTGTGATTCTGTGATCACCTCTAAGGAAGTGTTGGCTCACTTTAACCCAACGCTGCCTATTCGTTTAGCTTGTGATGCTTCTCCATATGGTATCGGGGCAGTGCTCTCACATAAGTTGCCAAATGGCTTGGAAAGGCCAGTCGCGTTCGCATCCAGATCATTGACCTCCGCAGAGCGCAACTATGCTCAGATAGATAGGGAGGCTCTCAGCCTCGTGTGGGGAGTTAAGAAATTTAACCATTACCTGCAAGGCCAAAGGTTTACGCTGCTGACAGATCACCAGCCGTTGGTTTCCATTTTTAACCCTAAGAAGGGTGTTCCGGTTATGACGGCGCAGAGGCTTCAGAGATGGTCCCTTTTCCTAGGGGCACATCAATATGATATCGAATTCAAAGGTACAAAGCAACATGGTAATGCTGATGGGCTGTCGCGCCTGCCACTACCTACAGCGGAAGAGGCACCGGCAGTTGACCCTGTCGAGATATTTCACTCGACCATCATCGAATGCTTACCAGTCACCAATGCAAGTATTGAGAGAGAGACCCGAAACGACCCGACACTGTCTCGGGTCTACGATTTGACAGTGAAGGGATGGCCAGCACATGGCGAACCACTGTTACCTGCATTCTCAGCCAGACGAGAACAGCTGTCCGTCTGTCAAGGAACATTGATGTATGGAACAAGGGTGATTATTCCTCCTAAATTAAGGGAGAGAGTTCTGAAGGAAATGCATGAAGGTCATCTGGGGGGAGTCAAGATGAAAGGCCTTGCTAGGGCTTATGTGTGGTGGCCAGGTATCGACAAACAAATAGAGGATCTGACTAAAAGCTGCTCAGGGTGCCAAAAAGTTCAAAACGCACCTCCAATTGCACCGCTGCATCCGTGGGAATGGCCTTCAACCCCATGGCAACATGTGCATATCGACTTTGCAGGTCCATTCATGGATTCCATGTTTTTGATAGCGGTAGACGCACATTCTGCACACGCCAGAAGTGATTAAGATGTCGACCACTACCTCTGAAAAGACGATTGCAGTTCTAAGAACCATATTTGCAAGGAATGGGTTGCCGGAACAAATATGTTCAGACAACGGACCACAGTTCGTGTCAGAAGAATTCCAGAAATTCATGAAAAAGAATGGGGTGAAACACTATACATCTGCCCCATATCATCCGGCTACCAATGGGTTGGCCGAGAGATATCAAATCAAATCAAAATCAAATCAACTTTTATTGTCATTGTTAGTGCACAAGTGCAGTACAACGAAATGTAGGCTTGCGGCTCCCGAGAGTGTACAATTTGGATTAGGACACTTATGTACAAACGTTCAAAAAGGCGATAAAGGCCATGAGCGAAGACCATATTCCACTACAACACAAAGTGGACAATTTCCTGATGGCATATCGAAACGCCACGCATGCAGTGACAAATCAAAGCCCTGCCATAATGTTCTATAACAGGAGGTTGCGGTCCCGATTGGATTTGTTAAAACCCAATGTGCATAGGGAAGTCGAAAACAAACAATTCCAGCACGTAAATAACAAGGCCACTCGGAGTTTCGAAATAGGACAACCAGTGTTGGCCAGGGACTATAGGAATGATAAATGGCAATCAGGAACAATTCGTGCCCGACAAGGACCCTTGATGTACACGGTAGACGTTGGTGAGAACGTAATACGACGTCATGTTGACCAACTTGTGGAATCGAGAACAAGGGTCGACCCCATGTCTACGGCAGAGACTCCAGTTGAAGAAGTTATTGAGCCTGTAGCATCTACCTCAGACTCGAACGTACATGATGATGTTCAATCCATAAGAGATCAAATGGATGAGTCACCCCAGCAACGAGAACCAGAGACCCCTGAAAGGCGTTATCCAGCCCGGATCAGGAGGCCTCCTCAGAGACTGAATCTTTGAACAGTTTTGTATGAAAGTTGTATATATGTTATCCATGTTATGTTTAAATTGGGGTGTACACTGTTAAGCTAAAAGGGGAGGAATTGTAGTGTATGTAACCTGTACCACCTTAAGAGACTACCTTAAGGTGATGGACTACTTTCTGATGGCTCCTGTATATTGTAGTACTGGTGGTGACCACACCGATATATAAAAACCCTGTGGAGCAAAGTGTATTTCGGTTCAGCCCTGACCCTCAGTTACTAAAGACCTGTTTAAGTATTCTGTTGTCTGTGTCCAGTTATTCAGCATAACTACATTTAAAAGCACAGACTCAACAACATGGTTGACTCTTAATTGCCCTCTGAAGTGTCCTAGCAAGTCACTCAGTTGTAAAAAACCACTACGAAAATCAATAATAAGAATAAAACTCGATGGGCCACCTGGCATCGACCTAGGCACTGGCTTCGGACACGACAATGGCACACCCAGCCCAGTCGACCCTGCAAAGTCCTCCTCACTAACATCTGGGGAATGTGCCAAAATTGGGAGAGCTGTCCCAGACTAGCCAAGCAACAGCCTGACACAGTCATAACTCACAGAATCATACCTTTCAGCCAATGTCCCAGACTCCTCCATCACCATCCCTGGGTATGTCCTGTCCGACCAGCAGGGCAGACCCACCAGACGTGGTGGCACAGTGGTATACAGTCAGCAGGGAGTGGCCCTGGGAGTCCTCAACATTGATTCTGGAACCCATGAAGTCTCATGGCTTCAGGTCAAGCATAGGCTTGCTGATGAATCAGTACTCCTCCATGTAGAACACCACTTGGAAGAAGCACAGAGGGTAGCAAGGACACAGAATGTACTCTGGGTAGGGGACTTCAATGCCCATCACCAAGAGTGGCTCAGCAGCACCACTACTGACCGAGCTGACAGAGTTCTGAAGGACAAAGCTGCCAGACTGGGCCTGCGGCAGGTGGTGAGAGAACCAACATGAGGGAAAAACTTACTTGACCTCATCCCCACCGATCTACCTGTCGCAGATGGATCTGTCCAGGACAGCATTGGTAGCAGTGACCACCGCACAATCCTTGTGGAGACAAAGTCCCGTCTTCACACTGAGGACACCCTTCATCGTGTTGTGTGGCACTACCACCGTGCTAAATGGAATTGATTCAGAGCAGATCTAGCAGCTCAAAACTGGGCATCCATGAGGCACTGTGGGTCATTATCAGCGACAGAATTGTATTCCACCACAATCTGTAAACACCTCATATCCCGCACATTACCATTACCATCACCATCAAGCCAGGGAACCAAGCCTGGTTCAATAAGGAGTGCAGAAGAGCATGCCAGAAGCAGCACAAGGCATACCTAAAAATGAGATGCCAACCTGGGGAAGCTGAAATACAAGACTACATGAATGCTGAACAGCAGAAGCAGCATGCTATAGACAGAGGTAAGCGATCCAACAGATCGGATCAAAGCTCTGCAGTCCTGCCACATCCAGTCGTGAATGGTGGTGGACAATTAAACAACTAACGGGAGGAGGAGGCTCCATGCATATCGCCATTCTCAATGATGGCGGAGCCCAGCAAGTGTGTGCAAAAGACAAGGCTGAAGTGTTTGCAAACATCTTCAGCCAGAAGTGCCAAGTGGATGATCCATATCGGCCTCCTCCTGATGTCCCCAAAATCACAGCAGCCAGTCTTCAGCCAATTCGATTAAATCCACATATTATTAAGAAACAGCTGAGCGCACTGGCTACAGAAAAGATTCTAGGCCCCGACAGTATTCCGGCTGTCGTGCTGAAGACATGTGCTCTAGAACTAGCCTTGCCTCTAGCCAAGCTGTTCCAGTACAGCTACAACACCGGCATCTACCCGACTATGTGGAAAACTGCCCAGGTATGTCCTGTCCACAAAAAGCAGGACAAATCCAATCCAGCCAATTACCACCCCATCAATCTACACTCAATCATCAGCAAAGTGATGGAAGGTGTTGTTGACAGTGCTATCAAACGGTACTTACTCACCAATAACCTGCTCACCTATGCTCAGTTTGGGTTCCGCCAGAACCACTCAGCTCCAGACCTCATTACAGCCTTGGTCCAAACATGGACAAAACAGCTGAATTCCAGAGATGAGGTGAGAGTGACTGCCCTTGACATCAAGACAGCATTTGACAGAGTGTGGCATCAAGGAGCCCTAGTAAAATTGAAGTCAATGGGAATCAGTGGAAACTCTCCACTGGCTGGAGTCATACCTAGCACAAAGGAAGATGGTTGCGGTTGTTGGAGGCCAATCATTAGGAAAAATAAAAAAACAAATTATTATTTAAATGGAGAGAGACTACAAAATGCTGCGGTACAGAGGGATCTGGGTGTCCTCGTACATGAAGCACAAAATGTTAGCATGCAGGTACAGCAAGTAATTAGGAAGGCAAATAGAATGTTGGCCTTTATTGCAAGGGGGATGGAGTATAAATGTAGGGAAGTTTTGCTACAACTGTACAGGGTGCTGGTGAGACCACACCTGGAGTACTGCATGCAGTTTTGATCTCCTTATTTAAGGAGGGATATACTTGCATTGGAGGCAGTTCAGAGAAGGTTCACTAGGTTAATTCCTGAGATGAAGGGGTTGTCTTATGAAGAAAGGTTGAGTCTATACTCATTGGAGTTTAGAAGAATGAGAGGTGATCTTATTGAAACATAAGATTCTGAGGGGGCTGGACAGGATAGATGCAGGGAGGATGTTTCCCCTCGTGGGGGAATCTAGAACTAGGGGGCATAGTTTCAGGATAAGGGGTCGCCCATTTAAAACAGAGATGAGGAGGAATTTCTTCTCTCAGAGGGTCGTGAATCTTTGGAATTCTCTACCCCAGAGAGCTGTGGAGGTGGAGTCATTGAATATATTGAAGGCAGAGATAGACATATATTTGAGCTACAAGGGAGTCAAGAGTTATGGGGGGCAGGTGGGAATGTGGCATTGAGGCCAAGATCAGATCAACCATGATCTTATTGAATGGCGTGGCAGGCTCTAGGGGCCAAATGGCCTACTCCTGCTCCTATTTCTTATGTTCTTATCTCAGCCCCAGGACATCACTGCATGAGTTCCTCAGGGCAGTGTCCTCGGCCCAACCATCTTCAGCTGCTTCATCAATGACCTTCCCTCCATCGTAAGGTCAGAAGTGGGTATGTTCGCTGATGATTGCAGTGTTCAGATCCATTTGCAACTCCACAGATAATGAAGCAGTCCATGCCTGCATGCAGCAAGACCTGGACGACATTCAAGCTTGGGCTGATGTGTGGCAAGTAACATTCGCAACACACAAGTGCCAGGCAAGAACTATCTCCAACAAGCGAGAGTTTAACCACCGCCTCTTGACATTCAATGGCATTACCATTGCCGAATCCCCCACCATCAACATCCTGGAGGTCACCATTGACCAGAAACTTAACTGGACCAGCCACATAAAAACTGTGGCAACAAGAGCAGGTAAGAGGCTGGGTATTCTGCGGCAAGTGTCTCACCTCCTTTCCACCATCTATAAGACACAAGTCAGGAGTGTGATGGACTACTCTCCACTTGCCTGGATGAGTGCAGCTTCAACAACACTCAAGAAGCTCAACACCATCCAGGACAAAGCAGCCCACTTGATTCGCACCCCATCCACCACCTTAAACATTCACTCCCTCCATCACCGGTGCATCATGGCTGCAGTGTGTACCACCTACAAGATGCACTGCAGCAACTCGCCAAGGCTTCTTCGGCAGCACCTCCCAAACCCATGACCTCTTCCACCTAGAAGGACAAGGGCACCAGGCACAAGGGAACACCACCACCTGCCAGTTTCCCTCCATGTTAAACATCATCCTGACTTAGAAATATATCGCCGTTCCTTCATCGTCGCTGGGTCAAACTCCTGGAACTCCCTCGCTAACAGCACTGTGGGGGTACCTTCACTACACGGACTGCAGCGGTTCAAGAAGGCAGCTCACCACCACCTTCTCAAGGGCAATTAGGGGCTGGGCAAAAATATGCTGGCCTTGCCAGCAATGCCCACATCCCAGGAATGAATAAAAAAAAGGTAGTGAAGAGGAGGACTCTCCTATACCCGTAGGGGGAAGGAGGCCACAGAGTTATCCGAGGCGGCACATGTGGGAAGAGATCACCCGGGAGGTCACAGCAGGTGCCCTGCCCAGGACATGGCTCCAGAAATGTAATGACTTGACACAAGTGGTCAAAGTCAGATCCCATCTCACAAACACACTTCTCAATAACTGCACCACCACCACCAGTATCACAACCAATGTTCCTGTTGAGCTGCGCGTTGCGTGGCCACACAGTGGTCTGAAGGTCCCCTGCTTGTCGGCTTTCTAATGGAAAAAACGTGCATGCGCGAACATTTGAATGGGCCGCGCACCCAAGAAAAGCATTACAGGGAACATTGATCACAACCTCAACGCACTTCATCCATCATCTAACTATACACTGATATTCACACACCCCACACTATTGCATCCTTCACAGGCACTGCTCACACCTTAGGCACATTTCACAACTCTTTTACCATGTGAGGCATCACACACACACAACCACACCTGTCAATACACTCATTCACAATTACCACTCTTTCTATTTCAGGAAAAGATAGCACATAAGTGGCAGCAGGACCTGACCAGGGGAGGTCAACCACATCTATATGATATCACTCCCCTTGAGTAGGCAGTGCTGACCGTGATCAGGAGGAGTGTGAAAGATGCTGTGGCCAGAGGTAGAGCAGGGTGCAGATCACCTAGTGGTATGTGGCCACTCCGGCTTCCTTAGAGATGCAAAACTATTCCTGATCCCCACTCACCCAAAGCTATCCTCACTCCCAAGCTCCATATGTTTCATCACACGTTTCCTTTTATAGTGGCTACATTCTGTGCACCCAAACTTTTCCAGTTTTATAATTGCTGCTTCCCAGGAGCAAGATCCACCTCAGCCCCCGGATCAAGTTCAAGATGAGCAACAGCAACTTCGTTCCACCACCCCCGCCGCTGCAGGAGGAGGAAGAGAGCGAGGAAGGATGCACTGTGCAAAGTCCGCGCCTCAATAACACACGGGCTTCGGGAGAAGAGTTTAACAGGTACTTTACTGAACACAGGGTACTCTTTTGGTTGATGCTTAGACAATTTTGACTGTAAATTAAACAAACTTCAACTGAAACTTAAACAAATCAAATTAAAATTGTGTTGGCCGGGTTGATGATGCAACTCCAGTCCCTGCGGTGCCCACCGGTCGCGGAAATACTCAAGCGCGCCGGCGGACACCGCGTGCTCCATCTCCAGGGCCACCCGGGTGCGAACATGGCCGCAGAAGAGAGGCAGGCAATCTAGCTGGACAACCCCCTCGACCGCCCGCTGCCTGGACCAATTGATGGCTTTTTTAGCCAGGCCCAGGAGCAGGCCTACAAGGAGGTCCTCCAACCTGTCCGCTCCCCTCCGCACCGGGTCACCGTAGATCAAGAGCGTGGCACTGAAGTGCAACCAAAAATCGAGGAGCAGCCCCTTCAAGTAGTGAAAGAGGGGCTGCAACCTCTCACACTCCATATTTACGTGAAACACGGACTCCTCCAGGCCGCAGAAAATACAGGCGGCCTGGGAGTCCGTGAACCTATTTAAAACCTTATTGCACGGGACCGCTCCGTGCAACACCCTCCAGGCCAAGTCCCCGATGGAACAAGGGAGGACTCCTGCGTAGAGAGCCCTCCATTGGGGACCTCCGTCTCCACCGGTCGGCAAGACGCCACGCCAAGGCGTGTCTGGACGGCAGGCGGAGATGGCAAAGTGGAGAGTGTGCAGGAGCAGCCCATACAGGAAACCCCTCCGCGCGGAATGAAAAGGCACGGAGGGTATTTCCTCGAGACGGCTCAAGTTGTGAGGCGCCGGTTCCCGAGGGGAGTTTCGGGGCCGGGCGCCGATGAGGAATTCCGTCCGAACGGGGGTAAGCTCGGACGGGATCGCCCTACGTGCCCGAGCCGCCTCGATACACCTAGTGGAGCCGGGGCCCAGTGCCACTTTCACCGACTCGATGGCTTTGACTGCGAGCCGGACGTTGGCCCAGGACAGGCGCCGCGCCAGCTCCTCCGGCGCCATCCAGCCCGCTCCTCCACCATCGAGCAGGTCCCCGACTCTGGTCACCCTGCCAGGAACAGCCCTGCGCTCCGCCAGCCACCCGAACCTGCGGTCGTGGAGGTGCGGATTCCTGAGCAGTGGCTCCCAAAGGAGAGCCGCCGCTCCTGACGGGGGAGAGCTCCGCCTGGAAGCGACGTAGTTCCAAACCCATAGCAGTTCCTGGTAGAAGACAGGCAGCTCCCGCAGGCCGGCACGCCTGCCGCCCACTTTCACAAACAGGAGCTGCGTGTCGTAATTGAGGCCGTGCAGCTGGCGGAAGAAATACATCGCCAGCGCACACCATCTCGGAGGATTCTCGACGTACAGGTATCTCTGCAGCGTCTGAAGACGGAAAGTCGCAGCCTGGGTGCGAAGGCACACTAGCGCCTGACCGCCCTCCCTAAGCGGGAGACACAGAACCGCGGCAGAGACCCAGTGCTTCCTTTTGTCCCAGAAGAAGTCGATGAGCTTCTTCTGCATCTTGGTGACAAACGCAGGGGGAGGGATCAAAGTGACCAACCGGTACCACAACATGGCGGCCACCAGCTGGTTTATGACCAGCGCTCGACCCCTGTAGGACAACACTCGGAGCAGTCCTGTCCAGCATCCTAGGCGAGCGGTGACTTTGGCCTCCAGCTCTTGCCAGTTCGCCGGCCAGGCGTCCTCGGCAGGGCTAAGGTAGACTCCCAAATAGAGGAGGTGCGTGGTGCTCCAGGCGAAAGGCCTGAACTCCTCTGGCAGGGAGTCCACCCGCCACTGACCCACCAGGAGTCCGGAACATTTCTCCCAGTTGACCTTGGCGGAGGATGCGTCCGAGTAAATCTGCTGGCATTCCCGCATCCTCCGCAAGTCAGCGGGATCCGTGACCGTGAGGAGCACGTCATCGGCGTAAGCCGAGAGGACCACCTCCACGCCCGGCCCTTGCAGAGCCAGTCCCGTCAACCCCTTCCGCAAGAGGCGCAGGAAAGGCTCCACGCAAATGGCGTATAACTGACCGGACATGGGGAATCCCTGACGCACCCCCCTCCCGAAGCGAAGGGGCGCGCTCAAGGACCCGTTAACTTTAATCAGACACTCCGCGGCGGTGTACAGAAGTCGGATCCGGGCGATGAAATGCGTCCCGAACCCGAATGCGCGCAAAGTCCCAAAAAGATACTCGTGATCCACCCTGTCGAACGCCTTCTCCTGATCCAGGGAAAGGAAGGCGACCGACAGACCAGCCCTCTGGGAGTGGTGGACCAGGTCCCGGACCAGATGGATGTTATCATGGATGGTCCGGCCCGGGACCGTGTAGGACTGGTCGGGGTGGATCATGTGGGCCAGCACGGTGCCAAGGCAAGCAGACATGGCCCTGGCAAAGATTTTATCGTCCGTGCTGAGGAGGGAGACCGGGCGCCAGTTCTTAAAGAGGCGGAGATCGCCCTTCTTAGGCAGCAGGACAATGACTGCCCTGCGCCAAGAGAGGGGCATCTCCCCGGTCGCCAAACTCTCCCCCAGGATCCGCGCGTAGTCGCCCCCCAAGACGTCCCAGAACGCCCTGTGGAACTCCACGGTCAGCCCGTCCAGCCCCGGGGACTTTTCCCTGGAGAGCTGGCGGAGGGCGCCGGTCAGCTCCGCTAGGCTTAGCGGAGCGTCCAATTTTTCGGCGCCCTCCGGGCTGACCTTCGGCAGGTCCTCCCACAAAACTCTGCGTGCATCCTCGCTGGACGGATCCGGAGAGAACAGAGCCCCATAATAGGCGTGGGCCTCCACGCTGATTCCCTGCGGATCCGAGACCAGAGATCCGTCGTCGGCCAGCAGCCCCAAGAGCTGCTTACGGACCCCCCGTCTGTTTTCCAGCGAGTAGAAGAAGGGGTAGCCGCGGTCCAGGTCCCACAGGAGCTGGATCCGCGACCTCACGTACGCGCCTCGGGACCCGATGAGCTGCCGGTCCTTCAGCGTGCCCTTCTTCTCTTCGTACACCTTCCGCAGGGCCGGGTCCTCGACGACCTGACCGAGACGAGACTCCAGGTCGAGCACCTCCTTCTCCAACCGCCCGACCCGGGCCTCCCGCCTCTTGGTCGAACCCTTCGCGTACTCCTGACAGAAGAGACGGAAGTGAGCCTTGCCCACATCCCACCATAGCCTCAAGGAGGGGAAGCCCCCCCGCTTCCTTCTCCAGTCGGCCCAGAACCGACGAAACGAATCCCGGAACCGCGCGTCCTCCAGCAGCAGGTTGTTAAAATGCCAGTACGCGGACCCCCCCCGCGCGCGCAACAGAGCGAGCCCCACCCACACCAGGTGGTGGTCCGTGCACGGCACCGGCTGCATGGAAGCTGCCAGAACACAGGAGACGTACGCCCGGGAAATGTAGAGGCGGTCGATTCTGGACCTTCCTCCCCCAGACCTCACAGTAGTGAAGGCGCTGGAGTCGGGGTGGAGATTTCGCCAGACGTCCACCAAGTCGAAGGACCCGACCAGGTCCCTCAACATCTCCATCGCCGCCGGGCTTCGCGGGGGACCCGAACGGTCCCTCGCCTCAAGGGTGCAGTTAAAATCCCCCCCGAGGATGACGCACTCGCCCACGTCGACGGAGTCCAAAAGAGCGGACACTTCTTCGAAGAAGCGCACTTGCTGCGTACCGGTCTGAGGGGCGTACACATTCACTAAATGGAGCGGCACGCCCCCCAGGCGAACAGTGACCTGGAGCAAGCGGCCCGGCACGTGCTCCTTGACCCCCAAGATCTCCGGCTGAAAATGCGGGGCCAGCAAGATAGCCACCCCCGCTGGAATTGTTGGAGAGGTGATTCATGCTGACCCCTCCTTGCCACTCCAGGAGCCACGTGGCTTCGTCTCCCGGAACGGTGTGGGTTTCTTGCAGGAAGCACACCGCATACTTCCCGTCCCGAAGGACCGAGAAGTTATTGAATCTGTGGCGCGCCTCCCTGCTGCCGTTGATGTTGAGGCTGGCTATGGTTATCTTCATGTCAGAAGCATAGTACAACCTCTACCTACACCTAACGGGGGGAGGGAGCGCAGCCGCTGGTCAGCCGCCACTTCCTCAGCAGCCCAGTGAGGAACGTTCTGAGCCGACGCAGCTCGAGCGGGCTCACACCCTCGTCCGCGCCCATGATTTTAACGGCGGCGCGGACGGACACAATGAGCAGCACCAGCTCCGACCACCTGTCGAGGGCCAGCCGGATCTGATTGTGCCGACCCAGGCACGTGGCCATAAAGTGGCGGAGTTCCCCAACGGGAAAGAGGGGAGACTCGGCGAGGGGCACGAGGTCATCCATCGCCTCGTCGGCGACGGAGTCCAAATCGTCCTCCGCGCCCGTCACCGAGTCCCCGTCCTCCTCCGGGGGGTCGCCACCAGCGGCCGACCCGTCCGTCGCGCAGGGCGCATCGAACGGCTCGGCCGCACCAGCTGGCCCCACCTCTGCCCGGATCCCACCCCCAGGATCGGCGGCAGAGGATTCCTCCCTGGGCTCCTCTAGGGGCGCCGGGCCAGAAGACGGCGGCAGTTCAGAGCTCCCCTCCGCCTCAGACGCTGGAACGACTGGAGAAACCAGGGAGAGAACAATTCCCAGCTCCTCCAGTACGTCCGGCACCAGAGATGCAGCCAGGGGGCCATCCTCCTCCCCGCCACCAACCTCCGACCCAGCGGGTGGGGTGTCTTGAATTAAAACCTCAACCAGGTTGAGCAGCCCCTGGGAGATGTCCGGGTCGCATTGGGTGAGCTCATTTTCTTCAAACTCGCCCGACCCAGACCCCAGGCCGCCTGACCCGGCAAGGGGTAATGGCACAGAAAGTATATCGATCGCCGCGGGTTGTTCCGCGCCCACCCCCACGGGCAGGGTCTCGTCCCCATCCCCGGGAGGCATGTGCCGGACAGACATATCTGCCTCAACCTCCCGAGGGACAGGCGGCCGATCGCTGATGATGATGACAGCGGGGGGGGGGGGGGGTGGGGGGCGCAGTACCCGCAGCGGGCGCCGACTCCCCCTGCTCGGAGGGACCTTCCTCCTCCCGGTCCTCCTCCTCTTCCAGGGGGTCGCGCTTTCTTTTTAGCGCGGAGGGAGCCCTCCATGTCTGCAGAGGCCTCCTCCTCTGCTCCCTCCAGCGGAGCAGGTTTGTCGGGTTCCTCGGGCCCGAGCCCGGCCGCAGGTATTGGCGTTTCCGCTACGGCGGTCGCGGCCACAGGCTCGGGCACGAGGCCCCTCCCACCCTCATCTGCCCCGATCTACTCCCCGAGGAGCACGGGTGTAAGAGGCTCAAGGGGCAAGGGCTGGCCCTCCACAGGGGGACCCGCCCTAAGGTGTTTAGTTTTTTGCCGCGCCTTCTTTTCAGCCGGACGCGCTCCCTCCCCCCCGCCGGTGGCCTTGGTGGCATCGGTCCCCGACGTCGACCGCGCATCAGATGTTCACGACGTGCGGGCAGATCCGGGGGGAGGAGCAGTGGCGGCGCCAGCCTCGGCCGCACGAGATGATCCGGCGGCCTTGGAGGCGGGGCAGTTTTTCCTGATGTGCCCCACCTCCTTGCAGGTGTGGCACCGCACACTGTCCGACGTCCAAAAGACGCGATAGGCGGTCCCCTCGTGGAGGACGACGAATGCCCCGTCGGTGTCCTCCTCCCGCACCAGCTGGATAAACAGCTGGCGCCGGAAGGAGAAGACGTGGCGATGGCTGGCCTCCCGGAAGCCGAGTGGGATGGGCGTGATCTCCGACCTCACCTCCCCAAGTTGGCGCAAATGTGGGAGGAGGAGCTCACCAGGAACATAGGGCGGGATGTTCGAGATGACAATTCTCTGCGCGGTGGCCTCGAGAGGATCCACCGGCAGGAAGGTCCCGCCCACAGTGAGCCCCTTGGCAACGGCCAGGGACACCGCCTGCTCCGACCCCAGGAAGAACACAGCCTTCCCGTACATTTTTGAGGCCGCGATGATGGCTGAGGGGCCGACAACCCCAGCCATGGCTTTAACGCAGGCCTCAATGGTCATAGTGGGGTGAGTGTAGCTCTTCACCCCAAGCTTTTTGGTTATAAGTTTAAAGGGTTACGGGGCAGCAGAAGCAGCGGGAGCAGCTGTGGTTGTGGCTGCCACTCCCGCATAAGTCCTGGCTGGCCCCGCCACCGGCGAAGATGCAGTCGCCATTCTGGGGTGTTTTTATAAGGGCTACACTCACCCCAAGTCACAGGCCTGAAAGTGGAAATGGCCTCAGGTATTTTAATGTCCTCTATTTGAGCAGAGGGAGCTGTTTAAAATGAAGGCACACCTCTCCCCTTGTTGATTGGGATTGGGAGAGGGGCCTTCTCCCCTCTGCTCAATAGGCAATTAATTAATAGAGATGAAATTGAGGTGCCTCAGAGAAGGAGGCAGAGAGGAACAAAGAGAGAGAGAGAGGGGGGGTAGGAAGGAGGGAGGCCGCAAGGGCAGGGTTGCCACTCAGGATGGTGGGTGGGTGGGTGTTGGCAGGGGTGCACTCTCCGATGGAAATTTAAAGTCTTTGATGGTGGTGGTCTTCTGGCAGGGGGAGAAGATGTCTTCACCTGGGAAAGCTGGAGATGCCCCAGGCTCAGTCCCACACCAGGTCTTAACGATGTATTATGAAATTGGACTTCACCTAGGCAGCTCCAGCTGTCCCAGGTCAGGCAATAGGAAGGGGTGCTTATTAGTGGTGTGTGTGGCCTAGTTTTTAACAAGAGCCACACACACACACACAGACACCCCTGGATGTTCCGGCCTTGTTTTTCTTCTTTCCTCCCCCCACCTGCAAAACAAAGTCTTTGGGAGAGTGCACCAAATAACACCCACCTGTAGATGTTCACGGATGATGTTGTTCCTCCCTCCTTCCAAACAGTTGGTGTTGGTTGATGTTTCTCTTCCCTCTCTCCCTCTCCTGGAATGGAGGCCAATTTGGGGAGGCAGTAATGGGAAAGGCCTCTCCCCTGGTTGATGATGTTGCTGGCCTCCTTTCTCCTTCTCCTCCTCTGTCCTCTCTCTCCAGGCACCTCAGTTGCTGTGATGATGATGGTGGAGTTGGTGGTGGTGGTCTTTCGTTGTCCTCCTCTTCCTGGTCAGGAGACCACCACTTTCCACTCTCCTCCTTCTCCTGGTCTGGCTACTCCTTCTCCTTGTTGTCCTTCTGCTTGCTGAGGCAGCTGGACAGCCAGCAATGCTGAGAATGAGGTCTGAACAGAGGGTACTCTTTTAGTTTGAACCAAAAAAAACCCCAAATTGGACTGTAAATGAACAAAAGTTCAACTAAAACTTAACAAATCAAATTAAAATTTGGATTTCCGGGTTGATGATGCACTCCAGTCCCCGCGGCGCCCACCGGTCGCGGAAATACTCAAGCGCACCGGCGGACACCGCGTGCTCCATCTCCAGGGCCACCTGGGCGCGAACATGGACGCGGAAGAGAGGCAGGCAATCTGGCTGGACGACCCCCTCGACCGCCCGCTGCCTGGACCAATTGATGGCTCTTTTAGCCAGGCCCAGGAGCAGTCCCACGAGGAGGTCCTCCAACCTTCCCGCTCCCCTCCGCACCGGGTGACCGTAGATCAAGAGCGTGGGACTGAAGTGCAACCAAAAATCGAGGAGCAGCCCCTTCAAGTAGTGAAAAAGGGGCTGCAACCTCCCACACTCGACATAAACGTGAAACACGGACTCGTCCAGGCCGCAAAAAATGCAGGCGGCCTGGGAGTCCGTGAACCTATTTAAAACCTTATTGCACGGGACCGCTCCGTGCAACACCCTCCAGGCCAAGTCCCCAATGGAACAAGGGAGGACTCCCGCGTAGAGAGCCCTCCATTGGGGACCTCCGCCTCCGCCGGTCGGCAAGACGCCA
The DNA here is from genome assembly GCF_052327205.1 of Somniosus microcephalus. NCBI lineage: Eukaryota > Metazoa > Chordata > Chondrichthyes > Squaliformes > Somniosidae > Somniosus > Somniosus microcephalus. Next base: position 173,832,667 of record NC_140987.1, read on the forward strand.
CGCCAAGGCGTGTCCGGACGGCAGACGAAGATGGCAAAGTGGAGAGTGTGCAGGAGCAGCCCGTGCAGGAAACCCGACCGCGCGGAATGAAAAGGCACGAAGGGTATTTCCTCAAGACGGCTCAAGTTGTGAGGCGCCGGTTCCCGAGGGGAGTTTCGGGGCTGGGCGCCGATGAGGAATTCCGTCTGAATGGGGGTAAGCTTGGACGGGATCGCCCCACCTGCTTGAGCCGCCTCGATACACCTAGTGGAGCCGGGGCCCAGTGCCACTTTCACCGACTCAATGGCTTTGACCGCGAGCCGGACGTTGGCCCAGGACAGGCGCCGCACCAGCTGCTCCGGCGCCATCCGCCATCGAGCAGGTCCCCAACTCTGGTCACCTTGCCAGGCACAGCCTTGCCCTCCACCAGCCGCCCGAACCCGCGGTCATGGAGGTGCGGATTCCTGAGCAGTGGATCCCAAAGGAGAGCCGCCGCTCCTGACGGGGGAGAGCTCCGCCTGGAAGCGACGTAGTTCCAAACCCATAGCAGTTCCTGGTAGAAGACAGACAGCTCCCGCAGGCCGGCACACCTGCTGCCCACTTTCCCAAACAGGAGCTGCGTGTCGTAATTGAGGCCGTGCAGCTGGCGGAAGAAATACGTCGCCAGCGCACACCATCTCGGAGGATTCTCGATGTACAGCTATCTCTGCAGCGTCTGAAGACGGAAAGTCGCAGCCTGGGTGCGAAGGCACACCAGCGCCTGACCGCCCTCCCTAAGCGGGAGACACAGAACCGCAGCAGAGACCCAGTGCTTCCTTTTGTCCCAGAAGAAGTCGATGAGCTTCTTCTGCATCTTGGTGACAAACGCAGGGGGAGGGATCAAAGTGACCAACCGGTACCACAACATGGCGGCCACCAGCTGGTTTATGACCAGCGCTCGACCCCTGTAGGACAACACTCGGAGCAGTCCTGTCCAGCATCCTAGGCGAGCGGTGACTTTGGCCTCCAGCTCTTGCCAGTTCGCCGGCCAGGCGTCCTCGGCGGGGCTAAGGTAGACTCCCAAATAGAGGAGGTGCATGGTGCTCCAGGCGAAAGGCCTGAACTCCTCCGGCAGGGAGTCCACCCGCCACTGACCCACCAGGAGTCCGGAACATTTCTCCCAGTTGATCTTGGTGGAGGATGCGTCCGAGTAAATCTGCTGGCATTCCTGCATCCTCCGCAAGTCAGCGGGATCCGTGACCGTGAGGAGCACGTCATCGGCATAAGCCGAGAGGACCACCTCCACGCCCAGCCCTTGCAGAGCCAGTCCCGTCAACCTCTTCCGCAAAAGGCGCAGGAAAGGCTCCACGCAAACGGCGTATAACTGACCGGACATGGGGCATCCCTGACGCACCCCCCTCCCGAAGCGAAGGGGCGCCGTCAAGGACCCGTTAACTTTAATCAGACACTCCGCGGCGGCGTACAGAAGTCGGATCCGGGCGACGAAATGCGTCCCGAACCCGAATGCGCGCATAGTCCGAAAGAGATACTCGTGATCCACCCTGTCGAACGCCTTCTCCTGATCCAGGGAAAGGAAGGCGACCGACAGACCAGCCCTCTGGGAGTGGTGGACCAGGTCCCGGACCAGATGGATGTTATCGTGGATGGTCCGGCCGGGGACCGTGTAGGACTGGTCGGGGTGGATCATGTGGGCCAGCACGGTGCCAAGGCGAGCAGACATGGCCCTGGCAAAGATTTTATAGTCCGTGCTGAGGAGGGAGACCGGGCGCCAGTTCTTAAGGAGGCGGAGATCGCCCTTCTTAGGCAGCAGGACAATGACCGCCCTGCGCCAAGAGAGGGGCATCTCCCCGGTCGCCAAACTTTCCCCCAGGACCCGCGCGTAGTCGCCCCCCAAGATGTCCCAGAACGCCCTGTGGAACTCCACGGTAAGCCCGTCCAGCCCCGGGGACTTTCCCCTGGAGAGCTGGCGGAGGGCGCCGGTCAGCTCCGCCAGGCTTAGCGGAGCGTCCAATTTTTCGGTGCCCTCCGGGCTGACCTTCGGCAGGTCCTGCCACAAAACTCTGCGCACATTCTCGCTGGACAGATCCGGAGAGAACAGAGCCCCGTAATAGGCGCGGGTCTCCGCGCTGATTCCCTCCGGATCCGAGACCAGAGATCCGTCGTCGGCCAGCAGCCCCAAAAGCTGCTTACGGACCCCCTGTCTTTTTTCCAGTGAGTAGAAGAAGGGGGAGCCGCGGTCCAGGTCCCGCAGGAGCTGGATCCGCGACCTCACGTACGTGCCTCGGGACCCGACGAGCTGCAGGTCCTTCAGCGTGCCCTTCTTCTCTTTGTACACCTTCCGCAGGGCCGGGTCCTCGACGACCTGACTGAGACGGGACTCCAGGTCAAGCACCTCCTTCTCCAACCACCCGACCCGGGTCTCCTGCCTCTTGGTCGACCCCTTCGCATACTCCTGACAGAAGAGACGGACATGAGCCTTGCCCACGTCCCACCATAGCCTCAAGGAGGGGAAGCCCCCCAGCTTCCTTCTCCAGTCGGCCCAGAACCGACGAAACGAATCCCGGAACCGCGCGTCCTCCAGCAGCAGGTTGTTAAAATGCCAGTACGCGGACCCCCTCCGCGCGTGCAGTGGAGCGAGCTCCGCCCACACCAGTTGGTGGTCCGTGCACGGCACCGGCCGCATGGAAGCCGCCGGAACGCAGGAGACGTACGCCCGGGAAATGTAGAGGCGGTCGATTCTGGACCTTCCTCCCCCAGACCTCACGCTAGTGAAGACGCTGGAGTCGGGGTAGAGATTTCGCCAGACGTCCACCAAGTCGAAGGACCCGACCAGGTCCCTCAACTTCTCCATCGCCACCGGGCTTCGCAGGGGACCCGAACGGTCCCTCGCCTCGAGGGTGCAGTTAAAATCCCCCCCGAGGATGACGCACTCGCCCACGTCGACGGAGCCCAAAAGAGCGGACACTTTTTCGAAGAAGCGCACTTGCTGCGCACCGGTCTGAGGGGCGTACACGTTCACTAGATGGAGCGGCACGCCCCCCAGGCGAACAGTGACCTGGAGCAAGCGGCCCGGCACGTGCTCCTTGACCCCCAAGATCTCCGGCTGAAAATGCGGGGCCAGCAAGATAGCCACCCCGCTGGAATTGTTGGAGAGGTGATTCATGCTGACCCCTCCTTACCACTCCAGGAGCCATGTGGCTTCGTCTTCCAGAACGGTATGGGTTTCTTGCAGGAAGCACACCGCATACTTCCCGTCCTGAAGGACGGAGAAATTATTGAATCTGCGGCACGCCTCCCTGCTGCCGTTGATGTTGAGGCTGGCTATGGTTATCTTCATGTCAGAAGCATAGTGCAACCTCTACCTACACCTAACGGGGGGAGGGAGCGCAGCCGCTGGTCAGCCGCCACTTCCTCAGCAGCCCAGTGAGGAACGTTCTGAGCCGATGCAGCTCGAGCGGGTTCACGCCCTCGTCCGCGCCCATGATTTTAATGGTGGCGCGGACGGACACGATGAGCAGCGCCAGCTCCGACCACCTGTCGAGGGCCAGCCAGACCTTATTGTACCGACCCAGGCACGTGGCCATAAAGTCGCGGAGTTCCCTTACGGGATTGAGGGGAGACTCTGCGAGGGGCACGAGGTCATCCAAATCGTCCTCCGTGCCCATCACCGAGTTCCCATCCTCCTCCCGGGGGTCGTCACCAGCGGCCGACCCGTCCGTCGCGCAGTGCGCAGCGAACGGCTCGGACGCACCAGCCGGCCCCGCCTCCGCCCAGATCCCACCCCCAGGATCAGCGGCAGAGGATTCCTCCCTGGGCTCCTCTAGGGGCGCCGGGCCAGAAGACGGCGGCGGTTCGGAGTCCCCGCCCGCCTCAGACGCCAGAACGACCAGAGAAACCGGGGAGAGAACAATTCCCAGCTCCTCCAGTACGTCCGGCACCAGAGACACAGCCAGGGGGCCATCCTCCTCTCCGCCACCAACCTCCGACCCAGCGGATGGGGTGTTTTGAATTAAAACCTCTACCAGGTCGAGCAGCCCCTGGGAGATGTCCGGGTTGCATTGGGCAAGCTCATTTTCCTCGAGCCCCCCTGACCCAGACCCCAGGCCGCCCGACCCGGCGAGGGGTAATGGTACTGATAAAATGAGTGGCTCTCATTGTGTGAGTGCTCAGCTGGTGTCTTAGGGTTTCTTAGGGGAGTCATGATCCATGGCATCAGAGGGTATCCCCTATCACCTAGTAGCCAGTCATGCACATTGTGTTGGGGCTGAACGATCTGTGGGACAGATAACTGTCTCATTGTAAAAGCATTGTGGCAGCTTCTTGGATAGCAGGCATTCACCGGAATGATGCGCTGATGTGGTCGCACACGAGCTGCACATTGAGGGAATGGAATCCCTTCCTGTTCCTGAACACCTCCGAGTTTAAATGAAGGGTTCGCAGGGCCACAGGTATACAATCAATGCCCCCCTGGACCATTAGGTCCCACAGTCCTGTCAAATCCTAGAGCTCTCTGCCTCTGGTCTTCTCTGGCATTAGGGAATAATATATAGTCATTCCTCAGAGCAGGTAGAGCCTCAGAGACCTCTCTAATACAGAAGTGCACACTGGATTGTGATATGTGACTGATATCACCTGTGGCAGCCTGGAAGGCTCTAGTAGCATTAACATTAAGTGCTACATAGAAACATAGAAGATAGGAGCAGGAGTAGGCCATTCAGCCCCTCGAGCCTGCTCCGCCATTCAATTGCGCACTTTATATCCCTCCAATCGATTCCCCGTACTACAAAGAGGACACCTTCTCCAACATGGAGGGGGAAATTATCCAATACCAGGCCCAGGGGAACGTGTTGATCTGTGGGGACCTCAATTCAAGAACGGGCGAAGAACCAGACTTCACCAATAATCAGGGAAACAATTATGTATTCGGGAATAACCACTTTGACATCCCTTCCCTTCCATACAGGCATAACTGCGACAAGCAGTCAAATACCAACGGTAAACAGCTACTACAGCTCTGTCGAAACCTGGGTCTGTACATTGTCAATGGTAGGTTCATAGGAGACCTCCTAGGAAGATCGACCTACTGCTCACCTCTTGGCTGCAGCACAGTAGACTATATGATTACAGACTTGGACCCATCCTCTTTCAGAGCATTCACAGTCAAACCACAAACAACACTGTCAGATCACAGTCAAATTACTATGTTTCTCAAAAAGACAGAAACAAACAACATAGAAACACAACCCAGTAAACTGTACAACACCAAAAAATCGTACAGATGGGCCAAAAACGACACGGAAAAATACCAGAAAACAATTAGCAATGCATCAACTCAAGCTCTCTTAGACACCTTTCTGGATAACATATACACTCACAATAAAGAAGGCGTAAACCGGGCAGTTAGTAAACTAAACAATATTTTTGATAATTTGGCAACAAATGCAAACTTGAAAGCTCGCAAGAACAAACCCAAAACAAAAAACTATGAAAAATGGTTTGACCATGATTGCCATAACGTGAGGAAAAAACTTAGAAAACTATCAAACCAAAAACACAGACATCCAGAAAACGAGGAATTACGCCTTACTTATTGTCAGACGCTAACACAATACAGAAACACACTCAGGACCAAAAAAGAGCAATTTATTAAGAATACACTCAGCTCCATGGAGGAATCCATTGAGTCGAATTGTTTCTGGGACAACTTGAAAACACTACACAAAAAACAACACGACGATTTGTCCATTCAAAATGGGGACACATGGGTAAACCACTTTGAAAAATTATACCAGAAAAACACACTAGGACCAGAGCAACACCAAATACGCAAAAAACTTGAAAAGCTTGAAATGGCCATAAAAGATAACCAAAACCCGCTAGACGCCATAATAACAGAAAAAGAACTTCTTGAAAAACTCAAGGACCTGCGACCAGGAAAAGCTTGCGGGACAGACGGCATACTAAACGAGATGATTAAACACGCAGACGACAAACTGAAACTGGCTATCCTAAAACTCTTCAACTTGGTTCTGAGTGTCGGTTATTTCCCTGACATCTGGAACAAAGGACTCATAACACCCATATACAAAAGTGGGGACAAAACCGACCCAAACAACTATCGAGGCATCTGTGTAAACAGTAACCTGGGGAAGGTATTCTGTAGCATCATAAACAAAAGACTTATAAACTTCCTTGAAGAGCACAATGTCTTGAGTAAAAGCCAAATTGGATTCCTGCCAAACTATAGAACATCGATCATATCTTCACCCTACAGACCCTAATTGACAAACACGTTCACCATAACAAAAGCAAAATCTACGCATGCTTTGTAGATTTCCAGAAGGCTTTCGACTCCATCTGGCATGACGGTTTATTCCTGAAACTTATCGAAAGCGGGGTAGGAGGGAAAACATATGATGTAATTAAATCAATGTATACAAACAATAAATGTGCAGTTAAAATTGGAGACAAACAAACAAAATACTTCCCACAGGGGCGGGGGGTGACGCAGGGCTCGCCAATCTCACCGACACTCTTTAATATTTACATTAATGGATTGGCAAAACTACTTGAACAATCTACAGCACCCGGCCTCACCCTATATGAATCCAAGGTTAAATTCCTCCTCTATGCCGACGACCTGGTTCTGCTGTCACCAACTAAGGAGGGTCTACAGCAGAACCTGGACCTGCTGGAGTCGTACTGCCAGACTTGGGCCCTGACAATAAATCCCCAAAAAACCAAAGTCCTTGTGTTCCAGCAAAGATCCAAACAACATGGACCCACAATAAATTTCACAGTAGGAACAACCAAAATTGAACAAACCACTCACTACACATACTTGGGATTAAAAATCAGTTCTACGGGAAACTTCAAACTGGCTGTGAATGAACTGAAAGAGAAAGCAAGAAGGGCTTTCTATGCCATCAAAAAATCAATCCAAATAGAAATCCCAATTAGCATTTGGCTCAAAATTTTCAAATCAGTAATTGAACCAATTGCACTCTATGGCAGTGAGGTCTGGGGACCACTAACACAACAAGATTTTGCAAAATGGGACAAACACCCAATTGAGATCCTACATGCGGAATTCTGTAAAAGTATCCTCCGGACTCAAAGGAAAACAGTAAACAACGCATGCAGGGCGGAACTAGGCCAATACCCATTAATAATCACTATCCAAAAAAGAGCCACCAAATTTTGGAATCACCTACAAATGAGCAACCCCCAATGCTATCACTACGACGCCCTGAAATGCCAAGAGCTGACCATAAAGAAGAATACCCTCAGTCAACTAGTCCTGGGACTCAGTGAAGTAACTACTAACAATACTAACAATAACCAGCCCCAGGACAGTGACAGGGTAACACAAAGAATTCGACCCAACACAATCGTCGCTAAGCAAAAGGAAAAATATCTGTCATATTGGGCAGAAACAACAAAAACCCAAAGCAAACTCAATTGCTACTTGGCCCTAAACAGACAATACAACATAGCTGATTACCTGACCATGGTAAAGGATAACAAACTGAGAAGAACCTTGACAAGGTACAGACTTAGCGAACATAGCCTAGCGATCGAAAAAGGCAGACACAGGCAGACCAGGCTGCCAAGAGAAGACAGGATATGCTCTCACTGCAGTCAGGGAGTAGTTGAGACAGAGATGCACTTCCTCACAGCCTGTGGAAAATATCAGGGCATCAGAGAGAATTTCTATCAAAAATTCTCACAAATATGCCCTGAATTCAGAAATCTGACTGACAACCAAAAACTCCCATTCCTACTGGGGGAGGAGAGAAGCTGTGTAACACTGGCGGCACACTATGTTACAGCTTGCCATGAACAGAGGGACAACCAGTAAACTAAGACAAGAGTATATATAAACAAGGCGAAAATATATTTATAAACTCAGGGATATACCTGTTTATACACTGTATGAATGGAACCGCGTTTATGTGTTCAACCATAAATGTATTTTGATGCTTTGGCAACATAAGATGTACCTTATCATGCCAATAAAGCGATTTGTATTGTATTGTATTGCAATGTGATCATGGCTGATCATCCAAATTCAGTACCCTGTCCCTGCCTTCTCTCCATATCCCTTGATCCCTTTAGCCTTAAGAAATATATCTAACTCCTTCTTGAATATATTTAATGAATTGGCCTCTACTGCCTTCTGTGGTAGAGAATTCCACAGGTTCACCACTCTCTGGGTGCTACTGTGACCTTGCCTGCCACAGGCAATACAGTCCTGGCTGTGCTGCAAGGTCTGAGTCTCTGTATCACGAGGCCACAGATCGCTGTAATGATGACCTTGGTAAAGCGTAGCCTCCTCATGCACTGGTCTTGGCTCATGTGAATGTAGCAGTAGTGCTCTCTAAAGACCCTGGGTGGATAGGGCCTCCTGCTGAGAGCCCTCCTCTCCCTCCTCTCCCTCTCTCCTCCAGCAGCTAGTGCTGCTCTGCCTGGCCTCATCTCCTCCTGCAATTCCTCCTCCAGACTAAGAGGGACCCCTAGCAAGATCTCCATGACCAACCACTCCCATTCTCCTGGTGACTCCTATAAGATCTCCAATAAAGTACAGTAGCACAGCACTCACTCTTTTTAGCTGAAGTCCTGAGAGAATATCCAGGAAATATGTTGATAGAGTGTTGGTGAAGTTTTGACAAAGTGTCCCAGAAAGTTTCCCAATGCGTCTCAAGAGTCTTCTTCCAACACAATGGCCCAGAACTTGGTGTCGGGGACATGCGCAAATCCCCCAAAACAGAGGAAATCCAAGACGCACGCGCTGCCCCCTACAGCGCACGCGCTAGCCTCTTCACCTCTTGGGTTAGAGGAGAGGAAATGCCGGTTTTCAGCGCATGCGCTGTGCATGCTGAAAACCGGCATTTCCTCCGGCCAGACGCGTGAGTACCCCTTCCGTACTCACACGTTTGGGGAGGAATTACTGCCCCAATGTAGTCAGTCAATCTCAATCAGCAAGTGAACAGTGAAAGCTGAGCATGGCTTAAATTAACGCTTTACTCCTGTTCAGCTGGTTGCTGTTAGGAGAGGTCGTTAAATGAAGCATTACCAAAATAGCGTGCAGCCTTGTTAATGAGCACTAGCAGGCAATTTAATTGTCAGTCAGTCAGCCCCTTGATGATCCTCCGGGCAGCCATTTCTAGTGCTTTTTAGCGCCTTAAGTATTTGGCCAAAATAGCCCACTATATAAGTGCAAGTGACTATCCGTGAGGGTATTTTTTTTGTTTTGTACAAGAAGTTTCCACACTTTCTGAGAATATGCTTTGTTACAGAGTCCATGCTATAACATAGATTTCATAATACTTGTCAGTACATATAATGAGTATTATATAGTTATATAAATCTACATATTAAGGTGATGGTGGCAGGGTTGGGGTTTTTCATGATCAAGGAGCTGGAGGCTCTTAGGGAGTGGTGGGGGGAGGTGTTGTATTAGGTTGAGGCAGCAGTGGCTCCATGTCAGATTTGATCAGAGTGCTGGGGCCTGTCAGACCTAAAATCAGCCTGGTTGTGGGAGACGGTGGTGAGTGGAAGTCTGGCTAGCTGGGAGACTTCTCGTATCCCCTGGTGTTTTCCAAGCTTCATGTATGGTCCATAATTACTTGCTCTGACTGGCAAATACCCAAATGTTCTTTTGACGTGCTTGTTGTGGGGTGGCGTGTTGGGTATTTCACACCAGGGGATGCATTTCCTAGCTGCCAAGAGTGGGATTTGTGTGAGCCTGTGAGTGATGAGTATTTCTTGCCCCATCAGCAGCAGCCAAATGTGCATGGAGTTGGGCCCAGGGGGGATGTCATAGCTCCAGTGATTTTCTGGACCTCTATCCAGATGGTCTGTAGGCTGGGGCAGGAGTCCACAATGTCTGCAGGAGTGCCACCAATTTTGCCAACACATACCTGCCGGGGTTGGTTGAAATTTTCTACGTTTGCTATGGGTACAGGTCATGAGTATCAGCCTCAAGGCCTCCTTCAGTCTTCTGCTGAGAGCAGACAGCCTAGGTCATGCTGTTGTCCAGGGCAACTCGTGTTAGGTTACAGCTTCACAGGCACCCACAACAGTCTGGTACCTCACCCAAGTGGCTGTGCTTCATGCATGAGTCTAGACAGTGTGTGCTTGGAAGCTAGTTGACTGTGGAAGCATCACAGTTGAGCCTTATGCCTACACATGCACCCTCTTAGCAGGAGCCACTGGATTCTGATTTTACCACACCTCTGCCCAGTGCTGCTATGACTAATTGTACGAGCCCCATTATCCTTCACCCCCCCCCCCCACCCCTGGCCCCCGACAGCTAACTCAGCACATATGTGGGATCAAACTTAGAAACATCCTGGCCTGTGTTGCACTGTACTAGATTGGGCATTGCAATTACAGTACTAGGGATGGGCAATAAATGCTGGCCTTGCCAGCGACACCCATGAACGAATATATAAAAAAGAATTACATGCTAAAACAGTTGGGAGTTCAATACTAATAATTTATGTTAATTAGATATTATAATGAAGAAAAGTCGCTCAGCTATGAAATGAGTTTCCAAATAACTAAGCATCTAAGATAGCTCCTACAACGAACTCATGGGTACAGGGATTGCTTAGCGTCAGATTAGACCATGCTGACCAAAAGATGCCAGGTTCAATTCCTGGTCTTTGTTACATTAGCTGATCTCAACCAGTGCAATAATTGCTGTGCTATGATTGGCCTCACCATCCCTGCAAAAGGGAAGGGAAGAAAATCAGCAAAATACCTGCTGACAGCTGTTATCCAGGCATCCGTAATGGACCAGCGTGTCGGGGATAGACAGAATTGTGATTGGTTGTGATACCCTCTGAAAATAGTTGGCCTGCTTGGTTTTGTGAGGCACTGGAGGAATTTTGATGCCTGTGTTACAGCACCCTCAAAAAAAATGAAATGCCTGATATTCTAGGAGTCTCGGTGCACAGACAGAGGTTCAGTGGAGTGAAACCCTCAGCCGACCGTGGCCAACTGTGGGGACAGTTAGGGCAGGCCCCCATTCCCCATAAAAAATGCAGTTACAAAGTACTTTTTCATAAAATATCTGGTAAGATATGCAGATGAGACAACAGATCAGTGAACGAAATACTGCTGCAGATTCTGCAGTGACAAGTTTGAAATTAATCTTTTAGCCATAGCTATGTGCTTAAGCCAGTATTATGCTTTGTTCCATTTCATTATTTTTGCAAGATTATTTAAAATATTTAACACATACTTTTCATAGAAAAAATTACAAATATCTTTTGCATGCTGTTTATGAATTGCATTTTGGATGTTGGTGGGGCTTTGAGTATGGATGCCTTCAAAGTATGAAATGGATGCTCACAATCTGCTGTATGGTGGCAGAGTTTGAGTTTCATAGGAGAAGCATACAAACATGGGGTGGATTAGAACTGGTTGTGTACCTATTCAATTCAATAATTAAAATAGCTAATTTGTTTGCAGCCATGTTCTGTACAATTGACCTGATCTTTATGCAGCAGTTTATTAGATACTGGTATGGAGCTCATTTTAAAAGTGATGTACGTAGTATACCCTTGCTCCAATATGCAAATTGTTTTGCAGTAAGTATAGGGGTAGATCGCCACTTAAGTGTCAGAAACTGCACAATGAACCCATAAATCATATCACTAGAACGCTTGTAAAATGCAGCCTCCAAAATAGTGTTACTGTGACAGATAAAGTGTAGTGTCAGCTTTTATGGAGAATGGATATTCGTTCTAGGAAAACTCCTCCACATACTGCTGGGGAAGGGAAAGAAAACACCCACTCGACAGCAGGCAGCACCTGTCCCAGATAACTTCATGCTAGTGCCACTTCTAATCAAAGGACCACCAAAACACCGTTAGCATTTATTATTTTTATTTTAAAACACAGCACAGTGTAGTACATTCTATTTCAGGGCTAGTTCACTTTCACATCACAAATTGACGAATTCCTTTCTTATTCCATCCTATTTCATCCATTGATTTCTATTGTTAGTCTTCCTGATTTCAAAAGCATTGGGCCTGAATTTGCGGTCGGAGGCTTCCCGCGGGCGAATGCCTCCAAACCGCAAGAAAAGTACGAAACTACCTGATGGTCCCGGAGGTTCGGACGCTTGCACTTCTGAGCCTCTGCGCTTAGGCCTGCGTATAGGCCCACGTATCCCAGGGTGTGCCCCGAGATCACATGGGCCAGCCCAACCAATCAAAAAGGGGGATGCACATTATGCTTATGGGAATGCCATTTACATACAGAATCCCCAGAACCATGAACAGGAATCCCCGAAAAAAATACAATTACGCACCAGTTAAATAAAAATAAATCATTACATGTTCAAAATTACAATTTAATTAAATATTTAACATAAAAATTACATTATTTGAAAAATAAATGTAAACGTATTAAATAATCTAAACAAATTTTAAAAGTTTCTATATGTTTAAATAATTTTTAAAAATATTTTAATATTTACTGTGTTGATTTCTTTGTGGGTTCAATGACGAGACATTTATGAAAGAGAATGTCTTTTAATCTAAAGCTTGTTCAACAAGTTAACAGCATTACAGGAGACACCATCTTAGGGATCCATCTAAAACGAAAGTAAAACTAAACTGCTTGTCTCTCACATGCCCTCTGCTGGTCAGGCATAAGTAATCAATCAGGCAAACATGCTGGTAAGGCATCATAATCAAACAGGCAAATACCATCACTATTTGCTGATATCATTACATCTCCCTTTCTTAAAACAAAAGTATTTTACTTTTATCTAACAACATGTTTTCTTTGTATTACTCTTCATTTTAACTGTAACACTTAATGAACTTACATTATCATTATCATTATCAAGGTTTTTTAACCTTGCTTTGTGTGTTCACATGAAATATGTAAATACACTAGAACTTGAAGAAAGAGTAAGATAACATTACTTCCTTCTATAACAATAGTCCTTAAATTTGCTCAATGAGTCTCTCAGGAGGCTTCACGTGTCTTGAGGATTTTCTGATTGATTGTCCTTGAATCTGAGTTGTTGCCTCAGATGATGGTTTCTCAGCTGTGTGATCAGGTTTTTCAACAGTATCAGTCTTTTGACCTGCTGTGTGATCAGGTTGTTCAACAGTATCAGTCTTTTGACTTGCTGTGGCTGGTCCCATGAGAAGATCTCGATGATTTCTTCGCAGAACAGCACCCTCATCTGTCTGAATGGTGTATGATCTTGGTTGAACTTCACTCAGGACAGTTCCCTTCTGAGTCCATATGTTTGTTTTGTCTTTGAACCTTACTTGGTCACCAGTGTGGAGTTCAGGTAAGTTTTGTGTTCCTCTGTCATAGTAGTACTTTTGTTTTTCTTTCTGTTGTTCTTTGAACTTCCTCACTTTCTCCCCCTCTTTTGTTTTCAGGAGGTTCTCTGGGATGGGTAGGTTTGACCTTAGCCGACGTCCCATCAGGAGTTGGGCTGGTGACATACCACATTCGAGCGGCGTTGTGCGGTATACAAGCATACTCTGGTAGAAGTCAGTTCCACTGTCTTTTGCCTTGTACATCAGTCTTTTCACTGTCTGGACCGATTTTTCCACTAGTCCATTGGACTGTGGATAGTGAGGACTTGACGTTGTGTGGACAAAGTCCCACTCTTTGGCAAAGTGTCGGAAACTTGCATTGTAAAACTGGGGTCCGTTGTCTGTGAAGACCTCGCTTGCCACGCCATGTCTGGAGAATATGGCTTTCATACATGTTATCACAGCATCTGCAGTGGTGGTGTACAGTCTACAAACCTCTGGATACAGGGAGTAATAGTCTGTGACTACAAGATAGTCCTTCCCTTGACATACAAATAGGTCAGCGCCTACCTTCTGGTAAGGTCTGTCTGGCACTGGGTGTGGCTTTAGTGGTTCTACCGGATTGCTTGCTCGATATTTCAGGCATATTGTGCAGTTTGACACCTCATTTGTCACATCTTGGTTGATTCGTGGCCAGTACATCACCTCTTGTGCTCTTTTCTTACACTTTTCGATTCCCAGATGTCCTCCATGGATCCTTTTTAGCATCTCTCTTCTCAGACTCTTTGGGATAACTATTTTACTTCCTTTGTAGATGATGTCTTCGACCACTGATAGTTCCGCCCTGCAGTTCCAGTACTCTGCCATGTCAGGTGAGCAGTCTTGCTTCATGTTGGGCCATCCATCCAAGATGCTTTTCCTCAGTCGTCTCATTGTTTCATTTTTGTTTGTCTCAGTCTTTATGAGCTTTATTTTTGCATCTGCTATGGGCAGTGCACTTGTGATCATGTCCACGTAGGCGTTCACTTTTTCATCCATTTTGGTGTTTGCGGGCTCACTTGGGTCAACAGCTCTGGACAACGTGTCTGCTGTATACATCAGTTTACCCGGTGTGTACGCAACATTCAGTGTATAGCGTTGCAGCCTGATCATCATTCTTTGTATTCTAAGCGGACAGCTATTTAGTGGCTTTTGGAACAATGCAATCAAGGGCTTATGGTCAGTCTCTACACTGATTGCTTGCCCTGCCACAAACTGGTGAAATCTTTCACAGGCGTATGTGATGCTGAGCAGCTCCTTTTCTATTTGAGCATATCGCGTCTCCGCGTCTGTCATTGAGCGCGATGCATATGCAATAGGTTGCCAGTAGTCATATTTTTGCAGAAGAACGGCACCGAGCCCACTCTGTGATATCTGATGATATCTTGATGGGTCTCGCTGGGTCATAAAACCTCAGAACTGGTTCCTCTGTGAGCAGTTTCTTTAGATCGCTCCATGACTTCTCATGCTCATGATTCCATTCCCATTCTATGTTCTTTTCAGTTAGTCTTCTCAGTGGCGCCATCTTTTCTGAGAGGTTGGATATGAATTTACCCATGTAGTTGATCATTCCATTAAACCTCTGCACGTCCTTTTTGCATTGTGGCTTTGGCATATTCTCAATGGCGGACACCTTTCTGGGATCTGGTCTGATGCCCTCACTGCTAAGGATATCTCCCACGAATGTCAGTTCTGTCACCCCGAGCTGGCATTTCTCTCTATTCAGCTTCAGGTTTGTTTTCCTTGTTGCTTCCAGCACTTTTTTCAGTCTCTCGTCATGCTCAGTTCTCGTGGTTCCCCATACTATGATGTCATCCATTGATGTATCAACTCCCTCCAGGTGCTCATAGATCATATGGATAGTTTTGTGATACACTTCAGGAGCTGAGGCAATGCCAAATGGTAACCTTAGGAATCTGTATCTGCCAAATGGACTGTTGAATGTGCACAGTCTTGAACTTGCCTCGTCCAATTTCATCTGCCAAAATCCTGATGATGCATCTAACTTGCTGAAATACTTTGCATTTGCAAACTGTGACATGATTTCCTCACATGTAGGAAGCTTGAAGTGCTCTCTCTTTATTGCTCTGTTTAGATCTCTTGGATCCAGGCAAATTCTGAGCTTTCCATTCTTTTTGTCCACAACGACGAGGGAACTCACCCACTCAGTTGGCTCATCTATCTTCTGAATCACGTTCAGGCTTTCCATCCTGTCCAACTCTGCCTTCAGTTGCTTTTGAAGAGCAAACGGAACTTTTCTGCATGGATGTATGACCGTTGGCATACTTTTATCTACTCTGATCGTGTGTTCTCCTGGAATGCAGCCTAGACCCTTAAATAGGTCGTTGTACTCTTTCATGAGTTCATCATAGACTGTCTCTCCTTCGCTTTCCACAACGAGGACTCTCTTTACCAGGTTCAGTCTCTCACAGGCTTTTAAACCCAGTATGGCTTGCACATCCTTTGGCACCACGATTAATGCTAGCGTGTGCTCTCTGTCCTTGTGTGTTACTTTGACAATGCATCTTCCTTTCACTGGTATATCAGTACCTGAGTATCCTGTCACTTTCACTTTTATTCCATGTATCTTTGGTCTGGGTCTAATTTTCTTAAAATCAGTCTCTGATATCACATTAACTTGTGCTCCAGTATCCAATTTAAATGGAATATGTATGTCATTCACTTTTAGTGTCAACATCCAGTCTCTTTTTTCTTTTTTGTTTTCAGACACAACATCTACATAGAACTCCTCTATCTCGCTTTCATCTACTGCATGGACCTTGCTTTGTTGCGCTTGGTTCTTACAGCAACGGGAATAATGGTTGTTTTTGTTGCAACTATTGCATTTTTTACCATATGCTGGACACTTTTTTGGTGTATGCTGTGTACCGCATCGACCACATGACTTTTGATTGCCCCTTTCATTTTTGTTCGCTGGACACGCCTCTTTTTTCACATTGGCGCTCTTTTTGTTAAACGGTTTGTGTCTGTTCTTACTCACTGCATCCACGTTGCAGCTACTGTCACTGACAGCTCTTTTGCCTGCGACTTCACAGTCTCTGTAGCCCTACACAGTGCTATGGCTTTTCCCAGGTCTAGATTTTGCTCTCTTAGCAGTCTTTCCCTTAGACCATTATCTGGAATACCACACACCAGTCTGTCTTTTATCAGCGAGTCTGTCAGTCCCCCAAATTCACATGTTTTGCTTCGGTTTCTCAGTTCAGTCACATACTGATCAATAGTCTCTCCCGTTTTCTGTACACATGTGAAAAATCTGTGCCTCTCAAACGTCACGTTATGTTTAGGTATGCAGTAGGCCTGAAACTGTTCCATTATTTTATCTAGCTTCATTTTGTCTCCATCAGCAGTGAATGTGAAGTTATTATACACCTCCAGCGCTTCATCACCCACGACATGTAAGAACACTGATGCTTTCACTTTATCACTTTTCTCGTCAGCTCCGATTGCCGCTAAATACAACTCCAAACGTTGTTTGAACCTTCTCCAATTTTCAGCCACATTACCTGTCAACTGAAGCTTCGCCGGTGGGTGTAAACCTTCCATTTTTTCACTTCGTTAGCTATTCTCCAATGGTAAGTAACGATGTTCTCTTTTGGCTTGCTAACATGTGGAGAGCTGATTTAACTTCAGATTTTTCCTCTTCATCTCTTTCAATCACTTCTGACACCATGTATTGATTTCTTTGTGGGTTCAATGACGAGACATTTATGAAAGAGAATGTCTTTTAATCTAAAGCTTGTTCAACAAGTTAACAGCATTACAGGAGACACCATCTTAGGGATCCATCTAAAACAAAAGTAAAACTAAACTGCTTGTCTCTCACATGCCCTCTGCTGGTCAGGCATAAGTAATCAATCAGGCAAACATGCTGGTAAGGCATCATAATCAAACAGGCAAATACCATCACTATTTGCTGATATCATTACATTTACTTAAGCTCTTACGCTGGCAAAAGGAAGCTTTACGCCTGCTTTTACCAGGCATAAGAATTTCATGGGCAGTCGCTGGGCAGTAGTTGGGCAAATAGCCCAACTCTCCACCCGCAGATGTCCATTTCCCAGGGATAGGACACAAAAACCCCACAGGAAAAATGGTCTAACCGTGGCTAACAAGAGAAGTTAAAGATAGTATTTGATCAAAGGAAGAGGCTTATAATGTTGCCAAAAAGAATAGTAAGCCTGAAGATTGGGAGGAGTTTAGAATTCAACAAAGGAGGACCAAGAAATTGATAAATAAAGGGAAAATAGAATGAGAGTAAACTAGCGAGAGACATAAAAACAGACTGTAAAAGCTTCTATATAGGTATATAAAAAGGAAAAGATTCGCGAAAGTAAATGTGGGCCCCTTACAGGCTGAGACAGGAGAAATTATAATGGGGAATAAGGAAATGGCAGGGAAATTAAATAAATACTTTGGGCTGGATTTTGTCAATGGGGATCTTTTGGAGGCGGGACTCCCACTTGTCGGGTTTTAGTCCCGTCTCCATCAACTTCTGGCCAACTCACATTATTTTCCCTTGATTGACCTTGTTAAGCTCGCCCAGCGGGCTTAGCAGGCCAATTAAGGGGAAGCAAGTTACAGAGAACGTCAGCGTATGACGTTGCATCTGTCAAAAAATTTTGACAGATGAATTGTCATCGTTTGACAGCTCTGTGCAGCTGTCAAACACTGACATTCTCTATAGTTTGATGAGTTCTTGAATTCAAGACTCGTCAAACCTCTTTCTTTAGCAGAAATTAAATGGTTGTTGCATTGGAGAATGCAGCAGCCATCTGCCATCTCTGCCGGTGAGGTGTGAGACTCTCTGCATCCCCAACTCTTGAGGCCTGCAGGAAGAAACAAAGGTAAGTAAACTTTTTACTAACACTTTCCACTTACCTCACATACACACCTCTCCACACTTGCACCCATCACTTGCCTTCACAGCGCACTTTTGCACCCCTCTGACCCCTGCAGACCCACTGCTCGCCTCGGTGACCTTGGCGGGGTTCGCAGCCTTCGGGAAGCCTGCACTTGTGTGGGTAAAATGGGGATAATCCTCTTATCTGCCTGTTAACTACCTGTTAACAGGCAGATAAGTGGCACTAATCCCCTTCCTGCTTCCAAGGAGATGGGACCCGGCGTAGGTCAAGTACCCGCCTCCTGCCAAGATGGCACGGAGGCGGGTTGGGGCAGGATGGGCACCCGCCCCCAGATTCTGCCATTTTCCCGGCAGTCCCGCCTCCATACCTGCCTCCCCAGGGCTGGCAAGATCGCGCCCTTTGTGTCTGTCTTCACGGAAGAAGACGCAAAAAACTTCCCGGAAATAGTGGAGAACCAAGGCTCTAGCGAGAATGAGGAACTGAAAGAAATTAGAATTTAGTTAAAAAAATAGTTCTGGAGAACTTAATGGGACTGAAAGCCAATAAATCTCCTGGACCTGATGGCTTGCATCCTAGAGTTTTGAAAGAGGTGGCTATAGAGATATTGGATGCAGTGGTTGTCATTTTCCAAAATTTCATAGATTCTAGAATGGTTCCCGCGGATTGGAAGGTAGCAAATGTAACCCCACTATTTAAGAAAGGAGGGAGAGAGAAAATGGGGAACTACAGACCAGTTAGCCTGACATCAGTAGTAGGGAAAATGCTAGAATCTATTATTAAGGACGTGGTAACAGGGCACTTAGAAAATAATAATAGGATTGAAGAGTGAACACGGATTTATGAAAGGGAAATCGTGTTTGATGAATCTGTTGGAGTTTTTTGAGGTTGTAACTAGCAGAATAGATAAGGGGGAACCAGTGGATGTGGTGTTTTTGGATTTTCAGAAGGCATTCGATAAACTGCCATACAAGAGGTTATTAAACAAAATTAGGGCTCATGGGATCGGAGTAATATACTAGCATAGATTGAGGGTTGGTTAACAGACAGAAAACAGAGAGTAGGAATAAATGGTTCATTTTCAGGTTGGCAGGCTGTAACTAATGGGGTACCGCAAGGATCAGTGCTTGGGCCACAGCTATTCACAATCTATATCAATGATTTGGATGAGGGGACCAAATGTAATATATCTAAATTGGCTGTTGATACAAGGCTGGGTGGGAATGTAAGTTGTGAGGAGGATGCAAGGAGGCTTCAAGAGGATATAGACAGGCTAAGTGAGTGGGCAAGAATATGGCAAATGGAATATAATGTGGAGAAATGTGAAGTTATCCACTTTGGTAGGAAAAATAGAAAAGCAGAGTATTTTTTAAATGGCGAGAGATTGGGAAATGTTGGTGTTCAGAGGGACCTGGGTATTCTTGTACATAAATCACTGAAAGTTAACATGCAGGTACAGCAAGCAATTAGGAAAGCAAATGGTATGTTGGCCTTTATTACAAGAGGATTTGAGTATAAGAGTAAAGACATCTTACTGCAATTATATAGGGCCCTGGTGAGACCACACCTGGAGTATTGTGTACTGTTTTGGTCTCCTTACCTAAGGAAGGATATACTTGCCATAGAGGGAGTGCAACAAAGGTCCACCAGACTGGTTCCTGGGATGCAGGGATTGTCCTATGAGGAGCGATTGAATAGACTTCAAGGGGATCTCGACAGGCTCAGTGAGTGGGCGAGATCATGGCAGATGGAATATAATGTGGATAAATGTGAAGTTATCCACTTTGGTAGAAAAAACAGAAAGGCAGAGTATTTCCTAAATGGTGAAAGATTGGGGAATGCAAATGCTCAAAGGGACCTGGGTGTCCTTCTACATGAGTCACTGAAAGTGAATGTGCAGGTGCAGCAAGCCATTAGGAAGGCAAATGGTATGCTGGCCTTCATTACAAGAGGGTTTGAGTACAGGAGTAAAGAAGTCTTACTCCAATTATATAGGGCCTTGGTGAGACCACACCTGGAGTACTGTGTACAATTTTGGTCTCCTTACCTAAGGAAGGATATACTTGCCATAGAGGGAGTGCAACGAAGGTTCACGAGATTGATTCCTGGGATGGCAGGACTGTCGTATGAAAAGAGATTGAGTAAACTAGGCCTGTATTCTCTTGTATTCAGAAGAATGAGAGGGGATCTACAAAATTATTACAGGGCTTGATAGGGTGGATGCTGGGAGAATGTTTCCCTTGGCTGGGGAGTCTAGAGCCAGGGGCCACAACCTCAGGGTAAAGGGTAGGCCATTCAGGACTGAGATGAGATGAAATTTCTTCACACAGAGGGTGGTGAATCTTTGGAATTCTATATCCCAGAGGGCTGTGGAGGCTCAGTCATTGGGTATATTCAAAACAGAAGTCGATAGATGTCTGACTAGTAAGGGCATCAAGGGATATGGTGATAGGGCCAGTGAATGGAGTTGAGGCAGAAGATCAACCATAATCTTATTGAATGGCGGAGCAGGCTCGAATGGCCGAATGGCCTACTCCTGCTCCTATTTCTTATGTTGTTAGACTAGGCCTATATTCTCTAGGGTTTAGAAGAATGAGAGGTGATCTCATTGAAAGATACAAAATTCTTACAGGACTTGACAGGGTAGATGCAGGGGGGATGTTTCCCCTGGCTGGGGAGTCTAGAACCAGGGGTCACAGTCTCAGAATAAGGGGTCTGCCATTTAGGACTAAGATGAGGAGGAATGGCGATGAGGGTGGTGAATCTTTGGAATTCTCTTCCCCAGATGGCTGTGGAGGCTCAGTCGTTGAGTATATTCAAGACACAGATCGATAGATTTTTGGATATTAGGGGAATCAAGGGATAGTGCAGGAAAGTGGAGATGAGGTAGAAGATCAGCATGATCTTATTGAATGGCGGAGCAGGCTCGAAGGGCCAAATGGCCTACTCCTGCTCCTATTTTTTATGTTCTTATGTTCTTATCTGTCAAGCTGAAACTTGACAGATCGCAAGTTCCGGGTTTTCACGCATGCACATTGCATGCGGAAACCCAGACCCTGTGGGGCATTTATGGTCGTGTATGCAGTCATAAGACCCGCAAAATCCGGACCATTGTTTTTCTTGCTCTCCAATTTTCTCCTCTACCATCCCCTCCCTTCCTCCCCTGATGTTGTTGACTCTTTGCTAGGGTATGGTTCCATGAGAATGTCGTACCTTGCCCAAATGCCCATTGTTTGTGTGTGAGCCTTGAGAGTGAATGTCAGCAGGATATTTGGTCATGGGAGGCATCATAGCCAAGCCCAAGGCTGTCTTTACCCAACACCCACACACACACACTTCTAGCAGAGGTTACCTTGGCTGATTTTCTGCACCACGGATGCTGAGGCCAATTACAATGTCCCTACTGCTGTCTTGGGTGAGCTCAGCAAACTGAGTTCAGACCAAGGATTGAATTGGTCTATATGATTCAACTACTTACTGACCAAACTCACTTAGACATCAGAGGAGCCTTGGTGGTGTTTATCTTATTTTAAACAGGTTTGCTTTGCACTAACCCATCGTTCCCTCCAGAGTCCCTTGCTTTTGATAAAGTCCCGCATAAGAGATTAGCATGTAAAGTTAAGGCACACAGGATTGGGGGCAAGGTACTGACTTGAATAGAGAACTGGTTGGCAGACAGGAAGTAAAGAGTTGGAATAAATGGCTCTTTTTCCGAGTGGCAGGCAGTGACTAGTGGGGTACCGCAGGGATCGGTCCTAGGACCCCAGCTATTCACAATATATATTAATGATCTAGACGAGGGAACTAGATGTAATATCTCCAAGTTTGCAGATGACACAAAGCTGGGTGGGCGTGTGTGCTGTGAGGAGGATGCTGAGAAACTTCAGTATGATTTGGACAGGTTGGGTAATTGGGCAGATGCAGTATAATGTGGATGAATGCGAGGTTATCCACTTTGGTGGCAAAAACAGGAAGGCCGATTATTATCTGAACGGCAATAGATTGGGAGAAGGGGAAGTGCAACGAGACCTGGGTGTCCTTGTGCACCAGTCGCTGAAGGTAAGCATGCAGGTGCAGCAGGCGGTTAAGAAGGCAAATGGTATGTTGGCCTTCATAGCGAGAGGGTTCGAGTACAGGAACAAGGATGTCTTGCTGCAGTTGTACAGGGCCTTGGTGAGACCACACCTTGAGTATTGTGTGCAATTTTGGTCACCTTATCTGAGGAAGGATGTTCTTGCCATGGAAGGAGTTCAGCGAAGATTCACCAGACTGATACTTGGGATGGCAGGAATGACGTATGAGGAGAGATTGGGTCGATTGGGCTTATACTCGCTGGAGTTTAGAAGAATGAGAGGGGATCTCATTGAAACTTATAAAATTCTAAAAGGACTAGACAGACTAGATGCAGGAAGGATGTTCCTGATGGTGGGGGAGTCCAAAACCAGGGGTCACAGTCTAAGGATAAGGGGTAAGCCATTTAGGACAGAGATGAGGAGGAATTTCTTCACCCAGAGAGTGGTGAACCTGTGGAATTCTCTACCACAGAAGGCAGTTGAGGCCAATTCATTAAATATATTCAAGAAGGAGTTAGATATATTTCTTAAGGCTAAAGGGATCAATGGATATGGGGAGAAGGCAGGGACAGGGTATTGAATTTGGATGATCAGCCATGATCTCATTGAATGGCGGAGCAGGCTCGAGGGGCTGAATGGCCTACTCCTGTTCCTACCTTCTATGTTTCTATGAGTATCCAAAACCAAAATGCCAACAAATCAAGACCCTGGCTTTTTATGGTCGAATCCTGATTAGGATTTATTTTAACTATATTCTTCTTGCAGGAAAACTCCCTCCCTACTGCTGAGAAAAACCTGAATCCATATTCAACCTTGATTTCCAAAACCATTATCTTCCCCATCCAAATGTAAACACAATGGCAGCGATTTCCCCGACCTCGGTGGGTCCAGTGCGGCCGGGGTCGGTGGCGGGTTGTGACACCGCTGCCGGCTCCAGCCCGCTGTCCAAAGTGATCTTACGCTGATTGGGCTTGTTAAGCCAGCCCAGCGCGTTTCCTGGCCAATTGAAGGAAGTGGGTCTGATGACGTCATTCGAGGATGTGTCATCAGCCAGTTTCCTTAAAGGGACCATGCGCAAATTGATTTTGACAGTTGTGCTGTCAGTGTTCTACAGCATTGAGGTGCTGCAAACACTGACAAGCACTGCACAGAGGTGCACCGCTGCACCCAGGCTCTCCCATGACTCCCTCCGTATGCTTATGGAGGGAGTCACAGCACGCAGGGAGGTTCTCTTCCCTTCCAATGGACGGAAGAGACCTCCCCAGGAGACCAACACAGCCTGGTTGCACATTGCACAGGAGGACACAAGCAGGGATGTCGTCAGGAGGACCAGGCTGCAGTGGCGCCAACCTTTCAATGATCTCAGTAGATCACGAAACGTTACTGCAAAGCCACACTCAACCTCATCCTGCTGTGCTTCTCATCACATCCCCATCACTCTGCCTTCCCTACCCTACTCCTGCACATCCTTACACCAACATACCTTGCACCTCCACCCATCCCTCTCTATCTACATTATCACTTCCCCATCTCAATAGCCACCCCTCACACTCACCCTCATCTTAGTCCAGTCATACCAACTAACAACACACAAGGGTAGGCACTTGAGTGTTTTAGCCAATGTTCATGTAAAGTTTCTGTTAATGTGCTGGCAAACATTGAAATCTTTATTTTCAACACTTTGCGTTCTTGGACAGATTTGTGTGCAGCTTTGGAAAATGGCAGGTGAAGTTGAGATGACAGAAGCGATCTGTCAATGGTGAGAGAGGTTGTTCCAATGAGGTGTCACTGGATACAGAGTTTACTCTAAACACTTACAACCTGCATAAAGCTCAATCTGTCTTCCAAATGTAGTAAGCAACGGATTCTGAGCTTGGAAAGTGAACAGCTGTGAGATGGGAGCTTTTATACCGCATTTGCAGCTGTCAAATAAAGAGATCAGTTCATGGTGACACAACTCCCGACCTCCTTATCTGATGTGATCCCCGAGCAGCGTAGAACCCGTGGGCAACCTCGTAAAATGTAACGGTGAGCTCAAAATTCTCTTTAACAGGCTGTTAACAAGGTCTTAATCACCTAAATTGTCACCTAAATTGTCTCCCCTGCCGCTTGGAGTTGGGTCTGTTCAGCGCTGACAGACCCAACAGCTGGGAAACTAACATGGCGGTGGGTTGACAGTGGGTTCCCTACCCGCTGTCAAAATTTTTTTTTTCCCACCCGCCCCACCACCCGCTGGCTCCCTGAAAAATTCCCCCCAGAAGACCCGAAAATCCACGGGCCGTGATCCTGGTGGTTGTGCCAGGATTGCGCCTGCTGGTGTCCTCCAGCGTTGACCCTACTAGAGTTTGTGGGGTCAGTGGGAGGACACTTCATCAGTGCCCGCCTTTGCCATGCAGCCAAAATATTCATGTGCTTCATCACCAATTGGGAGGCGTTGCCCAGTTCCCTTGATCCCTGTGTAAGGGGGCCAATCCAGATGTGTTTTTAAAAGACTTATGGGGTCCATGCAACTTCACTGGCCTGAATCCAACAGCGAGACCCACATGCACCCATCTGGAGGTTGGTTCACCTCATCTCTCTCGATGTACCGGCCTCTAGTCCTACAGGAGGTTCACTTGCGAAGCAGGAACTCCTAGCATAGGGAGCCCCTCTCCCCGGCTCTGCCCCACAGCCAGCACCTAATGTCATTGCCCGTTTAAGGACGAGCAGAGGTTCTGCCCCTTACAAGGGCAACCAGAAAATCAGCCATTTTACCGTGGGTTCTGCTGGAGGTATGGTGGATGTCTAGTGGAGCCCCTGAGATAATTCTGGGCTGATGTATCAAACTGACTCTTGCTGCGATTTTACAGATGTACCAATTAGAGTCCATCAAAACCCCAGAATGTCATCTGAGCTCCCTTCAAATAAATCCTAGACAATGTGGCCATGGGTTGATCATATTCTTCAGTACCAGGTTAGTTTTCAAATTCATCAGCATCTCTGTCAATGTGCTCTCAATTTTGTAACTTACCAAATTTAACTTTGACAACATAAAAGCCTGACTGACTTTACTCCAACTCTGGGTTTTCTGATGGTTCAGCTTGTTACGATAGAGTAACTGAGTCATGCACACTAAGAGAACTCCTGGTTTGATCCCTGGTCTGTGCTCAGCTGAAGCAGTGGTAGTGAACCTTACCTCACTGCCCATAGGCTGGGGAGGAGAATATCGGCCATAGTTACTGTAGTGTATGTACCTTTAAGGGGAGAACTACTTTTTACAGCTCCTGTATACTGTAGTACCGGCAGTAGCCACACCTGTATATAACCCTGAGTAGGGATCTGTACAGTTAGTTTTAGAGTAACCCTCATCCAGTAAACACATGTTGATTGTTCTCTGCAGTCTCTTGTCTAGTTATTGAAGGACACACAACATCAAGATACACGGATTTAACATTGGCGACGAGCAGATTCGAACCTACCTGCAACTCTGCAGAAGAAGGCCGATTCCAGAAGCACGGGCGTCGACCATCCAACGGAGACTCCAGCGAAATGGGCTGGCAACAGGTACGGCGCAGACCCTTCCCGCACAGCGGCGGCTAGAGCCGACCGACGGCACAGGAAAAGGCTGAGCAGCGTCGACAGGAGAAGAGAGAGGGTAGAGCGCACAGGGCGCAGCCGTTGTTCAGGACTGAGCGATGTCGACGCGAGAAGAGAGAGGGTAGAGCGCACAGGGCGCAGCCACTGTTCAGGACTGAGCGGTGTCAACGTGAGAGAGAGGCGGTGTTCAGGGGGCGAGCAGCATCAGCGGGGAAGACAGGAAAGCGCGGGAGACGCCATTTTGAGCCGCAGCGGAGAAGAAGGGAGAGCGTGGGAGATGCCATTTTGAGCCACAGCGGAGAAGAAGGGAGAGCGCGGGAGACGCCATTTTGAGCCAGTCTAACCACACCCAGGGATGCCAAAGAGTGGCAGTGTCACAGCGTTCGACAATGAAGTCAAAGATCGGACGACATATGTCGAATGCATAGAAGTGTACTGCAAGGCGAATGAAGTGCCAGATGACAGGAAAGCACTGGTATTGTTGAATTCAATGGGTGCAAAAACGTATGGCTTACTGCGAAACCTAGTAAACCCAGAGAAGCCAGTGGAAAAGGATTTTGAAAACATAGTGTCAATCCTACAGGACCACTTAGACCCCACACCGCTGCTGGTAGCGGAAAGATTTAAGTTTCACAAAAGGAACCAGCATAAAGATGAAAGTAATGCTGAGTTTTTAACGGAACTGCGCAAGCTATCGAAACACTGCCAGTTTGGAACGGGACTAGCAGATACTTTAAGCGACAAGTTTGTGTGTGGGCTTCAAAGTGAAGGAACCCAGAAACGGCTTCTATCAGAAAAGGATCTTACGCTGGACAAGGCTTTCAGCATGGCAGTATCACACGAAGCAGCAGCACGGGGCGCGGCAGAGATACAACGGAGACTGCAAGAATATGGCACAAATGAAATGTCATACGGAACAGTGAAGTGCTATCGCTGCGGCAGAACAACACACGACCATAATGATTGCTGGTTCAAGGACCAAGTGTGCAGACAGTGTGGAAAAGTAGGACACATAGCAAGAGTCTGCAGGTCGGAAAAGAAAACCAGCAGCAAGAAATCCCTACAGGAGAAGTACAAGAAGGTACATAAGGTGACGGAGAGTAGTTCAGACGAACAGAAGAGTGATACAGACTCCGGAAGCAAGGAGCTGGGTTGTCTGAAACTACAAATTGTGATCAAAACGGAGGATCACCAAACTATCTGGGTCATGCTCAAGATAGCCGGAGTCCAAGTGAAAATGGAATTGGACACAAGATCAGCCCTAACAGTCATAAACCGAAGGGACTACAAGCGGCTATTCTCACATATACCCTTGAGAGATACGGAGATTGTGTTGAAGACGTACATGGGGCAAAAAGTCTACCCCAAAGGAAAAATAAGGGTGAACGTTATATATAACGGCAAGGAAACACCAAAAATGCACCTATATGTATTGCCAGATGGAGGACCACCACTACTAGGACGTGAATGGATCTGGAAGATACAGCTAGATTGGCATTCCATACAAGCACTGACTGTAGATGCCAAAAAGGATGACGCATTCACACCTGGACGACTGTCAAAAATGCTAACTGACGCACAAGAAGTGTTCCAGGAGGGACTCGGAACACTAAAAGGCATAACAGCGACAATCAAAATAGAGGAAAATGCAAGCCCAAACTTTTTTAAGGCCAGACCGGTACCTTATGCGATCCGCCCAGCCGTCGAAGCAGAGCTGGAAGGTTTGGAACGTTCAGGAGTACTGTCCAAAGTGGACTGGAGCGAGTGGGCTACACCCATCGTTCCTGTAATGAAGAGGTCGTTGAGTAATACGCCTGGGGAACCAAAGAAGGTTCGCATCTGTGGGGACTTTAAGGTGACAGTGAACCCAGTCCTTCACACTGTACAATATCCGCTTCCGCGGATTGAAGATATTTTCGCCTCGCTATCTGGAGGGAAATGCTTCACTAAGATTGATCTGGCCCAGGCGTACCTGCAAATGGAGGTAGAAGAAGCCTCGAAACAGTACCTCACGATCAACACTCATAAAGGTCTCTACCAATACAACCGGCTGGTGTTCGGGGTAGCATCAGCTCCGGCTATTTGGCAAAGGGCAATGGATCAAGTCCTGCAAGGGATTCCAGGGACCCAGTGTTATTTGGACGACATCCTGGTCACAGGCGAAAATGACAGTGATCACCTCGCCAACCTGGAGCAGGTGCTCACTAGATTGAAGGAATATGGGCTCCGAGCTAATCGCCACAAATGTGAGTTTTTCCAGAAGCAGATCTCGTATTGTGGCCACGTTATTGATGAAGAGGGGTTACATAAGTCCCCTGAAAAGATTGAAGCAGTAGTCAAGGCTCCAGCACCGGAAAATGTGTCACAACTGAGGTCGTTCCTCGGGCTGGTGAACTACTACCATAAGTTCTTGCCGAATTTGTCTACAGTACTACACCCACTGAACACCCTACTGCAAACGGGGGTACCATGGAAGTGGAATGACGAATGTAAACGAGCTTTCCAGAAGTGCAAAGAATTGATCACATCAAAAGAGGTGTTGGCTCATTTCAACCCAGCACTACCAATTCGGTTGGCGTGTGATGCATCACCCTATGGTATTGGAGCGGTGCTGTCGCACAAATCCTGGATGGCTCGGAGAGGCCAGTAGCCTTTGCGTCTCGGTCACTAACCTCAGCCAAGCTTAACTACGCCCAGATTGACAGGGAGGCACTCAGCCTAGTGTGGGGAGTGAAAAAGTTCAACCAATATCTGCACGGGCAGAAGTTCACCTTGCTGACTGACCACCAACCGCTTGTCTCCATCTTTAATCCAAAGAAGGGCGTTCCGGTGATGACTGCGCAATGGCTACAAAGATGGTCCCTTTTTCTAGGGGCGAACCAATATGAAATCAAGTATAAGGGCACGAAACAGCATGGAAACGTGATGGGCTATCACGCCTGCCACTGCCTACTGTGGAGGAAGCACCAGCAGTGGACCCTGTCGAAATATTTTATTCGACTATAATTGAACGCTTGCCAGTAACTAACGCTGATATAGAGAAGGAGACCCGAAATGACCCGACACTGTCTCAGGTATATGACTTGACGGTGAAGGGATGGCCAACACATGGCGACTCACTGTTGCCAGCATTCTCATCCAGAAGAGAACAGCTGTCAGTATGCCAGGGGACCTTGACGTGTGGATCCCGGGTGGTAATTCCACCCAAGTTAAGGGAGAGAGTGCTCAATGAGCTTCCCGAACGCCATCTGGGAGGGGTGAAAATGAAAAGCCTTGCTAGGGCTTATGTGTGGTGCCCGGGGATCGATCAGCAAATTGAGGACCTGATAAAGAGCTGCTCAAGATGCCAGAAGGTCCAAAATGCACCACCACATGCCCCTCTACACCCATGGGAGTGGCCCTCACCTCCATGGCAACGGGTGCATATTGATTTTGCTGGTCCATTCATGGACTCAATGTTTTTAATAGCCGTGGATGCGCACTCGAAATGGCCTGAGGTGATCAAAATGTCCTCCACCACCACGGAGAAAACTATTGCAGTCCTACGGACCATATTTGCCAGGAACGGCTTGCCAGAGCAGATTTGCTCTGATAACGGACCACAGTTTGTGTCCGAACTGTTTCAAAGATTTATGAAAAGGAATGGGGTAAGGCATTACACATCCGCCCTGTATCATCCAGCCACAAATGGATTGGCTGAGAGGTTCGTACAAACCTTTAAAAAAGCTGTAAGGGCCATGTGCGATGACGACATTCCACTGCAGCATAAGGTGGACAATTTCCTGTTAGCCTACAGAAATGCGACACATGCAGTCACCAACCAGACCCCGGCCATGATGTTCTTTAACCGACGGTTGAGATCTTGTCTGGATTTGCTCAGACCAAATGCACGAAGAGATGTTGAGAATAAACAATTCCAGCACATCAATGAGAAGCCGACAAGGAGCTTCAATGTAGGGCAACCAGTCTTGGCCCGCAACTACCAAACAGTGAAATGGCAACCAGGAATGATATGCACATGGCAGGGGCCACTAATGTACACAGTGGATGTTGGGGAGAACATTGTGAGACGCCATGTTGACCAGATCCTAGAGTCACAGGAACGAGTCAACCCCATGTCTCGCGTACCTGGTGATGAACCCGATATACAGGTAGCATCTACCCCAGAAACAGTAGCATCGGAAGCTGATGAACCAACCGACGACAGGGGGCCAGAATCGCCTCCGCACCAAGAGCAAGACATTCAGGAAAGGCGCTATCCAGAAAGGATCAGGAAGCCTCCCCAAAGACTGAATTTATAAATAGACTATTTCCAGTTAATGTTGCATGTTAAAAGTGTTAATTGTAATTAGTTGATATTTAATTGTTAAATGAATGTTATGGTACTGTTAATCTTAAAGGGGAGGAATTGTAGTGTATGTACCTTTAAGGGGAGAACTACTTTTTACAGCTCCTATATACTGTAGTACCGGCAGTGACCACACCTGTATATTGTTGAATCCGTGAATGTTGATGTATGGTGTCCTTCAATAAATCGACAGAGACTGCAGAGGAACAATCAACAGGTGTTTACTGGATGCAGGTTACTCTAAAACTAAAGTACAGATCCCTACTCAGGGTTTATATACAGGTGTGGTCACTGCTGGTACTACAGTATACAGAAGCTGTAAAAAGTAGTTCTCCCCTTAAAGGTACATACACTACATATATAACCCTGATTAGGCATCTGTACAGTAGTTTTAGAGTAACCCTCATCCAGTAAACACCTGTTGATTGTTCTCTGCAGTCTCTTGTCTCGTTATTGAAGGACACACAACATCAAGATACACGGATTTAACAGTTACCACTATACAGAAATCTCTGTCCGACTTTGTTCAATGAGGGCAAGGTTAGGCTAGGCTGTAATACCCCTGCAATTAAATAGACACCGTCTTTATAACCATATACATAAAGATTGACCACCTTGTAGGATACTCCTGCAGCATTACCTCTGGGGTCCACCAAGGATCTATCCTTGAGCCCCGCCTATTTCTCATCTATATGCTGCCCCTTGGTGACATCATCCGAAAACACAGCATCAGTTTCCACATGTACGCTGACGACACCCAGCTCTACCTCACCACCACTTCTCTCGACCCCTCCACGGTCTCTAAATTTTCAGACTGCATGTCCGACATTCAGTACTAGATGAGCAGAAATTTTCTCCAATTAAATATTGGGAAGACTGAAGCCATTGTCTTCGTCCCCGCCACAAACTCCGCTCCCTAGCCATCGACTCCATCCCTCTCCCTAATATCTGTCTGAGGCTGAACCAGATGAGCTGAGGCAGGGGCGGAGACCGGCAGTGTTATGGAGGTGGAAATAGGCGGTCTTAGCTTTGCCACGGATATGTGGTCAGAAGCTCATTTCAGGGCCAAGTATGACAGCATGGTTGCGAACAGCCTGGTACGTAAACTTGAGGTCATCCAAAACTCGGCTGCCCGTGTCCTTACTCGCACCAAGTCCTGTTCACCCATCACCCCTGTGCTCGCTGACCTAATTGGCTCCCGGTTAAGGAATGCCTCGATTTCAAAATTCTCATCCTTGTGTAATACCCACTGGAAATGTTATGTACGCTAAGTATGGTTATCAATCTTTAACTTAGACACTGTATTATCATTGTTATAAATCCCTGGGTTAAAGTTGCCCATGTGAAGGTACGGCAAGAACTTTTAAGGACACAATGTGACTAAGAGCAGACTTTCCATAATTCTGCACCGGTATCAACTGTTGCAGACAGTGAGGCTGCGCAGTCTCCAGGCAGAAACCCCAGGAGGAAGGGGTGGAGTCGGGTTTTTCGAGCGGGAAAACGAGAGCGACTGGAAGAGAAGAGGGCAGGAGCTCTGAAAAGAGGGCTCAGGAGGCAAATGGCTGCCGCATCCCGTCCCGGGCTTCCAAACTCGGCCGCCGCCCTTCGTATTAGTAGCTCTGCATCCAGAACTCAAAGTGGGATTCAGTGATCGTGAAGAAAATTCAACGAAGGGGTTCGGAGTCGTAAGTCTTGCAGACATTATACATACCATGAGCTCCAACTTAAGCGCGCCAACGAAAGAGTGCACTTGAATTTGGACACAGGGACAGATTCTCCTTTGAATCCATATAAATGGAGAATGTATGTTTATTATGTCTAGATTCATTCTAATATATGCAAATGTCTAATTTAGGTTATTGACCCGTAATCTTCTTATACTGTCTGACGTTAAAACTATAAAGTAAGATAATTAGAATTAAGCCATTGTAGTAGTGATCTCCTTACTGGACTATAGAATACTGTCTACAACAGAGACCACATCTCACATATATCTAGAGAACCGTGAAGGGGTTACATTTTGGGGGCTCGTCCGGGATTGTGGTCTATTTATGTCAGTAAACTAACAGTATTGAATGCTCATTGCTAAGAGAGTGGTTTGTGGTTTCTACTGGGCTGTTTGAGCATAAAAGATGGATGTTATTGAGGTTGAAGCTTGGTGCAAACGGAAGCAGATAGCTACTACCCATGCCATTGTGCTGAATGGTGTTGCTAACGATGACCCTGATGATGTCTTGCTAAGGGCTCTGAATTGTGTCAAAGCCTTTGGAAAGGTTAGGATAGTTGAGCGCTGCTTGGATACAACTACCAAGAAGCAGTTTGTGTTGATCCAGACATCAGAGAACCTGAGAGGTCATGGTTTACCTGAGGCAGTTGGGCTTTCTGAAGAGGCTGGTCCCTGGCCAGTTCAGTTTGTCCCTATTACTACTAAGGAAGAAGAAGGGTTTCAGACCAAGTTGTTGTCATTCTTGAGACAAGAAGGAAAGACTGTTGCTGATGTCAACGGTCTGATAGGTCCTTCGGCCCTGGATATGAACACTCAGTTGGTCAGTGCCATTAGTTCTCTGGTGGATAAATGCACCAATCTGCCCTTCGAGGCTCAGGGATACCGTAAGCTCCGTATGTTCTCAGGAGTGAGACCAACTCCCAGTGGGGAAGAGGAGTACGACGCCTGGGCTGAGCAGACCCTGCCTCTGCTAGAGGAATGGCAGTGCAGTGACAATGTGAAGAGGCAGAGAATAGTAGAAAGCCTTAAGGGTCCTGCTGCTGACATTGTAAGATTCTTAAAGGCGCAGAACACCTCTGCTACTTCCTTTGACTACATGCAGGCTCTAGAAACTGCCTTTGGAACTACTGAAACCATTTCAGATTTGATGGTCAGATTCAGAAGCACATTCCAGTGTGAGGGAGAGAAGCTGTCCAGTTATCTGCTGAGAATAGACAAACTGCTGCATTGTATGTTACGGAAAAGAGGGATTGAGTTGCCTGAAATGAATTGGTTCCGCATTGAACAGGTTGTGCGAGGTGCATTGCTCGAAGACGTGACTGCTCTTCGCATACGAATGACCCATAAGTTGCAAGATCCACCTACCTTCACTGAGCTGCTAAGGGAAGTCAGAGAGGAGGAGGATATGCTTCAGGCCCGGAATGTAGCAAAGAGTGCTGTGATGTCCAAGCTTGTGACTCCTGTTACAGTTCCTACTCCTAAGGGTGATGTCAACCCTGAGATGGAACAGCTGAAGAAGGAAATAAATGTCATGAGAGCCGAGATGGCATATTTTCGGTCTAAGCCCAACACAGAAAGGGATGACGCATGGGTGCAAAAGGTTGAACACCCTGCGAAGTCTAACAGCAAAATGAATGATTCCTCTAAAGGATAGCCCCATGAAGGAGATAGACCTGGAGTCTTTTGTTATAACTGTGGAAAGGATGGACATTTCAAGCGAGAATGTAGAGGTGAGGAAAATCTAAAAAAAGTAAATGACCGTCTCATAAAACTTACCAAGAAGTCGGGAAACTACAAAGGGGCACAGTAACGGAACGGCCTGCTGTCCCTGTAGTTAAGACACGTTCCGCTAAGTGCAATAATAGACGAGGGGATATGAAAGACATCATACCTGAAGGTTTAGTAGGGCCGAGTTCTGCTGTATCAATACAGATTGAAGGCATTTATACTAAAGCTATCCTTGACACGGGTTCTCAGGTTACCATACTGTACAGATCCTTCTATGACCGATACCTGACGTATTTGCCGTTAACCCCAATCAGTCTTCTGCAGATCTGAGGCCTTAGTCCTGCTGATTACCCATATGATGGCTATTTGTCGCTGAGGTTGGAGTTCTTGGAAGCTGATGTAGGGACCACTGAGACCATTGATGCACTTCGTGTTGGTTTGCCCTGACCCCATGGTGAAAGGTGAGGTTTCCATGCTGGTTGGCAGTAATACACCCATAGTGAGACGACTCCTGACAAGCTGCAAAGAGCAGGGAGGTGAAAACTTCTTGAGCACCAGACACATTCACCCTGTTTTCAAAAAGGCTTTTGAGAAACTGCCTGAACTTTCTTCCGACGTAGATGATAGCAAAAGAGGAACTGTGTGGTACGTTCGAGCCAAACCTATCACCCTGCGTCCTGGAGGAGTGGCTAGAATCCCTGGGATACCAAAATTCCCTGGAACGCCAGGTACTGAAGCCATTCTGATAGAGTCACCTGATGATCCTGCAGAAGAGTCACGGTTTCCAAATGAGCTTCTGGTGAGACCAGAGTTGCAGACCCCGACAGCTGTGATGTCAAGGAGAGTTACAGTGACCGTGAGGAATATGTCAGACAAAGGAATCACACTGAGGAAAGGAATGCCGATTGCGCATCTGTTTCCTGTAAATGTACTGTCGTCACATGTGAAGGAAGAGTCCAAAGTTAACTCAACTGGAGATCTGACACCCTCCTCCTTCAACTTTGGAGATTCATTCGTTCCTAAAGAATGGAAGGACCGATTAGTCAGGAAGATGATGGCGCGGAGAGGAGTTTTCTCTACTCATGAGTTTGATGTTGGTTGTAGTAAGAGTACTCGCCATTCTATCAGAATTACCGAGGATAAACCCTTTCGGGAGAGGTCTCGACGGCTGGCACCAGCTGACATCGAAGCAGTGAGACAGCACCTGTTGCAGTTAAAAGAAGCTGAGATCATTACCGAGTCCAGGAGTCCTTATGCATCTCCTATAGTGGTGGTGAGGAAAAAGAACGGAAAGATTCGGATGTGTGTGGACTTTAGGACGCTTAACAGACGTACTATTCCCGACCAATACACTGTTCCAAGAATTGAAGATGCACTGGCTTGTCTTAATGGAAGCAAGTGGTTCAGTGTGTTGGATCTCAGAAGTGGACACTACCAAATACCGATGAGTGAATTGGACAAAGAAAAGACAGCCTTTATATGTCCAGTTGGGTTCTACCAATTTGAAAGGATGCCACAGGGAGTTTCAGGCGCTCCAGCAACTTTTCAAAGAATAATGGAACAAACAGTTGGGGACATGAACTTGCTCGAAGTATTGGTGTACTTGAATGATATCATTGTGTTTGGGGCAACCCTTGAAGAACACGAAGCTCGGTTGCTGAAAGTGCTTGGTCGCCTGGAGGATGAGGGTCTCAAGCTATCATTGGACAAGTGTCAGTTTTGCCAAACATCCGTGTCCTATGTGGGGCATATTGTATCACAGGATGGAGTAGCCACAGATCCATCCAAGATCGAAGCTGTTACCACATGGCCCAAACCGAACACAGTGACTGCCTTGCGGTCATTTCTTGGGTTCTGCGGATATTACAGGCGCTTTGTGCAGGATTACCCCAAAGTGGCCCATCCTCTGAATCAGCTGCTGGCTGGTTACCTCCCACCAGCCGAGAGGAAGAAAAAGGCTAAAGGTAAAGAGAACAAGGACTACTTCAAACCCTCTGAGCCTTTTGGTGTTAGATGGGATGAGAAATGCGAAGAGGCCTTCCACACCTTAAAGCAAAGTCTTACTCAAGCCCCCGTGTTGGCTTTTGCAAACCCACAGCTGCCATATGTGCTACACGTGGATGCCAGTCAAGAAGGGTTGGGTGGTGTGTTGTATCAGGACCAAGGAGCAGGGCTGAGACCTGTAGCATTCATCAGTCGCAGTCTTACGCCATTAGAGCGTAACTACCCAGCTCATAAGCTAGAATTCTTGGTGTTGAAGTGGGGGGTGGTGGATAAGCTGCAGGATTATCTGTATGGAGCGAAGTTTGAAGTGAGGACAGACAATAATCCATTAACCTATGTGTTGACTTCGGCAAAACTTGATGCCACCGGCCACTGCTGGCTTGCTGCACTATCTGCTTACGACTTTAGTCTCAGGTACAGACCTGGGAACCAGAACATTGACGCAGATGCTCTGTCTCGTCGCCCACACTACCAGAAACCAGAGTGGAAAGATGTTGCTTCAGCAGATGTGAAAGTAATGTGTCAGATGTCCGTGGTATCTGGACCAAAGAATTCATTTCATGCCCGAGAGATTGACCACTTGGGAGCGTCAATGCATGCTGTTCCCCAGGCAATTTGCAACCTTTCCAGTTTGGATGTACAAAACTTACCCATGTTGTGTTCATCTGAAATATCCAAAGCACAACAGGAGGATCCCTGTATTCATGAGGTGTTTTCAGCTCTCCGTCTGGGTGATATTACACAGATCGACAAATCAAAACATTCTGACTGTCGTCTGCTCCTAAGAGAATGGGACCACTTGGAAATTAAAGAGGGAGTGTTGTGTAGAATCACTCACCCACCCACTAAACCATGTCATTCACAGTTGGTCCTGCCTGAAAAGTACAGGGAAATAGTGATGAAGTCTTTGCATGATGACGCAGGTCATCTGGGAGTAGATAAGACCTATGGGTTGGTCAAGGACAGATTCTATTGGCCGCGTATGAAGTCTGCGGTTGAGGAGTTCTGCAAGTCCTGTGCACGTTGTGTCCAGAGAAAGACTTTACCTAAAAGAGTTGCTCCTCTGTTTCACATGCAAAGTGATGGACCTCTAGACCTTGTCTGTATGGAATTTCTGTCCATCGAACCCGATTCCAGCAATACCGCAAATGTCTTGGTCATTACAGATCATTATACTCGCAGCACGGTGGCATAGTGGTTAGCACTGTTGCCTCACAGCGCCAGGGACCCGGGTTCAAATCCGGCCTCGGGTGACTGTCTGTGTGGAGTGTGCACATTCTCCCCGTGTTTGCGTGGGTTTTCTCTGGGTGCTCCGGTTTCCTCCCACAGTCCAAAGATGTGCGGGTTAGGTTGATTGGCCATGATAAAAATTGGCCCTTAGTGTTAGGGGGGATTAAATACGTGGGGTTACGGGGATAGGGCTTGGGTGGGATGGCTGTCGGTGTAGGGACCGGGTGCTAGGGTTTGGATGATCAGCCATGATCTCGTTGAATGGCGGAGCAGGCTCGAAGGGCCGAATGGCCTACTCCTGCTCCTATCTTCTATGTTTCTATGCTATGCCCAAGCTTTTCCCACAAAGGATCAGAAAGCATCCACCGTTGCCAAAGTGTTGTGGGAGAAATACTTCATCCACTATGGACTGCCAAAGCGAATACACAGTGATCAAGGTAGAGACTTTGAAAGTAGACTTATACATGAGTTGTTGTCCATGCTCGGGATTGAGAAGTCAAGAACAACTCCATACCATCCTCAGGGCGATCCTCAACCTGAGCGGTTTAACCATACTTTGTTAGACATGCTTGGAACGCTGGATTCAAAGCGAAAGAACAAGTGGAGTCAGCACATTGGACATCTTGTTCATTCTTATAATTGTACCCGAAATGACGCTACTGGTTTTTCACCGTACTACCTCATGTTTGGACGTGAAGCGAGGATGCCGGTGGATTTGTGTTTCAGAGTATCCAGTGATGGCACATCACAGAGAACTTACCTCAAGTGTGTATCTGACATGAGAAAGGAATTGCAAGCTGCTTATGAACTTGCTGAGTCTGTTTCTGCCAAACAGAATAAAGGAAATAAGCAGAGGTATGACCAGAAGATCCGTTTTTCCCAACTCATGCCTGGTGACCGCGTTCTCATACGGAACCTAGGACTTCAAGGGAAACATAAGTTAGCAGACCGCTGGGCTTCTACACCTTACATTGTTGAAAGTCAAATGTCACAACTACCTGTGTTTTGGCTAAAACCTGCAGGTGGGAATGGACCCATAAAAATACTGCACCGGAATCATATCCTGCCATTGGGACAGCAAGTGCGTGTGAGGGTGCCAGTCAGTTCCTTTTTGTTACCTCTAGATGGCACCTTCACTTGTTTGTTTCTTTGTTAATTGTCTTAGTCTTCTGTGTTAATTGTTCCTAGTTTTCTGTGTTAAGTCTTAACGGCCTGTTAGCTGTTCATGGGTTTCACCTGGTGTCTTGGTATATAAGTTCTGTTGTTGCTTCACTCTTTGCTCAGTCCTCACTAGGGTGAATCAGGGAGTTAGTCTTGACAATGGTCCTTGTCTTGACTAGGTGCTCTGTGTGACTAGCCTTTTCTCTATGGCAGCTTGCCTTCACAAGCTGGTTGCCATAGTTCTCTCGAGTTATGTATCTAAGTCTGTGTTCTTATCTCTGGATTTAAGATGTATTTAAGTCTGTTGTTCTGTTAAGTTGCTTGTCTTGGTAAGGTGCTGTTTGGACTAGCGTGTTGCTATGTGGGAGCCGTTGGGATCTTGTCTTGAGCTTTGCATTGATAAGCCGATTACCCTTGGGGTAGCTTGTCTGGAGTTTAGCCTCGGCAAGCCGGTTGCCCCTTGTGGTAGCTTGTCGCAAGCTCAGTATAGACAAGTGGGCTTCCTCATGGAAGCTGTCCTGAGTTCCTATCTTGACTAGCTGTCTTGTAACTTGTCTCTAGTTCTTATGTATGCCTGTTGTGTTTCTGTCTCGAGTTCTCTTGT
Source organism: Somniosus microcephalus (assembly GCF_052327205.1). NCBI lineage: Eukaryota > Metazoa > Chordata > Chondrichthyes > Squaliformes > Somniosidae > Somniosus > Somniosus microcephalus. The sequence continues at coordinate 173,871,313 of NC_140987.1, forward strand.
CTCTAGTCCTTATGTATATTGCTGTGTTAATCTAGTTATGTGTGAATCTAGTAAAGTTCAAACAAAGTACGGTATATGTGTCTCTTGTCTGGTTTCTGCACTTGGGTCCAGAACCTACCTCGCCCGGAGAGCACGGCCTCGTATTTATGCGGCCCCGTGGCTCCCCAACCCTGACAGTGCGTCTGGATCCGCCAGCGGATAATGAGCCGACACCTAGTAGGAGAACCCTGCAGAGAAGAAGGAAAAGAACGAGAAACCAGGAAACCTTTGTTCCAGAAGACAGAAAACCCATGACACAGTGTGTGGATCATGAGGAACCTGATGAGTCGGAAGATGAAGAATGGGATCTATGGTACGACCTCCCAGAAAGACGCATAAGACAGAATCTGGATGAATTGTCTGAACCATTTAGCTCAGACTTGGACATAGTCTGGGAAGAAGCAGATGCTTCCGAGAAGGAGATAAGAGACTGAAAGGCATGATAACAAAGGAACCAACGCCTCCAACGTAGTTGAAGGAACTGAAGACCGGGTATCCGAAATAAGGAGCTCACAGCGAGTTAAGAAGGTTCCTGAAAGATTGACTTACAGTACACTAGGAGTGCCAAGTGTAATGATAGCCCCTACGGTTCGATATGTTACCTCCCTTTATACATGGTTGGGAAGCATGCAACCACTTATGTGTAAAGTTCATTAGTCATGGGGACATGCCTATATTTGGTAGGGGGGGAGTGTAATACCCACTGGAAATGTTATGTGCGCTAAGTATGGTTATCAATCTTTAACTTAGACACTGTATTATCATTGTTATAAATCCCTGGGTTAAAGTTGCCCATGTGAAGGTACGGCAAGAACTTTTAAGGACGCAATGTGACTAAGAGCAGACTTTCCATAATTCTGCACCGGTATCAACTGTTGCAGACAGTGAGGCTGCGCAGTCTCCAGGCAGAAACCCCAGGAGGAAGGGGTGGAGTCGGGGTTTTTCGAGCGGGAAAACGAGAGCGACTGGAAGAGAAGAGGGCAGGAGCTCTGAAAAGAGGGCTCAGGAGGCAAATGGCTGCCGCATCCCGAACTCGGCCGCCGCCCTTCGTATTAGTAGCTCTGCATCCAGAACTCAAAGTGGGATTCAGTGATCGTGAAGAGAATTCAACGAAGGGGTTCGGAGTCGTAAGTCTTGCAGACATTATACATACCATGAGCTCCAACTTAAGCGCACCAACGAAAGAGTGCACTCGAATTTGGACACAGGGACAGATTCTCCTTTGAATCCATATAAATGGAGAATGTATGTTTATTATGTCTAGATTCATTCTAATGTATGCAAATGTCTAATTTAGGTCATTGACCCGTAATCTTCTTATACTGTCTGACGTTAAAACTATAAAGTAAGATAATTAGAACTAAGCCATTGTAGTAGTGATCTCCTTACTGGACTATAGAATACTGTCTACAACAGAGACCACATCTCACATATATCTAGAGAACCGTGAAGGGGTTACACTTGTTTTCAAATCCCTCCATGGCCTTGTCCCTCCCTATCTCTGTAATCTCCTTCACCCCCACAACCCCCCCGAGATATCTGCGCTCCTCTAATTCTGCCCTCAAGCATCTCTGATTATAATCGCTCAACCATCAGTGGCCGTGCCTTCAGCTGCCTAGGCCCTAAGCGCTGGAATTCCCTGCCTTAACCTCTCCGCCTCTCTACCTCTCTTTCCTTCTTTAAGATGCAGCTTCAAACCCACCTCTTTGACCAAGCTTTTGGTCACCTGCCCTAATTTCTTCTTATGTGGCTTGGTGTCAAATTTTTGTCTTAAAATACTCCTGTGAAGCGCCTTGGGACGTTTTACAAGTTGTTGTTGATACTCAAGGGCTGCCTGCTCTTACATTTTTGGGGCTTTACTCCAGACCATTTCCAGAGGTGAGCACTCACTCCCTATGAACTGGAGTGCATCTATACCTGCCCAATATCTCATTAATTTGTAGCAAATTTAGGGATCAAACAGAATGCCCTTGTGAACGTAATTCAGTTACTGATAATATAATGTGCCTTCACTTGTTTTTTGTTGACTTTGCAAGACAGTGAAATAAGCACTTCGCTGGATTGTGGCTTAGGCTATAAACTGACAAACAGATTTATTAAAGAATAAATGGAGAAGTGAGTAGAAGCATTGAGACGCTATAGATTTACAGTTGTCACAGGCTTAACTATCTCTTTTTGGTAGACAAGAAATAACAAACAATTGCAACAGCTGCGCCAAAGTACGATGTAAACTGGACTGCATACAAGGCCCCTGAATATTAACCTTAGCATGGCGTTCTGATGCTGACCACCCATGGTGTCTCTCTCTGGCTGATTGATTAATATTCAGACAGGCTACTCCATTTGAACAAAACAGGCTGAAAAATATTTTTTTTTTAATTGTCAGGCAAAGGAAATTTAAATGTGTGTCTTGAACTCAAAATGAAATGCCACTGAAGCACGTATACAAATAAAACCCAGAAGCTGCTTGTATTTGAATTGAATGGCTTAGCCTGTCTGTCAGATGCCTGACACAGACATAGGGGGTGAAATTCAGCTTGGTAGTGCTGTTTTTTGGGTGCTTTGGGGTTCCTTAAGGTTCCAAAATGGCCTTGCGCACTTCTGATGCGAAATGTGCCGGATGTCATATTGGTAAAGGAGTTAGCGTGCGCGCACCTATTGTCCGCCGGCTGCATGCAGATCATGATGTCAATCAGTGTGCAATGCTGAGTTGATGCCAGTACTGCCATTTTGGACCTCCACGCTACAGCTAATGCCCTCTCTTAACCTCGCATAGCTGAACACGATGTTAAGCAGCATGAAGGACCCCCCCACCCATGCTTTTAAAGGGATCATGAACAACTTACAGGTCAGTTACTGGTTTATTTCTTCGGTAGATGCTGCAATTCTACAAGTTTTGGGTGCTTTCTATAGTTGATTAAAGTTTCATTAGTCTACAGGGATTGGTCTGGCAGGTGTTGAAGTACCTTTTTGGTAGCTTAAAGGCTTCTGCACAGAGCAGTTGCTCCCAGACATCGGTGGACCAGTAGGCCTTCCTCATGACGTTGAGCATGACTGGGAGAATGAGCAGAGGTCACGCAGAGCAGGACAAGCTGTTAGAAGAGGGAGGATGGGCAGAAGGGCTCTCAGCAGGAGGCCTTATCTGCAGAGGATGTTTAGGGAGCAATTCTCCTACCTAAACTTCAGCCACAACCAATGCTTGAGACATCTGCGCTTCACAAAAGAGGTCGTCACTGAAATCTGCCACCTGGTGCAGCCACAACTCCAGCCTCAGAGTAGGGCAAGGACCACTTTGCCTGTGGCTGTCAAGGTGACTGTGGCTCTGAACATTCAAGTGCCTGGCTCCTTCCAAGTTACTACTGGAGATATAAGCAACATCTCTCAGTTTTCAATGCACGGCTGCATAAGGGAGGTCACTGAGGGTCTCTATGCAAAGAGAGATAACTTCATTTCATTCCCTCTTGCCAGAGAGAAGCAGGCGGAGCGAGCACGAGGGTTTGCTAGGATTGCAGGCTTCTCCATGGTGCAGGGTGCCACTGACTGCATGCGATTATGTTAATTCTGAGCCAAAAGGGATTTCACTTCCTCAACGTCCAGCTGGTGTGTGACCAGAGGGAGCGCATCATGCAGGTCAGTGCCCGGCATCCTGGCAGCAGTCATGATGCCTTCATTCTGTGACAGTCCTCTGTGCCAGTTGTATTTCAGCCACCACGGCAAACCAAAGGGTAGCTACTGTGTGACAAGGGCTATCCGCTGACAACATGGCTCCTGATTCCGGTGCGCATTGGGATTCTGAAGCAACGATTCTGCTGCCTGGACCGCTCTGGAGGAGCCCTGCAGTACTCAGCTGAGCAGGTCTCAAGATATGTCATGGTATGCTGCATGTTGCACAACCTTGCCATCATGAGGGAACAGTCCCTGCCACCACCTATCAGGTGAAAAGCTGAGGAGCAGGAGCATGAGGAGTAGATGGCAGAGGAGGAGGAGATGGAGGAGGAGGCTGCAACCTGGACAGCCACATTTTGCCCAGGCTCTACATGAACAACAGTCCCACACTCATTACCTTCCCTCTGTCACTGACCGTCAGATTATCCTCTTTCCCACAATGCAAAAATAAAAGCCAACACAAAATACACATTCGAATCCAAATGTATAAATTAAATCATGCCATAGTGCATACAAAAATAAAGTAATCACCCTTGTGCATTCCTTTAGTGCCTGTCGTGGTGCTCCTACGAGGTGCTACCCCAGTGACTACAGCACAGCTGGTGGAAGGCTGCTGACTTTCAGTGGGGAGGACTGCAGATGATCTTGGAGGGTGACCTCGAGCAGCTCTGGGCCGAGAAGGTCTGGCTGCAGACTGCACCATCTCAGCATGGGTGGTAGCAGTCTCGGCTGACTGGCTGACAGGCAACAACAAGGGCACTGGCGGAGTGGCAGTGGTGGGAGGATGAATGCTGTCATCCAGAGAGAGGACAGCAGTCTCACGCTCCATGGAGCCACTGCCACTCCACCGGGGCAGCGTCTCAGCAATCCTAGTAATCTGTTGAGTGAGCAGATTGCTGGAGTGCTGTGAACTGTGGTTTCTAGAGCCATGATGGCAGCAGTCTAATCTTCAATGGCAACAAGCTACAATTGCATGACACCAGTCTGAGCTTCCACTGCAGCACTCAGACGTTGAGTGGAAGCTGCTTGTGCTGCAATGGAAGCTGAGACATCAGCCATCAGACGCTGCATCATGGTTGGTTCCACAGGTGTGTTAATGGAGGTGGCAACCTGTTCCATGTTGGAAAGGATGGGCTCCAAGCTCTGCGCAAAGCCCTGTGCGAAGTTGATGCCAGACTCCTACATGCTCCTTGACACTGAACGCAGGCTTTCCAGTGCTTCAAACATTTGGGTGTGTACACCCATCAGCCTTCTTCTGTAGCCTGGCCCATCAAAGTCATCATCTGAGTCCTCTGCAGCAGAACTAGTGTCTGACCTCACCCGCCAGAGAGCTGGCACCTGCGCTATCCTTTCCCCCCACCCTGGTTTCAGTGCACTTGTGCCCGGTATCTCATCACATACAGATCCCACCTCTATCCTATCCTCTTAATTATGCACAGTGTCTGTACCTAAGTTGGTGGCTGCGACTAAGAAATCGCGAGACGATGGCCCCGAAATTCTGTTCCCTACGGGTGTGTACGCGCTGTGTACTCACCCGTAGGGCCAACGGAAGTGCCGGTTTCACGCATGCACTGCGCATGCGCTGGAAACCGGAACTTCCATTCTCTGAAGAAAGGGGTTCGCAGGTCAAACGCCTGCGCTGGAGAGACAGCGCGGACGCCTGGAACTTCTGTTTTTTTCGAGGTTGATGCAGTCCGGGTAAGTCGGTAGCAGCTGTGCCTGGAAAAGCAGGCGCAAGGCCTGCTTTTAACAAAGTAAGAGGTGATATCAGTAAAAGACATTTTTTTTAACACTTATTTATCATTTTTAAATACTTTAAAGAAAGGTAAGTTTATTTTTAGCCCTGTTAAAAAGTGTAATTATTTTTTTCAAAAATTTAAATTTTTGTTTAAAATAGTTAATTTATGCAATTTATAGTCATTTTAAAAATGTGATTTTTAAAAAATTTATTTGAAATTTTACTTGCGTTTTGAAGGTGATCTCTATTCATAAATTTGACAGGTCTTCCTGTCAAACCTATGAATGGAGATTCGCTGCTCCGATTGGCTCCCCATGGCCCACGTGATCCCAGGGACGCTGTGAACTAGCTGCGCCCCTGGGATACACGTGCCCTGCACACAGGCAGTTTGAGAAGGCACATCAACGGAATTCTATGCCAGCCCAGAGAATTACGGTCGGCGCGGTTCGTTTGTGCAGGTTGGGGGCTAATGCTCGCGGGAAGCCTCCGACTGGAATTTCTGGGCCGGTGTGTCTTCATCTTCACTGTCTTCTTGCTCTTCCTCCACTGCCTATGCAGGTTGAAGTTCTTGGGTATCTGAAAAGAAAAATGGACAAGGGTACAGCTATACAAAGCCCTGATTAGACCACACCTGGAGTACTGTGAGCAGTTCTGGACACCACATCGGAATATTGAACAACACCTCATCCACCTTCATACAAGTTGGATCCCAGTCATGACCAAAGCGAATGACGATGACACGATCCTCCTCCGACAGAATGGCCTGGTCCACTTGCCAGCCATTGTGGAGATGTGATAACATGTACGACATCCTGACAGAGTTGTACAACTTCTCCCGCCCCGGCTATTGACCTTGAAGGGAGTGCAGCGTAGGTTTACCAGAATGATACCCAGACTCTAGGGGTTAAATTACAAGAAGAGACTACACAAACTAGGGTTGTATTCTCTGGAATTTAGGAGGTTAAGGGGTGATTTGATTGAAGTTTTCAAGGTATTAAGGAGAACAGATAGGGTCAATAAAAGAAACTATTTCTGCTGGTTGGGGGATGTAGGACTAGGGGGCATAGTCTAAAAATTAGAGCCAGTCCTTTCAGGAGTGAAATTAGGAAACACTTCTACTTCTTCTTAGGCAGTCCCCCGGAACCGAGGATGACTTGCTTCCACACTAAAAGTGAGTTCTCAGGTGACTGATGAGTCCAATGCGGAACCTACAGTCTCTGTCACAGGTGGGGTAGACGGTGGTTGAAGGGGCGGGTGGGTGGGGTGCTTGGGTTGACGTGTGCTCCTTGCGCTTGGCTTCTGCTTGCTCCCGGCAAAGAGACTCAAGGTGTTCGGTGCCTTCCCGGATGCTTCTCCTCCACTTTGTGTGGTCTTGGACCAGGGATTCCCAGGTGTCGGTGGGGACGAGACAGACTAGATGCAGGAAGGATGTTCCCGATGGCGGGGGAGTCCAGAACCAGGGGTCACAGTCTAAGGATAAGGGGTAAGCCATTTAGGACAGAGATTAGGAGGAATTTGTTCACCCAGAGAGTGGTGAACCTGTGGAATTCTCTACCACAGAAGGCAGTTGAAGCCAACTTATATTCAAGAAGGAGTTAGATATATTTCTTAAGGCTAAAGGGATCAAGGGATATGGGGAGAAAGCAGGGACAGGGTACTGAATTTGGATGATCAGCCATGATCTCATTAAATGGCAGAACAGGCTCGAGGGGCCGAATGGCCTACTCCTGCTCCTATCTTCTATGTTTCAAGCGTTGTCTGCATACTGTAATTCGATGACAGAGGATGGGACGACCTTGGATCTGGACTGGAGGTGACGGAGGTTGAACAGTTTCCCATTTGTTCTGTAGATTAGCTCCACTCCAGCGGGGAGCTTACTGAGGGTGAGATGGAGCATTGCAGCCAGGAAGATCGAGAAGAGTGTTGGTGCAATGACACAGCTTGCTTGACCCCAGTCCATACGTGAATTGGGTCTGTGGTGGATCCATTGGTCAGGATCACGGCTTGCATGTCGTCGTGAAGCAGGTGGAGGATGGTGACAAACTTTTGAGGGCAGCCGAATTTGAGGAGGGCACTCCATAATCCATCATGTTTGACAGTGTCGAAGGCCTTTGTGAGGTCAAAGAAGGCCATGTGCAGCGGTTGGTGCTGTTCCTGCATTTCTTGTGTAGTTGACGCGCAATGAAGATCATGTCCATTGTGCCCCTTAGTGGGCGGAATCCGCATTGCGACTCTGGGAGGCGCTCTTCAGCCACTGGGAGAAGGCGATTGAGGAGGATTCTTGCGATGACTTTCCCTGTGGCAGACAGCAGGGAAACTGTTCTGTAATTACCGCAATCGGACTTGTCACCTTTCTTGAAGATGGTCACGATTACAGCATCTCTGAGATCTCCTGGCACACTCTCCTCCTTCCAAATAAGAGAAATGAGTTCATGTATTCACACCAATAGTGCTTCTCTGCCATGCTTTAGTGCCTTGGCGGGGATTCCATCTGCTCCTGAGGCCTGGTTGTTCTTCAGTTGTTGGATGGCCTTTTCAACCTCATGCTGGGCTGAGGTTGTGCTGAGATGGTGGCAGGTAGCATGCTGCGGGATGGAGTTGACACTCGCGTCGAAGACAGAGTCTCAGTTAAAGAGATCTTACGCTTCTACACACAAAGGGTGGTACAAGTTTGGAACTCTCTTCCACAAACAGCAATTGATGCTAGGTCAATTGTTCATTTTAAATCAGAGATTGATAGATTTTTATTAACCAAAAGGTATTAACGGATATGGGGCAAAGGCGGGTATATGGAGTTAAGTCGCAGATCAGCCATGAGCTTATTGAATGGCGGAACAGGCTTGAGGGGCTAAATGGCCTACTGCTGTTCCTATATTTGGGTTGTGGCGAGGTGAGAGGAGAAAGTAAGAAATGCATGCTTACACCATCAGCAGCATATCATTCAGAAGTGATTGTGGCATGAGGGAGAAGTGGGATGAGAGAAGGAGGATTAGGTATGTGAATACCCTCATCTTCAATGGCTTCAGCCATGCCAGTGTCCCTGGCCTCAGCAATGGCCCTTCCCATAATGGCCAACATCGTCTCCTCTATGGAGTTTCGGGCTTGCAGGCGCTCCTCTCCCCCTCTGGTTAATTGCTGCTGCCTCCGTTGTGCACCACCTTCTGCAAGAGAGAGGGAAGTGTGCCAGTGAGTGTGGTGCAATCGGTTTGCTTGATGTGGCTGTCATGGTTGACTCGCTGGCAGTGTGTGCGAGTTGTGAGATGTGGTTTGAGGCTTGCAACAGTGCTAAGTGTGTGAGTAGTGCAGGCTAGCTTCAGCAACTCATGATATTGGGCCTCCTGCTGATGTGTGCAGCCAATTAACAGCATAGAGAAATCATTATAATGATCAGGCAGCACAAAGTTGGTGTGCTGCTTGCATTTCACTCAACAGGCACAAGTTAATTGTGCATTGTGGCAAAGCCATCAAGAGACTCTTGCAGTAACGTTTATAATTGTCTTTAATCATAGTTGTTACCTTTAAGTGTGTGCGCTGTTTAAACAGCGCAGGATCGATAAAATCGCGATCTGACGCGATGACGTCATCACGCGGGTCACGTGACGTTCCCAACGGCGGGAAACGTGATGACGTCATGACGTCAGGGGGGTAGGGCGTTTCAGTTCAGTCCTCGTGGATCCAGCTTGTGTATAGACCTGTTTGGAGTTTCTCCTGCGTTCTTTTGTTTATAACTGTTTCAGTACATTAAATCACGTTTGTTTAACTGTCAGTTTCAACCGCAGTATTTTCGTAGTAGTGTGAAGACACCTACATTGGTGACCCCGAAACCTCACGAACGTTTTTCGCGGTGGACACAGAATGCAGGCCAATGATGGAAGCCAACGCAGTGGCTTTGAAGCTCCCCCAATTCTGGGAACAACAGGCGGCCTCCTGGTTTGTGCAGGCTGAGGCACAATTTGAGCTCCGCAACATCGTGCAGGACCAGCTCCGATATTTGTACATGGTCTCCGCCCTCGACAGCTCGACGGCGTCGAGGATCATCAGCCTTTTGGAGAACCCCCCCGACCGCTGACAAGTATGTCGCCATCAAGACACGGCTGCTGCAGGTATTTGGCCTTACAAAGGCAGAGCGTGCTCGCCGTCTACTTACACTACCTGGGTTAGGCGACTCCAAACCCTCGGAACTAATGAGCCACATGCTAACGCTCCTGGGGTCCGAACCCCAATGTTTCCTGTTTCGCGAGCTGTTTCTTAGTCAGCTTCCCGAACAGGTCCAAGCAGCCCTCGTCAGGTCGGACGCTGGGGATTGCATCGCGCTCGCCGAAGAGGCGGATAAAATATACGCGGTCCGACAGCAATACTGCGCCATTGCGCAATGCCCAGCCCCGAAGGGCCCCGCCTCGACACCTCCGACGACCGGTTACTGTTATTACCACGCTCGTTTTGGCCTGAAAGCCCACTGCTGCCGCCCGCCTTGCAGTTTCGCGCCCAAACCGTCAAACAGACCGCCGCGAGTCAAGAACACCGGAACCGGGGCGTGCCCCGCGGCCACGATGGCGATCGGCGATTCCGGGAATTTAGGAGTCGGTCAAACAGGCTTGTTCGACCTCCTCTGCGATTCACGTTCCTCGTTAAAGACAATTCTGGGGGGGCGTATGTGGCAAAGCCATCAAGAGACTCTTGCAGTAACGTTTATAATTGTCTTTAATCATAGTTGTTACCTGTAAGTGTGTGCGCTGTTTAAACAGTGCAGGATCGATAAAATCGCGATCTGACGCGATGACGTAATCACGCAGGTCACGTGATGTTCCCAACGGCGGGAAACGTGATGACGTCATGACGTCAGGGGGTAGGGCGTTTCAGTTCAGTCCTCGTGGATCCAACTTGTGTATAGACCTGTTTGGAGTTTCTCCTGCGTTCTTTTGTTTATAACTGTTTCAGTACATTAAACCAAATCTGTTTAACTGTCAGTTTCAACCGCAGTATTTTCGTAGTAGTGTGAAGACACCTACAGCATCACGATCCCCGTGCCCGTTTTCAGGGGCTAACCAATTTAACCCCCATAAGGTCTGTACTCCAGAGCTAGTGTGTATCAAACCAAGGTGGGCCATTGTCTGGAAGAGAATCTGACTTTTAACCCCGTATATACAACAGGAAGGAAGACCAATATTGTGGCACAGAGGAAATGGGTCGAGCCTCTTGCTGATACCATTGAGCAGGCGCAGCGGACATCACGGCTGATTTACGCGATATACAAAAATTGATCCACATATTTCTGGAGCATCATTAAACTTCCAACACAGTATTCCCCCCCCCCTTTCTAAAACCTTAAAAGAAATGTTTCGCGACCTTTTTCTTGTGTATAACAAATCTTGCCCTATCCAAGGCAAACTATAATTTCCCCCAAAAGGTTCATTCTGACCCAATGGGGCTACAACCAAAACCTTGGTCTACCTGCACAGTTAATAAAAAAATAATCCATCCAGCACTTTATTAGCTGTGCAGTGTTTTGTGATGTTCCATCAAGAGTTAAAATTCCCGTAGACATCGGAGCCAATTTCCATGGGGGTTCTCTTGGACGTCCGCTGTAACCTCACCGGAACAGCTGCAAAAACCCCGGGAAAATGGTTTAAACGCCGTTCACTGTTTTTGCGAGGTTTCTGCAATTCTACAGTCGACGTTACAGTTGACGAGCAGGATAACTGCCGTGGACATTTACCCTCATAAAGTCCAGTGTATTTTATTTATGTTGATTATACCAGAACAATAAATTATGGTCTGTTACTAGTGAAAGATACTGACTATACAAATGCAGTCCCCTTTTATAATACTCACAGTAACAGCAACGGCATTTCCACTGTTGTCGTGTAATCTTATTCTGAGGTGGTTAATGCCCTACTAACGTAAGTTAAAATCTTCTCCTAATTATTCTGATCCTGCCAGAGAACATCTCCCAAATCACACGTACCAGCATCAATCTGAATGACAAAAGGCTGGTTATAATCAGGATGTCCCAGTACCGAAGTTCTCAATTAATTCACTTTCAAGGACCTCAAAAGTATTGTCATCCCCTTGGGTCCACTTTCAAGTCAGACATTTTTCTTCAGTATGTTCAGGGGTTGTACAATTACTAAGATGCCTGGCACAAAGCTGTAATATCATCCTATTATCCAAGAATCTCTTTTTATTACTTTATTTTCAGAGACTTCAAGAAAAATACAGAGGTAATACAGCATCTGTACAGCAATTTTATACAGCTTCTAAGAAGCAGCTGCGAGTATATTTTATTGTTGCGGGGATTTGTTTTAAATCCTGCTGTTCAAAATTTGGAGAAAATAATAGCAGCCAAACAGACTAAACAGTTATCTCCTCTAAGACCCTTAAGAACTATTCCATTAATCTTTCAAATCTCATCAAGGCATTTTAAGCTCAAATGACATGACCTTAAATTAATACAAGCCATACTATGCTACAAGGGCAGACTCTACCTTGCTTATTGGATCCAGCGCCACTTGCCAATAGTTACTATTAAGGCCCAGTGAAGTGAAGCATTAAGATACACTAAGAGGATCTAGAGTTTCATGGATGGTGGTTAATGGACATACACCTCACTCAGTTTTAGCATTAAGCGGAATATAATCAACAAAAAGTCCAGCAGTTCCACTTCCTTAGGAATTAAACAATTGATAAATAATTCCCAAGGTAGCCTAGAGGGTCTTCCTTTTTGAGACAATTTTGTGCCGTTTCTCTTTTTGCAGCACTCGGGCTGTGAGAAGCAAGTTTTGCTGATATTTCCAATATCAATAAATAGGACTTACCTGACCGTTTTGGACAAAGCAAGAAACTGTAAGAAACTGATCCAACAAAATCTCTGCCTTTTGAAGTCTTCAGCAATGTTGTAATACAAATATAAAGTTTTCCTTCTTGATTTGTTTTAAATCCTGCTGTTCAAAATTTTGAGAAAATAATAGCAACCAAACCGACTTAACAGTTGTCTCCTCTAAGACCCTTAAGAACTATCCCATTAATCTTTCAAATCTCACCAAGGCATTTTAAGCTCAAATGACATGACCTTAAATTAATACAAGCCATACTATGCTACAAGGGCAGACCATCCAATTTAAAACAATCCGAACCAGGTAAATCCTGTGCTCCACTTACACAAACAAATTGTTTCTACAGTACGATAGCAAAATACTGCAGATGTTGGAAATCCGAAATAACAACAGAAAATGCTGGAAAAACTCAGCAGGTCAGGCAACATCCGTGGAGAGAAATTTGAGTTGACGTTTCGGGTTTGACCCTTCTTCAAAACTGGAGAGAAAAGGAACTAGATCGAAGGCAGGGCTGCGATCGGACAAAAGAATAAAAGAACCAAAAGAAGTAAAAGAGATTAGAAGCTAGACGAGATGGTAATAGGCTGGGATTAGGTGTAAAGTGTACTGGCAGGGCAAAAGATAGCTGCCAGGTGTGAGAGAGAAACAAAAGGAAAGGGGGGGGGAGGAAAGGAGTGGAAAAATATAAGTAAAAATGAAATAGGGGCCGAGGTTATGATCTGAAATTGTTGAACTCGATATTGAGACCGGAAGGCTGCAGAGTGCCTAATCGGAAGATGAGGTGCTGTTCCTCGAGTTTACGTTGAGCTTCCGTGGAACAGTACAAGAGGCCAAGGACGGTGAGGTCCGAGTGGGAATGGAGCGGTGAATTGAAATGACAGGCGACCGGAAGCTCGGGGTCACCCTTACGGACTGAACGGAGGTGTTCCGCAAAGCGGTCACCCAATCTGCGTTTGGTCTCCCCAATGTAGAGGAGACCGCAGCGTGAGCAGCGAATACAGTATACTAGATTGCGAGAAGTACAAGTAAATCGCTGTTTCACCTGGAAGGGGTGTTTGGGGCCCTGGACAGTGGGGAGGGGGGAGGTATAGGGGCAGGTGTTACACCTCCTCCGCTTGCACGGGAAGGTGCCAGGCGAAGGGGAAGGGCTGTTTGGGGTGATAGAGGAGTGGACTAGGGTGTCTCGGAGAGAGCGGTCCCTGCGGAATGCTGAAAGGGGAGGGGAGGGGAGGGGAAGATACGTTTGGTGGTGGGATCACTTTGGAGGTAGCGGAAATGCCGGAGGATGATCCGTTGAATGTGGAGGCTGGTGGGGTGAAAGGTGAGGACAAGGGGAACCCTATCGTGGTTCCGGGAGGGAGGGGCAGGGGTGAGGGCAGAGGTGCGGGAGATAGAACTGACACGGTCGAGGGCAGTGTCCACCACGGTAGAGGGGAATCCTCGGTTGCGGAAAAAGGAAGACATGTCTGAAGCACTGGTGTGGAAGGTGGCATCGTCGGAGCAGATACTGTCTCCGGTTCCGACTTACTCCACGTGGATTCCAACTAAACTTCCACCCTTCGTGCTTCGGATCCACCCAGGATTACAAATATCTCCAAGATATTCATCGTTCCTCGAACTACTGCTCTCGCCGCATCCTGAGATCCACGCTCAACGCCATGCGGCGCCACATGAACACACTCGACTTCTCTCTTCAGCAACACCGGCGCACTCTATCTCAAAGCTGTCCAGGTCCTCAGTTCCACTTCATCCTTCGACTCATCCGACGCTTCAACAAAAAACTTTTCTTCTTCCTTTCCGATGTCAAGGATCGCAAGCTTCATCAACTCTTGGACACCAACGCCCCTCTGGAACCTTCTTCCCCTTCACTTTCCTCTGACCCCCCTTCTCCCAATCTCACCCCCTGCCGTGTGTTCACTATCCCCTCTGACCTTCCACTCTCTGACCCTGAACGATCAGTCCTCAGCAAAGGCCTGAGCTTCATCCCCTTACGCCCCCACCTCAATGAATTTCGAGCTCGGCACGATGCTGAGCTCTTTTTCCGCCGCCTTCGTCTCCGTGCCCACTTCTTTGGCCAGGAGTCTTCCCCCCGCACAACTGACCCTTTCTCCCGCTTGCAGAATTCCCATTCTACCTGGACCCCTCCCCCTGGCCTCTTACCCTCTCTAGATCTTTTCATCGCTAACTGCCGACGTGACATCGGCCGTCTCCATTTCTCTGCTCCCCTCACTCACTCCAACCTACCTCCCTCTGAACTTGCAGCACTCCATTCTCTTAGATCCAACCCTGACATTGTCATTAAACCCGCTGACAAGGGTGGTGCTGTTGTTGTTTGGCGTACTGACCTCTACCTAGCGGAAGCTGAACGCCAACTCTCCGACACCTCCTCCTACCTCCACCTGGACCATGACCCCACTACCGAACATCAAACCACCGTTTCCAAGACTGTCACTGACCTCATCTCCTCTGGAGATCTTCCCCCCCGCTGCCACCAACCTCATAGTTCCCCAACCCCGCACAGCCCGCTTCTACCTCCTTCCCAAGATCCACAAACAGGACTGCCCTGGTAGACCCATCGTTTCAGCCTGTTCTTGCCCTACGGAACTTATCTCTTCCTATCTTGACTCTATCTTTTCTCCCCTTGTCCAGTCTCTTCCCACCTACATCCGTGACTCTTCGGACGCCCTCCGCCACTTTAACAGTTTCCAGTTTCCTGGCCCCAACCGCTTCCTTTTCACCATGGACGTACAATCCCTCTACACCTCCATCCCCCACCCGGATGGCCTGAGGGCACTCCGCTTCTTCCTTGAACAGAGGCCTGACCAGTCCCCATCCACCACGACCCTCCTCCGCCTGGCTGAACTTGTTCTCACATTGAACAACTTCTCCTTTAACTCCACTCATTTCCTCCAAATCAAAGGCGTTGCCATGGGTACCCGCATGGGTCCTAGCTATGCCTGCCTTTTCGTGGGCTATGTGGAACAATCTTTGTTCCAGTCCTACTCGGGTCCCCTCCCTCACCTCTTTTTCCGATACATTGATGACTGTATCGGTGCCGTTTCCTGCTCTCGCCCCGAACTTGACAATTTCATTCACTTTGCCTCCAATTTCCACCCTTCCCTCACCTTCACATGGTCCATCTCTGACTCTTCCCTTCCCTTCCTCGACTTCTCCGTCTCCATCTCTGGGGATAGATTATCGACCAATATTTACTACAAGCCCACTGACTCCCACAGCTACCTGGACTACACTTCCTCCCACCCCGCTTCCTGTAAGGACTCTATTCCATTCTCCCAGTTTCTCCGCCTCCGCCGTATCTGCTCCGACGATGCCACCTTCCACACCAGTGCTTCAGACATGTCTTCCTTTTTCCGCAACCGAGGATTCCCCTCTACCGTGGTGGACACTGCCCTCGACCGTGTCAGTTCTATCTCCCGCACCTCTGCCCTCACCCCTGCCCCTCCCTCCCGGAACCACGATAGGGTTCCCCTTGTCCTCACCTTTCACCCCACCAGCCTCCACATTCAACGGATCATCCTCCGGCATTTCCGCTACCTCCAAAGTGATCCCACCACCAAACGTATCTTCCCCTCCCCTCCCCTTTCAGCATTCCGCAGGGACCGCTCTCTCCGAGACACCCTAGTCCACTCCTCTATCACCCCAAACAGCCCTTCCCCTTCGCCTGGCACCTTCCCGTGCAAGCGGAGGAGGTGTAACACCTGCCCCTATACCTCCCCCCTCCCCACTGTCCAGGGCCCCAAACACCCCTTCCAGGTGAAACAGCGATTTACTTGTACTTCTCGCAATCTAGTATACTGTATTCGCTGCTCACGATGCGGTCTCCTCTACATTGGGGAGCCCAAACGCAGATTGGGTGACCGCTTTGCGGAACACCTCCGTTCAGTCCGTAAGGGTGACCCCGAGCTTCCGGTCGCCTGTCATTTCAATTCACCGCTCCATTCCCACTCGGACCTCACCGTCCTTGGCCTCTTGTACTGTTCCACGGAAGCTCAACGTAAACTCGAGGAACAGCACCTCATCTTCCGATTAGGCACTCTGCAGCCTTCCGGTCTCAATATCGAGTTCAACAATTTCAGATCATAACCTCGGCCCCTATTTCATTTTTACTTATATTTTTCCACTCCTTTCCTCCCCCCCCCTTTCCTTTTGTTTCTCTCTCACACCTGGCAGCTATCTTTTGCCCTGCCAGTACACTTTACACCTAATCCCAGCCTATTACCATCTCGTCTAGCTTCTAATCTCTTTTACTTCTTTTGGTTCTTTTATTCTTTTGTCCGATCGCAGCCCTGCCTTCGATCTAGTTCCTTTTCTCTCCAGTTTTGAAGAAGGGTCAAACCCGAAACGTCAACTCAAATTTCTCTCCACGGATGTTGCCTGACCTGCTGAGTTTTTCCAGCATTTTCTGTTGTTTCTACAGTACCATGTCCAGATTGTTATCACTCAGCAGATGCCATAATCAAAAGCATCTGCCACCAAAGTTAATCATCAATTCTACATTTGATGTTGGGTAACTAATGACATTGGAATTGTTTATGAACTCTACTCTACTCAGAACATAAAACATGAAGATGCTAATCCTTTAAAGACTACTTGTGTCAGCTGTGGCTCAGTTGGTAGCACTCACGCCTCTTCGTTAGAAGAGACTTGAGCAAAATAGTCTAGGCTGATACTCCAGTGCAGTACTAAGGGAGTGCTTTCAGAGGAGATGTTAAACCAAGGCCTTATCAGCCTTCTCAGGTGCATGTAAAAGATCCCATGGCACTATTTCAAAGAAGAGCAGGGGAGTTATCCCCAGTGTCCTGGCTAATATATATCCCCAATTGACATCAATAAAACAGATTATCTGGTCATTATCACATTGCTGTTTGTGGGAGCTTGCTGTGCGCAAATTGGCTGCCATGTTTCCTGCATTACAACAGTGACGACACTTCAAAAAGTACTTCATTGGCTGTAAAGTGCTTTGGGACGTCAAGTGGTTGTGAAAGGCGCTATATAAATGCAAGTCTTTCTTTTAAAGTTTGGAGTTGTTAACAATTATTATGAAACAAGAGATGCTCCACAAAGCATCCTTGTGGGGACATTGTAAAACTATTGGGTACTTGGAGTAAAGTTACAGCTAACAAGGGAAGTTCCTGGATATTTGATAGCTCAGACAATTTTATCTGTTGTAGTCTATACTATCATATGTAGCCCGACTCATCCATTCTAAAATACTCAATGCAGATATGAGCAGTAAAAAAGTAACAAGATTCTTCTGTGCAAATCTTCCCACAATTAGTTTGTTTATTTGGAAATCCTATAATTGTCACTTTTCTCCTAACAATTTCATAACTGTTTTGGAAACTATTAACCTCTTTCTATCTTCCAATGGTATTCATTTGACCACTTATAAGTCTACCGATAATTATGTCAACATAATCATGATATATTAATTTCCCCCCAACCATTAGTTTTTCAAATGTATAAGTATGTGCTAATTCACTAATGTCCTTTAGGGAAGGAAATCTGCTGTCCTAACCCAGTCTGGCCTATATGTGATTCCAAACCCACAGCAACGTGGTTGACTCTTAACTGCCCTCTGAAATGTACTAGCAATCCACTCAGTTGTATCAAAACCACTATGAAAAACTATACTAAGAATAAAACTGGATGGAACCCCCGGCATCGACCTAGGCATCGGATTTGGACATGACAAAGGCACACCCAGCTCACTTGACCCTGCAAAGTCCTCCTCACTAACATCTGGGGCCTTGTGTCAAAATCAGGAGAGCTGTCCCACAGACTACTCACACAACAGCCTGACATAGTCATACTCACGGAATCATACCTTTCAGCCAATGTCCCAAACTCCTCCATCACCATCCCTGGGTATGTCCTGTCCTACCGACACCGTGGTACGGGGGGCTATCCAAGTGGGGGGAAAAGGAAGGAATGTGGTAGTAGTAGGGGACAGTATAGACAGGGTGATAGATACTGTCCTCTGCAGCCGTGAAAGAGAGTCCCAAAGGCTGTGATGCCTGCCTGGTGCCAGGGTTAAGGATATCTCCTCACAGCTGGAGAAGATCTTAGAGTGAGAGGGGAAGGATCCAGTTGTTGTGGTCCATGTAGGAACCAAAAATATAGGTAGAACTTAGAATGACGTTCTGCTGAGGGATTTGAGGAGCTAGCATCTAAATTAATAAGCAGAACCTCAAGGGTAATAATCACTGGATTACTACCTGAGCCATGTGCAAATTGGCATAGGGTCAAGCAGATCAGCGAGTTAAATGTGTGGTTCAAAGAGTGGCGTGGGAAGAAGGGGTTTCAATTCATGGGGCACTGGCACCAGTACTGGGGAAAGAGGGAGCTGTTCCGTCGGGACGGGCTTCACTTAAACCGGGCTGGGACCAGCGTCTGGCGAATCGAATAACTAGGGCTGTAGATACAGCTTTAAACTAAAAAAGGGCGGGGAAGGGTCAGGTGAGGGGAAATTTAGAAATCTAAAGAGAAAGGTCAAGGCAATAGAGCAGTGTAGTGATTTGGGTAAAAATAAGCAGAGTGTGACAGGAAGGGACAGAAAGTTTAATGGTAGCAGTGCAGCAGAGAATAAAGTCAAAGCAAGGAATAATGGTAAAAAATGTAAATTAAAGGCTCTTTATCTGAATGCACGAAACATTCGTAACAGGATAGATGAACTAATGGCACAAATAGAGATAAATGGGTTTGATCTAATAGCCATTACAGAGACGTGGCTGCAAGGTGACCAAGGTTGGGAACTAAATGTTCCAGGGTACTTGACGTTTTGAAAAGGCAGGCAGAATGGAAAAGGGGGGGATGTAGCCCTGATAATAAAGGATGACATAAGGACAGTAGAGAGAAAGGATCTCAGCTCAGAAGATCAGGAAGCAGAATCAGTATGGGTGGAGATAAGGAATAACAAGGGGCAGAAAACACTGGTGGGAGTAGTATAGAGGTCCCCTAACAGTAGCTATACTGTTGGGCAGAATATTAATCAGGAAATAGTAGGAGATTGTAACAAAGGTAATGCAATAATTGTGGGGGACTTTAATTTTCATATAGACTGGACAAATCAAATTGGCAAAGCTAGTCTGGAGGACGAGTTCATGGAATGCATTCAGGACAGTTTCCAAGAACAATATGTTATGGAACCAACCAGGGAACAGGCTATTTTAGATCTTGTATTGTGTAATGAGACAGGGTCAATTAGCAATCTCATAGTAAAGGATCCTCTGGGGAAGAGTGATCATAATATGATAGAATTTTTACATTAAGCTTGAGAGTGACATGCCTAAGTCCAAAACTAGAGTCTTAAACTTAAATAAAGCCAATTACATAGGTATGAGGGACGAGTTGGCTAAGGTAGATTGGAAAAATAAATTAAAAGGTATGGCGGTAGATAAGCACAAAAAGCATACCAAAAATGGTGGGGAACCAAGGGTCTAATGAGGGTGAGGAACTTAACATAATTAATATAAGTAGAGAAAAAGTACTAGAGAAATTAGTGGGACTAAAAGCCGACAAATCCCCTGGACCTGACCGCCTACATCCTAGGATTCTAAAAGGTGGCTGAAGAGATAGTGGATGCATTGGTTTTGATCTTCCAAAATTCCCTAGATTCTAGAACGGTCCCAGCGGATTGGAAGGTTGCAAATGTAACACCGCTATTCAAGAAAGGAGGGAGAGAGAAAACAGGGAACTACAGGCCAAATAGCCTGACATCAGTCATTGGGAAAATGCTGGAATTCATTGTTAAGGAAGTGGTATCAGGGCACTTAGAAAATCATAACATGATTAGGCAGAGTCAACGTGGTTTTATGAAAGGGAAATTGTGTTTGACAAATTTATTAGAGTTTTTTGAGGATAGAAACATAGAAGATAGGAGCAGGAGTAGGTCATTCAGCCCCTCAAGCCTGTTCCGCCATTTAATGAGATCATAGCTGATCATTCAAATTCAGTACCCTGTCCCTGCTTTCTCCCTATATCCCTTGATCCCTTTAGCTTTAAGAAATATATCTAACTCCTTCTTCAATATATTTAATAAGTTGGCCTCAACTGCCTTCTGTGGTAAAGAATTCCACAGGTTCACCACTCTCTGGGTGAAGAAATTCCTCCTCATCTCAGTCCTAAATGGCTTACCCCTTTATCCTTAGACTGTGACCCCCTGGTTCTGGACTCCCCCGCCATCGGGAACATCCTTCCTGCATCTAGTCTGTCTAGTCCTGTTAGAATTTTATAAGTTTCAATGAGATCCCCTCACATTCTTCTAAACTCTAGCGAATATAAGCCTAATCGACCCAATCTCTCCTCATATGTCATTCCTGCCATCCCAGGTATCAGGATGTAACTAGCAGGGTAGATAAAGAGGAACCAGTGGATGTAGTATATTTGGATTTCCAAACAGCATTTGATAAGGTGCCACATAAAAGGTTATTACACAAAATTAGGGCTCATGGGGTTGGGGGTAATATAGTAGCATGGATAGAGGATTGGTTAACGGACAGAAAACAGAGAGTAGGGACAAATGGATCTTTTTCAGGTTGGCAGGCTGTAACTAGTGGGGTGCCGCAAGGAATAGTGTTGGGGTCTCAGTTGTTTACAATCTATATTAATGATGTAGATGAAGGGACTGAGTATAATATATTAAACTTTGCTGATGATACAAAGCTAGGTGGGACAGTAAGCTGTGAGGAGGACACAAAGAGTCTGCAAAGGGATATAGATAGACTTAAGTGAGTGGGCAGTAAGGTGGCAGATGGAATATAATGTGGGGAAATGTGAGGTTATTCACTTTGGTAGGAAGAATAGAAAAACAGAATTTTTTTAAATGGTGAGAAACTTTCAAATGTTGGTGTTCAGAGAGATTTGGGTGTCCTCGTACAAGAAACACAGAAAGCTAGCATGCAGGTACAGCAAGCAATAAGGAAGGCAAATGGCATGTTGGCCTTTATTGCAAAGGGGTTGGAGTATAAGAGTAAGGAAGTCTTGCTACAATTGTGCAGGGCCTTGGTGAGACAACACCTGGAGTACTGTGCACAGTTCTGGTCTCCTTATCTAAGGAAGGATATACTTGCCTTGGAGGCGGTGCAACGAAGGTTCACTAGATTGATTCCTGGGATGAAAGGGCTGTCCTATGATGAGAGATTGTGTAGAATGGGCCTATACTCTCTGGAGTTTAGAAGAATGAGAGGTGATCTCATTGAAACATACAAGATTCTGAAGGGGATTGACAGGGTAGATGCTGAGAGGTTGTTTCCCCTGGCTGGAGTGTCTAGAACTAGGGGGCATAATCTCAAGATAAGGGGTAGGCCATTTAAGACCGGGATGAGGAGGAATTTCTTCACTCAGAGGGTTGTGAATCTTTGGAATTCTCTGCCCCAGAGGACTGTGAATGCTGAGTCTTTGAGTATATTCAAGGCTGAGATAGATTTTTGGACGCTAGGGGAATCAAGGGATATGGAGATCAGGCGGGAAAGTAGAGTTGGGGTCGATGATCAGCTATGATCTTATTGAATAGCGGAGCAGGCTCGAGGGCCGTATTTCTGAATATTAAGGGAATCAAGGGGTATGGGGATAGTGCAGGAAAGTGGAGATAAGGTAGAAGATCAGCCAGAAGAGGTAGCAGCACTGTGCTATCAAGTCAGGAGGGAGTGGCACTGGGAGTTCTCAGCATTGACTCTGGACCCCATGAGGTCTCATGGCATCAGGTCAAACATGGGCAAGGAAACCTCCTGCTCATTACCACCTATCACCTTCCCTCAGCTGATGAATCAGTACTCTTCCACATTGAACGCCACTTGGAAGAAGCACTGAGGGTAGCAAGGGCACAGAATGTACTCTGGGTGGGGAACTTTAACGTCCATCACCAAGAGTGGTTCGGTAGCACCACTACTGACTGAGCTGGCCGTGTCCTGAAGGACATAACTGTCAGACAGGAACTGCGGCAGGTGGTGAGAAAACCAACACGAGGGAAAAACCTACTTGACCGTGACCTCACCAATCTACCTGTCTCAGATGCATCTGTCCATGACGGTATTGGTAGGAGTGATCACCACACAGTCCTTTTGGAGATGAAGTCTTGTCTTCACACTGAGGACACTCTCCACTGTGTTGTGTGGCACTACCACTGTGCTAAATGGGATAGATTCAGAACAGATCTAGCGGCCAAAACTGGTCATCCACGAGGCAGCAGCAGAATTGTATTCCACCACAATCTGTAACCTCATGGCTCGGCATATCCCTCACTCTACCATTACCATCAAGCCAGGCGACCAACCCTGATTCAATGAGGAGTGTGGAAGAGCATGCCAGGAGCAGCACCAAGCATACCTAAAAATGGGTGGATTGGGGTCGAGTGAGATGTAAAAATTTTTTAAATCTCAAACCCGACCCCAACCTGCCCACTTCTTGGTTTACCGGAGGTGGGACAGGGGGCGGATGACCAACCCGCTCCCAGAAAGCAGGTTGGCCATGTAAATAATATAATGAGGCTGCGTGCCTCAGATAAGGTTCCCCTTGTCCTCACCTTTCACCCCACCAGCCTCCACATTCAACGGATCATCCTCCGCCATTTCCGCCACTTCCAGCGAGACCACACCACAAAACACATCTTCCCGTCACCTCCCCTTTCAGCATTCCGAAGGGACCGCTCCCTCCGCGACACCCTGGTCCGCTCCTCTACCACCCCCAACACCCCTTCCCCTTCGCCCGGCACCTTCCCGTGCAAGTGCAGGAGATGCAACACCTGACCTTTTACCTCCCCCCTTCCCACTGTCCAGGGCCCCAAACACTCCTTCCAGGTGAAACAGCGATTTACTTGTACTTTTTGCAATTTAGTATACTGTATTCGCTGCTCACGATGCGGTCTCCTCTACATTGGGGAGACCAAACACAGATTGGGTGACCGCTTTGTGGAGCACCTCCGTTCAGTCTGTAACGGTGACCCTGAGTTTCCGGTCGCCTGTCACTTTAATTCTCCGCTCCACTCCCACTCTGACCTCTCCGTCCTTGGCCTCTTACACTGTCCCAATGAAGTTCAACGTAAGCTCGAGGAACAGCACCTTATCTTTCGATTAGGCACTTTACAGCCTTCTGGACTCAACATCGAGTTCAACAATTTCAGACCATATCCTCGGCCCCTATCATTTTTTTTCTCTCTCTCTCACGTGGCAGCTGTTGATCATCCTGCCATTGCCATTTACACTTCATCTGGAGTCATCTTTTGTTTCTTAACTTATCCCATTACCATCTCCTTTTCCCTTGCACCATCATCCCTTTTGACCCTTAATCTCTCCTGCCTTCCATTCTATCACAGACCTTCCCTTTTGTTCTTTCCTCCCCTCCCCCCTCTCCCTGCCCCTACACTTGCTTAAAAACCTGTTACATCTCCAACTTTTTCCAGTTCTGACGAAGGGTCATCGGCCTGAAACGTTAACTATGTTTCTCTCTCTACAGGTGCTGCCTGGCCTGCTGAGTATTTCCAGCATTTTCTGTGTTTATTTCAGATTTCCAACATCTGCAGTATTTTGCTTTTGCCTCAGATTTAACCTATCTTCCAGGTTTAACCCTGGCCGACCAGATTTCCCAGGCCTCGGTGTTAAGTCCGTGAATGATTGAGACACGGACTAGCAGGAGAGAAACAAAGAGATCTTTACTGGTGAAAGGCATAAAAGAATCTAACCAACAGAGGCTCTCTAGCGCCTTTTATGCAGGGGTGGTCACTGCCGGTACTGCAGTCTGAGACCAGTTATTCTCTTAAAGGTACATACACAACAATTCCTCCCCTTTTAGATAAACAGTACATAACATTCATTTAACAACTAATGATAATGAATTACAATCACAATTACTGTTGCTAGATACATTGGTTAAGTTTAAGCAATTATAAGTTCAGTCTTTGAGGAGGCTTCCTGATTCTGTCTGGATAACGCCTCTTTGGAGTATCAGGTTCTTCTGGCAATGTTGAGTCGGAATCAATGTCGTTGTTTGGTTCATCTGCTTCCAATATTACTGGTTCTGCGGTAGCTGCAATTGGAACGTCGATTTCATTACCAGGTGTATCAGATCGTGGTGTGGAGTTGACGTTTTCCAGTGACTCTAGAATCTGGTCAGCATGGCGTCTTACAATGCTCTCCCCAACATCCACGGTATACATGAGAGGTCCTTGTCGTGTACAAATCGTTCCTGGCTGCCATTTCTCAGTGCGGTAGTCCCGGGCCAAAACTGGTTGACCTATCTTAAAACTCCTGGTCGGCCTTTCATTCATATTCTGAAACTGCCTGTTCTCCACATCTCTTCGGACGTTTGGCTTAACCAAATCCAAGCGGCATCGTAGTCTTCGATTGAAGAACATCATGGCTGGAGTTTGGTTGGTAACCGCATGTGTCGCATTCCGGTAGGCAAACAAGAAGTTGTCCACCTTGTGTTGTAGGGGTATATCTTCATTACACATTGCCTTGATAGCCTTCTTGAATGTTTGGACAAACCTCTCGGCCAATCCATTAGTGGCTGGATGATATGGGGCAGATGTGTAATGCTTAACACCATTGTTCTTTAAGAACCTCCGGAACTCTTCAGACACAAACTGTGGTCCATTGTCAGAGCAAATCTGTTCAGGCAGCCCATTCCTGGCGAATATGGTTCGTAAAACTGCGATAGTTTTTTCCGTGGTGGTTGAGGACATTTTTATTACCTCTGGCCACTTTGAATGTGCATCCACCGCAATTAAAAACATCGAGTCCATGAAGGGACCAGCAAAATCAATGTGCACCCTTTGCCATGGAGATGAGGGCCACTCCCATGGATGCAGAGGAGCTTGTGGTGGGGCGTTTTGGACCTTCTGGCATCCTGCACAGCTCTTGGTCATCTCTTCGATTTCCCTATCGATTCCCGGCCACCACACAAACGCTCTGGCTAAGCTCTTCATTTTTACCCCACCCAGATGACCCTCATGAAGCTCATTGAGCACTCTATCCGTCAACTTAGGTGGAATTACTACTCTGGATCCACACATCAAGGTTCCTCTGCACACTGACAGCTGTTCTCTTCTTGGCGAAAATGCTGGCAGCAGTGGTTCGCCATGTACTGGCCATCCCTTCACCGTTAAATCATAGACCCGTGATAGTGTCGGGTCATTCCGTGTTTCCTTTTCTATGTTTGCATTCGTCACAGGGAGACATTCAACTATGGTCGAGTGGAATAACTCCATTGGATCCACTGCAAGGTCTTCTTCTTCCACCGTCGGCAACGGTAGACGTGACAATCCATCAGCATTTCCATGCTGTTTAGTTCCCCTGTGCTCGATGTCATATTGGTGTGCCCCAAGGAAAAGGGACCATCTCTGCAGCCGTTGTGCTGTCATTATCGGTACGCCCTTCTGAGGGCTGAAAATGGAGACAAGAGGTTAGTAGAGTAAATTTGTGACCGTGCAGATAGTGATTGAACTTCTTCACCCCCCACACTAGGCTGAGGGCCTCTCTGTCAATCTGGGCGTAGTTACGCTCGGCAGAAGTTAACGAGCGTGACGCAAAAGCTATCGGCCTCTCTAAACCATCAAGGAATTTATGTGACAGTACCGCCCCAATGCCGTAGGGAGACGCATCACACGCCAGCCTGATTGGCAGTGCTGGGTTGTAGTGAGCCAATACTTCCTTCGAAGTGATTAAGTCCTTACTCTTCTGAAAAGCACGTTTACAATCATCGCTCCATTTCCATGCTACCCCCGTTCGTAGCAGGGCGTTCAGTGAATGCAGGATTGTCGACAAATTCGGCAAAAACTTATGATAGTAATTCACCAACCCGAGGAATGACCTCAGTTGCGACACATTTTCAGGCGCTGGGGCCTTAACAACCGCTTCAATTTTGTCAGGGACTTATGTAACCCCTCTTCATCAATCACGTGGCCACAATACGATATCTGTTTCTTAAAAAATTTGCACTTGGGGCGGTTGGCTCGCAGCCCATGTTCCCGTAGTCTAGTGAGCACCTGTTCTAGGTTGTTAAGGTGTTCACTGTCATCTTCACCTGTTACAAGGATGTCGTCCAAGTAACACTGAGTCCCCGGAATCCCTTGCAGGACTTGTTCCATCGCTCTTTGCCATTTCGCCGGAGCCGATGCTACTCCGAATACCAATCGATGATACTGGTAAAGACCTTTGTGAGTGTTTATCGTGAGATACTTCCTAGAGGACTCTTCAACCTTCATCTGCAAATATGCTTGTGCTAGGTCAATTTTTGTAAAACGCTTCCCTCCAGGCAGTGAGGTGAAGATGTCTTCTATCCTTGGAAGAGGATATTGTACTGTGTGAAGGACAGGGTTCACCGTCACCTTGAAATCCCCACAGATGCGAATCTTCCTTGGCTCTCCGGACTTATTGCTTAACGTTTTCTTCATGACAGGAACGATGGGTGTCGCCCACTCGCTCCAGTCGACCTTAGACAACACGCCCGCCTTCTCCAGATTCTCCAGCTCTGCCTCGACGGCTGGACGAATTGCATATGGTACCGGTCTCGCTTTGAAAAACTTGGGAACTGCATTCTCTTCTATTTTTAACGAGGCGGTTACGCCTTTAAGCGTGCCCAGTTCTTGTTGAAATACCTCTTTGGCGTTAGCTAAGATTGTTGACAATCGTCCAGGAGTGACGTCTTCATCTTTTTTACCGTCCACCATCATTGCATGAATGGAATGCCAATCTAAGTTTATCTTCCTGATACATTCCCGTCCCAATAACAGTGGTCCACCATTTGGCAGTATGTAGAGATACAATTTCCGTATTTTCTTGCCATTGTATTCAACAGGCACCCTTATTTTTCCTCTGGGGTATACTTTTTGCCCCGTATACGTCGTCAAGACGATGGATGTCTCTCTCAAGGGTATGTGTGAAAATAGCCGCTGATAGTCTCGTCGATTCATGACGGTTAGCGCTGATCCTGTATCCAATTCCATTTTAACTTGGGACCCTGCTATCGTGAGGGTGACCCAAATGGTTCGGTGATCCTCTTTTGCGATTACATTGTGAAGTTTGAGACAGCTTAATCTCCTGTTCTCGGATTCACTATCGCTCATCTGGTCTTCGGAACTACTGTCCGTCATCTTTTGTACTTTCTTGTACGGTTCCTTAGTAGCCTTTTTGTTGTCGCTGGTCTTCTTCCCAGACCTACAAACTCGTGCAATGTGTCCAATCTTCCCGCATTGTCTGCATATTTTGTCTTTGGACCAGCAGTCCTTCTGGTCATGGTTAGTTCTGCCGCAGCGATAACATTTTGCAAATCCCCGTGTCATTTCGTGGGTGCCGTATTCCTGTGGTTTTTGTTGAATTTCTGCAGCTCCCCTGGCTGCTGCTTCATACGATACTGCCACGCTGAAAGCCTTATCTAGCGTCAGCTCTTTTTCTGCGAGTAACTTCTTCTGTGTTCCTTCACTCAGGAGTCCACAGACAAATTTGTCCCGTAGGGTATCTGCCAGTCCTGCTCCGAACTGGCAGTGCTTTGATAGCTTGCGTAGTTCTGTAAGATACTCAGCATTGCTCTCATCTTTGTGCTAAGTTCTCCTGTGGAATTTAAATCTTTCTGCTATCAACAGCGGTGCAGGGTTTAAGTGCTCCTGTAGAACAGCAACAATTTCGTTAAAACTCTTCGCCTTCGGTTTGGCTGGAGTAATCAGATCCCGCAATAGGCCGTACATTCTAGCGCCCATTACGTTTAGCAATATTGATGCCTTTTTCCCCTCCGCTATTTCATTTGCCTCGAAATATACCTCGACTCTTTCCACATACGTGGTCCAGTCCTCTAATGTATTATCAAAAGCAGTGATACAGCCAGTCTTCGGCATCTTGCAAATCTAAAATGGCGCCTCCCGCGCTTTGCCTTCTTCTCCGATTTAACAAAATGGCGCCTCCCGCGCTTTTCCTTCTTCCCCGCTGTTGTTAGCGCTGCTTTACACGGTTTCCTGCGCGTTAAATATTAATTCATTTTCTTTTATTATCTTCCCGTTGTGGAGCGGACCCTCTGGGACACTTCCCTCCCTCTTCTGAGGTCCGAACGCTGCCCAGCTTCGAAACACTGGCCGCGCCCTGTATGCTCCACCCTCTCTCTGTCTCTCCTTGCTTCCCGACTCGCTGCCCGGCCCCGTTGCAGCCCAGGAAGGATCAGAGCACTACCTGCCACCAGCCCGATTAGCTGGGAAACCACGGACCGAGGAACCCAGCCTGGCTCTGGACAGTCTCTCCTGCAAGTTTTGAAATCGATGATTGACGGTCGACGCCCGTTTCTCGAGTTTCAATGGCCTATTTTTTTTTTTCTTCTTTCTTCTGGCTCCAACCTTCAACACGTCGTCGGAGCTGCTGCTGAGTTGCAGGTAAGTTCGTTTCTAACTCGTCGCCAGTGTTAAGTCCGTGAATGATTGAGACACGGACTAGCAGGAGAGAAACAAAGAGATCTTTACTGGTGAAAGGCATAAACGAATCTAACCAACAGAGGCTCTCTAGCGCCTTTTATACAGGGGTGGTCACTGCCGGTACTGCAGTCTGAGACCAGTTATTCTCTTAAAGGTACATACACAACACTCGGGAAACACAGCAGATAAAGGGAGGTGAGGACCAATTTGTGGAAAAGGCAAGTACCTTTATACCACTGCTTGTGAGCCAGGAGTGTTTCCTCCGGCCTCCCAAGCTTACCTTCTTCCCTGCCTGCCACTGGACACCCCTGGATCGGGATTCGGACCACCCGGATCGGGGATCAGACCCCCACCGGGATCGGGGATCGGACCCTCTGCAGGATTGGGGATCGGACTCCCCTGGATTGGGGATCAGACCCACCCCAAGATCGAGGTTCAGACTCCACCCTGGGATCTAAGCCCCCCTACGCCACTCTCCCACTAGAACAGCAGGCTCCCTACCTGCTCCTGTGGCTTCCTTTAGCGTGTTCGCCACCTGACAGGGAGCCAAACCTGTCCATTAGGCTGGCTTCCAGATGGGGATCTGGCTTTAAAAATAAAGATGCAGGGAAACCCTGACTTCCTGGTTTCCCGACCAAAAATCTCCCCCCCCACCCCGCCCCCCCCCCCCCCCCCCCACCACCCCAGCTTGTGCAACCAGGGGGCATAGACTCAAGATAAGGGGTCGGCCATTTAAGGCTGAGATGAGGAGGAACTTCTTCACTCAGAGAGTTGTGAATCTTTAGAATTGGATGCTGATTCATTGAATATATTCAAGGCTAAGATCAATAGATTTTTGGACTCTAGAGGAATCAAGGGATATGGAGATCGGGCGGGAAAGTGGAGTTGAGGTCGAAGATCAGCCATGATCTTATTGAATGGTGGAGCAGGCTAGAGAGGCCGTTTGGCCTACTCCTGCTCTTAATTCTTATGTTTCTTACATACCCTGCCCCAGTCAATAACATGGCCAATGGTTTCTGCATCTCTCAGTTTGTCTTCAACTCATTTTCTCACTCTCTTTCCTTCTTCTTGTAAGTCTTTCCTTCTCTCTTTCCTTTCTCTTCAGTATGTCATGCCAAATCTCTGTATGTCTCTTACATGCTTTCTTTCTGTATATTGTTCTCTCTTTTTCTCTGTATGTCCTCTCTTGCTTTCTATATCACAGTCTTTATCTCCCTTTGTCTCTATATTCTCATACTTTGCTGCTCTCTATTGGTGTAAGTCCAGGCCTAAGATTTACTACACCCTCCTGGCATAGGGCGCTCTCTCTATCAATATATACAGCCTCAGTAATGAAGAGTTGCAGAGGTAAAACATAGGGGATCTTACAGACAGATGCTAGTTTCAGGTTCTATCACACAAGTTGCATTCTTACTGCCCAACAGTCCCAGGTTCAACAGCTGCCAGTCCTCCAAACCCCTACAGAGGTGTAATCCCTGTTGGTTGGTACCAGGACCTGGTGCTGCTGGAGGGCTTTTCAACTGGCAGCAGCTTGGAAACAGTATGCGTCAGTGAGTGAGAGATGCAAAGAGGCAGAAGCTTGTGAATGCTGAGAGGCAGAGTTTTTATGGCCTTAGCAACCTGAGATGCTGTCTTTAATGTCCTGTGAACCCGTACCCCCCAAATCTGTTTGCTCTTCCATAGCACTGGGCCTACTTCCATTCAGAGTATAATTGCTGCTTTGACTTTTTTTTACGAAAATACATCAGCTCACGCTTACTAATATTGAATTCCACCTGCCACTCTTTAGCCTATTTCCCCATCTTTGAAGTTTCCTTTGGTCTTCTAAAGAATTAATTGTACCTTCTATTTTGGTATCAAATGAAAATGTCAACACCACTCCCTCTAGGATGACATCCAAATGATTGATGTATACAGTGAACAGAAGTGGTCCCAGAACTGAACTCTGTGGGACATCACTACCCACGTCCAACCTCTTTTAAAAACTGTCCTTGACTCCAACTCTGTTTTCTCCTTTCTAACCAAACCAACCAGTTTGCTATCCTCCCCCTAGTTCCATACCCCTTGATCTTATCTAGTTATCTTCCATATGGTACCTCTTCAAAGGCTTTCCTAAAGTCCATGTACATTGCATTTCCTCCATCTACCATGTCTGTTAACTTCTCAAAGGATTCTATAAGGTTTGTCAAGCACGATTGTTCCTTCTGAAATCCATGCCGGCTAGATACACGGTAATTTTAACCTTAATTAAATACACTAAAATTTTCCCAATGCAGATATGAAGCTAATTAGTCTGTATTACCTGGATTAGCTCTGTCTCCTTTTTTGAAAATTAACTACTCTACAGTCCTCTGGCACACATTCACACTCAATTGAGCCCTGAAATATAATTTCCAGAGCCTCTGCGATTTTCTCCCTGATCTCTCTCAGGATCCTATGATGTAACCTGTCGGGCCCTGTCTCTTTGACTTCCTTCAGCTTTACTAACTAATATAAAACTTTCATTTTATCCATCATCATATCGCTCATCTTGCTCTCAACCACTTCAGGATTTACATCCTTTTTGATATCCTTCTCTTTGGGAAAGACTGATAAAAAGTACTTATTAAATACCTCTGCCATTTTTTGTTCATCTACAAATTAACAATCCACAACTCTCAGTGGTCCTATCCCATTTTAACAATTCTTTTTTTTTTACTGATATACTTGTAAAATACTTTCTTTTTGTTTTAAAAAAAAATGATTTCCTTATACTCCCTTTTAGCTTATCTTATCTTATTTCTCCTGTTCTCCTTTAGCTTTTCATTATTATTATTCTTCAGTCCTCAAAGGCCCCTTCTTCAAC
The DNA here is from genome assembly GCF_052327205.1 of Somniosus microcephalus. Lineage (NCBI taxonomy): Eukaryota > Metazoa > Chordata > Chondrichthyes > Squaliformes > Somniosidae > Somniosus > Somniosus microcephalus. The sequence continues at coordinate 173,902,845 of NC_140987.1, forward strand.
TTTAATTGGTTTCTAACCTCTTTATTTATCCATGGCATTCTAAAACGAATCGTAATTTCCTTCTTTTTAAAGGGGATATACTTATTCGTATCCTTCACAATCACATTTTAAAAAACATCCCGCTGTTGCTCTACAGTCCCGTGTGCCAATTTCTCCTTCCACCTCACTTCATCGAGCTCGCTCCTCGTCTTTCTAAACTCTCCATTAATAAAATCTGGTGCTCTAGTTTCTTGTACTGACTTTTCCCCTATCTAGTTGGATCTTAAATCTTATCCTATTGTTATCACTACTCCCAATTAGCTCATCTACCTGATCTACGTCACTATTTATAACCAGATTTAGCAACTCCTCCACTCTTGTAGGCCTACTAACATACTGCTTTCAAAATCCTGCACACATTTTAGGAATTCAATTCCCTTTTCTCCATTTACTCCCTCTATGTCCCAATTGATAAGTGGATAATTAAAAACTCCCAGAACAATAATTTTGTTATTCTTACTCATCCTTCTAATCTGACTGCAAAGTTCCTCTTCCATTTCCTTCCCACAATTTGGAGGGCTGTAATACACCCCTGATAATATAACAAGCCTTTTTTTTCCTTTGGATTCCAACCATATTGACTCTATTTGTACCCCTTCCTTGTCTATGGCAACTCTGTTTCACTGCTGAATCTTTGTATACCCAATACTAAGGTACCCCTTTGTGTCTGTGACCTCTTATATTTATGTTGAGTATACAGACTGTCTGATGGAATTTTTTTTCAAAAAAGATTAAAATATTTTTCTTACGATTACCCAAACTTTTGTCAAGCCTGCTTGTATGTCAGACAAGATAGACTACACAAAAAGGATTTCAGAAACTAAGAGTATCCTGGGACCCACTTTACAATTAGAGAGCCTTTTAAATATAGTGATTACAAGGAAGTAACCTAATCAAGTGGTTCAGATGACATCACAAACCACAAGACTGAAGCTCCAAAGGTTCATCGCTGTCATCCAACTCTGGGATTCGATTACATCGTAGAAATCACTGTGTGGTATCTCCTACTGTTTAGAAAATATACTGTTTTGATTTCTGGTGGTGGTTTTATTCAGTTTCTGTGTCTGCAGTGGCCTTCAGTGTAGGCGCCAACCGTCAGTGTGTTCGATGCCCTTGATCCGCGATGACATTTACAATGGACAACTATCCACAGTGAAATAATCATTGCAGATATATCAAGAAATGATATGCAGTTGATTGCCAAAAAATCTATGCCTCATATTTATTGTCATTGGCTAAAATTATTCTGAGTAATATAATTACAGTAGACTGAAGCCAAATCTCTTTTGGAAACTGAGACTTGTGTTTAAATTGAAGACTTTGATCTGATTAGGCAATGTGAATATGGTCTGAGCTTTGACACTTTATACAGACAGGACTGCTGGATGTCTGGTCCAATATGGTTAGTGTTGTGTGCAATAAAACTATCCATTTTTTTTGACCAGATATTTGCTGTTATCCTGACTTCAGTCATTGCGATTAGAGTTCTTGTCTTGTGATAAAATAGAGTAGAAACCCCCAATAACTCAATTAGAACAAGGTGCCTGTTCCACAGAATCACAGAAACCCCACAGTGCAGATAGAGGCCATTTCGGCCCATACCGACACATATCCCACCCGATCCCCGTAACCCCACGTATTTAATCCCCCTAACACTAAGGGTCAATTTATCATAGCCAATCAACCTAACCCGCACATCTTTGGACTGTGGGAGGAAACCGGAGCACCCGGAGGAAACCCACGCAAACACGGGGAGAATGTGCAAACTCCACACAGACAGTCACCCGAGGCCGGATTTGAACCCGGGTCCCTGGCGCTGTGAGGCAACAGTGCTAACCACTATGCCACCGTGCTGCCAACTACTTCTCAGATTGTATAACTCACATAACTCCCATCAATTAGAAAATATTCTTAACCATAAATATGTTACATATTTTGGGATCATGTTATTTATCTAACAATTCATCTGATAAGAATTTATAGTTTAGTATACCTGGCCAAAGTATGCATTTAAAGTTTTCACAATGAAGATAAATGTTTACACATTAATTTATCTTAAAACAGTCATCCCAGAACAGTGCTACTAATGACCTGTATTTTAAAAGAATCAAATCAGAAAATAAGGAATCCATTATAAAATGTAAAGTGATACAGATACAAAGACTAATACAAAAAGTAGGCATAGAGTACAAAAAGTAAACTAACAAAAATATCTGTCAATCACTAATGTAATGCCTGGTAATGCAATTCAGACATCACTCACTACTAAAAGAAAGACTTGCATTGAGCTAGCACCTTATTACGTTTCTCAGAAATAACTCAACACACTTCACATACAATGACTGTTGTTTTATATAGGCAAGCGCAACAGCCATTTTGCATACAACACTAAGATGAATGATCAGGTTGTTTGTTTTTGGGTATTAGAAGATGGAATGTCGGCCAGGAGAACACCCTGCACTTCTTCAAATACTGCCATTCGATTATGTACTCAAGTGGGGAGTGGATCTGGAGGCCATAATCTTCTAAATGAGGAACAATACCAACTGAGCTAAACTGACACTTAGCAGCTGTTCTGTTGCCATTAGGTAGGAACTGGATCAGGATGGGTGGATTACTAAGCACTTTTTGTAAGTAACATTAGTATTACTCTCAGTTTTTGAGGTCCATGAGTTTAATTTCTTCTGTTATCTTCTATACATTTTTGATAGTGATAGATGCCATACAGTTTAAGCAGCATCAACGTGCCATGGAAAAAGTCTTGTAAAATGTAAATCCCACCATAAGGCACTGCATGCCTTCAGGTCCTAGATGACAAACAACAGCAATAACTTTGGTAAAAAGAAAAACTGTAAATGCTGAAAAATGGAAATAAAACCAAAAATGCTAAAAATATACAGTAGGTCTATCTGAAAGCACTCGGCCACCACTAACACTCTACTGGGAAAGCTGGTGAACAATAATAGAGAGGAGGTGAGGACAGGAGGAGGGAAAGCATCCATTCAGGTCCTTTCCCCAATCAAGGAGGAAGTAATGCAGATGGTGGGGATGGGTTGCGTTAGGGGTGTGGTGAGGCTAGAGGATGCATCCTGTAGGGCTCTTGCCATCTTACACTGTTTCTTCTTACTGAAATCTCACCCTCACACATTAAGTATGACAGAGTGCAGCTGCTTTCTGTCTCTGCTTATCCTTCACACTCTCTTCACTTTCAGGTCAAAAAAATATAGAGCACTCAGAGGCTGAGGAACTGGCAGTAAGCATCAACCATGATGACACAGCGTCATTCAAACTTATGTTAGTAAGTACCAGCTCAGAGACTGGTACTACATGTACTGCAGAGGATAGGCTAGTGTGGTCTGCACTGGGAGACTCACCGAGCACTAGTGCACAGGAGCTTGGGCAGGAGATGGGATGACCCGAGAAGCAGCTAGCCGAAGGGAGAGCTTGCACCTTGACTCTGCTGCAGAGGGCACAGATAAAGATTGAGAGTGCAACCTACATTCAAAGACTGATCCCTATACACCAGTACCGTTTAGGTGCACTGGGCAGCCTGCCATTCAGCTTGTGCACAATGGTACAGAACATGGAGGAGTCCAGCTCTAGCTTGTGTGGGGTCATCCAGCACGGCATTGAGACCATGCAGTCAACCATGGAGCGACTGGTCAGCTCTATGAACACTGCAGTGGGGCCCACAATGATGGAGCCTCTGGTGACAGCTCTCAGCTTCGCTGGGAACTCTGACTGCTGCCATTGTGGCTGTGCGGTGTAGCATCTCCTCAACCTTTCGATCCATGAAGGAGAGCATGGATAGGACTGTGGAGAGCACGGCTAGGGGCTTCCAGAGCATCACTACACTTCTTCACTCTGTTCTCACACAGAGCATGGCAGAGTAGAGATGCAGCACCATGACAGTGGCAATGGCTCCATGGGAGAGGCTTATGTTGTCCTTTCTCAGGTTGACAGTACACCTGCTCCCTTGCCAGCCTCTGACCCAGTGCCCTTGTTGTTCCAAACAGACAGATGGTCCAGGCTGCCGCGGCCGATGGCGAGAAACAGCAGTCTGTAGCCAAGCCCACCACGCCCATCTCAAGTGCCCTTGGTGGAGAATAGGTAAACAAGCACAGATGCCAGGCACTAAGGAATTGCACTAGGGTGATTTCAGTTCCATATCAAGAAGAAGGAAGTTATTCAATCCACAATGTGTCTGATATGAAGTAAAGAGGTTTAATGTTGTTGCATTGATCTTGCTCTTCAGATTCATAGTTATGTAAGAGAGGTAGTAGCGTTGGAGGCCATTCAGAAGGTGGGTCAAGTGTTGGGACTGTTGGTATGCTGGGGGAGGGGGGAGGGTTTGCTTAGGAGAATCTTTCAATAATTTGTTGCCTTACAGCTCTGGCAGCACTGCTCGGACTTGGTCTTTCTCATCATCTTCTTCTTTCTCGTCCCTTTCTTCATTTTGCACCTGGACTTCTTACTCCTGTGTTGACTGCAAGTCTTGGCCCCTGCGAATGGCACAGCTGTGTAGCATGCAGCAAACCACTACAAATCTGGAGATTCACTCCGGACTATACTGCAGGACTCCACCGGACCGGACCTTTGTTTGAGGACGCCTATGGTTTTCTCATGCGAGCTCCAATATCTGAATGACTCTCATTGTATCGACGCTCAGTGCCCGGGTTCCTAGCGCAGCCTCCTCACACACTGCAGCTCTGTCATGTTGAGGTACAACATCCTATTCCGGAAGACCTGCATGCTGTAACACCTCCTTGGCCTCCTTCGCCATCTTCTTTGACCCTCCGCACGTCTTTGCTGCCATGCTTGCTCATGCTGTTACTTTTGCAGCCTCAATGGTAATCCCAGCAACATAGCCATCATTTCCAGAACTCCTGCAGCCAATGAAGTCAAACAGCTGCAGCCAAAAGTTAGCTCTCCAACACCTCAGTTACATAGAATGTACAACACAGAAAGAGGTCATTCGACCTAACCATTCCATGCCAGTGTTTATGCTCCACATGAGCCTACTCTCTTCCCTCTTCATCTAACCCTATCCTTCTATTTCTTTCTCCCTTGTGTGCTTTTCCAGCTTCCCCTTAAATGCATCAAAAATGAATCAAAAACAGCCAAAACGTGGCTCCAAAAACGACTTTCCATCAACTTACCATTGACTTCAATAGAAATAAAGATAGGGAGAGATGTAAAAATGAGCTGTCGACTCGCTATCATCCACTTTACACTATTGAACAGAGTCAAGGTCTACCCCTATGTATCCAGCCCTGCCTAGCTTGTCAAATCAAAGCTACCAGTGAAAGATCCACTGGTTTGTTATCAGATCATTGGCTCTGCAAAAATAGATTCTGTCTATCATAGTTTCATCTACATTATCAGATAAGGGCCCCTAAAGGATGGAGCATGGAGCAGCTGAGCCCCCTCCCTAAGCTGATCCAATGCAAAGTAAAGCATACAATTTAATAAATCTATACAATGATTTGCTCCTTCTGTTACATGATCCTGATCCTCCTGCCTTGATACAGCCATCTAAGACATTGAATTGGGAGTAAAATATACAAAATATATTAAAATGTACAAAAAATAAATACCAGTAAGCTTTTGCAGAAAAGGTTCTATCACTACTAGTCCTATAGCAGAATGTGGACCTCTCCAGCAATAATGTACTTGGATTATACAATACTTTTCAAGGCAGAACATCTAAAACACTTTAAACATTAAATTATTTTAATTTATTATAAAGCCTATTTGATACTAACACAGCACACATGTTGCATAACAGCAAATATATTGCATTATTTCAAAATCAACACTACATTGTATATATTAGAGAAAAATAATTTTTAGTAAAAGCACAAGAAAACTGGAAACGTGTAATATTTGAAAAAGAGAAATTGATATTTCACAAGGGCCCCTTCACTGAAACTTCATTAGATAAAGGGTCGCACCTCAGATGTTAACTGAATTTTCTCTTTCTAACTGCTGTGCATTTTCTGATTTTATGTCATTTAATCTCCAGATATTTATATCATCTGAATCTTTTTGATTAAGTAACAACCTAGAAGGTGAGTTACTCGTCTTAATATTGCTCGTTACATGGAAAGTAGAACGGTTTTCTCACAAGGGTGATGTGTGTGTGACAGAGGGAGGGAGTATGGAGAAGGAGAGAGGGTGTTGTAAGTAGTGCCGCCGCCAGGAGGAGTGTTGGAGCTGTCTAACAAGCGATTCCGATCTGTAAACTCAATCCTGGAGACTGGCTGACTCCACCAGACAAATTCACAGCCCCCTAATAAACTGGAGAGTGGTAAGAGCAGACAAGACGTGCGAAACACGGGCAAGCAGTCATCTTTAGAGATATTCGATAAATTGCGTACGTTGGAGCAAAGCTGAGTTAGTGAGTTACCTGATGCACGGTTTTGTGACAAGTGAAACTCTGATTTGCCACTGCAGAATGTGGCCCCGATCATTCCTGATTCTGGTACCGCTGTATTTATAACTAATAACGTGGGGCAAATAACAGCAGCTCTCCGTGCTAGCAGGCGTGTGACTGACCATGTCTTTTTACACCACATTATTAATGCTATTGATTTAACCTGACGTGACGGAGTCGGTATATTTTCTTACCCAGTTTATTCATTAATTGAGGGGCGCGATCATTATAAAGACATTTGTGCCACGGCCCCAGTCCTGGGGAAAATCAGAGGGGTGCAATTATTTTCAATACAATGAAGCGACTTGTGCAAAGCGCTCTTGAAAGTTCAGAGAAAGCTGCCGTCAGTGGTGAACATGAGCCTGTTGGCCCCGGCAGCGCCGCCAGCGCTGTGAGTTGGCCCAGCGCAGATATTGGCGGAGAGGAGCTGGAGGCGGGGAGGGTGGCAGCCTATCAGCTGTTGGGGAATGGGGGCTGAGCTCTGCCCCCCACCCGCACCTCCTCCTTGGCTGCAATTCCCGCCCACCCCGAAGCCGCTCCTCCGAGGCCGTGCGATCCGCCTCCCCGCCGGCCTCCAAAACAACCGCGACTCGCCAGACTCTCAATGAAGCGGCGGCGCTGGTCTGGCACTGTCGGCTCTCCGCGCCCCTCGCATTTCTCTTTGGATCCCGGCTGCTCGCTTATCTCATCCCGGGAGGGGAGGGACACACACACCCACCAAACAAAAAAACAACAACCGGGGAGGCAAATCCTCTTCGCACCGGGCTGCCGCTGGCCGCTGTGAGCGTGTTTGCGGAGCGCCAGCGCCGTGTGCAGGTTGCAGCGGCGAGTTTGTTCCAGCTCTTCAAAGCACATCTTTCAAAGCACATCTTCAGTGGGGGATTTTGTTTGGGGGGGCGGGGGGAAGAGAGGCGGGGAGAGGAAGAAAGAAAAGATGCTGTGACTGACTGACTGGATGCTGCCGCCTCGGGAATCTCCAGCTGGTCTTGCTACACTCCCAGTAACTGAGTATCTATAATTTAAAACATCGATCTCTCTCACATCACCAGCAGCACCAACAACGCACGCTGATACTTCTGGGGCTCTTTGCACCGACTTTTTTGCTGATTTCTGCTGTCAGTTGCATACAAATTGCGGACTTAACCTCGTCTTGCTGAAAAAGCACAGAACTTTGCGCCGATCCCATTCCCTGCTGACAGTGAGTTGGGGATTTTGTAATTCTTTTGATTTCGCAGATCGTTGCCTCACACTTTGTCACCAGATGAATTAATATTTCCTTCTGTGGTGTTTTGGAGGTGTTTGTACAGCTGCAGGTATTTCATCCTCACTTCTTGCTACGATCCTGGACTTTGTCTCTCCGATCCTGGACTCTGACCTTCTCTGAAGACAGACTGAATGAGACAGGCCATCTGAAGCTTTAAGTTTGAAAGGAGAGAGCGGGTTCCTCGCACCCTCTGCAGCCATGATCAACGCGGAGGTGCTTGTCGTCTTCGTGGTGCTGTGGATGTGTGTTTGGCCGCAGGAGCCCGGCAAAGCGGTGGCCGATCGGTACGCCGTCTACTGGAACAGCACCAACCCGAGGTAAGGCGCGCCTGGAGCCGGCTGGCCGGTCGCGGAGCTGAGCGGGGAGGGAGCGCCACCTTTACCTTTTTTTATACAAAATGAAAGCTCACTGATGGGAATTGGGTAACTGCAAGTCCCACAGGTTTGGGTCACCGTCTGGTCGCCCTCTGGGGCTGACACTATTTTATGATTTTTTTGGGGGGTGAATCCTAGTGTTAAACCAGCCCGACTGGGCTTTGCTTGTAATTCATGAAGTAGACGAGAGGGCATTTTCAGGTGAAGTGCGCATAGCACTGAGGTGACATTTGAACCGGGTTAGTGTTTTGAATCGTAATGAAAGTTGCTGTTGAGACAGCCGGGCACTTGGTCCGGCTGTGGGTTCTGGGCTCTCCGGTGTGTGTGTGCGTGTGTTTAAAGCTGCCTTCACTGAGGTTTTAGCTCGAGTGCTCCCAACAAATCGGTGTCCCGCCGCATTCAGGGGCTTCTCCCCGGGATTGTGTGAGGGGCGGCGGGCCCGGAGACTGTCACTCGCCCGCTGCTGAAACCCAGGAGGAAATGATTCATTCATTCATCCATCACACTCGGCCAGCGGGCCAGCAGCTTCCTCCACCAGCCTGCCCTTGATTTTAGTTGTTGCGAAGTTTTTATTTTTTAATTGTAACGATATAATGGAAGCGGCTGCACAGTAAAAGTGGCTTCTCGCCGGACCGTTCATTTTTCAGCCGCTCGCCAAAGGACTGTAAAAAGATTTTAATATTTAAAAAAATAGATGGGGTGGGAGATTAAATCTGGAATTTTGGAGCGAACATCGTGCAATCTTTAATCGAATAACTGGATGTATAAATTGTGAGATTGTCCAGGCGGCGCCTCCTGGTTATTGTGAGCCGGGAAAGGTGCGAAAGTTTGAGTGAAACTTGGCGACAGTTTCAGCCGTCAGTGTGGCCGGGCCCGGCTCAGCTCCCAGCAACATCGGATCATGATGCCACTAAAAACAACTTAGTAAAGTTTTATTAGAAGTTCCACTCTCCGCTTTGTACAGCTAGAATTATTGCAGCGTTGAACATTCCCATGTGTGTTTTGTTGAAGTTTCCTTTGCCTTACATTTGCCAGGACACCGCCGAACAGTCAACAGTCCTGTCCGAATGTCTGCCGTACTATTTTCTTTTTACCGAAATTAAAAATAGAAAACCTGTGTTTTTTTTTAAAACAGGGACAACATCTGAGTTTGGATTAGCAGCTGCACTTTATGCAAGCGCCCCCCCCCCCTTCACCAATCTCTTGTAATGTTTCTCTCATTGATCTGCAGAGGCTGAAAGTTTTTAATTACAAAAGTAAACCAGAAATGCAAATCGATTTGTAAGATAATTGTTAAGCAATTCGAGGATTAAAGAAAAACAAAGTTCTATTCTTTTCTGTAAGAGAGGCTTAAATTGCAAATGTACTCATATCAGAGGTCACTTCAGCACATTTAGAGAGTCTGGTGCTATGCTGCAAAACGTTTTAAAAACAGCTTTAGAAATCCAGCCACCAATTGTCACCATAAATTTATTATCTACTCTTGAGTTTTTGGTCACTAAATGTTTTTATAGAGATTTATATATGACTCACTGTGAACGTTGGTGAAAATATTCAGAAATTTTCCAAATTCAATAGTAAGCTTGTTACTGAGTTTCCAAAAATATTGGAGATCAATCTAATTTTACTGTAGGATACATAAAGATTTTTCATAAGAAAAGAGCACATACTGCAAACAAATAAAAGACGTGTTTGGATTCAATTTGAAACCAGGTTAAATGATTCTCCTCAAGTTTATTCATTTTCTTTGGAAAGTCTTCAATTTGTAGACGTCCAGAGTGGGTACACATAAAAAGGTTATTTTATTGTTTAGTTCTAAGTTGAACATTGCAAGTTAAACCTACAATTAGTGGTTTGGGTTGGTACAATTGAATGAGCATTCCCTTGGCCTTTCTGTCTCTCCCTCTCTGTTATTCCCGGTGAGTATGTCTTCTCTTTGTGTGATTTTGTGTGTGTGTGTAAAATTCTCTTTTCCCCGCTGTTGTCATATTTTTATATAAATCCCCCCAACACTCTGCATTCTGTGCGTGTTGCTTTCTTGCTGTTTTTTATGAATCAGTCAGTTGCTTCCTCTTTTCTTTGTAGGTATTTTTAGCTATGTGTTCCCTCCCTCTGCCTTTTTCTGGATTTGCATATGTGCGTTTACTGATTTTTAATCTTTTTCTTTTGTATTCTCCATTGCGCATTCTCTCTTGGTGACATTCTTTATATATTGGTGTGTTTGTCATTGTCTCTATGTCTCCCTGTATGTATCCCACTTTGTATGTTCTCTCCTTTGCAACATTCTTTCTCCCTTGTCTTGTGTATCTTTTTTTCTAGCACAGAGGTGATGTCCCAGTTTGAGCTGAGATGAACAAACGGATTTGGGTCACAGGGCATGTTTTTTTATGCATTTACTACACTGTCAGGCAAAACCTGTTTGCAGCCTACAAATTGGATTTTAAGCTATTGGGAAATTTTCCTCACCCGGGCTGATATGATTGAAGACACAGTATCTCCTTTCTGGGTCTAAATATGATGAATTGGGAATAATAAAAAAAAATTCAATTCAGCCAACTTTTGTTGCACTTATTAGTTATTTGATATACCCATAGGTTTTAACAATAAGTTTTATCAAAGAAAATGACACCCGCAGTGACAAAATAAGTTACCATCTTTTCCGCGTTAGAATTACCCTGTGGCATTTCAAGTAACTGTATAAAGTAACCATGTGGGACTCTGTTTAAAGCTGTTCATATAGATTTAAATTGTATGTGATATTGCACTGTGCTGATGGATTATAAGACATAAAGTCCATGGCCGCTTGTTATAGCTTTCAGTCTTGCCAATTGTGAGCAATGTTGAAACAATGGAAACGCGGTTAAAGCCCACTTTAGTTGGGACTCAAATTCTCTGGGTTGCTGGGATAATACGGTAGTTTAACCCCTCTTCCAAAAAACTGGCAAGATTAAATTTCAATTGTAATGTAAGCAATAATGTAAGAACTTTATATTGAGGCGGAGAACTAATTGAAATCTCAGCGCAATGTTCCCTTGTTAAAAAAGAGTGAAAAATGGCGCTGGAATTCACGATCAGTAAAATTGCATGTTGCAAATCCAAATGTCATCTGTGTGGCAGAGTAAGCGCCATTGCATTTTAGTGCATCCTGTCACTTTGCTTCACATTCCCTGACAAGCCCCCAATGGCAGACAGTGGCTGCATGATCGTGACTTTGTCAGTTATCGTCGCTGACCTTGTAACGCCTGTAAATCTTCCATTTTTATTGCCGTAGTTCTATTTGCAGATGAGCGAAAGTTATGGGAAAACCACAATGTGGCTTTAAAAAAAAACGATTGTGGCTTTTTCCTGCGAAATATGATAAGATTAAGGGTTTTGCTATATGTATGTATCGCTGTAGATTTTAAAACAATTATTGATGTCTGAAAAGAAAAACAATTTATTAAATTTAATGCAACAGTTTAGACAAGATGAATTTAATAACACTACTGCTTTGAAGATAAGAACTCAAGCTCTTTATGACTGAACGTATAATAATTTTTGAATGCAGTATTCCTTCAGCACCCACTATGAAAAAAATTCTGTTTTGCTATTCATTGTTGTCTTTGTCTCTTCCACTTTTATATTTCTGTAGCAGAACCTTTTAAAAATATTAATTGAAAAATGAATGCATTGATGAGCAAAGGAATCAGAGAGTGCACAATGCAGCTCTGTAGATGTAAATCAGTCCATGCCTGAAGGGTTAATGCCGATTATTAAGAGTCAGTGGGGGCCAGCATTTTATTTGCAAGGGAAAGTTTGACTTTACTACTTACTTTCTCCGCTTACAGGGGGTGGGGGAACTGCGGCTGCTCATAAATGTGTCCTGGTTTTGGTTGTAAAATTCAACAGAAAGGGGTTTTGCAGTTCATTATATGGTGCTTAGTGAAAGTTAATAGCATCACTGTATCCAGTCACTGTTACAGCAGGAAACCCAGCTCTTTCAATGTGGTCCCTTTGTGTGAGCTCGAGAGAAACCAGGACCGAGTAAGGGTTTCACAGGCTGCTGCCTCCAGAGGGAAGGTACTGACAGGCAACTTATTCGAGGTTAATTACCCCTCTCTCTAAAAAAGGGAAAAATTCTTCCCATTCAAAACTGCAAATACCTTAATGAAGGGGTTACATTCCAACCTGCCCAGATGCTATGTTTCCTGTTGGTGAGGTGCAGCTAAAGATGAGCCTTTTCTCCTATCCTGTTGCTATGGATCTGGTAATCTAACAATACCATGCTGTGCAGAGTAAATGAATGAATGCAATTAGTCCTTCAGGAGTCCTGGGCTCACTGTGTGAGAGATGAGAGAGAAAATTAGGAGAGAAAAAAGTGGAATCAAGAGATCCATTGACAGACACATGAACACACCGGTACAGTCGTGTACACACGATAAATATCTTATTACAGTAGAAATTCTTGCACCAGAAACTTGGGCAAAATGTAAGCTATTGTTTCTCTTATTTAAAATAAGTAAAACAACTAGATCCCTGTAATTTCTGTTAACTGATTGCTGTGCGTGTGTGTTGGGCACCTATTAAATTTAAAGCCAAATTTTTGGGGTATAATTTGCCGGCACGGGGTCAACGGGGGCCGCCTTCCGTGCTGTAACCATTCTATGAATTTCTTCTGTAGTGACGCCATTACAAAGTAAGTAGCTTCATGATGTGCTCATTTTCATGGAGTTCACACATCACATCACAGTTGTTATGCTTGTAAATATAAGTTTTTCAAGTAACAAAAAGCCAGCTATTCATCAGTTTGCCTTCATATGCAATATGAAACAGTACAAACAGAAGACAAGAGATAGTTGTATCGAAGCACCATTAACTCTCCCTTCATGTGTCTCTGTGTGAGGAGGAAAACATTTCATTTATTCTGCATCAAGAAAATAACACAAGTAACAGAGTCCATATAATAATGAAAAATGATACTTTAGTAAACAAAATCCCTTTGCCTTGTGTTTGCGCTCCTCTACGTGCAAACGCTTTGCTATAATCTGATTGAGCAAACATTTCTGCAACCTTTTGATTTCTTCAACAAATTTCCTGCCCTGTGCAGTACAGTGTCGGGAGCGGCCCTCTTAAGAAGCATTGCCGCTTTCTTATCTTGCTGTTCTACAACGATTAGATGTGAAACAGTCAAAATGAAGCCTTTCGCATATACGCGTCTAGTGTTTCCTAAAAAAAAATCCAGAATTTGAAATGTTGGGTAAGGACAGGGCTTTCAGTTTTTATGTCTAATTCCAAATTAACTACTCTGCTCTATTTCCAAGCTCCTTTACCTGAACCTTTGACACAAGTAGCTTTTAAGCTACTTTATATGTCTTTGTTTTTTTCCCCCTCATTAGTTTTGCTAACAATAATTGCATTTTCCCAGTGAAGCAATTACAATTCAGTGCAGATGTGAAAAAAGGAACATACACTTATTCGGGTCAGTAGTAAGTTGCTTTACTTAAAGAAAATAAATTAATACACAAGAGGGAGAAAAACCCCTCCCCAGTAACAGCCATCCCTTTCACATCACAGTTACTTGCACAGTAGGTTCTGGTAGTCCCAGGCTACTTTTCCAAGCATCAGATACACACACACCCAGCTGCTAGATAACGCAAATAAATATTGCAACCTAATTAGGACCCAGGCAGGTCAGCAGAAAGGGAAGTGCTAACTGGCATTGTAAATGGTCCTCCTTCTTGGGCACTGTCTCCTCTCCTTTCAAAACTGCTGTCATGACCCCAGCCCCCCCCCCCCTTAAAAAAAAAATATCCTCGGCCCTTCTGTCCTTGTAAAGTATCGCTCCGTCTCCAACCTCTTCCTCTCGAAAGTCAATGAACGCATTGGTGCCTCCCAAATCTTTGCCCATGTTTCCTGCAACTACCTATTAGAATCCCTCCAATTATAATTCTGTCCTTCCCACAGCATTGAAATGGTCCTAATCAAAGTTACAAGCAACATTTTCTGTTACTGTGATGGTGGTGCATTATCCTTCATCACACCCTCCTTATCTCTGTAGCCCCCTCCTTGAACTGCCGTACTTCTGACTCTGGCTTTTTGTGCTCCCCCCCCCCCCCCCCCTTCACCATACCATTGATGGCTGTGCCTTCAACCGCCTGAGCTCCATGCTCTACAATTTCCTCCCTGAACTTCTCCACCTTGCCACCTATCTCTCCTCCTTTGATCATCCTTAAAACCCACCTCTTTCACCCCCCTCCTAATATCTCCTCCTTTGGTTTGACCTCCATTTTTTCCATGCGATTCTATGAAGTGCATTGGGACATTTTTCTATACGACAGGCGCTATGTTAATGCAAGGTGTTGTTGAATGTGCCTCGGTGAAAAACATGAACAGCTTTCCTGCCCAATCTCCCTATTTCTAAAAAGATTGTGGCAGTCAGTCTTTCCTTGGCACCCATCATGGTCTGTCAGCACTGCCTTTTAGAACTACGTAGTAATTAAATACTTGTCAGTGGAGTATTTTCCATAATATTTAAAACAGAAAAGACAAGGGTCCTGCTTTGAGCAATGACTGTCAGGGGAACAATGAAAACTAATTACACACATGGCTGTCACTATTGTTAAACTTGTCATTTGGGAAAAAACATGACAAAGTATGTGTTTTACTGATGACTGTTTATGACAAGGAGGCCTGCTTTAAAGGAAGTGTTGTAGCTTGGTTTTTGGTCAGGTCTCCATCCCTCCCTCTTTTCCCCTCCAAAGATTTATCTTACAACCCCCTCCCTTTCCCCCCTCCCCCCCCCCTCCAGCCTTCAGTCTGGTTTCCCCTCTTTACTCTGTTTAATGTTTGTAGGGTTTTGCTCAGAAGTGCTGTGGATTACACAGGATAGTTCTTGGGTGTTCATTAGCTGAAGTAAATCTGGTTCACACAGGAACTGGCCCTACACTTCGGCAAAGTAAATAGGGAGCGTACCGAACAACCGATACCAGCCTTGCATGTTGGTAAAGTAAATAAGATAAAACTCAGAATAAAGATAGCGGTTCCACACAAAAACATCGTGCTATTAAACCTCAAACAGTGTGTGGGCATTTCCTGACCTGTCCAGATTGACCATTTTGTATTGATCACAGGCAATCCTAGCACTCCTAATTTAGTTCAGCACGCAAATTACGCAAATATATATTGCATCCTGAGAAGTAAGATTTTTGTTGTATGTTTCAAGGTACTGTATTGTAAAAATGGGCAGAATCATCAGTTTGAGTGCGTTATATATGATTAGCAGCAAGGTGAGTTTATACTTGACCAGCTCACTTTGGTCGTAATACCGAGTATGTTCAACAGTGGGTTGTCTCTTTCATTGAATTGTGGATATAGTTTGTTTTATGAGATTTCCAAACTCTTTCACTCATGGACATTGCATTTCCTCTTTCTATGCGAACAGGTGCCTCCTCATGCGTTGCCCAGAGCAGCACAATAAGAGTGCTGTGTGTTGTGAAGGAGAATGGCGATTGCAGAGGCTCAGCAGCTTAGCTCCACATCTCCACGGGTCAAGTCCCAGAGGAGACCGGAGGGTTTCTTTTTGATGACATGGGGGAAAGACAAAGAAAGGAATGGCATGGAGTCAAAAGTGGGGGGGGGGGGGAAGAGAAAGGAGGGTTTAAGGCATTTAAATTGAAATTGAGCAAACATTTAAAGTGCATTTGTATAATTAGAGTGATATCTAGAAAAATTGAGAATGTTGGCCTTGTATATGATTTTAAAAAGATATATGACATCTGTGAAATGAAGGATGGAGCTGCTGTCCCTGCTTTCAGCCACTGCATTTTATCAGCACAGTCTCAGAGTAGTTGCACAGAATGACCTTTGAGGCGCACTCCTGTTCAGAGCTGGCTGAGGTAACTCTATATGTGAGTGGCTACTTTCAAAATGGATGCTGCTGTAGAGACTTGTGTGGTTTCAGAGAGCATCAGGACGAAACATTGCAGGCTCCCTTTGCACTGGTTGGAATTGGCTCTTGATAAGCTTATGAACAGCTTAGCTACTGCCTCATATGTGTGATTGAAAGTAATACCCCTCTAAACCAATAAATAATCACTCTGATTAAGTGCGAGAGAATGGCTAGGTGCGGATTAACGTGAGAACTGAAAGGAAGATTACTGCTCGTCACACACTTAAAACAGTACAGATGGTCTCTCCCTGAAAACTGGACTCTTTTTAAGTGTTACATTTGTTGCTAATTCACAGGATGTTAATCGGAATGCACACTCTTGTGAGTTTATCAAATAGCTCTCGAGTTGCAACAACACAGATTGCTCCAGTGTAAATATTATAATTTTGTAACTCGGGAACGGTGTAGTATCACTCGCAGGTGATAGCAAACTGCGGGTGACTTCTGTTGCCATGATGAAATGGTGAGCGAGTACCAGGAAGTAAGTCATTGAACAAAGGAGCACGCTGCAATCTGCAGCCATATTGGCCTAGAAATTCACTGGCCAGCCTCGCCAGGGCGCCTGAAGTACGGCCACGGAAGGGGTCGCGGCCGCCCGCCGCAGATTCAGTTTCAGCGCCCCAGACGGAAGCGCGGCGCTACTCAAGGTGCCCCGCATCCCTCTTGGGGCGCTGCAACTGAAAATCGCAGCGCAACGTGCCGCAGCGCCACACGCTGCGGCACGGCACGCTGCGGTACTGCAGGCCGTCCCCTTCTTAAAGGGGAGGGGCCTGCTGCAGCGCGCTCAAAGAGCGCGAGTGCTGGCAAAAGAGCCCGGCACCGAGGAGAAGTGCCGGGCTCTTGGGACACAGCCAGCACTCCGCGGCGGGGGGGGGGGGGGGGGCGCTCAGGAGGCCGGGGACGGCGGCGCGGAGGTGTGCTGGCAGGCGGCCAGCAAAAAAAATGGCCGCCCTGCACCTCAGCGCCTCTACCGCCGCAGGTAGACCCCCCTGAACCGGTCGCAAATTGCGACTGGTGTTAAAGCAGGGGGCGCTACTAAATTTCGCGATCGGGGCAGTAGCGGGGCGCTGTGCACACCGATGACGTCATCAGTAGCGGCACAGCACTAACGGCTAGCACCGCCATTAGCGTCCCGCTAAATTTAGTGGGAGGCGTGGCCAGTGGCGCAAAACCCACTAAGTGCCCTCTTAGGGCGCTAACAGGTGGTCTAGGCCATTGAGTTTTGCTAGTGTCTTCGAGTGGTCAACAGCCATCGTAAGGACCCTGAGATTATATTACCATACTGAAGTTTTCTCCTGCTATTTGCTTTTTGAATTTAATGTTGTAAATTACTCTCATTTTAGCTGATTTTGCTGGGGATGGCTGACAGTGCCGGTTATGTTCTCAATGGATGACAATACTCACAAAGGATGTAATGTCGACCAAAGGGTAGTGACTGGTTACTGTGTGAAAATTTACCATAGCGTTTATTATGCTAGGTGCATTATATTTTAAAGAAGGGGCGCCATGATGGCCTGATGGTGCAGTTCGATGGTGTATAAATGCATTGTATTGTAGAAGGGGTCACACATTTGATCCATACAGGACATCAGAGAGTGAGCTAATATTCTACTCTGGTATGCTGGTTGGCTCAGGATTGGATAGACAGAGGATTAAAAGTAGACCCTGGCCTGCTCGGCCCCTCTATCAGGAAATAGTCTGTTGTGTCACAGTGCGAGGATCGTAAAGAGGGAAATAAATTAAAAATAAAAGGTGAGTAAATCTGTGAAAAGGGAATTCCATTTACAAGTCTTCACATGTAATAAAGGCACAGAATCACACATTCCCACAGATAACATGCCTGTTCGTATTCAGTGAAGCTGTCAAGCAGCTTGAGACCATTGCAAACAAAACAAAAAGTTTCTTCAGGTGTGTGAAGGTGAAACAGATTTGCATTCATGAGATTAGTTTAACCATGCAAAATAAACTTGGCTCCTTCTGCATTTGACAGTCACTTTATCGGCAGCAGCAGTCAGGGGCAGAATTGGTTATTCTAACTGGTGGTAAGGAATTAGTAACCACAGGCAGCACTTCACAAGATACTTACAGTTGATTGAGGCCATTTGGCCTATCTTAGTTCTTAGAAGCTGTTTTATTTGCAAGTTCTTGAAGTCAATGGCAATAAAAATCAGGAGAGATGTAAAACTGGCTGCCGACTTGCCTGTTTTACTATCTCCAACAAAGATCAATTTACAAAATCAAAAACAATCATTTTGTTGCATGAATTCTCCCTTAGTTGGTATTCCACAGACAGCACTCTGGAAATAATTTTAAGTTTCCAAAATGTATACTTGCCAGTGAAATAAATGGGATATTTCACTGCGTCTGCTGAGTTCCAACTTGCATTTAGAAACATTTAAATAAAAAAGTCTCTTGTCTCTCTCCATCCACGAGATGGGTTCGCAGTTTATCCTTTGCAGCTTTTTAGAAAAATGTTCATCAAATAATTTTTTTAAAATCTAACACGTTAACACTCTTCCCCCCCCTCAAATAGTCAGCCCAGTGTAGGTTTCAATTGCTGCCGCAGTATAAAACTGTTCAGATGCCACTGATGTTTGATACTGGGGTTGCCCCTTGTTGTTAGCGTGGTGTAATATAATAATTTGTTATAACAGCTGACATTACAATCCAGCAGATTTATTGGAGAAATGGAGAAAATTACTTTAGTTTATAGTGGCAGAGTCACATGCATGAACAGTTCCTGACAGTTCAGCGAATGAAGTTAGTGATATTTCTGCTGGGATATTTCTTCCTTCAGTATTTTTCTTTTGATAGTGCAGGTAGATTTTCTAGTGTGGGAGTTGGTGATGGGAGGAACGCAGCAGTATTTCAGCATGTTGTTGTCTGAGGTAGTATTTCCTTTCACGTCCTGTGGTTTTTATGGGTTTCTTTTTTGGTTTTAATGCTGTTTGCCGGATATTTCTGGAAGCCCAGGCCTTTTCATGGCTCCCTGCTGCTGAGTTCCACTTGGAAGAAGTCATAAAACGGTACCATCACACTCCAGTAAATATTGACTGTGTCTCGGAGCTTTGACCACTTTGAAAGCGGGAACCACCAAATTAAAAGGCTTCTATTGTTCTGCCCTGGGCCAGTGCTCCATAACTGACACCAGAGCATGTGTGTGTTACAAGCTAAGAATCAGCACAAGAAAGATATAGAAAGAGGCAGGGAGGGAGGGAGGGAGGGAATTAAAACAGGCAACACATTGGAACCTGTAAGTACTTAATGTGAAGGAAAGTAAAATCCACAAAGGGCACTGACATGTGCTGAATTACAGAAACTTCCACAGAGCTAAGGGAAAAACACTGTCTGCCCTCATGGAGAGGCTGAATTTGTAAATGGAGGGAGCTAATTGACTCACTTAACATCTTGCCCTTTGTGTGTCATTGGGCAGGGCCTAAACACACAGGCCTAGAAATTCAGTATAGCCACGTTTGGGGCGCTACAGCGGGGCGGCCGCTAAAGTTTGCGCCCGGCGCCACCTTCGCCGATATTCAGTGGCATCGCCCCAAGAGGTTGCTGCTGCGCTAAAACAGGCAATGCACGACTATCATTAGGCGCTAAGCCGGCGGCCCGGGCCGATACCCCCGAGGGCGGGCGTAGCGCAGGTGCGGCGAGTTGCTGATTGACGGCAGACACTCTGGCGCCGGTGAGCTCTTAAAGGGGGAGGGTGGATTTGTTTGCCTGCCACGCCCTGCACACTGCAGCCCTGAAGCAAGGCCTGACCACTGCTGCTTGATCTGTACAATGCCCAGGACTATGGAGAAGGCCAACGTTTGCACCCATTGCAGCCCCCATTATATGTTTCCAATCAATGCTATGGCTCTGAAGTTAAAGACAAGTGCAAAGCTGTGGCCTGAAGCCACAAGTACCTGTGCGAGTGTTGAGCCAAACCAGAAAGATCCGTCTCTCACAAAGAAGGAGTGTTGCAAAATGGCTGCCATTTCTACTGCAGGAGGAGTGCCCTTTAATTTGCGCCCCCCGCGCCCCGCAGCGACTGGGAACCGTTCCCCTCTACCAGTCGCTAGGGGCGCCAGGCGCACAATAGGCCGGCGCCACTGAATTTCCGGTTTGGGGCGCACAAAGGGCGTTGCACGATGAAATGACGTCAGGATCTGCGCGCGCAGCTGAGCGCACGCAAAGGCTTTGCGCCGCTGCTAAATCTTTACTGAAGTTGGGGAGAGGCGCAGATCGCGCTGCGCCCGGCCGCTAGCCGCCTAGCGCCCCACATCTCCTCCTCCTAAGGCGCTAGCGGCTGGCGCAAACAACTGAATTTCTAGGCCATAGTATATTCAGCCTATACAGATAGATTCAGCTCAGTTTAACCCTTTCTGTCAGTTCAGAGACCACAAATTCAAAAGTGTCTTGGGCTAGTTTATACCAGTGCAAAGTGAATGGAGAAGTTTGTGGAATGTGCTTGCGATGCATCCATTACCCATTTACCTCGGAGCTCCGAATGACATTGGTTGTGAATTTGCAACTAATTTGACACTCAAATTGAGGCTGGGTGCACTGAGAATTATTTAGCTTAACTGTAATTTTGGAAGTGGTCTGGTGGGCAGATTTAAGTGAGGTGTAAATCAAAGCATTCACTCAGCATGCCAGGGGAAATGGCCAACTCTGCTGTTGATTCTAGAGAAAAGCACAATAATCTGTGGTGGATGCTAATTTAAAACTGTCTTCCCAGTGCCCTGCGAGTTGCAGTGTGTTAGTCTTTGGTGGGCTTGCTAGCACAAGCTGATTAAGTTAATCATTATTCTATTTGAAGCTGGATATGAGTAAACCACATGAGGGTTTGTACCCAAGAGTTAGCTGAACGGACACCGCAAATGGCGAGTCTAGACAAAATACGAGGGCTGTGTTGGATTGGAGCTGGCTAGACGCATTTAGTAAGCAGACCTATTAGGTAACACTTAATTTAAGGGGATGTGAACAAGTGCGTGGAAGCTCTTTAAGAGATTTTTAGCTATCCTTCAGCTTTCAATATGCATACTATATACAACAGCCGCAAAAATAATTTCCTGCAAATTGTGCACATGATTTGGGTGCAACAGGACTTTGCCGTTATTATTCTGTAGTTGCTGTAATGTTAAGATGTACCATGCAGAATTCCACAGAAAATTGTGGTTTGATGCGTCACGGTGGCAGTTACAAAGTGATTGACTATGTTGCTGTGTGCATTTGTGATTTGCATGCACTTCTGGTGCCCTTGTGTGCTACCATGGTCTGTGTTTAATGCTAGGAAACTGTCCTCAAAGAGTATGGGTAAGATTGGGATACGTGCTCTCGCCTCACCCCACTTCCACCTGCACTCCTGACTTAGTACAAATTACGCTAAAATCAAAAGATGGAGGAAGAAATGGCTCTGAGGCCATTGAGATGCTTGTCTCGTTAGTTTTGAAATCCTTCTGTATCTGTTTGATCTTTTTGTGCAGCACTCAGCAAGATAAGGCGGTGTCATGGCCAGCCAGGATCAATGCCATCATACCAAGGCTGTGTAATGACAACAAAAATTTCATTTCCTACGCCAGCAAAATATATATTTGATGAACGCATAAATGTCCAATGCTGCTTACATTACGGGATTACAAGCAAATTCTCTTTGCTTTTTGCTGTCCAGCTAAAGAACTTGCCACAGCATAAATATATTTAGCAGCACTGTAAATAGATAGAATTCCATATAGCAGAGGTGCTAACCTCAGTTGTTGGTAATATTGTTGATACTTGGCTGTTCAGTGCTCATTTGCCCTGGCGTGTTGACTGCTCATTAAATTGTTTACTGTGCGATAATTACATTATTTTGATATGCTTGCTCATGCTTCCTTAAACTTATCTTGCGCAACTTGTTTGCAGTGTACTTTTGTCCAGATGTGAGTTGCTTCCTGTACAAACAATCTCTGCATGTAGAAATTGAGGCAGTCTTAGTGATGGCGGTAAATGCTAGCAGTTCTATCATGAGCACAAAAAACCCATAACTCACCTTCAACGTCTCCCTCTAATTTATCAACATTACAATGGTCAGGACTCCTGTGAAATTTCCTCTTTTGTTCCTCCGTAGCTTCAAAGGTGCTATCCTACACACGTTTCCTCTTCCCTACCTCCTCAAAATTCAAAACTCATTGCACATCTTCCCACTCAAACCCGTTCTTCTGGACTTTGAAACTGTGGCGCTCCTTACTTTGGTAAACCTCCCTTCCACCATGGCTTTTAAAACCTAAGCCCGTTCTCACATAATCACTGCTTCCTGATTTCCCCCACCTTCCGATTTATTGCTTTATGGGCCTCAGCCTTTCCTGTTGGTTTCTGCGTTTTGAAAAATAAGAGGGTAGATATTCTGTTAATTCGTTAAGAATGTGGTTGCCGGTGCAACTTAAAAGTACTTCTTTTCATGGCTTCTGGCGCGAGGTATGCCTCAACCACTGATGATTAAGCCCCTGCATCCCTGGTGTCAATTGACTCTTGATTTTATGTAATTACTAATAAGTAAGATTGAGCTGGTAGTAGAATTGCCAATTGTATCTAAGGATAAACAGTTTTATTTTGAACAAATTTACAGCGCCTCTGTTGCAACATGAGCTAACTTGATTTAAAGTGGTTTCTATGCTAGGATTTAATAAGTCACCACTAATTCCGATTGATCTCGGACATTTTCTTTCATAAGACCTCATTTATCTACCGCTGCAAATTTGCATTTGATGTGAATTTGCAACTGAGTTACAACCAGCGGGCAAGTGTAAAGGTTGCGGAGGGATTTGTGGCAATCACGATTTGGAATACCATCTGAGTTTGGAGCGTCTCATCAGGCTGCCATCAATGGCTGGCACAAATCTCAAGCTGTTTTTAACAGGGGTAGCTTAATATTTCCTGGAAATAATTCAGTACAGTTGCAGTTATTCAACTGTGAAGGCCTTCGCAGCCTAAGCTCCTCAGAGTGCTTACTGGATAGGTGCACTGCATGGTACTGAGTCCTACAGACCAGGAAGGTCGCAGGCTCAGCCTACAGTCTGCAGTTAATTTGCTGATCTCAGCTCGGCAATAGTTGGAATGAGTTGGCCTTAGTGCTGTTTAGATGAAGGAGAGTCCAAATCAGCGATGGGGTTCAGATCTCCATGCAGTGTATCCTTCTGGAAAGTGAATGCGTGGATATCCGATCCATCAGAAACGAATCAAGCTTGAATGCTGTCCCTTCCATGGTGGAAATGCCTACCGATACTCAGTGCCTTAATTCACACACACGTAAAATAACGACTTGGAAAAGAGGTACCACAGGGCTGCTGCTGCCCATGGAACCATATACCAGCGGAGCCAGCTTGTTCAAAAGACAAGGGGAAAACTTTCGATGGAAGAATTGTGTTCTGCTTTACTCATCCAGAGATATGACGGGGGGAGGGGGGGGGGTTGATTTTCAATTTGCTGCCCGGGTATAAAACTGCCGTTTGCGGATCGGATGCCGATCATTGAAACCATTGATTTCAATGAAAATGGGCTGGTTTCTGTACCAGGTGGTTGACCTGGGCGGCAAGTTGAAAATCTACCACGTAATCTTTACTGGGCTGTGTATGTAAAAGGCTCTCAAATCCTCACAAGCACCTAAAGTGCTGCAATTACAGTGAGTTTTCTCCATAGCGGGAAGTAAGAGGTTTAGCAAGTGCAAGGCTGCGATGTTAATGTTAATTTATTGGAGGAAGGCAAATCCTACCCCACCTCAACCTCACTGCACCAAAGACGTTAGATGTTAGTGCCGCTGTTTATATGCTTTGAAGAGGGTCATTTTGCTGTGTAGTTGTCGAATGCTGAACAGTTATATGTTTAATGTGTAAAATATACATTGTAATAACAGGGCTCCGTATCCCAGTGTACAAATGCAGCATTGTTTACAGATCGTTCTGTCTTGTGTTGGTGAGGCTTTGGCTCTACTGACTGAAATTTGAGAGTTCATCCACAAAATGGAGAGACATCTAGGCTGACTCTTGGCTTATCTGTGACTGCAGTCTCACTGCAGCTTCTCAGCAGCCAGTAGCTTTGTGTCGCTTTATAAATCAGACCGGATATTGTGTTTATGCGCCCAACGTTCCCCCCCCCCCCCCACATCTCTTGCGCCCGGGCATTTTACAGTAGGGCGCTACATCGTGAGAGGTCTGAAGTGCACACGGACCATGCATTTTACCCGCTTTTACCGTTGCAGCATTTTATTCTGTACCCTCCCTAGTAAAAAAAAAAATTCTTGTCTCACAAGAGAACATTTTCAGCAAGGCTGGTGTTTGAGAGGCTGTGTAAGGAGTTGTTTTGTGCTGTGTACAATTTCTGTTCAAAGTGGAAAAGATTATGAATCACAAACTCTTATTCCAAGGTGACTTTTTTCTCTCTAGGTATACACAACAAATTAAATAGATTGCACAAAGAGCTCAAACTGACCAGCTCCAATTCATTTGGCTGCAGACTCACAATCCCAGTGAGAGTGATGAAGGATTTAAAAAGCCACCTTATCATTGTCTCGAACACAAAACCCTTCCGCTGAGATCTTTCAGCTAACTTCTTCACTTCTTAAATATCCAGGGGGCAAACTGGCCATTCTTATTAATCGGCTTAAAGCTAATGAGATGAATGGATCTTAAGCAGGACCTCAAACTGTCCTAAGCCCTCCACATCAGCAGTTTTGAAGTGATTGTGAGGGGGTGTCTGTCTGTCTGTCTGTATGTGTGTGTGCGGCGGAGGGGGCAGGGGGGGGGGCTGTGTGGGGAGAAGTGGATCGGACTTCAGAGAATAGCTAGCCCTTGTTTTTCTAAGATGTCAACACATTCTCAGGTTTTACCTCGGGTATTAATCTGCCCCCTCCCTGTTCAATCATGTGCTGACGAGGCTTGAGAAACAATGAAAGAAGGAATTAGATTGCTTTTTTTTGGGTGAAAAATTCCATGGGAAAGGCAGGAAAGGCTGAGCTGGTTACTGGGGACTTAGCTGCTGACTTGCTGTCAGTGAAGTCTATTTGAATAACCTACCCCTTTAGCCTTCATTTTCCCCCTTTGTCCACTCCAGTTCATAAACGGTAGCAGCTGGAGATTTTTATTCATGTAAGCTGCTGCTTAATATCCATGAAGATTTCTAACTGGGTCAGAAGAGCAATAGGATTTTATTTTTTTGTGTTCTTTTTTGCCCCACATCTAGTTAAGGCCAAAGCTCCAAATGTTCCTTTTCAATCCAAAAGTACTCACCTTTTGTGTGTTCTGTGCTTTGTCTTTATCACATTCTTTATTAACAGACAGACGATACAAACCACATTTTCTTCACAGAAGCTTGAAAAGTCCTCGAGCCCTCAGAGGATTAATAAGCTGGAGTGCTTGTTCTGGTGCTGTGTGAAGAGCTGGACTCAGTGCTGTAGAGGTGATGGCAGCTGGGAGTCAGAAGCGTTTCATCCAACCATATGCTTATGGGTTGAACAAGTCACAGTTGTCA
Source organism: Somniosus microcephalus (assembly GCF_052327205.1). Taxonomy (NCBI): domain Eukaryota; kingdom Metazoa; phylum Chordata; class Chondrichthyes; order Squaliformes; family Somniosidae; genus Somniosus; species Somniosus microcephalus. The sequence goes on from NC_140987.1 coordinate 173,928,377, forward strand.
GCAGTTATAGAACACATCTTCACCCTGTGTAGATACAGCAGTTATAGATTATATCTTGACAAATATGTAGGTACACAAGTTATAGAGCACACATATAACTTAGCATACTGTACAGTTACAGTAGGCATATATCATATCCTCACACTGTAGGTGCATCAGTGATAAATCGTAACATCAGACTGTGTCGGTGCATCAGTGATGGATCGTAATATTCGACTGTGTCGGTGCATCAGTGATGGATCGTAATATCAGACTGTGTCGGTGCATCAGTGATGGATCGTAATATCAGACTGTGTCGGTGCATCAGTGATGGATCGTAATATCAGACTGTGTCGGTGCATCAGTGATGGATCGTAATATCAGACTGTGTCGGTGCATCAGTGATGGATCGTAATATCAGACTGTCGGTGCATCAGTGATGGATCGTAATATCAGACTGTGTCGGTGCATCAGTGATGGATCGTAATATCAGACTGTGTCGGTGCATCAGTGATGGATCGTAATATCAGACTGTGTCGGTGCATCAGTGATGGATCGTAATATCAGACTGTGTTGGTGCATCAGTGATGGATCGTAATATCAGACTGTGTCGGTGCATCAGTGATGGATCGTAATATCAGACTGTGTCGGTGCATCAGTGATGGATCGTAATATCAGACTGTGTTGGTGCATCAGTGATGGATTGTAATATCAGACTGTGTCGGTGCATCAGTGATGGATCGTATTTGTCACACTGTGTAGATGCAATAAGAAAAAAACTTGCATTTAGATTGCACCTTTCACGACCTCAGGATGTCCCGAAGCGCTTCACAGCCAACGAAGTACTTGTTAATTGTAGTGACTGTTGTAATGTAGGGGAACACAGCAGCCAACTTGTGCACAGTAGGGTCCCACAAACAGCAATGAGATAAATGGCCAGATAATCTGTTTATGATGGCTTTGATTGAGGGATAAATATTGGCTAGGGCACCAGGAGAACTCCCTTGCTCTTCTTCAGATAGTGCTACAGGATCTTTTACGTCCAGCTAAGAGGGCAGACGGGGCCTTGGCTTAATGTCTTGTCTGAAGGACAGAACCTCCAACAGTGCAACGCTCCCTCAGTATTCACTGGAGTGTCAGCCTAGATGATGTCCTCAAGTCTCTGGAGTGGGATTTGAACCCACAACTTTCTGACTCTGAGGCAAGAGTGCTACCACTGAGCCACGACTGACAGTGCTAGATTGTTAGCGTTACACTATGTAGGTGCAGAAGTGATGGATTGTATCGTCACAGTGTATAGATACAGTCGTGATTGTATCATCACACTGCAGGTGCAGTAATGGCTATTACACCACAATCACACCAATGTGAAGTGGTTTCAGAATTGTACTGGTGCAAAATGAATTCAGGATTCAGATTTACAATTTGATCCTAAGCTCACTGAAGTCAAGATATGTGAGACCATGAATTGCTCCTCAGCATTAAGGTAGCATTAGCTCTAACCGAGTGCAAAGCCGAGTTTTAAAAAGTGTCCAGGCTGTCCATTGTACACCCCAGGTACTTGGAAAATTTGCGTTTGAATCATTTTAATGTTAACAGATAGCTCATGTTCCCACCAGGAACCGAAGTCTCCTCGTGTGTATTTGTGGCTGAGGTTGGTGCAAAGTACAACCGATAGTGTAATCCATGTCTGATGGCTCCTCATCATATTCTACAGATATTGACCTGAAACTGGTACCTTATTTAGTTCCTCTAATTAGTAGAAATAGTAAAATAGTAGGTTTTAGGTTATCAGTAGTCAGTCTATTGAGTGATTTGGATCTGAAGATTCCTTTTTAGCATTCCAAGATCTGCTAGCCAACCTACTGTTTTGATTAGAATGTAATCTTTTGAACAATGTAATTGATTTTGTTAAATCTTAAAGTCGATGCCATGTCTGTGGGAAACTTTAGTTCACATTCCCTTGAAAAGCTGGAATTTAAAGTCCTTCAGTACTGCGGCTTGTCTGTATTGTGCCACCAGTAGCAATATGAACATGTCAAATTTCACCGCTGCTTCTGGAAGAAAATATTCAATGCAAAGTCCTTCCAGCGAAAAGTCTAGATTGAGGATTTCTCCGAACCTTGTGCTGCATTGCTGTGTATAATGGTGTGTTTAGACCAGAAGGAAAATTGTGATGTCTTGACCAAGCCAATCAAAATGAACGCACTGATATTAATTTAAAAGGAAATAGTTCCTTGTTGTCATTAATTTAAAGGACTCATTCCTTTTTAGATAATTTGTTAAATAATGTTTAGCATCTGAGGAAACATTAGATAATGTTTGGAGAAAATTTGTGCAGTGATTTAGTGATGATTTAAACACTGATTACTTTCCCTGCTTGAATACGTCATCTGGCTATGGAGGTACTGTTCTGGAGACATGAATATACAATCAGGTCATATGTGCATAATAAACCATACATCTGACCGCTGACAGCTCCAGTCCTTGACAAACAGAACTTTTGTTTAATTGCCAATAAAACCTCTATCCAAAGCAGTGCAGGGTTGGGTTCCCTGTTTATATGTTAATGTTAGGTGGAAATTTACACAATACAGACTCTTGGTTGTCCCGCATGTACTTACATTAGAGGCTGAGCAGTACAATGCTTCACTGGCCTGTTTATAAGGTTTGAGGTCATTTTAGTTTAGGTTAAAGGCCTAAGGGAATATTATTTATTTCCTGTCTCTTCAGAGCCTGGTCGAGTAAATACTTGCACCTCCTTGAAGCTGCTGTTGCTTCGTTGTAAAGGACTGTGTGTAGGGAACTATATAAAAAAATGTATTTTAAAAATTGTTTAAGATTGGCCGCCTATGTGCGTCATTTCCTAAAAACTTGCCGTGACTTCTATTTGGTTTGGGTTTGAGTTGTGTCGGATTATTAGTCTGTGAAGGAAGAGATAACGCATTTCCTTGTATTGAATTTCGGCACGCTCTGTATTTTGTGGCCAATAAAAAATTAAAATGTGCTTGTGCACTAGTGGTAAAGCAAGGCATGCAAATTTCACACGCACATGAAAGGCGCTTTTGAGGAAATTGTACTTCCTATATTTAGACAATAATATTTTGTACCCTGTATTTTGTATAAAACATACTTTTTCTTGTTTGTGTATTGTTCACCTTCCTTTAATAAATTTAAAAAAAATCAAATTTACAATGAATTTTTTGGAATATTGCACCTTTTCTATTGTCTAGATTTTATTTCTGTCTGTACAATGACAGCCGAGTGGAAGAAAAATCACGTTGTGTTCATGAAGCTGTTTTAAATCCTTTGGACACAGTCTGTATTGGGAAATGCCCCCACCGCTGTGCATTTTCCATGTTTTCCACAGGTACAACATTTTTCCATATAGTGATTGAATTGTGATTGAGGTAATCGAAAATAGTCTTTGAAATCTATTCAAGTGCAGATAAAATCATCATTCTCTGCCAAGACACGACTGCTTGGGCCAAAGTAAAGGCAGAAAATGTCAGCAACTGTAAAGAGAAAAGATAGGTTAATGTTTGGGTGTCGATCCTTTAACAGAATGCTCGTTCCAATGATGGGCCTACATCCTAAACATTAATCTATCATTTCTCTTTACAAATGCTGATGGATCTGCAGTATATTTCCAGAATGATCTGTTTTTCTTTTTATCTCTACTGACTATTATATGGAAAAATAGAATGCGTGCACTTGAGCTTTTTTCATTTTCTAAAACCCTTTGAAAAATGATTTATTGCTGTTTAAAATCTGACATAATTCTAATTGTTTATGGTGGTTTTACTTCCCTTTCGATATGTAACCATGAAGCAAGCGACTGGTCATCTATTAAAGGACCTCGAAACTGTCATTTTTGCGTGTGTCCCACAACAGAGGATCATCTGTATATTGGACTTTTTCTGTTAAACTGGGATGAAAATAGGAGCAGAATATATACATTCATATATAATGGGATTCTCTGTAGGACATTTGAACAAACTTTGTACTTGTCAAATAGAGAGGAAGGTGATCACTAATGTTAGTTTGAGTGCTTAAAACCGAAATGGTGATTTTACAACAGGATTGATAATATTTGGACACTGTTAATCTGTTATTTGTAAATTTGAAACATTCTTGCAAATGCATCCCTTCTAACACTAACTTTTAAAAGGATGCTGTATGGATTAAAGTTTTGGTAGTTTTAGAAGCTGACTGATTTGAGATAGCGTGAGAAATACTGATATTAAAATGTTGTAACTACATGGAGTGATCCCAGCCCTGGATTTAAAAAAATCCGAGAGCTGATCGGTAACACGCAAGCTTCCCATTAGCTTCAGTGACGTGACTACAGCTGCGTTTCAGAAGCCTGGGGAGACTTGAGGGTCTTGCGCAGTGGGCACGAGATTTATTTTTTGCCCTTAACAAAGAAAGGTGCTGAGATAGTTTTGACAAGTCACTATAGATGTCACAAAGACCACCTTTATGTTTGACTTAAAAAAAAACCCATTTTGGACCAATCTTCATTTGCATTTGTGCCTCTGAACTTAGGATAGGGAAGAGATGGGAAAAGAGTATCCTGAAATTCAGCAGTGACAAGAGACCGCTGGCTGAATAATGCAGTAACTTTCTGCCGACTTTAAAGTAAACGGGGAGTTGTCAGTACATTAGGAGGAGGAACCTGCCCTGTCGGTACATTACTTGCACTGGGCTAGTATCACTGGTAAAAGGAGCATGGCACGCAGGTGTCTAAATTATTTACAGTCATAATCGTCCTTTATGTTACATCTCAAAGCCATGGCTCTGTTATTCTTTTGCATAATTGATGGTGCTCAGAACTGGAAGAGTTAGAATAGCAGAAGTAATGTGATGCGAATGTGCAGTGAGGCAGCAAGTCAGTCAGCTGGCATTGCGCTGCAGTGATGTGTGGGTACAGTAATCACTGGTTTGCGTGTATAAGCCCTGTACATGCACAGCTAGAAGCAGAGAAAGGGGGCCATCTAAATATAACAGGACCTGACACTTAACAACGACTGGATGGCAGTCAGATCAGAAGGTATTGGTTCATAGTTACAAACCATCTGTACTGGGGGAGGCGATGGTTCCAGTAGCGGCTGTCCCAATGCTGCAGGGCACAAAACGCTATGAGACCAGTAATTCATTTTTCGTTTCTTTGTGTAGTCCAGTGCCATTTTGGGTTTTGGGGGGGGGGGGGGGGGGGCGGGAATTGTATAATCAAGAATATATTCATTTCAAATAAATTCACATCTAAATGGTGACACGTTTTGTTTAAAAGAAATACAAAATACTGCAGCGTCTTACAATGAGACTGTTTTAAATTTGAGACAGCATAACCAATTTTTATGATTTTTTTTTCTGCTGTGTTTTGTGCAGGACTGATCTAATACCACAGTAAGATTCCATAAAAAAAATAATCATTAATGAACATTCATTTGTTTAACAGGAATTTATAAAAGATCAACAGATATAAATAAAATATAGATAGAAAAGCAAATAAGAAAATAAGAAAAGCTTATCAGGATTTAATTGTGTTCCAAACCTGCGCTACATTAGAAAGTAAAAACCCTGTACAGAACCCCATAGATTATTATTAACTGTTACAAATTGGAAAAGGTAAAGAAGGCAAGAGAAAGCACGTCTCTTATGCAAGTCCACAATACTTTCCCCATTGCTGAAAATGTCTCCTTTTTTTTCTCCAGCAGTGTTTGAAAATCTTGAATACAAAAGGAGAGAAATGATTTCTCTTTGGTGTATTCCACTTTACGGAGATGAGCATTTGAAGCAGGAGCACCAGATTGACATGCAAATATATTTCTCGTATTTAGCAATGGTGCCCTGAGAGAATTTAATATAGAGATATTTCCATTTTAGTAAAGTGTGTGCAGTGGAGTTGGTGGTCATTCACCTCTGACGCTGGATTAGGGTGGAGAGGGCTAAATTTAGGGTTTGATTTGGAAAAAGTCCTACTGGCATTTTTTAATATAGATAGATAAGAAAAATATTAAAGCTTTGTCCTGCATTTTCTCCACCAAAAGCACCAACAGGACAGTGGGATATTTCGTCACTGCTCATGAATAAGACCATATTGCTTGTCGTAGAAGTATTGCATCAGGATATAAATACAAGCATATTTTGGTTATAAGCTCACAAATACATTCTTCTTATTAGATACTTACTTAATTTAATTCTGAGTTGCTATCCAATAGAATGTTGCCTTAGTTAGTCACTAGGAAATGCCTGTACAAATTATTATCGGAGTGCATCCTAAAAAGGTTTAACAGTAACACTTTTTTTGTTGTGAATGTTGCTATTGATGTGGTTTCATAGTGAGTAAGTCACTGCTTTTGTGCAGGTTTCAAAATGAGCATCCTTTCTTATGTAAACCACCTGCTACGTTTTGAATTGGCGTTTCTAGAACAGGAAGGAATCGCACAACTATAGACCAGAGCATCTGCAGTATTCCGTACTCTTAACTGCCACGCACCAATAATCCTCAGCAAAATAAAAATGCAGTCTCGAGTGCTGGAGAGTGTTCAAAGCGGCCAGGTGATAGTTGAACCGTTAGTAAAAGAACATCTTTATCTCCGCAAGAAATGCCGTGATGTGTACATATTCTAAACCTTGAACATTAGATACATTCTCTTCTACCTTTCCAATACCATCTCCATTATGACCCCACACTGCAGCACTGTTTGATAGGACAACTCCACAAGGCAAGCAGCCAAGGAAAGAAGTGCCTGTTGCTGAATTGGAGGTTAGTTTCCATCACCATCTTGTTCACTGGAATTGAATGGAGCCAGTGCAATGAAAATTACCTGCCGGACTTCAATAGATTCATGAGGAAAATTAAAAAAAATCTAAACATGTATGTGTTCAGATATAATTACATTACATTCACTAGTGAGGGCTAAAGATTCTTCAAGGCTTCTCCTTTGGACAACACAGTTGCTAATAATTTTCTTCATGAGCTTCCAATAAACACATTTTTCTTTAGCAGAGGAAAATCCTTCCAGGATTTTGCTTCCATTCTTTTTCTTGAGATAGGAATGAAATTAATTTATCATATACAGTAGGCCTCCTATTAATTTAGAAAAGATGTAATTTGTAAAATCATCATGGATTTAAACAAATGATGATGAGGAGTAAAACATGCAAAATATTTCATTTCAGCCAATCTTATGCTATTCAATGAAGCAGTGCAGAAATATTAGTCCAGTTCTTTGAGGATTAGAGTATGAAGTGTCCTAATAGACCATAAAACAGTTTCCTTCTGTTTTAAAATTACAATCAGCTGAAAATTCACTACAGCCTAGCAACCACCACAGACAAGCCGATAATTAAGTTTTAGGGAGGAGGATCTCAGTTGCTGCCATTAATGTGTCACTTTCTGTGCATTCATTTCCCTTTTGCATTTCAAAAACGGGACCGTGTATGTTTGGGGAGTCGGTCGGGGGTTAATGAAAGCACTGATTAATGAATCATTATCTGCGCGCAGAGAAAGACTTGAAATATGTTTTATAATCAAGTTTCTCTGCGATGGGAAATCAAAACCATTCATCTATCAGGGCAGATTAAGCCATTTTAAAATTTGTTTCAGACAGCGCGATCGATGCTCGAGTTGCCATTTCAACTCACTGAAGCGTTAACATTTCTCGTGCTATAAATTCTTGCTGTGTGCACGCAAGTGGCGGAATGGGAAACATACTCAGCCCTGACAGCCTTCAACTCAAATTTCAAGTAAATCAAGTTTCATTTGACAATATTCCTAAGTACAACAAAAAAGAGCATATTATTATATATTTTGTGAAGGAGTGGAACAATTTACAATGATCTCTTAATTAGTGTTGGACTGCACCATGTGGGATAAACCATTGAAGACTGCATGGCACCTAAGTCAAAATGACAAGTTTGCAGTTACTTTTACATTTATTTTTAGTTGATTTATAGTATATATTGTAAGTAAGAAAATACTCTCATTGCATTTACTTTATAATTTTAGTTTATAATTTTGATTTAAAAATTGTACAAATTTCATATTTCAGAACAAACATGAACATATTTTAAAGATCATACAAAAGGCATTCCATTTTCAAAGGAATTAATATAAATGAAAGTTATAATAATTCATAAGTGCTAATTCCAAAAGAGAAAAATGTAGGTTGATTGTAAAAAGGTAAGATTATGATGCACTGAAAGCTGTTCCCTTTTATTATCCTTCTACTGAAATCTATCCACAGCTAATTAATTACATTCAGACTAATTATAGAACCTTAATATATCTGCCAAAAAATGTGATTCTAAATCAAAATTCCCCCCTGCAAGTATACTATATCCTTAAAATATAGCAATCTACAGAGCAATAGTATGGTAGAAAAACCTTAAGTACAATTTGCTGGATGTGATTGTTTAACAAATACCTGATTGAAACATTCAAATAACTAAAATTCAGAATACGGCTCTGATTTATTGACTATAATTAACGACACAATAAGATTTGTAAAGTGCTGTTACAGACCTTATTTTGAGGCTAATGGGAGGGTAGCAGTTGTCTCAAACAGATTAATTGAATGGCTGAGATAAATAGGTTGACTTTGAGCTCAGATAAATAAGACTTACTGTTCAACAAAAGGTATAGCCAACATTACCAAGTACCATATATTATATCATTAACATTTATATGCTGAATTAGCAATATAGCTTATTTCCCTCTAATACATTATACTCCATGTACCAGCATCTTAATTCATCAATAAAAAGCAAAAAAAACACACTAGAATAAATTAAAGAGCATCATTTGTGAATGTGATCTGTGATTGCAGAGACCGCAGATACAGCCCTGATCCATTATGACAGTTTAACCTACAGCACCATAAGTCACCCTGTGTCGTTTAGTTAATTCAAATGAATATCTGATGAAATATGAACATGCTTTCTCTTTTGTTGAAAGTTGTATTTATAGATGTTTCAGGTGCCAGTTTTGTTAGACAGGTTGGAGTGACCAGTCTACAGGATTTCAATACCCAAGCTTTACTGTCCCATAATCACTGCTTCGTAATTTACCTCATATTCTGATCTACTCATTGATGATATTCTCCACTTGGTTCTTAGCCATTCACCTAGGTGTCCTAATTTGAAAATAATTGCTACTTAAAAGACTGGATAAAATAGACACAGACCAAGTAAAGCAAATGGAAAATTAAAAAATAATTTCCCAGGATTTATTAATGTTTTAATAAACATTATTGACTCAAATGACAATTTTTATTTTGTGTTTAATCCTTTCTTTTTGTTATATCAAAATGGTGATGATGTTGGGGATGGGGCTGAGGGTTTGGGAGGCCTGTTTGTTAGATAGCCAAAGTCAAACAAGTTGAAAGTACCAAGTTACCTGTTCCTTTAGCAATCTTGTTCTCCTTATTTTCATTTTAAGACAAGGTTCTATAGCTCAATTGTTAAAAGAACAATTGCTGTTTGCAGAGGTAACTACCTTCATTTTATTGGATGAAAATGATAGAGGTTTGATGAGCGGCAGATTGAGAAATCTGTTGAAATAATTAACGTTGGTTATGCAGAAATGAAGCAGTAACTACGCAATAGCTGCAGTCACATTGGAGAAGTGAGACTTTACTAAACAAAGTATAAAAAAAAACACACTTCTGTTAGCAAAGGAAAATTACAAAGCAGAGGACTGAAACATTTATTTTTACAGAGTCCATCTTTTAAAACTGGGCTGTTTCACACCAATTTAATTTTGGAACAAGATGTGAATTCTAAAAATAAACCATTAAAAAGAGCCTTTTTTAAAAATGACATCATGTAAGCTCAACAGTGAAGAAAAAGAGTTTTTTTGTTATGGCAATCGTCAAACGCTGACAGGTGCCATTGTAATTTGCCACAGAGACGACTGATTTGAAACAGGGATTGATATTGGCAGGGAATTGAAAACACCGTGAGACAATAAACTGGGATGATCTTAATAAGAGCTTTTGATTGTAAATTGATTTGAAACAGGCTGCACTGCAGAAGGTGAGTTATTCAGCCTCAATTCCTGACTGGAAAAAGCGTCGTCTCTCTAAACAGGCTGTAACTGCATCTATCGGGCTGTGTTAAATCTGGAAATTCAACCTGTCTGTGGTTTCAACTATGGCAAAACTTCACAAAGAGCTGTACTTGGGGATTTTTAAAAATTATACAAAACACTGTTAGAGAAGCAGCCACCCGGTTCCCTAGAATAGACATCTTTTTTATTCTGTAATTAAATGCAGTGCCGAAGTAAATCACATTTAAAAAAAAATCTGCCGTGTCATTTAAATTTTGGCTGTTGCCCAATAGTGCATCTCAAACTGAGGGACTGCGTCCAATCGACTCACAAAACTCAAGTCTGTATTTTCGTGCAGTCTCCTATCTGTCATTTCTTCTCTTTCATGCTTCTATGATTATGCAAAAAATATTTTAGTAAGAAGAAATGTTTAGGAGTAGCCAAGTAGATAAGTTTTCCCAGTTGTGACTGCGCATACAGTAGCGCCATCAAATGCAGTCGCAGGGAGCTGTGCTGAATTCTGATTTGTATGTGACTGTCATAGCGGGCAAATGTGATGCTAATATTTTCAGACCATAAATATTTTTAAAACCTTCACCAGAGACAAAATTCTTGCTCTGTAACCTCAAGATATTCATTTTCCAATACCATGCAAAATGCACTGAAACATCATTGTGATACTATCTTTAGAAGCCATAGACTTCTAAAGCAGCTGTTTCATATAGACTATCTATTGGAGAGGGAGCTATAAATAATGTCTGTTACACCAAAGAGCGGTACAGTAATAGAGGCTGATCTGAAGCAGATATTTTATACACTTTCTATATTGCAGACAGAAAAAGGATAGATTTTTTAAGTGTTGAATTGTGATTGGAAGTAAAATATTCTATTAATAGTATGAACCATTCTGTGAGCAATCAAGCAGCCTGTTGATGATATTGAGGAAAAATTGATTAAACATCACTTGAGAGGAAAAGAACCTGGAATTGTTACTGAGTGCATCCTAGTCACCTGACTTGGCCCAAGGCAAAGTAACATATTCTATACCACATTTAAAAAAGATTTAAGGAACATTGCAGACAAGTACAAATGATGCAGTTCTTGAACACAGCTTCCTTTATATATATATTCCTCTCTTCACCTCAAAAAAATGTGAAGTGTCCCCTTAGCCTTGTAGTGGTAGAAATACTCCTTCAGCAGCCTGAGGGTTAACGGATATAGACTCTGATTCATTTCAGCGCACACTAGCAATGCAGCTCCAATGTCGGAGCTCCATGCTGTGTGGAAGCTGGGTTTTCATTCCGAATTATCTGCCCCTGTCTGATTCGGCTGTGTTCGTCATGCCATTGATGTTAAGAACATGGACAGATCAAAGGGCACTCTGCTGCCAAAGAGCGCAAGACATTTGATGATTTGAGTAAGGAACTCTCCAAGAGACTGGAACATCCATTAGTACAGGTGCTTTAAAGTCGTTTCCAAGCCTAGGTTCTATAAGACAATTTTTAAAATATTCTGGCAGTGACTAGGCACCTTTAATAAAGTTGCACTAACTCACGCACAATTGCACACTCGAATGATACACATTATTACCAAACTTCTGTTGCATTTGGTTTTAAACCTATTAAAATCTGTTAACTTCAGGTGACTTCTGTCGTTGTAGGGCTAGTTCTAAGCCCAGTGACTTGAAACTATTGTCACAAGGACTAAGGTTGAGTGTGGTTGTAAAGCGAATTGTGTTTGAAAAGGCTCAACCTCATATGGAAAAATTTATTTCAGAAAAGCACCCCGCCCTCATTCTAAACCTTGTATATAACAGCAGCTTCATTCAGAAAGCTCCTAGACTTGGTTCCTGAGATTCTCACGTTATGCTATATGTTGTTTTGGGACATTGACTATAACAATTACAATATAAAAACACTTGGGGGTTTACGTTCCTCTGTGTGCTATTTTTGATGTTTGCATTAAACTCCTGTATGCATTGTTTAATATCGTTATTAACCTGTTTTGTTTTAAATGGGTTAACGACTATATTAAAAAAGCGTGGAATAAAATTTAACATGCATTATTCAGCGTGTTAAAACAGCAGGCAGAGAATTATACCCTATATGCGTCGAAATTGTGTTATGCAGTATTAACGCATTCATATGAAATTCCTTTCTCTGCTAATTTAATGAAGTGTTAACTCATTTATTTTAAATGCATTAGTTAAAATAGTGGGCAGAGAGATTCCATACAAATGCATTTGTTACTAATATATCACAGTGCAGTTTCAGCCCATTGGCTCCTAAGAATGATGCTATATCAAGGGTGGAGTGTACCTTTTTAATGCTGATTTTTTTATACTACAATTTGGCATCTGTGGCATATCCTCTTGGGCACTGACCCTGTGCCAAAAGTGTAATATAAAATGTATGAATGTGCAATGGTGCTGAAACTTAGGCTGATAGTGAGACCACCTGCAAGAGTTGATCTCACACTGGTAACCACGCACATCAGCAGCAGAATAAATGCAGCCAGTGTGAAGCTCGTCACTAAAGCGAGTTTTGAAAGTTGTTAAAAAAATCTGGTAGCCCGCTGTACCACCATTCCTACTTCAGTGTTTGAAAAGCACTGGCTATACCACGAGCTCTTTTCAATCATTAACAAAACCTGACCAGCAGGCAGAGGCTGGTGAGCAGTGACCCGTGTCTTCGTTTCAGTAGCCAGGCACACAGCAGTGCCTTCCACACAGTGATATGAGTGGGCCATTAAGGTTGATGCCTGATGGAATTGCTTTTCAAATGCACTTAATATAAAAAGGGGGTATTAAACAAAAGGGTGAAGGAAGCATGATTTGAGGTTTACATGGAAAAATAAATGAAATTGCAGAATGTAACCCCTAAAAATCAGTATAAATCCCATGTAATAAAAATAGAATTGGACTTATTGGAACCAAAAATCAATTGGGAGGGGCAAGTGGGGCGGGGTGTTGGGGGGGGGGGCGGTGTTGACGCACCTCATGAGTGCCATGATGCATTCATCTGCGACCTCTGTCACTGACCCAAAGTTCACATGGTCAGGGGAAGGACCCTGACTTAGTAGGGTTGCCCAGCTAGGCTGCAGGCCAGCACCAACATGCCAGAAAATCTGGTGACTGGTTCGGAGGGGGAGCTGGAGACCCCTGGAAAGAATAACTAAATGCCCCACAGCCCCTTTTGTAATGCGGTAACATTTTCTTCCCCTACCTTTGAATTCTTTTGGGGGTCATCAAGACCATATTTCAGGCCTGGATTCTTAAGAATACTGGGATTGATATCCTGACAAGAATATTCAACAAGGGAACCAGAGCAATTCTTCATCCTTCATCTTACTTCCTCATCAAGGAGCCGTCAGGGGTTTACCACGCAATCTATGCCTAGGAGTGAACACTGCCTAAATTTGGTTTGCCAATATCTCTTTCAGCAACCAGTTTAGATTTTATTAACATTTACATGACCAACTTCCCATCAGAATCCACACAAGCTACCGAGTGAACAAATTAAGCCTTTCTTGCCAATTATCACAGAAGAAGTCAGACAACAAAGTCATGAAATAATTTTTATTTTTGATTAACCATAGAATCATAATTAGCAGCATTTAAATTTAAACATTGAGTAGGTAAAAAATTAAAGCTTTGAATTAAAATTTTAGACTTTATTATAAAGTTTTTGCTTTCTCCTGGATGATGTTACATCATAACTAGATTAGCAAGAGGAATACAACTAATACCCTCAAATAATGGCAGTAATTCTCGCTGTTCATTACCAGTGACAGATTTCACCTACGTTGCTCGTCATATTTCATACTGACAGGACATCTGAATGTATGACTGCCTTCGGTAAGAGAAGAACATGCAGATGCATTGCAACTGAATCCCCCAAAGGTTATCGGTATTCAGAGGATGGGTTATGAAGAGCATGGAACCTCTAGGTAGTGCCTTCCAACAGTCTTTGGTTCTACTCCAGAGCAGAGGTTTGGTGCACTTTGGAGTGGATCCTGGGGTGAAGCTTTGTCAAGCTTACATCAAAATGAAATTGGCTACAAAACGAGTGCACTCGTGATGCCTGTCCCTCAGCTTTCAGTGCTATACCCCTTTGAGATGGCTCTCATCCTTGCCTGACCTAGGCAGTTATTGTAGAACAATAGAAAGCACAGAACTGGCTTCTTTAAACCGCCCTCCTCCTTGGTTTATGGGCACTCACTTTTATGGAGCCATTAGCATGAATTAGAATGAGTCCCACTTGAACCTGAAAGACAACAAATTATTTTGAAACAAAAATCACTGTTTTTTGTCAGAAACCCAGGAGGAGAATAAATCCTTTTTTATACAATTTATTGCAGCAATATGCTTTTATGATGTCATAACAATGACAATTTATAATGTGATACTACCAGGGGAGAAGAGAAAATATGCAAAATAGCACAGTTATTACCTGTTATTTAATTGAGAAAGTGCAGAAATTTCCACTGAGTTCTGGTCAAACCCTCCTCTCAAGAACAAATGTGAACAAAATGGCACATAAAGGGAGCTGTCTTCCGTGAATGATATGCAGAAATTCTTGAACTGTGCCGTTTAATGTGAAACACAGAATTTGTTTGCTCAGTATGGTTCCATTTCTGCCAGCTTGTAATGTTAGAGAGAAAGGCAGCAACCCTGAGGTCAGTGGAGAATGTTCCGTAATTCGAATATTCACAAACAATAGAGATGTAAAGAATGCGTTAATTCAGTTATTAGTAGATTCAACTAAATTGCACTGAGGTAAGAATTCCTCTGGTGACTATGTGTAAAGACAGCTGTTTATGAAGAACTCCTCTGTTTGATATTTCAAGTGAAATTATAAACAGAAGAAATGCATTTATGATGTTGTTACAAGTAGTCACTAGGAAAGGTATATTCATTTTTAGCACAAAAAAAATCCCATTACTTTCCTAGAAAGAGTTAATGCTTCCAGCCTGGGAATGTCATAGACAGAGCACTCTGGTGAAGTGTCTTAGCTAATGATTTATCAGGGACAAAAACCATGGATTTGTAAAATCATTTGTTATCCACAGAATAGACTTCACTAATCAGCTCTAATGATTCATTATGTATCACAGTAGAAAATGCTGAGCCTTAATGGATAGCACTTGACAATCCAGTTTGGATTCCTGTCTCTCTCTCTCAGCTTTGCAATTTAATGAAAACCTTGTTTTGTAATAACCTCCACATTCTTGCTTCAGCTTGCCCGGTTTACGAAGAGCTTCCCACTGCAGATTGGGCCGCATGTCAGATTGCAGTTTTTTTTCCTCAATCCAATTCTGTGGCTTCGACTGGGAGGGGAGATAGCTGGGGAGGAGGGAGGGGGAAAGCTGACACCCAACTAACAGCAACCTGAATTGGGCCTATTCTTCAATAACTGTTTGGTTTGGATCAAATTAAACTCGGGAGGAAATAGTGAACAACTCCACTGGGAGTGGGGACCATGTGGGATAAATTAGTAACCGCAGCGCCGGTCCTGTTTGAAATGTCTGGCTGGTATTGTCAGAGAGCAGCTACAAAGCACTTTTATCACATCCTGCATAAGTGGGGAGGGGGTGGAGGAGGAGAATAAATTCAGAATATCCAACTGTCACACCTTCAAGGGCTACTCAGAATCTTAAATACCTCATAGAAAGCAGGATCTGACTCTAGTGGCCGGGCAGGCCTCGAAAGCTCGATGACCTGGCCATTATTTTTTTCCCAACTGAAGTACATTTTCAAAATAATCAGGTTTTCAGAAAATAAGAGACAGGAGGTTGGGGGGGGGGGGGGCGGTGGTGGAACTTTCCTTGGTAGTTTTACAGAAGTTGGTCTTCCAGATGGCAGACTGATCGATTGGGCCTAATTTCAGTCAACTGTTCCCATTTGCAGTCTGGTCCAGTTATGGAGAATCACCTCACAATTGTGATTTCTGTTGTCATAATTCCTATTAATTTTGGAGGAAGATAAATGAAGTGTTAAAAATATCATTGGATATAAAAATTGAAGTCCTGTGCATTTGTAGGAAAGGCACTGACCGGATTTGCAGATCCAGTTCTGGGAGTCTATTTAGTCTTACATTTTCAATGTGTTTTTGTCATGGATGACTAAGGGAGAACTAAATATCTGTTTAAAGAGGGGTAGGTGAACTTCCTGACCTGTGTATTACCCTCCCTAATGTCACATTTTTGCCTCCCTTAAGAAAAAGAAGGATCCTGCTCTAGTTGTACTGCTACCATATCTAAAGGAAGAGCTGCTCCAGATCACCTCAGGGTACTGTTTGACAAGTGGCTGGTTCAGGGAAAGCAGTAGCTTGTGGTTCGATTGCTTGTAATCTTTGTGTGAGATGGCAGGGTCAGTTTTCTCATGGAGAGGTCCAGAGAACTCTGCATATAGTGTCTGTGATCATATTTATTGTTATCTACCAGCGTATCTTTTCTCCCCCTCCAATTCTCCTCTCCACTCCTAGGGCTAAAAATTCGGTATCGCCGCGCCAGGTCTTTAGTGCCCGAAATTTAGCGCTGGGCCGGATTCCCCTAGCGCCCACCTGAAATTCAGTAGCGCCGCCCCAGGACGGAGGCGGGCGCTATTGGAGGGTTTGGCCGCCTCGTTTGGGGCGAAGAATGTCAGTTTCCGGCGCCCAGCTGCCGCTGCGGCAACCGATGCGGTGCGGCAGGCTGGGGTACTGCAGGCCTCCTCCTTCTCTTAAGGAGGAGCTGCCTGCAGCCGTGAGATCGCCGCTGGATTCCCCCGTCAAATGAGCCCGGCACCACGGAGAAGTGCCGGGCTCGCGGGAGTCACACACCAATGCCGCGGGGGGGTGGTGCAGGAGTCCGGGGAGGGAGGTGCGGCCAGGCGGCCGCCGGGAAAGCGGCCGGCCGCCCCTCCACCTTTATGCGCTGGCCTCTCGGAGCTGTAAGGCACCGTTTTGCAAACGCTGTTTGCGGCCGCGACGGGCGAGGCGGCCGCAACTGAATTTGGCCATCGGGACGGATTACCATTGGAACCGGGGCGCTGCGCACACCGATGACGTCATCGGTGCCGGCGCAGCGCTACCGGCTAACGCCGATGTTAGGGACCAACTCAATTTCGGGCGCTAAAAAACTTCCGGCGCAAACCACTTTATAGCCAATAAGTGGGCGCAAACGCGACTGAATTTCTAGGCCCTAGTGTTTTGGTGTGATTCCATAAGTGACGGTTAGTTTCTACTCCTTCACTCAAATTGTCATTGTTCATGTATGAACTTACGTAGTCAGTGTTGGCGGCCTATTTGACCACAGCCAAACCGATGCATGTTTTCGCTACTTGTCCAAACATGCAGGAGCCCAGATAATTTCCCCCTCCCCAACTCGGGGGTGCTGAGGCTAATTGGTGGACCCCTACTGCCACCCTGGCTGAGAACAGCTAGCTCAGCACAGACCTGGGATCATAGCTTAGCTACATTGCTGCATTTATCATTTAAGCCACTTGAATTATATATTTAACAATTCATTTACTTTTCTGATGTTGCCAGAGACTGAAATGGTCACAGTTGTGGAAATGACGAGTTATGGCCAGAGGTTTGCATCTTGATTGAGTCAAGAGGTGAACGATCACCAGAGAGCTGGAGTCAGGCACAACCAGTCCATCTGTCTTCTCTTGGAATGTGTGGATTAACACCAATATCTTTAAAATGATAATGGAGTGTCAAGTTTTTAAAAAAATCTCAAAAGTTTTTATGAAGATCACAATTTGAAAAAGTGTGAGTTGAAGATGTCTGTGCGATGGGTGGGGGTGGGGGGGGAACTCTCTACTTACCCATCCCAGGCAAATCTCCATCCCAGGCAAATCTCTCAAATTTCCAATCAGCTGAACAGTGAACCTGTGCTCTGTGACTGATAAAGAACCAGCAACCAACCCTAAACTGGTTTCTACAAAAAAAAATAATCCTGTAACTGCCAGCATGCATGTTGTTTGGGATGAACAATTCTAGAAATTCAAACGATGAGCAATTTTTTTTTACAAAGCGATTTCAATCTAGATTTACTGAGAGCTGAGGAAGTGGGGATACATCCACTCGTAGAGCTCCATCGTGATTTATTATAGTCCTGTCATAAAATTTCAGGTATCTAAAAGTATGGTAATGAGGTTGAGTGTGGTGCTGCAGAACTCTGCTCCAATCCTTATTTACAAGCAGTCTTAAAATGAAAGTAACGCAGCCAGTTTTGAAGTGAGTGGCCTTTGGTTTTGCTGTGTCTTTTATATATTTGGAGTTTTAAAATTAACTCCTAGATATTTCTGTTAAAGTGTTACAGGCTGATTTTAATACACCCCCCACCCCCCTCCTTGCTGGAGGCTCAGCACCGTGTGTTCAAGGGATGAACCAGCTTCCTATTACTCTGCTGTGCTGCCACGCTCCTGGATGTTCTTTGGGATCTTTTTTAAGTACTGTTCTGTGCCCCATTTAGGAAGTACTCTTCAAAGCTTCTAATTACCTCCACTCTAAAACAAAATCACCCATAACTCTACTGCTGTTGAGTAGGTGGCCCTATTCTACCGGGGGTGGGGGGGCGCAGCTCTGTGATATCCTAAAAGTTTCTTCATTTCAAATGAACCATGCTGCTCGGTAGATTTACAGCACCAAGATGCTTGTTAAAATGGCACTACTTTCTGAATATAGTATTAAACATTCTACTGAGCCAGCCACTATATCTACTTTTGGGCCTCTCCTCTTTTAGGCAGTCCCTCGGAACCGAGGATGACTTGCTTCCACATTAAAAATGAGTTCTCAGGTGACTGATGAGTCCAATGCGGGACCTACAGTCTCTGTCACAGGTGGGGCAGACGGTGGTTGAAGGGGCGGGTGGGTGGGGTGCTTGGGTTGACGTGCGCTCGTTGCGCTGCCTGCGCTTGGCTTCCGCTTGCGCCCGACAAAGAGACTCGAGGTGTTCAGCGCCTTCCCGGATGCTTTTCCTCTACTTTGTGCGGTCTTGGGCCAGGGATTCCCAGGTGTCGGTGGGGATGTTACACTTTTTCAAGGAGGCTTTGAGGTTGTCCTTGAAACGTTTCCTCTGCCCACCTGGGGCTCTCTTGCCGTGCCGGAGCTCCGAGTAGAGCGCTTGTTTTGGGAGTCTCGTATCGGGCATGCGGACAATGTGACCCGTCCATCGGAGCTAATTGAGCGTGGTCAAAGCTTCGATGCTGGGGACGTTGGCCTGAGGAAGAACACTGACGTTGGTCCTACTGAGAAGCACTCATTTTGCTGACTCGGTTTCTTTGTAGGAGTTAATTGTATTATCTTCCCTCCTTATTAAGTGTGTTTAGTATTCCACAAGTCTGTTTTAAGTGCTGGAAAACATTTTGTTCTTTGTCATATTACTCTTCAATATCCTGTTTTAATATTCAGTAGATAACATTCTTACAACTACTGGGCCATAACTCTACTGTGGTAAATGCTGTTTCTGCATAATTCATGCCTCTTATTTTTCTGTTAGGTATTGTGTTTTTGTTGAGTTGGTATAATATTATTTCAGTTTTTATGTTCTTATCTCTTTTAAGTAATAACTGTCAGTTAATGGCTCTTTAAAATATTGTGTTTTAATGATGTCTCCTTCAAGACTTCATCTTCCCGAACAGTTGGGCAACAAAATCATTTTATCTGGCAATGTCATTTATATGAATTGAAAGCCTAGAAATTTTGCACAGGGAATGATCTCTGCACCGGAAAGGATTGGCCCAAGGCCCTACCGATATTGGGCCTCGTTTACATGAGACTGGTGAGCTATAGACACCTGCTGGACCTCCCCAGGGAAGAGCATTTCAATTTTGGGCCACCCTCGGGTAGGTCCTGCAGAGGTGGGGGAGGGGTGGGGGGGAAGCGAGGAAGTGACCGGGAGGGGGTCGGCAGTGGTCTTCGGCACTGCAGTGGAGACGGGAGGAGCACTGCTGCACATCCCGGCTCCACATTCAGTCAAGTATTTAAAAAAGACGTACCTTTTTAGGTGGCGGTCTCCAGCGGTCACTTTAAGGATCACTAGTTACGCTGCATGTAGACCACATTTTCCTGACTGCAGCTGCTGAGCACCGGCTGCGTTCAGGATAGGCCCATTTTACAAAGGGGGCCTCAAACAGACGAGGCACTGTAGGATTGCTGACAACTGTGGAATTGTATGGTAGCACAAGTCACTGGTTTTAACATGGCAAAATGCCCCAATGCATTTCATGGAGGTGTAAGTAACAATGGACACCGAGCCAAAGAAGGAGAGAGGAAGAAGGGTGCAAAGAGGTGGGTTTTAAAGAGGGTCTTAAAGGAGGTCAGGGAGGTGCAGGGACAGAGGGGCTTAGTGAGGGATCTGCAGAGTGTGGAGGTTAGGTGGGTGAAGAGAGAGCTGTGTACAGTAACGAGGAGAGGGAGCCATTTACACTGTCAGCTAGTGTGGAGGCCACACGTGGTTACAAGTGGAGGTGAGAAAACTAGAAAGAAAATCAACATTCAATGAATGCAGCAGACAGGAAGAACTCTGAAAATATATACAGAAATAAATTCATATTTTTTACCAAGTTCTAATGAGTATGACATTTAAAAAATGCACCACAATGATATTTCATTTTTTAGCCTCCTGGCCAATTGTTTTCAGGGTGGTGACGGCAAAGGCTGGAATTTACAATTACTTCTATTGTGCAGTAGGACTGCAGCAGCTTGGGTTCCATGCAATAAATCCAGATCACTGCAGTTTGTGATGAGATCAGTTTACCATGAGCTGGCTGTGACATGAATTGGGGACATATTCCTGATTAAGGTTGGGTGCAGTAGCTGAGCACTTTTAAAAGTGCTTTTATGTTATAATAGTGCAGTGGACGGTGCCCGCAATGTTCTCCCACTGTTCGTTGCATTTGAAAATGTTTACCTTATTCTGGAAGCAGCAGAGACCCACTTTTCTGTGGGTCTTGTGAATAAGCTGCTGGATTCACTGGGCTCCGGTTCTGGCTGGCATTTGCTTGGGAATACAGCTGGTGAGATGTAAGTGGTGGAAAATGGTACTTGGAGCTGACATCACAATGCTCTCTTGAACCCAAAGCAGCAACGTCAAAGTGCTATAATTCAGCTCTTGACCAGATTCTGCAGATTACGGCCATTAGTTCAGTGCTGTTGTGTGGAAGGAGATTGCGTGCCCGTATGCAAGAAATACTAAAAGAGGATTAAGCAGAGTAGCCTGGGGATGTAGAGGCTCAGTTTACACCATTGCTGAATGCTAGCAAGTTGATTCCAAATGGGGTGGCTGATGTTCCATGTTTGAGGAGTCTTTCCAGTTCTTAATTTACGCCAGAGGCAGCCTACTGTACGTTGGCCCAAATTTAAAAAAATAAAAAACACGACAATGGAGGCATTGTTCCACCCTGCATAGGACACTAAACATCTTCTACATGCTGAGTGCTGAAAATCGGACACCAGAAGATGTTGATCAGCAATGGCTGTGTACCATACGCTGCAGACTGTTGGCTTCCTAGCCAGCTGAGCATGAGTTTTGCTCCTAATTTTCTCTTACACAAGTGCAACAGCAGATGGTTTCTGGAGCAAAACTCATGATCACCTGGTTAGGAAGCCAAAAGTCTGCAGCCTATCGTAAATGGCAATTGCTGGTCAACATTTTGACCAGGTGTCTGCAAGAACAAATTACTTACTCTAAACTGTAGTGCAGCCACACTCGTACAAGTCTTAGGGACTGAAATCGGGCTGTGCAAATTTAGTAATGAATTTAGCACCTTTGCGTGAAATTCCTTTGCTATTTTAACAAAGGTGTTGACCCCTGTCAAACTGTCTGGGTCACAAAGGAGGACACAAATAACCTCCCAGGAATATCGGCAAACATAGGGACTAATGAGAGGGAGGAGCTGACAGAAATTAGTATCTCTAGGGATATGGTGTTGGGTAAGTTGAGGGGACTGAAGGCCGACAAATCCCCGGGGCCTGATAAACTACATCCTAGGGTACTTAAGGAGGTGGCCCTGGAGATAGCAGATGCTCTAAGGATCATCTTCCGGAACTCCATTGACTCGGGAACAGTACCCGTGGATTGGAGGGTAGCTAATGTTACCCCAATATTTAAAAAGGGGGGTAGAGAGAAAGCAGGGAATTATAGACCAGTAAGCCTTACATCGGTTGTGGGCAAAATGCTAGAGTCCATTATTAAGGATAAAATAGCGGAGCACTTGACAAATGGGGAAAGGATCGGACAGAGTCAACATGGATTTACAAAGGGTAAATCGTGTTTGACTAATCTGCTGGAATTTTTTGAGGAAGTAACTGGTAAAATAGATGGGGGAGAGCCAGTGGATGTGGTGTACCTTGACTTCCAGAAAGCCTTCGATAAGGTTCCACACAAAAGATTATCATGCAAAATTAAGGCTCATGGGATTGGGGGCAAAGTATTAACGTGGATAGAGAACTGGCTGGCGGATAGAAAACAGAGAGTTGGAATAAACGGCTCGTTTTCGGAGTGGCAGGCAGTGACCAGCGGGGTGCCGCAAGGATCTGTCCTGGGACCCCAGCTGTTCACAATATATATAAATGATCTGGATCAGGGAATTGGATGCAATATTTCCAAATTCGCTGACGACACTAAACTAGGAGGAGGGGTGGGCTCTGATGAGGATGTCAGGAGGCTACAGTGCGATTTGGACAGGTTGGGGGAATGGGCGGATACGTGGCAGATGCACTATAATGTGGATAAATGCGAGGTTATCCACTTTGGGGGTAAAAACAGGAGGGTAGATTATTATCTAAATGGCAATAGATTGGGAGATGGGGAAGTGCAGAGGGACCTGGGTGTTCTTGTGCACCAGTCACTGAAGGAGAGCATGCAGGTGCAACAGGCGATTAAGAAGGCAAATGGTATGTTGGCCTTCATATCAAGGGGGTTCGAGTATAGGAATAGGGATACCTTACTACAGCTGTACAAGGTGCTGGTGAGACCGCATCTGGAGTATTGTGTACAGTTTTGGTCGCCCCATCTGCGGAAGGATGTTCTTGCCATGGAAAGAGTGCAGCGGCGATTCACCAGGCTGATACCTGGAATGGCGGGAATGACCTACGAGGAGAGATTGAATAGTTTGGGCTTGTACTCACTGGAGTTTAGAAGATTGAGAGGGGATCTCATCGAAACATATAAAATTATGGCAGGCCTGGACAGGCTGAATTCAGAGAGAATGTTTCCAATGGCAGGGGAGCACAGAACCAGGGGCCACAGTCTAAAAATAGCGGGCAAATCATTTAAAACAGAGATGAGGAAGAATTTCTTCACTCAAAGAGTGGTGAGCCTGTGGAATTCCCTGCCACAGAGGGCTGTGAAGGCTAGTTCAATAAATATTTTCAAGAGAGAATTGGATATATTTCTGAAGGCTAAGGGGATTAAGGGTTACGGAGAAAAGGCGGGGACGGGGTACTGAACTGGTAAGATCAGCTATGATCTCAGACGAAGATCAGCCATGATCTCATTGAATGGCGGAGCAGGCTCGAAGGGCCGAATGGCCTACTCCTGTTCCTATCTCTATGTTTCTATGTTTCTAGACCTGCATTAAGAGAGGGTTCAGAGCAAGTTACCTATGCAGTGTGATGGCTGGACAATGTTGTTGGTATGAGGCGATCTTAAAATGGAAAACAACAGTTTTAATCTATATAGTGCTGCTCGCTTGCATAAAGACAGGGTGAAAAAAACAGTTGCTGACCCTACAGGGGTAATCCTGCGCTGCCACTCAACAGGACCACGGGTCACAGAATCAAGGCTACCTTGTTGTAGGCCTACCTCCCACCTGCGCTCCAGTCAAGCTGGGCTTCCCCACTGAGACCGCGTCTTAAGGAATCACCCCTTCTGGGCAAGGCAACAGCTTGGTGACAGGCGAGTCTGCCATGATTGTTTCAGTGTTGTCTTTGAAGAGATTAAACTGTACGATTTTCATATAGAACTTTCCCAGATTAAATTCTTCAAACACATTGAGAAAGATCACAGTGGGCCCGGTGTCTGGCGCCATGTTGGATTCTGCCAAGCAGGCAGTTTGTTTACATCTAGATGAGACTGACTTTTAATATTGTTGGGAGCACTGTCAGATCAGCCGTTAATTTGAATTGAATTAGAATTTTCTTTCTGTGGATCAATGGCTTCTCTCAGGAGAAGCTGCTTAAAATGACCACCTGCATTCACAGCACAAAGCACTGGATTCCCAGCCCACTGTTTGCTCCCAATAAACATATTGGTTGACAAGGCGTTAATTGTGTTAACTTTTCAATGCAAGTTATGTACTGATGTAAGAGAGTTCTGTAAGAAAAGAAACACATTTTAAACTGGTATATATTTCTGAAATTTAAAAAACATTTTCAAAACAACCCCTCATTAAAATGACACAATCAAGAATGTATAAATCAAACAAGTACTAAATGTCTGACTATAGAAATATATCTGACAAAAATCCTTTCACCCGCTTCCAGCATTAATGGCAATTACCAATGCAAACAATAAACAAGGCTCTAATAGAAGGCCCTGACCAGCCTTTCAAATGAAAACAAGCAACAATCTGTAACAAATTATAAAAGAGCAAAGGGCATCCTAAACAGCCAGCATAGAAACACCTTAATGGAAAGAAAATCCCACCTTGAACTTTTCGGGTGCAGTTCAGTAGAGATTGAGTTAAGGGAAAATTAAAGACATATTCCCTCCCTTTGATCAGTCATTTTTTTTGCCTCTGAAATGTTTCTTCCTGTCAGTGGTGTGTGTTTCTGGCTTCTCTATTCTCCTGCTATGCTCTGTCCATCTGGGATTCATCCATTATTTACCCCACCTAGTCACAGCAGCCATTGTACCAAAAGGATGGAATTCTTCCTCTTGGGGTTAAGATTTAAAGCAGATTCGAAATATTTAATAGGATGAAAGTGACCATAGGAAAATCTGATCACACACACCATTTTAACTGGGGAACCTCGGAATTAAAGCAAGGAATAGGGTCGTCACTTTTTGCCAACTACAAATTCAAACAGGGAGTGCGTAAGGGCAGGGGTCAAACCTTGAAGAGATGGAATTGTGGTTTGGCCTCTGCTTTGCTTTGCTGTTAAAGCAAATTCTTAGAGACCTTAATAAATAGTCTTTCCATACCATCAGACAAAGAAGCAAGTGAAAGAAAGTTATTTGAAATAATTTTTGTGGCTTGTTTTCACATGAAAAAGTCCCAGACAAGCCCACTCAAAAACTGGACTCTTACCCAACACTGGATGGGTGGCAACGTTAAAGAGAAGGGCGGTGATATATGTGTGTGGGTGTGGAATCATATATTTGTGTAATAAATTGAATTGAAATGCCTTTGGTGCAGATACTTCAGGTGTTCCTTTACCCTCGATAAACACATTTAAAAGTCTGACTCTCCAAAGCACATGCAAATATATTCATGTCCTCTTCAAATCTTCTTCTGAACAATTAAATTATCCTGCACTTACCTTCACAACACTGGTCCAATATTATTTTTCACCCCGATATTTTTTAGACTTTCTTGGTCCTCAAGCTGTTGAAGGAGCTAATTCTAATTTTTTTGTTTTCCTTGACACATCATGTATTGTCTGGCTAAAGCAGTTGTCTGGCTTTCATTTGGCTTTCTTCTGCTTGGTGGTTGCCTGCTGATCCTTGGCACCGCTGATCCTGCTGCTGTTAGTCTAGTGACTAGAAGCCAATCTATCTCTCAGCAAGTTGTTTATTTTCTGAATACACAGGGAGGAATCCCTGTAAATGAGTAAGTGTTACTTTTCACTTATTTCCCAGCCAGCAGGTGGCCAAAAACAATTTTCCTTAACTACCTTGGCATCTGAAATGTGAATGAAGCCTAATCTGTCATCCCCTCCTGTCAGGCCTCCATGAATATGACTCTATACTCCAGTTATTCTGAGACTGGGGCTGTTGCAGTATAATTTTAATTCCTCAAAAATGGTTAAATGGCCTGGTTCCAGTCTAGGCTGTTTGAACGAGCCGTAACCCCCCCAGCACGGGTCAACACCTTCAGGAGAGGATGGGATGGAAATAAAATGGGAAGAAGCAATATCCTTATTGCATATCGGTGTAAAGCTGCACAGATTCTGCCATTTAACCCTTACAGTACCAATCTGCCCAAAGGTATGTACCATATGTCTAATTGAGTGCCATTTCCCTGGGACCACTTTATATAATATAAAATTGATATGACTGGATGGGAAATGAATCATACCTGGGCTCAAATTCATTGACATTTTTGAAGTGTTTTCAGGGAGCACAATATGATCTGAAACATAACCGGAACGGGCCGAGGTAATTCTTTGTTGTGGGTTGTGGTGTGAATCACTATTTGTCTTTCTCTCTGAACAGTTAATTTAAAGCTACTCACATGTGGTTGGGCGGCACTGCAATTTAACACACGGTCCTTATACCTCTGGACCGTGGGCTGGATTCCAGCTCCGACGGATGGGTTGCATGTCTTCGCTCTCTGATAGCTGCAGCTGTCTTATATGAAACGAGTTTGGACAGTCTCGGCCCAGTTCCTAGTAGACGCGGGAAACAGCACATAATTGCTCATACCAAATTGCAGTCTTATTTAGAGAGGCCATAAAGATGATTTGGGAAATGGAAAAATGCATGCTGCTATAGATGGGGATACTGTACAGAGCATGGGCTCGAGGAAAGATTACCAGGCAGAGTAAATGGAGTTGTATGCTTCATCTGGCCCATGCTGTGGCTAACCTGGGAATACATGACAGCAACACTGGATGTCAAAGTTGGGAAAGGTTTGTTCCATTCCTCAATACACATATCCTTAACCATGATCAACATAACATTTCATGCAAATATATATATATAAAACAAATAAGTCTCCACAAGAGTCTTAGCTCTGACTGAACTGAATCATTAAACCAGCAGCTGTCATTCTGCTGAGGAAGGGGAGTTGCAAATGTCATCACTTCAAAAATCTTCATTTATCACCAACAACATTATCAAAGAGGAAGGGAGATTTTGATTTCCAACACAAACCTTTTAACAATGCTCAACAATATATTTTACATTTTCCCCATTCTTCAGGCCTTGCACCATTCATCATTTAAGTGAACCTCTTTCAATGCCATTCCTAAAGCAGCTCCCAGAAGGTGGTCATGAGTTGTAAGAACTGCTCATAGCCTAATGGGATTTTCATCTCTCTTCAAGAAGAGCACTCTATTTTGTTTTCACTGAGTACCTCTCCCGTACAGCCCGGCTGAGCTTAGAAACTCACTGGGGTAGATCTTGACTTTGTGCACTGGTGTAAAACGGGTGATAGCGAGTCAGCAGCCCTTTGTACATCTCTCCTGATTTTTATTTCTATTGCATCATCCGTTTTGCACTATCACACAAATTCAAGATCTACCCCATTATGTGAGAAGTAACAAGCCCAAACCTGTGGCCTGCCTATTTATCAAGAGTTTTTGTTGTATCATCTTCATGCGTAAGCTCCTATAGCTCTTTAAGCTTTTGAAGTATAGCATTGTTTAAAAACATGGCAGTTGACTTGATTTGAAAAGTTGCCAACCAGGTACTTTGTACATATAAGAAAATCTGGCTTGTAAGTGAGAGAGTCCTGACAACAATGCACCATTGAAGCTTTTCAGTTTCTGCTTCTAATCTGTAACATCTGTACACGTCTACATTTCCTACTAAGTTCTGGAGCTGTAATTCAGAGAATGATCCTTGAATAATGACAGCAGATATATTTCTGAAAATTAACTGGTGCAGTTAAAAGTACATACACCTCGGATATGCTTTTCTTGATAGTGCTGTGAAATAGTGCTGCAAGGAACAACTGTGAATACTCAGGCCGTACACCAGGTCTGCCAAGTCCCAGTTATTGGGAGTGGCACTCACCCGTTGTGGTTTTACAACATAAACTATTTCCATTCATGTGACTCTTAAAAGAAAATACTGCTCTGTTTGTTTAACTGGGTTTGCAATGTGTCTCGCTCTTTTGTGGAGATAAATCTGAGTCCTGGCGTTTTTTGGATGTTGACTGTAGGATGGCTGCTCATCTGCTTTCAAACTGGATGGTTCGATTTTCTTTTGTGGGGTGGGGAGGGGGTGCCCAGTAATTTTGATATTTGAGAACTGGACAACAAACCCTAGTTGACAGTCCTGTATGCACATTAATAACAGGTTAACATGGTTTTCCGAAGATGCCTCTGAACCAGACTGCAGCAGGATTTTTACCAAAAACAGTAGAACCATTCAGAAGGCAGCACAGTTTTGGTAATGCTGACGGCACAGTGCAGGGAAGCAATCATACCCCCTACTGCCTGTGTATTATTCTTAACATTAAAATTATTGGGGAGACCAAACGCAGATTGGGTGACCGCTTTGCGGAACACCTCCGTTCAGTCCGTAAGGGTGACCCCGAGCTTCCGGTCGCCTGTCATTTCAATTCACCGCTCCATTCCCACTCGGACCTCACCGTCCTTGGCCTCTTGTACTGTTCCACGGAAGCTCAACGTAAACTCGAGGAACAGCACCTCATCTTCCGATTAGGCACTCTGCAGCCTTCCGGTCTCAATATCGAGTTCAACAATTTCAGATCATAACCTCGGCCCCTATTTCATTTTTACTTATATTTTTCCACTCCTTTCCTCCCCCCCCCTTTCCTTTTGTTTCTCTCTCACACCTGGCAGCTATCTTTTGCCCTGCCAGTACGCTTTACACCTAATCCCAGCATATTACCATCTCGTCTAGCTTCTAATCTCTTTTACTTCTTTTGGTTCTTTTATTCTTTTGTCCGATCGCAGCCCTGCCTTCGATCTAGTTCCTTTTCTCTCCAGTTTTGAAGAAGGGTCAAACCCGAAACGTCAACTCAAATTTCTCTCCACGGATGTTGCCTGACCTGCTGAGTTTTTCCAGCATTTTCTGTTGTTATTAAAATTATTGCCCTTTTTTCCTGCGATGAGAGAACTATATGGCTCAGATCAATAAAGCGAATGCAAGCTCCGTTGATGATTTAGTGAATCAACACACTGCTTCATGTGAGACTAAGCTATTCAGATCATGAGTGTCCCAGGTTAGTTCCCTGGGCTATGGTGAATTAGCTGAGCTCTGCTGGGGCAACAGTACAGATGCCAAGTGAAATGTCCCAACATTTGAATAGTCTGTCACCTTTCAATGTCTGGGCTCACATCTAAAGAATTTGGATAAGGTACCATTGAGCTGCCGGCACCTGTAGAGCTGTGTCCGAGCGAGAGCCGTTTTAGCAGAACAATGGAGAAGACTTGGACAAAGAGAAAGTTCTATCATTAAGTTCTATCTCTAAGCAAGTACAGGTATTGGGTTTACAAGGAATTCATTAAGTTGAGGAAGTGACAGTCAGCGTAGTTCTGTGCCATTACTGACCCCAGCACTTTGATCTGCAACCCCCAGCCTTGCTTGTAAGTGTCCATTTACCAGGCATGCTATGCAAGCAGTGACCAAGGTCACTAACCTACTGTAATCAGCTCCCTGTCTTATTTAAGCACATTCATGCGGTGGGTAAATGCATTGCGTTTGGAACCAGTTCCTGGCAAACACACAACCAACCGTGTGAAAAGTCTTCAACCCAGTTCAGCATGAAGTAGATTTTCAACTTTATTTGACATTATTGTTGCTTAAAGTCAGCAAGGCTAACTCAAGATTATTTTGAAATCATTTTTCACATCTCTGAAAGAGTTCTACATCCGAATGGTTGAAGGTCAAAATGTAATTAGTGCCATTCTGACCTGCCAGCATTGGACTGAGGTGACCTTTCCTTAGACTTGGCACTGGCTTTAAAACAAGTCATGAGTTTTAATGTTACTGACAGTAATTCTTATTAATGACAATATTCTCCAGAATTACCTGCCAGTATTTGTACACTGCGGGTGCTCTGCATTAACAAAAAAGGCTGCATGAAAATGAAGAAAATGAGAATGCAGTTTATGTTATACGTATGTGTTTAAGGTATGTAGCAAAGAGAAGAGCTTCAGTGAGCCAGGATGCCAGGGGATAGTTTCCTTCTGCATGGAGTTGCCATAGTGATGCAAGTAAAGTGAACGATGAGGTAATCGCGTATGGTGGGGAGGTGGCGAAATGCACAGCTTCTGACGACCACGTTTCTAAGAACGGTGGATGGTGCTTACATTTCCCCCTCTTTTTGTCTCCTCGGTTCTAATCTGATTATTCAGTTTATGACTTTAGGAAAAGTGGGAAATGTGCTCACACAGTGCGTGTTCACCTTTTGGCCCCCTTTGATTAGCCACCCATGTCTTTCTATTACCATTTCCTTTTTTTTTGGGGGGGGGGGGGAAGAATTAAGAGCACTCTCTCAAGCTATTCTTTTATTGGTACATTTTGGGGATTATTATGAAATAGTTTCACACCTTTTCTTTTGGGAGAAGAGATTGGAGGAATAATTTCCATGTTAACTTCCAGGAAAGCATTGAATTGAATTAAATTCTGCTGTCACCCTTTCACTTCAAGATTAACTTTTTTTCTGTTGATTTTTAAGAGGGCTTTGTGAAGGGTAGACTTTAGCAGACATTTGTGATGCGCGCTTTTGTGTAAGTTATACAGTCACGAAGATCACTTTTTCCACCGGCTTTGCTACAGCAGAAAAAAAAAGCCCCTCCTGTTAAAGGATGAAAGTTGGAGACTAATCTGCTTCCATCTGGAAAATCAGAGCCAGGGGTTGCAGTCATGAGGTCACATCCCTTATGTAAACTGTCAGATTCTTTTTACATTAAAAACGTATCACGTAAATACCCACTGAAGACTTGTCAGAGACACTCCTAAGAATGCAAAGCCAAGTTCTCTCTGAAAAATGATGGTCTCTATTATAGGGGGGGAAAATGAGTTTCTTGCCTGTCTGCATAGTAGTTATTATTCTATTGGGAGTCAGGAGGAAGAGAGAAGCTAAGTTGTTGCAACAAAGCCCTATGACCACTATGGTAAGAGATGTCCAGAGCATGAACTCACATTGCACTTTCACTATTATATTTCTCCACTGATTCCTAAACGGTTCATTTTCCTCCACTCTTTGAAGTCATTAGGTGGGAAGAAAATAGAGGAATTGAATCCCTGGGGATGTTGTTTCTGTATGAAGCAGATAGCGTGCTTTCCAGTGTGACTAAAATAAGGGTATTTGCTCAGGAAGCTGTGGATGCCAGCTGGGCAATGGGAAGGCAGGGATTCCTGCCTGAATGCGGGAAGATCAAAGATCCACTGTCGGGGTCTGCACTGAATGTGTGCTTTAGATGGAACAGTTTGTCATGAGAGCGGATGGCCTCAACTGAAATAACTTGCCTGCTTTTTTTCTAAGGCGTCTCCAATTGATAATGGTGGGAATGTATTAGGAGACGTGGTTATTGTCCCATGACATGGGGATTGTCTATCAACTCTCGAGTGCAGCAGCAGCGGGGGAAATAGACTGATTCCTGGACAATATCTTATACTTAATTGTATACCTGCTGAATAGATAGTAGAAAAAAGGGTAGGAAAAAATAAACTGACTTCTTGTGTCATTTACTGCATTTAGTCTCTTAGACTGGTCTGCTTAGTGGTGTAATTGTATTACTTTTGTGTGCAGCTTTGCCAGATTATACGGTTTAACACTGAGGAAGCTGAAACAGTTTCACTTATGATCCCAGCGCAACATCACTAGTGTCTTTTGATCAGTATTTTGTGCCTGTAATTCTTGTCACATTTTAGCTGCCTGTCAACTCTTTCACCAGTGTGAACTGAGCATCAGATTAAAGCCTCAAATGTATCCTGCGCTTGCCAGTTAAAAAAGAATATATTTTCTTAAGGCATTTCCATTTCTGATTAAACTGGATGGTCATGTGAAATGGATGCGGCGCCAGTTGACTCACTGGGTTTCCACTAAAGAGTGGGTTTGTGAGAGTCAGTAGACATAAAAGTTTTAAGAAAATACCTAGAATGCATCAATTTTGTTTCCTTTATTAAAGGAGCATTGCATTCATAAAATCTTTGGCAAATGTTTTTTCATGAAGACAGTATGCTTTGAATCACTCGGCCTCATTCGTTTATGAGAGCAGAACAATGCGTACTATAAACCCCTCCACACCTGCTCTCGGGTGGCTCTTGGGGCGACAAATGTGCTGCAATGGTTGTGATTTAAAAATGTTGCTTCCAGGCAGAGATTGCAGGCATGCTGGTTAACTGGCTCCTCCATCCAACAAACAGTTGAGAACTGCCAAAATATACTGCATAAAATAATACAGAAAGGCATCAATCTCAAGATGGTGAGCAGCCCTGAGATTCAAACCTGTGATTACCTAGTTGGTTGTCAGCCAATTTCCTGTGATACAGAGCTTCAAGGGGCGTATATAATATGCAAATGAGGGTTTGGATTTTTGCAGTGCGTTTGAACACTGAGACTGGGTTTCTCCTCTCTCTGCTGACTGTGAGGCTCCTAAGTGAAATACGTGTGGCCAGTCTTGATCCAGTTCCTACTGTGTAAAGCTGGTATTAATGATCACTATTGGCACTAATTTGGTAATAATTAGCACTAAATTGGCAGCCGCACTCCGAGGCCAGAAAAATGTGATACGGGAAATGGAAATGCTGAATTGGTGTAGGAGGGGGTATTTTTCTTAAATGAGGTAAAGGACATTGCAGGGGAAGAGCAAAAAGAACTTTTATGTTCTGGTTATGCACTGGTATCATGCTATACCTCACTCAGGAGGGCTTGAAGTTGGATTTAGGCCAAAAAGTCAAAGGGATTAAGTTTACTAGCACTTACTTCATAACTAGCACAAAATTCACTCCAAAGATACATGAAGTGTGTAATAAAACTTACCATACATATTGCATTGCTTATTAAGGTGAGAGTTCACAAGTGAGATACTGATCCCAGCAGATTGCTCAGGTGTGCGGTGATTCCCTTGAAGGAGGATAGATTGGAGAGGAAGTCGGCCTGTGTCAGTAATGGGCAGAACAAGAAAGGCCACTTTAAGGGTGCAAGTGTGTTGTGACGGAGGTAAGTGAACCATGATCTTCTCTGAACAGGGTGTGTATTTGAAGAATTGAAACATAAATCTACACGTGGCCTCTGCTTCAGAACTACTGCTTTTGAAAAGCTTGTAGCAAGTACCGTCAGTAGTGGTCCCAAAATAGACTGCAGTAAACTCCATGATTTCTCCACTCCCCACTAACCTCAGTGGGGCAACTGTGACTCCATTTAAAGTGTGTACACCTGATATCATGACAAATGCCATCCTTTGAATTTGGGCTGTTTGACTGATTCCATAGTTGCCCCAGCGTGAGATGCGGCATTAGTCCTTTATGTTTGTAGCCAGATATATTTAATTCATTCTGTTTTCAGATTTCTCCATTTTGAAAGCCTCCTGCTATTTACAGCAGAACTCAGTGGCGTCCCGACAGATTTCAGCAGGGTATTTAGGCCGCAAACATTTAACAGCATGAGATTCAACATCAATATTCAAAACACAGAATGAAATGCAACCAGCACCTGCCTTGAACCTGGGTCATTTCTCAGGAAGAAATATTGTTCAGTGATTTGGAGAATGGCTATACGGTGGCTTTGAAGAAATGTAATCTCCATAACCTGAAGCTCAGATGGTAAAGATATAAAAGATGTTACCGGATCTTATCATACACACTCCATTGTCTGCAGCAACGTGACTCATGCTCTTTGTGAAATGGATTTGCACACACTTATAACAAATTCATTTATACACTTCTGTTCAGACAATTAGCTGCACAGACTCTCTGAAGCCCTGTTTACAAATAGCTACAGGTTTGTGCAGATGATTCAGTCAGTTTGTAGTGGAAACGTGGAAGGATTATAGTTCAGAACATCCACCACTAACACCACTGCTTGACATTTGGGTAGAAAGTCCGTTGTATTTTGGAGTGGGTATTCACATGATAGCTGGCTGGTGTGAACACGCAATGTGAAACTTCTGACAACATAGATTAACACCACTTGGTGCGTGAACCTGACCAAATCATAAAAGTCCTGAGATGGAGACTGTGTGGTGCAGTAGGCTAGACATTGACCTTTTACCTTTGGAACCTGAATTTGAATCTAACCTAGTCTCCTGAGGGTAGATTTCAGCTCTCGGGCGGCTGACCGACAGAGCGCGCAGGCCAGTTGCCCACTCTTGCTGGCGGGAAGCCCGGTCCATTTTGGGGGACATGTCCCATTACCATACTACTGCTGGGCTACACGCTCTGAACGGGTGTCCCATTGCAGCTCGTTGGCTCCGGGCCTGGACGCTGAGCCGGTCGCTGGGGGTTAGGAAAGAGGTGTCCGGGGTGGCAGCAGCCCACACTATTTTTGGGGCTGCTTACTTTTCACCACCCAGTACATCTGGGAGGAGTGTGCGCCAGTTGACCTTTTAAGGTGCATCGGGTATCTACGTACGTCAGAGAACCCCGATTTGCATACAGTAACGATGTTGCTGTCTGATTCTGGCCTAGGCAGCCCAGCGGAAAGAAAGAAAGAACTTGCATTTATATAGCACCTTTCATGACCTCAGAATGTCCCAAAGCGCTTTACAGCCAATGATGTACTTTTGGAAGGTAGGAAAAAAGACAGCCAATTTGCGCACAGCAAGGTCCCACAAACAGCAATGTGATAATGACCAGATTATCTGTTTTAGTGATGTTGGTTGAGAGATAAATATTGGCCAACACTAGGGAGAGCTCCCCTGCTCTTCTTCGAATAGTGCCATGGGTTCTTTTTCGTCCACCTGAGAGGGGAGACGGAAGGCCCCAGTAAATATAAAGTGGGGGATTAATACTGGGGTGGTAGGTAGTGGATATTAATATTAACTTTGCTACTGCCCCATTTCCGGCGAGCAGGTCAAGTTATAATCAGCCCTATGGGTTGAAAGTTTCTCCTCACTGCTAGCTGTGAGGGCCCAAAGTGACTCTGAAATTGCCTTATCCCAGCTGTTAGTGGATATCCAGGCAATAACAAAAAACTGCCCCTAATTCGGCTCTGAATAGCAATCTCACTTACAAAGGCCACAAAATGGCTGTTGTGGGAAATCGAAAAGGTCATAGTTGAGTAATAAGGTCTGCACTATTGGGAACATTGTTATGGCATAGCAGAAATGGTTTTACTCTAGCCGTCCTATACCTGGTCTCAGAGCACTCTGGGAATACCGGATGTCTGAAATGGGATAGTATTCTGTGTCTTTGTGCCAATATCCCTTATCATGACGCGCACAAAATTCATTGCAAGAACATGCTGAAGTTGCATATTATAGCATTTGGGTCTAAACAAACACATCCTTGTAGGGTAACTATGGCCGTGACAACTCTTGTTCTTAAATTATTTAAAAAAATAAATAAAAGTGAAGCTAGGAGTCGTACCAAGATTCAGTCATTATCTACATGCAGATGGATGCTTTTTCCATGTCTTAATTAGAAAGCACAAAAGATTGAGATAATTACCCACAAGACATTGCAGTTTACACATACTAATTGACTGTGTGTGCATGCCAGGTCATTCTTGCGTTCCGCCAGGCAGTGTATGTAAAGGCATTGATGCGAGCCACCTGCTTTTCTAAATGTATTAAAACATGGTGTCGCTTATGAAATTATTGTTGTTTGACATTTAAAATGGTGCATTAATCACAGTTAATTATGTGACATACTACAACACATGCCAGAGGCCAGTTGCAGAACTAGCTACTGTGAGTGATTTAAAGGCAAAATGAAGTGCCTTGCAGTGGATATTGTGACTGCTGAGTGCTGCTTATGCAGAACAGTCCTCTAAAGTGGGAACATGTTAGGAATTAATACGAGGGAGCCTCTGTCCTGTGAGCTGAAGGACATCCTGAATGATTAGATAGTCTGAAAAAGACTTTTACCAATATTACAGCCGTTACTGAAATATATTTGTTTATTTTGTAGAGCGAGGAGTTAGATATTTTTAGAACCATAGCATGGGGGCCGGGTTTCCAATTGTTTAGTTTTTAGTAATTTTAACAGAAGCTGTATGGCTAGATCATAGATTTCAATTTAGGGATTGAACAAAATCTCGCTCGAGAGAGGTAAAATAAGACCCCTTGCACCCACCCACTGCTAAAATAAGCCTCTACGTGCAGCTAAGAGCCTAACCTATATTTGTAGATCTCTTTAGAGACTATGTAAGACTCGTGTGTCTTTTTTGAGTCTCCACTGACTACTTGCTAAACCATATTAGGCACTTTTAAGTGATTTTTTTTGAGAGGAGGGAAGAATGGCAGTTTTACACTGATTAGTTTTGCATATAAAGCGCAGGCAGATGGTAGAAGAGGCTAAATATTACTGCAGCATGTCTGCGTGTATGTAACGTATACTTACATCTGAATACACTATAGGAAGTTGCCACTTATTTAAATTTTGCAGCTGTTGCCTCCTTCCAGTCCCAGTCCTGCTGATTCTACAGGTACGGTTTGATTGTCAGGACAAAGGTTTCACTTTTTGTTAGTGGAAAGTATTAACAAGCCAGTAACTGCTGCCATTATCACTGCCTTTGCAAAAGTACGAAGACTTCTGATTTAAATTGCTTGTACATTGACTAAAAGCCAGTTCATTTCCATTATATTCAAAAAATAGACACATGAATGGCACAAATTAATCAAATTTGAGACCAGAATAGAAGGCTCTCAGCAGCTAAATGCTTGTGAAAGCAGTTCTTAAAACGAGGGTGAGGACCTGTCAAAAACACATAAAAAATGGTTCGTTTATTAAGCCTGTAGGATTGTGTGGCTTGACCAAGCCTGTGTGCTACCATTGAAGGGGGAACAAGGCAGTAGGCTGCGCTTGGAGACATTCCCCCTACCCCAATTAATGCTGCTGGGGTTGTGAACGAACTTCTTGCTGAGTTGGGGTCAGAGGTTGAAGTGCAGTGCCAGCTGACAAGTTTGCTTCGTAACGATGGCAGTGACCTATTCAGAGTCAGAGAGGGAAAAATAAATTTCCACCAGCAGATGCTGCAAGACCACTGACGGTGTTTGTGACAAGGAGATCTTGCACTGAAAGTTGGAGGACTTTGATTAAGAATGTTTGTTTTCTTTTACTTTTCTTTTACAGTTTCCTCACTCAATATTTGCACTTGATGTAAGCAAGAATTACAGAGCAATGACTACTTTGTGCTGATCATTGAAACATCTCCCATTTAGATGTAGTTGGGATCCTGCAGTACACAAATACAGACACAATTTAGTAGAAATGTACAAAAGAAAGAAGCAGAGAAGAATGTGAAAAACATAGCTAAACAAGAGGATAAATGCTAAAATCTTTAATATCTGAAGAAAGTGATCTGCGTGAAAATGGCTATTTCAGTTCTTGCACTGTTATACTGTTATTTTACTACAATCTTTTATTATTCACTGTTGTAAATACTGTAGTAATATGTCAGGGTTACGGTTTCATGGGATTTAAAATGCACCTGATACATGCTCTGGAATTATATTATCTGTCACATCTTCACACAACGATGAGTTGACAACAATGATGGCAGGGAAACAATACATCACAAGCCTTCATGGAAAAGAATAAAATAATGCCTCTGTGATGTGTAATTTCATAAAGATTTGCTTCCTTGCCCGTGCGGCAGCCATTTAGCACTCAACTAGATCCCACAAACAGCAATGCGTTCAGTGACCAGTTAATCTGTTTTGATAGTATTGGATGAGGGAGGATATCTCCCCAGTCTTCTTCAAATAGCACCGGGCAATCTTTAAAGTCCACTTGTACAAGCCTCAATTACTAACAAAAAGCTAGTAAATGATTTTAATGGTGTCAAGACCAGTTATGTCCACAAAAAATTCGACCACCTCGATGCCCGAGATCACGTCCCCCACCCCATTAACGTATCTGAATCGGCTAAGCTCCGCGATGGAGTCACCAGATTTTCCATTCCCTCCGATCGGCGAGCTGCTCCAAATGTGTGAGAAGCTCGCCAACGGCCCAAGAAAGTTGGTCGGTGCCCAGACCGCCTCCATTGGGTGGGTAGTAGGCTCGCTCTGTCCATCTCACGCCTGATGGAAGCAGTCACATGAAAATCTACTCCAATGCTTTTTTGTGACTTTATTTTCCTTGTAGTTGAGGCCCTTTCTTTGCAAGCCCTCATTTTAGTACTCAGTTTCTGAGCTTCATATCTTGGTGGAATATCTACTATATTTTGTTTGACATCTTTGAGGGTGTTGTGTTCCTGTTGCACATTAGGATAGACATAGCTGAAGTACGACCTCCAATTTCTCTTTTGAAATATTGTGATTTGTTTTTCCCTGGTGCAGAAACCCTAGGTGAACCAGTGAACAAAGGATACTCAAGTGAATAGTGGAGTATATTTGGTTTCTACCAAAAATTGTACCTCAGTTTAACTTATTTCAGAAACTCATGATTGCAAAATCTTACTTGCCACCTCACGCATGAAATTACTTTTTTAGTGTGCACAAAGCTTTAGTTTTCTATCTAAACAAAACTTTAGGCAATACAACCGTGAAGCTAAGAGTAGGTTGTAAAACATAATTTCTTCTATTATTCACTGACAGGGCAGTAGTCACCAGGGAACATTCTGTCCATGCTGTGACTGCTTTGTGGCCCACCATGGCAAGTGGTTTTCTTGAGGCAGCTACCTGGAATGACTTGCATACTTTCGCTAAGCTTTATTATCTTGATCTGACAGCTGAACTTGACAAACTTTTAAGCACTGAAGTGTTTGAAGCTGACCAGAATATTTAGGTCTTCAGATATTTTTATATTGTTCCATGCGTGGTGGGAGAGCAGTTCTCAAGTGGAGAACGTTGATTGATGCTTGCCCCATTTTTCTTTTGCAGTGTGCCTGTTGGAGGGCCAATATGACGGAGGCCTGTGTTTTATTTTGTCTCTAATGACAGTCCTTGGAACCAACAAACATTTAGGCCCCAGGAGCCTGTGGATGCACATGTTTTGCCTCCTTTTATATTGTCAGGTGCCCCCAATTTAGGGAGTGTTGTGTTCCTGTTGCACAGTGTGTCAGTCGTGGCTCAGTTGGTAGCACTCTCAGAAAGAAAGTTGTGGGTTCAAGTCCCAGAGAATTGAGCACAAATATCTAGGGTGGCACTTCAGTGCAGTGCTGAGGCAGAGCTGCACTGTCGAATTTGCCATCTTTCGGATGAAACGTTCAACCAAGGCCCCGTCTGCTTTCTCAAGTGAGCGTATAAGATCCCATGACACTATTTCGAAGA
Organism: Somniosus microcephalus; assembly: GCF_052327205.1. Taxonomy (NCBI): domain Eukaryota; kingdom Metazoa; phylum Chordata; class Chondrichthyes; order Squaliformes; family Somniosidae; genus Somniosus; species Somniosus microcephalus. Next base: position 173,967,647 of record NC_140987.1, read on the forward strand.
AGAGCAGGGGAGTTATCCCTGGTGTCCTGGCCAATATTTATCCCTCAATCAACATCACTAAAAAACAGATTATCTGGTCATTAACACATTGCTGTTTGTAGGAGCTTGCTGTGCACAAATTGGCTGCCATGTTTCCTACATTACAACAGTGACTACACTTCAAAAAGTACTTAATTGGCTGTAAAGCACTTTGGGACGTCCGGTGGTCGTGAATGGCACTTTGTAAATGGAAGTCTTTTTTAGGATAGACCTGCCTGAAGTATGACCTCTACTTTCTCTTTTTTTTGATAGATTGTGATTTGTTTTCCCTGGTGCAGAAACCCTAGGCGAACCAATGAATAAACAGAGAATAGTCAAATGGATAGTGGAGAATATTTTACACTGTTACTATCCTGTGATCTGAGAGCCCGGAACCATACAGAAACACTGAAGACATACAGAGAGGGAAGGGGAATCTTAAATGATGAGGAAAAATAATTGAGCACAAAAACAGAGCTATAGATTTCATAATGAGAAAAGTGTGTGATAGTGATACAGCAAGAGAAAAAAGGGTGGAAGTCAAAGACCAGGGGAAGGACAGAAAAAGAATTAGAGAGTGGGAAAGAAGTCGAGAGACAGTTATAGGAAGAGAGATTTTTTCTTCTGTCTGTGAGCACTGGCATAGGAAATCAACTATATTATCATACACTCTGTGCTACATGGCGACATGCTCCTGTCATTATATGATAGCGTAGCCTCTGACCAGGGGTTGAAATGGGCCAGAATGGTCCATTGCACTGTTCCGCTTCTTGCCTCAACCAGTCCTCATTGTACTGCTTCGAATCCAGCGTTTTCCTTCATTGGCCACACAAGGTGATTTCCTGAGATTAACAAAAGGCTTTTGAATATGCTGCAGTCTTTTGGGTGTCTGCTTCAATTTTGGTTTCTCATTCTGACAGTTGTGGCCAGAAGCTTTTGTGAGATTGTTGGTGGTAGCCGAGGTGGAGCTGGAGGATCCAAGGGCCAGGAGAGCAGAACAGGAGCATATCGGACTTGGGTACCACCAAACCAGAAATGAATAGTTGAGGTAACAATTTTGCTGGAGACTGCTGTTACCCTGATGTGCTCCTCACTCTTGTTCCAACTTCTAGCTGTTGCTTGGCTCCAGGAGTGATTTTCTTGCTGTGCACTGTAAGCAGCGAGAACTATCGTAGGATATGGAGTCTGCAAAATGTTGGTTCAATCCTCCGATTTACTGTTTCAGTAACAGATTCCGTATTGAACTACTAACTTAACTGGCCATGCACCGAATCACCCATGAAATGAGAATTTTGAAATGTAACACACTAAGTATTAGATTGTCCATTGGGTATTAGTATGATTTTCCTAATTTCTCTAAAATGTTTCACTCTGTTGTGTGCCAGTTCCTCATTTGGAGGCACATTAGAATCAATCCCGTCGTAACTACTTGAAATTTGTGCTTAATAGTGTTGTTGCTCATGTAGATGATATGCCATTTCTAAAGGACAGGAGCATTACACTATATAGGAGCATTACTCTCTTCTGCCTAAGAAGAGAAGAATAACGGCGAATGTACTATTCTACTAATAGATTTTTGCCGCTGTTAGGAATAAATTGAATGCTGCTTAAAAATAGATGAGTATGACCAATTACTTCTTAAAATCTGAAAGTTTGTGGGGCGCGGTCAAAGGTTATGAAGGGAGGACTAAATGGGTGGAGTCAAATGTTGCAGAGACTGGAGTAAATGTACACAGGAGTGGGGGTGCGGGTGGTGCTAAGTACTTTAATCACTGCCTCCAGATTACTGTGAGCAACATCGTGGGAGATGTGCTAGTATATTGTAAAATGTAAAAATTGCTGAGGAATGTGTTCAAATATATTACACATTCTTAGGGTCTGTATCATTGTGGGAACTGCTGTTTTGCTCTTGTGTTTTATAAACCTGCATTCCTAATCTGTGTCATTGCTTTATAACACTGTCCCTATTCAAAAGTAATACCAAAGCTGATCCTCCTGTCATTAGTGCCTATTTTTGTTGCTTTCTTTGTCGCCAAACCCAGACACTCATTCCCTGCACACAAATAATGATAGTATGAAATTTCTCTTTTTTTATTAAAACTTTTCTTCTGTCCTGCCCTTCCTGTTGAAAACAGTGACTGAACAGGGTTACAGTTTCCTCTATACCACACTGCCTCCTTGGCCATTCTGGATAGTGTGTGTTGAATGGCTAATTTACTATAGGGGCATCAGAATTGAGCCTAATTCTGCCATCATCAACTTCCACAGAGACGCACTTTCCGACTGGGATCCCAGGTTACGGAGCAGGAGTGGGATCCGGGGGTGCTGAGGCAGATTGTACTGCACCTACTGCTTCTCTGACTGAGATCAGCTAGCTCCTCACAGACTGGGAATTCAACTCAGTGACACAATAGGCACTCCATTAGTCCAGTGAGCCATCTGGGTTTCTCATGTGAGTTCTACCATATCTGCTAATGAGCCTGGTTGAAAATGCTTCTATTTTCAATGCCTAAGGGCAGATCTTGGGAAAGCATAATAAATTTTAAATGCCATAGCTATAGTGATTTTTGGCTGTGTCACTGGCACCGATTTAATGACTGCTGGTGAAACACTAACTGCTTCAAGTTGCACATGTCAAATAAATGGCCGGTTCGGGTTACCCTCACCACCTCTCAGATTTATTATCTGATACTCGAGTATGGGCCAGGTGGAGCTCAAAGGGGTCAGTGGAATTCCTCGCTTTCTACTATTGAAGAAGTTGTTGAAATTAACTAAGATGCTGATAACCTACACAGTAAAATGGCCCTCATTTTGTTAGATTTCCTTTTTCATTGATTCTTACTTTCCTTGTCAAATGAGATTATAGTACATGGCCAGAAGGAAGTCAAGGAATGTATATTGTTCAACAGCATAACATTTGTAACCGATTTTGGGGGAGAGAAGAACTTACTTAAGTTTTTTTGCATGACTTTGGGTAGATGTGGTTCAGTTTCAGTTGGTTTGCAGTGACCCAACCTATTAACAGGTTCATAATTCAAGCTTGCATCAGTATTGCTGACTTTCATTGAGGGTTATGGTCTCGAGCAGTATCTTATTTGAAGGCCAATCTCACAAAAGCTGTGGGATACTGCACCATGGGATGATGTAGGCCTCAACCTGATCTCAACCATACTGCTGTGAAAATTAACAAGCGGAGGTTAAACAGTTCCCAGGAGGGAGAGGAAACAAAATTCAGATCATCAGTCAGTCTGAGCTAATCATGGGCACCTCCTACTGGCTGACCATAGATTGGCATTGATGGAGGCTCAGTATTCATAGTGTGAATGGGCAGAATGATGTTAATGGAGTCTTTCATCTTGGGGCACTGCAGTATCCCTGCTTTCTAGTGGTGCTCCTTTGCTCTAAGCTGCTTGAGAGAGGGAAAGAACTGCTAGCCCCATCTAGGTGACCTGGGAGAAGCAAGAACCAGAAGATTTAGCAAAGAGCTCAAGTGAAGGTGATGGAGGTCCCAAACTGCTTAATGAGTGTCACTGCTCAGTGCAGCCTCCAAGTTAGGCCAGTGTCTATATGAAGACTGAAATGGTATCAAATCACTTCCTGTGGCATTTTTTATTGTTGTTTATTATCTCCTAAATCATAATTCCTTTACGTCATTTGTTGTCTTTTTTAGCTAGGAATTTCTTGTGTCATTGAGCATGTAGGGCTTTTCTCTACTCAGTGTGGCCGATTGACTTTTACTCACCTGATGAACCTCATCTCTAGATCCCCTTCTATGTGGAATTGAGAAAAAGTCATTCAGTCCATACAGCCCCCATCTGTCCCTCTTGGGTGTACATATAAGACTCAATTCAGACCACTTTCACATTTGTCCTGCCTTGGAAATGAGGGATACAGAGCATGCATCCATCAGTACCCTGTTGATTGAGAATCTATTCATGTTTTAGTGCTTTAATCAAGCTGTATTCACCTCGGGAGCCTACTGTCAAGAAGGGCAGACGTCAATGACGAAGTCCAACACCGCCTTCAGTGTGCCAGTGCAGCCTTCGGTCGCCTGAGGAAGAGAGTGTTTGAAGACCAGGACCTCAAACCTGGCACTAAGCTCATGGTCTACAGAGCAGCAGTGATACCCGCCCTGCTGTATGCCTCAGAGACATGGACCATGTACAGCAGGCACCTCAAAGCACTGGAGAGGTACCACCAACGCTGCCTCCACAAGATCCTGCAAATCCATTGGCAGGATAGGTGCACCAACGTCAGTGTTCTTGCTCAGGCCAACATCCCCAACATCGAAGCTTTGACCATGCTCAGTCAGCTCCGATGGACGGGTCACATTGTCCGCATGCCCGACACAAGACTCCCAAAACAAGCGCTCTACTCGGAGCTCCGACATGGCAAGAGAGCCCCAGGTGGGCAGAAGAAACACTTCAAGGACACCCTCAAAGCCTCCTTGAAAAAGTGTAACATCCCCACTGACACCTGTGAATCCCTGGCCCAAGACCGCACAAAGTGGAGGAGAAGCTTCCGGGAAGGCGCCGAACACCTCGAGTCTCTTTGCTGGGAGCAAGCGGAAGCCAAGCGCAGGCAGCACAAGGAGCGCACGTCAACCCAAGCACCCCACCCACCCGCTCCTTCAACCACCGTCTGCCCCACCTGTGAAGAGACTGTAGGTCCCGCATTGGACTCATCAGTCACCTGCGAACTCATTTTTAATGTGGAAGCAAGTCATCCTCGGTTCCGAGGGACTGCCTAAGAAGAAGATTCACTGTTACGTGTTCAGTCTGCTTTGTCACACCAATTTTAATTGTGAAGTACTTGCATTTAATTCTGGGTTTTCTTTGGTTTTAAAAATTTCCCCTCGTTTTCTTTTTGCTGGTTCAGCACAAAGAAGCAACTCTCATCCACCCCACTGATTTCCTTCATGAGTTTAAAGACATGGATCATATCCCTTCTTAGTCTCCTTTTTCCACAAGAACAGATTTAGCTTCCTTAGCTCATTGAATTCCCGTATAGCGCCCTGTTGCTCTTGCTGTTCTGGGTCTTCTCTTTCTAGTTGTTATGTTTCACTGTTGGTCTGACTGCCCAAGATGACAGCAGTTTTTGTTAATTCTCCATCCAATTATCCCGATAAAAATGTAATTATTATATAACTTCCAAAAAATATATATTCCACTGAGAAGAAAAGGGTGTAAAAGAAAAGACAGCCATCCGTGGCTAAGTAAAGAAATTAAGGATAGTATTCGACTAAAAACAAGGGCATATAAGGTAGCCAAATCTAGTGGGAGGATAGAGGATTGGGAAAACTTTAAAAGACAGCAAAAAATAACAAAAAGATTGATTAAGAAAGGGAAGATAGATTATGAAAGTAAATTAGCAAAAAATATAAAAACAGATAGTAAGAGTTTTTATAGTTATATAAAAAGAAAAAGGGTGGCTAAATTAAATGTTGGTCCCTTAGAGGATGAGACCGGGAAATTAATGGTGGGAAATATGGAGATGGCAAAAACACTGAATGAATATTTTACATCAGTCTTTACAGTAGAAGACACTAAGAATATCCCAACACTGGACAAACAGGGGGCTAAAGTGGGGGAGGAGCTAAACACAATCAAAATCACTAAGGAAGCGGTACTCGGTAAAATAATGGGACTCAAGGTGGATAAATCACCTGGACCTGATGGCTTACATCCTAGGGTCTTGAGGGAAGTGGCGGTAGGGATTGTGGATGCATTGGTAATAATTTTCCAAAACTCCCTGGACTCGGCAAAGGTCCCGGCAGACTGGAAAACTGCTAATGTAACACCCTTATTTAAAAAGGGCAGTAGACAGAAGGCTGGAAACTATAGACCGGTTAGCCTAACATCTGTGGTAGGTAAAATTTTGGAGTCCATTATTAAGGAGACAGTAACAGGACATTTGGATAATCATAATTTAATAGGACAAAGTCAGCATGGTTTTATGAAGGGGAAGTCATGTTTGACAAATTTGCTGGAGTTGTTTGAGGAAGTAACGTATAGGGTGGATAAAGGGGAACCAGTGGACGTAGTGTATTTAGACTTCCAAAAGGCATTTGACAAGGTGCCACACAAAAGATTATTGCTTAAAATAAAAAATCACGGGATTGGGGGTAATATTCTGGCATGGATAGAGGACAGAAGGCAGAGAGTTGGGATAAATGGTTCATTCTCAGACTGGCAATCAGTAACTAGTGGTGTTCTGCAGGGGTCAGTGCTGGGTCCCCAACTCTTTACAATCTATATTAATGATTTGGAGGAGGGGACCAAGTGTAACATATCAAAGTTTGCAGATGATACTAAGATGGGAGGGAAAGTAGTGAGTGAGGAGGACATAAAAAACCTGCAAGGGGACATCGACAGGCTAAGTAAGTGGGCAGAGATTTGGCAGATGGAATACAATACTGGAAAGTGTGAGGTTATGCACTTTGGCAGGAAAAATCGTAGAGCAAGTTATTATCTTAATGGCAAGAAACTGGAAAGTACTGAAGTACAAAGGGATCTGGGGGTCCTGGTGCACGAAACTTAAAAGGTTAGTATGCAGGTGCAGCAAGTGATTAAGAAGGCCAATGGAATGTTGGCTTTCATTGCTAGGGGGATAGAATATAAAAATAGGGAGGTATTGCTTCAGTTGTACAAGGTATTGGTGAGGCCGCACCTGGAATACTGTGTACAGTTTTGGTGTCCATACTTAAGAAAGGACATACTTGCTCTCGAGTCAGTACAAAGAAGGTTCACTCGGTTCATCCCGGGGATGAGGGGATGGACATATGAGGAGAGGTTGAGTAGATTGGGACTCTACTCATTGGAGTTCAGAAGAATGAGAGGCGATCTTATTGAAACATATAAGATTGTGAAGGGGTCGGATCGGGTGGATGCGGGGAAGATGTTCCCGATGATGGGTGAAACTAGAACTAGGGGGCATAGTCTTAGAATAAGGGGCTGCTCTTTCAAAACTGAGATGAGGAGGAACTACTTCACTCAGAGGGTGGTAGGTCCATGGAATATGCTGCCCCAAAAAGTTGTAGAAGCTACATCATTACATAAATTTAAAACAGAAATAGACAGTTTCCTAGAAGTTAAGGGTTATGGGGAGCGGGCAGGAATTTGGACATGAGTCTAGGTTCGGATCGGTCATGGCCCTGTGGGTAGCGGAGCGGGCCCAGGGGCCGTGTAGCCTGATCCTGCTCCTATTTCGTGTGTCTAATTCTGTTAGATTCAGGAGATGGTTCTGTGATAGTGGATTGGCGGTTAGGATCAGATCAGCCATGATCTTATTGAATGGCGGAGCAGGCTCGAGGGGCCGATTGGCCTACTCCTGCTCCTATTTCTTATGTTCTTATGTTCTTAAGTTTGGTGGTTTAAATTTTCCTTTATAAATTCTAATATAAAACATTCACTTGCAATTAACAAGTGAGTATCTCTCTGCTTATGTAAACGTAAGTGTCCTGGCACCCTGCCCTAAAAATGATTTCCAAAAACAACATGAGCTCCCTCATATCTTTAAACTGAGTCTTAACCAAAGTACACACCTCCCCACAGCTGCTTGTCAGGCTAACATGATTCCAAATTTGAAATCTGGGTTGGGGTTAGTGCAGGATCTCTCGCTTTGTTCATTCACTGTGTGTGTGCCAGCCATTGATGAAACTTTGCCTCGAGCAGTTAACTTGTTGCTGATGGGTTTTCTTCTTCTACTATCCTGGTTCTTGTAATATTAGATTTCTCTGTTATTTTGTGAACATCTGATGTGTTAAAGTAAGAAAATCCCTTTCAACTCACTCATTGCATTTCAAATTACTTTAAAGCCCACAGAATACAGAAACTTTCAGAGCTAATGTAGAAGAAAAAGAAACTGTTGGTTCTAATAAGATTGTTTACAATGTTGCAAGTCGCATTCTAACTCCAGCTGGGGTTTGAACACCCCAGCATTGTGGATGCAGTGTTGGTGACATTGAACCACCTGTATTGGAAGGTAGCAAATCAATCTAGATTCACTGGGCTACTGATTCCTACTGAGGGGATTGTTTTGCTGTCGGGTATGTACCGTGGAAAGCAAGTAGCAAAAAACAGACACACATGTATATATATGTACATATAAATGAATATATAAGATTATATAATATCTGTATGGTACCCGAGTCCAACTTTTATGCAAAGTTTGTGCAAAATTATCTCCAATAATGCTGCAAACATGTCAGAAAAGATTTAACTGGTCATTTGTCCAGAGATTGAACAATTTTCCTCCGGATTCTGCTCTATTCAGCACACTAACTGGGAGCTGATGGGACTCGCCCAACCCAGGCAAACAGATTTGTGAAACAAGCAGTGAGCTCCTTTTGGGAGCTGAGCACTGGCATGAATGTGCTGCTGGACAATTTTCAAGGTGTTCCAATAAATGAACAGCATGGCCTTGTCTGTAATGTCTGATTTGGAGGCGATGACACGATGTTCCAAGTAGCAGAGTCACCACTTTCCTTCTCTGAGCACAGCTGCTGTAGAGATTTGTACTAATGGGGACAAAGTCCACACCTCCTCTACTGCTGCACTTAATTTTCCCTGATACGTTCGCATACGGGCCAAAGATTTATCACAGCATCTGTATATACATATGATGTATAAAGTAGGGTATCACACTTCACAGGTACTTCATCAACCTTGTTTGTTAATCAGACAGAATACTGTTTGAAAGCAAGGCTTACATGAAAGCAAAAGGATTAAATCTGACCAAAAATACAAATTCAGAAAATAAATGATGTGAAAATGAATATTGTTCTTGGCTATTTTAAACCTTATGCAAATATAATTTTGCAGAACCAGCCTTCATCTGAAAGAAACTATTCATCAATATGCAGGAGCACAATCTATCAAGTGTTCTTCCACACACTCGCATCAATATGAGACATTATGTGAATATACATTTGAAAAATCAGATGACCAGATATCAAACAAATAGAATTTAACAAGATTACTTACATACTTAATGAATGAACCCCAATTTTAATAGGGATTAAGATGGATGAAGAAGTAAGTGATCTGCATAGAATTCTGGCTCATTGCAACCATGCAAAAACAGGAAGGCAGATTATTATCTAAATGGCAATAGATTGGGAGAAGGGGAAGTGCAACGAGACCTGGGTGTCCTTGTGCACCAGTCACTGAAGGTAAGCATGCAGGTGCAGCAGGCGGTTAAGAAGGCAAATGGTATGTTGGCCTTCGTAGCGAGAGGGTTTGAGTACAGGAACAAGGATGTCTTGCTGCAGTTGTACAGGGCCTTGGTGAGACCACATCTTGAGTATTGTGTGCAGTTTTGGTCGCCTTATCTGAGGAAGGATGTTCTTGCCATGGAAGGAGTTCAGCGAAGATTCACCAGGCTGATACCTGGGATGGCAGGAATGACGTATGAGGAGAGATTGGGTCGATTGGGCTTGTACTCGCTGGAGTTTAGAAGAATGAGAGGTGATCTCATTGAAACTTATAAAATTCTGACAGGACTGGACAGACTAGATGCAGGAAGGATGTTCCCGATGGTCGGGGAGTCCAGAACCAGGGGACACAGTCTAAGGATAAAGGGTAGGCCATTTAGGACAGAAATGAGGAGGAATTTCTTCACCCAGAGAGTGTTGAACCTGTGGAACTCTCTACCACAGAAGGCGGTGGAAGCCAGTTCATTAAATATATTCAAGAAGGCGTTGGATATATTTCTTAAGGCTAAAGGGATCAAGGGGTATGGGGAGAAAGCAGGGACCGGGTACTGAATTTGGATGATCAGCCATGATCGCATTGGATTAGGAAAAAAAGGAGGGCTTTTGGTAGATACAAAAGGCTAAAGACGGAGGAAGCCCTAGAGGAGTACAAAAAGTGCAGGGGGATACTTAAAAAAGAAATGAGGAGATCAAGGAGGGGCCATGAAATAACACTGGCGAGCAAAATAAAGGAAAATCCGAAGATGTTTTATAAGTATATTAAGGGTAAGAGGATAACTAGGGAAAAAATAGGGCCCATTAGGGACAAAAGTGGCAATCTGTGTGTGGAGCCGGAAGATGTAGGAGGGGTTCTAAATGAATTTTTTGCATCTGTTTTCACTATGGAGAAGGATGATGTAGACATAGAAATAGGGCGGGGGGACTGTGATATGCTCGAACATATTAACATCGAGAGGGAGGAGGTATTGGCGGTTTTAGCTGGCCTAAAAATGGATAAATCCCCAGGCCCGGATGAAATGTATCCCAGGCTGCTGTGTGAGGCAAAGGAGGAGATTGCGGGGGCTCTAACACATATATTCAGGACCTCTCTGGCCACAGGGGATGTGCCAGAGGACTGGAGAACCGCTAATGTAGTACCATTATTCAAGAAGGGTAGTAGGGAAAAACCGGGGAACTACAGGCCAGTGAGCCTAACATCAGTGGTAGGAAAATTATTGGAAAAAATCCTGAGGGACAAAATTTGTCTCCACTTGGAGAGGCAAGGATTAATCAGGGATAGTCAACATGGCTTTGTCAAGGGAAGATCATGTCTGACTAATTTGATTGAATTTTTTGAGGGGGTGACTAGGTGTGTGGATGAGGGTAACGCAGTGGCTGTGGTATACATGGATTTCAGTAAGGCCTTCGATAAAGTCCCGCACAAGAGACTGGTCAAGAAGGTAAGAGCCCATGGAATCCAGGGTGCCTTGGCACATTGGATACAAAACTGGCTTAGTGGCAGAAGGCAGAGGATGATGGTCGAAGGTTGTTTTTGTGACTGGAAGCCTGTGGCCAGTGGGGTACCACAGGGATCGGTGCTGGGTCCCTTGCTGTTTGTGGTCTACATTAATGACTTGGATATGAATGTAAAGGGTATGATCAGTAAGTTCGCGGATGATACAAAAATTGGTAGGGTGGTAAATAGCGAGGAGGGTAGCCTCAGTCTGCAGGACGATATAGATGGGTTGGTCAGATGGGCGGAACAGTGGCAAATGGAATTTAACCCGGAAAAGTGCGAGGTGATGCACTTTGGGGGACTAACAAGGCAAAGGAATACACAATGAATGGAAAGACCCTAGGCAAGACGGAGGGTCAGAGGGATCTGGGTGTGCAAGTACACAGATCCCTGAAGGTGGCGGAACAGGTGGATAAGGTGGTAAAAAAGGCATATGGGATACTTGCCTTCGTTAGCCGAGGCATTGAATATAAGAGCAAGGAGGTTATGATGGAGCTGTATAAAACACTGGTTAGGCCACAGCTGGAATACTGTGTGCAGTTCTGGCCGCCACACTACAGGAAGGATGTGATCGCGTTAGAGAAGATCAAGAAACATATTATTCAACAAGCTAAGCCAAACAACCCCAGATTTCAAGGAATTGGATGATCTGTCAAAATTGAGATTAGTCCTAGGAGAAGGAGACAGACCATACCTTGGGGCTAAATATGTAACAACATGTCACAACCTGAGGACTGTTTAAAAGTAAGACTGTTTAAAATTAATATTGAACGTACCAAATGAAGTAGAAAGACTGTTTAAAATTAATATTGTTTAAAAGTAATATTGTATATACCCAACAAATGTCAAATCGATTGACACCTACAGAATGTTGGAAAACTGTACCTTTTTGCTATGTAAGCTTTGGCAATATGGTTCTCTGTAAACTTTCATGCCAATAAAGCATTTGAACTGATTGAACTGAACAGGTGCAGAGGAGGTTCACCAGGATGTTACCAGGGCTGGTGCGCTTCAGCTATGAAGAGAGACTGGGCAGATTGGGTTTGTTTTCCTTGGAGCAGAGGAGGCTGAGGGGGGACATGATTGAGGTGTACAAAATTATGAGGGGCATAGATAGGATGGATGCTGAGGAGCTTTTTCCCTTAGTAGAGGGGTCAATAACTAGGGGGCATAGATTCAAGGTAAAGGGCGGGAGGTTTAGAGGGGATTTGAGAAAGAACTTTTTCACCCAGAGGGTGGTTGGAGTCTGGAACTCACTGCCTGAAAGGGTTGTGGAGGCAGAAACCCTCACAACATTTAAGAAGCATTTGGATGTGCACTTGAAATGCCATAGCATACAAGGCTACGGGCCAAATGCTGGAATATGGGATTAGATTAGACAGGGCTTGATGGCCGGCGCGGACACGATGGGCCGAAGGGCCTCTATCCGTGCTGTATTACTCTATGACTCTATGAATGGCGGAGCAGGCTCGAGGGGCCGAATGGCCTACTCCTGCTCCTATCTTCTATGTTTCTATGCATTTGAAGGGGCATGAGTTCATAGCTACAAGCATAGAAAAGGTCATACCTGTGAGCATTGACAGATGGACATCTGGAGATGTTGAGTTGCACCCTCTGAAATTTCATAATTGTGAAAAACTACATTAACTGTAACGTACAGAGAATTTAAAACCTAACTCTTGCTAATCCAGAAATATTTAACAAAAAAGTACTTTTCTGCGAAAATTTGGCCTGGCTTCGTTAGTCTTGTAAATTTGTCAGAATCGACCTTTAGTGGGAGGTCGTGAGGCTCAGTAGCTCTATTGTGAAGAATATTGAATAATTGGCTCGGAGAATCAAATTTCAATCCTATTCTTAATTAACTTTGGATCCTCCAGTTTCCTTTAGAGAGTAAGACTTGGCCAGGTTGTTGGGGTGGGGAGGGAGAGACCATTGGGATGTGAGAAGTTGAGCGATGTGCTTGGGGCTAGGGTGGGATTCAAGTTGATTTCTTGCACTGCTTAAGGTCAAGCAAGAAGCTGCACTGGTGATGTTAATTAAGATGTTTCTTGCTCTCTTTAATCAAAGGTTGAATATGGAGACTGACATAGGGAGAGAAATGGAGAGGCTGGACATGGCAGCAGAGTTTAGAACTTTAACTTTCACTTTGATATCAGTTTAAACCTTCTATTGTAGAACCTTTAGAAAGTGGCACGATACCATTATTGTAGTTTTGCAAACATTGATTTCTAATTCTGATGTGTTGATTAAGAAAAGTTTTCAATTAAAAACTTTTGATTGTAAGTCAAATTAGAGTTGGTGGGAGATTTTGTAAACTCATTAGGAGGTCCTGAGATGTGTTTCAGTGTCACTACCCTCCCACCCAGAACTGAAGACTTGACAGGAATGATAAAAGCCTCTTTATATTGTTACAAAGCAAATCAACTGTGTCAGGGATGCTTGGTCTGACCTACAAAATCTAGTCAGCAACCACAAATCTGCCCTAGATTCACCGGCTAATGTGGATGATCTCATTAAAAATAACTGCTCCAAACATTTTGTTTATGGGTCTTAAAATAATGAAATTCATGTTCTTCAAAGCTGCAAGCTTGCTGCACATTATAGAGTATATCCCATTTGGACAGAGGAAACCCTTTAATTGAAGGAAACAGGTACGCTGCCATGTTAAGCACTGCAGCAGTGGACAGTTTCTGCTTAAATTTAGCAGGAGAGCTCATCATTGACAGCTAAGAACAGACTTGTCTGGAAGAACTGTTCACTGCAGAAACATGATGCACATGGATGCATAAAAAGTTCAGTTGAAGGGGAAAGTCTCTCTTTGTAATCCTAAATAGTTTCATATTGAATAACAGGTGGGATTTGTTTCCACATACCATCTAATGCATCTGTCTTTGCTTTCCTGTAAAGTTTGTTGTGACATATTTCAGACAAAATTGATCAAAGGAAATGATGGTGGTATAATGGAGATTAGTACACATTAGTATTTTTCTCACTATCCCCTTCCCACCAACCCCTATCTCCTTCATCTGAAAGAGTGGGATATCTGGGTTGGAGACTTTTCCATAGCCACACAGTTGTACATGCTTGATAGGAAGTGAAAGTCTGCATGGTGGGACAAATTTTTGCCACTTATTTTCTCACCTTCATCCTCCCCCCTGCGGCCGTGTAGGATGGTGCAGCCTGCTGCTGTATAACTCTCTCACTGAGGGCAAAATCACAGCCAAGAACAGGATAGGAACTAGGAACTACTAAATTACAACTAGAGATACCAGACTGCCTGAGCTGGGCTTTTTGGGCATTATATAAAGGCTTCAAAAGTCTTTTTTTAAATGTGTATAGGATAAAAGTATAATGCTATAGGGGTGAATTTGTACAGTTATTTCTTCTAGCTCATTGCTCTTTGAAGAAATTTAACTGTTTGCTGATGACCAAATGTTTAAATCAGCTGGAGTATATATTACTCAAGTGTCAGCTTGGTTCAGAGGCAGCATTCTCAACAGAGCGTCAGAAGGTTTTGGGGCTCAAGCCCCACTCCAGGACTTGATCTAGGCTGATACTTTGGTGCAATAGTGAGTGAGTGTTGCATTATTGTTGGGGCCATCTTTCAGATGAGATGTTAAACCTGTAGTGTATGTAACTTTAAGAGAGAACTACTTTTACAGCTCCTGTATACTGTAGTACCGGCAGTGACCACACCTGTATATAAGCCTTGCGCATGCCTCTGTACCCCCAGTCTTGAGACTACCCTACTCCAGTAAACACCTGTTGATTGTTAAGTTACAGCATCCGTGTGGTTATTGAAAAACATCATACTCTCAGAATCACGGATCTAACAGTGGCGACGAGTGTCGATTCGAATCTACCTGCAACTCTGCATTTCCCTTCGAGGATTCGCTCCGGGAGGGCGGTGGAAGAAAGTCGAGGCCAGAAACACGGGCGTCGACCACGAGCAACCGCCCAGTCGTCTGGCAGAGAGTGAACATCGCAGGGGAGGCTGTGGAGAGCCGGGCTTGGTTCCCCAGCCACGACGATCAGCAATAGACTGACGACAGGTACAGCGCAGACCCTTCCCGGACAGCGGCGGCTAGAGCCGACCGACGGCAGAGAGAAAGCCGAGCAGCGTCGACGGGGTAAGACAGAGGGTGAAGCGCACAGGGCGCAGCCGGGGGTTGAAAACCGAGCGGCGTCGAGGAAAAACAAAACAGAGAGAGAGAGGGTAAAGCAACAGCCGGGTTCAGGACTGAGCGGTGGAAACGGGAAAGGCGCACACAAAAAAAAAGAACGCGCAGAGCACAGCCAGGGCTCAAGGGCTGAACAGTGTCCGCGGGGAGACGAAGGGAGAGCGCGGGAGACGCCATTGAGCCGCGGAGAAGAAGGAAGAGCGCGGGAGACGCCATTTTTAGAAGCCACAGCGGAGAAGAAGGGCGAGCGCGGGAAGGAAGGAAAGCACGGGAGACGCCATTTTGTGCCAGCGGAGAAGAAGGGGAAGCGCGGGAGATGCCATTTTTGACAGTTAAATCACACCCAGGGATGCCGAAGAGTGGCAGTATCCCTACGTTCGACAATGAAGTCGAAGATTGGGCGACATATGTGGAACGTATTGAGGTGTACTGCAGGGCGAATGAAGTGCCAGATGCTAGGAAAGCACTGGTTTTGTTAAATTCCATGGGTGCAAAAACTTATGGGTTACTGCGAAACCTAATAACCCCAGAGAAGCCTGTGAACAAGAATTTCGAAAGCATAGTAGAAATCCTACAGGACCACTTAAACCCCACACCGCTGCTGAGAGCAGAATGATTTAAGTTCCATAAAAGGAACCAACACAAAGACGAAAGCAATGCTGAGTACCTAACGGAACTGCGCAAGCTATCGGAACACTGCCAGTTTGGAGCGGGACTAGCAGATACGTTAAGGGACAAGTTTGTGTGTGGGCTGCAAAGTGAAGGAACCCAGAAACGGCTTCTATCAGAAAAAGATCTTACTCTGGACAAGGCTTTCAGTATGGCAGTATCACACGAAGCAGCCGCAAGGGGCGCTGCAGAGATACAACGGAGACCGCAAGAATATGGCACCAATGAAATGTCCTATGGAACAGGGAAGTGCTATCGCTGCGGCAGAACAACACATGACCAGAAGGATTGTTGGTTCAAGGACCAAGTGTGCAGACAGTGTGGAAAAGCAGGACACATAGCAAGAGTCTGCAGGTCTGGGAAGAAAACCAACAGTAAGAAATCTCCACAGGAGAAGTACAAAAAGGTACACAAGGTGATGGACAGTAGTTCAGACGAACAGAAAAGTGACATAGACTCCGGAAGCAAGGAGCTGGGTTGTCTGAAACTACATAAGGTAACCAAAATGGAGGATCACCAGACTATCTGGGTTACACTCAAGATAGACGGAGTCCAAGTGAAAATGGAATTGGACACAGGATCAGCCCTAACAGTCATAAACCAAAGGGACTACAAGCGGCTATTTTCACATATACCCTTGAAAGCTACAGAAATTGTCTTGAAGACGTACACGGGGCAAAAGGTCTACCCCAAAGGAAAAATAAGGGTGAAAGTGATATACAAAGGCCAGGAAATACCTAAAATGGACTTATATGTATTGCCAGATGGAGGACCACCACTGCTAGGACGTGAATGGATCCGGAAGATACAATTAGATTGGCATTCCGTACAGGCACTGAAGGTTGAGGCCAAAAAGGATGACGACGTCACACCTGGACGACTGTCAAAAATGCTAACTGACGCAAAAGAAGTGTTCCAGGAGGGACTTGGAACACTAAAAGGCATAACAGCAACGATTAAAATAGAGGAAAATGCAAGCCCAAAGTTTCTTAAGGCCAGACCAGTGCCTTATGCGATCAGACTAGCTATCGAAGCAGAGCTGGAAGGGTTGGAACGTTCAGGAGTACTGTCCAAAGTAGACTGGAGCGAGTGGGCTACACCCATCGTTCCTGTAATGAAGAGGTCGTTGAGTAATATGCCTGGGGAACCAAAGAAGGTCCGCATCTGTGGGGATTTTAAGGTGACAGTGAACCCAGTCCTTCACACGGTACAATATCCGCTTCCATGAATTGAGGATATTTTCGCCTCGCTATCTGGAGGTAAACGCTTCACCAAAATTGATCTAGCCCAGGCGTACTTGCAAATGGAGGTAGAAGAAGCCTCGAAACAATACCTTACGATTAACACTCATAAAGGTCTCTATCAATACAACCGGCTGGTGTTCGGGGTAGCATCGGCTCCGGCTATTTGGCAAAGGGCAATGGATCAAGTCCTGCAAGGGATTCCAGGGACCCCGTGTTATTTGGACGACATCCTGGTCACGGGCGAAAATGACAGTGATCACCTCGCCAACTTGGAGAAGGTGCTCACCAGATTAAAGGATTATGGGCTACGAGCTAATCGCCACAAGTGCGAGTTTTTCCAGAAACAGATCTTGTATTGTGGCCACGTCATCGATGAAGTGGGGTTACATAAGTCCCCTGAAAAGATTGAGGCAGTAGTCAAGGCTCCAGCACCGGAAAATGTGTCACAACTGAGGTCGTTCCTCGGGCTGGTAAACTACTACCATAAGTTCTTACCAAATTTGTCCACGGTATTACACCCACTGAACACCCTACTGCAAACAGGGGTACCATGGAAGTGGAATGACGAACGTAGACGAGCTTTCCAGAAGTGTAAAGAATTGATCACATCAAAAGAGGTGTTGGCCCATTTCAACCCAGCACTACCAATTCTTTTGGCATGTGATGCATCACCCTATGGTATTGGAGCGGTGCTGTCGCACAAATTCCCAGACGGGTTGGAGAGGCCAGTAGCCTTTGCGTCTCGGTCACTAACCTCAGCCGAGCGCAACTACGCCCAGATTGACAGGGAGGCCCTCAGCCTAGTATGGGGAGTAAAAAAATTCAACCACTATCTGCATGGGCAGAAGTTCACCTTGCTGACTGACCACCAACCACTTGTCTCCATCTTTAATGCTAAGAAGGGCGTTCCAGTGATGACTGCACAATGGTTACAAAGATGGTCCCTTTTTCTAGGGGCGAATCAATATGAAATAGAGTATAAAGGCACGAAACAGCATGGAAACGCTGATGGGCTATCGCGCCTGCCACTGCCTGCTGTGGAGGAAGCACCAGCAGTGGACCCTATCGAGATATTTTATTCGTCAATAATTGAACGATTGCCAGTAACGAACGCGGATATAGGGAAGGAGACCCGCAATGATCCGACGCTGTCTCGGGTATATGATTTGATGGTGAGGGGATGGCCAACACATCGCGACTCACTGTTGCCAGCATTCTCATCCAGAAGAGAACAGCTGTCAGTATGCCAGGGGACAGTGATGTGTGGATCCAGAGTGGTGATTCCACCCAAGTTAAGGGAGAGAGTGCTAAATGAGCTACATGAAGGTCATCTGGGGGGAGTGAAAATGAAAAGCCTTGCTAGGGCTTATGTGTGGTGGCCGGGAATCGATCAACAAATCGAAGACCTAACCAAGAGCTGCTCAGGATGCCAGAAGGTCCAAAATGCACCACCACATGCCCATCTACACCCATGGGAGTGGCCCTCCTCTCCATGGCAACGGGTGCATATTGATTTTGCTGGTCCATTCATGGACGCAATGTTCTTAATAGCAGTGGATGCTCATTCGAAGTGGCCTGAGGTGATAAAATGTCCTCAACCACTACAGAGAAAACAATTGCAGTCCTACGGACCATATTTGCCAGAAACGGCTTGCCAGAGCAGATTTGCTCTGATAATGGACCACAGTTTGTGTCCGAAGAGTTTCGAAAATTTATGAGAAGGAATGGGGTAAGGCATTACACATCCGCCCCGTATCATCCAGCCACAAATGGATTGGCTGAGAGGTTCGTACAAACCTTTTAAGAAGGCGATAAAGGCCATGTGCGACGATGAAATTCCACTGCAGCATAAGGTGGACAATTTCTTATTAGCCTACCGAAACGCGACACATGCAGTTACCAACCAGACCCCGGCCATGATGTTCTTTAACCGAAGGTTGAGATCTCGTCTGGACTTGCTCAGACCAAATGTGCGAAGAAATGCTGAGGATAAACAATTCCAGCACATCAATGAGAAGCCGACAAGGAGCTTCAATGTAGGACAACCAGTCTTGGCCCGTGACTACCGAACAGAGAAATGGCAACCCGGAACGATATGCACAAGGCAGGGGCCATTAATGTACACAGTGGATGTCGGGGAGAACATTTGTGAGACGCCACGTCGATCAGATCTTAGCGTCACAGGAACAAGTCAACCCCATGTCTCGAGTACCTGGGGATGAACCCGACATACCGGTAGCATCTACCTCAGAACCAGTTGCAGTGGAAACCGATGAACTAACCGACAAAAAGGGGCCAGAATCGCCTCCGCACCAAGAACAAGAACCTCAGGAAAGGCGCTATCCCGAAAGGATCAGGGAGCCGCCCCAAAGACTGAATCTATAAATGGACTATTGTTGTTTAATGTACATGTTAAAGTGTTAATTGTTATTTGAATATTATGGGTACTACTAATCTAAAAGGGGAGGAATTGTAGTGTATGTACCTTTAAGAGAGAACTACTTTTACAGCTCCTGTATACTGTGGTACTGGCAGTGACCACACCTGTATATAAGCCTTGCGCATGCCTCTGTACCCCCAGTCTTGAGACTACCCTACTCCAGTAAATACCTGTTGATTGTTAAGTTACAGCATCCGTGTGGTTATTGAAAAACATCATACTCTCAGAATCACGGATCTAACAAAACCCAGATCCCCTCTGCCTTTTAGGTGAATGCAAAAGATACCATGGTACTATTTGAAGAACATAGAGAGCTTTGGTAGCCTGGCCAACATTCCTCCCTCAAACAACACAACCAGAAGCATATTATCTGGTCAACTAATTTTCTGTTTTTTGGAACCTTGCGGTGTGCAAAATGGGCGCCATGTTTGCCTACCTAAGAACAGTGATTGTACTTAAAAAATAGTCCATTGTAAAGTGTTTTTGGTCATCTTGAGTATGCGATAAGGTTCTCTATACGTGCATGTTCATACTTTCTTTATCATAGTCCTTGCTATTAACCCCCACAGCGGGCGGGAGGGGAGTGTTACGTTTGGTAGGACCTCTGCGTTCCCGGACTTGCCGGGTTCTTTGGCCATTTTCGGCCCTCCCCGTCTCCTCATAAATATTGGGGTCATTGACTTTAAATTGTTGGAATATAAATGAAAATGACAAGAAGATAGTTGGTTAAAATATAGTATTTTTTTAAATGGGCCTTGTGGAAACTGTACATTTAGACAGTTTTGCAAAATCTCTCAGTTGATTGTGCTCTGCTGCACTTTTTGCTCAACAACACATTTGCATTGTGGGTTAGTAAGGAACAAAGCTAACTGGATTTTCAGTGGCTTGAGTGAGGGTGTTTGATGATTTGCTACATTGCACAACCTACATTTGCACACAACCCACAACCCCTCCCGACCTAACTCTATTGATAAGTAGTCATTATTTTGCAATAATTGTGGCAAACCAGTTTTTCTGGAGTTCCACAAATGCAAACATTCCATAAATAAGATTACCTGCTACAGTAGCCCAAAAAATCCAATTTAATCAACTCAATGTTGGTGCGTGGATGAAGAAGAGGAGTACCTTAAGCACTAGATTGTTTTCCTAAAATAAAAGAAAGACTTGTATTGTGCCTCAGAACATCCCAAAGCGCTTTACAACCAATGAAGTACTTTTTGAAGTGTAGTCACTGTTGTAGTGTAGGAAACACAGCAGCCAATTTGCACACAGCAAGCTCCCACAAACAGCAATGTGACAATGACCAGATAATCTGTTTTTAGTGATGTTGGTTGAGGGATAAATATTGGCCAGGACACTGGGAAACCTCCCCTGCTCTTTTTTTGAATAGTGCCGTGGGACTATTATGTCCACCTGAGAGGGGCCTCGGTTTAACGTCTTATCAGAAAGATGGGATCTCCGACAGTGCTGCACTCCCTCAGTACTGCACTGAATTGGGACTTGAACCCACAACCTTCTGACTTAGAGGTATGATTGCTACCACTGAGCCATGGCTGACACAGAAAATAAGGTTTGCATTATATGGAAAAGAACAATGATCTGGATCACTGTTATGGAAGCCCATCGGGGATGTGTGGTAAACCACTTTTATCGTTCACTATCGTTACACTATGGTTATCACTGTTTATATAGTTACACTATGGTTATCACTGTTTACACTGTTGTATCACTACACAAGGTCACCTCTTGTCACGCTGTTATACCTGGGCTGACCACAGCTGACTCCACCCCATGGCTCCGCCTGCTTGCCCAGGTATAAAGGTGGTCGACTGGCTGGTATTCCTCCTTGTTGGATCCGATCACCCACGAGGGTGGGCTCTGTTATTTAGCCAATAAAAACCTATAGTTACTAACTTAACTCGTCGCTTTTCATGAACTGAATTGATAGGTATATCAATTTTATTGGCTAAATTTTGAAATGTCTTCAACGGAGCAGCCAAACGACCAGTCAGACGTACAGCCTCAGCCAAACGGCCATCTACAACAGCCCCAGCAGCCGGCCTGGCTGCGAGCCCTCCGACCGCCGTACCTGGATCTAAACCCACAGGCAGCGAACTCAGCCCTCGACTTCGAACACTGGCTGAGCTGTTTCGAATCCTACCTGGGAGAATCCGGCGTGCCTCCGGGATCCAAACTAAGAGTTCTGACCGCCCAGGTGAGCCCTAAAGTATTTGCATTCATCCGGGACCTTGCTACATACGAGGACGCCCTCAACCTGCTGAAAGAGCAGTACCGGAGGGTAAACGCGACGTGCTCCGACTGCCACAAGAAAGGCCACTTCGCGAAGGCCTGCAGGGGGAAAGCCACAGACGCCAGCAGTGCCTCATGCGAGTTGTGGGGGCGGCCATCTTTCATCAAGGCCACAGATGCCAGTATCCCCTCGTGTGAGTCGTGGGGCGGCCATCTTTGATCAAGGCCACCGCCGCCGGCAGTGCCTCGTAAGTTGCGGGGGCGGCCATCTTCTCCGCCATTTTATTCAACGTCGTGGGCACCGCCATTTTGTTCACCACACTCGACCACCACCTTGTCTCCAGACCCGACCACCGCCTCACCCGCAGACTACAGCAGCTCGCTCAGCCATACACTAGCCTCCGTCACACTTGACCAAGCTCGCCCGCATCACCTGTCCAAGTCCATGATGGACATCAAAGTAAACGGCCACGCCACGACCTGCCTGTTCGACAGCGGAAGCACGGAGAGTTTCATCCATCCAGACACGGTGAGCCACTACTCCCTCACTGTCCGGCCAACGCGCAACCGGATCTCGATGGCGTCGAGGTCCCATTCTACAGACATCAGCGGCTACTGTGTTGTGACCCTGTCGGTTAGGGGCACGGAGTATAAAAATTTTAAACTTCTCGTCCTGCCCCAGCTCTGCGCTGCCGTCCTACTAGGGCTGGACTTCCAATCCCACCTTCAAAGTGTCACTTTGGCATACGGTGGACCCCTCCCCCCACTCACAGTCAACAACCAGCAGCTTTTAAACCGCCCACCGCGTACCACCTGCGGCCTATCCACCCTCAAGGTCCCGCCCCCCTCCCTGTTCGCTAACCTCACCCGCGACTGTAAACCCGTCGCTACCAAGAGTAGGCGGTACAGCGCCGGGGACAGAGCTTTTATTAGCTCTGAGGTGCAGCGTCTCCTGAAGAAGGGCATCATCGAGAGGAGCAACAGCCCCTGGCGTGCCCAGGTCGTAGTCATTAAGACCGGCGATAAAAACCGCCTGGTCATCGACTACAGCCAAACCATAAACCGGTACACCCAGCTGGACGCATACCCCCTTCCCCGCATATCTGATATGGTCAATCAGATTGCACAGTACCGGGTATTCTCTACCATCGACCTTAAGTCGGCCTACCACCAACTCCCTATCCGCCCTGAGGACCGCCAGTATACCGCCTTCGAGGCGAATGGCCGCCTCTACCACTTCCTTAGGGTCCCCTTCGGCGTCACCAACGGGGTTTCGGTCTTCCAAAGGGAGATGGACCGGATGGTTGACCAGAACGGGCTGCATGCCACGTTCCCTTATTTAGATAACGTCACCATCTGCGGCCGCGACCGGCAGGACCATGATGTTAATCTGGAGAGATTCCTCCGTACGGCCCAACGGCTGAACCTCACCTACAATAAGGGGAAATGTGTGTTTAACACCTCGCGTCTTGCCATCCTCGGCTGCGTAGTAGAGAACGGAGTCATCGGCCCCGACCCCGAAAGAATGCGCCCCCTCATGGAGCTTCCCCTCCCCCACTGTCCAAAGGCGCTGAAGAGAACCCTGGGGCTCTTCGCCTACTATGCCCAATGGGTGCCCAATTATGCGGACAAAGCCAGACCCCTCATGAAGTCCACCTCCTTCCCCCTGACGGCAGAAGCACGCGCAGCCTTCTCCCTCATAAAGGGAGACATTGCTAAGGCCACAATGCACGCGGTGGATGAGTCTATCCCTTTCCAAGTGGAGAGCGATGCATCCGACTTCGCCCTAGCTGCAACCCTTAACCAGGAGGGGAGACCTGTGGCCTTCTTCTCAAGGACCCTCCAGGGCCCTGAGATCCGACACTCTTCGGTCGAGAAGGAGGCCCAGGCGATCGTGGAGGCAGTACGATGCTGGAGGCATTACCTGGCAGGCAAACGATTTACCCTCCTCACCGACCAGCGTTCGGTCGCTTTTATGTTTAATAACAAGCTGAGGGGCAAAATCAAGAACGATAAGATCTTGAGGTGGAGAATCGAGCTCTCCACCTATGATTATGATATCTTGTACCGGCCTGGTAAACTGAACGAACCCCCAGATGCTCTATCACGAAGTACATGCGCCAACGCGCAAATTGATAGACTGCAGACCCTCCACAACGACCTCTGCCACCCCGGGGTCACCAGACTTTACCACTTCATTAAGGCCCGCAACCTGCCCTACTCCATCGAGGAGGTCAGGACCATGACCAGGAACTGCCAAACCTGGGCCGAATGCAAACCGCATTTCTTTAGGCCGGACAGAGCAAGCCTGATCAAGGCCACCCGCCCCTTCGAGCACTTGAGCATCGATTTTAAGGGGCCCCTCCCGTCCTCTGACGGTAATGTGTACTTCCTCAACATTATTGATGAGTACTCCCGTTTCCCCTTTGCCTTCCCCTGCCCAGACATGACCAGTACCACGGTCATCAAATGCCTGAACGACCTCTTCGCCTTGTTCGGGTTCCCGAACTATATACATAGCGACCGGGGCTCATCCTTCATGAGCGAGGAACTTCGCCAGTTCCTACCAGCGAGAGGTATTGCTGCAAGCAGGACCACCAGCTACAACCCCCGAGGGAACGGCCAGGTGGAAAGAGAGAACGCGACTGTCTGGAAGGCTGTTCTCTTAGCCTTAAAGTCTAAGGGCCTCCCAACCTCTCGCTGGCAGGAAGTCCTCCCGGCAGCGCTGCATTCCATCCGGTCACTGCTTTGCACTGCCATTAACGCCACCCCCCATGAACGAATGTTTGTTTTCCCCAGGAAGTCGACTACGGGAACCTCGCTACCAACATGGCTGACTTCTCCGGGGCCCGTCTTGCAGCGAAAGCACGTGAGGGCCCATAAAACGGACCCCCTGGTCGAGAGGGTGGACCTCCTGCACGCCAACCCCCAGTATGCCTATGTGGCATACCCAGACGGGCGGGAGGACACAGTCTCCTTGCGAGACCTCGCACCCTCGGGCATCCCTGAGACACCACCGTTACCCCCACCACCCCCCCAAATCCAGCCCAGGTAGACGGCATGCCGAAACCCCACGAGCCTTCGCCGACCACGCAGACACCAGCATTAACACCGGATACTGCATCACCGCCACCGCTGCTGCACCGATCAGAAAGGCTTACGAGGCCTCCGGACAGACTGACATACCCGAACTGGTAGTACACTTCACCCTGCCGGACTCAAATTTAAACAAGGGGTGAATGTGGTAAACCACTTTTATCGTTCACTATCGTCACACTATGGTTATCACTGTTTATATCGTTACATTATGGTTATCACTGTTTACACTGTTGTATCACTACACAAGGTCACCTCTTGTTACGCTGTTATACCTGGGCTGACCACAGCTGACTCCGCCCCATGGCTCCGCCTGCTTGCCCAGGTATAAAGGTGGTCGACTGGCTGGTATTCCTCCTTGTTGGATCCGATCACCCGCGAGGGTGGGCTCTGTTATTTAGCCAATAAAAACCTATAGTTACTAACTTAACTCGTCGCTTTTCATGAACTGAATTGATAGGTATATCAGGATGCTCAAGTTCAAATCCCAAATTTGAAAATGTATTAGATTTGGCTTCCAAAGTGGAAAGCTTTAAACATGCTCATATGCCACAACTCCACCCCAAATTAACTCCAGATAAACAGTCACAATTGTGCAATGTTTATGGTAAACCACAGATTTTGTAGAATGTAACAAATGCTGCCAAAAAAATCCCAAATCCCCAAAAGAATCTTGAGGTAACAAAGAGTGCCATTTTGGGAGCATTAATAGAGGGAAAATAGCTGGCAATGTACATTGGTAGCACATAGCCCTCTCTCTTTGTTCCTTTGATTTCCTCTTTATTCCATGGATGTTTCATCTTGTTTTTACTTTACTGTCAGAATGTCAGATTACTTGCCATTAGCCAGATAATTTTAAGGTAGGGAAGTGTTCCATCTTAAAGCGGGAAAAGAAGCAAGAAAAAAAACCCTCCAGGGAGAGTGGGGAGTTGGACTGGCCAATATGGAGTACAGTGGTTCCTCTTTACATTTTTTGGGGCCATTTCCACTTTACTCCACTGAATATTCCATTATTTTCCTCTATGAGTCTGCTCTCCTGCCAAGCCCTTGGGTTGTCTATTAAAAGGAAGAATAGGTTCTTCATGCTGCTGCTTTTTTGTTGCAGGGCGCTGTGTTGGTGTAGCTGTAGCTCCAAGAAGCTCCGTGATATTTAGTATAAGGTGGGGGGGCTGTGCTTCAGCTGCTATCTGAGAATTTTTTTTATTTTTTAAAGGGCCTCTTGTGAACTCAAGCATTGTATTTTTTTATTATTACTACCTAGGGAATTTCTCATGTCTTTCCCTTCAGCTTAACTCCACTGAACAAACAGTCCTCAGCTCTGAAAAGTGACCTTTTATTCCCTGCTTTCTTACAGCTGTGATGGCCTCAGCCTTCAGGTTTTATATTGGGGGGGGGGGGGGGGTTGTGGGGTTGGAATCCATTACAAAGAAAAGCAAACAAGGAAAAATTTGTGAACAATTTGTGGGATGTCGCTCACGTAAAGCTGCTGGTACCACGTGACTTCCCACAATTCCCCAATAAGGAACCCGGGACAAGAGCACAGTCCACAGTTTCACAGTTGTCACAAAAGGATCTCTCAACACAGCGTGACCTTTGAGAATTAATGGGATTTTAAAGTTAGCTTTGCAGTAGAGTTCTGAACATGCTTTGTGGTTTGAAAAATTCAAGGTTAGCTTCTGAAGCTGTTTAGTGTCGAACACTGTATACTGTTCTTGGTGTGCATTGATGGCATAGAAGGAATGTGTTTGATCTGTACATCTAAAAACAGATGGTTTAATAGACTTGCACGTTTCAAGACTCTATACAGAAAGTGTTAACTAGTGCAAGTTCATCTTTAACCTTTAAATCCCTAAGGCCCCATTTATTTACTTTTTTGCACCATATTATATTTGGCACATTGTCCTGGATACATGATTGTACATGTAACCCCAACTTTGGATGTGCTTGCAGTGTCTTATTAGTCATCAGGCCATTTACATACTCTACACCTAGTTCTTTTTGCAGTTAGCCATTAAAGTCCTTGTATTGATGGCTAATCCTTCTTCACACCACCCCTCTTCAGAATAAATCACTCTTCCTGTGATCTTCTGTTCTAATTGTCTCCACTAGGCAGGTTCTGTTGCCAATCCCCCCCACCTGCCCTGCCCCCTTGCTGGGGTAATTTTCCATGATAGCTGGTTGTCTTCTGCTATCTTTCCCAAGTGGGGATTAATTCATGAATGAGCCTTGATAGTGACTTCCACAGACTATTCATCATGGGAAGCATCACAACTGTTTTTGCATTTTTAGCAAGAGTCATTGGGTAGTGATTAGAAGCAGGAGGCCCTGCCCACTTCCCCAGCCCAGGGGCACTGAGGTCAACTAGTGGATTGCCAGCTAACTCAACACAGACCAGGAATGTCACTAAGGCCCTACCAGGTCATATTCCAGAGTTGTTTTCTCCCGAAATTGCCTTCATAACTCAATGTAGGACTCGTGTTTTCTTTCTTGAGTGAATGAAGTGCACTATGCAGAAACAAAAGAAATAAAATCAATGTAATTAATTGCTTGAATGTCAAGCAAAATGGAGGATAGGAAAGGGACTCTTATGTGATTTTGGATCACAATTTATTTTAAAAATCTGTACAAATTTCTCACCTGGGCTATTTGGTCGGCTCCTGCCATGTGTAGATGGGAGTCAGTTACTTTCAAAAACATTTCTTGAACTTGAAAATTCTTGAGAAATACACAATGTATGCAACTAGCCAAAGAAGGATTCTTTCTGATATTACCTGAGTGTACATTATGTCAGGTTGGCCAAGTTACAGTATCCCTAGAGATGCTGATGTGTCCTTTCTTGTCAACTTAGTAAAACTCTAAGCTGGGGGAGGAGAACATAAAGATCTACAGCCTTAAAAAGATATCCAATTATTGGACCACTTTTATTTTACCTTAAGGAAGCTTGCATTTCTGGGACCTGGTCTCAAATCCAGTGCAGACAAATGGGATGGCGGTTTTGTCACTCAAACCCCAAGTTTGGGTATCCCAATGCCATTCACAGTTTATACCATGCCAGAAAGCTGTTCTCACGATTACACAGTTGCATGAAATAAGAAATGGGATTGGTTATCAAAAGTAAAGTGTGGTGGGGTCAAGGACCTTTTTTAGCTCCAAAAGGATTTACAAAGAAAATGTTTTGCACCTGACTCTTTATCGATTAGATTAGTCCACAAGCTATTACTACAGGTAGACTTAAACTAGAAAATATTTTTTCTGAAGGAAAATCCATTCTAATCCCCTTACTGAGTTGAAAACCATTCTGTTAACATTTGACAACAGACACCTTTGTGGCAGGTGGCTGCACAGAAGTCCTTGTGTAGTTCAGCTGAATTATATCTCTGCAAATATAGATAGGATTGTTTGATAAATACGAAGAAGGTTGAAGCCTGTTTTGAAGTTATTGTGAAGAGATTCTTGATATGTTACAATACAGTACATTGTCCTTGATATAAAACAATATTAGTCTTGAGACTAATGCCCACCCACACTAGAAGCGTATTTCCGAACATAGAAGCAGCCAACCATCGATATAGAATACTGCATATATTTAAAGTAGTGAGGCAAACAACACTGTGAACAAGTATAAACCTCGGCATAGTGTGGGGACTCTATTGAATTACTTCAAAAAAGAATGGAGATTGAACTTCACATTTTATTCAAAAAATATTGCCAATGAAGAACTTTTTATTTTGCAGTTGCCTTCTCCCTTATACTTCATTGTAAAATGTTTCTTTTCCATTTCTTAAATGTTCTTTTTGCAGACATTACATAAAGTACAACTGGTTTGTTCTGTAGAGTCCAGGATTCAACTAATTACCTCGAGATGTTGCAGAATAACACACAATGTGTTTTTTGGAAAGAAAACCGTACTGGAGCCCAATAGCCAGTGTTCTTTTACCTCCCATCTGCAGCGTTTCATGTGTAGAGGAGTGTTATTTTTATTCTGCTGCCTTTTAGCTATTGCCAAGAATTTTCCAGGTCACAAAAAAACTGAATTTGATGCAGGCCGCTGGATTTCCCATGATCTTGATATCACCTCACCTCCTCCTACTTGTAACATCTGACAGAATGCAGTTAATGGAGATGTCCCAGTGAGCAACCTCTCCCCTTTTCCTTAGCCCTTCCAAAGTAAACCTTTAACCTTCCGGTTGGTGTTTGTCTAAGTCCAACTCTGAATGTGAGAACCCTGAGGTAGGTGACATTGATATTAGAGTTCAGCTTGGATAGTGTTTGAACTTCAGCCTGTTTACTTTTGTCTTACACTAAAGTGGTCTAAAATATCTGAAAAAAATTGTACCCCTGAAAGTTTTTAAGCGTGCACCCTGCTACATTTCCATCTCAGTGGTGACTCATAGATTATATGCAGTGGGTCCTACCAGAATTACCAATATAGACTGCAGATGTTGCCTGTACTTCTGTATAATAATTGTCTATTTTATGATTCTGTAACATAAAGGATAAAGAATCAGATGCACAATTCCATAGGAAATATTCTTCCCCCTTGAATTACAAGTCTCTCTTAACTGTTTACCTGTGTAGGCTGTAGAGGGAAATCTTTTTTTGAAATGGCACTTCATGTTAAATTACATACTTTAGCTTCAATTGATTATTGAATAATTTTCTTTTGTTAATCAAGTAGCTATGACAATTTAAAAAAAACACTTTTTCTGAATGTACTTCTTTTGGGTTTAAGGGATACAATCCATTTACTTTAGTGGCTGGAGAGAGCCTTCGGTACTTAGTTTAAAAAATCAAAGATGGTTATTAGAGTATTCTGAATATTTTATTTGAACAGTGACTGCTGATGAGAGCTGGATTTGGGGAGTTTCTGAGCTCGCTGGTGCGGGGGAGCTAAATTAACACACACAGTTGAAATGACACAATTATTGAAGGTTAACGACTTTACCCACTCGCGTTAATTCAGCTTCTTCACACTGCAAGATTTGGTAACTCCTCCCAGCCAATTCCAATCTGATATTACATTTTCAGTGTTTACTGTTTAAACAAAACTATTTAAACAGTGAACAGGATAAAAGAATGTTAATGGCCCAGAAACTCGGGTCGGAGGCTTCCCGCGGGTGCAAGCCCCCGACCTGCACTTACCTAGCGCGTCGACCTAGAGGTGTGGACCTGCGTGGGATTCCGATCCTGGGCCTCCTCCAACTGCCGGCGCGCAGTGCTTGCGTATCCCAGGGGCGTAGTTAGTTCGATGCGGCCCCTGGGATCACGTGGGCCATGGAGAGCCAATGGTAGCAGGGAATGCTTCATTCATAAGTTTGACAGGAAGGGCTATCAAACCTATAATACTATAAGCCCCAAAACATCACTAAAACCTCAAATAATTTTTTTTTAAATCACATTTTTAAAATAAACTATAAATTACATGAAATAACTATTTTAAACAATATACATTTTTGAAAAAATTAATTACGTTTTCTAACAGGGCTAAAAATAAACTTACCTTTCTTTAAAGTATTTAAAAATAATAAACCTGTGGAAAAAATGTTTTAATTTTAATTAATTCACCACTTACCTTGTAAAAAGCAGGCTTTGCGACTGCTTTTTACATGTCTAACTTCTGGAGACTTACCTTCTTGGGAAAACCTGCAAAAAAAAACCTAAGTTCGATGCGCACGCGCTGCCTCTCCTGCACATGCGTTCCACCTCTGAATCCCTTCTTTCAGGGGAATGGAAGTGCTGGTTTCCCGCGCATGTGCAGTGCATGCACGAAACCGGCACTTCCATTGGGCTTACGGGTGAGTACCCCATGCGTACTCATCCGTGGAGGCCCAAATTTCTGGGCCATTGTTTTAATCCTAATCATGTTAGCAGCTTCTTTTTGAGGTAGGGGAGATCATTTGTTTGAGCTATCTCTGAGGCACAGATCATTCCCTCGACAGAGAGGGCAGGTGGGTGATCTGCTGCCCGCCCTCTGCTAGATCCTGACCTCTATATTTGGTCCAATACAAAGTACACAAAGAAGGTCTGGAATAGCTGACCCTCAGATTATCAGGTAAGCAAGAACCTGGCCTCTGTTTGAGGATACCCTTCTCTCCTGCTCTCCTCACCATTGCTGAGATTGGGAAGTCACTTGTTGAATGCATCGGATGTTAAAGTGCTGAATGTTAAAAGGGCACATTGTGGCAGAGCCACCAAGGGTCTCAGAACAATTATTAATAATCCCTTTAACTACAGTATAGTGCAACCGCGGACTGCACCTTTAAACCATGTTTACTGTATGGTGTTTTCCTGCACTCCACGTGATGACGTCATGACGCTGCTCACGTGACCACCAGTGGCGTGAAGAACGTGATGACGTCACGACGTCAGCTTCCAGAATCTTCCAGTAGTCGTCGAGTGCCCAGCAAGCTGTATAGACCTGTATACCGTTTCTCCTGTAGTTTCCCTGCTAACTTCGTTGTTCATTAAAACCTGTTGATTTGATTCATCGAGTCGAATACTTTATTCAGCTAGGAACCTCCGTTCCTACAACATAGTGGGACTGAGATTTGCTTGTGAAAGTAGGTGGGAACTGCTTGTGAAGGCTCAGTGTTAAATGATATGCACGTTAAATGAATATTTAATTATTTTCAAGTGTAGCAACTGCATGTGACTTGGTCTGACCTGTACACAGGATATAATGATTCTTCGGGGTGGTTTCCACAGCTTCCCTATACCTTTCCTCATGCCCATACCAATTATGTTGCCCAGATAAAATCAGACCCATCAGACTTTAAATGGCTTTATTTACAGTGAAAGTGAAGAAGCAGAGGCATT
Organism: Somniosus microcephalus; assembly: GCF_052327205.1. NCBI lineage: Eukaryota > Metazoa > Chordata > Chondrichthyes > Squaliformes > Somniosidae > Somniosus > Somniosus microcephalus. The sequence goes on from NC_140987.1 coordinate 173,999,070, forward strand.
TATTGTTCCTTGGTTTAATTGGTTGCAGTGCTGTAATCACAACAGACTTCTCTCTCTAGACACTTCTGTTGGTAATACTTTGAAAGCGAAGTTTCCCCACACAGTCTTTTCCACAAGTTAAATGTTATTCGATGCTGTGGATTACTGTCACTGATTCCAACATGGACTTGACAAATTTTAACTGCTACATAAAAAGTTTTCCCACGGGAAATCATATCTACAGGAACTGCTGCGAAATGGAAATACAGGTAGACTATCCTTTATCCGAAAACCTCGGGACCAGCCGAGTTTCGGATAAAGGAGAATTTCGGATTTCGGAAGGTGGGTCGGCGGGGGTCCGCGGGGGGGTCGGCGGGGGGTCGTGCGCACGACTTACGCTGACGCTCAGCGTAAGTCAGTCGGGGTCGGGGCCGGCGGGGTACGCGGGGGGGGGTCGGCGGTTGTCAGGGCTGGCGGGGTCCGCGGGGGGGTCGGGGCTGGCGGTTGTCGGGGCTGGCGGGGTCCGCGGGGGGGTCGGCGGCTGGCGGGGTCCGTGGGGGGGTCGGCGGTTGTCGGGGCCCGCGGGGGGGGATCGGCGGTTGTCGGGGCTGGCGGGGTCCGCGGGGGGGTCGGCGGTTGTCGGGGCCCGCGGGGGGGGTCGGCGGTTGTCGGGGCTGGCGGGGTCCGCGGGGGGGGGGGTCGGCGGTTGTCGGGGCTGGCGGGGTCCGCGGGGGGGTCGGCGGTTGTCGGGGCTGGCGGGGTTGTCGGGGCCGGCGGGGTCCGCGGGGGGGTCGGCGGCTGGCGGGGTCGGCGGTTGTCGGGGCTGGCAGGGTCCGCGGGGGGGTCGGCGGTTGTCGGGGCTGGCGGGGTCGGCGGCTGGCGGTTGTCGGGGCTGGCGGGGGGTCGTGCGCACGACTTACCCTTTATCCGAACTTCCGCAACCGGAACCCTCTAAAAACCGAAGGTTTTTTCGTTCAGCGTAAGTTGTACGCACGACTTACGCTGAACGAAAAAACCTTCGGTTTTTAGAGGGTTTCGGTTTTCGGAAGTCCGGATAAAGGGTAGTCTACCTGTAGTAACCAAAAAAATGCAATTTAAGGATTTCATGAAGGCTAAGACAATAATATGGTAGATAATTAATACACGCCTGTAGGTCCAATTTAAAACTCTCCAAGGACTAGCTTGCCGGTTTGTACTTGGCTTAGAAATATGAAGATCAAATTCCATGCAGGTCACGGAACTGTATTGTGCTGCTGGTGGTAACGAGCACTGGACAGTTGCTGTGTTGTCACTAGGATTTCAGTAAATGTAAGGATGGCTGTTGAAACGGATTCTTTTGGTCCTCAATCTGGTTCAGTACAAACACTGAGTCGAATACTGGTTGAGTTCAACAGTTTTTTATTCCGTCATCCCGGGAGACTTACTCTGATACAGCACAGTCCTGACTCCAGAAGAGTCCAGAGCAAGCAATCTTTCATACAGTGTGCCACATTATTATACTTGCATTTGAGAAGACATTAACACATCGTACAGCCTGCACCAATCCCGAGCTGTACACGTATACATTTAATTTGATTTCCTGGCCTGGCAGTATGAAACAAAGAAGTCACATTTCACTGAATGGTTTATAGTTAAGTAAATATCCTGGTAATGGTTTCATGATCACCTAATCATTATGGTAATGCGTTTGCAATCATGGTAATGTGTTTTCTGATCGCCTATTGTCTGTATAACCTCTGCACTCTGCCCTACACTGTTTCCACCAGCAAGGTGTGACATCGTGGGTGCCAGCCATATTAGCAGCCACAGATCAGTTTAGCTTCTTTTATTTTACTTCCTGCTGCCTTCACAGTTTCTTGAGTTAACATGATCATTTCTTACAATATGCAAGTGACTCAGCGATGTCGACATTTCACCACCATTTTATGCTGACAGGATCCTCCATTTTAGATTGACAGGGTCCTTGGCTATGCGAAGCGAGTTGTTACCATATTTTGCATTCTATATCCTCATGGCCATTATAAATCTGTGCACTATGTCCAGTTGATCCGTGAAAAATACCTAACAGTTCAATCAATTTGACCTTCAAAACTTCGATTGTTAAAAGCATTTTGAGCTACATAGCACTGGGTAAAGTACTGGGCATTGCAGGTCTTTCAGTAGATTGTGGTATGTACTACAATAACCTAGTTAACAGCAGATCCTGCCGTACCAACTTCTTTGAGGAAGTGATAACCTAAGTAGACTGTGGTAAGACCTATGATATGGTGTAACTTGACTTACACAAGGGCCCCGATTTTCGGCTTGTGTGGGAAATGGTCGGGTTTCCCCGAATGTGGGGTTTCTGACACACATAAAAAAGTGTCAGCCAGCGCCACGCAATTTTCCCTCCAGTGGCCAATTAATTCCCAGCATGTGGGAAGCCTTGCTAATTGTCCAATTCCAGTCAGAAATCCCCACAGTATGATGTCATCATTCGTGGTGCTTTCAAGGTCCATAGCAAGCTCTGAAGGCTTCCAAACGAACCATACAGGATGGCAGAGGAGCCTGCAGCAGCTGTGGCCAGTGTCAGAACCCGAGCTGCCTTCAAATTCGACGAGGCTTCACTGCAGGCATTATTGGATGGGGTTAGGGCCCACAGAGAGGTCCTCTTCCCTAGGTCAGGGAGGAAGAGGTCTCCCACTGAGACCAATGTTGCATGGATGCAGGTGTCAGCAGATGCCAACTCGCTGGGAGTCACCGGAAGAACCTTGGCATTACATCTCTAACTCCTTCCTTTACTCCCCCACAGTACCATCCAGAGCCCCCGTCATCACTGTGGTGGAGGAAGAGGCTGTGCAGCCAGACTCCTCAGAGGAAGCTCCAACCTCTGAGGGCGCAGCGTCAGCAGAAGTAAGCGCACCCAGCACCAGCGCAGACACTCACACCTCGGGGGGACCTTCGGGACATAGAGTAGTGTTGTCACCTGGTGTTTCACAGCTCACAAGTGAGCCTCAGCAGATTCTGGAGACAGGGACAGCAGTGGAGAGTCCTCGTCGGAGGGCGCAGAACTCTGCCAGCTCAGCTCAGCTGCGCTGCATGTCGACCCTCTGCCTCTGGGTCCATCCGCAAGAGAAGAGGTGCTGGATCTCCATGCACAGATGCAGGAGTCTCTGGCAGGTTTTGTCTCCAGGGTCGCTGCGAGTGTGGAGCGAATGGAGGAGTCCATAGTGACCATGAGCAGAGCCTTTATGGAGTCATTGGCGCATGAACGCATCACCATGGAAAGGTTAGCAACCTCCATGGAGGAGATAACTCGCCAGGGTATGGAAAACATGCTGAGTGCTCATAAGAGAATGACATCTCTTGAGGAGCGTTGGCCATCTGTTGAACAGAGAAACCTGATCTTCATGGAAGTCCTTCTGAGTAGGACTGCCACTGCAGAAACGGGTCCCCATGGCCCCCTAAAGCGCAGCAGGGTGCTCTCAAGCCACTTCCAAGCACTGGCCCCTTCTGGCCTGTGCAGCTTCAGGTGAGTGAGCAGCAGCCTGGTGCTCATCCTGCTGTTCCTGGTTCCTCTGCTGCTGGAGATCCTCTAATGGCAAGAAGGGAAGGAAAAAAAGGCGTCCCATGCTTCTCGTAGGAAGCGCTGAGTGAGGGTGGCGAGAGAGGCTTCCCAGGAGATCGCATTGGAGAAGTGTGTGAGGCTCCAACCTTCCACAGCTGTGCCTAAGCCTTGAAGAAGTAGCCCCAAACCTGCAACAACAAGCTCCTTCAACATACAAGTGCTGTCCCTTTAAATCGCAGCTTTCCCTGACCTGCAGCTGACAGCAAGCAAGCCGGCAAGCTTCACGCCAGGTCTCAGCAGCGGGGTTCCCCGCAGGCGAGTTTGATGTGGGAAAAGCCCCAAAGTTGCAATGGCCCCGGAAAAACTACCTCAGCTAGCTGATAATTGCTTATTAGTGCTCCGATGACCAGTCCTGCCAGCGGCGGGCGGGACTGAAGTGGGTCGCGGAGAAACGGTGGTCCGAAAGTCGGACGGGGCAGGGAATCAGGCGGGGGGGGTCCCGACCCGCTTTTTCGCCGATTTTCGGCCCCCGGCCGCATGAAAAGCCGCCCGACGGCAGCCAGAAAATTGACCCCAAGGTGTTTGATAAAGAATTCCACATGAAAAGCTATTAATTAAACTCAAACCTGTGGCGATTCAGAGTAAACCCTGGGAATGGATAAGAAACTGGCTGAAGTGTAGGAAACGATGAGTACTCGTTCGAGGAGCTATGTCAGGATCAGAAGGCTGCTTAGTTTTATTTTGGGCTTTAACGAACAGACCAAGTTATTATTAGTTAATTGTGTCATCCCCATAGCCCATCTGACCCTGCTCACTCTTGTCCACCCTTCCATCTGCTGAATATTTGTCTATTAACTGATGAGAGCTTAGTTGGGAATTTTTAACTGTATCAGATGGAGATGGATTTTCACTTGTTTGTGAGATGTCTTCATCTAAGGATGTCCTCATGTAGGTATGTCCACTGTCTTTGGCTTGTCTCATTCCAAGTTAGAAAAGCGTATGCAGATAATTTATATTAACTTTGTGCCTGATTAATTCTGTGTTTTGCTTAACGTAAGTGACGAGTAAAAATGTGATTGTTACATAGATATTTAATCAATGGAGAGTGCTGTCGATTTGGGGAATCGTGTGCATGCCTTTTCTCTGTTGAATGAAATGGGGAGATAACTTAAAGGTTCAAATCCCTAAGTTGCCCATAATGCATAGACCAAATACATATCAGCCAATACACTAATGAATCCTTTACACCTGCACTAACAAACATGTAAAATCATGAAAATAAGAAACCGTAAACAAAGGTTTGAGATCTTGTGCTTGTGTATATTGTCATGAATGTACAGCATATGTATATGAGGATGGAGCTATAGAGAGGATCATGTCAGGAATTGGTGAGAGTTACAGGAAGGAAACCTGTGAGTGACATCAGATAATATAACTTATAAGTATTTCAGACTTGAGTCCAGTAGGCTGTAGCTTCTTTCACCACTATCCTGACATGTGCTCTGTTTATTTTTTGTAAAAAAAAGATACTTTGCTTATTTTGTGTGTAACGGGCAAGAGTTCGATGCCTAGCAAATTCATCCTAGTAATCATTGTGCAATGCAATCTACTGTCGAGCAATTGTCGCTGCCTCATTCTGTTGCTGTATAATACACATCAAGGAGAAGTATCATTACAATTGAGATTGAAAACTCACCGTGTGGAGAGCCGAACCTGCCTCCTACCACTGTCGAGTGTCAGCTGGGTGGCGATATAATTATTTTTTTGTTAATGCTTTTTGTTAATGAACTGTAATCCCTTTCTATTACGGAAAGCAGTGCAGTAATGTTCCTGTTGTTCACCTCAGAAGGTCAAAAGGGAGACATGACACCAACAGTGTCTCTTTTTTCATAGTTTTTGATTTATAACGTGTAGGATTTTATGTTCTGGTGAATGCATTATTATACCACTGGGATTTATTCCCCTCATAGTTCTCATCACTTCAGTCTAATTGTGCATAGGCTAATAGTCATGGTACAACTAGACAGGTGGAGGCAAACTGGAACAGACTCTTTAAAAAAGAATGTACTGAGAGCTTTAACGGGGAGAGTTTAACAATTCATAGAGCAGTGAACCTGGTGGGGAACAGAGAGGAGAGCCGAATATAAGGAGCGGTGGAGGGAAGCCCCAGACTCACAGAACAGTGAACCTGGTGGGGAACAGAGAGGAGAGCCGGATATAAGGAGCGGTGGAGGGAAGCCCCAGACTCACAGAGCAGTGAACCTGGTGGGGAACAGGGAGGAGAGCCGGATATAAGGAGCGGTGGAGAGAAGCCCCAGACTCACAGAGCAGTGAACCTGGTGGGGAACAGAGAGGAGAGCCGGATATAAGGAGCGGTGGAGGGAAGCCCCAGCCTCACAGAGCAGTGAACCTGGTGGGGAACAGAGAGGAGAGCCGGATATAAGGAGCGGTGGAGAGAAGCCCCAGCCTCACAGAGCAGTGAACCTGGTGGGGAACAGGGAGGAGAGAAAAAAAGAAAAAATCCAGGTGTGATATCACAGGATAGCTGGTAACTGATTAGTTGGTAAAGGTCACGTTGTGTTTTTTGCTCTTCAAGTTAGATAGCTGGCTAGGAATTAAGCAGAAATTTGGCGATTAGTAACAGTTAATACTCTATTAAATGAGTAACTTATATTATATTAATAACTTGAATCAGATTTAGTCTTAAATTTCTGTAATAAAGTTTCTGTAAATTAGTTAATAGTCTACTAAGTAAAGACATGACAGGGCAGCTCAGTCCCACGGAGTGCACATCCTGTGCCATGTGGGAAATCCAGGACGCTTCCCATGTCCTGGACAACCACGTGTGCAGGAGGTGTCGTCAGCTGGAGGAGCTCGAGCAGCTGCTGGCGTCACTGTTACATCCGTGAGGCTGAGAGCTTTGTGGATAGCATGTTTCAGGAGCTGGTCACCCCACAGATAAGGGGTGCGCAGGCTGAGAGGGAATGGGTGACCGCCAGATAGAAAAGGAGGACCGGGCAGTTAGTGCAGGAGTCCCCTGAGTGCATCTCGCTCTCCAACCAGTATTCGGTTCTGAATATTGGTGAGAGCAATGGTTCCTCTGGGGAGTACAGCCAGAGCCAAGTCCGTGGCACCACGGGTGACTCGGCTGTACAGTGGGAAGGAAGAAGAGTGGGAGAGCAATAGTGTTTGCTAGTGCTCTGGGGGAGGGTTTAAACTAAAATGGAAGGGGGTTGGGAACCTGAGCAGGGAGACAGAGGAAAGGGAAACAAGGATAAAAGCAAAAGATAGGAAGGAGAAAAACAAAAGTGGCAGTCAGAGAAATCAACGGTTTAAATCAAATGTGGCCACAGTAAATAATAATTCTAATAGGTCTAAGAGCGTTAAAAAAACAACGTTTTTAATAAGGTGGATGAATTGGCTGCACAAATAGAGGTAAACGAATATGATTTGGTTGGGATTACGGAAACGTGGCTCAAGGACGGCCAAGACTGGGAACTCAACATCCAGGGGTATTCGATATTCAGGAAAGATAGGCAAAAAGGAAAGGGAGGAGGGGTAGCATTACTGGTTAAAGAAGGGATTAACACAATTGTAATGAAGGATATTAGCTCTGATGAGGTGGAATCTGTATGGGTAGAATTGAGAAATACTAAGGGGAAAAAAACATTAGTGGGAGTGGTATATAGACCTCCAAACAGTAAGGCGGAGGTTGGGGATAGCATTAAAAGGGAAATTAAAGAAGCGTGCAATAAGGGCACAGCAGTCATCATGGGTGACTTTAATCTACATATAGATTGGGCTAACCAAATTAGTAACAATACTGTGGAGGAGGAATTCCTGGAGTGTTTACGGGATGGTTTCCTGGACCAATATGTCGAGGAACCAACCAGAGATCAGGCCATCTTAGACTGGGTATTATGTAACGAGAAAGGATTAATTAGCAATCTTGTTGTACGAGGCCCCTTGGGTCGGAGCGATCATAATATGATCGAATTCTTCATTAAGATGGAGAATGAAGTAGTTGACTCAGAAACTAGGGTCCTCAATTTAAATAAAGGAAACTACGATGGTCTGAGGAGCGAGTTGGGTAGGATTGATTGGGGAATGGCACTCAAAGGGTTGACGGTGGATAGGCAATGGCAAACATTCAAAGACCGAATGGATGAACTACAGAAGTTGTTCATCCCAGTTTGGCATAAAAATAAAACAAAAAAGGTGACTCAACCGTGGCTAACAAGGGAAATTAGGGATAGCATAAGATCCAAGGAGAGGACATATAAATTGGCCAGAAAAAGCATAATCCTGAGGATTGGGAGCAGTTTAGGATTCAACAAAGGAGGACAAAGGGATTAATTAAGAAAGGGAAAATAGAATATGAGAGTAAGCTTGCAGGGAACATAAAAACTGACTGTAAAAGCTTTTATAGATATGTAAAGAGAAAAAGATTGGTGAAGTCAAGCGTAGGTCCCTTGCAGTCAGAATCGGGGGAATTTATAATGGGGAGCAAAGAAATGGCAGACCAACTAAATACATATTTTGGTTCTGTCTTCACAAAGGAGGACACAAATAACCTCCCAGAAATACCGCGGAACATAGGGTCTGATGAAAGGGTGGAACTGAAAGAAATCAGTATTTGTAGGGAAATGGTGTTAGGAAAATTGATGGGACCGAAGGCCGATAAATCCCCAGGGCCTGATAATCTACATCCCAGGGTACTTAAGGAAGTGGCCCTGGAAATAGTAGATGCATTGCTGGTCATCTTCCAGAACTCGATAGACTCTGGAACAGTACCCATGGATTGGAGGGTAGCTAATGTTACCCCACTATTCAAAAAAGGTGGCAGAGAAAAAGCGGGGAATTATAGACCGGTAAGCCTGACATCGGTAGTGGGGAAAATGCTAGAGTCCATTATAAAAGATGTAATAGCAGAGCACTTGGAAAGCAGTGACAGGATCGGACAAAGTCAACATGGATTTACAAAAGGTAAATCATGCTTGACTAATCTACTGGAATTTTTTGAGGATGTAACTGGTAAAATAGATAAGGGAGAACCAGTGGATGTGGTGTATTTGGACTTTCAGAAGGCTTTCGATAAGGTCCCGCATAAGAGGTTAGCGTGCAAAATTAAGGCACATGGGATTGGGGGCAAGGTATTGACTTGGACAGAGAACTGGTTGGCAGACAGAAAGGAAAGAGTTGGAATAAACGGGTCGTTTTCCGGGTGGCAGGCAGTGACTAGTGGGGTACCGCAAGGATCGGTCCTAGGACCCCAGCTGTTCACAATATATATTAATGATCTGGACGAGGGAATTGGATGTAATATCTCCAAATTTGCAGATGACACAAAGCCGGGTGGGAGGGTATGCTGTGAGGAGGATGTCATGAAACTCCAGTACGATTTGGACAGGTTGGGTGATTGGGCAGAAACATGGCAAATGCACTATAATGTGGATAAATGTGAGGTTATCCACTTTGGTGGCAAAAAGAGGAAGGCAGATTATTATTTGAATGGCAGTAGATTGGGAGAAGGGGAAGTGCAAAGCGACCTGGGTGTTCTTGTGCACCAGTCGCTGAAGGTAAGCATGCAGGTGCAGCAGGCGGTTAAGAAGGCAAATGGTATGTTGGCCTTCGTAGCAAGAGGGTTCGAGTACAAGAACAAGGATGTCTTGCTGCAGTTGTACAGGGCCTTGGTGAGACCGCACCTTGAGTATTGTGTGCAGTTTTGGTCACCTTACCTGAGGAAGGACGTTCTTGCCATGGAGGGAGTGCAGCAAAGATTCACCAGGCTGATACCTGGGATGGCAGGAATGACGTACGAGGAGAGATTGTGTCAATTGGGCTTATACTCACTGGAGTTTAGAAGATTGAGAGGGGATCTCATCGAAACCTATAAAATTCTGTCAGGCCTGGACAGACTAGATGCAGGAAGGATGTTTATGATGGCCGGGGAGTCCAGAACCAGGGGTCATCGTCTTAAGGTTAAGGGGTAAGCCATTTAGGACTGAAATGAGGAGGAATTTCTTCACCCAGAGAGTGGTGAACCTGTGGAATTCTCTGCCACAGAGGGCGGTGGAGGCCAGTTCATTAAATATATTCAAGAAAGAGTTGGATATATTTCTTGAGGCTAAAGGGATCAAGGGATATGGGGAGAAGGCAGGGACAGGGTACTGAATTTGGATGATCAGCCATGATCTCATTGAATGGCGGAGCAGGCTCGAAGGGCCGAATGGCCTACTCCTGCTCCTATCTTCTATGTTTCTATGATAGTTAGGGGAGCAGACAGGCGTTTCTGCGGCCGCAGACGTGACTTCAGAATGGTATGTTGCCTCCCTGGTGCCAGAGTCAGGGATGTCACTGAACTGCTGCAGGACATTGAGGGGGGGGAGAATGAACAGCCAGAGGTCGTGGTCCATATTGGTACCAACAACGTAGGTAGAAAGAGGCATGAGGTCCTGTAGGCAGATTTTAGGGAGCTAGGAAAGAGATTAAAAAGCAGGACCTCAAAGGTAGTAATCTCCGGATTACTCCCTGTGCCACGGGCAAGTGATTATAGAGATAGGAGGATAGAGCAAATGAATGCATGGCTGGAGTGATGGTGCAGGAGGGAGGGCTTCAGATTCCTGGGGCATTGGGACTGGTTCTGGGGGAGGTGGGACCTGTACAGGCCGGACGGGTTGCACCTCAACAGGGCCGGAACCAATAACCTCGCGGGGAGGTTTGCTAGTGCTGTTGGGGAGGGTTTAAACTAATTTGGCAGGGGGATGGGCACCAGGATGTAACATTAGAAAGGGGAAATAAAGTGCTCAAAGGATTGGGAGAGATGGATAGCACTAAAGTAAGAAATAGTAAGGTATTAGGTGGGATCCAACTAAGAGAGAATACAGGATGGTCTAAGATGGGTTTACAGTGTATGTATGTGAACGCACGAAGCGTATTAAACAAGGTAATTGAGCTGCAGGCACAAATAGCCACATGGGAATATGATGTTGTGGCAATAACTGAGACCTGGCTCAAAAAGGGGCAGGATTGGGTATTAAATATTCCTGGTTATAAGATGTTCAGGAAAGATAGGAAGTGGTGTGGCAGTATTGGTTAAGGAGAATGTTACAGTGCTGGAGAGGGAGGATGTCCTGAAGGGGTCAAGGACAGAATCTATATGGCTAGAGTTAAGAAATAATAGAGGTGCCATTACACTACTAGGTGTATTCTATAGACCACCAAATAGTGGTGAAGATATGGAGGAGCAAATTTGCAGAGAAATTGCAGAGAGGTGCAAGAACTATAGAGTAGTAATAATGGGGGACTTCAATTATCCTAATATAGACTGGGATCGTAATAGTGTTAAGGGCAGAGAAGGGGAAGAATTTCTGAAGTGTGTTCAGGAGAACTTTCTTGATCAGTATGTTTCCGGCCCGATGAGGGAGCAGGCATTGCTGGATCTGGTTCTGGGGAATGAGGTAGGTCAAGTGTCAGTAGGTGAATATTTAGGGAACAGTGGTCATAGTATCATAAGGTTTAGATTAGCTATGGAAAAGGACAGGGAGCGATCTAGAATAAGAATATTTAATTGGGGGAAGGCCAATTTCAGTGGGATGAGAACGGATCTGGCCCTGGTAAACTGGAATCAAAGATTGGCAGGCAAATCAGTAATAGAACAATGGGCTGCCTTTAAAGAGGAAATAGTTCGGGTACAGTCGAGGTAAATTCCCACGAGGGGGAAAGGCAGGGCAACTGAAGTCAGAACTCCTTGGATGATGAAACAGATAGCCAATATATGAAGCAGAAAAAGAGCGCGTATGACAGATGTCGGGTTGCAAATACATCTGAGAATCAGGCTATATATAGAAAGGTCCGCGAAGAAGTGAAAAAGAAAATAGGACAAAGAGAGGGTATGAGAATGGAATGGCAGCCAATATAAAAGGTAATCCAAATGTCTTCTATAGGCATATAAATAGTAAAAGGGTAGTAAGAGGATGGGTGGGGCCGATTAGGGACCAAAAAGGAGACCTATGCATGGAGGCAGAGGGTATGGCTGAGGTACTAAATGAGTACTTTGCATCTGTCTTCCCCAAGGAAGAAGATGCTGCCATAGACATAGTGAAGGAGGAGGTAGTGGAGACACTTGGTAGTATAAAAATTGATAAAGAAGATGTATTAGAAAGGCTGGCTGTACTTAAAGTAGATAAGACACCAGGAGTGGATGGGATGCATCCTAGGATGCTGAGGGAATTGAGGGAGGAAATCGCGGAGGTACGGGCCATAATATTCCAATCCTCCTTAGATACGGGGGTGGTGCCAGAGGACTGGAGAATTGCAAATGTTACACCCTTGTTCAAAAAAGGGTGTAAAGATAAATTCAGCAACTACAGGCCAGTCAGTTTAATCTGTGGGGAAGCTTTTCAAAACAGTAATCAGAGACAAAATTAACAGTCACTTGGATAGGTGTGGATTAATTAAGGAAAGCCAGCATGGATTTGTTAAAGGCAAATCGTGTTTAACCAACTTGAACAAGTTTTTTGATGAGGTAATAGAGAGGGTTGATGAGGGTAATGCGGTTGGCGTGGTGTATATGGATTTCCAAAAGGCGTTTCACAAAGTGCCACATAATAGGCTCGCCAGCAAAGTTGAAGCCCATGGAATAAAAGGGACAGTGGCAGCACAGATACAGAAATGGCTAAGTGACAGGAAACAGAGAGTAGTGGTGAATGGTTGTTTTTCAGACTGGAGGAAGGTACACAGTGGTGTTCCCCAGGGGTCGGTTCTAGGACCACTGCTTTTCTTGATGTATATTAATAACTTAGACGTGGGTGTACAGGGCACAATTTCAAAATTTGCAGATGACACAAAACTTGGAAGTATAGTGAACAGTGAGGAGGAGAGTCATAGACTTCAGGAAGATATAAACAGGCTGGTAAAATGTGTGGACACGTGGCAGATGAAATTTAACATAGAAAAGTGTGAAGTGATACAATTTGGTAGGAAGAATGAGGAGAGGACATATAAACTAAATGGTACAATCCTGAAGGGGGTGCACGAACAGAGAGAACTGGGGGTACGTGTGCACAAATTGTTGAAGGTGGCAGGGCAGTTTGAGAAAGCAGTTAAAAAGGCTTACGGGATCCTGAGAATTCATAAATAGAGGTATAGAGTACAAAAGTGTGGAAATTGTGATGAACCTGTATAAAACACTATTTCAGCCCCAACTGGAGTACTGTGTCCAATTCTGCGCACCACACTTTAGGATGGATGTGAAGGCCTTAGAGAAGGTGCAGAAAAGGTTTACGAGAATGATTCCAGGAATGAGGGACTTCAGTTACGTGGATAGCCTGCAGAAGCTGGGGTTGTTCTCCTTGGAGCAGAGAAGATTGAGAGAAGATTTGATAGAGGTGTTCGAAATCATGAGGGGCCTGGACAGAATAGATAGAGAGAAACTGTTCCCATTGGCAGGAGGGTCGAGAACCAGAGGACACAGATTTAAGGTGATTGGCAAAAGAACCAAAGGCGACGTAAGAAAAAACTTTTTTACGCAGCGAGTGTTTAGGATCTGGAATGCACTGCCTGAAAGGGTGGTGGAGGCAGACTCAATCTAGGCTTTCAAAAGGGAGTTGGATAAGTATCTGAAAAAAAAACATTTTCAGGGCTTCGGGGAAAGGGCGGGGGAATGGGATTAACTGAGAGTCAGCATGGGCTCGACGGGCCAAATGGCCGCCTTCCGTGCTGTAACCATTCTATGATTCTATAACTTCAAAGCAGTTTTGTGTGTTACTGAAGTGATTTGTTCATTGGAAATGGAGTCCAGTGTTGGATTAAATCACAGGGATATGAGTGGAATGGTGTTGGTAACAGGATGAAGCTGCTGACAACCAAGAATTACTTCATCCCTTTCACTGGATTTTCAGCCCATCAGGATTCGGTGTGGAACAGCAGTCTCTACTCAGTCACTGCAGAGGTGTTAATGACTCGAGTCACTGATGGGCAGGTAGCAGTTTGCTGAAAAATCAATTAGCTCTGAGGATAATGGGACAAGGGAACAAGCTTGTTTTATGGCCCTCGCTAAAGGCAGCTGGCTGTGCACTGCCTAGGTTAATGCCAGGCATTTCTCTCTTGTATGACAAAGTCTGGACTGAAGGATGAGGTGGTGATCTGTGGAGACCAGAACACCATTGGTCAGAAGGCCAGGGGGTGTTAGCAAGGATTGGGACAAATCAGATGGTGTTTAGTACATCCTTTCACACTTTTTATTCCTTCCCTCTCAGGTTGTGATGCAATTATATTGTATAACATCAGTATAGCACATTAATGGCCCACAGCTAACTAACTGCTCGCTGAAAGTCTGAGTGCTCACATGGAATGGCTAAAATGCCAATATCAACTGCATGACTTGCTGACTAAAGCCTGCATTCTTTACAAATCTGTCATGGCTCACTGCATTGCTAATGGGAGGGGGAGGGGGGTGGTGAGGACAATCATGGTAAAAAAGTCATTGCTTTCGTTGGAGTGAAGGAAGATCAGAAATAATTGCAAAAACTGGAAAGTTCCACCTCGGGTTAAAGAGATGTTACCGTGGGTAGAAAAAGTACTTAACTGCACAAAGACCATTTTTTAAAATTGTATTTTCACGAGCTAAGTCCTTCTCTTGACTATTATAGCAGATGAGTAAGCAGAGGTAGCTGGGATATTCCAATGGAGTTATGTTCCCTATGGAGATGGAAAATCAATCATTCCGTCAGCTTTCCACGGCCCTGGGTCACTTCCGGGATTTCCTGCCAGAGGTGACAGGGATTATTAATATGTCCACCTTAATATGAGCAGATGTATTCAAAAGATACACAAATGAGAATATTTTATATGACATGCATCCCAGCATTTGCGCCATGGCAGTGCTGGGCACTTGGAGCACCACGGTGTTCTTGGCAACCAGGGTTGCCAAGGAGGGAAGATGGGCGTTAAAATTTAAAGGACCCACTTTGCCTGGTGCAAATCGGTTGCTTTCTGATGTCAATGTAATAGACAAACGTGTGCGGATAAATTGCACTGGTCAAGGTGGGATTCTCCTCCCCAGAGGCTGCTAGCCACGCTACCTTGTAGCAGGTGCCCAAGGTCTGCAGCAGCCATTTTCTCTTTCCCCGGGAGGTAGATCACTAATGAATGCAGGAATCCTGCTCGGAGCTTGCTGGTAAAGAATTGTAAATTAGCCAATTAACTCGAACCTGGAAAATCGTTTGGATCCAGCAGCACATCATGGCCATGCGGTGGGCACAAATCCTATCTACACAACGGGAATCTGAAATCCCAGTAGTGGGTGCAGTGACATCGTTTTTACACTGATCTGGTTGCCCAGATATGTGAATATTTTTCACATTTACTTTTCTTTAAATCATTGGCATTCAAGCAACCTGAAAAGTGCTTTGGAATAATTTATGCTGAGGCAGCTTTAGATCAGTGGCAGTATGGCGGCCCAATAGTGTAGCAGGCTGTAATGAAGCTCGCTAGTGAGGTGACACTGTCCATTTAAGCAGAAAATTAAATAATAGATTCTCAGAAATCTAGAGTGATTCCAGTATGGATTGAGCGTGCATAGACAAGTGTTATGAACACTGCTGGATTGTGTATTCTGGAGACGTATCAGCACAGCTCTTATCCTGTGTCCGAGCAGAACAGTACACAGCTCTCCAGAGCCGGTGTGATGCCAGTATGGGTGTGTAGGCATAAAAGGTTGGATAATTTCTCATTTGTAAACTGGAGTCTCTGTCCCTACATGTATCTAGATTACCTATTAACATTGACATTAGAAAGATAGTTTTCATTGTGCGTAACAACTCCATGCTGGTGCCTCAGTGGACCTTCGCAGTTACAAAGGTACACATGGTTCTGGGCCTCTAATACTTGATTTTATTGCAGAAAAGAAGTTTAAAAGGGATTTGATTCCGGTTTTGAAAATGATTAGGATGTGAACAGATTGTTTAACTTGGACTATGAATGCTGAGCTACAGGATCCCAGAACACATTGACAGTATAACGAAGCTCAAGTGAGACTACGAATTGGAGGACAATCATTTTTCAGAAAGAGCAGTGGAACTGACTCCCCACTAAACTAGTTAATGGTATGTTAGCCCGGAGGCTTCCTTCTAATGCCTGGCCCTTCGATACTGGACTGGTTACCTTTCTCTCTTCCCTCATTTCCATTCACCATCTCTCTCCCCCTCTGTTCTCCCTTCCTGCTCCCTTAATTACCATCAATTCTCCCCTCAGTCACACTCCGACCCATGTCTGGCTGCTGTTGGACTGGACCTTTATCCCCTCAACACTCCTCCAAGTGCTAATGGAAGAGATTCCAGCCTCTGCATACTGGATTTCCTGTTCTTGCGAGAATTCCTGTCTGAAAGCTGGAATTCCTTCCATTAGCACTAGGAGTGGCATTGAGGAGAGTCTGTACTGATGCGTATCAGCAAATGGTGGCATACCGACTGAGCCCCAATAACGTTGATGACCGCATGAAAAACTGATGTTTGGCAGATAGGATTCTGGGAATATGCTGCTTAACTTTGGGGTCAGGAAAAAATTCTACAGAACATCCCGTACGAAAATCATTGAACTCCACGATCGGGTCTGGTGAAAGATCAATCTTGATGGACTGAATGGCCTTTTCTTTTTCCATGCTTTATAAATCGCTGTGTTTTTGCTGTATTAAGCTGGAAGTTAATAATTAGCATGCTTATGTGTTCTAGCAACTGGGATTTTGGTGAATCTGTAGAAATAGCAGCAGGTATCCCAGTTTAAATAGTTACTTAATGTGATTGGATTCTGAAATAAAAATTCCGAGCTCTCGCCTAGGATTTGTTTGGAATTGTGAAATGGGAGATTCAAGTGGGACTATTGTAACGAGCTAATGCAGATCTCAAGTGAATTTAAACTGAAAATCAAAAACTATCTCATGCGGACTCGCAACCCAATTTTTCCTTCTCCGTTTGATTGGCGTCAGCTGCTTATTCTAATTTGAGGTGACTTTCCTACTTCACAGCCCCAAAGAAACGGGTGGGTCATTTTAACAGCTCCAAACTTAAGACAGTCTTCATAATAAAACCTGAGGGATTGTATGATTTATTTGGGATCATTCTGACCAGAGTGGAATTTGATCTGGATTGATTTGATGAAAACATAGACTAGGTCTGACGTGCTAAAACAAATTCCAGTGCACTTAGACCTACAGTGTGTATTGACTTCTGCTGGCATTAGAATCGCATCATTTCGAGTTAATCAGTCCTCTGCTGAATAAATCATAATAACTGCAGGCAGCATCAGAAAATCCAAAATGTGAAAATGCCATTTAGTCCATTTGCCGTTCTTTTCAGGAAACAAGTATGATTTACACTCTCGGGGACTCTTCCCAGTTTATTTCATCTCCTGAAGGAGGTTAATAAACAAGAAAACTTTGAACAATAGAAAATTGTGAAATTCCATGCTAACCCCAAAGATAATCAGATTATCTAACCTTCTTGTCCACGTTACTCAATTTTGATTTAATGCAAGTTTTTGAGTTATCATAAGGAACAAGCAGCAATCGAGAAGCCGATGTATGAAGGCTGCATGCAGGAATGTATAGCCGGAGAAGATCGCTGAAGTGGGGTGAGGCTAAGGAAAGAATTGGAGACAAGGATTAAGGATCTTGAAGTCGATTTGCTGGGGAAGAAAAACAGTGGGATTTGACAAGAATGGGGGATAATGTGAGACTAGGACTTGGTGAGGTAAAGGATTCGGGGCCATAGAGTTTTGGATTAGCTTCAGTTTGTGAAGAAGGGAGGCTAGCATGGAGGACGTTGGAGAAATCATTCTTTGAGGTGGTGTGGGCATGGATTAAATGGGTTTCGGCAGCAGTGGAAGAGAGAGGCACAGCGGGCAATGTTTTGGATGTCAAGGAATGTGGTTTTGGGCAGACTGGATGCAGGGTAAAAAAATCGCTGCTCATAATTCAACTGGATGCTGAGGTTGAACACTGTCAGGTTTAGTCTTGAGAGCGAAGTCAGGGAGGTTGATGGAGTTGGTGCTAGAAACACATAGGTGTTGGTGGTGGTTTTGAGTTTGCCGATGAGCTGAAGGAAGTTTTTATGGGTCTTGATGTCGGACAGGCAGTAGAAAGTGTAGCAATAGCTATGGTGGTGGCAGAGATGTTAGAGGTAGGTGTCGGAGTACTTGAAGAGGCTGCTCCCGTGCTTTGGCATGGTAGGAGAAATCATTTGATGGGGTGTCGTGGCTGCATTGGGATATTTATACCTGGAGCCACGAGGGGGCGATGTGATGGTGATGGACAGCGGCGGAGAGTGGGGCCGTGAATGTGTCAGACAGCAGAGAGGTTGTGGAGCATGGGGATTCAATCCTGTTACACCTTGTCTGTATGTACTATAACAATAGAAAGAGGTTTCATTCTTCCCCAGAACAAAAACAAAGCCTGGGATGACAGATAAGCCTACTTAAACCCTTTGAGCGTTACAAGAATCTTTCTGCAGGCATCCAGTAAAGATGATAAGTTTAACACTTTCAGTTTAGTAGCAGAGTGTTGTGCACAAAGCTGTAATCTTCCTTTTTTACTGTAGTCACTCAGCAATGTCAGCATTAAAGATGGGAAGAGACTCAGGTTTAGAGTTAGGTGCAAAAATGCTTCACAGACATGAGCACAGTGCTGAACCTAATAGGATTACACTGATGGATTGTTTAAAGAAGTAGACTTCACATGACAGTGTTAAAATGTCTATTATTTTTAACAAGTTGAAGCTCAATGTCTGCTCGGCATGCTTTTTTTTATTATAATGACACACTTTGCCCAGTAACCCAGAACTCTCTGATATCACCATAGCAAATTGATGGCAAGGATCCTGAGTGGTGAATGGAAAATCGCACGAAAAATGGTAATATGATTCACTCTGCTTTGTCACAATTATGCACACTTCATCAGTTCTGACACAGGCGTAATAGTACTTAAAACTCTTTAATAGCTGAATTTTTTTGACCAAAAAAAATGCAGTGTTAATTTATCTTCATTTGTCTCTCTGCTCTGTCAGGCAAATAATTCAGAAGACTAGGGAGACATTCAGTGAATCATTGTGCTTTCATTTACCCCCTATTTTAATGAGAAAGACAAGTCTCATTTCAGGGGCGACACACGAACAGATACATTGATACAAATAAAATTTGAGCTGCATTTGTCAGTGCTGGGTAAACAAGGCGAGTGATTCACTCTGTGATTTGGATAGAAGGTGACTGGAACGAGGCTTTGGATTTTGTTCTGAGTTGTCAATGCACTTGAATTCACAAAAACATAACCAATAAGTTATTGCTGCAAAACAACTTAAAAGGAGGGCAGGTTAAAAACGGAACTGATTTCTGTTTTGCTGAACACTATGTCTGATTTGAATGCCAAGAACTGTTTGAATGCCAATAGTTACCTCATCAGAAAAGTTGAGTAATTTAAAATAAAAATGATTATGGTGTGATGGATTCAGGCACAAAATATGTGAAAATTATGATCTCCTGGTATATGATGAAGTTTATCTGGAACCTTATTTTCTGTATAATGATAGCTCATTGTTTCCAATAGACGTTGTACTACTCCAAACATTACAGATTACCTGGGCACTCTGTTTACTCCAATGCTGTTTGTGTGTTCCGACTGATTTCACCAGACGGAGCTGGGTTTTATCACTGAAGGAGCCTGTGTAAATACTAGCTGTGCTTCTGCTCTTAAGATAACGCAGTAAATGTGAAACCTCTGGCAGTCCAAAGGTCCTTTATAGCATTAGAAGGTTACTCACAGATCTGCAGAATTTCATTTGTGCCGGCTACGCTGCTCAGAATTTCCATTTTGCAGGGATTTTTAATCCTGGGGCTCAGAAATGGGAAATCTTTGCATATAAAATGTTTACAATCCACAATTGCATGTTATTTTTAACATACTAATTCATCTTTGGCGGTGTTGCACATGGCCGTCAAGACCAAATGCTGTCTTCCGGTCAAACAGGGTTAATGGGCAGGGGCAAGGAGGGAGGGAGAAGGCGGGGCTGGGGGGGGGGGGGGTGGAAATGGGGGTTGGAAAAAGTTAAAAGGGACGAAGGAGAAAGGGATGAGGGAGAAAGAAGAGTGGGTAATAGGGGAGAGAGGGGAAGTGGAGAGGCAGGATGGGGTGGAGGGACAAAGGGGGTAAGGGGAATGGTAATAGATTATGGGGAGGAAAAAAAAGGTAAGGAGGGATTAATTAATTACCTCAGCAGGAGAGTGGTTGTTGGGAAAGTGTCTCAGCAAGAGGAGGGTTGGAAAAGTCCCTTTGCGGGGAGTGCAGTAGAAAATTACCTTGAGAGGGTTTGGAAAAGTACCTCAGCAAGGAGAGCCTGTAATTTTTCAACGAATAAGGAGGCTCTAATTCTTCAAACCGTGAAGAGGTCCTGATTTTTTTTTTTAAACTGAGCAAGATGCCCACCTTTACTGCCAAGATTTATTTATTTCTGAACAGGCACCAAATTCTCCAGGTTTGTTCCTAAGATAAGAGCTGGATCCTCCACAATCCTCCCTGAAGTGGGGCTGAAGAACAGTGCAGAATGAGGTCTACTCCCACCTCACCGCTCCAACCTCAAATTTCCCTCCCTTCAACCCTGCAGTTGCCAGCGCCTTCCCCACTCGCTCCATGCTGATGTTGGAAGGGAGGAGTTGGGCTGGGTCTCCCATCCACCCTTGTTACTGCTGCTTCTGAAGACAACCATGTGGAAGGTGGCAGTAACCCTGAGGTCAACCTTTACTAGGCCCTCTCCCTCCATATAATCCCCTGCTCACTTACCTGCATAGGCCTTTGTTTTGCTGAGGCCTGCAACTACAAGGCTGAGGCTCTGCTGATCTTCGGGGCTCTTTTACTTGTTTAAATGCCTGACCGCCTCTTCTGGTGCTGTAGGGGCGGCATTTACCATTTTTGATATATAATGGATATATGCCTGCAACTGAAAAAAGAACATTGTTATAATCAAGTACACATTTAATTTTAATACAGGGCTTCCAATTCCCATTTGTTATTTACCAGGATGTTCCTGTATGTTGCAGTGTAGCTTTAAACATCTTCTGATTTATTTTCCGATGTCCTTCAAAAACTAAATTTGGTCTAAGGAGGTAATAATTGCCGTGCTATTTTGCTAACAAAAATACTGTCTGTTTCATTGCTATTTATTATTGACAGTTAGTTTATACAGGAAAAGATGGCACTCTTCCAGACCACATACAGCCCAAGTTGGAGAGCTAACATTAATCAGAAAAGGTCTGACAACTAACTCCAGAGCGGGGGTGGGGTGTCTCTGTCTGTCTGTGTGTTTGGAGGAGGTATCCTTTTGCAAATTTTAAGTGGTCTTTTTCTATGCTGTCTGGGAGTTATGTTGATAAAAAAAAACAGCCAAAAGGATTAATGAGGTCTGATCTTCATGAAAATGGGAACAGCAGACATGAAACATGATTGGGCCAAAGTATTTGCACTCCCCCCAGTCTGCCCAACTGCTGGATAAGCGCAGTAAGAGATTTGGAACGGCAGGAGAAACTTCTTTGCACAAAGTGCTGTGATGCTGTGGAATTCACTACCAAGGTTAGTGGTTAAGGCAGAAATGTCAAAATTAAAATTAGATCGGATAGGTGGATGAAGGAAAAGGAGACGGAGATATGGGAACAAAAGTGAATAGGACTATTTGCTCATGTGGAGGCTAAATGCAGAAACAAACTGATTGGCTTGTTTCTTTTTGTTTATTCATTCATGTGGGCATTGCTGGAAAGGTCAGCATTTATTGCCCATCCCAAATTGCCCTTGAGAAGGCGGTGGTGAGCTGCTTTCTTGAACCGCAGAGTCAAGAATCAACCACATTGCTGTGGGTCTGGAGTCACGTATAGGCCAGACCAGACCGGGTAAGGACGGCAGATTTCCTTCCTACAGGACATTAGTTTTTACTAACGTCTACCAGATCATTAGTCCAGGCCTCTGGATTACTAGTTCATTAACATAACCACTATGCTACCGTACCTCTTCTGTGATACACCTATGTATTTATGCTCAAATTACACTGTGCCTGTACAGGCCCCAGTACACTTGAATTTGGGTTGGCTGTATTCTTCCCATGGTCTGGTTGCATTCATGCTATAGGCCCTAGCACTTGGAAGTAGGGGAGGCAAGTCTGATCCTCCGACAAATCTACAGGTAAATGAGGTGCAAGGGTGGCAATGCCCCTACCTGTCTTATTTACATGCAGACACTGCCTGCATCTATTGCAGGGGCTGGCACTCTGCACCCTGCCTCGGGGAAAGGCCTGGACCCACGACAATGTAAAGGGGACAGAGACCCAGCATCATCGCTCTCTGCCCCATTTCTTGTCATTAACATCTAGCAAATTTCCCCTTTTCACTGCCCCAAGATTACTGGGGCTTCCCTGGGGACGGGTAGAGCAGCTGCAGTAGGTGAAGACACAGCATTTCCGTTAAGTGGGAGAGGGCAGTCCCATTGTTCTCACCTCATTTTCCTACTGTTTTGCTGGCATACAGAAGAAGGAGGCCCGGGATCTTGCACCCAGCAGACAGCAATCCTCCGGGACGTTTCTTCCTTTCAGCAATGTTGGGCCGTGGACTGGACAGCAGCTAGAAGGTCCTGACCATGGCAGCCAGTGCTACTGTTACAGGCTGACTTTCTATCCCCACTCGCAGGCACTACACCCTACCAAGGGATAGGTGGTGTGACCATTCCACTTACACGGCCCGGCCCACTAAATTTGGCATTCTGAGACCTGGCCAGACACAGTGCACCTTGGGCACCAATGAGTGGGCAGAGTGGGGACAGGAAAATCCACCCTATTGCCTCCTTCAGTGAGTTTCTGGCTAGCCTCATTGCCTGCAATGGTTAGGAATAGATCCCCCTGAAATCTCTGGTTTTGGTTTCCAAACTGGTTCCTGGGAAAATCTTATGCTGTGATGGACTTGATAAGCACTATAGTGCAGCACAGGGCACTGTTCCATTTGCAATATCCTTTTTCCTGCAGAGCAGTGGTTGAATTGAATGATGTAATATGACGTGTACAAACACAACTAGAAAAGGTTATTTAATGACCCTGTCAGTGCTGGTGATTAATGGTTTAAGGCTGTCTTCAGAGTAGGCACAGTAAAACCCACATATATTTATGGTTTTGATATCAGCAACTTCGTGGCAATGTGCTGATCTATGCAAATCGCTATTAAGTTGTGTTTTGCATCTTCTATAGATGTGCTGTTGTATGTAAGTCTATGTACAAGTGTATGTATAGCACAACTGTCCTGTCCTGTTGTTTATAACAGGGTTCCATGGTTCTCATCCATACAAATTCAGCCTATTGATTTTGAATTCCTCAGGAATGTTCAAAAACCCTTTAACCCAACTGCATAGAATTTTCAAGTCAGCGGCATTGTTTGTATTTTTTTAAGTTTTAAGATCTGCTGCTCAATTTTGATCTGCTCCTGGGTCCGACAGAAACGTCTCTGTGTTGTCACGGCCTGTACTAACAGAACACTCGCACAAATTCCATTGCTCAACCTCATGAATTCTCAGCGGGACAATGGGACTTGCACAAAGGAATTTGTGTAAGCGTTTTGTTAATACCAGCCGTGGTTATCAGGTTGAAGCCCAATTATTGTGCCCACATGTTCGACTCAGTTTCATTCGTACATAACCAACCCATATAAAGTGTGATTGATTCCTTAAACATCATCCACTGCACATCAATAGACACAGCATCTATGAAACGAGAGAAAAGCCTCCTCATTACACTATGACAATGCACAGACACACACTCCCTTCCTTTGAGAAATGTGGTGCATTATCAATCTCAATTCACATATCAACAGGGCTGTCAATCAAGGTAAGTCTAACAATATTAAACAAACTGGGCAGGCATATTACTGAAATGACCCTTCTGGATGTGCTCAGAAGAAAAAGGGTTTGCTAATTGGATGGAAGTGTGTGCAAACACAGAGAGCACTAACGGTAACAAGTAACTCTTAGCCTTCCAGTCTTCTGGCAATGTCTGCAAATACTCTAGGCCCTCTCTGCAATTATGGCCCTTTTTTCCAATTTTCCCACATCCTTTCCTGAAGGTGGTGATTCGTGCTGAGCTTTGGTTTCAGGGGTGCTCGCTGCTCTTTGCCCCATCCGTTTACTATGTGTGATCATAGATGGTGAATGTCAACTAGCTATTCAATCATAGGGGGCTTCACAGCCAAGCCTAATCTTGCCCATACCCAATATGCTCGCGCGTATCTTGCAGCAGTGACAAATCATAGTGAATTTATAGTTTTGTCAAATTAAAAGAGTACATTATCTTCAGAAATATTCCTGGCTTGCAAGCTGAAAGTTAATAAAGTAAGTCAACTGTTCATCACTAACAGCACACCGAGTCTCAATCCAAAGTCTGATCTTTATGGATTACAACAACAACTTGCATTTATATAGCACCTTTAACATAGTAAAACATCCCAAAGCGCTTCATGGGAGCGTTAACAAACAAAATTTGACACTGAGCCACATAAGGAGATATTAGGGCAGATTGGTCAAAGAGGTAGGTTTTAAGGAGCATCTTAAAGGAGGAAAGAGAAATAGAGAGCGGAGAGGTTTAGGGAGGGTCTTCCAGAGCTTAGGGCGTTGGCAGCTGAAGGCACGGCCACCAATGGTGGAGCTCAAGATGCCAAAATTGGAGGAGCGCAGATATCTCGGAGGGTTGTACGGCTGGAGGCGATTAGACATAGAGAGGGGCAAGGCCATTTAAGGGATTTGAAAACAATTTTATACCATCTTTAAAGAATTCAAACAGCATGACTTTAAAGAAGCTTCTGTATGTAGACTGGATCCCTCAAAAAAGAAAGACAGACTTACATTTGTATAGCGCCTTTCACTACCACAGGATGTCCAAAAGCACTTTACAGCCAATGAAGTACTTTTTGAAGTGTAGTCACTGTTGTAATGTAGGAAACGTGGCAGCCAAAATGTGCACAGCAAGTTCCCACAAGCAGCAATGTGGTGATGATGACCAGATAATCTGTTTTTTAGTGATATTGATTGAGGGGTAAATATTGTCCTGGACACCGGGGATAACTCCGCTGCTCTTCTTCGAAATAGTGCCATGGAATCTTTTGCGTCCACCTGAGAGAGCAGATGGGGCCTCGGTTTGACGTCTCATCCGAAAGACGACACCTCTGACAGTGCAGCATTCCCTCAGCACTGCACTGGAGTGTCGGCCTAGATTTTTGTGTTGAAGTCTCTGGAGTGAGGTGAGAATGCTCCTCACTGAGCCATAGCTGACAAACTCTTCAGACTGCAATGGTGCAACCACCTTGGACAGATGCTGCTGCCTGCTGGAAGCTGTTCTAAACTATACCGTATAAACAGTTCCCTGGTGTAATGGTAGTGGGTAGAAAGACAGTAAAGCAAACAGGGCTGTGCTGCAATATTGCTCGCCTCTGCACCTACCCTAATCTCAATGCCACTGAAGCCATTATACTTGCCCTTGTCACATCCCTTGACACTCCAGTACTCTCTTTGCTAGCCTCCCATTCTCCATAAACTCCAACTTGTTCGAAACTCTGTCACATATATTCTGTCCTGCTCACCCATCAGCCCTGTCTTGCCCACCTACATTAATTCCCCCGACCTCAATGCATTAAATTTAAAATTCTCTTTATCACCTTTAAATCCCTTTGTGGACTCACTTCACCCTACCTCTGCAATCCAATCTAGCCCTTTATCAACACCTCGTTCCCTGAACACTTGCCTTACGTGAATGTCCCTCTGCCTTCATTCCACTATTGGCGGCTGTGCCTTCAGCCTCCTGGCTCCTATGTTTCAGAAATTTCCTCCCTAACCCCCTCCACCTCTGTCTTTTTCTTTAAAACCTACTCAAAACGCATCTCTTCAGCCAAGCTTTCAGTCACCCATCCAGATGGAGAGGCTTTCTTGCCTTACTGTCTGTCCTTCTTGCACCTATCTGTGAAGCGCCTTGGGACATTGGTTTTACATTAAAGGTGCTATATGAATTAAAGTTATTGTTAAACTTCACTAGCATCCGTGCCCCCTTAAAGTACTCTGTAGTTAGGCTTAATCGCTTTTACTGTTAACAGTTATGCTGCACAGAGATCAAATCACTTCTCCGTCCCCACAGTGCATGGGGTGTTTTATCGGCTGGGTTGTGGTATGATCATTTCTCTGCAGGGAGTTGCAGCATTCTCACAGTAATTGATATTGGAACAACTGCAATTAATCAAATTGCAGTGCAGCAAACTGATGGCAAAGGTAAAACTCGAGAATCTAATATCTTGAGTGTTTCCTAATAATTAGATTTATTTGAGTAGAAAGGAACATTCTCCCTAGTTACAGTTATTCATTGTAATGATAATGCAAAAAGTAAATTAGACTCTCTGCTAATCTTAACCTCATTTATGCTGAAGCTCCATTTGTTCCAGACAAAATTTCTTATATTACTTTAAAATCAAATAAAGTATGGACACAGTCCACTTTTTCTTTTTTACTTTGCATGAATTTCCCTTGAAATTGTACATTATACCGGAGGTGATACAGGACGCTACATGACATTTTCACTTCAGTGTTTACACTTTCAGTTTATTGGTGGATAGAAGTTATTATCTGACTTTACACTGCTGGTAGGGAGGCTTGCCCAGCAGGAACGCAAATTGGAAATCCGGGCATGTGTGGAGCACTCATTCCCAATCATGTGTAGCGGTGCGCGAATTTTCAATATATCTTCCTGCCAAGGAAGTCTGTCTGCTGGGAGTGCAAAGTCTGAAATGTCTTCTTCTAGCTGTTATGTTTGGGCCTATCCTGTTGGCTTTTTATATAAAACACGAGGGCCTGGAAATCCCTGTGGCAGCCTCCTAGGGTGCAGCTGGGTGGAATTAAATTTCCTCCCATCTCATGGATGCATCCAAAATCCCGGCGTCAGGGTGATTAGCATATTTTTATCGGCAACCTGTGTCATTTTGGCATGGGGGAATATCACGGCTGCACTTTACTATAATTTAGGGAGCTTAAGGCCTAATCTGCTGAAGGCACAGCCGCCAATAGTGGGGCGATGAAAATGGGAGATGCACAAGAGGCCAGAGTTGGAGGAATGCTGTGTTCTCGGAGGATTGTAGGCCTGGAGGAAGTTACAGAGATAGGGAGAGGTGAGGCCATGGAGGGATTTGAACACGAGGATGAGAATTTTAAAATTGTGGTGTTGCTGGACCGGGAGCCAATGTAGGTCAGTTAACACAGAGGTAACGGGTGAATGAGACTCGATGTGAGTTGGATTTCCTATGTACCTACAACACCAACTTGCATTTATCTGCAGTCCTCGCTGGTTGCAAGGGTACAGCAGTCCACTGCATTGACATGAACATAATGGGCACCAAAATTGTCCCATTATTAACCTGCCAGGAGTCTGAACAGCTTCCAACCCCAGGCAATGAAACAAATCTAATAACATTCACCCTAACACGTTTGTGAATGTCACTCAAGAATGGGCTTCCTCACTGAGAGATGGTGGACTGCGCTCTGGCAAATCGGAGCCTAATTCACTTAACTTCTGTTGTAGAAATAGGGATTAAATAGCTGGGTCTGCATCACTCGCTGTATCCATGCCTTGTATACATATGTGTGTCTGCTTTGTGCTCTCCTGCTGGTTTTATAAACAAACATATCTGCAGTTCTGATTGGCAACTCCTGCAATTATTTAGCCAGTACAACAGCCAGTCTCTGCCTTACCCTCCTTGTTGCAACAGACTTTGTGATCCTTTCAGGCTGCAGGAAGCTACATTTAGAAATATAGTCAAAGTTTACCCATTTTGTGTAAGAGGAAAAAGAAGATAAAGAACTAGGAAATATCTAATTTTGTTTGTTGTTGTAGTCTTGAATTGTAAATACAGCTCTACATCTTTTCAGAAAACAATCAATTATTCTTGAAAGGACGTGTAGACAGGGGCCAAGTCAGGGATATCACAAATGCCAGCAGCAGTGGGAGTCCATTTTTATTTGTACAATAATGCAGTTTTAACACTGATTTAAGGCATGATTGCTGACTATAAACAGGTCTCATTCCAGAATATCCAGTGATTACCATGATAAACTGGGATAAACTTCAGAATAACATGGCTTGGAATCATTTCAGAGATCTAAACTTAACAGCCTAGATTTTCAGCTTACGATAGCAAAATACTGCGGATGCTGAAAATCTAAAATAACAACAGAAAATACTGGAAAAACTCAGCAAGCCAGGCAACATCCGTGGAGAGAGAAATAGAGTCAACGTTGACTCTATTTCTCTCTCCATGGATGATGCCTGGCCTGCTGAGTTTTTCCAGCATTTTCTGTTGTTATTTTAGATTTTCAGCTTAGTTGGTGCACATCTCTGGCAGGGTAAGGTTTCTGCCTATCACAGAGATGCGCCCTGATTCTGGCTGATCTTCTGACCTCGCAGTCATCTGAAGTGGCTTCTACTGTGGAATTCTGCCAAAGCACTACAGACAACCTTCGTACTGCGTTTAAAAGAGATTTTAATAAAAAAACATTTTAAAATGGTGCACTCACCTTTTCGGCCTGTGCAATGCATGGGTGCGGTAGTGTAGTGGTTATATTACTAACCAATAATCCAGAAGCCTGGATTAATAATCCAGAGAACGTGAGTTCAAATCCCACCACGGCAGTTTGAGAATTTGAATTCAGTTTAGAGAAGAATCTGGAAATAAAAAGCTGCCGTCAGTAAAAGTGATCACGAAGCTGTTGGATTTTTGTAAAAACAGAACTGGTTCACTCGTCCTTACTCGGTCTGGCCTATATATGACTCCGGTCACACTCCAATGTGGTTGCCTCTGAAGTGGCCTAGCAAAGCACTCGGTTGCATCAAACCACCACAAAACGGACTGCAGCGGTTCAAGAAGGCGGCCCATCACCACTTTCTCACGGCAACTAGGGATAAGCAATAAATATGGCCTTATCAGCAACACCGAAATGGATAGCTATCTCTGAAGCCACAAAAGAATTCACGGGCTTCCCTCCCTAGTGTCCAGTGTAGAAGTGGCATAAATGTAGGGAGATGAGTTGGAGGATGTATTGCCCTCATTTGCATTTAATTTTAACATGCCTGCGTACACCTCCACGCTGGCTGTAAAACAGATTTAAAATTTTTTTTAAATGGTGCACTCACCTTTTGGGCCTGGGTGTGGGAGACCCGGGGTGCGGGAGACCCGGGGTGCGGGAGACCCGGGGTGCGGGAGACCCGGGGTGCGGGTGACCCGGGGTGCGGGAGACCCGGGGTGCGGGAGACTCGGGGTGCGGGAGACCCGGGGTGCGGGAGACCCGGGGTGCGGGGAGACCCGGGGTGCGGGTAGACCCGGGGTGCGGGTGACCCGGGGTGCGGGAGACCCGGGGTGCGGGAGACCCGGGGTGCGGGGAGACCCGGGGTGCGGGTAGACCCGGGGTGCGGGTGACCCGGGGTGCGGGAGACCCGGGGTGCGGGAGACCCGGGGTGCGGGGAGACCCGGGGTGCGGGTAGACCCGGGGTGCGGGTGACCCGGGGTGCGGGAGACCCGGGGTGCGGGTGACCCGGGGTGCGGGAGACCCGGGGTGCGGGAGACCCGGGGTGCGGGTGACCCGGGGTGCGGGAGACCCGGGGTGCGGGAGACCCGGGGTGCGGGTGACCCGGGGTGCGGGAGACCCGGGGTGCGGGTAGACCCGGGTGCGGGTAGACCCGGGGTGCGGGTAGACCCGGGCTGTGGTAGACCCGGGGTGCAGGGAGAGCCGGGGTGCAGGTAGACCCGGGTGCGGGTAGACCCGGGGTGCGGGTAGACCCGGGGTGTGGGTGACCTGGGGTGTGGTAGACCCGGGGTGCGGGTGACCCGGGTTGCGGGAGACCCGGGGTGCGGGAGACCTGGGGTGCGGGTGATGAACAGCAAGACCGGGGCATGGCGCAGTGCATCTCCGAGCAATTGCCCAGCACCACCCGCCCCCCCCCCCCCTCCCACTTGCCCCGATCTGCTGAAAAATTGGCAGGGGGCAGTCAGAAAATCCTGATCTCTTTGAAACTAGTGAAAAACTTTTGTGTGACTGACTTGACTGCAGTCAGTTTTTTTAATGATAATTTTATATTGAAGGATGGCTGATACACTGTTCTCCTCCTGTTGACAGTGCTCACAAAACATAACTGGAGACTTCTGGAAACCCACCGGCACCACAGACACACAATTTATAGATTTGCAAATTGCCACCAGGTCTCAATTTGCCTCTTAATTTAATTTTTGTTTTAAAAGAGTGCTGCACTAACGAACATAAAAGGGGGGTTGGAGATTGCAGGTTTCTGTTTGAGTGCTGCTTGCCCCAAATTTAATATGAAATTGCCTTAAGAGTAAGCAGTCTGTCCAAACACTGTCATACATTGAAACCTTACTCTCCACGAAAGTGACTTGATTGGAATTCATCTTCCTCTATTAGTAACTGATCCAAAGCCCACAGCTTGGTGGTAAAATGCTGTTAGCCCACAGCAAGCAACACATGGTACAGTATTCTTAAAGCAAAGCAAAACATTCAGTTAGCTGACAGACAATTCATTAATAAAAAATGCTGGTGGAACAATGTAACCTAGTGTGGGCTGTATTTTCTTGAATTCTGCTTTCTAAAAACAACTGGTAATTACTACAGTGCCAGGCACCTAGTGCAATAAACTGTCAGCTGATAGTCCACTATAGTCTTAACTGCTTTCATCGCTCTGATAACAGCTTAATTAAAAAAAATATTTTTTATTAATAATAAAAGGGTTGAATGTCCATGCTACTACTGGGAGTGGGGGGAATTCCACTAGATCTCTGTGGTCTACTTTAGAAATTTCCAACCAGAGGTGACAGCGGACTTTGCGTATATCCACTCAAGAATGGGCGGGCATATTCAAATGATATGCTAATTACATGGACATGTCATAGGATGTATTTTCCATCAGTAATGCCATTGTAGCCCCAGCTCCATGAACAACAACAACTTGCATTTATATACAGCCTTTAACATACAAGACGCTTCATACAAGCGTAATCAGACAAACATTGATGCCAAGCCAAAGAAGGAGACATTAGGAGGGTTGAATAAAAGCTTCGTCAAAAGTGGTAGGATTAAAGGAGGAGAGAAAGGCGGAGCGATTTAGGGAACTTGGGTTCTAGACAGCTGAAGGCACATCTGTCAGTGGTGTGGCAAAGGGAGTGGGGGAAGCATAAGAGGCCAGAGTTGAAGGAACGCAGAGTTCTTGGAGGGTATAGGACAGGTGGAGGTGCCAGAGAAAGGGAGAGATGAGGCCAAATAAGGGATTTTAAGATGAGAATGAGAATTTTAAAATCAAGTAATTGGTGGACCGGGAGCCAGTGTAGGTCAGCGAGCAGAGGGGTGATGGGTGAGCAGGACTTGGTGCAGGTTAGGATGTGGGCAGCAGAGTTTTGGATGAGCATCCCATCTCATTCAGCTGCGCCGCAGGTTTCCAGCTACATCACTTTGTGATAGTCACCAAGGCCTGCCACAGTCATTTTTCAAACCCTTCTCAGGTGGGCTCCCTTTGTGGCCAGGAATGTCACTGCGATGCCACCGGAATTATGTAAATGGTGCCAACCCCAAAAGATCCCTTGAAGTTTGTCCTACAGCAGATGGGTGAGTGCAAAACCTGGCCCTTTAAAATTTGGACTGTAGTCTTATTCAGTATATTGGTATAAATACAGTGGGAAAATTACATCTTTTGATTTATTGTTATAGGATGTTCTTAACTCATCACCTCAAATTGCTCCCACTACTTTCCTTAGCAGAGAGGTCAATAACCAGGGGGCATAGATTTAAAGTAATTTTTCTACATTACACCAGTGACTACACGTCAAAAAGTCATTCATTGGTTGTAAAGTGCTTTGGGATGTCCGACGGTGGTCGTGAAAAGTGCTATATAAATGCAAGGCTTTCTTTCTTTTTCTTTTAATTGGTAGAAGGATTAGAGGGCAGTTGAGGAGAAAGTGAGGTCTGAAACTCACTGCCTGAAAGTGTGGTAGAGGCAGAAACCCTCATCATATTTTAAAAGTACTTGGATAGGCATTTGAAGTGCTGCAACCTACAGGGCTACGGACCAAGAGCTGGAAAGTGGGATTAGGCTGGGTACCTCTTTTTCGGCCGGCACAAACACGATGGGCCGAATGGCCTCCTTTAGTGATTCTGTACTAGTAACCACCTTAGCGTTCTAAAACTTAAAGTACTCTCTCCAAGCATAATGTGAAGGACAAAAATCTATAATTGTACTGCTGGATGTTTTTCACGGTTCCCGTGAACAAAGTTCACATGCTTAAAGGAAGAGAAGTAGGCCATTCAGCCCCTCAAGCCTGTTCTGCCATTCAGTTGGATTATGGCTGATCTGTACCTCAACTCCATTCACCCACCTTTGTTCCATATTCCTTGATACCCTTACCTAACAAAAATCTATCGATCTCCATCTTGAAAATTTCATTTGGCTCAGCATGCACACACTTTACTGAAAGCCTACAATTTGGCTGTGAAAATTTACTAAAATTCTACTGACAGTACTGAATCTGTTGGTGTATATAAGACAGTAATTCAATCTGGGAGTTTGAAGTTGTTGACATTAGCAAATACCTTGAGCTATGCTGTGGTGTTTTATGACATCAGAAGAGGGCTATCGAATTACTATCTTGTAGCTCACTGGTGGCCATTCTATTCACATACACATGCAGACACTTACATATGTTCTATTATTTCCCGTTGAAGTAAGATGACACAGAGATTAATACTTGCCTTAGAGAGTGTTAAAGACTGTAACAGAAGGAATTTGGATGCCATCAAGCTCTTGAGGTTTATAAAGTCATCTAAGTCAGTGATTGTGTTACAACTTTGTGATCTAAGGCAGCTGTTATTATTTCTAATATGTAACTTGTTTTCCATCTGAGCATTTAAATCTAAATCAGACTTACTCCGTAGGAGTGGCTCATACTGGGAATAATAATAATAGAACAGCCATCATGAAGTGCATAATGACAAAGGAACAACATCATGTGACAGGATGAGCAAATGAAACTTTTTTTCCCAAGTACATTATATATGGACATATGAAATAAAAATAGGAAATGCTGTCAGTCAGCATCTGTCTGGCTAAACCTGAAGGTTTGAATAGGGGTATTACAATTGGCCTCAGCACCCCTGGGTTAGGAAGAGGAAAAGTGGCCAGATTTCCTGCTCCTGATCACTGTCAAGCAACCCCTGCTGGTTATGGGTTTGTGTATTGGGGAAGGACAGGACTGAACCTGGATGTGATGCCCCTGTGATGGAATAGTCTGGTGACATCCATTCTCACACAAGAATAGTGGCCACTTGGCAATGCACTGGAGGGTGACCGGCTCCCATTGAACCAAACCCCTGGAAGAAGTTAATGATTTCAGGCAAAGAAGGTGAAACTGGGACTGTACAAGTAGATGAGGAGGATGTTGAAGAGCTACTACCGGAGAGAAGTATTCAGAATGAATGTGCACTTCAAAAGTTAATGGGATTAGAAGTATAAAAAACACAATCAAACACAGATGATACGGATATTTGAAAAAAAATTGGGTATGGGAATTGTGCTAAAATACCAGAGTGTGGTAAATAACATAAATATTAAATAACATTTTAGCCACCTAGTTTTCCTTGGTTGTGGATAAGCCGAGCAGCCCTGTCAAGCTGATGCCTCTTTTCCTCAGGAAAGCTGCTCAATGTATTGTCCATCCTAAATAGGGTGTTTGTCATTTACTTGATGTGTCTGTGGACAATCGACTGGGTGCAGACAAATCAAACATAAAAGTGGGAGTACAGATAGAAATATCTGCATTAAAAAAAATACAATTGCGAGTCTGGACTCTATGTGGAAAGAAAGAATTAACTTTTTTTTTTAGTGCCTTTCACATCCACAAGAATCCCAATACACTTCACAGCCAATTAATTACTTTTTTTATAATGACCTTAGGGCAGAAACTGGACCTCGTCGCAACTGTTTTACGAAGCTCAATTTTGAGAACCAATGTCCTGTGCCCCTAGGATGCCTGAAAGGTTTCCTACCCGAAATTGGGTTGGGCCATTTTTCAGACATCCCTGGTGTCATAGAAACATAGAAGATAGGAGCAGGAGTAGGCCATTCAGCCCCTCGAGCCTGCTCCGTCATTCAATGCGATCATGGCTGATCATCCAAATTCAGTACCCTGTCCCTGCTTTCTCCCCATATCCCTTGATCCCCTTAGCATTAAGAAATATATCTAACTCCTTCTTGAATATATTTAATGAATTGGCCTCAACTGTCTTCTGTGGTAGAGAATTCCACAGGTTCACCACTCTCTGGGTGAAGAAATTCCTCCTCATCTCAGTCCTAAATGGCTTACCCCTTATCCTTAGACTGTGACCCCTGGTTCTGCAATCCCCCGCCATCGGGAACAGCCTTCCTGCATCTAGTCTGTCTAGTCCTGTTAGAATTTTATAAGTTTCAATGAGATCCCCTCTCATTCTTCTAAACTCTCGTGAATACAAGCCCAATCGACTCAATCTCTCTTCATACATCATTCCTGCCATCCCAGGTATCAGTCTGGTGAATCTTCGCTGCACTCCCTCCATGGCAAGAACATCCTTCCTCAGATAAGGTGACCAAAACTGCACACAATACTCAAGGTGTGGTCTCACCAAGGCCCTGTACAACTGCAGCAAGACATCCTTGCGCCTTTACTTGAATCCTCTCGCTATGAAGGCCAACATACTATTTGCCTTCTTAACCGCCTGCTGCACCTGCATGCTTACCTTCAGCGACTGGTGCACAAGGACACCCAGGTCTCGTTGCACTTCCCCTTTTCCCAATCTATTGCCGTTCAGATAATAATCTGCCTTCCTGTTTTTGCCACCAAAGTGGATAACCTCTCATTTATCCACATTATACTGCACCTGCCATGCATCTGCCCAATCGCCCAACCTGTCCAAATCGTACTGGAGTTTCTCTGCATCCTCCTCACGGCACACACGCCCACCCAGCTTTGTGTCGTCTGCAAACTTGGAGATATTACATCTAGTTCCCTCGTCTAGATCATTAATATATACTGTGAATAACTGGGGTCCTAGCACCGATCCCTGCGGTACCCCACAAGTCATTGCCTTCCACTCAGAAAAAGACCCGTTTATTCCAACTCTTTGCTTCCTGTCTGCCAACCAGTTTTGTATCCAAGTCAGTACCTTATCCCCAATCCCATGTGCATTAACTTTGCACGCTAGTCTCTTATGCGGGACCTTATCGAAAGCCTTCTGAAAGTCCAAATACACCACATCCACTGGTTCTCCCTTATCTATTCTACCAGTTACATCCTCAAAAAATTCCAGTAGATTAGTCAAGCATGATTTACCTTTTGTAAATCCATGTTGACTTTGTCCGGTCCTGTCACTGTTTTCCAAGTGCTCTGCTATTACATCTTTTATCGAGTCAGTACAAAGAAGGTTCGCTCGGTTAATCCCGGGGATGAGGGGATGGACATATGAGGAGAGGTTGAGTAGATTGGGACTCTACTCATTGGAGTTCAGAAGAATGAGAGGCGATCTTATTGAAACATATAAGATTGTGAAGGGGTTGGATCGGGTGGATGCGGGGAGGATGTTCCCGATGATGGGTGAAACTAGAACTAGGGGGCATAGTCTTAGAATAAGGGGCTGCTCTTTCAAAACTGAGATGAGGAGGAACTACTTCACTCAGAGGGTGGTAGGTCCATGGAATATGCTGCCCCAAAAAGCTGTAGAAGCTACATCATTACATAAATTTAAAACAGAAATAGACAGTTTCCTAGAAGTAAAGGGAATTAAGGGTTACGGGGAGCGGGCAGGAATTTGGACATGAGTCTAGGTTCGGATCGGTCATGGCCCTATGGGTAGCGGAGCGGGCCCAGGGGCCTTGTAGCCTGATCCTGCTCCTATTTCGTGTGTCTAATTCTGTTAGATTCAGGAGATGGTTCTGTGATAGTGGATTGGCGGTTAGGATCAGATCAGCCATGATCTTATTGAATGGCGGAGCAGGCTCGAGGGGCCGATTGGCCTACTCCTGCTCCTATTTCTTATGTTCTTATAATGGACTCTAGCATTTCCCCCACTACCGATGTCAGGCTTACCGGTCTATAATTCCCCGTTTTTTCTCTACCACCTTTTTTAAATAGTGGGGTTACATTAGCTACCCTCCAATCCATGGGAACTGTTCCAGAGTCTATAGAATTTTGGAAGATGACCAGCAATGCATCTACTATTTCTAGGGCCACTTCCTTAAGTACCCTAGGATGTAGATTATCAGGCCCTGGGGATTTATCGGCCTTCAATCCCGTCAATTTCCCTAACACCATTTCCGTACAAATACTGATTTTATTCAGTTCCTCCTTCTCATTAGACCCTATGTTCCCCGACATCTCTGGGAGGTTATTTGTGTCTTCCTTTGTGAAGACAGAACCAAAGTATGTATTTAATTGGTCTGTCCACCTAAAACAAGTGTTAGGCCCCTTTTCCGTCAGCTTAGGCTCAGTGGTAGCACTCTTGCCTCTTAGTCAGAAGGTTATGGATTTAAGGCCCACCCCAGAGACTTGTGCAGAAAATCCTAGGCTGACACTTCAGTGCAACACTGAGGAATTGCTGTACTTTCGGCAGTGGCTCCATCTGCCTTCTCAGGTGGACGGAAAAGATTCCATGGCACTATTTCGAAGAAGCGCAGGACGTTCTCCTGGAGTCCTGGCCAATATTTATCCGTCAACCAACATTGCTAAAAATAGATTATCTGGTCGTTACCTCTTTGCTGTCTGAGGGACCTGTGGCAAATTGACTGCCGTGATTCCTATATTACTACATTTCAAAAGTATTTCATTGTCTGTAAATCACTTTGGAACGTCCTGATGTTGTGAAATGCTAATTATTATTCTTCTTATGCATTTATATGGGGTACCTAATGCTTGCTTTATTTGATCTTAACTTTTTTTAAAAAAAAGTTCCTGTGGAGTCATGAGTAGCCGGAGTGCTCCTCCCTTCTGAGGGCTGCTAACATGCCGCGATTCTTCCCCCCCCCACCCCACTAACACCTGGCCAGGTACTAATAACACACCTTCCAGTCCTAACTAACACCGGATCAGAGTCTTGATCAGGAAATCTACCTCACTTTGAGCAGGCTAACACATGGAATAGCTACTTGGGTAAGGCACATGGCAGCCAGCATTTGTAGGACTGACTGCAGGTATCATGACCTTCCTCTGGAGAAGAGGGGTACTGGAGAAAATCAAAGGGCAAATTGGAGGATGACAAAAATAACTTGGATAGAATCAATTATCGTGAGATTTTATGGAGGCCTGTATCCAGGTCTGAATACACGGTTTTATAGCTGGAGTTGACACAACTGGAAAATTTCACCCGCCCTCCTCTTTAAGGAAAAGAGATGAGTAGAATACTTCAGTCCTAGTTTAACCATCTTTCTGGTTTCACTGTCCATCTCTCACTGTTTGCAAAATGTAAAGTGGATTCAGTGCTGCATCATGTCACTGTCAACAACAAGCCAAATAAAACCTCCCTCGATGTCCAGTGTGATACGCTTATCAATTACTTCATAAAAGGTGATGAGTCGAAGAAGAGATGATGAGTCGAAAGAAGAGATGAATAAGGCTTTTATTAGCTAAGAAGAGACCATGCTTCTTCGTGAGTGACTGAACAAGTCTGAACGAAACCCACACAGTGGTGGGTGGAGTCAGCTGAGGCATGCCTCCATACACAGCGCCACCCAGAGGTGGCAATATACAATACAGTGGTTTACCACATTCACCCCTTGTTTAATGTGAAGTCCGGCGGGGTGAAGGGTACTACAAGTTAAGTCTATCAGGAGGCCTTGTCTGACGTCCTGATCGTCGTGGTGGCGGCGGTGGTGTTGCAGCATCCAACGTCGGGTCTGGTGTCTGGGTGGTTGGCGAAGATTCCTGGGGCTTTGGCATGCCGTCTGCAGGGGTTGGGTTGGGAGGGGTGGTGGGGGATAACAGTGGTAAGGGGGATAACGGTGGTAAGGGGGATAACGGTGGTAATTCAGGGGTACCCGAGGGTGCGAGATCTCGTATGGAGACCGTGTCCTCCCGCCCGTCTGGGTATGTCACCCAGGCATACTGGGGGTTGGCGTGTAGGAGGTGCACCCGCTCGACCAGGGGGTCCGTTTTATGCGTCCTCACGTGCCTCCGCAGTAGGACGGGCCCAGGAGAAGTCAACCATGCCGGTAGCGAGGTTCCCGATGTAGACTTCCGGGGGAAAACGAACATTTTCTCATGAGGGGTCGCATTAGTGGCAGTACAAAGCAGTGACCGAATGGAGTGAAGCGCTGCAGGGAGGACCTCCTGCCAGCGGGAGGTCGGAAGGCCCTTAGATTTTAGTGCTAAGAGGACTGCCTTCCAAACCGTCGCGTTCTCCCTTTCCACCTGGCCGTTCCCCCGGGGGTTGTAACTGGTGGTCCTGCTCGTGGCGATACCTCTTGTTAGCAGGTACTGCCGAAGTTCGTCGCTCATGAACGATGAGCCCCTGTCGCTATGTATATAGCTGGGGAACCCGAACAGAGCGAAGATGTCATTCAGACACTTGATGACCGTGGTACTGGTCATGTCTGGGCAAGGGATGGCAAAGGGGAAACGGGAGTACTCATCAACTATGTTGAGGAAGTACACATTGCGGTCAGCGGAGGGGAGGGGCCCTTTAAAATCGACGCTCAGGCGTTCGAAGGGGCGGGTGGCCTTGATCAGGCTTGCTCTGTCCGGCCTATAGAAGTGCGGTTTGCACTCGGCGCAGATTTGGCAGCTCTTGGTCATGGTCCTGACCTCCTCGATGGAGTAGGGCAGGTTACGGGATTTGATAAAATGGAAAAACCTGGTGACCCCCGGGTGGCAGAGGTCATTGTGGAGGGACTGCAGCCTATCACTCTGCGCGTTGGCGCATGTACCACGTGATAGGGCATCTGGGGGCTCATTGAGTTTCCCTGGCCGATACAAGATATCATAATTGTAGGTGGAGAGTTCGATTCTCCACCTCAAGATCTTGTCGTTCTTGATTTTACCCCTCTGCTTATTATTAAACATAAAAGCTACTGAACGCTGGTCAGTGAGCAGGGTAAATCGTTTCCCGGCCAGGTAATGCCTCCAGTGACGCACCGCTTCTACAATAGCCTGGGCCTCCTTTTCGACGGAGGAGTGTCTCGTCTCGGGGCCCTGGAGGGTCCTTGAGAAAAAGGCCACGGGTCTGCCCGCCTGGTTAAGGGTCGCGGCTAGGGCGAAGTCGGAGGCATCGCTCTCCACTTGGAAGGGGATGGACTCATCCACCGCGTGCATTGCGGCCTTCGCGATATCGTTCTTGATAAGAGTGAAGGCTGCACACGCCTCTGGTGTCAGGGGGAAGGAGGTGGCTTTGATGAGGGGCCTGGCTTTGTCTGCATAGAGGGGCACCCACTGGGCGTAGTAGGAGAAAAACCCCAGGCATCTCTTCAGTGCTTTTTGGCAGTGGGGAAGGGGTAGCTCCATTAGGGGGCGCATTCTGTCGGGGTCGGGCCCGATGACTCCGTTCTCCACCACGCAGCCGAGGATGGCCAGGCGCTTGGTGTGAAACATACATTTTTCCTTATTGTACGTTAGGTTCAGCCGTTGGGCCGTACGGAGGAAATTTGCTAGATTAACGTCGTGGTCCTGCTGGTCGTGGCCGCAGATGGTGACGTTATCCAAATAGGGGAAGGTTGCCCGCAGCGCGTTCTGGTCAACCATTCGGTCCATCTCCCTTTGGAAGACCGAAACCCCGTTGGTGACGCCGAAGGGGACCCTAAGGAAGTGGTAGAGGCGGCCGTTTGCCTCGAAGGCAGTATACTGGCGGTCCTCATGGCGGATGGGCAGCTGGTGGTACGCTGACTTAAGGTCGATGGTGGAGAATACTTTGTATTGCGCAATCTGATTGACCATATCAGATATGCGAGGGAGGGGGTACGCGTCCAGCTGGGTGTACCGGTTTATGGTTTGGCTGTAGTCGATTACCATGCGGCGTTTTGCAGTGGTTTTAACGACTACAACCTGGGCTCGCCAGGGGCTAGTGCTACCTTCGATAATGCCCTCCTTCAAGAGCCGCTCCACCTCGGAGCTGATAAAAGCTCTGTCCCCGGCACTGTACCGCCTGCTTTTGGTAGCGATGGGTTTACAGTCGCGGGTGAGGTTAGCGAACAGGGGAGGGGGGGGGGACTTTTAATGTGGAAAGGCTGCAGGTGGTTTGCAGCGGGCGATTTAAAAGTTGTTGGTTGCAGACTGTGAGTGGGGGGAGGGGTCCACCGTATGCTAGTGTGACACTCTTAAGGTGGCACTGAAAATCCAACCCTAGCAGGACGGCAGCGCAAAGACGGGGCAGGACTAGCAGTTTAAATTTTTGATATTCAGTGCCCCCTACTGACAGGGTCACCACACAGTAGCCGCTGATGTCCATTGACTGGGACTTGGACGCCATAGAAATGCGATGGTGCGTTGGCAGAATCGTGAGGGAGTGGCTACGTACCGTGTCGGGGTGGACGAAACTCTCTGTGCTCCCGCTATCGATCAGGCAACTGGTGGCGCGGCCGTTTACCGCGATATCCATCATGGAGCTGGATAGATGGTGAGGGTGGCCTTGATCCAGCGTCACGGAGGCCAGTATGTGGCTTAGTGAGTCACTATAGTCATCCGCCGAGACGGTGGTCGGTTCCGGTGACGAAATGGCGGTTGAGTGCGTTGGATACGATGGCGGCGGATGCCATGCGGCCGGGGGTACACAAAATGGCGGATAAGATGGCTGCTCCCACGGCCCGCACGCTGCGCTGCTGGCTGGCTTCCCCTTGCAGGCGTTAGCGTAATGGCCTTTCTTCCCGCAGCCCGAGCAGGTAGCTGTCTTAGCTGGGCAGTGCGCTCTGGGATGTTTTAACTGGCCACAGAAATAGCATTTTTGGGCCTGGTTACTGGGCATCGAAGCAGTTCTTACCGGAGGCTGCTGTCTCGGTTGGGTCGCTGCAGCGGTTGGTGCCGGGGGCGGCGGTCCCGTGTCCCACGGTTTCGATTGCCATGTCTCGGCGCCGTTACGGGGGTATGCCTCGAGGTTTCGGTGGGCCTCCTCTAACGAGAGCGCAAGGGCAATGGCCGTCTTCAGGTCGGGTTCCTTGCTTTCTAGCAGTCTCTGCCGGGTGTGGTCTGACTGGAGGCCCCTGACGAAGGCATCACAGGCGAGTCCCTGCGCGTGCTCCACAGCCGTTACCGCTTTACAATCGCAGTCTCTGCAGAGTGCCAGTAGCGCCCGTGCAAATGCCCCTACCGATTCTCCCGGTTGCTGCCTGCGGGATCCCAAGAGGTGTCGGGCGTAAATTGTGTTCACTGGGCGCGTATATTGCCCTTTTAGTAGCTCGAGGGCCGCCACGTACGTATTAGAGTCCCGGATTAGCATATATACTTGATGGCTCACCTGGGCGGTCAAAATTTTCAGTTTGTGATCCTCCTCTGTAACCTGTGAGATTGCGAGGAAGGATTCAAAGCAGCTCAGCCAGTGTTCAAACTTGGCTGATGCACCCACATCTTGAGGGTCGAGGTCCAGGCGTGGTGGTCTGAGGGCTCTCAGCAATGTCTGCTGTATCCGTTGCTGTTGTTGCTCCTCAGGTGTCGCCATTTAACTTTTAGCTAATAAAATTGATACGCTTATCAATTACTTCATAAAAGGTGATGAGTCGAAGAAGAGATGATGAGTCGAAAGAAGAGATGAATAAGGCTTTTATTAGCTAAGAAGAGACCATGCTTCTTCGTGAGTGACTGAACAAGTCTGAACGAAACCCACACAGTGGTGGGTGGAGTCAGCTGAGGCATGCCTCCATACACAGCGCCACCCAGAGGTGGCAATATACAATACAGTGGTTTACCACACAGTGTTAATAACCTGTATCTCAGCTGCACTTTACAGTGATGTGAAAGTAAAATTGATAATCAACGTAAACTGTTGTACAGAGAATAAAAATTGATGTGACTGCTGGAAACCCCTCTGTGGATTCATTTTCAACCAGAGTGGCAGCTGTTTTTGACCAGTCTGAGTCGGGGCTTGTCAGTAAATGAAGGCTTGCAGTTATTTTTGTTAGAAATTGGAGTTTTCACTTGTAAAAACCAGAGATAATTATTTTTTCAGTAAGAACAATGGCCTGAGCAAACTGGGTCAGTGCTGATATTTTCCAAGTCCCACTTCTCTAGTTATGTTTTCTCAGTCATAGCCTATAATTATGATTGCGCTGTGGATAAATCATGCAACCTGCTCCTGATTATACCTTTAGTCAAAGACCATCTGCTGGTGATGGAGAAATTTGGGTGTTGGTGCTTCTGCAGGCAGTAAAGAAGAAATGGAAGAAACCATTGGTTCTGGTAGTAAGCAGATGTATCCTATCAGCTCCTTTTCTTCCCGCCTTTGAATCTGCCGTCCTTGGCAGGTTGATGTGCCGTGTGCCTGCAAGTCATTCAGTTCTTGGGCGTCAGAAACGATTCACTCAGGGCTCGTTCATCAGACCTTTCAAAACACAGGAATGCAAGGAGAAAGGCTCATTGGACTTTTTGACTTTTGTGGTTTGTGAAGGGAAAATACTTTAAGAGTGGAACCTCCCCTTAAAGAGCAGACTGAGAGAAAAAAAATGCCACAAAATCCTGAATGCGCTTAAGGGTACATCATGTGAAGGAAAGAATAAAAATGGTTTGATCTTTTGTTGAGGTTATAAGCGATTTGCTTCAGCAGTAAATGAAGCTCAATGTTTTCTGATGTTTTTAAGGGATTGTGCACAATTGTGGTACAGAACAATACAATGTTTCATGAATCGGATAAATGTTTACAGAGACGTATTCAGACAGTAATTATACTTTGAAAGCTGTCTGTGCATGATAAAACCCTTTTGTCTGCAGCTCTCTGCTTCCTCCAGCGATCACATACATGCCAACCTAGAAAACCAGCAATAGCTGACCGACTGCATCAAAACAGCTCACAACACAAGAATGGGCCTGGTGTAGTTACCTGGGCTTTGTAACTTAAACTTTAGATGTACTTGTATTGGAGGAGAATGTAAATGCATGAAAGCCTGAAGGAGAAACTCAAATATTGAAGGGACCAAAGCGATGATGCATTTCTCTGGAGGTCTGGAGGCAGCTCCCCAAAACAAAATTAATTTATACTTTAAAAATAATGCATTCATTTATAGCAAAGTTTAAAAAATATTGGGGATGAAATTAGTCTTGGGTGGGGTGCAGTTAGTGCAAAACAGGCAACAGCAGATCGCTGGCCCATTTACACC
This sequence comes from Somniosus microcephalus, assembly GCF_052327205.1. Classification (NCBI taxonomy): domain Eukaryota; kingdom Metazoa; phylum Chordata; class Chondrichthyes; order Squaliformes; family Somniosidae; genus Somniosus; species Somniosus microcephalus. The sequence continues at coordinate 174,042,006 of NC_140987.1, forward strand.
CTGCCTGATATTTTATTTTCCATCAAAGTCAATGAGAATGAAAATCGGGCGAGGTGTAAAATGGGTTGCCGATTCGCTATCGCTCATTTTGCGCTAACCCCCCCCCCCCCACCGTTCAATTTCACCCCATTGATTTCTTTGGTAGGAAAATGGTGGGCAGTGTGCTCGCAATTTTGCAGCATATCCCGGCTGCATGTGAGATCTGGCTGGTGGTGGAAGGCCTCACAAAATGTAAGTGTTTTTCAACACGAGAAATAAGCTGATGTTTCTGAATTCTCAACTATGTTGCTTTCTATGTTGATACGTAGCAGCGTCTTGTAAGCAATCTACGGGTATCATTGTGACAACCATTCATGCCACTTACATGACAGTGATCAATGTTTCCTCTGCTGAAGATATATCACAATATTAACAATATGCAGTTTGTTGAAGAAGCATATATATCTATATGTGTGTTCTGAGAAGAGCAGTAATAATTCAGTAGTACATTGACATGCTTTGACAGAAGAGATCTAATTGTGAGCTTATACAACAGTGATGTCTGTCAAAATGTCTGTGTGGGGCCCATTTTTACAGTTCAGTTATGTCAGTAAAGAATATTTCAATTTTTTTTGACAGTGTTCTCAATCACTTGCAAAGTTTTTAACCAGCCTATTTACCATCTCTCATCTAAGTATCTTGTATTGAATGACACCAGAAAGGTTGAAAAGAGTTGGAGAAGAAATGGAGTGAATCATTTGCAGAATGTAGAAAAAGTCCACACATGGACAATCTTGGGAAAAAAACGCTGACATAAGTAAGCGACAAAAAGGTGGTGACTGGAATGCCAAGCTCTCATTTTACACTGCTCCGGTTACAACATTGCGCCATTAAATGAACTTGAATGGACTCGCTTCTATGTTCTTTAATCCACTGTTCCAACAAATTCCCAACCCCACCTCCTTATTGTTCGCCATCCACTGATTACACTGGAGAAGCAAACAAGCATTTATCCCTTAGAACAAGCTATTACCTTTGCTGATTGGCACAATGAATGCTGCATCATCATGTAACAATGTACATCATGCTTCAAATGGCAATAGAGGAGCTAAAGGCTTCAGATGTGAAGGAAAGATGGGCGTGTCTCAGGTGGGTGAGGGAGGGCCTTTATTATATGTCCGCCCCTCATTACATCATCTGATTGTGGCATCCTGCTGTACAGTGAGGGATCACTAGTGAATTCTCAAACACAAAAAAGATGAACAGTGTCATACAGTTGCCAAATGAAGCCACGCAGATAGCCTGACCGAAACCACCAACTGAACTAATGATCCAGCAACCTGGTAGACAGTTTTATCAAACTTTTGATTTGAATTTCAGACAATTCTAATTTTCGGAATGATTGAAAACACACGTTGTTAAGTGTAAGTGTGCAGCAGCTACTACTTTCCTGGACCCAGCTCCGGCTCTGCCTCTGCCTAGCTCAGTTTCCAGCTCCGACTTTGACCAGCCACCTACTGGCTTCCAGTCATGGCCTTGGGCTCTAATGTCTTGCTTCTTGCCTGTGTGCTGTAAAAGGTGATTAACATTAATTCTACAATGCTGAAGGCTGGAGTTGCAAATTGGGCCGAGTTTGAAGCCGAGGCTGGAAGCCAAGAGGTGGGTCTAAGGTGAAACTGAGGTGCTGAGACTAGGTGAGTCACAGGCTCAGCATTGAGGCCCAGAGCATAAATATAAATGCAGAGAGGAAACAACAGAGGATGAAGAGATAATTCCATTGCAACAGGTCCTTTTTATATAATCATTACACTAGTGTAGTGTATAATAGTATGTAATACAATAATAGCGCAAACATGCTATATGTTGTGCAGAATTGAGGCAGCAAGTCTCTTTGACCTCCATCACAGCCTCTCATCTCCTCTACTCCACACGTCAGCCACAGGATACTTTCACTTCCAGTCAACAGATGCAGGCCACTTGGCCTCGACTCCATATAGGCTGCATTTCACCAGGTTGAGACTTTGCTGCTCCCAGTTGCCAGGTGAGAGGAAACTCCCATCCTGCTTGAATGCTCTACTCCTCAGTGCTGTGCTCAGTTCCCTGCCTGACTGCCCTGTTACCCAATCCTGCGCTCCATTTCCCCACCCCCAGACTGCTGCGCTCCCCTCCTCACGCTCAGTCCTCTACCTGACCCCTCCACTCTCTGCCCCATACGCCCAACAACCTGTAAGCAATGCCATGGGAGATCTACTAATAGTAAATAGATGTTTATATGCATTGTGTGTGTCATCAATGAAGCAACAAAACCAATGGAAGGAATTGAGCTCTTATGACATTATTGGCTTAGTATCAGCATATTCTTAATTTGAATGTTTATTTAGCAACAGAGAAGTTTAACAGTGAGACTGTTTTAAGTCAACATTATGTGACATATTATGGGATAATTTGCTTAGCACCACACAGGGCACTCATATTAACTAGCTTTACTGCAGCTTGTTGTGTACAGTTAGTTGTGCCTGGCTAATTTGATGATGTTTGTCAAAGGAAAATGAAGCTAAATTAGCAAGAGTGATGGCAAACAAGATAGTTCCACACACAACACAAACACAAACATTCTTTAAAATTGTACTTTGTTCTCCTTACCTAAGGAAGGCTATACTTAAGTGCCTTAGAGGGGGTGCAACGACAGGTCACGAGATTGATCCCTGCGATGAGAGGGTTGTCCTGTGAGGAGAGACTGAGTAGAATGGGCCTATACTCTCTGGAGTTTAGAAGAATGAGAGGTGATCTCATTGAAACATATAAAATTCTTCATGGGCTTGACAGGGTAAATGCTGAGAGGTTGTTTCCCCTGGCTGGAGAGTCTAGAATTAGGGGCCATCGTCCATGTTCCCTGAAATTTTTTGGGCTCTGGAGCCATTTAAAATACCGTGCATTCGCAGTTTTTACATTGAAAAGCCAGCTGTGCGGCTTCCCTGGAGCAGTGCGCGGCCGCGTGGCTGTGCACCTTACAGGGAACACTGGTCACAGTCTCAGGGTAAGGGGGCGGCAGGTTAGGACTGAGATGAGGAGAAATATCTTCACTTAGAGGGTTGTGAAACTTTGAAATTCTCTACCTCAGAGGGCTGTGGATGCTCAGTCGTTGAGTATATTCAAGACCGAGATCGCTAGATTTTTGGACCCTAAGGGAATCAAGGGATATGGGGATCGAGCAGGAAAGTGGAGTTGAGGTCGAAGATCAGCCCTGATCTTATTGAATGGCGGAGCAGGCTCGAGGGGCCGGATGGCCGACTCCTGCTCCTATTTCTTGCGTTCTTATGTACTGGATTCTTGGTTCCCATTTTAAAGAGTGAGTAGTGAATTTCTAGGAGTAATTACAAAAGTAACAAAAAGGTTCAAGTAATGTCAGAAACTGCAAGAGCAGCATTTGAGTCACTTATTATTGTTATCTAAACCATCAAAATTAGATTGTAGTTCTGTAATCGCACCCAAGTGAATATGTTTTGTAAAACTTCTAAAAGCTCTGCCTACAGCTGGGTTTTGTTTCCACGGGTCCCCGTCCTCATCTGATGCCCATCTGCGTGCGTGACATGCCACACGCATACACACGCATGTATACACACACACAATGCACACGTTTCCTCTGCTTAGGCCAAGAGCACTGAGGCTAATTTTAGCACATCTGACACAATCCCAGTTGAGATCAACAAAAATGGAAGATAGAATCTTGAACCTCCCTGGTCTGTGTGGAACAGCACACTTAACAACGTTCGCCACTGAAAAAGCCTATCTGTATGATTTCAAATAATACTTAAATGGTGTAGAATTTATGTGGGGAACTTTATTCCTTTCATCTTGATTCTCTTTTTCTTGTGTCAGGTCTGACACCAAATGTCAGGAGGAGGATTCAAGTCCTTGATGGATAGTAACATTCCTACAAGAGGCTTAAGGATTGCAACATTATCACTGCAGCTTTAATTGAGCAATAATGTGATTGATTACTGGAAGATTCTGTGTCTGGTATATCTTGTATCACTTCCATCCTATCACAGACCTTTCCTTTTGTTCTTTCCTCCCCTCCCCCCTTTCCCTGCCCCACACTTGCTTAAAAACCTGTTCCATCTCCAGCTTTTTCCAGTTCTGATGAAGAGTCATCGACCTGAAACGTTAACCCTGTTTCTCTCCACAGATGCTGCCTGACCGGCTGAGTATTTCCAGCATTTTCTGTTTTTATTTCAGATTTCCAGCATCCGCAGTATTTTGCTTTTATATCTTGTATCACTGTTTGGTCCAGCTGCATTTCTACAATTCACAACCTTTCCCTGTTCCCAATGAGATTCTGCTTTCCAGGTATTGCTGTAGTATAAATTATTGAAAATTCCCAAATAATTATACAAAATCTCTCATTTCTATTTTTGTTTCCACCTCCAACTCCCTTCCCCCTTGTCATTTTCTCCTGAAGATGTGTACTCATGTAAGGGTGTGCTCCTGTGGGTGGAAATACACCTTTGGTACCTTGTTCAGCAGGACAGGGGGCACTTTAATAACGAGCATTCCCAAGTAATTCTGCCCTAATCCTAGCCACTTAGTATTTTAACTGTGTATTACCAGATACAGTTATTAAATTCCAAGTGAGTTGGATTGCAGTGATGTAGCTACAGCCCCAGCGCACTGGACAGTACAGTAGAGATGATGAGAGTTTGAATCCCAAGTTTTGCTGATATTTGTATCCAAGCTTCCCCTGGAGGCTCGGTTTTATCAATCTCAGCTCAGTTGTCCATCAGAGAGAAGCGGACCCCAGAGAGTTGAGGGGGGTTGCGGGGGGGCGGGGGGGGAGTTTCCCTTCCCATACTGCTCAAGCATGAATCTTGACCTCTCAGAAGTGCCTTTGATGGAGTCTGGACTATTTGCAATGGCTTGTCCTCCTGTCTGAGGAAAATAGCATAGACCGGGGCGGGGGGAGAGCAATTATTGGAAGCAGGAGAAACCATGCAATCTAACTGAGACCCATGTAATGCACTAGAGCCACGGCATTTCTTTTTTCACTTTAATGGGCTAACCTCTGCATATCAGGAATTTTTAAACCAGCTAATGAACAAGATTTAACAGCCACATCACTTTGACTGCTGCAGCAAGTTTGCATGACAATCAGTACTGTATTTGTTGCAGTACTTCTTTGGTGCAGTTGTAGCAATTTTTTCTAGTCTGTAAAGTAATAAATATTAGCGCTTCGCAGATTGACATTTCTAATGACTTCATTGTGCTCACTTTTGTGAACGAAAACATCTTGCAGAATTCTTTCTGGTGGCAGTATTGCTTTTTTGTTCCAAGTTTCTTCCCTCCTGTCCTAAAGGGAGGATTGTTGCTGGGGTACAGCTCCGCAGGTGTCGGGCGACTTCCGGTACCTCATCCAAATCGCCATTCTTCATCTGTGAGTCTAGATAGTGAGGGTTGGTGGTCTTTTTAACTATGGACGGCATCACGGCCTGACCCTTCCCTCATCCATGAAACACACACAACTGCAGCATTGGATTATTTAGGGCAGATATCCTGGTTGATTTTTCCCCTCCCTGGCTCAAGGGCTGTGGCCAAAGTTAGCCCCAGCTATGATCATACATTCCTGCTTTACCACCTTGCTTTGAGGGAGAAGAGGCCCCTCATTAAAATTTCTTTTAGAATTCTCCAGCAGCAGTAGGTCTGAGCAGACTCGCAAGAAGGTAACTCTCCCAGTATTTCATTCAAAATGTAGAGCAAAAAAAACTGCAGCAAATTATGTTTCTCTGATTTTTTAATAGAATGAGTATTAGAATGAGTATATCAGCCCCAACCAACCCCCCCCCCCCCCCCGAGATATCTGCACTCCTCTAATTCTGCCATCTTGAGCATTCCTGATTATAATCGCTGAACCATTGGTGGCCGTACCTTCTGTTGCCTGGGCCCTAAGCTGTGGGAATCCCCCCTAAACCTCTCCGCCTCTCTTTCCTCCTTTAAGACGCTCCTTAAAACCTACCTCTTTGACCAAGCTTTTGGTCACCTGCCCTAATTTCTCCTTATGTGGCTCGGTGTCATTTTTTTCTTATAATACTCCTGTGAAGTACCTTGGGACGTTTTACTACGTTAAATGCACTATATAAATGCAAGTTGTTGTTGTTGATAATGGGAACATCTGCCTAACTGCTGTGACATGTGGGTTAGGATATGTATTGGGCTTTAAAAAAATTCTGCACTCAATAACTGTTCAGTGACAGCTGCTTTCAATCACTATTGATTGGGATCATTTACCAGCTACAATTGGCTGACACAGAATTGCCAAAATATATAGAAGAGCTGGTAAACTGATCAGAGTTTAGCAAGAGCTTAACGGTCTGTCTTGACAATAATACTTGACTAGCAAACAGGTTACACATGAACTCTATACCTATTTGCTTTTGCGACCCTGAATGTACCTTCCATGTTTTGTGAACTACAACCTCCAGGTCCTTCTCCTGCTCAGCAGTCTTGAGCCTGCAACCCTGAATGATGTAAACATGTCTGGAATTACTCCAACCTAAAAACATCATGCTGCAGTTTACATTGAAAAACATTTGCTACATTTCCCCAGTGTGCCCAGATCCACTTGCAGATTATTTTTTTGTATTTGTTCTCAGGACGTGGGTGACGCCATATTTACTGCCCATCCCTGGTTGCTCCAAGAAGGTGGTGGTTCTTCTCCGAGAACTACAGCAGTCCTTGTGCTGATGGTGTTCCTGCAACGGTGCTAGATAGGGAATTCTAGGATTTTGACCAAGCGATGACGAAAGAACAGCGGTATATGTCCAAGTCAGGATGGTGTGTTATTTGGAGGGGAGTTTGGAGTTGATGATGTTCCCACAACATTGCAACTCTTGTTTGATTGAGGTTGCCAGGGTGGGAGGTGCTATTGAAGTAACCTTTGAGTTGCTGCAATGTATACTGTCGCTGTAGTGCTCCATTGGTGAAAGGTGAGAGTACCGAGTTCAGCGGCAGCGGCACTGATCAAGCAAACTGCTTTGTCCTGGATGGTGTTGAGCTTCTTGAGTGTCATTGTGGCTGCACACATTCATGGGAGTATTCTATCATACGCTTGACTTGAGTCTTATAGATGGTGGTCAGGCTTTGAGGGGTTAGGAGTGAGCCGCTTGTCACAGAGTACACAGCCTCTGCCCATACTTTAGCCGCCGTGTTGATAAGACTGGCCCAGGACAGCGGCGGTTCAAGAAGGCGGCTCACCACCACCTTCTCGAGGGCAATTAGGGATGGGCAATAAATGCTGGCCTGGGCAATAAATGCTGGCCTTGCCAGCGACGCCCACATCCCATAAATGAATTTTTTAAAAGTCCAGCTTCTGGTCATGGCGATCCCAGGATATTGCTGTCGCTGTTTAAGATCAAGGAGAGATGGCTGGGCTTTTTCTTGTTTGAGGTGACCGTTACCTAGCACTTATGTGACATGAATGTTACCTGCCAGCCCAAGTGCAAAAATCCTCATTGACTTCAGTATTTCTAGGGTTCCTTGGTGCCCTATTCGGTCAAATGCTACCTTGATGTGGAGGCTGGCTACTCTCACCTCTGTCATTCAGCTCTTCATCCAGGTAGGGATCAAGGCTGTAATGAGGTTTGGAGCTGAGTGGTTCTGGTGGAACCCTATCTGAGCATCAGTGGAAGGTTGATCGCATATGGATGACTTCTTCCATAACTTTACTGATGATTGGAAAGAGGTTACTCAGGGGCGGGGTGGAATAAATGGCTGGGATGGATTTGTCCTGTTTTTTGGGGATAGGAAATACCTGTGCAATCTTCCATGTTGTCAGGTAGATGCCAGTGTCATAGCTGTACTGGAACAGCTTGGCTAGAGGAGTGGTTAGCTCTTGTGCACAGGTCTTCTGCACTGCAGCTGGGTGTTGTCAGGGTCCATAGCCTTTGCTGTGTTTATCTTGTCAAAGTGCATAACTCCTGCACATATTTTCCTGTCCTGAGCAAACTGGACTATTCCCTTAATGCCTTTATCCAGATCATTAATAAAGATGGTGAAAGGCAACGGACCTACCACAGGTCCATGCGGGACTCCACTAGTGACCAGCCCGATGGAGAGCTGCGACAATTACTAATGCCCCGTGTCTACGTGAATGCAACCAATTCGTTATCTAACCTCTTCAAAAATTCAATCAAGTTGGTGAGACAGGACCTCCTTTTCCATAAGCCATGCTGGGATTCCCCAATAACCTCTGCTCTTTTTCTGGATAATCAGTCAACACATCTCAAATAATACTTTTTGGCAATGTGCATATGACCGAATTTAAACTAAGGGGCCTATAGTTTCCTGGTCCTGACTTACTGTCCTTTCCGAATATGGGCAACACATGATCGTCTGTCCAGTCCATGGGAACAAACTCAGACCTCAGTTCGCTGTTTAATATATGAGCCAGTGGTTCACATAATATTCCCAGTGTCTGGTGTTAGCCAGGACACTGGAAAAACTCCCTGGCTCTTCAAAAAATGCCTTTGACTAAATTTTGCGTTCTGATTTTCTGTTGGTAGAATTTCAATGTTGGCTAGTTTGTCAAAATGACATTGGAGTTGGACATTTGTACCGCTGCTGCTGCTGTCAGAGATAGAAGCTAAAGTTGTCACATCATTGGAGCGGAAAAGCATTGAGTGCATTTTTATCTTGAATGTATTGACATCAGATATCATGGTAGATGGGTTAACAAAGGTCATAAAAAGTGGTGCTGCTATGATTGTTTTTTAATGCATTGAGTATAGAAATATTTGAGATTTTAAAATATGCACTTATTCTTCAATTGACAGCTCATAAAAACTGATTTTCTGTAAATTTTCTGCTTATGAATGAGGCAATAATGAATGAGAAGGCATGTGTATATGAAGAGCAGAGGAGGGATATTAATCCAATACCAGCTGTTTGGGCTTGACACCAGGTAATAGTCTAGTCTTTTTGTTCATTATAGCCATTAGATTCTGCTTGTTTAACCTAGTATATTAAAACTGGGGGGAAAAAATCCTAATTTTAAACAGATTTAAAATTTTAGAGGTTAGATTCATAAGCTACCTTTAAGTCTGTCATGACCAGTAATTTATTCCAGACCCTGTCGGAATGTATACATAGAGCTGCGTGCAGGACACAATTAAACAATCTAAATGTGAGGATCTGAGTGAGTGTACCTGCAATATTGTGATAAGGCACTGACAGCTCTGATATAATCTCACCATAATCTTGTACTGCTAACTGAGATGTGTGCATAGCTGTAGATCATTCCTTTAGTCAGATTGCCCTTGACATAAACCCTCAACAGTTGAAACTTCTCCTAGTTAGTTTGGACGCAAAGATACTGGTGCAATCCTCAAATGGTTAACTTGAACCTCCTGCAGATTTGTTTTGTTTGTTTGCTGTACAGTCTTGTTTAACAGGTAGACTGTCATGGTGGAACTAATGAAGATGAACTAGTAAAGTTCTGAACAGCGAGAAGCGCACATAACAGGTTTATGATGGAAACAGAAGGAAGAAGCAATTAGCTACCCAGCATGCAGTGCTTCTGTCTACCTGACCTTTTACATCGGCACCCAACCACAGGATAATAATGCCTGAGGTAGGGAGGTCATAAAACCAAGCTCTTAAAGAACAGTATGCATTTGATTACTGCAAACATTTCTAACAAGGAAGAAACAAACTGATAGCACAATTGAAACATAAGCCATTCATTCCTGGGGTGGGTGTGGAGGGATTAATTTATTCATATTTTTGACAGATTATCAGAGAATGGCAAATTCTTTAAATTACTATTATAGGATAGGCTTTAGCCCCATTCATATTCTTATAAATTTATCTACTTTTCACTAAGTTCAGTGGTAGAGGCTGCATTCAGATAGTTAAACTGTGCTATCGATGTCCTGAGGTAAAACTAGGATGCAATTGCATTCTCACTGCTGTGCGAATGGAACTGTAGTTACCTTTATATATAAAAAAACATATTCTGTTAAAAGTGAAGGAGTTTAAAGCAGATCAAGTCCAAAACAGGGCTTTCTGTAAGCTAATGTCATGTTGAATTATGTTCTTGTTTCTCTACGGTACTGTATCTTGAAAAATGCTTTACAGCAAACAAAATCCAGCGTGAAAAGGTATATTTTGGAGATGTAGGTCTCATCTTCATACAGTTAGGCAGCAGATGTCACACAAATTAGGTCAGTTTACTCTTCTCTGCTGGTGCATGTATTCTTGAAGATGTCGATGTCAGTTGACTCACAGCAGTGTAATGAGACAGAGGACAAAGGCTTTAGTGACCCATTATTACTGAGTGATATTAGAAACTGTCAAAAATCACAGCCAAATTTGGAACATTTCTTAAAATGAGGGAAACCACAAAATGTATCCGATTAATGCTGCTATTGTGCACTTGTTAATATATAAACAAGACATTTAAGATGTGTTTTTTGTCACTACCACAGTACAAGGATTAATCTACCACAGTGGAACTTCCTTCTAGTGAAAACTGATCCTGAGGGAATTAATTTAATACTTAGATTGAAAACCTGGCTCTTCATTGTTTAAATGGGAAGCAGCGCCCTACCTGAAATCAGAAAGTAGTTAATCTTTGTGTGAACTGACTGACTAACTGTTTTACTCACACCTGTAAAAGCACTTGTTCCATTTTATCTACAGAAAGGAGCCAGGCTTTCTTTATTATGTATGAAGTCAGTTTCACATCCAGGAACTGACTGTGTATCTCATTCAAGATGGACTGTTCGCTGTGACGGAACCTGCTTTCTCCATTTCATCATTTACTCTGTAAACTTAGTCAGCCTGCTTCTGATGGAGTGACACGGTGTCATGGTAAATGCTATTTCATTATAAAAGAGTTCCACAGTGGTGGCTTCCTTTTCTGCGCAGTAACTCAATTTGTACCAACTACAGTTTGCTTCAGATACTGAGACAAACCTCAGTTGGAGCCACTCAATTCACACTTCTCCATAGCAGGGCAGCTCTGCTCCCTAATAACAGTACACAAGGGTATGTCATGATGGGCAGGTGCAGGAGGGGTTTGCCAAGACACATCTTCCATTGTCTTGTTAGTTCTTGGTTGTAAAAACAATTTCAATGCCTGCTTATTGTGTGAGACCAGAACACCTTTTACGCTATCATGTCAGTCATATCATCATGAAACTCACCTTTGGAGAGGAGGTTGTCGCTGCTGATGTGCCCCAGAATGCGCTGTCTGACAATATTTTTGTAGTGTATGTACCTTTAAGGGGAGAACTACTTTTTACAGCTCCTGTATACTGTAGTACCGGCAGTGACCACACCTGTATATAAACCCTGAGTAGGGACCTGTACAGTAAGTTTTAGAGTAACCCTCATCCAGTAAACACCTGTTGATTGTTCCCTGCAGTCTCTTGTCTAATTATTGAAGGACACACAACATCAAGATACACGGATCTAACATTGGCGACGAGAAGATTCAAACCTACCTGCAACTCTGCATCACCTCCCAGGGATTCGCTCCTGGAGAACAGTGAAAGAAGAAGGCCGAGTCCAGAAGCACGGGCGTCGACCATCCAGCGGAGACTTGAGCATCGCAGGGGAGGCTGTTGAGAGCTGGGCTTGGTTCTCCAGTCACGGTGGTCCAGCAAAACGGGCTGGCAACAGGTACGGCGCAGACCCTTCCCGGACAGCGGTGGCTAGAGCCGACCGACGGCACAGAAAAAGGCAGAGCAGCATCGACGGGAGAAGAGAGAGGGTAGAGCGCACAGGGCGCAGCTGGTGTTCAGGACCGAGCGGCGTCGACGGGAGAAGAGAGAGGGTAGAGCGCACAGGGCACAGCCGGTGTTCAGGACTGAGCGGCGTCAACGAGAGAGAGCAGAGTGTAGCCGGTGTTCAAGGGCCGAGCAGCGTCAACGAGAGAGAGAGGCGCGCAGGAAAACGCGCAGAGCGCAGCCGCTGTTCAAGGGCCGAGCAGCGTCAGCGGGGAAGAAAGGAAAGCGCGGGAGACGCCATTTTGAGCCACAGCGGAGAAGAAGGGGGAGCGCGGGAGACGCCATTTTGAGCCAGTCTAACCACACCCAGGGATGCCGAAGAGTGGCAGTGTCACAGCGTTCGACAATGAAGTCGAAGATTGGACAACATATGTCGAACGCATAGAAGTGTACTGCAAGGCGAATGAAGTGCCAGATGACAGGAAAGCACTGGTATTGTTGAATTCAATGGGTGCAAAAACGTATGGCTTACTGCGAAACCTAGTAACCCCAGAGAAGCCAGTGGAAAAGGATTTTGAAAACATAGTGTCAATCCTACAGGACCACTTAGACCCCACACCGCTGCTGACAGCGGAAAGATTTAAGTTTCACAAAAGGAACCAGCATAAAGATGAAAGTAATGCTGAGTTTTTAACGGAACTGCGCAAGCTATCGAAACACTGCCAGTTTGGAACGGGACTAGCAGATACTTTAAGCGACAAGTTTGTGTGTGGGCTTCAAAGTGAAGGAACCCAGAAACGGCTTCTATCAGAAAAGGATCTTACGCTGGACAAGGCTTTCAGCATGGCAGTATCACACGAAGCAGCAGCACGGGGCGCGACAGAGACACAACGGAGACCGCAAGAATATGGCACAAATGAAATGTCATACGGAACAGTGAAGTGCTATCGCTGCGGCAGAACAACACACGACCATGAGGATTGCTGGTTCAAGGACCAAGTGTGCAGACAGTGTGGAAAAGTAGGACACATAGCAAGAGTCTGCAGGTCGGAAAAGAAAACCAGCAGCAAGAAATCCCCACAGGAGAAGTACAAGAAGGTACATAAGGTGACGGAGAGTAGTGCAGACAAACAGAAAAGTGATACAGACTCTGGAAGCAAGGAGCTGGGTTGTCTGAAACTACATAATGTGATCAAAACGGAGGATCACCAAACTATCTGGGTCACGCTCAAGATAGCCGGAGTCCAAGTGAAAATGGAATTGGACACAGGATCAGCCCTAACAGTCATAAACCGAAGGGACTACAAGCGGCTATTCTCACATATACCCTTGAGAGATACAGAGATTGTCTTGAAGACGTACACGGGGCAAAAAGTCTACCCCAAAGGAAAAATAAGGGTGAACATTATATATAACGGCAAGGAAACACCAAAAATGGACCTATATGTATTGCCAGATGGAGGACCACCACTACTAGGACGTGAATGGATCCGGAAGATACAGCTAGATTGGCATTCCATACAAGCACTGACTGTAGATGCCAAAAAGGATGACGACGTCACACCTGGACGACTGTCAAAAATGCTAACTGACGCACAAAAAGTGTTCCAGGAGGGACTCGGAACACTAAAAGGCATAACAGCGACGATCAAAATAGAGGAAAATGCAAGCCCAAAGTTTTTTAAGGCCAGACCGGTGCCTTATGCGATCCGCCCAGCCGTCAAAGCAGAGCTGGAAGGGTTGGAATGTTCTGGAGTACTGTCCAATGTAGACTGGAGCGAGTGGGCTACACCCATCATTCCTGTAATGAAGAGGTCGTTGAGTAATACGCCTGGGGAACCAAAGAAGGTTCGTATCTGTGGGGACTTTAAGGTGACAGTGAACCCAGTCCTTCACACGGTACAATAGCCGCTTCCGTGGATTGAAGATATTTTCGCCTCGCTATCTGGAGGAAAACGCTTCACTAAGATTGATCTGGCCCAGGCGTACCTGCAAATGGAGGTAGAAGAAGCCTCGAAACAGTACCTCACGATCAACACTCACAAAGGTCTCTACCAATACAACCGGCTGGTGTTCGGGGTAGCATCAGCTCTGGCTATTTGGCAAAGGGCAATGGATCAAGTCCTGCAAGGGATTCCAGGGACCCAGTGTTATTTGGACGACATCCTGGTCACGGGCGAAAATGACAGTGATCACCTCGCCAACCTGGAGCAGGTGCTCACTAAATTGAAGGAATATGGGCTCCGAGCTAATCGCCACAAATGCGAGTTTTTCCAGAAGCAGATCTCGTATTGTGGCCACGTTATTGATGACGAGGGGTTACATAAGTCCCCTGAAAAGATTGAGGCAGTAGTCAAGGCTCCAGCACCAGAAAATGTGTCACAACTGAGGTCGTTCCTCAGGCTGGTGAACTACTACCATAAGTTCTTGCCGAATTTGTCTACAGTACTACACCCACTGAACACCCTACTGCAAACGGGGGCACCATGGAAGTGGACTGACGAATGTAAACGAGCTTTCCAGAAGTGCAAAGAATTGATCACATCAAAAGAGGTGTTGGCTCATTTCAACCCAGCACTACCAATTCGGTTGGCGTGTGATGCATCACCCTATGGCATTGGAGCGGTGCTGTCGCACAAATTCCCGGACGGCTCGGAGAGGCCAGTAGCCTTTGCGTCTCGGTCACTAACCTCAGCCGAGCGTAACTACGCCCAGATTGACAGGGAGGTCCTCAGCCTAGTGTGGGGAGTGAAAAAGTTCAACCACTATCTGCACGGGCAGACGTTCACCTTGCTGACTGACCACCAACCACTTGTCTCCATCTTTAATCCAAAGAAGGGCGTTCCGGTGATGACTGCGCAATGGCTACAAAGATGGTCCCTTTTTCTAGGGGCGCACCAATATGAAATCGAGTATAAGGGCACGAAACAGCATGGAAACGCTGATGGGCTATCACGCCTGCCACTGCCTACTGCGGAGGAAGCACCAGCAGTGGACCCTGTCGAAATATTTTATTCAACTATAATTGAACGCTTGCCAGTAACTAACGCTGAAATAGAGAAGGAGACCCGAAATGACCCAACACTGTCTCGGGTATATGACTTGACGGTGAAGGGATGGCCAACACATGGCGACTCACTGTTGCCAGCATTCTCATCCAGAAGAGAACAGCTGTCAGTATGCCAGGGGACCTTGATGTGTGGATCCCGAGTGGTAATTCCACCCAAGTTAAGGGAGAGAGTGCTCAATGAGCTTCACGAAGGCCATCTGGGAGGGGTGAAAATGAAAAGCCTTGCTAGGGCTTATGTGTGGTGGCCGGGGATCGATCAGCAAATTGAAGACCTGACAAAGAGCTGCTCAGGATGCCAGAAGGTCCAAAATGCACCACCACACACCCCTCTACACCCATGGGAGTGGCCCTCATCTCCATGGCAACGGGTGCATATTGATTTTGCTGGTCCATTCATGGACTCAATGTTTTTAATAGCCGTGGATGCGCACTCGAAATGGCCTGAGGTGATCAAAATGCCGTCCACCACCACGGAGAAAACTATTGCAGTCCTACGGACCATATTTGCCAGGAACGGCTTGCCAGAGCAGATTTGCTCTGATAACGGACCACAGTTTGTGTCCGAAGAGTTTCAAAGATTTATGAAAAGGAATGGGGTAAGGCATTACACATCCGCCCCGTATCATCCAGCCACAAATGGATTGGCTGAGAGGTTCGTACAAACCTTTAAAAAAGCAGTAAGGGCCATGCGCGATGACGACATTCCACTGCAGCATAAGGTGGTCAATTTCCTGTTAGCCTACAGAAATGCGACACATGCAGTCACCAACCAGACCCCGGCCATGATGTTCTTTAACCGAAGGTTGAGATCTCGTCTGGATTTGCTCAGACCAAATGTACGAAGAGATGTTGAGAATAAGCAATTCCAGCACATCAATGAGAAGCCGACAAGGAGCTTCAATGTAGGGCAACCAGTCTTGGCCCGCGACTACCGAACAGAGAAATGGCAACCAGGAACGATATGCACCCGGCAGGGGCCACTAATGTACACAGTGGATGTTGGGGAGAACATTGTGAGACGCCATGTTGACCAGATCCTAGAGTCACAGGAACGAGTCAACCCCGTGTCTCGCGTACCTGGGGATGAACCCGACATACAGGTAGCATCTACCCCAGAAACAGTAGCATCGGAAGCTGATGAACCAACCGACGACAGGGGGCCAGAATCGCCTCCGCACCAAGAGCAAGACACTCAGGAAAGGTGCTATCCAGAAAGGATCAGGAAGCCTCCCCAAAGACTGAATTTATAAATAGACTATTTTCAGTTAATGTTGCATGTTAAAAGTGTTAATTGTAATTAGTTGATATTTGCTTGTTAAATGAATGTTATGGTACTGTTAATCTAAAAGGGGAGGAATTGTAGTGTATGTACCTTTAAGGGGAGAACTACTTTTTACAGCTCCTGTATACTGTAGTACCGGCAGTGACCACACCTGTATATAAACCCTGAGTAGGGATCTGTACAGTTAGTTTTAGAGTAACTCTCATCCAGTAAACACCTGTTGACTGTTCCCTGCAGTCTCTTGTCTAGTTATTGAAGGACACACAACATCAAGATACACGGATCTAACAATTTTCATTACTAATTTCATTCCATGCCAAATCCACACACAACTGATAATAGAAGGCTTTTCTGAATTCCTGCAGCATGTCGAGTCCTAGTCAGAAGTACTGGAAAATACAAATTTATTTACCTCTGCTCAGCTAACCACAGTGGTGACCCATTTTTTTCCTGGGTCTCTTGACCTGCTACCAGAGCCCTGACTTCCCCTGTAGGCTGTATAAATATGTTGAGATACTATGAGCCAAAGTAGTGTCCTGATATAAGTATGTTGACACACCGAGCGGCAAATTCCTATGGGCACATGGGCAGGAGTGAAAAGTTTGGAATGCAGCATAAGGAACCCATGCATGCATGCTATACTGCGGGTGTTTGATTTTAAAGCCAATATTCATGGAGGTTTATTGTGTAAACAGACGTGTGACACGTGTAAGTCATTCTCCTCAGAGGTACGTAGAGGTAAAAGTGCCTGTAAAGAGGCCTCACTCTGGAACTGGGTAGTGCAATGGATTACACATATCTGGGACCTGGCTTTATATTCAGCCCAGGGATGAAAGTTTCCTCTGTCTTCTGGCTGTAAGGGTTTTGCGTGAATTGGGTTTGGACAGTCTCAAAGCAGTTCCTTTGGGGTCTGGACCCACAGCACAAAACAGCCTGTAATTTAGCAAGAATTGGTACTAGATTGGCTGTCTCATTCAGCCTTGTTATGTGACTTTGTTTTGTTTGTTGCTTTTTTAATGTTTATAAAATGGACATGGCTATGAAGGGGTTCACAGTCCTTTATTATTCCACCAAATCACTATGCTCTTATACCAATCCCAAACCCAACCATTTATATGTTTTCTGGCTTTGACTCAATGCCAAAAAACCCACATGCTAATAATAAAGACATGCATGAAACTGTTCAGATGATGGCGATAATATGACAGTAGAACCTTCTTTTTATTCACATTTTTGTTACTGCTGCTTGTTCCTAGTTTTGGGATGAATTGGGATCAGGCTCGGGTAAATTGGAGTCAAAGACTGGCAGGCAGAAATGTAATGGAGCAATGAGCAGCCTTTAAATAGGAGATGGTTCAGGTACAGTGTAGGTACATTTCTACAAGGGGGAAAGGGAGGGCAACGAAAGCCAGAGCTCCCTGGAATGCAAAGGAGTTGGAGAGTAGGATGAAGCAGAAAAGAGAGGCTTATGACAGATGTCTGCGTGATCATACAAGGAAGAGTCAGGCTGAATATAAAAAGTACAGAGGAGAAGTGGAAAAGGAAATAAGAGGGGCAAAGAGACAGTATGAGAATAAGGTTGGCGGCTAACATAAAAGGGAATCCAAAGGTTTTCTATCGGCATATTAACAGTAAAAGGGATGTCAGGAGCGGTGGGGTCAATTTAGAGACCGAAATGGAGGTCCATTGGTGGAGGCAGACGGTATGGCTGAGGTACTAAATGAGTACTTTGCATTGGTGTTTACGAAGGAAGAGGAATTTGCCAAAGCTACGGTAAACAACGTTGTTGGGATATTGGATGAGATAAAAATAGATAAAAAGGAGCTACTGGAAAGGCTGGCAGTATTTGAAGTGGATAAGTCACCCGGTCCAGATGGGAGGCATCCTAGGTTGCTGAGGGAAGTAAGGGTAGAAATTGCGATGGTGCTGGCTACAATGTTCCAATCCTCCTTAGATACAGGAATGGTGCCAGAGGACTGGAGGATTGCAAATATTACACCCTATTTCAAAAAGGGGAGAAGGATAAATCTGGCAACAGGCCAGTCAGTTTAACGTTGGTGGTGGGGAAGCTTTTAGAAATAATAATCCGGGAGAAAATTAACAGCCACTTGGACAAGCATGGACTAGTAGAGGAGAGCCTGCACAGATTTGTTGAGGACAAATTGTGTTTGACTAACTTGATTTGAGTTTTTTGATGAGGTAATGGAGAGGGCGGATGATGGCAGTACAGTTGATATTGTGCATATGGACTTTCAAAAGGCGTCTGATAAAGTACCACATATTGGGCAGTTAGAGAAATTGAAGCCCATGGGATAAAAGGGGCAGTAGCAGCACGGATACAAAATTGGCTAAGGGATGAAAACAGAGAGTTGTGGAGAATGACTAGTTTTCAGACTGCAGTGCTGTTCTCAAGGGTTCAGTACTAGGACCACTGCTGTTTTTGATGTACATTAATGACTTGGACATGGGGTTATAGGGCACAATTTCGAAATTTACAGATGATGCAAAACTTGGAAGTGTAGTAAACAGTGAGGAAGATAGTAAAAGACTTCAAGAGGACATGAATAGGCTGGTGGAATGGGCAGACACATGGCAGATAAAATTCAACGCAGAAAAGTGTGAGATGATACATATTTTTGTAGGAAGAATGAGGAGAGACAATACAAGCTAAATGGTACAATTTTAAAGGGGGTGCAAGAACAGAGAGACCTGGGGTGTTTGTGCACCAATCTTTAAAGATGGCAGAACAGGCTAACAAAGCAGTTAATAAAGCATATGGGATCCTGAGTCTTCTAAATGGAGGAATAGGTACAAACGCCAGGAAATTCTAGTTAATTAAACCTATGTAAAACACTAGTTCGGCCCCAGCTAGAGTATTGTGTCAAATTCTGGGCACCACACTTTAGTAAGGCTTTGGAGAGGGTACAGATGAGATTTACTAGAATGGTTGTAGGGCTGAGGGATTACAGTTACATGGATAGACTAGAGAAGCTGGGGTTCTTCTCCTTAGAGCAGACAAGGCTAAGAGGAGATTTGATAGAGGTGTTTAAAATCATGAAGGGTTTAGATAGAGTAAATAAAGAGAAACTGTTTCCAATGAATGAAGGGTCGATAACCAAAGGGCAGAGATTTAAGGCGATTGGCAAGAGAGCCAGAGGCGACATGAGGAGAAACTTTTTTACACAACGAGTGGTTAGGATTTGGAATGCACTGCCTAATAGGGTGGTGGATACAGATTCAATAGTAGCTTTAAAAAGGCAATTGGATAAATACTTGAAGGAGAAAAAATTGCAGGGATCTGGGGAAAGAATGGGGGAGTGGGACTAACTGGTTTGCTCTTCAAAAGAACCGGCGCAGACTCGATGGGCCAAATGGCCGCCTTCTGTAGTGTACTATTCTATGATTGGGTCATATTGTAGTATTGTGAGAAAGCTTCACGTGTTTCAGGTAGAAACAGCCTAGCAGATAACTGAACCTGAAATAGTGATTTTGTTTTTTACATTGTGCCCTATATGTTGAACAATAAAATGACTAATTCCATACTTCTGACTGCCATTTATCTTTACTGGTGAATTTGAAAAGATATCCTGTTGAGAATAATTATAGATTGCACACCTTCAATTAAACTTCAATGGAACAGAAATCAAGAATCTGTTTAAAATAATGACAAAAAAAAATCTGAAAACGAATTACTCTTTTGATGGAATTCGTCTAAAGTGGGCTGATATTACACCAGGTAGGAGTTAAGCAGTGAAGTGCTTTGGATTGCCATTTTAAGAACCCCCCAGTAATGAATATAGTGCGGTCGGCACCGAGAGTTGAGTTCTGTCCTCTGCGCTATACAGATTGGTCTCCATGAGATAAATGTGAGCAGTAAAGACGTGTATGCTGTAGCAGAGTGTAGGGAGAGAGTATCAGGGCACTACACTCTATGCTCCTTCCTTTTCTCCAGCAGGCAAGCACATCGTGCGCAGTCATAATAGGCTTTGTTCATTGTACTACACAAGGAAGATTAAAGATCAGAAACAAGCTGCTTAAATGCTGTAAATTAATTAATTTGCTGCATTGTTTTCTTAGGGATCACGAGATAAGAAACATCTGCATCTGTCCGTGAAATATACTCTGCCCGAATGCTTTTTCAATTTATTTTTTGTTAGTGTCATGAAAAGCAGCCAAAGTATAGGGCCTTGATCCTGTCTAGTGACTGAACCTGACATCTTGTCATCTCATGGCTGACATGGGAGGCCTTTTATAATACCCATGTATAAATACCAGCTTCATTTTAAACTATCTGAGGTTACATTGCAAAAATGATGTCATGACAAGACCCAAAGGAATTCCTTTTGTTGTAGAGAGCTGCTTGGCATAGATGATGGCTGCTTGGTGTCGGGGCTCGGCTGAACTGACAGAACATTAATTAGGTTGCCGGGTAACAATGTAAAAGTGGGGACAGATGTTTGACATGCCATAATTTTGAGATATTCTAATGGTTTTCACCCTTCTGAGCTGGGCAAGTGTAATTTGCTGCTAAGGATGACTGCCAGTTCTGACAGGTGCCCTGCATTTCAACAGGACCGTGGGAGACCAGAAAGTGCATTTGATTTCTGGCAGGTCGACGGCCTAGTACGCCATTTATAAATATGCCCCACCTGTTTTCCAATATAAATACTATCTATTGAAATGTTCAATACATGTACACATATTGTTAGATGATAAGGTTTTGGCATAAAGTGATACTGGTCACCGATGTCCCAGTCACTTCTTTATTAACTAATTTCCCATTCTGTAATTGGAAATCTCCAACCCGAGACTGGTTTAGCACAGGGGTGGAAAAAAACCACACATATACACACACACAATCAACATGAATGTTTTCAATGTCCTTGAAGAATTAAATATTGCCGATCAGTAATTTCTTGGAAACTAGGGGACATGGGGCATTTGTGACAGGAAATGTGGAGCCACTAACTCTTCCTGCAGTACAGTTCAGTGCTGCTGACCACCCTCTGGTATATTCTTCATGTGTGAACCTAGACAAGTGTCAGCTGTTCTCTCGAAGCATTTTTATGGTTATAAAAAAATCACAATAACACATAGCTATTCAACTATGGCGGGTCATCACTAAGTCCTGTCTTGTTCTCCCTTAAATCCATATATTTATCAGGAAGAACCAATGGATAATGCTCAGGACTGGAACCTTGGTCACAGGCCAATTCTGGTATGTCTACCAACACCTCAATCTCGGACCAATTAACTCAGCACTGGCAAGGGATTGAACCTGGGGCCTTCAGTCGGTGTGACTCAGTTTTATACTAGGCAGTGCGTTTATTAACTGAGTCATCAGGGCTCTGGTTGGACACAATATTTAATGAGCTCACGGGGTTACATGGGACCGGGGAACAGCGCTAGCACATATCCGTGGAGGTTAATAAATCTTAACCACAACCTACGCTAAATAATAATGCATACTTTTTAATTTAGCAATGCTGCACTATATTTACCGCGATTGGATGATTCATTTCTAAACAGGAAAGGCAGCCAAAGCTGCAAATCAGTGTGATCTAGACAATGTTTAATCATCATTTTTCAAGTAGGCAAATCAAGTTCTAATTAGTAATAAATACTATAGGATTTACTGCTGTTTAGAATGAGAATCACGGTTTCTCGCCCTGCTCACTGAGAGAGTTGCTTCCTGACACTGCTCTTGACTAATAGTTTTATTAACTTTCATTAGCTTTTAATGTTGATGCTTTTTGTAATGAATAGGCTTACTCGTACTCTGCACGGACAGTACATGCAAGTTCTTGTGACATTCAGCTCTGGGTCTGGTACACTAGGAGCAACTTCAAATTATTTTTTGGCAATTGAAACAAAACACTCTCATCTATGCTAAATTAAAATTAGTTGTAAGGAAATAATTTGATGATTACATTCATGAGATGAAAATGTTTATTGAACATAACAGAGGCAACACTTAAAGACATCCACAGGAGGGGGAGAGGGTGCGGTATGTGTGGGAATAACTAGTGTAGAACAGCCTACATTGTTAAAATAGTAATGAGGTTAACTCAGTAAAATCAAAAATGGCAACAGTAATGGAAGTCTGGGATGCTTTTTACAATAAAGATGGTTTTTTTCCCTGAGAATTTCAGGTTAATGCTCTCCATATTTCAGCTTTCTTTTCAAAATTGCCAGTTTGAAACTCCTCAGACCTCTTTATCGTAAAAAGTCCAGTTTGTTGTGTTTTCTTTGGTAACGGAAAGGAGCCACTCTGCTTGTAAGCATGAATTTCTGGCGTGCATGGTTATTATTGTTTAAACCTTTTTGAAGTGTTAGTCACAGCATTTGTTGTGCTAAACAGATGGCAGTTATGTTTATTCAGCAGGGTAAAGGCTGAAATAAAGTAATTCCCAGGCAGACTGATTGTGCACTTCATACAGCGTTTTCATAGGAAGTAAAGCAAAAGCTATAGCTCGAAAGTACTCATTCTGATCCTGGTGTAACTGGAATCCATTCCAGATTTATCGGTCCAGAAGCAATCAACCTGATCAGTGTTGCTGATAGGAATAGTATCAGACTCGGTAGGGCTTATGTTCAGGGTCATGCGGAATCAAGCAACGTGAACAGAAGCCTCCATATCTGAGGAGCCGCAACACTCTCCTCAAGAATGAAAGCAGGTTGCATCCTTTCCGTTTAAATACAAGAGTCATGTACAGTTTCACTTTAAGAGCCAGACAGATGTTTTGGGTAATATGAGAAAATGTCAACATTGCACAACACATCAGCATAGCTGACTCATGAAAATGAGAGCGCAGAAAGTGCAGCACAATCTTTTACGAGAATCATTACTGAGCATTAGTGACCTCAAAACAGCTAAAATTGCCAAGTTCAGCTAATTTCCCAGACCTTTTCCTCATGCCCATACCTAACCCTTACACTTTATTTGTGTCCACATGGCTGGGCTCTTCTGATGACTATCCCGTATAAACCTCTTGCTGAATATCCTGTAACAAACCACATTCTATAAAGCAGTCCCATTTTGTTTGATATATAGGGTTATATGTGCTATAATCATGGTTCATTGACCCTCCTTGACCTCTCTGCAGGCTTTGACAAGCTCAACCACACCATCTTCCTCCACTACTTCTCCTCCATTGTTCAGCTCCTTTTGAACTGGTCTTGTTTGGTTCCATTCTTACCTACCTGACTGTAACCACAGCATTTCTAGCAATAGCTTTTCACATCCCTGTACTGTCCTCTCCGGAGTCCCCAGAGGATCCATTGTTGGTCCTTTCCTCTTCCCCGTCTTCATCTACATACTACCTCTTGGTGACATCATCTGCAGACATGGAGTGAGTTTGCATGTGTACACTGTTGACAGCTCGGCTCTACTTCCTCATCACCTCTCTCGATCCCTCTGCTGCCTCTTCACTGTTAGATTGCTTGTCCAACATCCAGTCTTGGGTGAGCCATAACGTCCGCCAAGTAAACAATGGGAAGACCGAAGTTGTTACCTTTGGACCCTGACACAAACTGTGGTTCCTCGCTATTGACTCCATCCCTCTCCTGTTCAAGCTGGACATCCTGTTCAACTCTGAGCTGAGCTTCTAAACCTGAATCCTCTCTATCACAAAGGCCACCTACTTCGCCATCCATAACATCACCTGCCTCTAACCCTCTTGTCACTGTTGCAGTGTTCTCCTAGCTGGCCTCCCATTCTCCACCCTCAGTATATAATGTAGCGGTTATGTTACCATGTCCAAACAGGTGCCTGTACAGTAGTGTACTGGTAATCTTACTGAACTAGTAATCTAGAGAATGCAATTCAAAACTCACCATCACAGTGGAGTGGGCCTTTGGCGTAGCGGTAGCACCCCCGCCGCTGGGCCAGAAGGCGTAGGGTTTCGAACCCCGCTCCAGACAGTCCCAGCAAGTGGATTCGGAGCTCCGGCTCTAAATTCTGGGTTGACATCCAGCGGGATACTTGCGTCCGTGGGTGTGGGTGGCCCCCCCCTCCTTGTATGGGTTGTGGGAGCCCGTAAAACCCTCCCGCCATAGGACTTAACCACCCTAATGGCTGGTACGAAGATGGTTACGGTCACGGAAGGAGCGTTAATCGCGGCCAGAAATCCTTCCACCACTTCATACAGTTCCCCAAAGGGAACAGTGTGAAGACACGTACGACGACGACCATCACAGTTTGAGAATTTGAATTCAGTTTATAACATCTGGAAATAAAAAACTGCTATCAGTAAAAGTGACAATGAAGCTGTCAGATTGTTGTAAAAATCCAACTGGTTCACTAATTCCCTTTAGAGAAGGAAACCTGCTGTCCTTACCCAGTTTGGCCTATATGTGACTTCAGTCCCACACCAATGTGGTTGTCTAGAACTCTCATTCCTGGTACAGAGACAACGCTAAGCTTGCCTCTCCAGTGATCTCTAACACAAGTCATTTGCAGGATTTATTCTACACCCATCAAAATTCACATAGGCAATATATTTCTGAACTGAACTGTCACTCCACCCAGGTATCGAAACTCTACATGCTCCCTGTTATTTTAGCACTGACAAGCTCTCTCATATTATAAAAGAGCTTCTAAAGCATTGTGTCCTGCAGTTACTGTCCTGTGCCAAAATATTTCTTGTGCAAACAGACTCCCAGGTATCTGTGCTATTGACTGTGAAGTCTACCTGTGCTAGTGGCTTTGAAATCTTCAGGTACCTGTGCCTTGTGGAGAGGAATTAGTTTTGGTGGGTGGAGAGGAATTCATGGGATTTAGAGAACCTTTGGGTGACAGAGATATGCCTCACACCCTTTCAATGCACCTGCTTCTTTTAGAGTTTAACCACTTTGTATTCTAATTCATGAGACAGACCAAAATGAATCCTGTGTGTCACTAGACTATGCTGATGTCTGTGTCTGAAAAGGGCAGCAACTCTCCTACTTGAGCATCCTTACTGTGCTATTGAAAGACATGTTAACAAAGAAGGGAAAAATCCATCACAAACAAGCTCTTTAATACTGTAATGACCAAAAGTGATGTAACCTCAACTCTGCAGTTATTTGATTGTTTTTCCACTGACACAAAACCCTCAGTTATCCTGCAAGCCGCCACCCTTCAGCTACATTTCCGAAGAATTAATGTTGAATGGCTTTAACCGTGTCTCATCAGGCTACGTGGATGGTTATTGCAAAGGAACCAGACATTGCGTCTCCATGGGTTACTGACGTGAACAAATATTTGAGTGTTGTGTGGGCAGTTAACAGCTACATCCTCATTCAAAGAGAAATGGAGAAAGGATGGTTGAAATGATGTGACTTCCACTTCATTAAATGTCTTGTCCGTCAGGCAGGACAAAAGCCTCGATCTAAATTAAGTCCAAGTTGAAATGTCTACCCATAGCAAGGTATTAGAATTAAAGAAAGCTGGCCCTCTTAGTCCTGAGAGCCCTGTAGTTAACAAGGGAACTCAGCAGGGACTGTAGGTTTGCTAGGTAATGCATTTAAAATATAGTGAACAATATGTTGAGAACTGATGGTAGTTTGGATTTCTATTTGCATGCATTTCTATGCAAATGGTGGTTAGGTGGAGAAATCGATAGAAACATACACGTCAGTAAATCCTGTCGTACTTGATTTAAACTGCGGGTTTAGAAAACCTCAATAGAACATATATTATTACTGGAGATTTGTTTTTTAATTACATACTTTTTCCTGATTCAGCAGGGATCATTTTCAGTACATTGTCCACTTCCGAGATTTACTTTTTCAGTATACTGTAGAGTAATTTTGCATTTTTATTTTTGTAAGATTGCGTTGAAAGTTGTTATGCTGCATTTCTTGGTGTCTAGTATAATTATTTGCAGAAAAATCCTATTTCTAAAAAGTTGTATAAAACAATTTTAATGACCTAAATATTTGGAAAACTGTAATAGTCATTCAGATACAGGTACAGTGACTATGAAACTCATTACTATGTCTTGCGTGCAGCATTACTGTTGTAACCAGGGTTCTCCACTGAAGCAGGATTCTTTAATGTTCTGTGCTGTCCTCTGAGGTTTTTTCATGGTTTTTGTTACGAGAGTTAGTGTCAAGTTAGTCAAACACCTTAATAAACATGCTAATGCTCCCTCAATGTCTTACGGGATAAATGAATTGACTGACGGATATTGAGCCATAAAAAACAGGAAAGTCACAGGTCCAATCCCTGGCCTGCGCTGAGTTAAGCTGATCTGACCTGGGGTGTCAGTGGGGATGCTACATTTGATCTCTGTGTCCCTGTGGGTGACATCACATAACTGGTGCACTGGTAGTGCATTTCTTTCAAGTAGAATAGAGGAAAATAAATTATAATAAGCTCTCTGGTCAGCAACTACTACTTATGACTGCAACATTTTTGAGAGGTCTGGTGCTCCGATATTAATTTGTCAATCAATCAATTTATTCAGATGTGTATGGTTTACAAACTACAAATAAATTACCCAAGATTTGCTGTTACTGTGGAATCCAGATGCCTTTAGGCAGCACAGGAGTTCTGCCTGTCACAAGGATGCACCCCTGACCTAAACTGATTTTTTGTGGTTAGGATAATTAGCATTTTTTGAGATGGATCTCCTTGGCCTCCACCAAGAGGTCTTCCTGGAAGGGAAGGGGTCAGAGAATAGATGCAACAGGCTTTGGAGACCTGACGTAGCGTAGTGTGGCTGGCAGCCTCTGTGGTGCTGTTCAAATTTTTTTTAATGGAAAATTTTAAAGAAAGGGGCTTATGTGTATTCAATTGACTGCCCTGTGATTGATTTCACAGGCTTTTTGGGCGTTTCAAATTTAAATGGCTCCTCTGCCACACATCACAACATTGGGCGTTGGGGTAAACAGGTGATCTTTGCATCCTGTGTTGTTATGGTGCAAATGATGGAAGGTACGTCGCATGATGTATTTCCATCAATTGCATGTTATTACAGTAACCCGCTGGTTATAGGGGCAGGCTTATCATGCGTCTCCCATCACTTTTGTTGGAAAATCCTAAAAGTGCTGGGGAAGCGGGGAATCAAATGTGCATCTTCTGAAGAGTTTCCCACCCAAGTCCACTCAAGTTACTCCTGGGAGCAAGCGTAACTTGGGTGGAAAATTTGGACCATTCTGTCTCTGCAATGGGCATAATGCTTTTTTTGTGAATAATTATGAAAATAGACTTTTGGATAAAATTGCAGATCTCTCTCCAAATCCACATTTGGTTTCTTGAGGAGAGGATAATCTACCTTGTGGATATCTCCATGGACATCATCAATGATGTTGATTGATCCTCTATGGAGTGCTCACGCTCTGGGTAGTCTCTTCCAGCCATTTCACTCCTTCCTCCAGCTGATCCTGCCAAAACTGGGCTACTTCTCACTCTAAAGGAAATCTGAGTGCCAGTGTAAATTGAGACTTTGGATATAAACTTGAGTGCATTGCAGTTACTGAGCAGCGATTATGGTCTACTGAGAACCATGCTACATACAACCACCATGGCAGCTCATGAGATTGTGACCATGTGAGTACATGACTGTATGCTTGGTTCATCTGATGGTTCCATAAGTTGTGACCACAATCCATCCAGTGTACAATTACATTAAATCCATCAGGAGCAAAGTGATCCTCTATTGGCCATTGGTTGCTTCTTTGTGACAAAATTCCCAACAGTCTTTAGAAAGAAAACCAGATGATCTTTGTTGGTATCAGTTGTTTTCCTCTGGACAAGGGGATTTTTTTGGTCCAAGAGCTTTTATTATCATCACAGTATCTGTGAACAAAAATCAAGCTGGGTGTACATGATATGAGCGAGACTGAAAAAAATAATAATTTGGTGCTTCCGTTGGGAATGGTTTTTCCTCATTTCGTGCAAAGTCTGCCAGAATTACTACATGGTTTGTGCAGCTCTGCAAGATGTGTGAAAGGCTGGGAATTGGGGAGTAGCAGTTTACACCAGCCTGTGAGGTGACTCGCTCTTGATGGGTCGTTGGGAGGAAGCCAATCCTTAGCAGCATTCTACTCTCTGGGTTTACAAGCTGTCAGTGCTGCCGAGTGTTGTGTCTTGTGACATTTTGCCAAAGCTCTGTCACAAAATCTCGCAATCTGAAAAGGAAAGTGCCAATGGGAAATGTCAATCCTCTACCAAGGTTACAATCTGGCTCTGACATCACAGTTGACGTACACCGACCTTGCCAGTAACTATTTAAAAATACAGTGGATCCTTTTTGGAAAAATTATTTTCTAAAGAACGTGTTGTTAAGGGAGCTCTTTGATGGGGTTTTTTGATTAGATAGAGAGCCGCAAATAAACAATATATATATGGAAATTTGTGTTGTATCATATATCATATTTGATATTTGTGGTATATCATATATATTTGTGGGAGGGTGCCTTTTTAAGCGTTCCAAATGTCATTTAATTTCCTCCAGTATCCAGTTGATACTCAACCCTCCCTGTGTGTGGAATCTCAGCTGGTAATTGGAGTCGTACCAGTCTGTGGTACAGTTTATCAGCGAGCACACTAAGGGAGGATGCCACTACCTGCACCCTCCCAGAGAGATTGTTTCAGCAAGGTAATAGTTAGAAAATTAGCTTGAATGCAACAACATCGCTTCCGATTATAACGTTTTGATGAATCACGGTGTCTTGTAAATATCACCTGAGTGCAATTAGTAACATAGGCTGCATATATGTAGGCATTTATCAGTCTAAAAATGATATAGAGTAGAAATTATTGCCTGTGATGTTATCATTTGAATACTTAAAGTATATTTAAGTTCTCTCTCCGCTCTGTTAAAGGAGGATTTAACCTATTGGACTAAAATTGCAGAGAGGGGAACATGGTACGAGTGTGTTAAGCATTTATTACGATAACACCGCTGACAGGAATTTCTATTTGCTTAATTGCGTTTTGCTAATGCAGAAGTGCTACCCTTTAATTTTTCCCTTCTCTTGAAGGTAGAATCTCATACTGGGGCCATAGTCCATGGGTGACTGCATGCTTCAGTACCATACCCAAGCCGCCGTACTTAATGTGCGAGTCCAGTCGCTGTCTGTTGCATGGCTAGTCGGCTATGGGAGACAGCACAACTGAACGTGACCCTGCCTTAACATGATTACTTCCAGCAGAGTCACTGATTAGCATTCAAAAGTGGTTGAGGTTTTTTCCCTCCTTAACCCAGGGGCGCTGAGGTCAACTGCAATGATCCTACAGCCACCCCAGCAGCAACTGCAGAAGAGAGCAGTGATTAAACCTGTGACTTTCCTGGTCTGGTTCAGTACTACAACACACAGTGCATTTACCCACTGAGTCACTGGGCCTAAAGAGAGCCCCTGTCTTGGCTACCATGGCGGGAAAACAGTAGAAAGCTGTGCGTCATTAACATCACCATGACATTGACATAATGCTAAGATATTTTGGCACTGCAGATGGCAAACATTTTCCCATGGAGACTGCACTCTTTTAAAAGACCCTGGGAATGAAGATGCCAAGGTCCTTTAAATATATTATATTATATATATATATATATGAGAGAGAGAGATAAATATGTACTTTTCTACAAGGTTATGAAATTTATTTTGCTTTGAAAGCAAGTATTTTTATGGGATTGGGTAATGCTTAAAATACCATTGCTAGTAAAATTAATAGCCCTACACACACACATGTCCCTCAAATATTTTTGCTACCCTCAAACATTTATGCTGCTTTAACATAAACTGGTTCAAACAAAGATGGCGGCGCGCACGGACGCAGCGGCTTTGTCTCTCCCGAGACTGAGCGTTTTCACCCTCCTTCTGAGTCTCTTCTGGACTCTGCTGATTCGGGAATTAAAGGCTGACCTACCGTACAGCCGGCAGACGCTCCTAGACATCGGGGCCGACTGCGTGCGGCTCACACTCGGCGGTATCGATCTGCCTCCCGACATCGCCCGACCCCCGGGACCAGCGCGGCGTCCTTCCCCAGCCGGAAGTCGACGCAGACCGCGCAGAGAACGCAAGCAGAAGCGGGGTAAGAGGGCCGGTATCCAAAACAGGCTGAAGAGGGCCCCACACAAACCCTCCCTCCCAAGTATTTTCCTGGCCAACGTCAGGTCACTGGAAAACAAAATGGATGAGATCAAACTGGATCTCTCCACACAGAAAAGGACAAAGGAATGCTGCGCCATGATCTTCACAGAGACCTGGTTGAACAACGGCATCCCTGACACCACCATCCAACTAGAAGGACGCACGGTCTTCCGCGCCGACAGAACTGCAGACTCCGGTAAGAGCAAGGGAGGCGGTTTGTGCATTTACACTAACAATGCCTGGTGCACTAACACTGACATAATCGATAGATCCTGCTCGGCTGATTTGGAATTCCTCATGGTAAGGTGCAGACCCTTCTACCTGCTGTTATCATCACTGCGGTCTACATCCCACCACACGCTAATGCCAAACTAGCACTGAAGGACCTCTACAGGGCCATCAGCGAACAACAAACTGCGCACCC
The DNA here is from genome assembly GCF_052327205.1 of Somniosus microcephalus. Classification (NCBI taxonomy): domain Eukaryota; kingdom Metazoa; phylum Chordata; class Chondrichthyes; order Squaliformes; family Somniosidae; genus Somniosus; species Somniosus microcephalus. Next base: position 174,072,566 of record NC_140987.1, read on the forward strand.
AGATGGAGCTTTTATCGTCGCGGGGGACTTCAGTCACATAAACCTAAAAACTGTACTACCGAAATTCCACCAGAATGTCTCCTGCCCCACAAGAGGGGAGAATACACTGGATCAAGTCTACACGAGCATTGTAGACGCTTATAAGGCCATTCCCTGCCCCCACCTTGGGAAGTCTGACCACCTCTCCCTGTTTCTAGACCCGGCATACAAACCGCTCATCAAAAGAGGGAGAACATCAGTGAGAGCAGTGAAAGTATGGCCAGAGGGGCAGTATCGGAGCTACAGGATTGCTTCGAACACACTGATTGGGGCATGTTTGCTCATAATGACATCGAGGAATACGCATCCACAGTGCTATTCTACATCAGCAGCTGTGTCGAGGTCGTCACGACCCATAAAAATATCAAGACATACCCCAACCAGAAACCCTGGATGAACGGAGAGGTCCGCTCACTGTTGAAAGCACGCGACGCAGCATTTAAATCTGGCGACGCGGTGGCTTACAGTGCAGCTAGGACCAACCTAAAAAAGGGTATCCGGACTACCAAAAGGAAACAGACACTGTGGATAGAGGACCACTTCCGCAACAACTCGGACCCCCGGCGCATGTGGCAAGGCATTCAGTCCATCACTGACGACAAGGGCAAAAACACCAGCCCCCCCCGGTTAGCGATGCCTCCCTCCCGGAGGAGCTTAACAACTTCTATGCTCGCTTCGACAGGGACAACAGGGAGCCGGCTACCAAAGCCTTGCCACCCCCGGAAGACCAGGTGCTCACTCTGTCGACCTCCGACGTAAGGGGTGTTCTACGCGGAGTGAACACACGAAAGGCTGCTGGACCGGATAGCATCCCTGGACGGGTACCAAGGAATGTGCTGATCAGCTGGCTGATGTCTTCACCGCCATCTTCAATCTGTCATTGGCCCAGGCAGTAGTCCCTACATGCTTCAAGACCGCTACCATTATTCCTGTGCCAAAGCAAACGGCTGTGACGTGCCTGAACGACTATCGACCTGTCGCACTCACACCCATCATAATGAAGTGTTTCGAGAGACAGGTCTTAGCCCACATCAAAGCCAGTGTTCCTGCCTCTCTTGACCAACACCAGTTTGCCTATCGTGCAAACAGATCAACGGAGGATGCAATCACAACTGCTCTACACTCGGCACTGAATCACCTAGATGGTAAGGAGACCTACATCAGAATGCTGTTCATAGACTACAGCTCAGCATTCAACACTATCGTCCCCAACAAGCTGGCCACCAAACTCCAAACTCTTGGCCTGAACACTTCCCTCTGCAACTGGACCCTGGACTTCCTAACAAACAGACCCCAGTCTGTCAAATTAGGTAACCACACCTACCCCCCCCCGACCCTGAACACGGGGGCCCCACAAGGATGTGTGCTGAGCCCCCTCCTCTACTCCCTCTTCACCCACGACTGTGCGGCTGTTAATGGTTCCAACACCATCATCAAGTTCGCGGATGACACCACGGTAGTAGGCCAGATCACCAACAACGATGAGTCAGCCTACAGGGAGTGATGCGCTATCAATAACTCAAAAGACTGAGATTAAGCGAGTAATTAACAGGCTTTTATTAACAAGAGAATGAAGGTGTGCCTCGAGTGGTCGACCGGTCCAGAATACAAAGGGGCTGTGGAGCAGTCACCTTTATACCTGGATTCATGGGAGGAGTCAGCTGAGGCATGTACACGCATGTACACAGTGGAATACAAACAGTGGTTTACCACATTCACCCCTTGTTTAAAATTGAGTCCGGCGGGGTGAAGTGTATTAAAAGTTAGTGTATTGGAGTCTCTCCGGAGGTCTTGTCTGCCGCTGTGATCGACGTGGCGACGGCAGGGGTAGTGAAGCTTCCGGCGTCGAGTCCCGCGTAGGCTGGGGCACTGGTGTGTAGTCCTCGTAGATGTCGAGCGGGTCGCGGGGACCTGCCGTCTGCTGGGGCTGGATATCGGATCGTGGGGGGGGGTGGTAGTTGGTAGTGGGTTACTGCGGCCCCCGAGGGTGCGAGGTCTCGTATGGAGACTGTGTCCTCCCGCCCGTCCGGGTACGCAATGTAAGCATACTGGGGGTTGGCGTGGAGGAGGTCGACCCTCTCGACCAGGGGGTCCGTTTTATGGGTCTTCACGTGTCTTCTCAGTAGGACCGGCCCTGGGGACGTCAGCCATGGCGGTAGCGATGTCCCCGATGTGGACTTCCTTGGGAAGACAAACATTTTCTCATGAGGGGTGGTGTTAGTAGCAGTGCAGAGCAGTGACCGAATAGAGTGGAGCGCATCGGGGAGCACATCCTGCCAGCGGGAGGTCGGAAGGCCCCTAGACTTTAAGGCTAGCAGGGCGGCCTTCCAAACTGTCGCATTCTCTCTTTCCACCTGTCCGTTCCCCCGGGGGTTGTAACTGGTGGTCCTGCTTGTGGCAATACCCCTAGCTAGCAGGTACTGACGGAGTTCGTCGCTCATAAACGATGAGCCCTGGTCGCTATGGATATAGCTGGGGAAACCGAACAGGGTGAAGAGGTCGTTCAGACATTTAATGACCGTGGCACTGGTCATGTCCGGGCAGGGGATGGCGAACGGGAAACGGGAGTACTCATCGATAATATTGAGGAAGTACACATTGCGGTCGGAGGAGGGGAGAGGCCCTTTAAAATCAACGCTCAGGCGCTCGAAGGGGCGAGTGGCTTTTATCAGGTGAGCCCTGTCTGGTCTATAAAAGTGCGGTTTGCACTCAGCGCAGACTTGGCAGTTCCTGGTCATGGTCCTGACCTCCTCAATGGAGTAAGGCAGGTTGCGGGCCTTGATGAAGTGGAAGAACCTGGTGACCCCCGGGTGGCAGAGGTCATTGTGGAGGGCCCGCAGTCTATCGATCTGCGCACTGGCGCAGGTGCCACGCGATAGAGCATCCGGGGGTTCATTGAGCTTCCCGGGCCGGTACAAGACCTCGTAATTGTAGGTGGAAAGTTTGATTCTCCACCTCAAGATCTTGTCGTTTTTGATTTTGCCCCTCTGCTTGTTGTTAAACATGAAAGCAACTGAACGCTGGTCAGTGAGCAGGGTAAATCGTTTTCCGGCCAGGTAGTGCCTCCAATGACGCACAGCCTCCACAATAGCCTGGGCCTCCTTCTCAACAGCGGAGTGTCTGGTCTCCGGGCCCTGGAGGGTTCGTGAAAAGAAGGCCACGGGCCTCCCTGCCTGATTGAGGGTAGCGGCCAGGGCAAAGTCGGACGCGTCGCTTTCCACCTGGAAGGGGATGGATTCGTCCACTGCGTGCATGGTGGCTTTGGCAATGTCTTCCTTGATACGGTGGAAGGCTAAGCGGGCCTCTGCCGTCACGGGAAAAGAGGTGGACTTGATCAGCGGACGGGCCTTGTCCGCATAGTAGGGGACCCACTGGGCGTAATAAGAGAAAAACCCTAGGCACCTCTTCAGGGCCTTGAGGCAGTGGGGCAGTGGGAGTTCGATAAGGGGACGCATCCGGTCGGGGTCGGGGCCGATGACTCCGTGTTCCACAACGCAGCCAAGGATGGCGAGGCGGGTTGTGCAGAATATGCACTTCTCCTTGTTATATGTCAGGTTGAGGAGTTTGGCGGTGCAGAGGAATTTTTCGAGGTTTGCGTCATGGTCCTGCAAGTCATGGCCGCAGATGGTCACATTGTCCAGATATGGGAAAGTGGCCTGCAACACATTTTGATCGACCATCCGGTCCATCTCCCTTTGGAAGACGGAGACGCCAAAGGGAACCCTAAGGAAGTGATAGAGGCGGCCGTTTGCCTCAAAGGCAGTATACTGGCGGTCCTCAGGGCGGATAGGGAGCTGGTGGTACGCTGATTTCAGGTCAATGGTCGAGAAGACGCGGTACTGCGCGATCTGGTTGACCATATCAGCTATGCGGGGGAGTGGGTAAGCGTCCAGCAGGGTGTAGCGATTTATTGTCTGGCTGTAGTCGATGACCAGGCGCTGCTTCTCGCCGGTCTTAACGACCACAACCTGGGCTCGCCAGGGGCTGGTGCTGCCCTCAATAATCCCTTCCTTCAGGAGCCGCTCCACTTTGGTTTTAATGAAAACCCTGTCCCCGGCACTGTATCGCCTGCTCTTTGTGGCGATGGGCTTACAGTCGGGGGTGAGGTTAGCAAACAGTGCGGGGGGGGTGACTCTGAGTGTGGAGAGGTTGCACCTAGTGCGCGGCGGGCAATTTGGGAGCTGCTGGCTGCGGACTGTGAGTGGGGGGAGGGGTCTACCATACGCCATCGTAACACTTTTAAGGTGGCACTGAAAATCTAACCCCAGTAGAACGGCAGCGCAGAGGTGGGGCAGGACCAGGAATTTAAAATTATCGTACACAGTCCCGTCTACTACGAGTGTCACCACGCAGTAGCCGCCAATGTCCGCCGACTGGGACTCGGAGGCCATAGAAATCCACTGGTGCGCAGGCAGGACTGGGAGAGAGCAACGCCGCACCGTGTCGGGGTGGATGAAGCTCGCCGTGCTCCCAGAGTCAAAAAGGCAGATTGTTTCGTGACCATTTACCTTAATGTCCATTGTGGAACTGGCCAGTTGGTGCGGTCTCGCTTGGTCCAGCGTAACGGAGGCCAGCGTAGGGGTCGGTGTGTCGCTGCGGGTATCAGATGAGGCGGTGTTGGGGGCCTGCTGCGTCCCGGCTGTCGTCCAAGATGGCGGCGTCCATGATCCCCATGTGGCTGGAGGCGTCCAAAATGGCTGCTGTTCCGGTGGTTCGCACATGGCTGGGGAGGCCCAAGATGGCGGCCCGCACGGCCCACATGCGGCGCTGCTGGGGTTCGGGGTGGCTTTGGCCCTGCAGACGCTGGCGTAGTGTCCCTTCTTCCCGCAGCTCGAGGAGATCACATTTTTCGCCGGGCAGTGCGCTCTGGGGTGTTTGGCCTGGCCACAGAAGTAGCATTTCTGGCCTTGGGGCACTGCTGTCTGGCCTTGGGACACTGCTGCGGTAGTTGGGCCATTGCTGGGATGTGGCTGGGGTGGCATGGCGCTATGAGACGGTCCTACCGTGTCCCAGGCTGTTGTTCCCCGCGGCGTCCACGGTGCAGAGGAGTAGGCATCCATGCCCCGGTGGGCTGCGTCCAATGATAGTGCGAGTTCAGAGGCCTTGTTGAGGTCGAGGTCACTCTGCTCCAACAGTCGCTGTCGGGTGTAATTGGACCTGTGGCCCGCTACAAAAGCGTCCCGGATAAGTTCCTCTGTGTACACGACGGCCTTTACATCCTTACAACCACAGGCCCGGCCAAGCACGGACAGTGCCTGAAGGTATTCCTCGGTCGATTCCCCAGGTTGTTGTTTATGACTCCCCAGAACGTGCCTGGCGTACACTTCGTTCACTGGGCGCGTGTACTGGTCCTTGAGGAGCTTGATAGCATCCGCGTACGAGGTCGCGTCTTGGATGACCGAGTACACTCGGTGGTTCACTTTGGAGGTCAGGACATCCAGTTTGTCCTCGTCCGATTTGACCGTTTCAGCGGAGGCGATCAGGAATTTTTCAAAGCACCTCAGCCAGTGAGTAAACTTGGTGGATGCGTCCGCCTCCCGATGGTCTAAGTCTAGGCATGCTGGTGTGAGGATCTTCTCCATTATAAAATCTTGTTAATAAAATTGATGCGCTATCAATAACTCAAAAGACTGAGATTAAGCGAGTAATTAACAGGCTTTTATTAACAAGAGAATGAAGGTGTGCCTCGAGTGGTCGACCGGTCCAGAATACAAAGGGGCTGTGGAGCAGTCACCTTTATACCTGGATTCGTGGGAGGAGTCAGCCGAGGCATGTACACAGTGGAATACAAACAGTGGTTTACCACAGGGAGGAGGTCCAGCATCTCGTGAAGTGGTGCGCCAATAACAACCTGGCCCTTAACATCAAGAAAACCAAAGAAATCATTGTGGACTTCAGGAAGTCCAAAGGCGGAAGTCACACCCCCATCCACATCAATGGGGCTGTGGTGGAAAGGGTGGACAGCTTTAAGTTCCTCGGAGTCCACATCACGGACGACCTCTCCTGGTCCCTCAATACCTCCTCTCTGGTGAAGAAGGCCCAGCAGCACCTATATTTCCTAAGGAGGCTGAAGGGATGTAACCTGTCACCCCTGATCCTCTCTAACTTTTACCGCTGCACTATAGAGAGCATCCTGACAAACTGTATCACAGTATGGTATGGCAGCTGTAGCTACTATGACCGGAAAGCCCTGCAGCGGGTAGTCAAAACTGCCCAACGCATTACCGGCACCCGGCTACCGACCATAGAGCACATATACCAGAAACGCTGTCTACGGAGGTCACGGTCCATCATCAAAGACCCTACCCACCCCAGCCACAGTCTGTTCGCCCTCCTGCCATCTGGGAGACGCTACAGATGCATTCGCACCCGTACGACCAGATTTAGGAACAGCTTCTTTCCCAGGGCTGTCATCCTACTGAACTCCACAAATAAACTCTAAAGCCTGCACATCTGCCAATGCACTTTATTATGGTTATGTTTATGTTAATATACTACAAGCCAAATGTATGTTGAATGTTTAAATGTCTTAATCTAAATGTACACTCTCGGGAGCCGCAAGCATACATTTCGTTGTACTGCACTTGTGCACTAACAATGACAATAAAAGTTGATTTGATTTGATTTGGAACTTTGTGATGTTTTGAACTACTATGAAACAAAATGAATTGAATAAATTACAAATTCTGCAATATCACATGAATTGCAAAATATAGCAGTTACAGAAATTTAAGAGCTATTGCAGTACATAATGTATGTATTTTATATTTGTTAACTAGAAGCACACAAACGTATGCACACACCCTTCACCTGAAGCTCTGAACATGATTGACAAAACATGTGTAAGAAATCACTGCCTATAAATTTGCATCAGCAATTACTAACCAAGTGAGTGATATTCTACCAATAGAACAGAGGCTGTTCCTTGCTGATGTGACAAAAATCACAGGCTGCAGCTTGTGCAGAGCAGGTGAAAACTCTTCCCTTTTTTTTCATTCACGGGATGTGGGCATCGCTGGCAAGGCCAGCATTTATTGCCCATCCCTAATTGCCCTCGAGAAAGCCGCCTTCTTGAACCGCTGCAGTAGCGGTTTGGTGGAACTACGTGGCTTGCTAGGCCATTTCAGAGGGCAGTTAAGAGTCAACCACATTGCTGTGGGTCTGGAGTCACATATAGGCCAGACCAGGTAAGGACGGCAGATTTTCTTCCCTAAAAGACATTAGTGAATCAGATGGGTTTTTATGACAATCTGGTAGTTACATGTCATTTTAATTTTTTTTAAATGAATTTAAATTCTCCAGCTGCCGTGCTGGGATTTGAACTTGTGTCATCTAGATCATTAGTCCAGGCTTCTTACAAGTCCAGTAACATAACCTCTATGCTACCGTACCCCATCCAGATTTTTAATATGGGCATGGGAATAATAAAATCAATGCTGGCTCCAGTTCTCAAGCTATAAACAGACCATTGCCCCTCAGATTACAGAAGTGCAATAAAATCTTGAAGCTGAACAGAAGACACTCTCTGTTAACCCTGCAACAGTCAATAGTTTACTTCTCTAGCCATACTACAATTAGTACATTTGTATAATACAGACACTTGAGCCATCTTTGTATGTGCCATATTTTTACACGGCAATGGACTTGCTTATGGTAGAAAAGTTTCCTAATAACAAAAATGCAAAATTGCGGGGAGTGACTAGCAATCACACTCAATTCTTACCTACTTGAAGTCAGGAAAATTACATGATCGGGTTCAGTGCAGTACAGTATATGTGAAGAGTGCAGTGAACAGTGTTGTTCAGTTAAATGTCCTGAGTTATGGACACCAGAAATGGTTATACCAGGCCTGTTGGTGGAACATTGTGTAATTTTCAGCATAAACAGAATTGTGTCTCAGCCAAGATTGTCTCATACCAAGGTAATACTTAGGGAGTGCTGCATTGTTGGAGGTGCTGTCTTTCAGATGTTAAACTGAAGCCTCCATTGTCTACCTATTCAGGTGAACGTAAAAGATCTCATTGTACAGTTTTGAAGAATCATAGAATGACACAGCACAGAAGGAGGCTTTTTGGCCCATTGTGCCTGTGCTGGCTCTTTGGTAGAGCTATTCAATTAATCCCACACCCCTGCTCTTTTCCCATAGCCCTGTAATTTTTTTTCTTTCAAGTAGTTATCCAATTCCCTTTTGAATGTTACTATTGAATCTTCTTCCACCACCCTTTCAGGCAGTGCATTCCAGATCACAACTCGCTGTGTAAAAAAAAAAGTTTTCTCGTCACCTCTTGTTCTTTTGCCAATCACCTTAAATCTATGTCCTCTGGTTACCAACCCTTCTGCCACTGGAAACAGTTTCTCCTTATTTACTCTACCAAAACCATTCATGATTTTGAACACCTCTATCAAATGTCCTCTTAACCTTCTCTGCTCTAAGGAGAACAACCCAGGTTCTCCAGTCTCTCCACATAACTGAAGTCCCTCATCTCTGATACCATTCTAGTAGAAGAGCAGTGAATTTTCCCGGTGTCCTGGCCAGCATTCATCCCTCTATTAGCATCAGCAAAACTGATAAATAAGACAAGTTTCATTCAAAGGAACTGGGCAGTTCAATTGTTTTGGCACTGGTCTTTCACTATTGGGACCTTGGTTCAAATCTAAGTCTGCTCTGTCTGCCTGTCAGATGTAAGGGTCCTACATGAAATGAGTTTCACCTGTCTAAATCGAATTCCCAGTAGGCATAGTGCCACAGATGCAAATTTGCCCCTAACTAAGCACTAAATCAGCAATCTCACTCAGAGAGCTCATAAGGATCTTCGGTGTGCTTGTGGTAAGATTGTGGTTAAGGCATATTTAGAGCAAAGGGAGCGTTACTGTGTTAGGCTGTGCCATATCTGATCTGGGAATGCTTGATGCTGATACTGACTGACAAAAGTTCCAGTCTTCAACACTAACGTTCTTCACCTTGATGAGCACAAAATTTACCCTGAAGAAATCTTTGAAAGGAATGATAAGCATCTTCAAAGCATTCAGAGTATCATAACTTAACTTGTTTATTTGTTTTAAATGGTGAGAAAGAGTTAATCATTTGAGGATTAGAATAGTTACTTTCCCTGGGCTTGGTATAAACTAGCACCTACATGTTGAATAAGAACAATAATATTTATCTTGACAGAAACCGAACAGAGTATTCACTTTTTAATAGGAATTTACGTGTTTAGAGATTGTAGTCCTTTATGGGCCTTCATTTCCAATAATACAACCTGTAACTTTGTAATATTTATAATTCTACTAATCCATCCTTTTCACAAATGATTTGTGATTCACAACGATTTGCAAAGCTTAAAATGAAAAAGCGCGTGGACATGCAAATATCTTTTAAAAAATGGCAGTATTTGCTTCTGCTCATTTGGAATATTTAAAGAAACATACTCTGTCTACTCCACCAAGCCAGTTTAGAAAAAAGTAACTCACTAAAAGCTTGAATTGGTCATGTGGGAATGTGAGCCTCCAACGACAGAGTGACTTGGAGTTTAGCTAATGTGTGCAGCCTGCAGCAGAACGTGGCCCCTCGTGTTAAAATGCCTTTTTCCTAGAATACGAAGAAACCTTTTGTTCGAGTTTGAGGGAGCAGCTGAGCATTGATTGACTTTCACGTGCCCTGCAGACCCCTGAATGAAATAACAAGACCTTTGCTTTTCCTCTTCCTCTCGCCTAATGCACTTGTTGGATATGATTGATTTTTGTCAGTTGAAATGAATAGGACAGTTAATAAGCCAAGACCGTTGAGGTATTTCCTCTTGAGGAGATGCAAGAATGATACATGCTAATTGATTTTCATTTTAATTTAACACATGACGCATTCAATATAGGTTTAGTTATGTTGGAAAATAATTTGACACTGCACAGCTTCTCTAACAGAAGATCTGTGACGAGGATGGCATCGCTGGGCTGCAGACTGAAACAGATGCTCATTACTGCGCTGTGTCCATGCTATGTAACTCAACCAGTTGTAGCTGTATCTATTTTGCACTCTTTGATAGTTCATGCTCCCTCCTGAACAGAAATACTCAGAAGGTAATAATGGGGGACATGGAGCAGAACTGTTGGGGCCCAGAATGCTTTACTGTGTGGCACTAGGTCATCTTTCATTCTCACTCATCCGATCTTTCCCTCTCATCTATATGTACGATGCATCTGCCAAGTCAAAAGCTGATACACTCTAGTTTTACACAAATCAATCCCTTTACAATTTAACAGGCACAGAGTTAAATCAGAAGAAAGAATGGCCCTAACATCGGCTGATTGGCAGCAGAGGGCACAGCCTGAATGTAATCACTCACTGAATATAATCCTATTCACTGAACAGAGTGATTTCTCCGGCTGGCCTTCTCGAGGCCTATACTTGACTAAAGTGATAGGTTAATGGCTGCATCTGGAGGGCACAGTTGTGTTTTAGTCACTTACAAGGGAAGCATTCTGTAATGAAGAGGATAAGCTGCAGTGAATGAAGATGGGGCAAGTTGCTCTACGCCAAGCTTGGGACTGAGCCTTCATGTCCGTATACACCAAACCTATCCCACAATCATCACTAATTTATTAGCTTCATGATGTTTCATGAACACCGACAGCATATAGGGTCATGAGATAAATAATGAGGGATTCTACAGAGATGGATTCCTAGGAGTCACAGGGCACTGATAAGGCAGCCACAGATGTGAGTCTTTTGTTCTTTGACAGGTTTCAGGTCAGTATCCTCAGCCCTGAAGCAGTTTTCCCTGTCACTCCTTTGTCATGTTGCATGGCACTTTGCTAATGCACTTAATGAGCACTGTTTTGGAAGTGCTGACTTGGTCAGAAAAGTATGGTAAAGCTCAGTTCATTCATGTTGAATTCAAGAGGTCTGTTATCATCTCTATCAGCCAATGCAGGCTGCTTTTGAAAGTTTTTTTTTCTTTGATTTTTTTTAATTAAGGGCATAATCCTGTTAACCTTGCCCCGGTCGTTTTAATCTAATTTTTAATGCAACTGGGAGGTATTACACTTTTGAAAAATAGCAACCAAAAAATTCAGCACATTTTCACTTTTTTGTGGCCTTTTTCATTTATTGGGAACTGTGAGGCAGTTTGTGAGAAGAAGATTGCAGTGTTTTATGGAATAGGTGTAAATTGTATTTTCTTCGGGAAGAGGTGCAGCCTTTCGTAAGGTATAATGCGCTTTACTACTGTGCTTTTTGTCAGAAACAGAATTCTGTTTTCTTGACTCCAGTGTTCTCTGTTGGCTGCACGGAAACACACATGAAATATTGGCACAAATAAAGCAATTTGTGGGCTGCTGTCCTTTTTGGAGGCTTGCTCTCACATGAGAGCAGGGCTGTGCTCGATTTAAAAGGTGAGCTAGCTCGAATCACGCAAGCTTCATTTGCATTCATGTCAATTCTGGCTGATCCTGTTTTCTCACTGGCTCTCGTCGCTAAGATGGTGTAATTGCTCTTTGTCGTCATGCTCCAGACAGCAAAGCTTCCTGATCTCACCCTCAAAGTTTGAGGTTTTCATCACGGAAAGAAAAACTGAGAACAAATTACTAAATGCTTTGTGAAGAGAGAGGACGAAAGCAAAAAATATAAGGCCCGCTGGATTATTATTCCATATTAAAAGTCAGCTGCATCATGGTTTGGAGGGATATAAACATACCTACATGGCTTAGCCCTTGATTTATCAGGATACGTCTATAAGATTGAAATGTCAAAAGCCTCCCAACGGGATTGGTGCCCAGATGGTTTCTAAAGATAACTTTGGGAACTGGCCTTGTATAAAATGGGTGAGCTTCCCTGATGAGCCAGAATAATATTGGAACCCTATGTCAGATTTGTGTTTTGTGAAGGATGCTGGTAAAGTTGGTGCTCCAGATTGCTTGAACAGTTGGTGTGTGGAAGAAAGGAGCATTACAACATGGTGTCGCTCTGCTAGAAACTGACTTGCTATGTGAGCATGCTGGCACATAAATACATTCATTCACATTGGAGGGGTTAATGCACATGCTTCGTCTCAGCCAAATGCTGGCAGTAGCGGTTAAAGGGCAGTTATTGGTCCCAGCGCAGAGTTGAGAAATGAGCTAAAGCACTTAACATTCTCTAATGAGTTTTCGCCTGATTCACACCTACCAATTGCATTTGTACAAAATTTACTGCATTGTAAGAATGTACAGCACCTTTGTAGGAAATGAAATTTCTGTGCACCCTTGCCCTCTGTAGCTTTATCATCCCACCCTCGTAATCTGGGATATTTGATTTATCAATGTTTTATTTATGCATTTATTGTTACAAAATGATCTGTTGAATTAAGCAAGCAGAGACAAAGGAAACCTTTCTTTCCATTTGTTTATATCTTTTCTACACTGTATGGGCAAAGATGCGATCAAGCGTTTGTGGCCAATTTCCGCTGTGCATCATCAAAGAACAGTTGGCATCCCTGCATGCAGACTGTTGGGAGCTGATTATTTTCCTAATCAGTACAGTCACAATCAAGGGAGACAATTAGCTGGGTTAAGCCTCCAAAGCTTCCTTCTGTGGTCCGCAACGTCACTTGTACGACATTCAGAACCTACATCAGTGATACTTTCCAAATACCCCGATGCTGTTATTCTCCTGTTAACTCCTTGGCCTGGCTTTATTATAATCATTCCATGTATTGACTGTTGGATGCTTTGAAAATGCATCTCGTTGTCAAAACATTACCTTTTTAACGCGAGAGAAGATGGTGTTTCACCATCGCACAGGAAGCTGATCGCAAATACGCCTTCATTTAAAAGTTAACCTTTGGAACTGGGATTCCTTGAAATTACCTGGCAGAATGTGTAACAGACAGACAAATACATTTAAATGAATCTTTTTCTGAATGTTACAGTGGGTGCTGGCTGTTTCTGTATAAAGCCCAGTTGTATTGTACTGCCTGGATTCTAAATTAAACGTGTTGCAATTATAGTGCAGAGAGCCAACCAGCAAAGCAAGTTGCAGTGATTTGTCAAAGATAGAAAAAGCCCTGGGATAAATTCTCTCTAGCCTACTGCTGCTTTGATTTCTGTCGTGCCAGTTTGTACATGCACATGTACAGTTTACCTACTCTAGTTCCAAAGCAGAGACCTGTAGAGCTCGATTGACAAGTATTGATGGAGGCCCTTGATTCCCGTCTTGCCTAACTTGCTGGAAACGACAACAAAATGAACTTTGAATAGGCCGTGGAAGTGCTGGTTAAAATTCTAATCGTGCCTGTATTTTCCATCTTGCTATCTGCTCCATGTTGTACTAAACCCCTGCTTATTGATACCAAACTGCTTTTACAGCAGAAATAATTGATTAGTTAGTACTCTCTGATGTGGAGCCATCCACTGGCACCTGTGCAAAATGAATAACAAAGGATTGGAGCAAGATGTGGTATTTTGTCCCATAGCCTCTGAACAAAAGTTGGTAAAATTAAAGAAAACGATCTCCATCTGCACACCGTATTGTGGAGAATATTGTGAAGGCCAAATTACGTTTTGCTCATGGGAACCTGAGAGCCATAATTATCTCAGCAAATTCCTTCTAATAATCCGACATTTATCAGCAAGAGGAGGGACATACAGCTGTGCTGTGCGGAGGTGAGTCGGCAGAGGACAGCAGGCGTAGAATGGCTTTGATTATTTTGGGCTGTGCGGTTCAGTCCCCAAACAGGCGCAGCTGATTTCTAAATCCTGACAAGATGTTACAGCATGGGCTGTGGCCTTGGAGACCCACAACACCTACTGAGAAAGATGGCACAATAATGTGTTCGGAAAACAGGTGTTAGTCTGAGATCAATGTTTTATTTAACTATGAGAACATTTAAGGAGGTTGGTATAAAAGGCTGTTTGCTGCCTTATTGTTTTAGGTATTGTTTTATGTGCAGTTCCAGCATTTTCTGTTTTTATTTCAAATTTCCAGCATTGATGGTGATTTTTCTTTTCATTTCATCAATATTGACTGGATATTTATGAAACTGCTGAGTGCTACAGTACAAATTCCCCATTGATCACGTTAAGACTCTGAAAGAGTTGCCGCCTGCATGTCAGAGGCCTAGTGGAATGTGATCCTGTGGCTGGCGTCAGCTGGCTCTGCCTGAGGCAAGCAATGGCATCTTTCAACGGATGCGCTGGTGATGTCCCAGCTGCCAGAGAACTCATTATTCACACCCGGGAGCATTTATGGAAGGAGACTAGGAACAGAAGAATGGGAGTACTGACACAATAGGAAAACTAAACTGGGATGTGATTGATATGGAAAACTGGCAGAGGATTCCACCCGTAGCAGCAGACATGCCTTGCAGTGATTGGGTAGTTGTGTTTAGAGTGGCTTTCTGTTCCATTCATCTGTCAAGTGGATGGGGCCAGACTTTCAGTGCAGCCCTGGAACAGTTCTGGAGGTAAAGAAGGTAAGCTCCAATTATTTCTCATCACATTCATTCGATATTTGGCTCGGCAAAGTGAAAGCGTATGAGACTGTTATCAAGTCAGAAAAATCCATAGGTCTTCATTAGATTTCATGAATAATATTACATTATCAGTTTTATGAAATATAACCTTGGTCTGACTCAGTTATTCTGAAGTGTCACTTTATTACTTCAATAATTCATATGGTTGTCTGTGATTTATTTTTAAAGTTGAACCTCATCAAGGTCAGATTGTTTGGTGACATCACTCTGGGAGTGAAGATGCATTTGATGCTCCAACGTTCTGTGCTAAAGAGGTCCAGGCACAGTTTTGGCCCCGTAAATAATTAGCTCCTAATCTCAGCCGTGCTGTCAGAATGGGAGGATAAATCAGTGGGCCAGTCACTTGTATTCCTTCTGAAGCTCAGATCAATAGGGACTTTACCAGAATTCTAGGAGCAGCTTAACCCCTCCACCACTCCCCACCTCACCTCCCCCCCCCCCGCCCCCCCAGTTGTGAAGGTATCTGGAGAAAGAGACCTAGGAGTAGGAAATGATTATTAAAAAAAATTAAATCTAAAACATAGGCCCTGAAATTACTTGGTGGGCTACTAATAGACACATTCCTGCTATTTTAGCAAACCTGTTTAAAATATATGGGTTAGCACCTCTGCTACAAAAGTGAGAGGAGTTTGAGATTAATATGTTAAACATTCATATGCTGGTATCCCAAGCCATACATTTCAGGGCTGGAGAATTTTGAAGATGTCTGTATTTTTGTAATTCCCCCCCCCCCCCCCCCACTCTCTAATGTGTTGTAAACTATTTTATATTGGCTGCTGTGTACTGTTTAAAATTAAAATGTTGACTTATTCAACAGTGCTACTTTAATATTACTTAGTTCAAAGACAAGCCACTTGAAGCGAGCTTTAATGAAGGAGCAATTCTTTCTGGACAGGACTTGTTCTTGTTGGAGCTAGTTGTTATATTAGTGACCCTTTAGAATCTAGCAGTATTAGTCACTGTCCAGATGAGTCACTGGTGACCTTTTAGGCCCAGTGCTTTGGGCCTGCAATGTGTTTACTAAAACCAGAATCAATAGTAGTTGTGGGAAAGTGAAGCTGACTGAAGATATGTGAGTGGCCAACAATACCTTCTCTTAGTACTCCAGCACGACGACTGTGAACTCACATATCCCAAGGATGGAGAATGAGCTATCCAGGTCCTCTACATAACTGATGAACTCTTAACAGTTAATAACAAGTAGTGAATAGTCTATTTTCTTAAATTCCGACAGAAAAATAAAGTTGCCGTTTCTAAAACACTAGTCATGTGATGCCATCATGCCTTCAGCTTCTCCATCCCTTTCCTCAAAATGGCTTTCACCTACATCCCCCATAACAGAATGATTAACACAGCATTTATTTTAAGAAATTAACTATAGACTATAGGACATAAATAGCAGAAGCAATGAGTTTAACACAATAATTCAATCTCCGGGTTCTGCTGACTGTCATAAGCCCTCTCACCAAGCTTCGATCTTGCAATTTAGAACACCATTACAAAGTGTTCAAATGAATTATTGACTCTTTCGCTCGTGTGTGTGTGTGTGTACCGCCAATGCTGCATTTTTTGTTTAAATCTTTTACAGACACGTTATTTACATTGTCCATCTTACTAGATATGTTCTATAGAGACTTTGGCCCTGATCTTGATGGGGCGGGTTGTGTAGGGTGGGGGGGCAGAGTTTTGGACGGGAAACCTGGAAGTCTGGGTTTCCCCGAAGGCTGTGGAGTTTGCCACAGCGTGTATATTTTTTGTTTGCTGGGATCGCCCATCTGATGTCAGCCTGATTGACGGGCTTGGCTTCCAGTCGGGCGGGGAGCAGGCCGCTGGAGCAGGTAGGGAGCCTGCTGCTGCTACTGGGGGGCGGGGGGTCTTTGTATGGGTAAACTTGGGGGGCTGGGGGGACGCACTCCTGCTCCCCCTGGCCCACAGGCAGTATTGTAAGGGCACTTACCTTCTCCTCGAAGCTGTCCTCCCCTCCCTTCAGATGCCGGGTTCCCCGAGGCCCGGGAAACCCAACCAGCCAGGGTTAAACCTGTAAAACAGGCTAAATCTGAGGCTGCCAGCCTTATTATAATATTTAAATTGCCCGCCTCTTGTTCTATAAGAACATACAAAACATAAGAAATAGGAGCAGGGGTAGGCCATTTGGCTCTTTGAGCCTACTCTGCCATTCAATAAGATCATGGCTGATCTTCTACCTCATCTCCACTTTCCTGCGCTATCCCCATATTCCTTGATTCCCTTAATATTCAAAAATCTATCGATCTCAGTCTTGAATATACTCAACGACTGAGCCTCCACAGCCCTCTGGGGTAGAGAATTCCAAAGATTCACCACCCTCTGAGTGAAGAAATTTCTCCTCATCTCAGTCCTAAATGGCCGACCCCTTATTCTGAGACTGTGACCCCTGCTTCTAGACTCCCCAGCCAGGGAAACATCCTTCCTGCATCTACCCTGTCAAGCCTTGTAAGAATTTTTGCCTCAGTTAAATCTGGAAGTGGACAGTTTGGAGGTGGATTGGGGTTGGATTTGAGATTTTAAAAATTTTAACATCTCGCTTGACCCCAATCCACTTGTTTTTGGGGGTTAAAATTCACCCCATGGCTTTCTGAAACTTTTAGCATTTTTTAAAATTTACTAGTGACTGATGTTAGTGCTGGGGATTGGAACACTTTTCCATATCTAACACCCAGTGCCAGTTGTAAAGCCTCCCAGGCCAGACATAGCACAGGCTGAATGTTTCATAACTGCTGCCCAATAATGTACCTTGACCTCCCCGTCAAGAGCAAGGGAATGAGACTGTTGATAGCTCTTTCAGTGAGGTGGAACAGACACTACGGGCTGAATGGCCTCCCATTGGTGCTGTAAAGTTCTGCCATTCTAACATTATTGGCTGAGAGCAAATGTTCATTTTCTTTTTTTCTGTAGCCCTTTGTAACTAAAATTTGGGGGACATTGAGCTGAGACTGGGTGCTAAAATGGAAGAAAATGTCCCATTCCCAACACTCACAAACTTCTCCATTTCATTTTATAAGCTTCTTTTCTCTTATTCAGAACAAAGCTTAGTAACATCGCATGAGCAGGTCCTGTGGGGAGACAGGCCTAGAAATTCAGTATAGCCACGTTCGGGGCGCTAAAGTCGGGTGGCCGCTAAAGTTTGCACCCGGCGCAAGTTCGCGCAACCTTCGCCGATATTCAGTCGCATCGCCCCAAGAGGTTGCTGCTGCGCTAAAACAGGCGATGCACGACTATCATTAGGCGCTAAGCCGGCGGTCCGGGGCGATACCCCCGAGGGCGGGCGCAGCGCAGGTGCGGCGAGTTGCTGATTGACGGCAGACACTCTGGCGCCGGTCAGCTCTTAAAGGGTGAGGGTGGACTTGTCTGGCTGCCGTGCCCTGCGCACTGCAGCCCTGAAGCAAGGCCTGACCAATGCTGGTTCATCAGTTCTACGCCCTGGACCATGGTGAAGCCCGCTATTCTTCCAAATTCCATTGTACGCTCTTGCTGCTTGTCCAGGGTCATGGGGAAGGAGATGTACTGACGTCTCCTTCTAAAAAGGGCATTGTTCACCTGTCGGATGCAGCAATGTGCCGCGAACTGGGAGATGTTGGCAATGTCCCCAGTAGCGGATTGGAAGGAGCCGGTGGCATTGAAGTTGAGAGCCACCGTCACCTTCACTGCCACCGACAGAGACGTCCTGCTCCTCAGCTGTGGCTGCAGATCTCTGCGAAGCAGGTGGCAGATCTCGGTGACCACCTCCCTTCTGAATCGCAGCCTCCGAACACACTGCTCCTCAGACATGTTCAGATATGAGAACTGCTGGCGGTATACCCTGGGTGGGTAAGGCCTCCTGTGCCGACACCTGTTGGCCCTTCTCCGTCTGGCCATGACTGGCACTCTCTCACGGCGTCTCTGATCCCTTTGAATGCAATGCAGAAAGCCAACGTTTCCACCCATTGTAGCCCCCATTACAGTATATGTGGCGACTCAAGGCTATGGCACTGAAAGTGAAATCCAAGTGCAAAGCTCTGGCCTGAAGCCAGAAGTACCTGTGCGAGCGCTGAGTCAAAGCAGAAAGCTCTCTGCCTTTGTCTCTCACACAGAAGGATTGGCACAAAATGGCTGTCACTTATAATGCAGGAGGAGTCCCCTTTAAATAGCGCCCCCCGCACCCCGCAGTGACTGGGAACCGTTCCCCTCTACCAGTCGCTGGGGGCGCCAGGCGCAAAGAAGGGCGGCGCCACTGAAGTTCCGGTTTGGGGCGCACAAAGGGCGTTGCACGATGAAATGACGTCAGGATCTGCGCGCGCAGCTGAGCGCGCGCAAAGACTTTGCGCCGACGCTAAATCTCTCGTGAAGTTGGGGAGAGGCGCAGATCGCGCTGTGCCCGGCCGCTAGCCGCCTAGCGCCCAACATCTCCTCCTAAGGCGCTACCGGCTGGCGCAAGCAACTGAATTTCTAGGCCACAGTGTTTTGCAGTAGTTTAATTCCAAGTTGCCCAAAATACTTGATTTCAAAGAATTGTACATTTTCACATGATTCATATAGTTACCTTTGTTCTCTTCTCTTAACGATTGTGTCTGCTGCATTCCAGCAGTCCTGACTCTCTCTGGTCCAAACTGTGTGTAGCCTGACTGCTTCGGGCACAGTGAGCTGACACTTGAGCACAGCACGCGAATCACCCTTGCTTGGCCTCTCAGTTCATCAGCTGCAGAGCTGTGCACGATTGCCACCTTCACCCAGCAGACTACACTCAGCACTTACCTATGGGGCCATAGCCGAAACAACGTGATTACTTCATAAACTGTGTGCCGTTAACTCGCAGCAAGAACCAAATGCTGACTAACCAAATGCTGAATTTCCACTTGGCAACATATATTGAAAAAAATTGATTCCTGTGAAACATTATTTGTCATTGCATTACATTAGCTTAATGGAGAAGATTGTTGCCTTAAGTTGAGGATGCTACTTTAATGCATTAATAGAGTCTGGGTTTTTTAAGTGTACCTCATGCCGCCTTTCAGAAATCTGCTGCTCCTTTCTTTTAAGCTGACACTACACTGCACCACTTGATTTGCTGACAACATCCATTATCCCAGCTGGTACGTACACGTGATCCTCCTGACTTTCATTCACCGACTGGCTGGCCCTCGTTTTGTACAGCAAATTCTTGCCATTTCAATAGGGGTATATTTTTCCAAAAAAACTGGAAATTCAGCTTATTGACCTCCTCTGATATTTAACTGATTTTCCAGCAAAAGTGCTTTCCCCATCTGCTTTCAGACTAATATTTCCAAGGTTGTGTAGATTTGAAGTCTACATGCATTAGGTTTCGAGTAATCTCAACTCAATTCTTCTGGATGTGGGCCCTCAGCAAGAAACGTATCACCAACTGAAACAAGAAATTGAAACATCACTCAGAAAGCCCACAAGATGGCTGGTGTGGGAAATGGAAAATGTCACACTTGTGTACTAGGAATGCTCTTCAGAGGTTGAGACAGAATATAGATCCCAACATGGAAAATATTCCATCCCCCTGCATGCTTGATGAGAATTTAAAACAAATCACAAAACAATGTATTAAATAAAGTGTGCGCAATCCTTGAAGAATTAGGGTTTTCAAAGCTAGTAAGGTGAAGCTCTGTTCTTTTATTAGTCAGTTGACCATATTTGTGGTGTTGGGTTTATAAAAGAACAAAATGGGCGTGAAGAGGAATCAAAAAAGGAAATTAAAGAAAATAATAGACCTAAGATGGTCCAGTGTAGATGTGAGGAATTGGAAGTTGAAGAAATGGTTCACAATTGGTGTGAAAGAATTAAAAGGATACATTGGTGGGTCTCAGCTGTGCTGACGATGCCCTGATTTTGGGGGGGGGGGGGGGGAGGCGGGGTGGGGAGGCGGTGGCGGGGGGTACTAAAACAATTCAAAACTGGGCTGAGATGTTTTGCTTATTATTTTGGTTTAATGCAAGTGCCTCCGAAAGTGCTGCACTAAAGTGTAGGCCTAGATTTTTGTGCTGTAGTCTCTGGAGTGGGACTTGAATCCACAACCTTCTGACTCTAAGGTGAGAGTGCCACCCACTGAGCCAAGGCCGACACCTAAATCAAGCAAAAGTTTTCTTCTGAACCCTGAGATTAGTGACTTCAAACCACTAAATGGTATTGGTTGCTTTTATAATATGTATTCTGTACATCTTATGGAAAAGCTTCATTCAATTCTTCGTTTATTTTTCTGCTGACAGTTGGCCCGCTCCATGTCACTGATGTGTAATGACAGTGACACTATAAAGAGAAAGAAAGACTAGCATTCAGAAAGCACCTCATCACATCTCGCAGAAGTGTCTTGAAGCACTTCACTTGCAATAAATTACTTTGAAATGCAATGACTGTTGTTATGCAGACAAACAGCAGCCATTTTATGCACAAAGATCCAAAAAACAACAGTGGGATGAGTGAGCAGTTAATCTGTTTTTGGTGTTTATTTTGTGATGTTATCAGTACCATGTTATTACGGAATGATAATTTGTAGTTGGTTACAGATAATACTCTATTGCCAGAGTAGTAACCAGGGTTTCTTGGAACTTATAACAACAGAAACCTGCATTTATATATCACCTTTAACATAGTAAACACCCCTAAGGCATTTCATAGAGGAGAACTGGATGTTGAGCAGTAGTAGCAGAGTTAGGAGAGATGATTAAAAGCATGGTCGAAGAAATAGGCTTTGAGGAGGTTAATAAAGATGGAGAGAGAAGTAGCAAGGTGGAGGAGTTTAGGGATGGAATTTCATAGAGTAAGGCCAAGATAGCTGACGACCTTCTCGAGGGCAACTAGGATGGATAATAAATGCTGGCCTTGCCAGCGACGCCCACAGCTCATGAACGAATATAAAAAAAGAAATTGCCTCAAATGGTGGTTTGGGAGGGAGGGATGAATGCACAGACCAGAGCTGGATAGTTAAATGGGATGAGCTGGGAGTATGTTGAAGAGGACGCGTGGGATGGGAATGTGTAAACCATGACAAGGACTTTAAATTTGGTGCATTTGATAAATGAAGTATGTTGTACAATTCAAACTAGGATTAAACATCACAAAGTGAATTTAGCACATTGTGTAAATGTCCTGAGAACTGATGCTGTATAAATTCAAGTTGTTTTATGTATTTGAAATTGGGGAAAAACCTGCAGTTGCAGGTAGCTAGTACACAACTTCAGTGTAAAAATAAATCACATGAATAGCAAATCAAAGCTCTTTCTTGAGTAAGTGTAATAGCTAATGTAAAACAGTAATCTTAAGACTCATGAACTCCATTTGATTTGGAGCCAATTTTACTCAGCTGTGTAATTGTAATGGAAGTGGTCCAATCAGGGTTGGCATTTCAGGCAACCTTAAGGGAATCTTGTTCCAGGAGAATGGGTGAACAGGAAGATTACAAGTAATAGGCCTCTCTGTGCTGTAATGAACAAGCAATGAGCACCTGACTACAGTAGCGGCATCTACCAATTGCAGAGCAGGTTTACTTCTCAGCCTTGCATTCACGTGTCACTGCAGTTCACTCTGAACATCTGTAGCATAAAAGAGACCCACAATTATCATAATTTAACAACAAGCTTGGCATCCCTGTTCAGTTTTTAATTAACCCCCATAAATTGTAATTGAAAAGAGGGCTCGACTTCATCACTTTGTAAATGGACAGTACCTCCAGCAGAGGGGAAACCTGAAGGGTTAGGCACCAATAATGATGCAGACACAGCGACGGAGCCTTCATGTACTGTTACTTTGTCAGCAGGATATACATTTGTTAAAGCTCAATTGTCCTCCTTTATTGTTTTCAGCAACTAAGGAAACAAAAATAGTCCTTTGACAAAATAATGCTTGCTGTGAAATGCTGTCACAAATAAAATAATGTTTTTCTGAAAACAAAAATAAAAAGCCTGTTGTGAATTCTTTGTTCCATCAGGCAATCATTTGAAATGAAAGTGCTTTCTATTGATCTCTGGCCAGGGTAGCAGTGGGGCTGGGGCACTTGGCTTCAATTCCTGTCAGCTAGGAAGGGGAAATAGAAGTCAAGATTTCCACTGCTGCTCACTGTCCAGTGACTCCTGTATGAAGGTGTGTTTGTGGGTTCTGGATAGGATCAGGCATGGCTGTGATTCCCTCACCCCCACCCCCCCAATCCCCAATAAATAGTTTGTTGACACTTAGGGCTGGATTTTGCCAATGGGGAGCTTTTGGAGGCGGGACTCCCACTTGTCAGGTTTTAGTCCCGCCTCCATCGACTTCTGGCCAACCCAAGCTATTTTCCCTTGATTGACCTTGTTAAGCCCGCCCAGCGGGTTTAGCAGGCCAATTAAGGGAAAGCCGGTGACAGAACGTCAGCGTATGACGTTTCATCTGTCAAAAGTTTTTGACAGATGAATTGTCATCATTTGACAGCTCTGTGAAGCTGTCAAACATTGACAATCTCTGTTGTTTGATGAGTCTTTGTATTCAAGACTCATCAAACCTATCTGCTGAGCAGAAATTAGACGGTTGTTGCATCGGAGAATGCAGCAGCCATCTGTCATCTCTACCGGTGAGATGCAGGAATCTCCGGCTCCCCAACTGTTGAAGCCTGCAGGAAGAAACAAAGGTAAGTAAACATTTTCTATCACTTTACACTCACCTCACATACTTACCTCTCCACATTTGCACCCATCACTCACCTCTGCAGCACACTTTTGGACCCCCGCAGACCCACTGCTCGCCTCGCTGACCCTGGCGGGGTTTCCCGACGTCGGGAGCCTGCACTTGCAGGGGTAAAATGGGGATAATTCTCTTAACTGCCTGTTAACTACTCGGGGAGGTGGCTCACAGTGCGGGTCGGATACCCGCCTCCCGGGAAGATGGCACGGAGGCGGGTTAGGGTGGGATGGGCACCTGCCCCCAGATTCTGCCATTTTCCCAGCAGTCCCGCCTCCCCAGGGCTGGCAAAATTCTCCCCTTATTGTCCAAGTTCATACGTATGAAGTATGGTCATTTGGGAAGATACAGGAGGTGCTTATTAACCATACTTCAGTCAAAGTCAGCCCCTTTTGGAGAGGAAGGAGAAAATGAGAAGAATTTTGCGACAAACGATTTCATCAGTTTAGTATCAAAAATGCTTTCTGTATTCTTTATATTGGCGTTGCTTTGTTCTGATGAAAGTAGTATGGGGAGGAGTTGCGGGACTGTGAATTAACCCTATCACTGTAGTAATATATCTAACCTATTTTTGCCATTTGTATGTATGCAAACAGAACGTTTGATGTCCAAGGTGCTCTAATTGAAAACTGAAGAGGTTAGGGTGTGAGAGCAGAAGTATTTCCCCTGTCTTGAGAAATGAAATGCTGCTTTGGCTACTGATAGGACCTTCACACTGATGCAGTGTTCTGTAGCTGCATTGTGCTTCCTCTGCTCTTGCAAGAGAATACTGAACTGATCACTTGTACAGATGTGACAGATATGGATTGTGGTCACAATGCTAACACGGACTTCCTCCTTTTTCAGTGTCTAGAAGCAGCTGTGTGTGTCTGTGCTTAGTCAGCAAACCCAAGTTGTGGTTTTGATCAGCGCACAGAGCGGCTCTTTCACCACTGGTTTCATTATAGAAAGTCAATGTTTTTGCTTAATGGTAGGCCAACTTGCTATGGTGAATAGAAAGAACAAGAAATATCAGGAGCAAGCATTGGAATAGCCATTATGTGTTGTATAGCCCAGTAGTGGCCTTGGACTATCCGACACTCAGGTAAACTTTATGAATAATTGGGCCTACCGAGGCCACTGAAACAGATCTATTGGGATTTAAGCATATTTGCCAAGTCTCACTCGTATGGATTGAATCTCACTCATTTTGATTTAAAAATGTCACCTATTCTGAAGTATCTCACTTTTAAAAATAAACACAACTCCATGCATTTAAATGGGTTGCGATCAGTCTCACTTTTTTTATACATAAATTTCACTTTTAACAGTTCCCTGATCTTGACAGCTGTATTCAAGGGATTTTTTCCATACTGAGCTGGGGAGAATTCTAAAGCACTGCCTGTATTCTGGTTCCATCTCATTTCTTTTAATATTTTACTTTTTTGGGATAAAACAAACCCATTCAGTGTATTTATTTAAAATAAATTATAGAAGGGAAGGAGAAGCTTCCAAATCTAATTTCCCGGTGTTAACATTGATTTTTAAGGGGGATGAGTCTGAAGTTTTGGAAGAGACAATTTGCTATTTCAACTCGATGTCCGGATTTTGGCTCTGAAGTAATGGTTTTCTCAGGGTTTGTGGATCAGATTCCACCATTTATCTCACATCCTGGTGCTCCGGATTTTGGTGCCTTATCACGGACTGTTTGTAGATAGATTCGGGCTTTACAAACTCAGTGGGCTGGATTTTCCTTAAGCTGTCGGGAAGGAGGCGGGACTGCAACTTTCGGGTTTTAGTCCCGCCTCCATTGACGTCCGGCCAATCGACGCAATTTTCCCTTGATTGACCTTGTTGAGCCCGCCCAGCGAGCTCAGCAGGCCAATTAAGGGCCACCCGGCAACAGGTGACGTCAAAAACTGAAATTTCATCTGTCAAGAGTTTTTGACAGATGAAATATCAGTGTTTCACAGCTGTTTGAAGCTGTCAAACACTGACAGTCTGACTTCTAACCTGAGTCCTTCTACGCAGACTCAGTTAGAACTGTCACCGGCACTGAAAGCTGAAGACTGTCACTTTTGACAGATTGCAGCCGTTCAGCTTTCAGTTCCGGCTGAGTGATGGACTCCTGCAGCCTAGAGGAAGAAAGGCTGTTAAGGTAAGTACAGGTAATTTAAACTTCTTTACACACTTTAGACACACCAAACACACTTACCTTTGCACTCATGCACCCATCACTCACCTGAACACCGACATCGCGACCCCTCCAAGTCCTTCAACCCGACGGCCCACCTGCTTTAACCTGGCGTGGTTTGGAGCCGTCGGGAATCCCATACGACACCCCTCAAAATAGAGATTAGGCTAAAAACTGCCTGTTAACTACCTGTTAACAGGCAGTTAATTGACATTAATCCCTTCCCGCCTCGGGTCGGCGGGCCCCAGTGCGGGGCGTGTACCCGCCTCCTCTGAAACTTAGGTAGAGGCGGGTTTTGGGTGGGATGGTGTTGGGACCCCCAAATTCGGGATTTTTTCCCCCCGCACGCCTAAAAGCCTGCCTCACGGCACCCTGAAAATCTGGCCCACTGTGTATGCATGTGTACATTGTAGATGGATGGTATTCTAACATCATCACTGTGTGCAGCAGATGGAAGTAACATGTACAAATGTGTACACCAAACAGATTGTCTTTTGGAAACAAATACAAGAAAGTGCTTCTGGATAATCAGAATTTAAAACATTGTGGAGATTACTCCAATCTAAAAGTGATGCAATATATTTATGTTTACATGATGCATTTTTAATGAATCCTGTTGATTGCGAAGATGATAACACACTCCAGTGCGATGTGAAATTTGACCAACAGTGTAATAACATTTTGACTGGAAGTACTTCGACCTCCCCTTCTACTGCCATAAATTGGGTGTATTCAGACACGCTGCTGTTGTACCATTCTGTGGAATTTGAGAGGTGCTTTCATATGTATAGAAACACAGTTTTATCATATTTTGACTTTATTTCCAGTAATGAAGCTCAAATCTGAATTTAGAATTCTAGGAGCACAATATCATACACTCATACCTGTGTATACAAAGAATGTACAATAGGGAACAGTGGAATACATGGCCTGTTCCATATCTAAGAAGACAGAATGTAGCAGTTCTCGGGTGTTTCTCAGTCTCAGAAAGAACTGAGTATCTCGCTGTTCTCTATTATGCATTTTTTACAATTTCCTCAATCCCACTATATATTCATCACATGGGTAAAATGGAGGAAGACTATAATCATTTAGAAGGTCAAGAACATATCCCCAAGCTTAAAAGTAAAAGGGAATGTAACACTAATGAAGCTCTAAAATCATCAGTAAAAACTGCTGACCTGTTATCTTGCACAGTCAATATGCTTTGTATATCTTATGAGTGGTGCAGGGACATATGGTACATTTCAATACAGCTACAAAACATGCTTTATTAAAATTATTAAAATTCAATTCACTTTTTTCACGGTACAGTGCACAACAAGTAATCTTTGCATAGCTGTTCTAACTTTTAAAAGTATTATTGTAATAGCTTCAAATGTACAAGCAGAGGAAGGACCAACCTCATTCTAAGTTGTCAACAAAGATTGTAACTACTAAAAATAGTTATCAGCAAGGGGGCAGCAAATTCATATGTCTTATGGGGACAGAAAAGGGGACGTTGGTTTAATTATGTTCAGAATGGGTCTGGTGACTTCAATTTTTCATCTTGGCTGGTAGCCATCAAATTATTGAATATGTAGGAATTGCTGAGGGACTTTGTCTTCATATTTGGCATGCACGTCTTGGAGGATTGAGGAATTTCATTTTGCTATTTCAAAATCACACAGATGTTTGAGCTTTTGTGTTTAATTATCCCTAATGAGCCATACCAGACAGCAGGTACATGTAATGTGTGCGCCATCTTTTAGGAGTGGTGTTGGGCAAACTTCCTGCTGTGTGCGTCTAAGAATCTTTATTTGCTAACACAGGCAGTTGTGTCAGCATCTTAAGCCAAATTTCATGGCTGGCTTTCATTCAGAGGTTTCAAGACAAGCAGTACGACAATAATTAATGTTGTGCATTCCTTTAATAACGTATGGCTTACTTCTTGATGTCAGAATTAGAGATGGTACCAGTGGTGTGACATTGCCAGTGAACTTTTACTTCAATACAAGTCTGACTGAATAGAAGGGCTCAGCATCCCTTTATTTGATTTACTACTTATGTTCTCAGACATTGTCAAAAATTGAATACATGCAGCACTTGCAAAATTAACGGACTGTACTTTTGTTAATATTTGTTTTGCATCTGTGTGGTCTTTTTTAAAAAACAGATGAATAACAGACAAGTGTTTACAGGATTACTACTGGACTCTCTCGGTATACTTGTACTTCAGACACTAGTAACTTTGTAAGAATGCTGGGGCAAATATATATGGCCGGTATTAGGAATTTAAAAAAACTAGTGTCGCTATCTGATTTCTTTCCAAAAATTATATCTTGATGAGTATTATTATTAACCAATAATGTATTTTTTGTGTTGTTCTCATGATATTTTTGTATAAACAGTGTCAATGGGATCATTAGAAGCAGATGACATTTTTGGAAGCAACTTGGAGCATTTAACTAACTGACACAATCACACACACACACACACATACAGAATTTTCAGGGTGCAGTTATACTGCCACTTCCCTGTCAATATGAAGGAGTTTTGAGTGTGCATTGACAAAAAAGTGCCAGTATAAGTTAGGAGTCAGTTCAGTGATCTGACTCTAAATGGGGCTAAAGTAGAGACGTGAGACGATTTTCAGCAGGTAGTCTCAAACTGCTGAGTGTCCACAACAGATGTAGTTTAATACCCTATGCAAAACCACATTTTAAAAATGCCTAAGTGATCCATTAGACCTCATGAAAACTTTATAGACTTATTTATTTTAATGTATTGAATATTAAGAGGAAGTGGATGCTCCCAACTTGCAACGTAAAGTCATAACATTAGAGATTAGCTGCCCCGAGGAGCAAAGCTCTGTGCATATATTCAAGCAAGCTGACACATCACTCCTTTGTTACTAAGCACAGTAAGCAGTATGTCTTGGGTCTGCTGACTAAGCATCACATTCTGTAGCTTCTGTTCTGAGTCCTCAGATCTACAGTAACACTGCAGCCTCTGTGACATAATCAGTGAAGCACCAAGACCGATGAGTGTAGCTCCACCGATGTTGATCAGTTCCTTTGGGCATGGGAAGTGCTGCAAGCCTGTGCTTCAAATTATGTTACCAACATTTTCTTTTTTTAAAACAGAGATATTTTTAATACACTCAAAGACAGGTGTAAACAGAAGGATGTTCAAATTAACTTTTAACTTTTTTGGAAAAAGGTCTTGCACTAAAGCTCATGCCACAGAGGAGGGATGGAGTCATGATCAAGCACCAATGTGCTCAGGTCTTGGGCGCGTTATGTAGGGAGGTTCCAAATGGAAAGGTGGAAGCTGTATCATCTTCTAACGGGGGTGAGGGGTGGGCGGTGCGGAGATTGGAGGGTACACCTGTGTGGACCATGCTATTTCCTAGTGGCTGGAGAGAACTCAGCCCACCCCTTCGTGGATGCACATTTGTCAGTCCAAATAGACGTAGAAAAGAGGGGGATGAAAAAAATGGAAGGAACCTACCCAGCAAAAAATAGGGCCCTCTTGATACTTCCTATTTAATGATTTAGAATGAGTGATCACTGGGACCAACCAGATGGACAGAAGTTATCTCATCCTGTCCTGAACATTTCTATTATGAGGAGTTGAGTGAAAAAGTCTAAAAGATGCACACCTTAGAGCGTACACTAATGTGGATCTAAATGTATGATTTAAAGTAGATTTTATTATTACAACCCTAGATTTTTAAAAGTGATATTGTTTCTCGTGAAAAATTGTTGACAGAGATGATATAGAACATCTGCTGCTCTTGTTTATCTGTTGAAGTAAAATAATCATTTTCTTTGCAGGTTCCTGAAAGGTGATTTCCACATTGAAGTGTGCATCAATGATTACTTAGATGTTTTCTGCCCTCATTATGATGACTCTGTACCGGAAGACAAGACTGAGCGCTATGTTCTCTACATGGTGAATTATGATGGCTACAGCTCGTGCGATCACACCTCCAAAGGGTTCAAGCGATGGGAGTGTAACAGGCCTTACGCGTCCAATGGTCCTTTAAAATTCTCTGAAAAGTTCCAGCTGTTTACTCCATTTTCATTAGGATTTGAATTCAGGCCTGGCCGAGAATATTACTACATCTGTGAGTATTTTTCCTTTTCCATTGGTTTACCCAACAATTTGAGAGTGATGTTGCACAACACAATCTTAAGTTACTGTTTTTGAAAGATGAACATTATTTATCAAAAATCTTTAAACCACTGTTTTTACTCTCCCAAGGCACAGTCTTCATAAAAGAAAGTATTTGACTAACATTTTTTTTACAAACATATCACTCACCAATAAATCAGGTCTGATATCTTCCATGTAACGTCACTGTTACAAAAATGACAGTTAGCTGTTTTGCCTTTTCTTCACCTCCAAAGCAAATATTTTTTCCCACAAAGTTGCACAAAGGGCAACTTGAAAGTGGTTGTTCCGAGCCTCAATTAAAGGTCCTGAAAGTCAATGGTAATGCCCCCACAATGTGGAATTATTCAATTCAGTGAGAGAACAGGGTATTCTACAGCAATTCATAATAGCAGTTGGTGAGGATGAGTATTTATATGAACTTAGACCTTGAATGTGCAACCCTAAAAATCGGACTTCAGGCAACTCTTCCAGTGAAGAGTAATTCACAAGACAACAAATCCTGTTTAAGAAGAAATATCAAAGCAAGCGATTTCTATCTTATACAATTGTTTTTTCATCCATGCCAGTGTACAAACTGTAATTGCACAAGAGCTAAAATCACACAGTAAGACGTCTTAACAAATAGATTTTGCTGTAGTTTTTAGGAAAGGTTGTGTACTTGGACTTAACAGCATCTGCTTTAGGACTGGAGTAGCCCCGGTTCAGGTGTTGGGCTCCACACTCAACTGCTGATAGTAGAAAAATGAACGCTTTTTCTTGTCAAACTAAACACAAATGTGTCTGAATTAACAACACTCAGCAGGTCAGGTGGCATCGTGGAGAGAGAAACAGAGTTAACCTTTTGGGTCGCGGACCCTTCGTCCGATCCCAAGTGTCTGAATTAGGCTGTTTTCCCCTTCTTCCCCCCCCCCCTCCCCCACCCACCCACCAAAGGAAAACCCAGTACACAATTCAAGAGAACTGCCTCATGTCCCTGTGAAGTTTATGTCTACGAATCAAATGCTGCAAATAAATAGGCTTCCATGAAATTGGATCGACATTGACCTAGCCCCCTGCATAGATAGACATGTAGGGCACCATGGAATTGAACACCATGGAATGTTCCCTGTGCTGCCATAGGATCAGACACCATGGGGCAAATAATGTCACAGATTCTGAGGGAGTCTAGTCAACCCCTTTAAACCGGTCGCAATTTTAAATGCCAGAAAGGGTTAGACTCAGTCTGGAGTCAGACGAGTTTGTCACTTGTATGGTTGTTTGTATTTTGTCCCCGCTACTGTAATTCTGCCAGATACCCCGCAGTTAACCCTAGAGTTCTTGTTGCTTGGGTGCTGAGGGAAATGGCAGTAGCATTTAGTTTTATCCTTTACTGAGAAGACCGAGTGTGAATGTCTGGATGTTTGAAATGTCCCAGTAAGTAGTCAGACTGGGAACCATGGGAACCATAAGGACAGGGGGAGCAGCAAAAAGAGAGAGAACGAGAGACTT
This sequence comes from Somniosus microcephalus, assembly GCF_052327205.1. Lineage (NCBI taxonomy): Eukaryota > Metazoa > Chordata > Chondrichthyes > Squaliformes > Somniosidae > Somniosus > Somniosus microcephalus. Next base: position 174,103,619 of record NC_140987.1, read on the forward strand.
AGCTTCAAGATGTTGTGGCAATCTTTATTTTAATAATACTTACTCATTATGATTTTATACTAGTGGATTGCTTTTTTTGTATTTCAGAAATAAAACTCAAGTGGGAATTCTTTTACTGACTAATTTAATAACACAGGAAGGCTCCTAGAACAAAAGGTTATGGCCACTGAAGGAAATGAAGTGTGTGTAACCGCTAAAGCAGAGTTTTTAGTTTAATAAAATTCAATGTGTATTTGTTGATAACCAGTAGTAGCAGCTTATTGAAAAGTATATGGTTTTCGACAGAGAGGAGAGAGAAAGATCAAAACCGGATTTAATCTTTTTATGAAATAAATGTGGGAGCTAGTCATTTTTTCTGAAGTGTACTGTAACTATGTGCCCTGGGAAATTAAAGCACGTCTTCGAAGCATCGTGTTGCTATGAAGTAGAAGGGATTCTTCCACTTGAATTCTCAGAGGTGCTAGTTAGACCTGCTAAATCTCACCTCAACAAAACTCCAAGTGGAGAGAGTAAAACTGCCCAGAACACCTTTTGTTTCTGCTTTTCCCCAGGCTGTCTGTAAAAGAAACTCCCTGTTAAACACAGCAGCTGAGTTATGAAGGTTAAGCAGAGAACTGTGAAGATTGATCAACGAGGATTCAGACATTCATTGTATTTATCTGTTGGGAAGGGGGAGGGAAAAATAAACTTATTTCTAGTAAACTTTAAATTAACCTTTTTAGCATAATGCAATCTGCATCAACACAGTTTTGAAAGTGTGGCTTGATATGGTGCTCCCCTAGTGAATGCTTACCTTTTGATAACTAGTTCACAAAGCCCACTCGAGACTTCCTTCAGAGAACTGAAAGTGTTGTAGGAGTTCAGTGCTCGCATGGGTGATGGTAGATCTGGACACAAGCAAGGTGACCTTTAAGCTGCAGCTTGCATCTTATTTAGACCGTTTAAATATGTTTAAATTTCAGCTTTATCCAAAAGAAAGGGGTTCATAATAATTGCAAGTAATTCTGTTAGATTTTTTAAAATTAATACATGTGCTGGCTGCCAAGTGGTATGCTGAAAACATTTTTAACTGCCACAGTAAACAAAATAGTTATTATAGTGCTTAGATAAAGATTAACGGTTTTGGCAATTCATTTAAGAAAAACCCAATTTTACTTCAGTGTTCCAGTTCAGTGTGAGAAATCACAATAAAGATGATTTGTTGAACCTCTGATAAAATTAGATGGCAAAGACAGAAGCTGGTGTAATTCATTGGAGCAACAGAAACTAGTTAATCAACAAAGCTCGTGTGGAATAAAATCAAATTGAGGCAATATTTCTTAATTTTGGCAGCCCAGGCTTTCAGCTTTGAGAGGCAAATTGCCCATTCAGTCAGTGAAAAGCCGTGGATCTATGTTGCGTTTTCTCCGCCCCCTCCCTCCCCCCCCAGCATGAGAATCTTTACTTTATATTTATCTATGTAAGAGGCATGGACTTAATGGCTGCCACTGTACCCTACAGGAAGACTTTTCAAGTGCTGTACATCTGCAATCAATCCTTTAGAACACTCGATAAACTGTTAATAAACAATAGGAATTATATTGTGAAAGTGACCTATTTCATGAAAATACAGCATGTAGGTCGTGTATTAGTACTTCTGATTTTAAAAGCCACATGTAGACCCTAGGGCCATTTAAAATTAGTTTTTTTTTTAATATACAGTAAATCATACTCAAATAATAGAGACCCTAAAGCAATTGTTTTAGATTGTGTTGAGTTCATTTTCCCCTTTTTCTCTTAATTCTTACCAGCATTGAAAATTCAAAATGTTTTGCAGATGTAGCATTGATTTATTTTTTAATGATAAATTTGCCTTAGTTGGGCTGCCTTGATATTCGGGAAGATTTGTGTTCACTGACACTTCCCGCAAACATAAATGCCGACAGTATTTTACCACTCGAGCCTGCACTATAAAACTTGCATAATGAATAACTGCCGAATATTTTGTTTTTTATATTCCCTTGCACAGCTGTGTCCTTCTTCCCCTCCTGAGCAATAGAACACACTGGCCATTTGTTGGTTAGTTCACATTTCACACTGTGGGGAATTGAGAGTATGGAATATTTAGCAAAGAGGTCCATTTGCAGCAGCTACTGTATGCTTGGGTTCTTCCTGGTCATTTAACATCTGCCTAATGAGGTGTTCCAAGGCCAGTTTACTTGGTTTTTTGTGCAATGATTATGACTTCAGTCATTATTCCCTCCAGTATATGAGGATACATTGATTTGCATAAATTTTACCATCATCTAATTACAGAGCAAATTCTGCAATGAAAGTATTTTTTTAATTTCAGATCAGCTTATTTATAGAAAACAATTTGTTTACTGAATTGGAACTGATCATGCTTTATTTTATTTTTATTCTTTTAGTGAAGGTATTTTATGTGCGTCCCCTCCTTCTTTCTCCTCTGACCTGCAGCAGCCACTAGTGCCTGCTACAGTGGCCGGATATCTTGAGCTTGTATCCACCTCGTGGTCAGATCCACCTGAGATGCAAAGTTTGCATTAGGCCCTGACTCAGTAAGGTGCATCGAGGAGGCTCAGGCTTGTGCAGCAATCCTGTCCGATCTCTTCACACATACTTGGTCACCCTGTGTACAAGCGCGAGCAGGTCGAAGGACTTCCTGGTTGGGCCTGCTCCTAGGCCTGGGAAAAATCACCATCCACAGAAACTGAAAGCACAAGATCGGTGGGAGGGGATGCTCCGAGCGTTTGCCCCTCTTTCAAGGCCTTGTACACATCTCGGTGACTCTGGAGCACAAACTCTTTGGCCCTGAAAAATAAATTTATTAAGTGTGGCGATTCTGTAGATTTAAAAAAAAAATATTTTTTAAAGTTTGTTTATGATATTTCAGCTTCTACCTTAATCCCATGTGTATGTCCCAATCTTTATTTCACTCTGTGTAAAATGATTCAAAAGTGAATGATAATCAGTGCTTTTTACTTCCTGGTTTGCTGTCTGTGAGAATTCTTCAATCTGATTGGCAGCTCAGCCTGCTTGATGACTTCACTGTTCCTGGATGCCAGAGAGCCCCTATAGATGGTGCCAGAATTAAATTGACGTCTTAATAGGTGAAATTAACACCACAGAGCCTGCTAAATCTTTGTGGACAGCTTTACTCGGGTCAGCAGTGAGCACTGACCCTTCACCACTGATTGCAAAATCCAGGCCATTATGTTGACAAAACATCATGGGTTTTAGAAATAGATTGTGGCGACGGTCATTTACCATTTAATCCAGTGAAACGAAATAAATCAAACCAATCATCATCCTTCCAGAGATGTCGGGGAACATAGAGTCTAATGAGAGGGAGGAATTGAATGAAATCAGTATTTGTAGGGAAATGGTGTTAGGGGAATTGAAAGGATTGAAGTCCGATAAATCCCCATGGCCTGATAATCTATATCCTAGGGTACTTAAGGAAGTGGCCCTAGAAATAGTAGATGCATTGCTGGTCATCTTCCAAAATTCTATAGACTCTGGAACAGTTCCCATGGATTGGAGGGTAGCTAATGTTACCCCACTATTTAAAAAAGGTGGTAGAGAGAACATGGGGAATTATAGACCGGTAAGCCTAACATCGGTAGTGGGGAAAATGCTAGAGTCCATTATAAAAGATGTAATAGCAGAGCACTTGGAAAACAGTGCCAGGATCAGACAAAGTTAACATGGATTTACTAAAGGTAAATCATGCTTGACTAATCTACTGGAATTTTTTGTGGATGTAACTGGTAGAATAGATAAGGGAGAACCAGTGGATGTGGTGTATTTGGACTTTCAGAAGGCTTCCGATAAGGCCCCGCATAAGACATTAGCATGCAAAGTTAAAGCACGTGGGATTGGGGGTAAGGTACTGACTTGGATAGAGAACTGGTTGGCAGACAGGAAGCAAAGAGTTGGAATAAACGGGTCTTTTTCCGAGTGGCAGGCAGTGACTAGTGGGGTACCGCAGGGATGGGTGCTAGGACCCCAGCTATTCACAATATATATTAATGATCTAGACAAGGGAACTAGATGTAATATCTCCAAGTTTGCAGATGACACAAAGCTGGGTGGGCGTGTGTGCTGTGAGGTGGTTGCCGAGAAACTCCAGTATGATTTGGACAGGTTGGGTGATTGGGCAGATGCATGGCAGATGCAGTATAATGTGGGTAAATGCGAGGTTATCCACTTTGGTGGCAAAAACAGGAAGGCAGATTATCATCTGAACGGCAATAGACTGGGAAAAGGGGAAATGCAACGAGACCTGGGTGCCCTTGTGCACCAGTCGCTGAAGGTAAGCATGCAGGTGCAGCAGGTGGTTAAGAAGGCAAATGGTATGTTGGCCTTCATAGCGAGAGGATTCGAGTACAGGAGCAAAGATGTCTTGCTGCAGTTGTACAGGGCCTTGGTGAGACCACACCTCGCGTATTGTGTGCAGTTTTGGTCGCCTTATCTGAGGAAGGATGTTCTTGCCATGGAAGGAGTGCAGCGAAGATTCATCAGACTGATATCTGGGATGGCAGGATTGACGTATGACGTGAGATTGGGTCGATTGAGCTGATATTCGCTAGAGTTTAGAAGAATGAGAGGGGAATCTCATTGAAACTTATAAAATTCTGACAGGACTAGACAGACTAGATGCAGGAAGGATGTTCCCGATGGTCAGGGAGTCCAGAACCAGGGGTCACAGTCTAAGGATAAGGGGTAAGCCACTTAGGGCTGAGATGAGGAGGAATTTCTTCACCCAGAGAGTGGTGAACCTGTGGAATTCTCTACCACAGAAGGCAGTTGAGGCCAATTCATTAAATATATTCAAGAAGGAGTTAGATATATTTCTTAAGGTTAAAGGGATCACGGGATATGGGGAGAAAGCAGGGACAGGGTACTGAATTTGGATGATCAGCCATGATCTCATTAAATGGCGGAACAAGCTCGAGGGGCCGATTGGCCTACTCCTGCTTCTATGTTACTATGTTATGACATTTGTATTTCTGCTGTGTGAAAAGTCTCTAGATAGTTTCTATAAATGGAAAAACTAGGCTGCAAGTTTTGTTTTTACTCTTCCAGAGCAGGCTCGCAGAAGGCCCATCTGTTCCATATTCATAAATGCTGCTCTCACTTACAGGAGCTTATTCTTCCCTGGAGTAACATGGTAATGATATTTTCTGTGAGAGACTGGAGCAAAACTAGGCATGCTCAGTTGTGCTGCAGATGACATAGGATTACATGGGATATACGGCACAGAAACAGGCCATTCGGCCCACCCAGTCCATGCCGGTGTTTATGCTCCACTCGAGCCTCCTCCCGTCTTTCCTCATCTAAATCTATCAGCATAACCCTCTATTCCCTTCTCCCTCATATGCTTGTCTAGTCTCCCCTTAAATGCATCTATACTATTTGCTTCAACCACTCCCTGTGGTAGCGAGTTCCACATTCTCACCACTCTTTGGGTAAAGATGTTTCTTCTGAATTTCCTGTTGGATTTCTTGGTGACTATCTTATATTGATGGCCTCTAGTTATGCTCTTCCCCACAAGTGGAAGCACTCTCTCTGTATCCACTCTATCAAAACCTTTCATAATTTTAAAGACCTCTATTAGGTCACCCCTCTGCTTTTTTTCAAGCGAAAAGAAACCCAGCCTGTTCATCCTTTCCTGATATGTATACCCTCGCATTTCTGGTATCATCCTTGTAAATCTTCTGCACCCTCTCCAGTGCCTCTATATCCTTTTTATAATATGGCGACCAGAACTGTATGCAAATTTAGAAGGTTCGATACAGGTTTAGCATAACTTCCCTACTTTTCAATTCTATAACTCTAGAAATAAACCCTAGTGCTTGGTTTACTTTTTTATGGCCTTGTTAACCTATGTCGCAACTTTCAGTGATTTGTGTATTTGTACTCTGAGATCCCTTTGTTCCTCTACCCCACCTAGACTCCCACCCTCCAAGTAATAAGTGACCTCACTATTCTTCCTACCAAAATGTAATAACTTGCATTTATCTGTGTTGAACTTCATTTGCCAATTATATGCCCATTCTGCAAGTTTATTAATGTCCTCCTGTAACTTGTGGCAGTCCTCCTCAGTATTGACTATCCCCCCCAATTTGGAGTCATCCGCAAATTTAGAAATTGTGTTTTTGATTCCAAAGTCTAAATTGTTAATATAAATTGTGAACAGTAGTGGCCCCAGCACTGATCCTTGTGGAACACCACTACCCAACTTCTTCCACTGTGAATAGCTACCCTTTACTCCTACTCTCTGCTTTCTGTCTTGAAGCTAGCCAGCAATCCATTCTGCTACTTGTCCCCTGACCCCGCATTCTCTGACCTTGTTCATCAGTCTATTATGTGGTACCTTATCGAAGGCCTTTTGAAAATCTAGATAAATTACACCTACTGCATTACCATTGTCTACTCTCTCTGTTACCTCTTCAAAAAATTCAATAAGGTTGGTCAAGCAAGAGTTTCCCTTTTGAAACCCATGCTGACTATTCATTATTATATTTTTAGTTTCTAGATGTTCTTCCATTATTTTTCCTACCACCGATGTTAAGCTGACTGCTCTATAATTCCCTGGACATGTTCTATCCCCCTTCTTAAATATAGGTATTACATTAGCTATCTGCCAGTCCTCCTTCTTAAATATAGGTATTACATTAGCTATCCGCCAGTCCTCTTGCACTACACCTTTTTCTAACAAATTATTAAATATGTGTAGTAATGCTTCTGCTATCTCTTCCCTAGATTATTTTAAAATGCGTGGATGCAATCCATTCGGACCAGCGGTTTAATCCTCTTTGAGTTTGATTAGTTTATTTAATATATCCCCTCTTTTTATTTTAAATGCACTTATCTCATTACTAATCTCATCATCCAATGTAATGTCCACCTGTTCTATCTCCCTGGTAAATACTGAAGCAAAATAATTGTTTAATATTTCTGCCATCTCTCTATTGTTACCTTTGGTATTATCCTGTTTATCACTTAATGGCCCAATTCCCATCCCAACCTTCCTTTTTTTTATTGGTGTGCCTGTAAAATATTTTACTATTTTGTTTTATGTTCCTTGATAATTTAATTTCATAGTTCCTCTTTGCCTTCCTAATTGTTTTTTGACTTCTCTCCTAATCTCTTCATATTCTCCCTTATCATGATCTCCCTTGCTGTCTATGTATTTAATGTATGCCTCTTTCCTTACCCTCAATTGTTCCCTTATGGCTTTATTCACCCATGGAGTCTCATTAGTGCTTAGTCTGTTCATTCCTTTTAGCGGAATATATTGTTCCTGCACTCTGTTGAACACCGTTTTAAATGTTTCCCATTGGTGTTCTACATCGTTGTTTGCCAATATTGTTGCCCATTTTATTTTCTCAAATTCTATTCTCGGCCCCTCAAAATCAGCTTTTCTCCAATCTATTACCCTAGTTTTTGTCATACTTATGTCCTTCTCAATTATCATCTTAAAGTGTATTATATTATGGTCACTATTGCCTAGATGTTCCCATACTTTTACTTCTCTTATCTGCTCTGGTTCATTCCCCATTACTAGATCCAATAGTGAATCCTCCCTTGTTGGGCTTTTTACATATTGGGTTAGAAAGGAGTCCTATACACTTTGTCGGAACTCCATTCCCTTATCCCTTTTACCTACCTCTTCTGTCCAATTAATATTGGGGTAGTTGAAATCTCCCTTGATTATTATTCCCTTTTTTACTCATTTCCCTAATTTGTCTGCGTATTTCTTCCTCCACCTCCCTTCCAGTATTCCACCTATTAGTGTGATTGGTCCTTTATTATCTTTTATCTCTATCCATATTGATTCTATTTTTGTCCTGCTGATAGCTATGCTATCCCTAATAAATACAGCTACTCCACCTCTCCTTTTCCCCTCTCTATCTTTTCTAAATATGTTATACCCTGCAATGTTTAATTCCCAGTCCTGATGTTTCTGTAGCCATGGCTCAGTAATCCCTACTATGTCTGGTTCCTCGCAACACATGATTGCCTCCATCTCCCCTGTTTTATTACAGACAATGTGTGCAATGTTGTACAGACAATTTAACTCATTTTTAATAGGATTTCCTCTCACTTTATGTTTAACTGTCTTTTTAGTCTCCTGTTCTATAACTCTATTTATTCCCTTGCCATTAATAATGCCCTCCCTTACTTTATTCTTTCCTATGCTGTCTTTTCCTGTTTTGTTTATAATTAAGCTGGTTCCGTTTCTTGTAGATCCCTCCCCCCATCTTACTAGTTTAAAGTTTTTGCCACCTCCCTATTTACCCTTTCCGCTAGGACACTGGTCCCATCCCGGTTCAGGTGGACCCCATCCCATCGGTACAGCTCCTTCCTGTCCTAGAACTGGTGCCAGTGTCCCATGAAAAGGAACCCCTCTTTCCCACACCAGCCTTTTATCCACGTGTTAATTCTCCTGATCTGTCTGCTTCTATGACAACCTGCACATAGCTCGGGCAGTAATCCAGAGATTCTTACCCTTGAGGTCCTGCTTTTTAATTTAGAGCCTAACTCCTGATACTCTTTTAGCAGGACCTCCTCCCTGTTCCTACCTATGTCGTTTGTTCCAACATGGACTACGACAGCTGGATTTACCCTCTCCCTTTCCAAGTTCCTCTCCAGCCGCCGTGAGATATCCCTTACCCTGGCAACACACCTTTCAGGATTCTCGTTCCTGGCTGCAGAGGACGCTATCTATCCCCCTAATTATAGAGTCCCCTATCGCTGCGACATTTCTATTCTGCTCTTTCCCCCCCTTGGACAGCCTTCTGAGCCACGGTGCCTTGGTCTGCATTGTGGCTGTCCTCCCTGCAGTCTTTCTCCTTGTCCTCACAGGTAGCGAGTACTTAATATCTGTTGGACAGGACCAGTGTCTGCGGGACCTCCTTCTCAACCTCTCCTAAATCCCCGCCACCCGTCTCCCTAGCAGTCACACCCACCCTTTCCTGAACCTGTGCTTTCCTCTGGGCATGACTGTATTCTGGATAAAACTGTCCAGAAATTCCTCCCCCTCCCTTATGTGTCAGAGCGTCTCCAACTCGTATTCCAGCTCAATGATTCGAGATGGTGACATCTCCTGCAGACGTGTTTGCTCGGGACAGCCTCGCTGTCCACAAACTCCCACATACTGCAGTCCAGACACAGAACCTGCCCTACCATAACTTGGTCTAGCCTTATTTTATTTATTTAATTAGTTAAAGTCTTTATTCAACAATTATTTATAGTTATATTAATTAGTTTAACTAGTTAAGCTATAAATTTAATACAGTACTTTGTAGTTTCCCGCACCTAGTCTAAACCACTGTCCTTGGTTAGAGAGAAAAGAAAAAAAAAACCTTAATACTCACCAACCAATCATCTACCTGCTGTCCTGTGACGTTACTCCTTGTTTTTTTGGAAATCATCGATGGTTCGGCCACCGCCGATACTGCCCCCAATTAGGTCCGCACTGCCTGGTCTCCCGCTGTTTTAAGTACCCCCACCACTGATACCGCCTCCAATTAGGTCCGCACTGCCTGGTCTCCCGCTGTTTTAAGTACCCCCACCACTGATACTGCCTCCAATTAGGTCCGCACTGCCTGGTCTCCCGCTGTTTTAAATACCCCCACCACTGATACCGCCTCCAATTAGGTCCGCACTGCCTGGTCTCCCGCTGTTTTAAATACCCCCACCACTGATACTGCCCCCAATTAGGTCCGCACTGCCTGGTCTCCCGCTGTTTTAAATACCCCCACCACTGATACTGCCCCCAATTAGGTCCGCACTGCCTGGTCTCCCGCTGTTTTAAATACCCCCACCACTGATACTGCCCCCAATTAGGTCCGCACTGCCTGGTGTCCCGCTGTTTTAAATACCCCCACCACTGATACTGCCCCCAATTAGGTCCGCACTGCCTGGTGTCCCGCTGTTTTAAATACCCCCACCACTGATACTGCCCCCAATTAGGTCCGCACTGCCTGGTCTCCCGCTGTTTTAAATACCCCCACCACTGATACTGCCCCCAATTAGGTCCGCACTGCCTGGTCTCCCGCTGTTTTAAATACCCCCACCACTGATACTGCCCCCAATTAGGTCCGCACTGCCTGGTGTCCCGCTGTTTTAAATACCCCCACCACTGATACTGCCCCCAATTAGGTCCGCACTGCCTGGTGTCCCGCTGTTTTAAGTACCCCCACCACTGATACTGCCCCCAATTAGGTCCGCACTGCCTGGTCTCCCGCTGTTTTAAGTACCCCCACCACTGATACTGCCCCCAATTAGGTCCGCACTGCCTGGTGTCCCGCTGTTTTAAGTACCCCCACCACTGATACTGCCCCCAATTAGGTCCGCACTGCCTGGTCTCCCGCTGTTTTAAGTACCCCCACCACTGATACTGCCCCCAATTAGGTCCACACTGCCTGGTGTCCCGCTGTTTTAAATACCCTCACCACTGATACTGCCCCCAATTAGGTCCGCACTGCCTGGTGTCCCGCTGTTTTAAATACCCTCACCACTGATACTGCCCCCAATTAGGTCCACACTGCCTGGTGTCCCGCTGTTTTAAATACCCTCACCACTGATACTGCCCCCAATTAGGTCCGCACTGCCTGGTGTCCCGCTGTTTTAAGTACCCCCACCACTGATACTGCCCCCAATTAGGTCCACACTGCCTGGTGTCCCGCTGTTTTAAATACCCTCACCACTGATACTGCCCCCAATTAGGTCCGCACTGCCTGGTCTCCCGCTGTTTTAAGTACCCCCACCACTGATACCGCCTCCAATTAGTAACAAGGCTGTAAGCCCTGACATTGGGTAACACCTTCCACAGTGCACCATGGTGTTGACTTGTGAACTATCCGTACCTTTATTAATTACTTCATATCATCCACCGTGGGAGTTTAAACTGTTCGCTGCTTTTTTCCTTTTAGTTTGCAGCTCTAAATTAATATGGAAAGAATGTTTCTTCAAAGTTTAGCATTTAATTATATATTCTATTAGAAATCCCGTAAGCCAGCATGTACATCCATAGTCAAATTAATGCCATGCATTAGTGGATTGACCATTTACTTGATCCTCACCAAAATTCAAGAATCTGACCATGTAAGAGCAGAGGAGTGGAACAGGGTGAAAGTTCAACTCAATCTGAGCATATTTCAAGTTGGGGTTAAAAGAAAATAAGAATTAAATTTACAATAGCAAAATACTGCGGATGCTGGAAATCCGAAATAACAACAGAAAACGCTGGAAAAACTCAGCAGGCAGGCAGCACCCGTGGAGAGAGAAACAGAGTTAACGTTTCAGGTTAACCTTTCGTCAGAACTGGAAAAAAGCAGGAAATGGAAAGCAAGTTTAGGGGCTGGGAAAAGGGGGATGGGATGAAAGAACAAAAGGGAAGGTCAGCGATAGGATAGAAAGCAGGAGAGATTGAGAGACATTAAGAGATATTCAAGGCAAGAGGAGGTGGTAATGGGACAGGTTAAGGAACAAAGGATGGCTCTAGATGAAGTGTGTTGCAGTATAGTAACCTAGTGGTTGTGCTACTGGCCTAGAAAAGCAGAGGTCCTGCGTCCAATTCCACCATCGTAGGTTCTGAAAGTGAATAAAGCTGGTAATTTGTGGGCTAACATAACTATGAAAGCTACTGGCTTGCTGTAAAAGCCTAAGGGGGAGAAATTCAGCTGTGAGCGCCACCCATTAGCGCCTTAAGAGGGCGATAACCAACTAGCGCCCGGGCGCGGCGAGACCTGCGCCTCTCGCGAAATTGAGCGGACATTTAGCGGCGGCGCTAAACCATATCGCCCGCTCTCCTGCGCATGCAGATCTTGACATCATTTCAGAGTGCAACGCCCTTGGGGCGCCCCGGACCGGAAATTCAGTGGCGCCCCCCCTCCTTTCCGCCTGTCGCTACCAACGACAGGTTGACTGGAACGCTTCCCAGTCGCTGTGGGGCTTGGGGGGGTGCTATTTAAAGGGGGCTCTGCCTGTCTTCTCTGTGGTAGCCATTTTTGGACCACTTGTTCTGAGAGAGAGAGAGAGATTTGCAGAGAGACAAGGGGAGAAAGTGAGACTTCTGCATTGAGTCAATGCTGTCTGAGGTAGTTTTGGCTTCTGACCATAACTTTGTAGTTGCTTTGCTTTTTCACCGGCATAACTTTGATTGCCCACATATTATGGGAACGTCGTGCTTCTCCATCACGTTGAGAGGGCACAGAGACGCAGAGAGAGAGTGGCAATCATGGCTAGATGGAGGAGGGCCAACAGGCGTCGGTGTAGGTGATCTTACCGTCCCAGGGTTTTTCGACAACAGTTCTCCTACGTCAATATGTCTGAGGAGCAGTGTTTGCGAAGGCTGCGATTTAGCAAGGAGGTGGTCACTGAGCTCTGCCACCTCCTCCAGCCAGATTTGCAACCCCAACTGAGGAGCAGGACGTCTCTGTCGGTGGCAGTGAAGGGCACAGTGGCTCTCAACTTTTATGCCACCGGCTCCTTTCAATCTGCTACTGGGGACATTGCTAATATCTCCCAGTTTGCGGTGCATTGCTGCATCCGTCAAGTCACAAATGCCCTCTTTAAAAGGAGACGAAAGTACATCTCTTTCCCCATGACCCCGGACAAGCAGCAAGAGCGCGCTTTGCAAGAATAGCGGGCTTCCCCATGGTGCAGGGTGCCATTGACTGCACCCATGTGGCTTTGCGGGCACCGCAAGGGAATGCCGAGGATTTCCGCAACTGAAAGGGCTTCCATTCCTTGAATGTCCAGTTCGTCTGTGACCACAGACAGCTGATACTCGCTGTCAATGCCCACTTTCCAGGCAGCAGCCACGATGCCTTCATCCTGCGCCAGACTTCTGTGGCAGACCTTTTCGAGGCCCCGCTTCACCCAGGAGGCTGGCTTCTCTGGGATAAGGGCTATCCTCTGTGCACCTGGCTGATGACCCCGCTCCGTTCGCCCAGTACCCCTGCAGAAGAACGATACAGCGAGAGCCATCAAGCTACCAGGAACATCGTTGAGCACAGAATCGGCATGCTCAAGCAACGGTTCTGCTGTCTGGACCACTCTGGAGGAGCCCTGCAGTACTCGCCTGAGCGAGTCTCCCACTTCGTTGTTGTGTGCTGCATGCTGCATAACCTGGCAATCCTCAGGACCCAGCCAATGCCACCAGGCCTTGGAGCACCAGCAGAGGAGGAGGAGGAGGAGGAGGAGGAGCAGCACCAAGACGGGAGAGAGGCACAAAGTGCAAGGGCCGTCAGTCAAAGGCTTATTGCAAGTTGCTTCTAGGCCCCCTCTGAGGGAATGGCTTCTGCCATTCAAAGAACCTGAATGGAACCATGCCGCAACCCCTAAGCCGGTCAGGGCAACAATGAGTGCAAAGCACAAACATGCACATTTTGAATAAAGACACTTCTTTATTTACAAAACTGTGTATCCTTCCCGCATGACAAAGTAATAGAAAGAAACACACAAAGAAACAGTCAGTCACATAACTGGCTCTCACAACCTGGAGACAATGTCCAAAACAGTAACAAAAATATGACCACGATCCTCGGCCTTCAATAAAACAATGAACAACATTTTGCCACACCTTCTACTTTTTGCCCTTCGAGGGTGATCTGCTTCCCTTGCGAAATTGCCCCCTTCCCACCCTGCAGCTCCTCTGTAATGGGACCCCAGTGGTTGCAGCAAGGCTGGGGGAAGGCTGCTGAGTGTCAGAAACTGAGACTGCAGATGCCCTTGAAGGACGGCCTGGACCAGCTCTGGGCCTGGAGAGCCTGGCTGCTGACTGCTCCAACTCTGCATGGGCGGCAGCAGTCTGTCCTACAGGTGGTGGCAACTGCAGTGGAGAAGTGACATTGCTGGCAGCAGGAATGCTGTCATCCTGAGAGAGGACAGCAACTCCCCGCTTGACCAACACACTGGCACTCCCACGGGGCAGCACTTCAGCATGCGGAGCAATCTGATGGAGCACAGATTGCTGGCCTGCTGCGGCGTGGTGAGAGCCCCAGGGAAATGTGCCCGATCCAGCGAGGGTGGCAGCAGTTAGTGCTCGCGTGGCCTCAATCTGTGTCTGCATGAGACCAGCCACTGACTGCATTGCAGCACTTAGCATTTGCGTGGCAGCCGCCTGTGCTACAGCGAAGTCCTGGACACTCCGTGCCAGGGACTCAATGGATTCGGGCATCCTCGCCACTGCAGCCATGAGCTCAGTGTGCCTTTGCTCCGCCGAGGCACTCATTTCAGCGAGGAGCCGCACCGCTTCTGCGCTCACTGTAGCAGGACTCAAGGCCATACTCTCCCTCCGGGGAGAAGGCCCCCGAGCTTCCCTACCCCCCTCGCGTTGCTGCAGCCTGCTGGGTCCTGGAGCTTCACCCTCATCAGACCATTCCCCCCCCGCCCCCCTCCAAGAAAGGTGTGGTAAACCACTGTTATAGTTATCACTGTATATTGTTCTCACTGTTCTCACTGTCACATCACTACACGAGGTCGCCTCTTGTCGCACTGTTATACCTGGGCTGACCACCTCCGACTCCGCCCATTACCTGCCCAGGTATAAAGGTAGCTGACTGGCTAGTATTCCTCCCTGTTGGATCGGATCACCCACGAGGGTGGGCTCTGTTATTTAGCCAATAAAAACCTTCAGTTACGTTCTTAACTCGTCGCCTTTTATTGGACTAATTGATAGGCATATCAATTTTATTGACTAAATTTTAAAGATGTCTGATAATGAACAGCAACAGCAAGGAGCTCACCCAGCAGCACAGCAACAGCAGCCTCCAGACAACGGGCCACACCAGCCGGCTTGGCTGCAAGCCTTGAAACCACCATACCTGGATCTAAACCCACAGGCACCAAACTCAGCCAACGACTTCAAACACTGGCTGGACTGCTTCGAATCGTACCTGGAGGAAGCCGTCGTCCCTCAGAGATCCAAACTAAGAGTCCTGAAAGCTCAAGCGAGCCCGAGAGTATATACACTCATCCAGGACATGACTACGTACGACGACGCCATCAACCTACTGAAACAGCAGTACCGGAGCCCGGTAAACTACATGTACACTAGGCATCTCTTAAGATCTCGCCAGCAACAGCCAGGAGAATCGATAGCTGAATTTTCACGAGCGCTGAGACAACTCGGCAGGAACTGTGACTTTAAAGCGGTGACGGCTACTGCGAACATGGAAGACAATGTCCGCGACGCCTTGGTGAGAGGCCTACGTTCCGACTACACACGGCAAAGACTGCTTGAAGCTAAGGACATAGACCTGGACAAGGCCGAAGCCCTCGCCCTCACCCTAGAGGCCACCCAGCAAGACCAGGAAGCGTTTGCCAGGTACTATTCGCGACCCTGGGACTCGGGCCCGACCCCCACCCCACCACCCTTCACAGCGCTGCCCCCGGGACCTACCTCAGCGTCTGCATCACGGATCCGACCGGGCCCGCTAGCCCCGGTACCGGCCCCGACATCAGGCAACCCCGATCGGGCCGCTGGCTGCTTCTTTTGCGGCCAGGAGAAGCATCCGAGGTCGCGCTGCCCAGCCAAAAACTCGACCTGCAAAACCTGCCTCAAGAAAGGCTACTTCTCCAAGGCCTGCAGAAGCAAATCCTCAGAAGCCAGCAGTGCCTCATGCGAACCCTGGGGGCGGCCATCTTTGTGCGGGGCAGCCGAAGCCTGCAGAGCCTCATGGGAAAACCAGGGGCGGCCATCTTTGTGCGGGGCAGCCGAAGCCTGCAGAGCCTCATGGGAAAACCAGGGGCGGCCATCTTTGTGCGGGGCAGCCGAAGCCTGCAGAGCCTCATGGGAACAGCAGGGGCGGCCATCTTTGTGCGGGGCAAACGATTTAAACAGAGCCTCATGTGAACTACGGGGGCCGCCATCTTCGCCGCCATCTTGTCATGACAACGACGCGCTCATCTACACCCTAGCTTCCGTGACCCTGGATCAAGCCCGCCCGCACCACCTGGCCAGCTCAATGATGGACATCAAAGTCAACGGCCACGCCACGACCTGCCTGTTCGACAGCGGAAGCACGGAGAGCTTCATCCACCCAGACACGGTGAGCCACTACTCCCTCCCCGTCCTGCCAACGCGCAGCCGCATCTCGATGGCATCGAGGTCGCACGCCACAGACATCAGCGGCTACTGTGTCGTGACATTGTCGGTTAAAGGGACAGAGTATAAAAATTTTAAACTCCTCGTACTCCCCCAGCTGTGCGCTGCCGTCATACTAGGGCTGGACTTCCAATCCCACCTCCAAAGTGTAACCCTAGCATACGGTGGACCCCTCCCCCCACTCACAGTCGACAACCAGCGAAAGTTAAACCGCCCACCGCGTAACACCTGCAGCCTATCCACCCTCAAGGTACCGCCACCTTCCCTGTTCGCTAACCTCACCCCCGACTGCAAACCTGTCGCTACTAAGAGCAGGCGGTACAGCGCTGGGGACAGAGCCTTCATTAGCTCTGAGGTGCAGCGACTCCTGAAAGAGGGCATTATTGAGGGGAGCAGCAGCCCCTGGCGTGCCCAGGTGGTGGTAGTCAAGACCGGCGACAAAAATCGCCTGGTTATCGACTACAGCCAGACCATAAACAGATACACCCAGCTGGACGCATACCCCCTCCCCCGCATATCGGACATGGTCAATGAGATTGCACAATACCGCGTATTCTCGACCATCGACCTCAAGTCGGCCTACCACCAACTCCCCATCAGCCCGGAGGACAGCCAGTACACCGCCTTCGAGGCGAATGGCCGCCTCTACCAATTCCTTAGGGTCCCCTTTGGTGTCACCAACGGGGTCTCGGTTTTCCAACGGGAGATGGACCGGATGGTTGACCAGAACGGACTACAGGCCACTTTCCCCTATCTCGATAACGTCACCATCTGCGGCCGCAACCGGCAGGACCATGACGTGAATCTGGAGAAATTCCTCCGTACGGCCCAACGGCTGAACCTCACCTACAATAAGGAGAAATGCGTGTTTAACACAGCGCGCCTTGCCATCCTTGGCTGTGTAGTAGAGAACGGAGTCATCGGCCCCGACCCCGAAAGAATGCGCCCCCTCATGGAGCTACCCCTCCCCCACTGTCCAAAAGCACTTAGGAGAACCCTGGGGCTTTTCGCCTACTATGCCCAATGGGTACCCAATTATGCGGACAAAGCCAGACCCCTCCTGAAAACCACATCCTTCCCCCTCATGGAAGAGGCGTGCGCGGCCTTCTCCCTCATTAAGGGAGACATAGCCAAGGCCACAATGCACGCAGTGGATGAGTCAATCCCCTTCCAAGTGGAGAGCGATGCATCCGACTTCGCCCTAGCCGCTACCCTTAACCAGGAGGGTAGGCCGGTAGCCTTCTTCTCAAGGACCCTACAGGGCCCCGAGACCCGACACTCGTCGGTCGAGAAGGAAGCCCAGGCAATTGTGGAGGCAGTACGGCGCTGGAGGCACTACTTGGCAGGCAAACGATTTACCCTCCTCACCGACCAACGCTCGGTTGCCTTCATGTTTAATAACAAGCTGAGGGGCAAGATCAAGAACGACAAAATCTTGAGGTGGAGAATCGAGCTTTCCACCTATGATTATGAGATCTTGTACCGGCCCGGTAAACTGAACGACCCCCCTGATGCTCTTTCACGCATTACATGTGCCAGCGCGCAAAGTGATAGACTTCAGACCCTCCACAATGACCTCTGCCACCCCGGAGTCACCAGACTCTACCATTTCATTAAGGCCCGCAACCTGCCATACTCCATCGAGGAGGTCAGGACCATGACCAGGAACTGCCAGATCTGTGCTGAGTGCAAACCGCACTTCTATAAGCCGGACAGAGCAAGCCTGATCAAGGCCACCCGCCCCTTCGAGCGTCTGAGCATCGACTTCAAGGGGCCCCTACCGTCATCCGACCGTAATGTGTACTTCCTCAACATCGTTGATGAGTACTCCCGTTTCCCCTTTGCCTTCCCCTGCCCAGACATGACCAGTAACACGGTCATTAAATGCCTGAACAAACTCTTCGCCTTGTTCGGGTTCCCGAACTATATACATAGTGACCGGGGCGCCTCCTTCATGAGCGAGGAACTCCGTCAGTTCCTATTGGAGAGGGGTATTGCAGCAAGCAGGACCACCAGCTACAACCCCCGAGGGAACGGCCAGGTGGAAAGAGAGAACGCGACGGTATGGAAGGCCACCCTCTTAGCCTTAAAGTCTAAGGGCCTCCCAACCTCCCGCTGGCAAGAGATCCTCCCGATTGCGCTGCACTCCATCCGGTCACTACTTTGCACTGCCATTAACACCACCCCCCATGCTCGAATGTTTGTCTTCCCCAGGAAGTCGACTACGGGAACCACCCTACCAACCTGGCTGACCTCTCCGGGACCCGTCTTGCTGCGAAAGCACGTGAGGGCCCATAAAACGGACCCCCTGGTCGAGAAGGTGAACCTCCTGCACGCCAACCCCCAGTACGCCTATGTGGCTTACCCAGACGGACGGGAGGACACTGTCTCCTTACGAGACCTCGCACCCTCACCCCCCCCTCCCAACCCCCCGAGTCCAGCCGAGGTAGACGGCATGCCGGAACCCCACGAGCCTTTGCCGACTACGCAGACACCAGCTTTAACACCGGATAATGTAACACCGCCGCTGCGACGATCGGAGAGGCTAACGAAGCCTCCGGACAGACTGACATACCAGAGCTGGTAATACACTTCACCCCGCCGGACTCTAATCTAAACAAGGGGTGAATGTGGTAAACCACTGTTATAGTTATCACTGTATATTGTTCTCACTGTTCTCACTGTCACATCACTACACGAGGTCGCCTCTTGTCGCACTGTTATACCTGGGCTGACCACCTCCGACTCCGCCCATTACCTGCCCAGGTATAAAGGTAGCTGACTGGCTAGTATTCCTCCCTGTTGGATCGGATCACCCACGAGGGTGGGCTCTGTTATTTAGCCAATAAAAACCTTCAGTTACGTTCTTAACTCGTCGCCTTTTATTGGACTAATTGATAGGCATATCAAAAGGCGTGTCCCCAGTATGGCCATGGGCTGCCTCGGCAGAGGGTTGCACTGATGGTCCGGCTTCCTCTTCCTCCTCGCCTTCAAATTCACTCCCAGGGGCAGCTTGAGGGCCCGCCTCTTCACCTGGTGAATCAGCATCTGAAAGCAGGGAGGTACAAGAGTGGCTTTAGCGTGAGGACAGGGTGGCAGCAAGGGAGGCATGAGTGCAACGATGTGCTGATTTGGATCGAGAGTGTCAAAGGATGCTGTTGTGAGGAACAAGTGGAAGGAGAGAGGTCAAAAAGGTGATGACCTTACCATTGCTGGCCAGAACGGGGTCGGCGTCTCCAGTGGCGACGGGGCCAAGCATCCGGCTTGCCACAATCCGGTGGACTCGCTGCTCCAGATCGGTCAGGGCTTGAAGGTGAGGCCAGCCTCCCCCGGTCCATTGCTGCTGTCTCCTATTATGCGCCAGCTTGCCCTGCAAGAAAAAGGACGGGGTCTGAGTAAAGATGCAGCCATGATCTTGGCTGAAATGCCTCCCATGGTCGAATAGCCCTTACTGTGCACAGCCATGATCTTTGCTGAAATGCCTCCCATGGTCGAATAGCCCTTACTTTGTGCAGCCATGATCTTGGCTGAAATGCCTCCCATGGTCGAATAGCCCTTACTGTATGCAAAGTGCTGAATGTGTGTGTGAGTTTCCTGAAAGGGCCAAAGGTGTTGGAGGAGTGCTGGGCATTGGGGCTTTCAAGACCCTTTGGCCATAAAGCGAGGTCGAGATGGATGGATGAAGAGGTTTCTGAAAAAGGCACTCACCCTGACGACCCGAGTGAGGTCGTTGAACTTCTTCCTGCATTGCACAGGGGTCCTAGGCACCATGCTGCTGGAGGTCACTCTGTGAGCCACCTCCCTCTAAGCTTTTCGATACTCGCTGGGCAGAGGCCTCCTGCCACTCTCCGGGTACAGGAGAGATCGCCTGCGCTCCACCGCGCCAACCAGAGCCTCCAAGGCCCCCTCGCTGAAACGCTGCGCTCGCTCCCTGGCCCTCTCCATGGTCCTTGGCTGCAGGATTTGGCAACAGGTCTGTCCAGGCCGAGATCCAGGGCTCCGATGCGCAGGGTGCGGCTGCAAATCAAGATCGACCCTCCCCTTTAAGAGCTGACCGGCGCCAGCGTGTCTGTGTGCAATCGCTAACCGACAGCACCTGCGCTGTGCCCGCCCTCTGAGTTAGCGCCTCGCTCCCCCGGCTTAGCGCCTTAAGAGAGTCGTGCAGCGCCTGATTTAGCGCTGCAATCCGCTCCAGGGGCGAGACAGACCAATTTTTTGCACCCGGCCGATAATTACACCCCAAATGGGGCGATACCGAATTTCTCCCCCTAATTGTTTCACTAATGCCATTCAGCAAAGGGAGCCAGTCACCCCCATTGGTCTGGCCTACATGTGATTCCAGTTCCACTCTGTTTGGTTGACTTGTAATGGTCCCCGGGCAACTAGGAATGGGTAATAACTACTGTCTTGTCAGTGTCAATCACATCTCCACAGAAAATTAGAATTAATAAAGCACTTTGCCACTTCTCTTAGAAATATATCAAAATATCACACACAATGAATTTGTAGCTCTAAATATGGAAAGAATGTTTCTTCAAAGTTTAGCATTTAATTATATATTCTATTAGATGTTTTGTGAACAAATAGTCTAGCCATGTTATGCACAAATGAGATGAATGGGCACTTAATGTGTTTTTGGTGGTGTTGGTAGAGAGAGAAATATTGGTCAGGACATCAGGAGAATTTCCTGTTCTTCGTCAAATAATACCATGGGATTTTTGATGTCCATCTAAACCACCAGAACAAAGAGACGGGGCCTTTGTTTAATGCTTCACTTGAAGGATATAGCTCCATTGAACCAAGTATGTTCATTTTCTTTTTTTGAAGGTTCCTTGTGGGCCAGGCAGAACAAGAATGACTATCCTGGCCCCATAATGACACCTTAGACCTACTCGCCCCGGGCTCCCCCCGCCCCCCCCCCACCCCCATCTCCCCTGAATGCAGACTTGCCAACGCCCCCCCCCAAACATCCCTACTTTACCTTGCTGGTGACCATTTCCAAGGGTCCCTGGCAGCGGCCTATCCCCCCACCAATTTTGACGCCCACCCGCTGGCAGTGACATCATTCGCATCGGCTTCGGGTGGGCTTCAAAGTTGAGGCATGCAAATACTGGCCAGGAGTTAGTCTCCTGGGCGTCATGCTCCGGTGGGCAGGATGATCCAGCGACCACACTTAAAATCGGTCCTAACATATAGTATCAGTTTCAAGAAATAATTAGAGTGTGGAAGCAAGTAATACCTTAGATGATTATTTTTATTTTATAAACTTTTAAGACTCTTCAAGGTTATTGATCAAGTACATCATTTTATAAGTTGTCTCTTGGCAAGAAATAAAAATACAGTCGTAGGACAATATGATATTACATTTTACAATCTCATAAACTTCTGCTGTTTTTGTAGATTTATTAAATCAGCTGTTGTAAATTATGATTTTTTTTTAAGGAAATGACGCAGTTTTCCAGCCTATTAGTGCTTCACACACTGTTTTATTTCGGAACAAGGTGAGGATAGCCCATCCTCCTTGTATAAACCACGCATTCCAAGCCTAAAGTTAGCCATACCTGTATTTCATTTTGAGAGCAATAAAACAACATTATTGTGCATTAATTGCAATTCAATATCTGAGATTATTTCATTACTGTGTACTACAACATTACACACCACAGCAAACTTTTAAGATGATTCAAGGTTTTTGATCATGTACATCATTTTATAAATTGCCTTTTGGTTTATGACCAACAATAAAAATAGTCACAGGATAGATACAGTATGATTTTACATTTTAAAACAGTGTTATTTCTGCATTATTCTGCATAGTTTATTTGTGCACTCTGTAGTGATATATTGTCACGTCAAATTACAAGCGGATGAGGAGAGGCTATAGTAAGACTACTGTGGACAGCAGAAAGGAATGGCAGGTGCTTTAGTGTCACTGGCATAAACTGCTGCTATTAATGCTGTCGGCGGGAATTTCAGCGGCAGCAGCGGGGCTATAAAAGGCTCCAGAGACCCAGGTAGGCCTCAGTGCGTCGGCGGGAATTTCAGCGGCAGCAGCGGGGCTATAAAGGCTCCAGAGACCCAGGTAGGCCTTACAGCGTCGGCGGGAATTTCAGCGGCAGCAGCGGGGCTATAAAAGGCTCCAGAGACCCAGGTAGGCCTTACAGCGTCGGCGGGAATTTCAGCGGCAGCAGCGGGGCTATAAAAGGCTCCAGAGACCCAGGTAGGCTTACCAATCTCCGAACTCGGAACTCAGAGGGAAGGAGAGAGACAAAAATTAATCGAAGTGTGACGTCACCAGAAAGCTGGTAGGTGATTGGCTGGTTGGTGAGTACTTTTCCTTCCCTTTTAAACCTTTATAAGTTGGTAAGTTCAATTAAATAGAGGTGTGATATTCATCATCTAGAATCGGGGCAGAGGGTATTTAAAAATAATAATAAATTTAATTAATTACATAGAATGGCAGAGCAGGTGATGTGTTACTGCTGCAATATGTGGGAGCTGGTGGACACCATTGATGTTCACAGTGATTACCTTTGCAGTAAGTGTTGGCTGCTCGAGGAACTCCGGCTCCGTGTTGATGAGCTAGAGTCCGAGCTTCAAACACTGTGACACATCAGGGAGGGGGAGAGTTACCTGGACTCTGTGTTCCAGGAAGTAGTCACACCAATTAGATTAACTAATTCAGATGTAGTCAGTGGTCAGGGACAGGAGGGTGTGACTATGAGTGAGGCATGTACGGGGATCCAGGAGGTAGTGTTGGAGGAGCCGCAGCCCTTGCTCTTGTCCAACAGGTTCGAGGCTCTTACTCCCTGTGAGGACGGGAACGGGGACTGCAGGGAGGATGAGCAACCTGGCCACAGCACCGTGGAACGAGTGGCCATTCAAGTGGGGGGAGTAAAAAGAAATGTTGTAGTGGTAGGGGATAGTATCATTAGGGGGATAGATAGGGTTCTTTGCAGCCGAGAGTGAGAGTCCCGAAGGCTGTGTTGCCTGCCAGGTGCCAGGGTTAAGGACATCTCCTCTGGGCTGGAGAGAAACTTGGAGGGGGAGGATCCAGCTGTCGTGGTCCATGTTGGTACCAACGACATAAATAGGACAAGGAAAGAGGTTCTGCTGAGGGAGTATGAGCAGGTAGGGGCCAAATTAAAAAGCAGAACCACAAGGGTATTAATCTCTGGATTACTACCTGAGCCACGAGCAAATTTGGCTAGGGTAAATAAAATCAGAGAGTTAAATGCGTGGCTCAAAGACTGGTGTGGGAGAAATGGGTTTTGCTTCTTGGGACACTGGCCAGTACTGGGACGGGAGAGAGCTGTTCCGTTGGGACGGACTTCACTTGGCCAGTGCTGGGACTAGAATCCTGGTGAATCGAATAACTAGGGCTGCAGAGAGGGCTTTAAACTAATTAGTGGGGGGGAGGTTTCAAGAGAGCGAAAAATAAAAATGTCAGCGGAGAAGGCAATAGAGCAAGGTAGCAGTGGGGGAATTAAAAACCAGAGTGTGTCAGGAAGGGACAGAATATATAATGATAAAGGTAAAGTAGTAAAGGGGGTAAAAGCAGGAATAAATTGTCACAAAACATATTTAAAAGTTCTTTATCTGAATGCACGCAGCATTCGTAACAAAATAGATGAGTTGACGGTACAAATAACTACACATGGGTATGATCTGGTGGCCATTACGGAGACATGGCTGCAGAGTGACCATGACTGGGAACTAAACATCCAGGGGTATTTGACTATTAGGAAGGACAGACAGGAAGGAAAGGGAGGTGGGGTGGCTGTGTTAATAAAGGATGGAATCACTGCAATAGTGAGAAATGATATTGGGTCAAAGGATCAGGATAAAGAAACGGTTTGGGTGGAGATAAGGAATAATAAGGGGAAAAAGTCACTCGTGGGCGTAGTCTATAGGCCTCCTAACAGTTGCAACTCTGTTGGTCGGCGTATAAATCAAGAAATAGTTGGGGCTTGCAATAAGGGAACAGCTATAATCATAGGAGATTTTAACTTTCATATTGACTGGACAAATCAAATTGGGCAGGGCAGCCTTGAGGAAGAGTTCATAGAGTGCATTAGGGACGGGTTCCTTGAGCAGTATGTTACTGAACCAACCAGGGGGCAGGCAATCTTAGATCTGGTCCTGTGTAATGAGACAGGATGTAGGTGGGGTTTTAAGTGAATTTTTTGCATCTGTGTTCACTATGGAGAAGGACGATGTGGACATAGAAATCGGGCAGGGGGACTGTGACATACTTGAACATATTAGCATCGAGAGGGAGGAGGTACTAGCGGTTTTAGCAGGCTTAAAAGTGGATAAATCCCCAGGCCCGGACGAGATGTATCCCAGGCTACTATGTGAGGCAAAGAAGGAGATTGCAGGGGCTCTGACACAAATTTTCAGAAACTCTCTGGCCACAGGGGATGTGCCAGAGGACTGGAGAACAGCTAACGTAGTACCATTATTCAAGAAGGGTAGTAGGGATAAACCAGGGAATTACAGGCCAGTGAGCCTAACATCAGTGGTAGGGAAATTATTGGAAAAAATTCTGAGGGACAGAATTGGTCTCCACTTGGAGAGGCAGGGATTAATTAGGGATAGCCAGCATGGCTTTGTCAAGGGAAGATCATGTCTGACCAATTTGATTGAATTTTTCGAGGGGGTGACTAGGTGTGTGGATGAGGGTAGTGCAGTGGATGTGGTTTACATGGATTTCAGTAAGGCTTTTGATAAAGTCCCGCATAGGAGACTGGTCAGGAAGGTAAGAGCCCATGGGATCCAGGGTGCCTTGGCACATTGGATCCAAAACTGGCTTAGTGGCAGAAGGCAGAGGGTGATGGTGGAAGGTTGTTTTTGTGACTGGAAGCCTGTGTCCAGTGGGGTACCGCAGGGATCGGTGCTGGGTCCCTTGCTGTTTGTGGTCTACATTAATGATTAGGATGTGAATGTAAAAGGCATGATCAGTAAGTTCACAGATGACATGAAAATTGGTGGGGTGGTAAATAGCGAGGCGGGAAGCCTCAGGCTACAGGATGATATGGATGGGTTGGTCAGATGGGCGGAACAGTGGCAAATGGAATTTAACCCTGAAAAGTGTGAGGTGATGCATTTTGGACGGACTAACAAGACAAGGGAATACACAATGAATGGTAAGACCCTAGGAAAGACAGAGGATCAGAGGGACCTTGGTGTGCATGTACATAGATCCCTGAAGGCAGCAGAACAGGTGGATAAGGTGGTTAAAAAGGCATATGGGATACTTGCCTTCATTAGCCGAGGCATAGAATATAAGAGCAGGGAGGTTATGATGGAGCTGTACAAAACGCTGGTAAGGCCACAGCTGGAGTACTGTGTGCAGTTCTGGTCGCCACACTATAGGAAGGATGTGATTGCTTTGGAGAGGGTGCAGAGGAGATTTACCAGGATGTTACCTGGGCTGGAGCACTTCAGTTATGAAGAAAGACTGGACAGGCTGGGGTTGTTTTCCTTGGAGCAGAGAAGGCTGAGGGGGGACCTGATTGAGGTATACAAAATTATGAGGGGCATAGATAGGGTGGATAGAAAGGAACTTTTCCCCTTAGTAGAGGGGTCAATAACAAGGGAGCATAGATTCAAGGTAAGGGGCAGGAGGTTTAGAGGGGATTTAAGGAAAAACTTTTTCACCCAGATGGTGGTTGGAATCTGGAACTCACTGCCTGAAAGGGTGGTAGAGGCAGGAACCCTCACAACATTCAAGAAGCATTTGGATGAGCACTTGAAATGCCATAGCATCCAAGGCTATGGACCAAATGCTGGAAAATGGGATTAGATTAGACGGGGCTTGATGGCCGGCGCGGACGCGATGGGCCAAGGGCCTCTTTCTGTGCTGTATAACTCTATGACTCTATGATTAATAAAAAATGTCCTAGTAAAGGATCCCCTTGGAATGAGTGACCATAACATGGTGGAATTCCAAATTCAGTTGGAGGGTGAGAGAGTTGGATCTCAAACCAGCGTACTAAGCTTAAATAAAGGAGACTATGAAGGTATGAGAGCAGAGTTGACTAAAGTGGACTGGGAAAATAGATTAAGGTGTAAGACGGTACATGAGCAGTGGTGTACATTCAAGGAGATATTTCACAACTTTCAAGAAAAATATATCCCACTGAGGAAAAAGGGGCATAAAAGAAAAGACAGCCATCCATGGCTAAGTAAAGTAATAAAGGATAGTATCCGACTGAAAACAAGGGCATATAAAGTAGCCAAATCTAGTGGGAGGATAGAAGATTGGGAAGCATTTAAAAGCCAGCAAAGAATAACTAAAAGATTAATTAAGAAAGGGAAGATAGATTATGAAAGTAAACTAGCAAAAAATATAAAAACAGATAGCAAGAGTTTCTACAGTTATATAAAAAGAAAAAGGGTGGCTAAAGTGAGTGTTGGTCCCTTAGAGGACGAGACCGGGAAATTAGTGGTGGGGAACATGGAGATGGCAGAAACGCTGAACAAATATTTTGTATCAGTCTTTACAGTAGAGGACACTAAAAATATCCCAACACTGGATAAACAGGGGGCTACAGGAGGGAGGAGCTAAACACGATTAAAATCACTAAGGAGATGGTACTCGGCAAGATAATGGGACTTAAGCTGGATAAATCCCCTGGACCTGATGGCTTACATCCTAGGGTCTTGAGAGAAGTAGCGGTAGGGATTGCGGATGCATTGGTGGTAATTTTCCAAAACTCCCTGGATTCAGGAAAGGTCCCAGCAGATTGGAAAACTGCTAATGTAACGCCCTTATTTAAAAAGGGAGGTAGACAAAAGGCTGGAAACTATAGACCAGTTAGCCTAACATCTGTGGTTGGTAAAATGTTGGAGTCCATTATTAAGGAAGCGGTAACAGGACATTTGGATAAGTATAATTTAATCGGACAGAGTCAGCATGGTTTTATGAAGGGGAAATCATGCTTGACAAATTTGCTCGAATTCTTTGAGGACGTAACAAACAGGGTGGATAAAGGGGAACCAGTGGATGTGGTGTATTTGGACTTCCAAAAGGCATTTGACAAGGTGCCACACAAGATTACTGCACAAGATAAAAAATCACGGGATTGGGAGTAATATACTGGCATGGGTGAATTGTGAAGTAATTTGCAGAACACAAAAGTAATCCAGTAGAATTTAGTCCCAGTTGATAGAAAACAATAGTGTGCTTTCTTTCACAGTCTCACTCTGGTCTGTTGACTATTAAATTGTGATGTTTAAGATTAATGTTTCCTTTGTTGGGCTCAAATTTAATTTATTATTTTTCATAGAAGACAAATTGTAATCAGTGGCTGTAACTGTCAGAAGCAAATTTTCATTCCAGCAGCAAAATCAATTAGAATCAAAGCAAAAGTGATGACCAGGATTAAAATAAAACACACAGACTAAATATCTAACATCAGGAGGCAGGATTTGTAACCTCACAAGCACATTTCTGTAAGCGAGTGGAATGCTCTCTGGAATAGCTGAAAAATTCACTCTGAAATCTTACTTAGCTAGCCTTAAATTTGATTTCTACCTTCTAGTTGGTCTGTGGAACTAATATAATAAACCTAAATGGCCCTGTTAAAGTGAACCATTGTCATCTAGTAAAGCGACAGCAAAATACTGCGGATGCTGGAAATCCGAAGTAACAACAGAAAACGCTGGAAAAACTCAGAAGGCCAGGCAACATCCGTGGAGAGAGAAACAGAGTTAACGTTTCAGGTCGAAACCCTTCTTCAGAACTGAGAAAAAAGCAGGAAATGAAACAGCTGAAAAGACCAGTTTGGGGGCTGGGAAATGGGGGAGGGGATGAGAGAATAAAAGGGAAGGTCTGAGAGGTGAAGAGACATTAAGAGATATTCAAGATGAGATGAGATGGTAATAGGACAAGTAAAGAGACAAAGGATGGCTCTAGATGAAGTGTGAAATGCGCTGGCAGAATGAGAGACAGCTGCCATGTGGGAGAGAGAAAAAGGAAAAGGCACAAACCAAAGGTGTGGATAAAAAATATATAAAAATGTAATGGGGCCGAGGTTATGATCTGAAATTGTTCAACTCGATATTGAGTCCGGAAGGTTGTAAAGTGCCTAAGATGAGGTGCTGTTCCTCGAGCTTACGCTGAGCTTCCATGGAACAATGCAAGAGGCCGCGGATGGTGAGGTCTGAGTGGGAATGGAACGGTGAATTGAAATGACAGGCGACCGGAAGCTCGGGGACACCCTTACAGACTGAACGGAGGTGTTCCGCAAAGCGGTCACCCAATCTCTGTTTGGTCTCCCCAATGTAGAGGAGACCACATCGTGAGCAGTGAATACAGTATACTAGATTGCAAGAAGTACAAATAAATCGCTGTTTCACCTGGAAGGGGTGTTTGGGGCCCTGGACAGTGGGAAGAGGGGAGGTATAAGGGTAGGTGTTGCATCTCCTGCGCTTGCACGGGAAGGTGCCGGGCGAAGGTGAAGGGGTGCTGGGGGTGATAGAGGAGTGGACTAGGGTGTCTCGGAGGGAGCGGTCCCTACGGAATGTTGAAAGGGGAGGGGAAGATGCGTTTGGCGGTGGGATCACGTTGGAGGTGGCGGAAATGGTGGAGGATGATCCGTTGGAGGCTGGTGGGGTGAAAGGTGAGGACAAGGGGAACCCTATCGTGGTTCCGGGTATGA
This sequence comes from Somniosus microcephalus, assembly GCF_052327205.1. NCBI lineage: Eukaryota > Metazoa > Chordata > Chondrichthyes > Squaliformes > Somniosidae > Somniosus > Somniosus microcephalus. Next base: position 174,132,413 of record NC_140987.1, read on the forward strand.
GGGGCAGGGGTGAGGGCTGAAGTGCGGGAAATAGAATGGACACGGTCGAGTGCCATGTCAACCACGGTAGAGGGGAATCCTCGGTTGAGGAAAAAGGAAAACATGTCGGAAGCACTGGTGTGGAAGGTGGCATCGTCGGAGCAGATGCGACGGAGACGGAGAAACTGGGAGAATGGAATAGAGTCCTTGCAGGAGGCTGGGTGGGAGGAAGTGTAGTCCAGGTAGCTGTGGGAGTCAGTGGGCTTGTAGTGAATGTTGGTCAATAACCTATCCCCAGAGATGGAGACAGAGAAGTCGAGGAAGGGAAGGGAAGAGTCGGAGATGAAGGTGAGGGAAGGGTGGAAATTGCAGGCAAAGTGAATGAAATTGTCTAGTTCAGGGCGAGAGCAGGAAACGGCACCGATACAGTCATCAATGTACCGGAAAAAGAGGTGAGGGAAGGGACCCGAGTAGGACTGGAACAAAGAGTGTTCCACATATCCCACGAAAAGGCAGGCATAGCTAGGACCCATGCGGGTACCCATAGCAACACCTTTAATTTGGAGGAAATGAGTGGAGTCAAAGGAGAAGTTGAAAACTCACTTTTTTCGCAGTTCTGAAGAAGGGTTTCGACCTGAGACGTTAACTCTGTTTCTCTCTCCACGGATGTTGCCTGGCCTGCTGAGTTTTTCCAGCGTTTACTGTGGTCATCTAGTAAAGGTTCGTTCAAGCCCCCGGTACCTACATTACAGCAGTGACTGCTCTTCAAAGGTACTTAATTGGCTGTAAAGCACTTTGAGACATCCTGAGGTCATGAGATGCACTATATAAATGTAAGTCTTTCTTTCTTTTACCACGTTTGCAAATGGAAGGATACTCAATAACTCAATCATTGAGACAATGACATTACATTGCTGTTATCATCTGCCATTATAATTGTCAGTTCTAATTCCAGAAATAAATAATTTACTTGAAAGTCACGTCTTTGTATAAGTTTTACATTCAGGCACAAACTTACCTCAGTGTCCCTCGAGTAAACTTTCATAATGAGTTTCCAACGATGCTGTTCAAGTCCTGCAGACCCTTATATACCCATATTTAAAATGGGGATTGTTTCATAGTCTAGATGTTGGTACTTGAATCACATACTTGTTTTCCTAACAAAATAAACTGAGTTAAACCAAGGGATGGTGTTGATTTTCTCACTGAACTGTGCATGCTATTTATTTTGCTTTTTTATTTTGCTGCAAACTGAGAAATATCACTTGAAGCCCATAAAATAGCATTGTATTTCTTTAATATATTTACATATACTGATTTATTTTTTAAAGAAAACATCTCGTGAAAATTCCTCACAGTATTACAGTGATATAAATGTTTAAACCTCAAATACATGGTGACAGCTGCCAAGGCACAGGTCAAAGTGCTGCACTGAATGATCTTATTGTGATCATGGTAGTAAGAGAATTAGTTGCACGAGCAGACGAGATACATGTGTAATACCTTGGTTGATGTGCTCATTTATTGTGTTCCACATCGCATGCGGCAGTTATTAAGGAAAGATTTTTGCCACCCCAGTGACATGCTTATGCATTATTTGGTATTTTACTCAGGTTCCTGCTTACTACAGTCTTGAATTATGTTTGGGCTCTGCAAAGAATTTACTGTTTACTATTTTATAAAATCAATTTTTTGGATTAAAATATCTATTTTCCCATTTCGAATTAAATTATTCTTTTTTTTAATTTTCTAACTGCCTTATTTTCTTTTTCTGTTTAAATCCTGTCATTGAATTTTCTTTAAGCAACAGAACAGTGCTAAAGTATAGGGCCTGGAAATTCCTCAGACCCCAGTCCACCACTGTAAGTGTGGCAGAGTAGAACCTCCGCCAGAGACCCCATCCCAAATTTGGGGGACAGAGTGATTAACCTAGCAAGGTTGGGCCACTGATGTCTGCAAAGGCACGTCAGTGGTGGCTGTTCTGGTCCAAGACGATCCGTCTTTCGAAGGTGGAGCTGAGTCCTCTGGATGACCAAACGGCCAAAGAAAAGAAAAAAACATTTTTCAAACTCTTCATCTCCAAATGGAGATGGCAATCACCCTCTCCAGGATCGAATCCCTTATTCTAGTGAAAGTTAGGGTCTTTAGAAGGCTTCAATGGGACACACAGCACATCTTAACTGGCAAGAGTTCTGCTGAGGACTGTCAAGAGGCTAAAAAGGGGATTTTCCTGAGGAAGCTCCGGAACACTACCTCCATGTCTCTTTGATGTGGGTGGAAGATCGCCAACCCGCTCCCTCCAGAATTGAAAGGCCTAGTCCAAATGGAGCAGAATTACGGCAGAGCCAGGATCAGCTCCATATTCCAGTCTCCCTCACTACCTCCCCACCCCAACAACCTTGATTTACACGCTCTCTAGCTACTGCAATTTTGTAGCCTTCGTTTATAACAAACTAACACCCTTGCAAATGCACTTCGAGCAGATGTCACTGGTTAAGGGTCAAGAGTGGAAACAGTTGAAGGCGCTGATGCCAAGGGTAGGGATTCTAGCATTGCCCTGGCTGAGGTCAGCGAACTGACTGCAGACCAGAGATCGAGCTTAGGACCATGCCGGTCAGTCTGTGTGGCTCAGCTTCACAGTGTCAAAAACTGCTGAGACCATCAGGGGAGCTGGGAGTTTTTTTCATGCAAAATTATCTTTGAATTATCAGTAGACTGTATTTGTTTGCATATCTATTTGTGTGTCTGATGTGAGTGGAGCTAATCTACAGAACAAATGGGAAACTGTTCAAACTCCGCCACCTCCAGTCCAGATCCAAGGTCATCCCATCCTCTGTCATCGAATTACAGTATGCAGACGACACTTGCGTCTGCGCACACTCTGAGGTCGAACTCCAAACCATCGTCAACACCTACACCGAAGCGTACGAGAGCATAAACATCTGTAAAACAAAGGTCCTCTACCAACCTGCCCCCTGCCACACAGTACTGCTCCCCGATTATCAAAATCCACGACGAGGCCTTGGACAACGTGGGCCACTTTCCATACCTCGGGAGCCTACTGTCAGCAAGGGCAGACATCGATGACAAAGTCCAACACCGTCTTCAGTGTGCCAGTGCAGCCTTCGGTTGCCTGAGGAAGAGAGTGTTTGAAGACCAGGACCTCAAACCCAGCACTAAGCTCATGGTCTACAGAGCAGTAGTGATACCCTCCCTCCTGTATGCTTCAGAGACATGGACCATGTACAGCAGGCACCTCAAAGCACTGGAGAGGTACCACCAACGCTGCCTCCGCAAGATCCTGCAAATCCATTGGCAGGATAGGCGCACCAACGTCAGTGTTCTTGCTCAGGCCAACATCCCCAGCATCGAAGCTTTGACCACGCTCGATCAGCTCCGATGGACGGGCCACATCGTCCGCATGCCCGATACGAGACTCCCAAAACAAGCGCTCTACTCAGAGCTCCGACTCGGCAAGAGAGCCCCAGGCGGGCAGAGGAAATGCTTCAAGGACACCCTCAAAGCCTCCTTGAAAAAGTGCAATATCTCCACCGACACCTGGGAATCCCTGGCCCAAGACCGCACAAAGTGGAGGAGAAGCATCCGGGAAGGCGCCGAACACATCAAGTCTCTTCGCCGGGAGCAAGCGGAAGCCAAGCGCAGGCAGCGGAAGGAGCGCACGTCAACCCAAGCACCCCACCCACCCGCCGCTTCAACCACCGTCTGCTCCACCTGTGACAGAGACTGTAGTTCCCGCATTGGACTCATCAGTCACCTGAGAACTCATTTTTGTGTGGAAGCAAGTCATCCTCAGTTCCTAGGGACTGCCTAAGAAGAGAAGAAAGAAGGAGTCTGATGTGAGTGTGTGTATGTATATGGCTGGTGCTTTCTGTATACATATATCTGTGTATGTGAGCTTGTGTAAACTGGTGTGATGTGTTTGTTTATGAGTACATGTCAGTGTGATTTAACAAGTAATTTAAGTCAGAGACAATTCACTAGGTTAATTCCAGAGATGAGGGGGTTGACTTATGAAGAAAGGTTGAGCAGGTTGGGCCTATACTCATTGGAATTTAGAAGAATGAGAGGTGATCTTATTGAAACATATAAGATACTGAGGGGGCTCGACAAGGTAGATGCAGAGAGGATGTTTCCCCTCGTGGGGAAATCTAGAACTCGGGGGCATAGTTACAGAATAAAGTGTCGCCCTTTTAGAACTGAGATGAGGAGGAATTTCTTCTCTCGGAGGGTCGTAAATCTGTGGAATTCTCTGCCCCAGAGAGCTGTGGAGGCTGGGTCATTAAATATATTTAAGGTGGAGATAGTCAGATTTTTGCAAGATAAGGGAGTGAAGGGTTATTGGGAGTGGGCAGGGAAGTGGTTTTGAGCCCAAGATCAGCCATGATCTTATTGAATGGCGGAGCAGGCTCGAGGGGCCAAGTGGCCTATTCCTGCTCCTATTTCTTATGTTCTTATGATATTGTCCATCTGTCTTTGGTTATTATCTTGTGAGCTCTGTAAATTAAATATTCTGCTGCAAGTTGTAACCAAGATTCAAAATATCCCCTGCTGTCAGAGCCTGGATCCTTTCTGAAAGTCAGAGCACTTACTATTGTTTGCAGATTTAAGATTGTTTTAAGATTAAGATGTCCCTGCAGTAATTCATCACTAAACTTACTGAGTGGTTTACCCTGGTTTCTGTGTGAAAATGGGGATGTTTGGAACTATCTGTGAAGGATGCATCTGGAAAATTGAACTCCAGCAAACTGCAGCTGCTTTGTAGCATTTACATATGTAGTTTAATTAAAAAATAACAGAAGAAAAGACTAGACTGGGTGGTGCTATGTGTTAGCATATTGTCCTTTTATCCCTGCACCATGATTTGAATCCAGCCCAGTGCCATTTCTTTGCCAAGCTGCAAAGATCCAGCATGAAGTGGATTTGTGTAATATGAGACCAATCCTAGTAGATGTAAATCCACGGTCCAAAACTGCCCCATTTAATTTGCTATGATTTAGTCACCTCATTAGGACAGATCATAAGGTTAGCTGGTGTGAGAGATGGAAAGATTCACACTATTGCAGTAGAGGGTGCTGGTCTGAAGTTGAGGTTGTGGAGGTTTGGAAGTATTTTGCATACATTTCAACCTAGAAAACTAGAAAGCTGTGAAGCAGGTTGAATAACGCTAGCACAACCTAAGAAAAGCGGACAACAAAAGACAGCCCTGAATACAAGACATATAAATGCACTGAGAGTGCAGTGGGATTGTCATAGAATGTGTGTACCTGCAGCTTACGCTATCATCAAATAGCAGAAAATTGTGGCAATTTTGTTAGGATCTTCCCTCACTTTTTGTGCAGTAATTGCAGGGACTGCGGATGTATATTGGGACTCTCTCTTGCTAAATCTGATTGTTACATGGAGATACTCTTCTCACCCCTGCGCTGCCAACCGCCCCCTCCCCCCCACCCCCTGTTCACAGGGGCACTGAGGTTTCGTACCCCCAGTTAATGTTGGTATTTTTATCCCCCGCTCTCACCAGTAAATGCTGACACTTTTATTTCCATCCCCCCCACCAATCAGATTATACTGGCGCTCTTCTCTATCCCCTCCTCTCCAGTTTATGCCGACACTGTTATCTCCTGATTCTGCCCTCCTTCCTATCTGAAGCTGCTGCTCTGCAGAAACAAAGCTCGGCTACATCCCAGGAATTCCTGACATCACAAAATTACTGGAAAAACATGAATTGCCGGCCACAGTGTTTAACAGAGCTTCGGTCTGCCAGAGCAGTTCCAGGTAGTGGTGAGGCAAAAATTGGGGAGCACCAATGATTTTTGTCTGCAAACACAGAGGAATGGATATCACATCTGAAGTACTGACTGTCCACATAAAACAAGGATGTTTGCCATGTATGGTTTCATGATGGAGCAGTCTCCTACACTGACATCCCTCAGCTTGATGGGCGCAACAATAAATGGTATATATATAGCACCTTCTAATGTCCCAAGGCATTTCACAAATAAGGGAAGGGTTAGAATACCAAACAAGAATTGGGGCAAGCGATAAGGGAAAGGTATGGTCAAAGAAGTAGGTTTTGAGGAGGTTTTTGAAGGTGAGGAAAGATGCATCAACACGGAGAGGTTTAGGAAGGGGACTCCAGAGTGCAGGATATGATGGCTTAAGGATCTGTCACTGATAGTGGAGTGGAGGAAGAGTGAGACTTGCAGTAGACTGAAACCGGAAGAGCATGGGTATGAGGAGAGGTAGGATGGAATGGGGCCATGCAGTGATTTTTTTTTTTAGACGAGGACCAAGATTTTCAAATCAATATGCTTGGAGATGGAGAGCCAATGGAAATTGACGAGGATTGGCGTGATCAGTGAATGCGACAAAATACAACTGAAAAATGTACATTTTTAAAAGGATTATGACAGCAGATTATGGGTTTTGTTAATTTGAAATTGTATTTATCACTTCATTTGTTTGCTGGAGAGAAATGTTATTGTCGAGAGCCCGTCAGAATGATCCTGTATGAATACATGTAAGAATGACAGATATAAACCCGTGCATAGGATCAGAATCAGCCATCCATCTGTATTGCTCACTGCTGCCTTTTTTCCGTTGCAACCAGAGCATTTAATACCAGGCTGTGAATACTAATTAGAGACTGTGACATGCAACTATCTACTATTACAGCACAGTCAATCTGCCAGTCTGAACAATGTCGTTTTCACTCCAGTCATGATGCACATTGGAAACTCCCACCACCTGAAGCTAGTTTAAAACTGCCAGTGTGACCTGAATTATTCTGGCAAATCACCAATCACTTGCCCTGAGGAAAACCACAGCTTGAATATGTGGTGGGGAACCGATGAGTGGGTTGGGGGATGGCAATACACCTTCTGATGTGCAAAGAAGGTCAGGACAGAGATGAGTATGAATGCTAACTTTATCTGAAGTAAGTGGACTCTTCAAGGTAGATAAGGTTTTGGACTCTTGTAGTTTTCAGAATTGTTGTTGCTGTTCTCATTGTTGAGTCAGGGAACAATTATAACCGTCTCTATCTAGTTGGTGCTCTGACACCTGTAATGGATGCCTCACTGGAAATATATGAAGCTAGATAAGGTTTGTAAATGCTCAAGGAGTTTCCAGGTGAGAGCTTGGTCATCATTATCTTTCTGTGAGAATACTGCGTAGTCATTGGGCTGGATTTTCATTCAGGAGTCGGGTAGGAGGCGGGACTACAACTTTCGGGGTTGTAGTCCCGCCTCCATCGAGATGTGGCCAATTCACGCGATTTTAACTTGATTGACCTTGTTGAGCCCGCCCAGCGGGCTCAGCAGGCCAATTAAGGGCCACCCGGCAAAAGGTGACGTCACAGACTGAAATTTCATCTGTCAAGAGGTTTTGACAGATGAAATATCAGTGTTTCACAGTTTGAAGCTGTCAAACACTGACAGTCTTACTTCTAACCTGAGCCCTTCTCCACAGACTCAGTTAGAAATCTCTCCTGCACAGAAAGCTGAAGGCTGTCACTTTTGACAGTTCGCAGCCATTCTGCTTTCTGTGCCGGTGAGATGAGGGACTCCCGAGACCTAAAGGAAGGAAGGCTGAAAAGGTAAGAAAAGGTAATTTAAACTTCTTTAAACACTTTAGACACAACAAACACACTTATCTTTGCACTCATGCACACATCACTCACCTGAACACCGACATCTCGACCCCTCCAAGTCCTTCAACCCGACGGCCCGCCTCGCAAACTTGGCATGGTTTGGAGCCGTCGGGAATCCCACACTTCAGCATTAAAAATAGGGATTAAGCTAAAAACTGCCTGTTATCTACCTGTTAACAGGCAGTTAATTGGCACTAATCCCTTCCCGCCTCGGGTAGGCGGGTCCCAGTGTGGGGCGGGTACCCGCCTCCTTTGAAACTGGCATGGAGGCAGGTTGGGTGCGGGATGGGGTTGGGACCCCTGATTTCGGGATTTTAACCCCCCACACGCCTCCAATCCTGACTCCACAGCCCAATGAAAATCCTGCCCATTGTGTCTGTTCACTTTGCTTGGCTAATAAGGTCCTTAGTGACTTGCAGCTTGAATATTAAATATACTTGTATTGCTAAATGCAGATTTGAACCAAGCTCATGACTTTCCACTGACTCCAGAGCTCTTTCTGACTTGCTTTTAAAAAGAACAGTTGTAGTTGTGAAATTATAATAGGCTAGTCAGTGACAAATTGGAAGCAATGCTCAAGGTCATGGTGGTGAGAAAGGGAGCAAAAGATAGCCAGAGTTCAGGGTGAAGCTTTCACCTGGGTTATTATCTTTCAGGGTTAAACTCAGTATTGACAGGTTGGGTTCCTTTCTGCTTAAGGTCTGATCTCTCCACAGAGCAAGTTAATGAGGAACAGAGTCCAACAAAGACTGATTGATCCATTCTCAAATGGAAATGTAGTTCCATTCTTTTAAACATAGCCCACTATGTCACCATAATGATGCCTAATGTTCCGTTTAGACACTGTTGGGGTGAAACCCTTTTATGATTGTTTTGTAATCCGTATTTATCTTCGGTTTGAAAGTGGTAACGATCTTAGTCACTTCTAACCCTTTGACTGTGTGAATGTGAAAACTGTACGTGTGATCTCAGTGCATCTTATTAACTCTTTTAATCTGTATGTCTAGCTGGTTTAGTTCTGGTTTCTTAGGTCTCACTCCTGCTGTAGCAGGCCCATAACAGTATGTCCTCTTTGTTTGCTTCATCTCATCCTTTAAGCTTTAATTTTCGCTTCATACATTTTCTTTTACATCTGTATTCCTTTTTAAATGTTAATATCTCTAATCTTTTCTCAAGTGTCCTTGTTGCACTGTTCCCTTGCTGTTTCTCCTGAGCCTACCTCTCTTAAAGACTGTCAGGAGTTTTTCACTGCTTGCAAACAGAATGGCCAATTTGGACTCCTCGAGATAACAGAACATCCTTTGGGTTTTACAACAACGATGATTTTGGCCAGTTTCAGATATGCGTTCTTCACACAAAAGCTTCTGTGTAAATGTTCTACTTTTTAAGTTGTCCAAAAAATATAACTGTTAAATCTTTTTGCTTTATTAAGCTGATCCAATTGCTCAGGCAACAGCTTAGCCCACTTTAATTACCAACATCAAAACAGAAAATGCTGGAAACACTCAGCAGGTGAGGCAGTATCTATGGAGAGAGAAGCTGAGGTAACGTTTCAGGTCGATGAGCTTGAGTATTTCCAGCACTTTCTGTTTTTATTTCAGATTTCCAGCATCCGCAGTATCTTGTTTTTGTTTTAATTACCAACCTGCTCTCTCTCCACTTTCCCTTTGGGACAGTCTAATGCTTTTAACTTAATTTTTCCTATCTCCATTTTTTTTCTATCTAGTTCTCTTCTTTTAAATAACTGTTTCTGTTCCTCCTAATTCTTTTTTCCCCCTTATGCTGATTCTGAAGTTAAAGATTCTTGCAAGGGCAGTTGGATAAGGGGTGTGCGAGAGATACTGAGAATAGCAAGTCTTGTCTAGCTTGTGCCCAGGATTTGTGAAAGTTCCCTTTTATTAGATTTCCTGTGGACAACTAAATAGTCCCTTAGTTTTACACAGTGCCGCTTGTAACAGGGACAGCAGGGCCCACAGGAAAGTGGTCATTTCCTGTCTGTAACCACAAACCTCAAGCACTGTGCCCTAATAGCACATTGTGTGTTTTCATTTAGTGGTAGAGGAGGCAGCTCTTCTCAGTTGTGTGATTTAGTGGGAGCTTTCAGCCAAGCTGTTATGTTCCAAAAGAAGATTTGTTACACATTTTGAAGTGTTTAGGTGGACTGATTGACACTTGAAGGGGGAAAAAATCAAAACTTAATGAACCAATTTCACCACAGAACCTTTTTTTTTACCTTGTATCATCGGGATAATCAATTTTTGTGGTTTAGACCTTGCAAAACATTCAGTATTATCTTTTCCGAAGCCTCTAATGCCACAGCTTGAAATTTATGTCATCGAATTGATAAATATTTTTAAGTAATATTACTTTATGTACTGTCTTCACCAGTGTGCTAGAGTTCAGTATTGGTTTAAAATTACACTTTCAAAATGTTAAAACCTTTTCTAAGGCCACAGTGCATTACTTCATTGTTATATTGGCTACAATTACAGATTTTAGACATGTTTTAACTTGTCAGTAACTTTAAGTAGAGGGAAAATAATGTTTTTTTTATTTCTAGTGCAAAGACTTAAAATGATTTCTCTTCACACTTCACAGCTTCAGCTATCCCAGATAATGGAAAGAAGACTTGTTTAAAATTGAAAGTTCTCGTGCGACAATCAAGTAAGTTCCTTTGGCAGGCTTGCAAGGGTGGCTTTAGCGCATGCTTTATCGTAAGCACTGGTAAAACTTTTTTTTTCTCTCTTACTGTGTATACCTTGTATGGTATCTGTTCTGTACATAGCATTTTCTGTGTTTTTTTCCATCATTTTTTTCATACATTTCTTCACTGAGCTTTTATGGCAGTTGCTAACTTGTTGTTTCTGCAAGTTTTCCATGGTTAAAACAAACGGACGAGTGCAGCAGCACTTTTGACATGTACACAACGTGCAACGATTAAAAAAAGGAGAAAGAAAAAAAACAGGGAAATAAAAAAAATGTCACACTAACATATTTGGCTATTATTTCTATTTTTGTTATAGACAGCTGTTCGAAAACTGTAGGTGTACATGAAAGTGTTTTCGGTGCTAACGACAGAGTAGACAGTTCATTAGAACCAGCAGGTTAGTATGCTTAGAGAATCTTTTAACAAGTGCGTCTGTCCCTCCCCCCACCCCCACCCCCACCTTTTCTTATTGACCCTCCGTCACAGTTTGCATGCCCTGCATGGGTTCAGTGTTGAAAGCTTGTTCCTCCCCCCTTTTGGTGGTGGTCTCCTTGCTAACTTTCTTCTGTATATATTGCAACAGAATGATGCAATAACTCTTGCATGGTGTGCCAGATTTTTATTATTGCCATTAGCTAAAGGCATGTGACATAAAATGAAAGTCATTTGATTCCATGCAGTGCTGGATATGCTGCTTAATACAAATGTAGTGAGACAGGATATCCAGCAGAAATAACGTTTCTGCTGTCTTTTAACTGCTATATTCCATTTGCTTTGCAAAAAAGAAGCCAAACCAAAAATTGCCTTAATAAGGAAGGAGTTAAATTAACCAATCGTTTTAGTGCTCCAATAAAGCTGCCTAATGATTTATGAAAACCGAAGCATGCAATTAACTAATTTTGTAATTGATATGTGGGAGGGAGGTGGGCTGTTCCAGAATTGAAAGGGGTTGCAGTTCTCATGTACTGTAAGAAATGTGTCCATGACAACTGAAAATATTGTCACATTGTGAAATATGGCCCATTGGTCCCTGCAGTTTGGTAGAAGTCAGGCTCATGTCTGCCTGCATCACTGCTTTGAACAGAAATACCAGACCTGTCTGGAGCATATTTATGCGTCTCTTTGTATTTTTAATGTTGTCCTTTTCATTAAAGTCTGCCACCAACATTTATGTCTCTGAGTATATTTGGTTGTGTTAGTAACTCACTGCTGCTGCTAATATTTTAGCAAACCTAACATGAAAAATGATGCAACTCAGTATTGCTGTTCATTTCATTATTGTGAGGGACTGAGTGGCACAGTGGATTAGAACATTCACCTTTCACCCTAGGAATCTGGGTTTGGATTCAGCCCAGACTGATGGGATAATTTCTGCGCTCACTCCGTGCTCTCTCTATCTCTCTCTAAGAAAGAGAGATATTGCATTTATATGGCCCCATTCATGACTGTAAGACATTCCAAAGTGCTTTACAGCCATTGAAGTACTTTTTGAAGTGTAGTCTCTGTTTTAATGTAGAAAATGTGATCGCCAATATGTACACAGCAAGGTCCCACAAACCACAATGACATAAATGACCTGTTTCAGGTATTGGTTGAGGGATAAATGATGGACAGGACACCAGGAGACCTCACCTGATTTTCTTCGAATAATGCCATGGTATCTTTTATGTCCACCTTACGAGACGGGGCCTCAGTTTAACATCTAATCTGAAAGGCAGCACTTCTGACCGTGCAGCAGCTAATCAGTACTGCACTGATATGTCAGCCTAAATTATGTGCTCAAGTCTCTGTGGAGTGGGGCTTGAAACCACAACCTTATGACTCAGAGGCAAGAGTGCTACCCACTAAGCAAAGGCTATCGATCTCTATCTATATCTCTCTCTTACATTCTGTGATGTTTGGTCCTGAGTAAAATGATTTTGGACAGTTTGTGTTCCGTATCCATTGGGTGTGCATACACAGCACTCCAAGGATACCAACACAAAACCTAAAAGGAACAATTCTCATCTAACCCCACACTCAGAGCAGTGCGGCTTAGAACTCACTAGATCTGGTTTTACAGCAGAGTCTGTTGGTCTATGTTCAGAGAAAATCAGTGAGGAAAAATTAAGGATAGTATTAGATCCAAAGAGGAGTCATATAAAGTTGTCAGAAAAAGTAGCAAGCCTGAGGATTGGGAGCAGTTTAGAGTTCAGCAAAAAAGGACCAAGAGATTGATTAAGAGGGGGAAAATAGAGTATGATAGTAAACTTGCAAGGAACATAAAAGCGGATTGTAAAAACTTCTACAAGTATGTAAAAAGAAAAAGATTCGTGAAGACAAATGTAGGTCCCTTACAGGCAGAAACGGGAGAATTTATAATGGGGAACAAGGAAATGGCTGAGCAATTAAACAAATACTTTGGTTCTGTCTTCACGGAAGAGGACACAAATAACTTCCCAGAAATGCTAGGGAACCAAGGGTCTAGTGAGAAGGAGGAATTAAAGGAAATTAGTATTAGTAAAAAAAATAGTGCTGGAGAAATTAATGGGACTGAAAGCTGATAAATCCCCAGGGCCTGATAATCTGCATCCCAGAGTACTAAAAGAGGTAGCCATCGAAATAGTGAATGCATTGGTTGTCATCTTCCAAAAAGATTATGGAACAGTTCCTACAGATTGGAGGGTGTCAAGTGTAATCCCACTATTTAAAAAAGGAGGGAGAGAGAAAACAGGGAACTACAGACCGGTTAGCCTAACATCAGTAGTAGGGAAAATGCTAGAGTCTATTATAAAGGGTGTGATAACAGGACACTTAGAAAATATCAACGGGATTAGACAAAGTCAACATGGATTTATGAAAGGAAAATCGTGTTTGACAAACCTGCTGGAGTTTTTTGAGGATGTAACTGGTAGAATAGATAAGGGAGAACCAGTGGATGTGGTGCATTTGGATTTTCAGAAGGCCTTTGATAAAGTCCCACATAAGATGTTAGCGTGCAAAATTAAAGCACATGGAATTGGGGGTAATATACTGGCATGGATTAAAAATTGGTTAACAGACAGGAAACGGAGAGTAAGAATAAATGGGTCTTCTTCGGGGTGGCAGGCCTTGACTAGTGGGGTACCGCAGGGATCAGTGCTTGGGCCCCAGCTATTCACAATATATATCAATGATTTGGATGAGGGAACCAAATGTAATATTTCCAAGTTTGCTGATGACATGAAACTAGGTGGGATTGTGAGTTGTGAGGAGGATGCAAAGAGGCTTCAAGGTGATATAGACAAGTTGAGTGAGTGGGCAAATACATGGCAGATGCAGTATAACGTGGATAAATGTGAAGTTATCCACTTCGGTAGGAAAAACAGAAAGGTAGAGCATTATTTAAATGGTGATAGATTGGAAAATGCTGATGCACAAAGGGACCTGGGTGTCCTTGTACACCAGTCACTGAAAGCAAACATGCAGGTGCAGCAAGCGGTTAGGAAGGCAAATGGTATGTTGGCATTCATTGCAAGAGGATTTGAGTACAGGAGCAAGGATGTCTTACTACAGTTATACAGGGCCTTGGTGAGACCACACCTGGAGTACTGTGTGCAGTTTTGGTCTCCTTACCTAAGAAAGGATATACTTACCATAGAGGGAGTGCAGCGAAGGTTCACCAGACTGATTCCTGGGATGGCAGCAGTGTCGTATGAGGAGAGATTGGGTCGACTAGGCCTGTATTCACTAGAGTTTAGAAGAATGAGAGGGGATCTTATTGAAACGTATAAAATTCTGACAGGGCTAGACAGACTGGATGCAGGGAGGATGTTTCCCCTGGCTGGGGGGTCTAGAACGAGGGATCACAGTCTCAGGATACGGGGTAGGACATTTAGGACTGAGATGAGAAGAAATTTCTTCACTCAGAGGATAGTGAACCTGTGGAATTCACTACCACAGAAGGCTGTGGAGGCCAAGTCACTGAATATATTTAAGAAGGAGATAGATAGATTTCTAGACAGAAAAGGCATCAAGGGGTATGGGGAGAGAGCGGGAATATGGTATTGAGATAGAGGATCAGCCATGATCATATTGAATGGTGGAGCAGGCTCGAAGGGCCGAATGGCCTACTCCTGCTCCTATTTTTCTTTGTGCACAGGGTCAGTCCCATAGAAACAATGGGCTAGACATTCACTTTGGGCCCGCCAGCTGGCTAGCGCCCAGAAGTTAGCGCTGCGCGCGGAGCCAGTTGCGCCCGTCGGAAATTCAGTTTCTGCGCCCCAAGTCGAAACCGGCCGCTATTCCAGGGTGTGCCCGCCCCCGCTTGGGGCACTGAAACTGAATTTCGGCGCGCTAGGTGCCGCAGCGCCACCCGCTGCGGAGCGGCAGGCTGTGGTACTGCAGGCCTTCCTCCTTCTCTTAAGGGGGAGGTGCCTGCAACGGGGAGATCGCCGCTTGATAGTGCCGGCAAATGAGCCCGGCACCACGGAGAAGTGCCGGGCTCCCGGAAAACAGCCGGCAATGCCGGGGGGGGGGGGGGTGGGGGGTGGTTGGAGGAGGCCAGGGAAGGAGGTGCGGGCAGGCGGCCGCCGAAAAAGCGGCCGGCCGCACCTCCGCCTTAACTCGCCCCACTAAGGCTGCAGGACGGCCCCGTCTTCACATCGTTGTTTGCGGCCGCTGCGGAAGAGGCGGCCGCAACCAAATATGGGGGTCGGGGCGGAACCGGGGCACTGCGCACACCGATGACGTCATCGGTGTCGGCGCAGCGCTACCGGCTACCGCTGCCATTACCGCAGCACTGAATATCAGCGCAAACTCCTCAAGTGGCGCAGAAGCCCTCTTTGGGCAGTAACTGGGCGCAAAGCCCACTGAATTTCTAGGCCAATTTGTTTTCTTCCAATTCCAATTTTTATTTCCCGTATCTCCTGTCCTCTCCAATAGTGTTCATTCTCTCACTGGGGTATACTTCCATTGGCACCAGGTGCCCTTTTGTTACCTTGGCCAAGTGGCGATTACTCATGTGTGATCCTCAACAGTGCATGTTGGCGGGCTATCCAATTGTGGAGGACATAACAGCCAAGCCCAACTTTTCCTCAGGTAGAGTTCACTCAGGCACAGCTTTCAGTAGTGATTGCTGTATAGTGATCAGGAGCAGTAACCATGGCCAATTTTTCCCCTTTTCCCTTCCCAGCCCCTTTCTTTCACAGCAGAGCCAGTTCTCGCTCCTCTTCCACTCATCGTCTGAGATCAGCTAAGTCAGCGCATGAGTGCGAATTAAACCTGGAACCTTCCTGGTCTGTGTGACTGAAATTTTAGTTTTGATTTTTTTATTAGTTCTGTCTTTTTTTTAGTTTTAGTTTTTCATTCTAATTGTTTATCTTTCTATACCTGTAGCCACAATCATGATAATAAATTCTTATAGCCTTATAGCATCGTAACTTATCTCCATTCCCAAAATTCAGGGCGCACCAACAAAAGGATTAAAAGGGCTAATACTGCAATCCCGCACTTTCAGTGGGGTTGGACGTTCACAGGGTGTGCGTTATTGTAGTCCTGTCTCTGACCTGCGCTCTCTTCGAGCATGGCTTTCTCCCCTGGGAATGTGGCCTCCCACCCCCACAAAGCTTCCACCCAAACGCTGAGTGCATTTCATTTTCTGAAAATCAAAAACATAGAAGAATCTTGTGTCTCAAGTAAAACTGCACGTCTCACCTCTCGGTAAAGTATAACCTGCGCACCAAACACACACACTATCCCCACAATGCCCACAGAGGTGGAGGAAGTCCACTTTAATTAAAATAAGCAGTAATATTAAATTGACTCAGCGCTGCAAAAGGAAAGCAGAATTTTGTGCTCAGACTGTACATTAGTGGCAGCCTCATTGCTGAAGTTTACATTGGTACCGAGGAGGGAAAATCAGGCCAATTGTTGGGAAGTGCTTGGAGCTCTGCAATCCCCATCAATTCACCTTATGGAGAGTGCTTAGTGCCTTTACTACCACCACGGTTACTTAGGTTTGTATAGTGCAACTGAACATCTCGAGCACTTGCTAGGGCGAGAGGTGGACATTGACCAGGAAGTGAAGGAATTTAGGGAGGGGAAATCAAAGACTTTCTGTTTGCTATTTCTAGAAAAATCATCAAAACCTTCGAACAGAACATGTTTACAATGTTGCTAACACATAGCGGCCATAGGAAATCATCTCCCAGTATCTTCCCCCTCAAATTTTGGAAACAATTTTACACAGTAAAAGCAAAATGTAAAAATAACAGAACCTTCCCCTTTAAGCATTCTGTGTCATTTATTGTTGTTCAAATGCGAAATACTAATTAACTTTAAAAGGTTTCACAGGACCAGTGACTTAGATAAAGATGCCATTGTCCTGGGAAGGAAAAGGATGCTAAATTCCTGCAACTGAAGTTTATCCGATTACTATTTTTTTATATATATGTAAGAATGGAAACAGTCCCTCCTCTTTCTAAGAGCCAATAAATAATACCCTTGCAGCTCAGAGACAAAACAGTAAACAGATCTTACGCTAACATTTGTGGCTTCTACTTCCAGAGACAGTAATGGAAGCAGATATTTACAGCCAGCAATTCGGGTTTTGTCTTCTGTGCAACAACTGGAGAATATTTACATTATTTCCTCATTTACAAACCAGCTTTGAATGAAGAAATACACTCACTGTGCCATTCAGCTGTTGCCAGTTTCTGTCTGGATACCAAAAAAAGTCCATTGTGATCGTATTAGCAGCAACTCAGTGAGGTGCTCTGTTGGTTTTCTCATGCATTTGAGTATATGTTTTTCCAAATTAAAAAATAAATCGTAAACACTGGATCTGACTTATTTTAAATACCTTCAAATAGTTGGAATGGATTTAATCTAAAATCTCCCGTAATGGGTACATGATTCCATTTTGCCAGCAAAATTTGCACTAGTCAGTGTTAAAAGCTTTCCAAATATTTTGATGAGAAAACCAACAGTAGATGTGGTGCATGAAATTATTTATTTTTTAATTTAATGAACAAACTGCTCAGAAATTAACAGGACAGCTCCCAGGCATTAAACATTTCAGATTGGGGGTCTGTGGGCTGAAATATTGTTTAACTTAAAATATTTAAAACTCATCAGTGCCTCTTATCTGCCACTGTCTTTGATTGGTTTTCCATTAAATTTAGTTAATGAAAGATTTCCCAGTTTAAAAAAACCCAGGAAATTTGAAATGCAATGCAGATTGTTAGAGCATTCAATGGCAGTATGACCATGAAATGTATTTGCCTGAGGAGCTTGGCTGACCTATAATTGTGACTAAAGTACTGAGGAGCATTCTTTCAGTTGTCTTTTGCTGTAACGGCATTGCCTTCTCTGTTTGTTCTGTCTGAATAGATGACACCATACATGAAGCTGAGCCATCGCGCAGTGAGAACGACGCTCAAACACCCAGGATATCCCCGCTACTTTTGGCGACTGTACTGTTCCTTTTCATGACGCTTTCAACATTGTAGTGCTCGAAAATCCAAGGAACCTCTGACACAGCATGGCTGGATCAGGAAACATCACGGAGCCTGTAACTGCACTGTTGAAGAGGGGGACATTCAGTTTATTCCAGACATAAGATTTATTTTCTGTCAGGAGAGTAGAGAGTGATTCAAGAGGGATGATGTATCCAAACTGATAAACCCCCCAAAAAATGCCAAATTATATTTTGAGACTAATGATTCTTATTTTCCTGTACATTTCTTCTTTCAAAATACCCCATAGGTGGTTTAGCTCTTGTCATCCAAGTGCAGATGAGAAACAATAGTGGCAGATGCAGTCACTGAAGAATAAGAATATTGAGCAGAAGCCCAAGAGAGTTTTACTCCTCCATGCAATATTTATACCTTCTCACTCAATACCGTAAGATGATCACGCAAGGCATCGAGTCACCGTGTGAGGACTTGAGGAGAGATATTACGAACAGATATAACCCCAACCCTCTCGGGAGTTATAATTGAACATGTGTCTGAAGGGAGAGTTCCTGTGCTCGTGCAGTCGCTAACATGGTCTGTAATATTTTGTATTTCCCACACATTTCCTGTTTCATGAGCCCTCGGCAGGGCTTTGTATTTGTGTAGGAGATGTGTGTACACTGAATAACCTTTGAAGAAATTGGGACGCACTAAAAAATTGAGGAGTGGTGCAGCTAGCAATAGGCTACTAGCATTCTGCAGAATCATGTGAGAAACACAAATATAAAGGTTAAAACTGTAGGTTAGAAATGCTGATTTCATTTGTAGTATGGATAGTTTTCATGTGAATAAGGATAGATATTGGGCATAACTGATAATTTTGCAGTTTATTTTAAAACTATGTTCTACAATTGAAAAACTAATGAACTGGGAATGTAAAAATACTGCATCTTTTTTTCCTGAAAAACTGGATTGCAATCCAACTCTGTATTAGTGATGTAACCATTGCATTATTTTTTATGGGCAGCTGTAAGCTACAGTTCATTATTTGACATATTATTAATTTCTGACAGTTTAATCTGTTCCATGGTGTTTATTGCCAACATATTTTAGTAAAGAATGGATTCAATATTAAACAATTACTATTACGCTCTTGGAGGATTTTAATAAGAACTGGATACCCCTGATATTATGGAGAACTTTTAAGACCAATTACTTTTTTGCTTGTTCGTTTTTGGTTGCCTTTTTTTAAGCAGGGAAATGAGGATCAGTCTGTTCAGTGGATACTGTGTATCCTGTAATAGTCTATAACATTAGTGTTAGCTTAGTACATTGATTTGTACCTTCTTCTAGGGCAAAAGGAAAACAATACATTGTTTAAATTCTGTATTATTAGCAACTTATGTTGTAAATAGTGTTTGATAAAGTATTAATTCCAATTCTTACATCTTTTATAATTGAATACAATAGAATTTCTGGATTTGATTGAGCAGTTTAAGCAAACAGATCTATGTTGAAATGGAAGATGTGTTGCTACAGTACTGATAGCAGCTTCAGCGAATAGTGCAAACGCTACAGACAGCTGCAAGCACAGAAATGGGTGCAGCTTGCAAATTGCTTATTATCGATGAACAGAGGGGAGCAAAACTGTGACTTGACATTCAACGTATTGGTCCTAAATGTTTGAGGCAATGTGGAATTCTGATCACGAAGCCCTGTGTGAAGAGGCATGTTGATCCTGAAAGTCGATCGATTTGTGTTCCTGGATTTTTCTCTCTCCCAGAGATGAAGTGAATATTTTATGGAAAGATCTTGCCAGTATCATTGTGGCATGCGCATGGACTCGAGTAAGAAAAAAAGTTTGTCGGTATAGTTTTGTAAATTTTGTCTACTTTTTTTCTCCCCTTTGTGTGGAAGTAGCTCATGACAAGGAAAGAAATAGGGGTGTACTATACCTGTCAACAACCAATCGCACTTCACTGATCTACCTTGCAATGTGGAATGGAAATGGTTCTATAAATTTTAGAAGCATAGAAATTAATCCACTCCCCTTTTATTCACTCCACGTAGATCAGCTGTTCCCTGCTTTCATCCAAGCCTTCATTGAGCGGTGAATGGGTAAATCTGTTCTATTTGGCAACTCCGAGTTTTTCCCATGCATTAGCCCCCAAACTGCTCTGATGCGAGACGAATCTTCTTACAATAGCGTTGCTGCCATTGTCTGTACAGTTTAATAAATGCTGGCATGCTGAAGGTTACTCATGGAGTCTGCTAAATCTGTTTTAGATGCTTACTCTTGACACTCCGTTAGAGCCACTCATTGTGTGTGCGTCTGGATATTCGAGTCCAGTTCATTGTTGTCCTGTGCCTGTACTGCCCTGCTCAAGAACCGCTTGAAATGCAGATTCCTTGCACTCACTGAAGAGTGCTTTTTTTGACTTGCTTATAAGAGGAAAAAACAAACCTATGGTCTGCTGCCATGTGGATACTCTATACATCTGTTTTGTATATACACGTGTCTGAGCAACTATACATAAATAAAACTAAAGATGTTCATCATTATAAATAGTATGAATGTTCTGTGTCTTTCGCCATTAAAAGTTTGGAAATATGTTTTAAAGGACATAAGTGTGTCTCATTCTTGATATCTTAATATTCCGAAAATAGATTGCATCTTTTATTAAGAAAATGTACAGATAGTATAGTTAATGTCATTCCTGCTTTGTGCAAACGAAACCCCGTGAAATGCACGCAAAATATGACATTTTAGCGGGAAAGAATGATTATTTAATTACTTAATCAGGCTTTATCTACATCCTGCTCAATAATTAAAGCATAATATGACTGATAATTTTCATGTAAATGGTAGAACTATAACTAGTTGAACAATTCAACTGAGACGGCGTAGCTCTGTCATTTAAACATAAACAGGACGCAGAAGTATCTTATGAGCAAAAGTAGTACTTTAGAAGATGTTAGTGTTAACTTGAAATATAGTAAATTCTACCATAGTACTTTTTAAAATTGAAACAACAGTATATTCATGAAGAAACTAGAGAGAAACTGAATGGCTCACTGGCCTCTCACTCCTGAGTTTGAATCCAGCTCGGACCAATAGGATGGAAATCGCCTTTCAACTACCTCTGGGTACTGGCTCTCGATGTGAAATTAGTTTGGCCAGTTTGGACTCGGTGACCATGGGTTTACAGCACAAAACTGCCCGCACTTTTACACTAACGTCATATCAGGCGGGGGAATCATCGGATGGAGCGGGAATGGGGAAAAAAACGCTTTGGTACAGGACAGGAGCTTTTCTGAAGTTGTTGGGAAGAGTAGAGGGTAGTTGACACCCAATCCACCTGATCTATTGCTTTCTGTTGCACGAGGTGATCAAAGTAGAAAATGATTCAACTCCCCAGCACTAATCCCTCTCGCCTTGATGCGCAGGGCACAATAAAAAAAAATGAAGAGGACAAACACTAGACACTGAACTAGAAACTCCCTCTGAATGTTGTAAACGTTAAACTGGTTTGTATATTCAATATTATGCATCCATCATACATATGTTATGATAATTTACAACGAGATTAAATTTGATCTTGATATTATACATAAGCTACTGAAATTGGATCCTGCGCAGGATGGGGTTGTTATAACTAATATATTAAAATGTAAAATTAATCTCCAGCAGCTGTCTTGCTTCTCACATAAAACCCATGGTTGTTTTGTAATATTGCAGTTTCAATATTTTCTACTGTGGTTTAGAAATCCAGCGGGTGCAGTCTGTCCCTTTCAATTTACCAATAAAAGACCAGCAGCACTAACCACCCTATTAAACAGCCTGTTTTTTGTTTGGTTGAATTTGACTATTTAACTTAAATACTAACTTTTTGTGGTTTAAAAAAATCGCTGTGAAACGTGGAAAAATGGCATAACCAAGGGTAGCTCCTTAAATATTGCAATGTAGAGCTGACACATTTTTTCAAAGACGCCTTGACGTTAGCACTTGGCTTATTTTACCTCAAAGCCAAACTCCCCCTGACAAGCGCTTTGCGATCACAGGACGAATGTGTGATCTGTATTGAGGTCAGTAAAGTCATGATTTAAAGAATGCATTTCCTTCACTCCTCACCCGCAGAGCAAGGACAGTATGACTATGAACAGCACAGAGACATAACCAATCACCCTAAATCTAGCTGTCAAAGATTTCTTGGGGGCGCAACCTACTTTGTTGAGCATTATTGATTTTAAAATAGTAAAATATATTTAGAATTCTTACCACTTTATGTTTTGAAGTACAAATGTGTCTTTTTATTTGTGTTAATCTTTATCACCTCCTCAATATCTTTAACAAAATTAAACGACACCGGACATTAATATGGAAAAGCCCGCTGTCTTTCTTTACTGATGTGCCCCCACACACGCACTCAAGGTTGATCAGCCAGATCACTGACTTTGGATCGGAACTTACTCATATGCATACTACATTGACTGAAATAAAATGTACATTTAATTTCCCGTCACGTACAACAGCATAGTGAATATATTTTTACAGAACATGAACGGTGATTCATTTCAGATGACACTGAAGATATGCTTAAATTTTACAAATAGGGCCAGTTTCATGCCTCCCTCTCAAAGCAGCCGATCAGCACGGACTGCCTGCTGGGATTTTTATTTTAGATTAGATAAATATTTGATTCCATTTCAGTTACCGTGCAGTCGTATGACTTCGTTAATACAGACATGATTCGCACTAAGTCCGAGGCTGGAATATTTCCCTATCAAAGACTATAGTTCCTAAACTGCGTGTTCTAATAATTGCTGATTTGATAAAACCTGTAACGTTAAGTTTGCTACTATATAGATTATCAAACAGCTCCGTAAAATCTATTGAACAGAAACATTCAAAAGGAAAATACTTCTTTAAAATGATTTGCACAACTGAGATTTTCAGGCGAGTGTCTGATGACCATATGCCCTGTTGTACTCCAGCTCTCTCCCCCACTCTCTCACTCTCTATTTATCTTTATATAAATGTATGTTTTGGTAGCCCATGGAATTGAAACCTGCAAAACCCAACACATTATTTCAGAGAACATGGGTCTGTCGGCCTCTTTCAGCTGAGGTAAGAAAAACAAAAGTACAAGGATAGAAATACAGGGTAAATATATAAACGAAAACGTTGGCAAGGATTCGTTTAGATCAGAGTCTGAGTATTAGATAAATATACAGCATATATAAATACAGAGAGGGCATGGATGAATTAAATGTATACAAACAGAGCATAAGACAACATCCAGAAGGGGAATGTGGGATAAGATCAACAAATTCTGAAGGTTGACCTAAACGGACGTGTACTCGCAATGTAGGAGACGTGATTACATTGGATTAAGTATTTGTTCAGGTGAAATAAAACATCGCGAAGTCTTGTCATGTCAATTCCGTGTCATTTCACAGGAAAGTTAAATCCGTTGGAGAACTTTAAAAACAATTTACACATAAACTGAAGTTATATGGTCTGCCTAGGATGAGATGGGGGAAATGCATATAATCATCTCAGCCGCAAATGACATAATCCCATTTCAAATCAAAATCCGATATGAAACCGTGCTCATGCAAAAATTTGGACCAGTTGGAGGCGTAATGACAACACATCGAGCCCCTGAACACCACTTGTGGGAAAGGTAATACGGCAGAGATAGGCAAAGCAAACAGCCCAGGGTTGGAGTACAAATAAATCATTTGGTGCACACGTCTTAGTTGATAACATTCCAGACAGTATGAAAGGGTCTACTGGAGAGTGAATGTTTCACAGGTCACCCATCAGTACTGCAAGTGTGATATGGCAGAGATAGAGAGTGAAGTGGATTCGGAGCGGATTCCCTCCTGACACCCCATGATAAAGATCTTTGTCTCACGCCGCTTCTGACTCACTTTACTCAGCAGAACGCGTTTGTTGCGTCAATGCTGGACACGCGATCACTTGCACAGCCTTTACAGAAACCAAATTAAAACAAATTGAAGGATATGGAATCTGTGAACGCGTTGCAATTGTTTTACATCAATCGCCCTATTTCTGCCCATTCCTGACCCCTCTCACGCAATGCTGTATCACTGAAGGCGTCAGACACAGTTAATACAACAACTTTCTAAACCGCGCCTAACATGAGGCGGAATCCAGTTCCAATGTCCTAAATCCCCTGTTAGTAACAACAGAAGACTTGGCCGGTGCAGGTCGGTCCTTTCGCTCTGTGGTGAAGATTGTTGACATTTCCCTCTGTGGACAGCTTTAATCGATCGCCCAAAAACCACGTGTCATTGTTGCGCATTGTCCGTCAGGTGATAAAACAACCGATCTTCAGGGTACACCTTTGCCCCTCGCCCTTGAAACTAGATTTAACCTCAGAGACAAGGTTCAGACTGAAACAAAAATGAAGGCAGGTAACGATTTTCATTCCTTTGGGAGTGATACTATTTTAAACGCAAGTTTACTATTTTACTGGAGGGGATGTATTTGAAATACGAGTACAAAAGTTTCTTAAGTATAAGTCGAGCTGAAAAAAGGACCAATATTAAATAAAGCAGGCGCTCATTTTAATTTCCTATAAGACGTCGGCTTGATTTGTGATCTGGAGTCAGTTAACAATAACTATTAAAGCGTCTTCACATATATAACTGTCCCCAAGATGATGTGTTATCTGCACATTGTGTATTTTCTTGAAGAATAGAAACCTCAGTAAAGACATCTTGCCCTTCTATTAGACACGTAGCTTGCTGGATAGTGTGTGACCCCGCAATGAAAACTCCTTTCCTTCCATATAAACATTTACAGTAGTGTTTGAATGATTTGTTTAAAAATCAGAACTGGAGTCACACTACGCCAGTGATTTATGTATTTAATATCTCACTGCAGAGACACTAACCGCAACTTTCATATCAAGGAAAAGGAAACCCCCACAAAACAAGGTCATCTCGTTTTATTGTCATCGGTAAAATATTCATGCATCTTGCTGTAAGGCGTAAACTGGCAGAAAGCACCGCCCTAAATACTTAACTGACTTTTTACCATTTAACGGTTAGAATCTGAGCGGGTCCAGGGAATTAACGGTTTCACAGAACCACTGGGGTTTGTAGGATTTCACTTCATCCAATGAGATCAGGAAATCGGTTAATATCACATTAATAAAGTTACTCAACTGTCAGTAGTAACTTGATTGCCACAATTTTAACTATATACAAATAAAATACACAATCAAAATACAAATTTTGATTTAAAAAACTATAAGCTGTGTTTTATCTTCCGCATTCTCTTTCCCATTGTGTTCAGTTTTTATTTATTAACTTTAATTTTTAGTCTTTTCTAATAAACACAGGACTACATGCATGCTAAAAAGCGGAAGCAACATACTATAGACAGAGCTAAGCGATCCCACAATAAACCGATCAGATCAAAGCTCTGCAGTCCTGCCACATCCAGTGGTGAATGCTGGTGGACCATTAAACAACTAACGGGAGGAGGAGGCTCCATGAATATCCCCATCCTCAATGATGGTGGAGCCCAGCACAAACCAGACCCCAAATCAGACCCCAAAACCAGTCCCAAAAAGACAAGGCTGAAGCATTTGCAACCATCTTCAGCCAGAAGTGACGAGTGGATGATCCATATCGGCCTCCTCCTGAGCTCCCCACCATCGCAGAAGCCAGTCTTCAGCCAATTCGATTCACTCCACGTGATATCAAGAAACGGCTGAGCGCACTGGATACAGCAAAGGCTACGGGCCCCAACAACATCCCGGCTGTGATGCTGACAACTTGTGCTCAAGAACTAGCCGTGCCTCTAGCCAAGCTGTTCCAGTACAGCTATAACACTGGCATCTATCTGACAATGTAGAAAACTGACCAGGTATGTCCTGTCCACAAAAAGCAGGACAAATCCAATCCGGCCAATTACCGCCCCATCAGTCTACTCTCAATCATCCGCAAAGTGATGGAAGGTGTCATCGACAGTGCTATCAAGCAGCATTTACTCACCAATAACCTGCTAACTGATGCCCAATTTGGCTTCCGCCAAGACCACTCCGCTCCCGACCTCAATACAGCCTTGGTCCAAACATGGACAAAAGAGCTGAATTCCAGAGGTGAGGTGAGAATGACTGCCCTTGACATCAAGGCAGCATTTGACCGAGAGTGGCATCAAGGAGCCCTCGTAAAAGTGAAGTCAATGGGAATCGGGGGGAAAACTCTCCACTGGCTGGAGTCATACCTAGCACAAAGGAAGATGGTTGTGGTGGTTGGAGGTCAATCATCACAGCTCCAGGACATCGCTGCAGGAGTTCCTCAGGGCAGTGTCCTAGGCCCAACCATCTTCAGCTGCTTCATCAATGACTTTCCCTCCATCATAAGGTCAGAAGTGCGGATGTACGCTGATGATTGCACATTTTTCAGCATCATTCACAACTCCTCAAAGAATGAAGCAGTCCATGCCCGCATGTAACAAGACCTGGATGACGTTCAGGCTTGGGCTGATAAGTAGCAGGTAACATTCGCACCACAGGAGTGCCAGGCAATGACTATCTCCAACAAGCGATAGTCTAAACACCGCCCCTTGACATTCTATGGCATTACCATCACCGAATCCCCCAACATCAACATCCTGGGGGTCACCATTGACCAGAAACCTAACTGGACCAGCCACATAAATACTGTGGCAACAAGAGCAGGTCAGAGGCTGGGTATTCTGCAGCGAGTGTCTCACCTCTTGACTCTCCAAAGCCTTTCCACCATCCACAAGGCACAAGTCAGGAGTGTGATCGAATACTCTCCACTTACCTGGATGAGTGCAACTCCAATAACACTCAAGAAGCTCAACACCATCCAGGACAAAGCAACCTGTTTGATTGGCACCCCATCCACCACCTTAAACATTCACTCCCTCCACCATCGGTATACAGTAGCTGCAGTGTGTACCATCTACAAGATGGACTGATTGCAACTCGCCAAGGCTTCTTCGGCAGCACCTCCCAAACCCGTGACCTCTTCCACCTAGAAGGACAAGGGCAGCAGGCGCATGGGAACACCACCA
Source organism: Somniosus microcephalus (assembly GCF_052327205.1). Classification (NCBI taxonomy): domain Eukaryota; kingdom Metazoa; phylum Chordata; class Chondrichthyes; order Squaliformes; family Somniosidae; genus Somniosus; species Somniosus microcephalus. The sequence continues at coordinate 174,159,271 of NC_140987.1, forward strand.
CCTCCAAGTTCCCCTCCAAGTCACACACCATCCTGACTTAGAAGTATATCGCCAATCCTTCATCGTCGCTGGGTCAAAATCCTGGAACTCTCTCCCTAACAGCACTGTGGGAGTACCTTCACCACACAGACTGCAGCAGTTCAAGAAGGCGGCTCACCACCACCTTCTCAAGGGCAATTAGGGATGGGCAATAAATGCTGGCCTTGTCAGCGATGCCCACATCCCATAAACGAATAAAAACAAACCAGACCCCAAATCAGACCCAAAAACCAGACCTCAAATCAAACCCAAAAAAGTCCCCAAATCAGACCCAAAAACCAGACCCCAAATCAGACCCAAAAACCAGACCCCTAATCAGACCCAAAAACCAGACCCCAAAAAGTCCCCAAATCAGACCCAAAAACCAGACACCAAATGAAACCCAAAAAAGTCCCCAAATCAGACCCAAAAACCAGACCCCAAATCAGACCCAAAAAAGTCCCCAAATCAGACCCAAAAACCAGACCCCAAATCAGACCCCAAAAAGTCCCCAAATCAGACCCAAAAACCAGACACCAAATGAAACCCAAAAATCAGACACCAAATCAGACCAAAAAACAATCCCCCAAACCTCAAGCACTGAAGATTCAGTTTTTTGTAAAAATATTTCAAGGGCTGCTGACAAACAAAAAAAACCTCATCGTGAACCATCAGGTGAGAAAGGTTAAAAGTAGACACTGATTAAATGCGGATAGCTAGCAGTTTAAAATTTATATCACATAAGCTGCTCCAAAACAGCTCAAGTTTGGAAAGACAAAATCTAGAGCTGTATGTTTGTAACAGATCAAACGCACATAGTAGAAAGCTTCAAAAAGCCACTGTTTCGCTTTACTGAAATCTTAGTGACAACTGTAGCCTTATGCTGATAGACTAGTTTCATTTTGTTTGTTCTCAGGATGTGGGTGATGCTGGCAAGACCACATTTATTGCCCATCCCTAGTTGCCTTGAGTAGTGATTATATAACTGAATGGCTTGCTAGGCCACTTGAGGAGGCATTAAGAGTCAGTCAAATAGTGTGAAGTAGAGTCACGTGTAGCCTAACAAAATAGAGGTGGTAGGTTCCCTTCCCTGGAACATTGTTTTCTGGTTCTAGCTCGCAATTTACCAGATCTATTGAATTCAGTTTTATAACTTGCTATGGTAGGAATTAGAAGTGCTGACTTCTGGGTTGCTAGTCTAAGACCATAACCACTTCACTGCTGTAGCTTTTTAAATTCATATTTCACTGGTCCCAATACCACGTTTACAGATAAAAGAAATCACCCTATTCACAAGGGTTGCCCTGGGATATTTCCACATTCTGCAACTTGCTATTATATCTCCTTTTTATGTTTCTATTTCTTTGGCTACATTCATATTTGACCTTCCTCTTCCGCCCACCTCGCACTGACAGTTTCCCTCTCTCTCCTCACAGTTCTTGTGGCTTCTGATGGCAGTCTTTCTCTTGATCTCCGATTACTTCCATGGTCTCAGGGTCAGGAGCGCCTTCTTGTTTAGTTGCTGCAATATTTGTCTCATTTTCCTCCTTGGACATTTCCACATGCACTTCTTTCAAGTGTGTTTGAGGTTTTGGCCCTCGTGGACCATTTAGGTGTGTACCATGGAGCTTAAGGGGCTGCATATAAAAACATACGTTTAAATATAAAGGCCTAGAAATTCGGTGGGCTGTGCCACCAGTTAGCACCTAAAGAGGGCACTCAGTGGCTTTAGTGCCACTGGCCACGCCTCCCGCGATATTTAGCTGGGGCGCTAATGGCGGCGTTAGCCTGTTGCGTTGCACCGCCACCGATGATGTCATCGGTGTGCGCAGCGCCCCGCTACCGCCCCGATCGTGATATTTGGTAGCGCCCGCCTCTGTAGCGCTGTTCACAAATTGCGCCTGGTTCACGGGGCCTACCTGTGGTGGGAGTGGCGCAAATTAAGGTGGAGGTGCGGGGCGGCCGTTTTTTTCAGCGGCCGCCTGCCAGCACCTCCGTCCCCGGCCTCCTGATCTCCCCCCGCGGCAGTGCCGGCTGTTTTCCGAGAGCCCGGCACTTCTCCTCGGTGCCGGGCTCTTTTGCCGGCACTCGCGATCTCTGATCGCACTGGTGCAGGCCCCTCCCCCTTAAGAATGGGAGGAAGGCTTGCAGTACTGCAGCGCGCCATGCCGCAGCGTGTGGCGCTGCAGCACCTTGCGCTGCGATATTCAGTTTCAGCGCCCTAAGAGGGATGCGGAGCGCCTTGAGCAGCGCCCCGTGTCCCTCTTGGGGCGCACAAGCTGAATTTCCGGCGGTCGCAACTGCTCCGATCGCAGCGGTAATTCCGGCACCCAGGCGAGCTGGGCGCCCCGTTTGCGGCTCCATCGAATTTCTCCCCCAAAGTTTAAATGTAAACGCTCTGTTTAATCCGCAAATATTGCAGGCTGGAGCTCCTAACAGATCGTGAAATTCTGACTTAGGATTTTTCCAATCAGTGCTAAGAGTCCATTCCAAACTTTTAGGCCCACAAAATGTAAACAGGACAAACCAATGAGTAAGAAATAAAAGTGCAAATAGAACTGAGTAGCTTGTGCTTCATATACCAGGTTGCCAATGCTTAACAGGGCTGCACACAGTCCACAGTCATAGTTTGGACATCCCAATAAAATGCAATATACCCTTTTGTGCCTTCATTTTCTGCCCTCTTTTCCTTCTCCCCCCCTTTTGCTGCTGCACCTCTACACACCACAAATCATCCCCAGTCTCATGTCACCCACCCTCCTAGCTTTCCTGCATTTTCAGGTGGGCATAATCCAATTCTCTTTTCGGGTGAATTCCTCTTCAGCCAGGAGTTTATCTTTGCCCTTGCAGTTTTCACTGGCTCTGCAAGGCCATAACTCGCTCCTGGCCTTGCCTCCCCCCTGTAATGATCAGTAACATGTCATTCTAGAATGGTACACTAGGTGGAGCTGTATGTATATAAGAATGGGCTACCCACAATGCACTAGGCTACCCACAAGGCAGTAGTTAAGATGGATGCATGCACATGAAGTCCACATGGCTGAATAAAGTAACTAGCTCAAGCTAGCTGTTCATAATGAAAATGTCTAGTTATTTATGAACATAACATGGTACCAGGATTGGTAAAATCTGCTGAATATTGTGAAATGCGACATGGAAAATTTGAAGCCACCGGAGGGTTTGAAACTCACGGGGAATGTCGACTGCAATTGGCGGACTTTCAAACAATGATTCGAACTCTACATTGCTGCCATTGGGTTTGGTACGAAGCCAGATGCAAGGAAATTAGCGTTACTGCTCACGGTTGCAAGCCCACAGGCGATAGAGGTATTTAATACATTTGTATTTGATCAAGAGGAGAACAGAGAAAAATTGGAAGATGTGCTAAAGAAATTTGATACACATTGTTCTCCCAAAAAGAACGAAACCTATGAGAGGTACGTGTTCCGTTCACAGACACAGCAGCAAAATGAGACTTTTGATAGCTTTGTGACCGATCTGAAACTGAAAGCAGAGACATGTAATTTCTCTGAGCTGAAATCATCCATGATTCATGACCAGATTGTGTTTGGTATTCATGATAAAAAGGTCAGGGAATGTCTGTTGAGAGAAACCGAACTAACATTGGAAAATGCTGTAAAAATATGCCAAGCCAGTGAGCTAGCTCAAAAGCATGTGAAGACTTTCAGTGAAATTAGTAATAATGCGATTGTAGTAAGTGATAGTGCTGCTGTCGGTGCTGTGTCCTACAAAGGGAAGAAACGTGGGCAGAACAGAAATGAAAAGCAATCGGAGGAAGGAATTTTAAATTTTAAACGCTGTGGTTATAAACACCAGTCAAGACAATGCCCAGCATTTGGGAAAATGTGCACAAAATGTTATGGAAAGAATCACTTTGCCAAACAATGCTTTTCAAAAGTAAAAACAAAGAAAGGGCAACAAGTCAAAGTGATTGAGGACACTGATTTAAGTGAGACATTTTCTGTAGGAATTGTGTCATGTGACAATATAGAAAAGGATACAGAAAATGTGCAGCCCTCAGGAATGGACAATGCTGAACATAAAGTTAATGCAGTAAAAGTGGACAAATGGATGATGCCACTGCAGGTAAATGGAGCATTAGTTACATTGAAACTAGACACTGGGGCAAAAGCAAACTTAATCAGTATGAGTGACATTAAAAATATGAAAGAAAAGCCCAAAATACAGAAAAAGTCAGTACTACTGAAGAACTATAATGGACAGAAAATAGATAGCTTAGGTGTATGCAGACTTAAAGTGACAGTCAAAGACAAACTGCATCATCTCATGTTTTCTGTTGTGGCTGTGGGCCTGGTTCACTACTAGGTGACAAAGCTTGTGAGGACTTAGAACTGGTCAAGAGAGTCTACCGTATAAACTGTGCCATAAGCAGACCAGATGACTCGGTGGATTCTGTAGTGAGTAATTTCCAGGATGTGTTCAAAGGATTTGGAGTTCTACCATTCACTTACAAGATCCAGCTAAAGGAGGATGCTCAGCCAGTGGTACATGCTCCACGGAGAGTTCCAGCACCCCTGCGTGACCGGCTCAAGAAAGAACTGGACAGAATGACCACACTAGGAGTCATCAGGAAAGTCGAAGAGCCAACAGACTGGGTTAACTCCATGGTATGTATAAAGAAAAAGAACAATGATCTAAGAATATGCATGGATCTAAAGGACTTAAATGCAAACATAAAATGTGAACACTACCAGATTCCCAAGCGAGAAGAAATCACCAGTGAAATGTTAGGTGCCAGATACTTCGCAAAGCTTGATGCCTCACAAGGATTTTGGCAACTAAAACTGGATGAAGAGAGCACCAAATACTGTACCTTCAACACACCATTTGGCAGGTATTGTTTCCTCAGAATGCCTTTCGGGATAATATCTGCATCTGAAATCTTTCATAGAGCGATGGAACACATAATTGAAGGTCTGGAAGGAGTTCGGGTCTATGTTGATGACATCATCATCTGGGTCTCCACACTGAAAGAACACAATGAGAGACTGACTAAAGTGTTACAGAGTATACGCCGGAATGGACTGAAGCTCAACAAAGCCAAGTGTCAGTTTGGCATCCAGGAAGTCACTTTCCTAGGAGATAATCTATCTGGTAAAGGAATAGAGCCAGATATGGAAAAGTAAACGCCATACTCAACATGCCCCGACCCACTGACAAAAAAGGAGTGCTACGCATCATGGGGATGATAAACTTCATTGGAAAGTTCATTCCTAACTTGTCAGCCAAGACAGCCTGTCTGCGAGACCTGCTACGTAAAACAAATGAGTTCGCATGGACAGAAAGACATGAACAAGAGTGGATGAACCTCAAAACAGTGCTGACAACCACACCTGTACTCACCTTCTTTGACCCAACAAAGAGAATCAAAGTGTCAACGGATGCATCAAAAGATGGCCTAGGTGCGGTCTTGCTACAAGCAGAGGGTGAAGATTGGAAGCCTGTTGCCTATGCCTCCAGGTCTATGACTGATTCTGAGTGTCGATATGCCCAGATTGAAAAGGAATGTCTAGGCTTGGTAGTTGGACTAGAAAAGTTCCATGGCTACATATATGGACTTCCCACCTTCACAGTTGAGACAGACCACAGCCCACTGGTTGCCATCATAAAAAAAAAACCTGAATGAGATGTCTCCAAGGATTCAACGACTCATGATGAAGCTGCAAAGATATGACTTTGAACTGATCTACACACCAGGCAAATACATAGTGCTAGCAGATGCACTATCCCGAGCACCCACAATGAGTCATGTGAGCTCTACTGAGGAAGACGTGGATGTTCATGTGAGTATGGTCACTGCTGCGCTGCCCGTGTCAGACACAAAATCAAAGCAAATAGCAGAAGAAACAGTAAAAGATACAGTGTTACAAACAGTAATAGAGAACATTCATCATGGTTGGCCAAAAGGTTCCTGTCCAAAGTACTATCACAAAAGGTCAGAGTTGAGTGTCGCAAGTGGACTATTACTAAAACAGAACAGAATAGTTATTCCACAGGCTCTATGTTGAGACATGCTCGAAAGGATTCATGAGGGACACCTCGGAATTGAAAACTGCAAAAGGAGAGCAAGAGACACTGTTTATTGGCCTGGCATAAATAAGGACATTGAGAACATGATAGGCAAATGTGAGACATGTCAGAAACACCAAAACAAACAAGCAAAGGAACCAATGATAGTAGCTGACTTACCAACAGCACCATGGCAAAAGGTTGGTATGGACCTTTTTCATTTGAATGGTAAAGAATATCTATTAGTGATTGACTACTATTCTAACTATCCTGAGATGGCGCTGCTCTCAAGCACCACAGCAAGCAGTGTCATAATGCATGTGAAATCCATCTTCGCCAGACATGGAATTCCCAGGATTGCCGTTAGCGACAATGGTCCGTGCTTCAACTGTAAGGAGTGGCAACAGTTTGCAGCACATTATGACTTTCAACACATCACATCCAGTCCTTTGTATGCTCAGTCGAATGGTAAGGCAGAGAAAGGTGTTCAAGTTCTCAAACAGCCACTGAAGAAAGCAACAGAAAGCAAGTCTGATCCTTATCTCGCCCTGCTGAGCTACCGAGCCTCACTTTTAGACTCTGGTTCTTCACCTGCTGAACTCCTAATGGGTCACAAGTTGCGTACCACACTACCCTGCTGTGCAAGAGAAAAGCAGAGTAAGGAACTGAGACAGAGACTTCAACTGTTAAATCTGAAACAGAAATCACACTATGACAAGTCATCCAAAACTCTGAAACCATTGACAAGGGATGATGTTGTCAGGATTGAGGATCCAGATGCATGGAACAGGAAAGCTACAGTTCTTGAGGAAGTAGGACCAAGGTCATACACTGTTAGAACTGAGGAAGGACAGATTCTCAGGAGGAACCGTTGTTCCCTCCTGAAAACACAAGAAAGTATCCAAGAGCAAATCGATGACAATGCCGAAACTGAATCTTGTCAATCACCACCAGAACAATCTAACACAAACACACATACAGGCTCTCATGAAAACACATCAGACTTACCTGTGCTGAGAAGATCCACACGTGAAGTAAAAAAGCCTGATAGACTTAATCTTTGAGTATAACGATAACTATATTGAAAAATGTATTGACTGTTGTAAAGATGTTTATGTCGTTATGATTGATTGATATTGATTGATATTGATTTTGTTTAACCTCAAAGAAAGGGGGATGTAATGATCAGTAACATGTCATTCTAGAATGGTACACTAGGTGGAGCTGTATGTATATAAGAGTGGGCTACCCATGATGCACTAGGCTACCCACAAGTCAGTAGTCAAGATGGATGCCTGCACACGAAGTCCACATGGCTGAATAAAGTGTCTTGCTCAAGCTAGCTGTTCATAATGAAAATGTCTAGTTATTTATGAACATAACAACCCCCTCGGACAGCTGCTTGAGATTCTGCACCTTCTGGAACCGCTAGGTCAGTTCAGTCTTCCAACCGTGGGTGTTAAGACACAGCTGTCGCAGCTTCTACTGCAGCTCAGCTGCTTTCAGCTTTGTTGTGGCCAACATGTTCTTCCATGACAGGATGTATTCCTGTCCACATACAAAAAAAAGTCACATTACCAGCATCTGAGTGAGAGGTGCCCTGAATCTTTCTGATTGCTTTTCCTGTTGCTGCTGAGACAATGTTGCTACAGATTTTCTGATTCGACAAACTACTCAGTGTTTGTTTTATGGGGGAGGCTAGTTTACTCACAGCTCTGCTGCCTTTCTGCATCTTTGATTAAAGGTCATCATACGGAAGTGACGATTGGCATAGCCACTTTTTCAGTGGCAACCTTGCAAATAACATTAGGATTATGAAAAGCTTTTCTGGGGTCTGGGATTATCAGAATCGAATCTTTGCTTTAAATTTAGGATCCTGGTTGTTTCATTTGGTCTATGACTATAATAGCTTTGGAATTAGGTTGAACATGGCGCTGCTATTGTCTTGTGATTAGTTTTGAGATTGTGAGTCTAGTTTTTAGCTGTATCTACTCGCTTTGTTGCGTTCATGCTCAACTTTTCCAACACCCTTCTTCACTGGTTTCTCGAGTTCCACATCTGGTGCACAGCATTCATACCCCTGCACTCTGGAATCCTCTTCTAAATCTCGCTGCCTTGCTACATCTATTCCCATCTTCAAAGGGTTCCTGTTATCTACCTCCTTGCTCATGCCGTTATACCCCTCTCCCAATTGCTGCTCAGTTTCTGCTCCTTCCTTTGTGAAGGCCCTGGGACATTTCACTTTTGGGAAAGATGACACATGAAGTGTAAATCGGTAGGTATGTTTTGGATAATAACCGTTTTATTTCGAGGGTTAAGATTATTATAGCTTCATTTTCGGTTTTGGAACATAATAGTCTTTTAGAATTAGGATGAGGATTGTGACAGTCATGTATGAGGATTAGGTTCGAACTATGACAGTTCCAAACTATGGCCTTGGTCTTAAACCATTCCCAGGCCATTAAACTGGCAAGAACAGTCTTGTCTGCAAGTGGCAGGTCTGCATTTTTACGGGCCATTTGGCTTGACCCACTGTTTGTTTTCTCCCGCCGGGTTTAATTGTTAGCTCCTCATCAGGACTGTAAAACCGATAACCCCTGCGATACTGACACAAAGGAGAGAGCGACCCCGAGCAATGAGCTCATTTCTGCACTGGACAACTCAAGCGTTTAGCATGTACCTGAGACTTCATTATCCCAAGTCTCAGATACATGGGACGGGCCGTTCTCTGTTGTGCTGTTAGATTTTATTGCACATTGCAAACAGCGATTTTAAGAATCACTGCAGCAGGCAGCCCATATCAGCGACACCAGACTCTGAAGAAAAGTTCCTCCAATCTGCACCAGACTTCTCGTACAGCAGACTGCAAAGGACACCCGAGTGAACTATACCCAGTGCGACTTTCAGAACTGGAAACGTCTAAAATATACGACACCATTCAACTGCTTATGGTATACCGCAGTACAAGAAAACTATGCTTGTTCAACGATTCTGTTTAAGCACATCAGATTGGGGTGGAATCTCTTAACAAAAAGCAGGTGAAAGAATTAAAGTATCGCGAGCAGAATCGCATTCTCTTAAATTGCACATTTCAAAGCCGCGCTTCCCCGTGATTCTGGTGAATTGTGGAGCAAAACCAATATTCTGTGTTTTGTTTTGATCACATTGACTTCATCACTTGGAAATGACCTGGCCACCTTATTCTAGTTGCAAGTACATTCTATTTCATCTCAAGGCAAGAAACTCCAACGATCTCTAAACTATTCTCGGTGCAAATGTAAGTGTGTGTCAGAGTGTGAGTGTGTGTGTGTGTCAGAGTGTGAGAGTGTGTGTGTGTCAGAGTCTGAGTGTGTGTGTGTGTCAGAGTGTGAGAGTGTGTGTGTGTCAGAGTGTGAGAGGGTGTGTGTCAGAGTGTGAGTGTGTGTGTCAGTGTGTGAGGGTGTGTGACAGAGTGTGTGAGGGTATGTGTGACTGAGTGTGAGAGTGTGTGTGTGTCAGAGTGTGTGAGAGTGTGTGTGTCAGAGTGTGAGAGTGTGTGTGTGTCAGAGTGTGTGAGGGTGTGTGTCAGATTGTGAGTGTGTGTGTCAGAGTGTGAGAGTGTGTGTGTGTCAGAGTGTGTGAGAGTGTGTGTCAGAGTGTGAGAGCGTGTGTGTGTCAGAGTGTGTGAGAGTGTGTGTGTCAGAGTGTGTGTGTGTCAGAGTGTGTGAGGGTGTGTGTGTCAGAGTGTGTGAGAGTGTGTGTCAGAGTGTGAGAGCGTGTGTGTGTCAGAGTGTGTGAGAGTGTGTGTGTCAGAGTGTGTGTGTGTCAGAGTGTGTGAGGGTGTGTGTGTCAGAGTGTGAGTGAGTGTGTGTGTCAGAGTGAGAGGGTGTGTATGTGTCTGAGTGTGAGAGTGTGTGTGTGTCAGAGTGTGTGAGTGTGTGTGTCAGAGTGTGTGAGGGTATGTGTGACTGAGTGTGAGAGTGTGTGTGTCAGAGTGTGTGAGAGTGTGTGTGTCAGAGTGTGAGAGTGTGTGTGTGTCAGAGTGTGTGAGAGTGTGTGTCAGATTGTGAGTGAGCGTGTGTGTCAGAGTGTGAGAGTGTGTGTGTGTCAGAGTGTGTGAGGGTGTGTGTGTCAGAGTGTGTGAGGGTGTGTGTGTCAGAGTGTGAGAGGGTGTGTGTGTGTCAGAGTGTGAGAGTGTGTGTGTGTCAGAGTGTGAGAGAGTGTGTGTGTGTCAGAGTGTGTGAGGGTGTGTGTGTCAGAGTATCAGGGTATGTGTGTGTCAGATTGTGAGTGTGTGTGAGCGTGTGTCAGAGTTTGTGAGGGTGTGTGTGTCAGAGTGTGAGAATGTGTGTGTGTCAGAGTGTGAGTGTGTGTGTGTGTGTGTCAGAGTGTGTGAGGGTGTGTGTGTCAGAGTTTGTGAGGGTGTGTGTGTCAGAGTGTGAGAATGTGTGTGTGTCAGAGTGTGAGTGTGTGTGTGTGTGTGTCAGAGTGTGTGAGGGTGTGTGTGTCAGAGTGTGAGAGTGTGTGTGTGTCAGAGTGTGAGAGTGTTTGTGTGTCAGTGTGTGTGAGGATGTGTGTGTCAGAGTGTGAGAGTGTGTGTGTCAGAGTGTGAGTGTGTGTGTGTGTCAGTGTGTGAGTGTGTGTGTGTCAGAGTTTGAGTGTGTGTGCGTGTGTCAGCGTGCGAGAGTGTGTGTGTGTGTCAGAGTGTGAGAGAGTGTGTATGTGTCTGAGTGTGAGAGTGTGTGTCAAAGTGTGAGAGTGTGTGTGTCAGAGTGTGAGAGTGTGTGTGTGTCAGTGTATGTGTGAGTGTGTGTGTGTGTCAGAGTGTGAGAGTGTGTGTGTGTCAGAGTGTGAGAGTGTGTGTGTCTGATTGTGAGAGTGTGTGTGTGTCAGAGTGTGAGAGTGTGTGTGTGTCTGAGTGTGAGAGTGTGTGTGCCTGAGTGTGAGAGTGTGTGTGTGTCAGAGTGTGAGAGTGTGTGTGTGTCTGAGTGTGAGAGTGTGTGTGAGTCAGAGTGTGAGAGTGTGTGTCAGAGTGTGAGAGTGTGTGTGTTTCAGAGTGTGAGAGGGTGTGTGTGTGTCAGAGTGTGAGAGTGTGTGTGTGTCAGAGTGTGAGAGGGTGTGTGTGTCAGAGTGTGAGAGGGTGTGTGTGTCAGAGTGTGAGAGGGTGTGTGTGAGAGTGTGAGAGTGTGTGTGTCAGAGTGTGTGTGTGAGTGTGTGTGTGTCAGAGTGTGAGAGTGTGTGTGTGTGTCAGAGTGTGAGAGTGTGTGTGTGTCTGAGTGTGAGAGTGTGTGTGTCAGAGTGTGAAAGTTTGTGTCAGAGTGTATTGTATTGTATTGTGAGAGTGTGTGTGTGTGTCAGAGTGTGAGAAGGTGTGTGTGTGTCAGAGTGTGAGAGGGTGTGTGTGTCAGAGTGTGAGAGGGTGTGTGTGAGAGTGTGTGTGTGTCAGAGTGTGTGTGTCAGAGTGTGAGAGGGTGTGTGTGTCAGAGTGTGAGAGGGTGTGTGTGTGTCAGAGTGTGAGAGTGTGTGTGTCTGAGTGCGAGAGTGTGTGTGTGTCAGAGTGCGAGTGTGTGTGTGTGTCAGAGTGTGAGTGTGTGTGTGTGTCAGAGTGTGAGAGTGTGTGTGTGTCAGAGTCTGAGTGTGTGTGTGTGTCAGAGTGTGAGAGGGTGTGTGTCAGAGTGTGAGAGTGTGTGTGTGTCAGAGTGTGAGAGGGTGTGTGTCAGAGTGTGAGTGTGTGTGTGTGTCAGTGTGTGAGGGTGTGTGTGTCTGAGTGTGAGAGTGTGTGTGTGTCAGAGTGTGAGAGTGTGTGTGTGTCCGAGTGTGAGAGTGTGTGTGTCTGAGTGTGAGAGTGTGTGTGTGTCAGAGTGTGAGAGTGTGTGTGTGTCTGAGTGTGAGAGTGTGTGTGAGTCAGAGTGTGAGAGTGTGTGTCAGAGTGTGAGAGTGTGTGTTTCAGAGTGTGAGAGGGTGTGTGTGTGTCAGAGTGTGAGAGTGTGTGTGTGTCAGAGTGTGAGAGGGTGTGTGTGTCAGAGTGTGAGAGGGTGTGTGTGACAGTGTGAGAGTGTGTGTGCGTCAGAGTGTGTGTGTCAGTGTGAGAGGGTGTGTGTGTCAGAGTGTGAGAGGGTGTGTGTGTCAGAGTGTGAGAGGGTGTGTGTGAGAGTGTGAGAGTGTGTGTGTCAGAGTGTGTGTGTGAGTGTGTGTGTGTCAGTGTGAGAGTGTGTGTGTTTGTCAGAGTGTGAGAGTGTGTGTGTGTCTGAGTGTGAGAGTGTGTGTGTGTCAGAGTGTGAAAGTTTGTGTCAGAGTGTGAGAGTGTGTGTGTGTGTCAGAGTGTGAGAAGGTGTGTGTGTGTCAGAGTGTGAGAGGGTGTGTGTGTCAGAGTGTGAGAGGGTGTGTGTGAGAGTGTGAGAGTGTGTGTGTGTCAGAGTGTGTGTGTCAGAGTGTGAGAGGGTGTGTGTGTCAGAGTGTGAGAGGGTGTGTGTGTGTCAGAGTGTGAGAGTGTGTGTGTCTGAGTGCGAGAGTGTGTGTGTGTCAGAGTGTGAGAGTGTGTGTGTGTCAGAGTGTGAGAGTGTGTGTGTGTGTCAGAGTGTGAGAGTGTGTGTGTGTCTGAGTGTGAGAGTGTGTGTGTGTGTCAGAGTGTGAGAGTGTGTGTGTGTCAGAGTGTGAGAGGGTGTGTGTGTCAGAGTGTGAGAGGGTGTGTGTGAGAGGGTGAGAGTGTGTGTGTCAGAGTGTGTGTGTCAGAGTGTGAGAGGCTGTGTGTGTGTCAGAGTGTGAGAGGGTGTGTGTGTGTCAGAGTGTGAGATCGTGTGTGTCTCAGAGTGTGAGAGGGTGTGTGTGAGAGTGTGAGAGTGTGTGTGTGTCAGAGTGTGTGTGTGAGTGTGTGTGTGTGTCAGAGTGTGAGAGTGTGTGTGTGTGTCAGAGTGTGAGAATGTGTGTGTGTCAGATTGTGTGTGTGAGTGTGTGTGTGTGTCAGAGTGTGAGAGTGTGTGTTTGTGTCAGAGTGTGAGAGTGTGTGTGTCTGAGTGTGAGAGTGTGTGTGTGTCAGAGTGTGTGAGTGTGTGTGTGTGTCAGAGTGTGAGAGTGTGTGTGTGTCAGAGTGTGAGAGGGTGTGTGTGTCAGAGTGTGAGAGGGTGTGTGTGAGAGGGTGAGAGTGTGTGTGTCAGAGTGTGTGTGTCAGAGTGTGAGAGGCTGTGTGTGTGTCAGAGTGTGAGAGGGTGTGTGTGTGTCAGAGTGTGAGATGGTGTGTGTCTTAGAGTGTGAGAGGGTGTGTGTGAGAGTGTGAGAGTGTGTGTGTGTCAGAGTGTATGTGTGAGTGAGTGTGTGTGTCAGAGTGTGAGAGTGTGTGTGTGTGTCAGAGTGTGAGAGTGTGTGTGTGTCAGAGTGTGAGCGGGTGTGTGTGTCAGAGTGTGAGAGGGTGTGTGTGAGAGTGTGAGAGTGTGTGTGTGTCAGAGTGTGTGAGTGTGTGTGTGTGTCAGAGTGTGAGCGTGTGTGTGTGTCAGAGTGTGAGAGGGTGTGTGTGTGTCAGAGTGTGAGAGTGTGTGTGTGTCAGAGTGTGAGAGGGTGTGTGTGTGAGAGTGTGAGAGGGTGTGTGTGAGTGTGAGAGTGTGTGTGTGTGTCAGAGTGTGTGTGAGTGTGTGTGTGTCAGAGTGCGAGAGTGTGTGTGTCAGAGTGTGAGAGTGTGTGTGTGTCTGAGTGTGAGAGTGTGTGTGTGTCTGAGTGTGAGAGTGTGTGTCAGAGTGTGAGAGTGTGTGTGTGTGTCAGAGTGTGAGAGGGTCTGTGTGTGTCAGAGTGTGAGAGGGTGTGTGTGTCAGAGTGTGAGAGGGTGTGTGAGAGAGTGTAAGAGTGTGTGTGTGTCAGAGTGTGTGTGTCAGAGTGTGAGAGGGTGTGTGTGTGTCAGAGTGTGAGAGGGTGTGTGTGTGTCAGAGTGTGTGTGTGTCAGAGTGTGAGAGTGTGTGTGTGTCAGAGTGTGTGAGGGTGTGTGTGTCAGAGTGTGTGAGGGTGTGTGTCAGAGTGTGAGTGAGTATGTGTGTGTCAAAGTGTGAGAGTGTGTGTGTCAGAGTGTGTGAGGGTGTGTGTGTCAGAGTGTGAGTGTGTGTGTGTGTCAGAGTGTGAGAGTGTGTGTGTGTGTCTGAGTGTGAGAGTGTGTGTGTGTCAGAGTGTGTGAGTATGTGTGTCAGAGTGTGTGAGGGTATGTGTGACTGAGTGTGAGAGTGTGTGTGTGTCAGAGTGTGAGAGGGTGTGTGTGTGTCAGAGTGTGAGAGTGTGTGTGTGTCAGAGTGTGAGAGAGTGCGTGTGTGTCAAAGTGTGTGAGGGTGTGTGTGTCAGAGTATCAGGGTGTGTGTGTGTCATATTGTGAGTGTGTGTGAGTGTGTGTCAGAGTTTGTGAGGGTGTGTGTGTCAGAGTGTGAGAATGTGTATGTGTCAGAGTGTGAGTGTGTGTGTGTGTGTCAGTGTGTGTGAGGGTGTGTGTGTCAGAGTGTGAGAGTGTGTGTGTGTCAGAGTGTGAGAGTGTTTGTGTGTCAGTGTGTGTGAGGATGTGTGTGTCAGAGTGTGAGAGTGTGTGTGTCAGAGTGTGAGTGTGTGTGTGTGTCAGTGTGTGAGTGTGTGTGTGTCAGAGTTTGAGTGTGTGTGCGTGCGTCAGCGTGCGAGAGTGTTTGTGTGTGTCAGAGTGTGAGAGAGTGTGTATGTGTCTGAGTGTGAGAGTGTGTGTCAGAGTGTGAGAGTGTGTGTGTCAGAGTGTGAGAGTGTGTGTGTGTCAGTGTATGTGTGAGTGTGTGTGTCAGAGTGTGAGAGTGTGTGTGTGTCAGAGTGTGAGAGTGTGTGTGTCTGAGTGTGAGAGTGTGTGTGTGTCAGAGTGTGAGAGTCTGTGTGTGTCTGAGTGTGAGAGTGTGTGTGTGTCAGAGTGTGAGAGGGTGTGTCAGAGTGTGAGAGTGTGTGTGTGTTTCAGAGTGTGAGAGGGTGTGTGTGTGTCAGAGTGAGAGTGTGTGTGTGTCAGAGTGTGAGAGGGTGTGTGTGTCAGAGTGTGAGAGGGTGTGTGTGAGAGGGTGAGAGTGTGTGTGTCAGAGTGTGTGTGTCAGAGTGTGAGAGGGTGTGTGTGTGTCAGAGTGTGAGAGGGTGTGTGTGTGTCAGAGTGTGAGATGGTGTGTGTGAGAGTGTGAGAGTGTGTGTGTGTGTCAGATTGTGTGTGTGTGTGTGTCAGAGTGTGAGAGTGTGTGTGTCTGAGTGTGAGAGTGTGTGTGTGTCAGAGTGTATGAGTGTGTGTGTGTGTCAGAGTGTGAGAGTGTGTGTGTGTCAGAGTGTGAGAGGGTGTGTGTGTGTCAGAATGTGAGAGTGTGTGTGTGTCAGAGTGTGAGAGGGTGTGTGTGTCAGAGTGTGAGAGGGTGTGTGTGAGAGTGTGAGAGTGTGTGTGTCAGAGTGTGTGTGTCAGAGTGTGAGAGGGTGTGTGTGTCAGAGTGTGAGAGGGTGTGTGTGTGTCAGAGTGTGAGAGGGTGTGTGTTAGAGTGTGAGAGGGTGTGTGAGAGAGTGTGAGAGTGTGTGTGTGTCAGAGTGTGTGTGTGAGTGTGTGTGTGTCAGAGTGTGAGAGTGTGTGTGTGTGTCAGAGTGTGAGAGTGTGTGTGTGTCTGAGTGTGAGAGTGTGTGTGTGTCAGAGTGTGAGAGTGTGTGTCAGAGTGTGAGAATGTGTGTGTGTGTCAGAGTGTGAGAGGGTGTGTGTGTGTCAGAGTGTGAGAGGGTGTGTGTGTCAGAGTGTGAGAGGGTGTGTGTGAGAGTGTGAGAGTGTGTGTGTGTCAGAGTGTGTGTGTCAGAGTGTGAGAGGGTGTGTGTGTCAGAGTGTGAGAGTGTTTGTGTGTCAGTGTGTGTGAGGATGTGTGTGTCAGAGTGTGAGAGTGTGTGTGTCAGAGTGTGAGTGTGTGTGTGTGTCAGTGTGTGAGTGTGTATGTGTCAGAGTTTGAGTGTGTCTGCGTGTGTCAGAGTGTGAGAGTGTGTGTGTCAGAGTGTGAGAGTGTGTGTGTGTCAGTGTATGTGTGAGTGTGTGTGTGTGTCAGAGTGTGAGAGTGTGTTTGTGTCAGAGTGTGAGAGTGTGTGTGTCTGAGTGTGAGAGTGTGTGTGTGTCAGAGTGTGAGAGTGTGTGTGTGTCAGAGTGTGAGAATGTGTGTGTGTGTCAGAGTGTGAGAGTCTGTGTGTGTCTGAGTGTGAGAGTGTGTGTGTGTCAGAGTGTGAGAGTGTGTGTCAGAGTGTGAGAGTGTGTGTGTGTTTCAGAGTGTGAGAGGGTGTGTGTGTGTCAGAGTGTGAGAGTGTGTGTGTGTCAGAGTGTGAGAGGGTGTGTGTGTCAGAGTGTGAGAGGGTGTGTGTGAGAGGGTGAGAGTGTGTGTGTCAGAGTGTGTGTGTCAGAGTGTGAGAGGGTGTGTGTGTGTCAGAGTGTGAGAGGGTGTGTGTGTGTCAGAGTGTGAGATGGTATGTGTGAGAGTGTGAGAGTGTGTGTGTGTCAGAGTGTGTGTGTGTGTGTCAGAGTGTGAGAGTGTGTGTGTGTGTCAGAGTGTGAGAGTGTGTGTGTCTGAGTGTGAGAGTGTGTGTGTGTCAGAGTGTGTGAGTGTGTGTGTGTGTCAGAGTGTGAGAGTGTGTGTATGTCAGAGTGTGAGAGGGTGTGTGTGTGTCAGAGTGTGTGTGTCAGAGTGTGAGAGGGTGTGTGTGTCAGAGTGTGAGAGGGTGTGTGTGTGTCAGAGTGTGAGAGGGTGTGTGTGTCAGAGTGTGAGAGGGTGTGTGTGAGAGTGTGAGAGTGTGTGTGTGTCAGAGTGTGTGTGTGAGTGTGTGTGTGTCAGAGTGTGAGAGTGTGTGTGTGTGTCAGAGTGTGAGAGTGTGTGTGTCTGAGTGTGAGAGTGTGTGCGTGTCAGAGTGTGAGAGTGTGTGTCAGAGTGTGAGAGTGTGTGTGTGTGTCAGAGTGTGAGAGGGTGTGTGTGTGTCAGAGTGTGAGAGGGTGTGTTTTTCAGAGTGTGAGAGGGTGTGTGTGAGAGTGTGAGAGTGTGTGTGTGTCAGAGTGTGTGTGTCAGAGTGTGAGAGGGTGTGTGTGTGTCAGAGTGTGAGAGGGTGTGTGTGTGTCAGAGTGTGAGAGTGTTTGTGTCAGTGTGAGAGTGTGTGTGTGTCAGAGTGTGAGAGTGTGTGTGTGTCAGAGTGTGAGAGTGTGTGTGTGTGTCAGAGTGTGAGAGTGTGTGTGTGTCTGAGTGTGAGAGTGTGTGTGTGTCAGAGTGTGAGAGTGTGTGTCAGAGTGTGAGGGTGTGTGTGTGTGTCAGAGTGTGAGAGGGTGTGTGTGTCAGAGTGTGAGAGGGTGTGTGTGAGAGGGTGAGAGTGTGTGTGTCAGAGTGTGTGTGTCAGAGTGTGAGAGGCTGTGTGTGTGTCAGAGTATGAGATGGTGTGTGTCTCAGAGTGTGAGAGGGTGTGTGTGAGAGTGTGAGAGTGTGTGTGTCAGAGTGTGTGAGTGTGTGTGTCAGAGTGTGTGAGGGTATGTGTGACTGAGTGTGAGAGTGTGTGTGTCAGAGTGTGTGAGAGTGTGTGTGTCAGAGTGTGAGGGTGTGTGTGTGTCAGAGTGTGTGAGAGTGTGTGTCAGATTGTGAGTGAGCGTGTGTGTCAGAGTGCGAGAGTGTGTGTGTGTCAGATTGTGAGTGAGCGTGTGTGTCAGAGTGTGAGAGTGTGTGTGTGTCAGAGTGTGTGAGTGTGTGTGTGTCAGAGTGTGTGAGGGTGTGTGTGTCAGAGTGTGAGAGGGCGTGTGTGTGTCAGAGTGTGAGAGTGTGTGTGTGTCAGAGTGTGAGAGAGTGTGTGTGTGTCAGAGTGTGAGAGAGTGTGTGTGTGTCAGAGTGTGTGAGGGTGTGTGTGTCAGAGTATCAGGGTGTGTGTGTGTCAGATTGTGAGTGTGTGTGAGTGTGTGTCAGAGTTTGTGAGGGTGTGTGTGTCAGAGTGTGAGAATGTGTGTGTGTCAGAGTGTGAGTGTGTGTGTGTGTGTGTCAGAGTGTGTGAGGGTGTGTGTGTCAGTGTGTGTGAGGGTGTGTGTGTCAGAGTGTGTCAGAGTGTGTGTGTCGGAGTGTGAGAGGGTGTGTGTGTCAGAGTGTGAGAGTATGTGTGTGTCAGAGTGTGTGTGTGTCAGAGTATGAGAGTGTGTGTGTCAGAGTGTGAGTGTGTGTGTGTGTCAGTGTGTGAGTGTGTGTGTGTCAGAGTTTGAGTGTGTGTGCGTGTGTCAGCGTGCGAGAGTGAGTGTGTGTGTCAGAGTGTGAGAGAGTGTGTATGTGTCTGAGTGTGAGAGTGTGTGTCAGAGTGTGAGAGTGTGTGTGTGTCAGTGTATGTGTGAGTGTGTGTGTGTGTGTCAGAGTGTGAGAGTGTGTGTGTGTCAGAGTGTGAGAGTGTGTGTGTCTGAGTGTGAGAGTGTGTGTGTGTCAGAGTGTGAGAGTGTGTGTGTGTCTGAGTGTGAGAGTGTGTGTGTCTGAGTGTGTGAGGGTGTGTGTGTCAGAGTGTGAGTGTGTGTGTGTGTCAGAGTGTGAGAGTGTGTGTGTGTGTCAGAGTGTGAGAGTGTGTGTGTGTCAGTGTGTGAGGGTGAGTGAGTCAGATTGGGAGGGTGTGTGTGTGTCTGAGTGTGAGAGTGTGTGTGTGTCAGAGTGTGTGAGTATGTGTGTCAGAGTGTGTGAGGGTATGTGTGACTGAGTGTGAGAGTGTGTGTGTGTCAGAGTGTGAGAGGGTGTGTGTGTGTCAGAGTGTGAGAGTGTGTGTGTGTCAGAGTGTGAGAGAGTGCGTGTGTGTCAAAGTGTGTGAGGGTGTGTGTGTCAGAGTATCAGGGTGTGTGTGTGTCATATTGTGAGTGTGTGTGAGTGTGTGTCAGAGTTTGTGAGGGTGTGTGTGTCAGAGTGTGAGAATGTGTATGTGTCAGAGTGTGAGTGTGTGTGTGTGTCAGTGTGTGTGAGGGTGTGTGTGTCAGAGTGTGAGAGTGTGTGTGTGTCAGAGTGTGAGAGTGTTTGTGTGTCAGTGTGTGTGAGGATGTGTGTGTCAGAGTGTGAGAGTGTGTGTGTCAGAGTGTGAGTGTGTGTGTGTGTCAGTGTGTGAGTGTGTGTGTGTCAGAGTTTGAGTGTGTGTGCGTGTGTCAGCGTGCGAGAGTGTTTGTGTGTGTCAGAGTGTGAGAGAGTGTGTATGTGTCTGAGTGTGAGAGTGTGTGTCAGAGTGCGAGAGTGTGTGTGTCAGAGTGTGAGAGTGTGTGTGTGTCAGTGTATGTGTGAGTGTGTGTGTCAGAGTGTGAGAGTGTGTGTGTGTCAGAGTGTGAGAGTGTGTGTGTCTGAGTGTGAGAGTGTGTGTGTGTCAGAGTGTGAGAGTCTGTGTGTGTCTGAGTGTGAGAGTGTGTGTGTGTCAGAGTGTGAGAGTGTGTGTCAGAGTGTGAGAGTGTGTGTGTGTTTCAGAGTGTGAGAGGGTGTGTGTGTGTCAGAGTGAGAGTGTGTGTGTGTCAGAGTGTGAGAGGGTGTGTGTGTCAGAGTGTGAGAGGGTGTGTGTGAGAGGGTGAGAGTGTGTGTCAGAGTGTGTGTGTCAGAGTGTGAGAGGGTGTGTGTGTGTCAGAGTGTGAGAGGGTGTGTGTGTGTCAGAGTGTGAGATGGTGTGTGTGAGAGTGTGAGAGTGTGTGTGTGTCAGATTGTGTGTGTGTGTGTCAGAGTGTGAGAGTGTGTGTGTCTGAGTGTGAGAGTGTGTGTGTGTCAGAGTGTATGAGTGTGTGTGTGTGTCAGAGTGTGAGAGTGTGTGTGTGTCAGAGTGTGAGGGTGTGTGTGTGTCAGAATGTGAGAGTGTGTGTGTGTCAGAGTGTGAGAGGGTGTGTGTGTCAGAGTGTGAGAGGGTGTGTGTCTGAGTGTGAGAGTGTGTGCGTGTCAGAGTGTGAGAGTGTGTGTCAGAGTGTGAGAGTGTGTGTGTGTGTCAGAGTGTGAGAGGGTGTGTGTGTGTCAGAGTGTGAGAGGGTGTGTTTTTCAGAGTGTGAGAGGGTGTGTGTGAGAGTGTGAGAGTGTGTG
Organism: Somniosus microcephalus; assembly: GCF_052327205.1. Classification (NCBI taxonomy): domain Eukaryota; kingdom Metazoa; phylum Chordata; class Chondrichthyes; order Squaliformes; family Somniosidae; genus Somniosus; species Somniosus microcephalus. The sequence continues at coordinate 174,179,331 of NC_140987.1, forward strand.
TGTGTCAGAGTGTGTGTGTCAGAGTGTGAGAGGGTGTGTGTGTGTCAGAGTGTGAGAGGGTGTGTGTGTGTCAGAGTGTGAGAGTGTTTGTGTCAGTGTGAGAGTGTGTGTGTGTCAGAGTGTGAGAGTGTGTGTGTGTCAGAGTGTGAGAGTGTGTGTGTGTGTCAGAGTGTGAGAGTGTGTGTGTGTCTGAGTGTGAGAGTGTGTGTGTGTCAGAGTGTGAGAGTGTGTGTCAGAGTGTGAGGGTGTGTGTGTGTGTCAGAGTGTGAGAGGGTGTGTGTGTCAGAGTGTGAGAGGGTGTGTGTGAGAGGGTGAGAGTGTGTGTGTCAGAGTGTGTGTGTCAGAGTGTGAGAGGCTGTGTGTGTGTCAGAGTATGAGATGGTGTGTGTCTCAGAGTGTGAGAGGGTGTGTGTGAGAGTGTGAGAGTGTGTGTGTCAGAGTGTGTGAGTGTGTGTGTCAGAGTGTGTGAGGGTATGTGTGACTGAGTGTGAGAGTGTGTGTGTCAGAGTGTGTGAGAGTGTGTGTGTCAGAGTGTGAGGGTGTGTGTGTGTCAGAGTGTGTGAGAGTGTGTGTCAGATTGTGAGTGAGCGTGTGTGTCAGAGTGCGAGAGTGTGTGTGTGTCAGATTGTGAGTGAGCGTGTGTGTCAGAGTGTGAGAGTGTGTGTGTGTCAGAGTGTGTGAGTGTGTGTGTGTCAGAGTGTGTGAGGGTGTGTGTGTCAGAGTGTGAGAGGGCGTGTGTGTGTCAGAGTGTGAGAGTGTGTGTGTGTCAGAGTGTGAGAGAGTGTGTGTGTGTCAGAGTGTGAGAGAGTGTGTGTGTGTCAGAGTGTGTGAGGGTGTGTGTGTCAGAGTATCAGGGTGTGTGTGTGTCAGATTGTGAGTGTGTGTGAGTGTGTGTCAGAGTTTGTGAGGGTGTGTGTGTCAGAGTGTGAGAATGTGTGTGTGTCAGAGTGTGAGTGTGTGTGTGTGTGTGTCAGAGTGTGTGAGGGTGTGTGTGTCAGTGTGTGTGAGGGTGTGTGTGTCAGAGTGTGTCAGCGTGTGTGTGTCGGAGTGTGAGAGGGTGTGTGTGTCAGAGTGTGAGAGTATGTGTGTGTCAGAGTGTGTGTGTGTCAGAGTATGAGAGTGTGTGTGTCAGAGTGTGAGTGTGTGTGTGTGTCAGTGTGTGAGTGTGTGTGTGTCAGAGTTTGAGTGTGTGTGCGTGTGTCAGCGTGCGAGAGTGAGTGTGTGTGTCAGAGTGTGAGAGAGTGTGTATGTGTCTGAGTGTGAGAGTGTGTGTCAGAGTGTGAGAGTGTGTGTGTGTCAGTGTATGTGTGAGTGTGTGTGTGTGTGTCAGAGTGTGAGAGTGTGTGTGTGTCAGAGTGTGAGAGTGTGTGTGTCTGAGTGTGAGAGTGTGTGTGTGTCAGAGTGTGAGAGTGTGTGTGTGTCTGAGTGTGAGAGTGTGTGTGTCTGAGTGTGTGAGGGTGTGTGTGTCAGAGTGTGAGTGTGTGTGTGTGTCAGAGTGTGAGAGTGTGTGTGTGTGTCAGAGTGTGAGAGTGTGTGTGTGTCAGTGTGTGAGGGTGAGTGAGTCAGATTGGGAGGGTGTGTGTGTGTCTGAGTGTGAGAGTGTGTGTGTGTCAGAGTGTGTGAGTATGTGTGTCAGAGTGTGTGAGGGTATGTGTGACTGAGTGTGAGAGTGTGTGTGTGTCAGAGTGTGAGAGGGTGTGTGTGTGTCAGAGTGTGAGAGTGTGTGTGTGTCAGAGTGTGAGAGAGTGCGTGTGTGTCAAAGTGTGTGAGGGTGTGTGTGTCAGAGTATCAGGGTGTGTGTGTGTCATATTGTGAGTGTGTGTGAGTGTGTGTCAGAGTTTGTGAGAGTGTGTGTGTCAGAGTGTGAGAATGTGTATGTGTCAGAGTGTGAGTGTGTGTGTGTGTCAGTGTGTGTGAGGGTGTGTGTGTCAGAGTGTGAGAGTGTGTGTGTGTCAGAGTGTGAGAGTGTTTGTGTGTCAGTGTGTGTGAGGATGTGTGTGTCAGAGTGTGAGAGTGTGTGTGTCAGAGTGTGAGTGTGTGTGTGTGTCAGTGTGTGAGTGTGTGTGTGTCAGAGTTTGAGTGTGTGTGCGTGTGTCAGCGTGCGAGAGTGTTTGTGTGTGTCAGAGTGTGAGAGAGTGTGTATGTGTCTGAGTGTGAGAGTGTGTGTCAGAGTGCGAGAGTGTGTGTGTCAGAGTGTGAGAGTGTGTGTGTGTCAGTGTATGTGTGAGTGTGTGTGTCAGAGTGTGAGAGTGTGTGTGTGTCAGAGTGTGAGAGTGTGTGTGTCTGAGTGTGAGAGTGTGTGTGTGTCAGAGTGTGAGAGTCTGTGTGTGTCTGAGTGTGAGAGTGTGTGTGTGTCAGAGTGTGAGAGTGTGTGTCAGAGTGTGAGAGTGTGTGTGTGTTTCAGAGTGTGAGAGGGTGTGTGTGTGTCAGAGTGAGAGTGTGTGTGTGTCAGAGTGTGAGAGGGTGTGTGTGTCAGAGTGTGAGAGGGTGTGTGTGAGAGGGTGAGAGTGTGTGTCAGAGTGTGTGTGTCAGAGTGTGAGAGGGTGTGTGTGTGTCAGAGTGTGAGAGGGTGTGTGTGTGTCAGAGTGTGAGATGGTGTGTGTGAGAGTGTGAGAGTGTGCGTGTGTGTCAGATTGTGTGTGTGTGTGTCAGAGTGTGAGAGTGTGTGTGTCTGAGTGTGAGAGTGTGTGTGTGTCAGAGTGTATGAGTGTGTGTGTGTGTCAGAGTGTGAGAGTGTGTGTGTGTCAGAGTGTGAGAGGGTGTGTGTGTGTCAGAATGTGAGAGTGTGTGTGTGTCAGAGTGTGAGAGGGTGTGTGTGTCAGAGTGTGAGAGGGTGTGTGTGAGAGTGTGAGAGTGTGTGTGTCAGAGTGTGTGTGTCAGAGTGTGAGAGGGTGTGTGTGTCAGAGTGTGAGAGGGTGTGTGTGTGTCAGAGTGTGAGAGGGTGTGTGTTAGAGTGTGAGAGGGTGTGTGAGAGAGTGTGAGAGTGTGTGTGTGTCAGAGTGTGTGTGTGAGTGTGTGTGTGTCAGAGTGTGAGAGTGTGTGTGTGTGTCAGAGTGTGAGAGTGTGTGTGTGTCTGAGTGTGAGAGTGTGTGTGTGTCAGAGTGTGAGAGTGTGTGTCAGAGTGTGAGAATGTGTGTGTGTGTCAGAGTGTGAGAGGGTGTGTGTGTGTCAGAGTGTGAGAGGGTGTGTGTGTCAGAGTGTGAGAGGGTGTGTGTGAGAGTGTGAGAGTGTGTGTGTGTCAGAGTGTGTGTGTCAGAGTGTGAGAGGGTGTGTGTGTCAGAGTGTGAGAGTGTTTGTGTGTCAGTGTGTGTGAGGATGTGTGTGTCAGAGTGTGAGAGTGTGTGTGTCAGAGTGTGAGTGTGTGTGTGTGTCAGTGTGTGAGTGTGTATGTGTCAGAGTTTGAGTGTGTGTGCGTGTGTCAGAGTGTGAGAGTGTGTGTGTCAGAGTGTGAGAGTGTGTGTGTGTCAGTGTATGTGTGAGTGTGTGTGTGTGTCAGAGTGTGAGAGTGTGTTTGTGTCAGAGTGTGAGAGTGTGTGTGTCTGAGTGTGAGAGTGTGTGTGTGTCAGAGTGTGAGAGTGTGTGTGTGTCAGAGTGTGAGAATGTGTGTGTGTGTCAGAGTGTGAGAGTCTGTGTGTGTCTGAGTGTGAGAGTGTGTGTGTGTCAGAGTGTGAGAGTGTGTGTCAGAGTGTGAGAGTGTGTGTGTGTTTCAGAGTGTGAGAGGGTGTGTGTGTGTCAGAGTGTGAGAGTGTGTGTGTGTCAGAGTGTGAGAGGGTGTGTGTGTCAGAGTGTGAGAGGGTGTGTGTGAGAGGGTGAGAGTGTGTGTGTCAGAGTGTGTGTGTCAGAGTGTGAGAGGGTGTGTGTGTGTCAGAGTGTGAGAGGGTGTGTGTGTGTCAGAGTGTGAGATGGTGTGTGTGAGAGTGTGAGAGTGTGTGTGTGTCAGAGTGTGAGAGTGTGTGTGTCTGAGTGTGAGAGTGTGTGTGTGTCAGAGTGTGTGAGTGTGTGTGTGTGTCAGGGTGTGAGAGTGTGTGTGTGTTAGAGTGTGAGAGGGTGTGTGTGTCAGAGTGTGAGAGGGTGTGTGTGAGAGTGTGAGAGTGTGTGTGTGTCAGAGTGTATGCGTGTGTGTGTGTGTCAGAGTGTGAGAGTGTGTGTATGTCAGAGTGTGAGAGGGTGTGTGTGTGTCAGAATGTGAGAGTGTGTGTGTGTCAGAGTGTGAGAGGGTGTGTGTGTCAGAGTGTGAGAGGGTGTGTGTGAGAGTGTGAGAGTGTGTGTGTCAGAGTGTGTGTGTCAGAGTGTGAGAGGGTGTGTGTGTCAGAGTGTGAGAGGGTGTGTGTGTGTCAGAGTGTGAGAGGGTGTGTGTGTCAGAGTGTGAGAGGGTGTGTGTGAGAGTGTGAGAGTGTGTGTGTGTCAGAGTGTGTGTGTGAGTGTGTGTGTGTCAGAGTGTGAGAGTGTGTGTGTGTGTCAGAGTGTGAGAGTGTGTGTGTCTGAGTGTGAGAGTGTGTGCGTGTCAGAGTGTGAGAGTGTGTGTCAGAGTGTGAGAGTGTGTGTGTGTGTCAGAGTGTGAGAGGGTGTGTGTGTGTCAGAGTGTGAGAGGGTGTGTTTTTCAGAGTGTGAGAGGGTGTGTGTGAGAGTGTGAGAGTGTGTGTGTGTCAGAGTGTGTGTGTCAGAGTGTGAGAGGGTGTGTGTGTGTCAGAGTGTGAGAGGGTGTGTGTGTGTCAGAGTGTGAGAGTGTGTGTGTCAGTGTGAGAGTGTGTGTGTGTCAGAGTGTGAGAGTGTGTGTGTGTCAGAGTGTGAGAGTGTGTGTGTGTGTCAGAGTGTGAGAGTGTGTGTGTGTCTGAGTGTGAGAGTGTGTGTGTGTCAGAGTGTGAGAGTGTGTGTCAGAGTGTGAGGGTGTGTGTGTGTGTCAGAGTGTGAGAGGGTGTGTGTGTCAGAGTGTGAGAGGGTGTGTGTGAGAGGGTGAGAGTGTGTGTGTCAGAGTGTGTGTGTCAGAGTGTGAGAGGCTGTGTGTGTGTCAGAGTATGAGATGGTGTGTGTCTCAGAGTGTGAGAGGGTGTGTGTGAGAGTGTGAGAGTGTGTGTGTCAGAGTGTGTGAGTGTGTGTGTCAGAGTGTGTGAGGGTATGTGTGACTGAGTGTGAGAGTGTGTGTGTCAGAGTGTGTGAGAGTGTGTGTGTCAGAGTGTGAGGGTGTGTGTGTGTCAGAGTCTGTGAGAGTGTGTGTCAGATTGTGAGTGAGCGTGTGTGTCAGAGTGCGAGAGTGTGTGTGTGTCAGAGTGTGTGAGAGTGTGTGTGTCAGAGTGTGAGAGTGTGTGTGTGTCAGAGTGTGTGAGAGTGTGTGTCAGATTGTGAGTGAGCGTGTGTGTCAGAGTGTGAGAGTGTGTGTGTGTCAGAGTGTGTGAGTGTGTGTGTGTCAGAGTGTGTGAGGGTGTGTGTGTCAGAGTGTGAGAGGGCGTGTGTGTGTCAGAGTGTGAGAGTGTGTGTGTGTCAGAGTGTGAGAGAGTGTGTGTGTGTCAGAGTGTGAGAGAGTGTGTGTGTGTCAGAGTGTGTGAGGGTGTGTGTGTCAGAGTATCAGGGTGTGTGTGTGTCAGATTGTGAGTGTGTGTGAGTGTGTGTCAGAGTTTGTGAGGGTGTGTGTGTCAGAGTGTGAGAATGTGTGTGTGTCAGAGTGTGAGTGTGTGTGTGTGTGTGTCAGAGTGTGTGAGGGTGTGTGTGTCAGTGTGTGTGAGGGTGTGTGTGTCAGAGTGTGTGTGTCAGAGTGTGAGAGTATGTGTGTGTCAGAGTGTGTGTGTGTCAGAGTATGAGAGTGTGTGTGTCAGAGTGTGAGTGTGTGTGTGTGTCAGTGTGTGAGTGTGTGTGTGTCAGAGTTTGAGTGTGTGCGTGTGTCAGCGTGCGAGAGTGAGTGTGTGTGTCAGAGTGTGAGAGAGTGTGTATGTGTCTGAGTGTGAGAGTGTGTGTCAGAGTGTGAGAGTGTGTGTGTGTCAGTGTATGTGTGAGTGTGTGTGTGTGTCAGAGTGTGAGAGTGTGTGTGTGTCAGAGTGTGAGAGTGTGTGTGTCTGAGTGTGAGAGTGTGTGTGTGTCAGAGTGTGAGAGTGTGTGTGTGTCTGAGTGTGAGAGTGTGTGTGTCTGAGTGTGAGAGTGTGTGTGTGTCAGAGTGTGAGAGTGTGTGTGTGTCTGAGTGTGAGAGTGTGTGTGAGTCAGAGTGTGAGAGTGTGTGTCAGAGTGTGAGAGTGTGTGTGTTTCAGAGTGTGAGAGGGTGTGTGTGTGTCAGAGTGTGAGAGTGTGTGTGTGTCAGAGTGTGAGAGGGTGTGTGTGTCAGAGTGTGAGAGGGTGTGTGTGACAGTGTGAGAGTGTGTGTGCGTCAGAGTGTGTGTGTCAGAGTGTGAGAGGGTGTGTGTGTCAGAGTGTGAGAGGGTGTGTGTGTGTCAGAGTGTGAGAGGGTGTGTGTGTCAGAGTGTGAGAGGGTGTGTGTGAGAGTGTGAGAGTGTGTGTGTGTCAGAGTGTGTGTGTGAGTGTGTGTGTGTCAGAGTGTGAGAGTGTGTGTGTGTCAGAGTGTGAGAGTGTGTGTGTGTCTGAGTGTGAGAGTGTGTGTGTGTCAGAGTGTGAGAAGGTGTGTGTGTGTCAGAGTGTGAGAGGGTGTGTGTGTCAGAGTGTGAAAGTTTGTGTCAGAGTGTGAGAGTGTGTGTGTGTGGCAGAGTGTGAGAAGGTGTGTGTGTGTCAGAGTGTGAGAGGGTGTGTGTGTCAGAATGTGAGAGGGTGTGTGTGAGAGTGTGAGAGTGTGTGTGTGTCAGAGTGTGTGTGTCAGAGTGTGAGAGGGTGTGTGTGTGTCAGAGTGTGAGAGGGTGTGTGTGTGTCAGAGTGTGAGAGTGTGTGTGTCTGAGTGCGAGAGTGTGTGTGTGTCAGAGTGTGAGAGTGTGTGTGTGTCAGAGTGTGAGAGTGTGTGTGTGTGTCAGAGTGTGAGAGTGTGTGTGTGTCTGAGTGTGAGAGTGTGTGTGTGTCAGAGTGTGAGCGTGTGTGTCAGAGTGTGAGAGTGTGTGTGTGTGTCAGAGTGTGAGAGGGTGTGTGTGTCAGAGTGTGAAAGGGTGTGTGTGAGAGGGTGAGAGTGTGTGTGTCAGAGTGTGTGTGTCAGAGTGTGAGAGGCTGTGTGTGTGTCAGAGTATGAGATGGTGTGTGTCTCAGAGTGTGAGAGGGTGTGTGTGAGAGTGTGAGAGTGTGTGTGTCAGAGTGTGTGAGTGTGTGTGTCAGAGTGTGTGAGGGTATGTGTGACTGAGTGTGAGAGTGTGTGTGTCAGAGTGTGTGAGAGTGTGTGTGTCAGAGTGTGAGGGTGTGTGTGTGTGAGAGTGTGTGAGAGTGTGTGTCAGATTGTGAGTGAGCGTGTGTGTCAGAGTGCGAGAGTGTGTGTGTGTCAGAGTGTGTGAGAGTGTGTGTGTCAGAGTGTGAGAGTGTGTGTGTGTCAGAGTGTGTGTGAGTGTGTGTCAGATTGTGAGTGAGCGTGTGTGTCAGAGTGTGAGAGTGTGTGTGTGTCAGAGTGTGTGAGTGTGTGTGTGTCAGAGTGTGTGAGGGTGTGTGTGTCAGAGTGTGAGAGGGCGTGTGTGTGTCAGAGTGTGAGAGTGTGTGTGTGTCAGAGTGTGAGAGAGTGTGTGTGTGTCAGAGTGTGAGAGAGTGTGTGTGTGTCAGAGTGTGAGAGGGTGTGTGTGTCAGAGTGTGAGAGGGTGTGTGTGAGAGTGTGAGAGTGTGTGTGTCAGAGTGTGTGTGTCAGAGTGTGAGAGGGTGTGTGTGTCAGAGTGTGAGAGGGTGTGTGTGTGTCAGAGTGTGAGAGGGTGTGTGTTAGAGTGTGAGAGGGTGTGTGAGAGAGTGTGAGAGTGTGTGTGTGTCAGAGTGTGTGTGTGAGTGTGTGTGTGTCAGAGTGTGAGAGTGTGTGTGTGTGTCAGAGTGTGAGAGTGTGTGTGTGTCTGAGTGTGAGAGTGTGTGTGTGTCAGAGTGTGAGAGTGTGTGTCAGAGTGTGAGAATGTGTGTGTGTGTCAGAGTGTGAGAGGGTGTGTGTGTGTCAGAGTGTGAGAGGGTGTGTGTGTCAGAGTGTGAGAGGGTGTGTGTGAGAGTGTGAGAGTGTGTGTGTGTCAGAGTGTGTGTGTCAGAGTGTGAGAGGGTGTGTGTGTCAGAGTGTGAGAGTGTTTGTGTGTCAGTGTGTGTGAGGATGTGTGTGTCAGAGTGTGAGAGTGTGTGTGTCAGAGTGTGAGTGTGTGTGTGTGTCAGTGTGTGAGTGTGTATGTGTCAGAGTTTGAGTGTGTGTGCGTGTGTCAGAGTGTGAGAGTGTGTGTGTCAGAGTGTGAGAGTGTGTGTGTGTCAGTGTATGTGTGAGTGTGTGTGTGTGTCAGAGTGTGAGAGTGTGTTTGTGTCAGAGTGTGAGAGTGTGTGTGTCTGAGTGTGAGAGTGTGTGTGTGTCAGAGTGTGAGAGTGTGTGTGTGTCAGAGTGTGAGAATGTGTGTGTGTGTCAGAGTGTGAGAGTCTGTGTGTGTCTGAGTGTGAGAGTGTGTGTGTGTCAGAGTGTGAGAGTGTGTGTCAGAGTGTGAGAGTGTGTGTGTGTTTCAGAGTGTGAGAGGGTGTGTGTGTGTCAGAGTGTGAGAGTGTGTGTGTGTCAGAGTGTGAGAGGGTGTGTGTGTCAGAGTGTGAGAGGGTGTGTGTGAGAGGGTGAGAGTGTGTGTGTCAGAGTGTGTGTGTCAGAGTGTGAGAGGGTGTGTGTGTGTCAGAGTGTGAGAGGGTGTGTGTGTGTCAGAGTGTGAGATGGTGTGTGTGAGAGTGTGAGAGTGTGTGTGTGTCAGAGTGTGAGAGTGTGTGTGTCTGAGTGTGAGAGTGTGTGTGTGTCAGAGTGTGTGAGTGTGTGTGTGTGTCAGGGTGTGAGAGTGTGTGTGTGTTAGAGTGTGAGAGGGTGTGTGTGTCAGAGTGTGAGAGGGTGTGTGTGAGAGTGTGAGAGTGTGTGTGTGTCAGAGTGTATGCGTGTGTGTGTGTGTCAGAGTGTGAGAGTGTGTGTATGTCAGAGTGTGAGAGGGTGTGTGTGTGTCAGAATGTGAGAGTGTGTGTGTGTCAGAGTGTGAGAGGGTGTGTGTGTCAGAGTGTGAGAGGGTGTGTGTGAGAGTGTGAGAGTGTGTGTGTCAGAGTGTGTGTGTCAGAGTGTGAGAGGGTGTGTGTGTCAGAGTGTGAGAGGGTGTGTGTGTGTCAGAGTGTGAGAGGGTGTGTGTGTCAGAGTGTGAGAGGGTGTGTGTGAGAGTGTGAGAGTGTGTGTGTGTCAGAGTGTGTGTGTGAGTGTGTGTGTGTCAGAGTGTGAGAGTGTGTGTGTGTGTCAGAGTGTGAGAGTGTGTGTGTCTGAGTGTGAGAGTGTGTGCGTGTCAGAGTGTGAGAGTGTGTGTCAGAGTGTGAGAGTGTGTGTGTGTGTCAGAGTGTGAGAGGGTGTGTGTGTGTCAGAGTGTGAGAGGGTGTGTTTTTCAGAGTGTGAGAGGGTGTGTGTGAGAGTGTGAGAGTGTGTGTGTGTCAGAGTGTGTGTGTCAGAGTGTGAGAGGGTGTGTGTGTGTCAGAGTGTGAGAGGGTGTGTGTGTGTCAGAGTGTGAGAGTGTGTGTGTCAGTGTGAGAGTGTGTGTGTGTCAGAGTGTGAGAGTGTGTGTGTGTCAGAGTGTGAGAGTGTGTGTGTGTGTCAGAGTGTGAGAGTGTGTGTGTGTCTGAGTGTGAGAGTGTGTGTGTGTCAGAGTGTGAGAGTGTGTGTCAGAGTGTGAGGGTGTGTGTGTGTGTCAGAGTGTGAGAGGGTGTGTGTGTCAGAGTGTGAGAGGGTGTGTGTGAGAGGGTGAGAGTGTGTGTGTCAGAGTGTGTGTGTCAGAGTGTGAGAGGCTGTGTGTGTGTCAGAGTATGAGATGGTGTGTGTCTCAGAGTGTGAGAGGGTGTGTGTGAGAGTGTGAGAGTGTGTGTGTCAGAGTGTGTGAGTGTGTGTGTCAGAGTGTGTGAGGGTATGTGTGACTGAGTGTGAGAGTGTGTGTGTCAGAGTGTGTGAGAGTGTGTGTGTCAGAGTGTGAGGGTGTGTGTGTGTCAGAGTCTGTGAGAGTGTGTGTCAGATTGTGAGTGAGCGTGTGTGTCAGAGTGCGAGAGTGTGTGTGTGTCAGAGTGTGTGAGAGTGTGTGTGTCAGAGTGTGAGAGTGTGTGTGTGTCAGAGTGTGTGAGAGTGTGTGTCAGATTGTGAGTGAGCGTGTGTGTCAGAGTGTGAGAGTGTGTGTGTGTCAGAGTGTGTGAGTGTGTGTGTGTCAGAGTGTGTGAGGGTGTGTGTGTCAGAGTGTGAGAGGGCGTGTGTGTGTCAGAGTGTGAGAGTGTGTGTGTGTCAGAGTGTGAGAGAGTGTGTGTGTGTCAGAGTGTGAGAGAGTGTGTGTGTGTCAGAGTGTGTGAGGGTGTGTGTGTCAGAGTATCAGGGTGTGTGTGTGTCAGATTGTGAGTGTGTGTGAGTGTGTGTCAGAGTTTGTGAGGGTGTGTGTGTCAGAGTGTGAGAATGTGTGTGTGTCAGAGTGTGAGTGTGTGTGTGTGTGTGTCAGAGTGTGTGAGGGTGTGTGTGTCAGTGTGTGTGAGGGTGTGTGTGTCAGAGTGTGTGTGTCAGAGTGTGAGAGTATGTGTGTGTCAGAGTGTGTGTGTGTCAGAGTATGAGAGTGTGTGTGTCAGAGTGTGAGTGTGTGTGTGTGTCAGTGTGTGAGTGTGTGTGTGTCAGAGTTTGAGTGTGTGCGTGTGTCAGCGTGCGAGAGTGAGTGTGTGTGTCAGAGTGTGAGAGAGTGTGTATGTGTCTGAGTGTGAGAGTGTGTGTCAGAGTGTGAGAGTGTGTGTGTGTCAGTGTATGTGTGAGTGTGTGTGTGTGTCAGAGTGTGAGAGTGTGTGTGTGTCAGAGTGTGAGAGTGTGTGTGTCTGAGTGTGAGAGTGTGTGTGTGTCAGAGTGTGAGAGTGTGTGTGTGTCTGAGTGTGAGAGTGTGTGTGTCTGAGTGTGAGAGTGTGTGTGTGTCAGAGTGTGAGAGTGTGTGTGTGTCTGAGTGTGAGAGTGTGTGTGAGTCAGAGTGTGAGAGTGTGTGTCAGAGTGTGAGAGTGTGTGTGTTTCAGAGTGTGAGAGGGTGTGTGTGTGTCAGAGTGTGAGAGTGTGTGTGTGTCAGAGTGTGAGAGGGTGTGTGTGTCAGAGTGTGAGAGGGTGTGTGTGACAGTGTGAGAGTGTGTGTGCGTCAGAGTGTGTGTGTCAGAGTGTGAGAGGGTGTGTGTGTCAGAGTGTGAGAGGGTGTGTGTGTGTCAGAGTGTGAGAGGGTGTGTGTGTCAGAGTGTGAGAGGGTGTGTGTGAGAGTGTGAGAGTGTGTGTGTGTCAGAGTGTGTGTGTGAGTGTGTGTGTGTCAGAGTGTGAGAGTGTGTGTGTGTCAGAGTGTGAGAGTGTGTGTGTGTCTGAGTGTGAGAGTGTGTGTGTGTCAGAGTGTGAGAAGGTGTGTGTGTGTCAGAGTGTGAGAGGGTGTGTGTGTCAGAGTGTGAAAGTTTGTGTCAGAGTGTGAGAGTGTGTGTGTGTGGCAGAGTGTGAGAAGGTGTGTGTGTGTCAGAGTGTGAGAGGGTGTGTGTGTCAGAATGTGAGAGGGTGTGTGTGAGAGTGTGAGAGTGTGTGTGTGTCAGAGTGTGTGTGTCAGAGTGTGAGAGGGTGTGTGTGTGTCAGAGTGTGAGAGGGTGTGTGTGTGTCAGAGTGTGAGAGTGTGTGTGTCTGAGTGCGAGAGTGTGTGTGTGTCAGAGTGTGAGAGTGTGTGTGTGTCAGAGTGTGAGAGTGTGTGTGTGTGTCAGAGTGTGAGAGTGTGTGTGTGTCTGAGTGTGAGAGTGTGTGTGTGTCAGAGTGTGAGCGTGTGTGTCAGAGTGTGAGAGTGTGTGTGTGTGTCAGAGTGTGAGAGGGTGTGTGTGTCAGAGTGTGAAAGGGTGTGTGTGAGAGGGTGAGAGTGTGTGTGTCAGAGTGTGTGTGTCAGAGTGTGAGAGGCTGTGTGTGTGTCAGAGTATGAGATGGTGTGTGTCTCAGAGTGTGAGAGGGTGTGTGTGAGAGTGTGAGAGTGTGTGTGTCAGAGTGTGTGAGTGTGTGTGTCAGAGTGTGTGAGGGTATGTGTGACTGAGTGTGAGAGTGTGTGTGTCAGAGTGTGTGAGAGTGTGTGTGTCAGAGTGTGAGGGTGTGTGTGTGTGAGAGTGTGTGAGAGTGTGTGTCAGATTGTGAGTGAGCGTGTGTGTCAGAGTGCGAGAGTGTGTGTGTGTCAGAGTGTGTGAGAGTGTGTGTGTCAGAGTGTGAGAGTGTGTGTGTGTCAGAGTGTGTGTGAGTGTGTGTCAGATTGTGAGTGAGCGTGTGTGTCAGAGTGTGAGAGTGTGTGTGTGTCAGAGTGTGTGAGTGTGTGTGTGTCAGAGTGTGTGAGGGTGTGTGTGTCAGAGTGTGAGAGGGCGTGTGTGTGTCAGAGTGTGAGAGTGTGTGTGTGTCAGAGTGTGAGAGAGTGTGTGTGTGTCAGAGTGTGAGAGAGTGTGTGTGTGTCAGAGTGTGTGAGGGTGTGTGTGTCAGAGTATCAGGGTGTGTGTGTGTCAGATTGTGAGTGTGTGTGAGTGTGTGTCAGAGTTTGTGAGGGTGTGTGTGTCAGGGTGTGAGAATGTGTGTGTGTCAGAGTGTGAGTGTGTGTGTGTGTGTGTCAGAGTGTGTGAGGGTGTGTGTGTCAGTGTGTGTGAGGGTGTGTGTGTCAGAGTGTGTGTGTCGGAGTGTGAGAGGGTGTGTGTGTCAGAGTGTGAGAGTATGTGTGTGTCAGAGTGTGAGTGTGTGTGTGTGTCAGTGTGTGAGTGTGTGTTTGTCAGAGTTTGAGTGTGTGCGTGTGTCAGCGTGCGAGAGTGAGTGTGTGTGTCAGAGTGTGAGAGAGTGTGTATGTGTCTGAGTGTGAGAGTGTGTGTCAGAGTGTGAGAGTGTGTGTGTGTCAGTGTATGTGTGAGTGTGTGTGTGTGTGTCAGAGTGTGAGAGTGTGTGTGTGTCAGAGTGTGAGAGTGTGTGTGTCTGAGTGTGAGAGTGTGTGTGTGTCAGAGTGTGAGAGTGTGTGTGTGTCTGAGTGTGAGAGTGTGTGTGTCTGAGTGTGAGAGTGTGTGTGTGTCAGAGTGTGAGAGTGTGTGTGTGTCTGAGTGTGAGAGTGTGTGTGAGTCAGAGTGTGAGAGTGTGTGTCAGAGTGTGAGAGTGTGTGTGTTTCAGAGTGTGAGAGGGTGTGTGTGTGTCAGAGTGTGAGAGTGTGTGTGTGTCAGAGTGTGAGAGGGTGTGTGTGTCAGAGTGTGAGAGGGTGTGTGTGACAGTGTGAGAGTGTGTGTGCGTCAGAGTGTGTGTGTCAGAGTGTGAGAGGGTGTGTGTGTCAGAGTGTGAGAGGGTGTGTGTGTGTCAGAGTGTGAGAGGGTGTGTGTGTCAGAGTGTGAGAGGGTGTGTGTGAGAGTGTGAGAGTGTGTGTGTGTCAGAGTGTGTGTGTGAGTGTGTGTGTGTCAGAGTGTGAGAGTGTGTGTGTGTCAGAGTGTGAGAGTGTGTGTGTGTCTGAGTGTGAGAGTGTGTGTGTGTCAGAGTGTGAAAGTTTGTGTCAGAGTGTGAGAGTGTGTGTGTGTGTCAGAGTGTGAGAAGGTGTGTGTGTGTCAGAGTGTGAGAGGGTGTGTGTGTCAGAGTGTGAAAGTTTGTGTCAGAGTGTGAGAGTGTGTGTGTGTGGCAGAGTGTGAGAAGGTGTGTGTGTGTCAGAGTGTGAGAGGGTGTGTGTGTCAGAATGTGAGAGGGTGTGTGTGAGAGTGTGAGAGTGTGTGTGTGTCAGAGTGTGTGTGTCAGAGTGTGAGAGGGTGTGTGTGTGTCAGAGTGTGAGAGGGTGTGTGTGTGTCAGAGTGTGAGAGTGTGTGTGTCTGAGTGCGAGAGTGTGTGTGTGTCAGAGTGTGAGAGTGTGTGTGTGTCAGAGTGTGAGAGTGTGTGTGTGTCAGAGTGTGAGCGTGTGTGTCAGAGTGTGAGAGTGTGTGTGTGTGTCAGAGTGTGAGAGGGTGTGTGTGTCAGAGTGTGAAAGGGTGTGTGTGAGAGGGTGAGAGTGTGTGTGTCAGAGTGTGTGTGTCAGAGTATGAGAGGCTGTGTGTGTGTCAGAGTATGAGATGGTGTGTGTCTCAGAGTGTGAGAGGGTGTGTGTGAGAGTGTGAGAGTGTGTGTGTCAGAGTGTGTGAGTGTGTGTGTCAGAGTGTGTGAGGGTATGTGTGACTGAGTGTGAGAGTGTGTGTGTCAGATTGTGTGAGAGTGTGTGTGTCGGAGTGTGAGAGTGTGTGTGTGTCAGAGTGTGTGAGAGTGTGTGTCAGATTGTGAGTGAGCATGTGTGTCAGAGTGTGAGAGTGTGTGTGTGTCAGAGTGTGTGATGGTGTGTGTGTCAGAGTGTGTGAGGGTGTGTGTGTCAGAGTGTGAGAGGGCGTGTGTGTGTCAGAGTGTGAGAATGTGTGTGTGTCAGAGTGTGAGAGAGTGTGTGTGTGTCAGAGTGTGTGAGGGTGTGTGTGTCAGAGTATCAGGGTGTGTGTGTGTCAGATTTTGAGTGTGTGTGAGTGTGTGTCAGAGTTTGTGAGGGTGTGTGTGTCAGAGTGTGAGAATGTGTGTGTGTCAGAGTGCGAGTGTGTGTGTGTGTGTGTGTCAGAGTGTGTGAGGGTGTGTGTGTCAGTGTGTGTGAGGGTGTGTGTGTCAGAGTGTGAGAGTATGTGTGTGTCAGAGTGTGAGAGTGTTTGTGTGTCAGTGTGTGTGAGGATGTGTGTGTCAGTGTATGAGAGTGTGTGTGTCAGAGTGTGAGTGTGTGTGTGTGTCAGTGTGTGAGTGTGTGTGTGTCAGAGTTTGAGTGTGTGTGCGTGTGTCAGCGTGCGAGAGTGAGTGTGTGTGTCAGAGTGTGAGAGAGTGTGTATGTGTCTGAGTGTGAGAGTGTGTGTCAGAGTGTGAGAGTGTGTGTGTGTCAGTGTATGTGTGAGTGTGTGTGTGTGTCAGAGCGTGAGAGTGTGTGTGTGTCAGAGTGTGAGAGTGTGTGTGTCTGAGTGTGAGAGTGTGTGTGTGTCAGAGTGTGAGAGTGTGTGTGTGTCTGAGTGTGAGAGTGTGTGTGTCTGAGTGTGAGAGTGTGTGTGTGTCAGAGTGTGTGTGTGTCTGAGTGTGAGAGTGTGTGTGAGTCAGAGTGTGAGAGTGTGTGTCAGAGTGTGAGAGTGTGTGTGTTTCAGAGTGTGAGAGGGTGTGTGTGTGTCAGAGTGTGAGAGTGTGTGTGTGTCAGAGTGTGAGAGGGTGTGTGTGTCAGAGTGTGAGAGGGTGTGTGTGACAGTGTGAGAGTGTGTGTGCGTCAGAGTGTGTGTGTCAGAGTGTGAGTGGGTGTATGTGTCAGAGTGTGAGAGGGTGTGTGTGTGTCAGAGTGTGAGAGGGTGTGTGTGTCAGAGTGTGAGAGGGTGTGTGTGAGAGTGTGAGAGTGTGTGTGTGTCAGAGTGTGTGTGTGAGTGTGTGTGTGAGCGTGTGTGTGTCAGAGTGTGAGAGTGTGTGTGTGTGTCAGAGTGTGAGAGTGTGTGTGTGTCTGAGTGTGAGAGTGTGTGTGTGTCAGAGTGTGAAAGTTTGTGTCAGAGTGTGAGAGTGTGTGTGTGTGTCAGAGTGTGAGAAGGTGTGTGTGTGTCAGAGTGTGAGAGGGTGTGTGTGTCAGAGTGTGAAAATTTGTGTCAGAGTGTGAGAGTGTGTGTGTGTGTCAGAGTGTGAGAAGGTGTGTGTGTGTCAGAGTGTGAGAGGGTGTGTGTGTCAGAATGTGAGAGGGTGTGTGTGAGAGTGTGAGAGTGTGTGTGTGTCAGAGTGTGAGAGGGTGTGTGTGTGTCAGAGTGTGAGAGGGTGTGTGTGTGTCAGAGTGTGAGAGTGTGTGTGTCTGAGTGCGAGAGTGTGTGTGTGTCAGAGTGTGAGAGTGTGTGTGTGTCAGAGTGTGAGAGTGTGTGTGTGTGTCAGAGTGTGAGAGTGTGTGTGTGTCTGAGTGTGAGAGTGTGTGTGTGTGTCAGAGTGTGAGAGTGTGTGTGTGTCAGAGTGTGAGAGGGTGTGTGTGAGAGGGTGAGAGTGTGTGTGTCAGAGTGTGTGTGTCAGAGTGTGAGAGGCTGTGTGTGTGTCAGAGTGTGAGAGGGTGTGTGTGTGTCAGAGTGTGAGATGGTGTGTGTCTCAGAGTGTGAGAGGGTGTGTGTGAGAGTGTGAGAGTGTGTGTGTGTCAGAGTGTGTGTGTGAGTGTGTGTGTGTGTCAGAGTGTGAGAGTGTGTGTGTGTGTCAGAGTGTGAGAATGTGTGTGTGTCAGATTGTGTGTGTGAGTGTGTGTGTGTGTCAGAGTGTGAGAGTGTGTGTGTGTGTCAGAGTGTGAGAGTGTGTGTGTCTGAGTGTGAGAGTGTGTGTGTGTCAGAGTGTGTGAGTGTGTGTGTGTGTCAGAGTGTGAGAGTGTGTGTGTGTCAGAGTATGAGAGGGTGTGTGTGTCAGAGTGTGAGAGGGTGTGTGTGAGAGGGTGAGAGTGTGTGTGTCAGAGTGTGTGTGTCAGAGTGTGAGAGGCTGTGTGTGTGTCAGAGTGTGAGAGGGTGTGTGTGTGTCAGAGTGTGAGATGGTGTGTGTCTTAGAGTGTGAGAGGGTGTGTGTGAGAGTGTGAGAGTGTGTGTGTGTCAGAGTGTGTGTGTGAGTGTGTGTGTGTGTCAGAGTGTGAGAGTGTGTGTGTGTGTCAGAGTGTGAGAGTGTGTGTGTGTCAGAGTGTGAGCGGGTGTGTGTGAGAGTGTGAGAGTGTGTGTGTGTCAGAGTGTGTGAGTGTGTGTGTGTGTCAGAGTGTGAGCGTGTGTGTGTGTCAGAGTGTGAGAGGGTGTGTGTGTGTCAGAGTGTGAGTGTGTGTGTGTCAGAGAGTGAGAGGGTGTGTGTGTAAGAGTGTGAGAGGGTGTGTGTGAGAGTGTGAGAGTGTGTGTGTGTCAGAGTGTGTGTGAGTGTGTGTGTGTCAGAGTGTGAGAGTGTGTGTGTGTGTCAGAGTGTGAGAGTGTGTGTGTGCCTGAGTGTGAGAGTGTGTGTGTGTCAGAGTGTGAGAGTTTGTGTCAGAGTGTGAGAGTGTGTGTGTGTGTCAGAGTGTGAGAGGGTGTGTGTGTGTCAGAGTGTGAGAGGGTGTGTGTGTCAGAGTGTGAGAGGGTGTGTGTGAGAGTGTGAGAGTGTGTGTGTGTCAGAGTGTGTGTGTCAGAGTGTGAGAGGGTGTGTGTGTGTCAGAGTGTGAGAGGGTGTGTGTGTGTCAGAGTGTGAGAGGGTGTGTGTGTCAGAGTGTGAGAGTGTGTGTGTGTCAGAGTGTGTGAGGGTGTGTGTGTCAGAGTGTGTGAGGGTGTGTGTCAGAGTGTGAGTGAGTATGTGTGTGTCAGAGTGTGAGAGTGTGTGTGTGTCAGAGTGTGTGAGGGTGTGTGTGTCAGAGTGTGAGTGTGTGTGTCAGAGTGTGAGAGTGTGTGTGTGTCAGTGTGTGAGGGTGAGTGAGTCAGATTGGGAGGGTGTATGTGTGTCTGAGTGTGAGAGTGTGTGTGTGTCAGAGTGTGTGAGTATGTGTGTCAGAGTGTGTGAGGGTATGTGTGACTGAGTGTGAGAGTATGTGTGTGTCAGAGTGTGAGAGGGTGTGTGTGTGTCAGAGTGTGAGAGTGTGTGTGTGTCAGAGTGTGAGAGAGTGTGTGTGTGTCAGAGTGTGTGAGGGTGTGTGTGTCAGAGTATCAGGGTGTGTGTGTGTCATATTGTGAGTGTGTGTGAGTGTGTGTCAGAGTTTGTGAGGGTGTGTGTGTCAGAGTGTGAGAATGTGTGTGTGTCAGAGTGTGTGAGGGTGTGTGTGTCAGTGTGTGTGAGGGTGTGTGTGTCAGAGTGTGAGAGTGTTTGTGTGTCAGTGTGTGTGAGGATGTGTGTGTCAGAGTGTGAGAGTGTGTGTGTCAGAGTGTGAGTGTGTGTGTGTGTCAGTGTGTGAGTGTGTGTGTGTCAGAGTTTGAGTGTGTGTGCGTGTGTCAGCATGCGAGAGTGTGTGTATGTGTCTGAGTGTGAGAGTGTGTGTCAAAGTGTGAGAGTGTGTGTGTGTCAGTGTATGTGTGAGTGTGTGTGTGTGTCAGAGTGTGAGAGTGTGTGTGTGTCAGAGTGTGAGAGTGTGTGTGTCTGATTGTGAGAGTGTGTGTGTGTCAGAGTGTGAGAGTGTGTGTGTGTCTGAGTGTGAGAGTGTGTGTGCCTGAGTGTGAGAGTGTGTGTGTGTCAGAGTGTGAGAGTGTGTGTGTGTCAGAGTGTGAGAGTGTGTGTGTCTGATTGTGAGAGTGTGTGTGTGTCAGAGTGTGAGAGTGTGTGTGCCTGAGTGTGTGAGTGTGTGTGTGTCAGAGTTTGAGTGTGTGTGCGTGTGTCAGCGTGCGAGAGTGTTTGTGTGTGTCAGAGTGTGAGAGAGTGTGTATGTATCTGAGTGTGAGAGTGTGTGTCAGAGTGTGAGAGTGTGTGTGTCAGAGTGTGAGAGTGTGTGTGTGTCAGTGTATGTGTGAGTGTGTGTGTCAGAGTGTGAGAGTGTGTGTGTGTCAGAGTGTGAGAGTGTGTGTGTCTGAGTGTGAGAGTGTGTGTGTGTGAGAGTGTGAGAGTGTGTGTGTGTCAGAGTGTGAGAATGTGTGTGTGTGTCAGAGTGTGAGAGTCTGTGTGTGTCTGAGTGTGAGAGTGTGTGTGTGTCAGAGTGTGAGAACGTGTGTCAGAGTGTGAGAGTGTGTGTGTGTTTCAGAGTGTGAGAGGGTGTGTGTGTGTCAGGGTGAGAGTGTGTGTGTGTCAGAGTGTGAGAGGGTGTGTGTGTCAGAGTGTGAGAGCGTGTGTGTGAGAGGGTGAGAGTGTGTGTGTCAGAGTGTGTGTGTCAGAGTGTGAGAGGGTGTGTGTGTGTCAGAGTGTGAGAGGGTGTGTGTGTGTCAGAGTGTGAGATGGTGTGTGTGAGAGTGTGAGAGTGTGTGTGTGTCAGAGTGTGTGTGTGTCAGCGTGTGAGAGTGTGTGTGTGTGTCAGAGTGTGAGAGTGTGTGTGCCTGAGTGTGAGAGTGTGTGTGTGTCAGAGTGTGTGAGTGTGTGTGTGTGAGAGTGTGAGAGAGGTGTGTGTGTTAGAGTGTGAGAGGGTGTGTGTGTCAGAGTGTGAGAGGGTGTGTGTGAGAGTGTGAAAGTGTGTGTGTGTCAGAGTGTATGAGTGTGTGTGTGTGTCAGAGTGTGAGAGTGTGTGTGTGTCAGAGTGTGAGAGGGTGTGTGTGTGTCAGAATGTGAGAGTGTGTGTCAGAGTGTGAGAGGGTGTGTGTGTCAGAGTGTGAGAGGATGTGTGTGAGAGTGTGAGAGTGTGTGTGTGTCAGAGTGTGAGAGTGTGTGTGTGTCAGAGTGTGTGTGTCAGAGTGTGAGAGGGTGTGTGTGTCAGAGTGTGAGAGGGTGTGTGTGTGTCAGAGTGTGAGAGGGTGTGTGTTAGAGTGTGATAGGGTCTGTGTGAGAGTGTGAGAGTGTGTGTGTGTCAGAGTGTGTGTGTGTGTGTGTGTCTGAGTGTGAGAGTGTGTGTGTGTCAGAGTGTGAGAGTGTGTGTCAGAGTGTGAGAATGTGTGTGTGTGTCAGAGTGTGAGAGGGTGTGTGTGTGTCAGAGTGTGAGAGGGTGTGTGTGTCAGAGTGTGAGAGTGTGTGTGTGTCAGAGTGTGAGAGTGTGTGTCAGAGTGTGAGAATGTGTGTGTGTGTCAGAGTGTGAGAGGGTGTGTGTGTCAGAGTGTGAGAGTGTGTGTGTGTCTGAGTGTGAGAGTGTGTGTGTGTCAGAGTGTGAGAGTGTGTGTCAGAGTGTGAGAATGTGTGTGTGTGTCAGAGTGTGAGAGGGTGTGTGTGTGTCAGAGTGTGAGAGGGTGTGTGTGTCAGAGTGTGAGAGTGTGTGTGTGTCAGAGTGTGAGAGTGTGTGTCAGAGTGTGAGAATGTGTGTGTGTGTCAGAGTGTGAGAGTGTGTGTGTGTCAGAGTGTGAGAGTGTGTGTCAGAGTGTGAGAATGTGTGTGTGTGTCAGAGTGTGAGAGGGTGTGTGTGTCAGAGTGTGAGAGTGTGTGTGTGTCTGAGTGTGTGAGTGTGTGTGTGCCAGAGTGTGAGAGTGTGTGTGTGTCAGAGTGTGAGCGTGTGTGTGTGTCAGAGTGTGAGAGGGTGTGTGTGAGAGTGTGAGAGTGTGTGTGTGTCAGAGTGTGTGAGTGTGTGTGTGTGTCAGAGTGTGAGCGTGTGTGTGTGTCAGAGTGTGAGAGGGTGTGTGTGTGTCAGAGTGTGAGAGTGTGTGTGTGTCAGAGTGTGAGAGGGTGTGTGTGTCAAAGTGTGAGAGGGTGTGTGTCAGAGTGTGAGAATGTGTGTGTGTGTCAGAGTGTGAGAGGGTGTGTGTGTGTCAGAGTGTGAGAGGGTGTGTGTGAGAGTGTGAGAGTGTGTGTGTGTCAGAGTGTGTGTGTCAGAGTGTGAGAGTGTATGTGTGTGTCAGAGTGTGAGAGTGTGTGTGTGTCTGAGTGTGAGAGTGTGTGTGTGTCAGAGTGTGAGAGTGTGTGTCAGAGTGTGAGAGTGTGTGTGTGTGTCAGAGTGTGAGATGGTGTGTGTGTGTCAGAGTGTGAGAGGGTGTGTGTGAGAGTGTGAGAGTGTGTGTGTGTCAGAGTGTGTGTGTCAGAGTGTGAGAGTGTATGTGTGTGTCAGAGTGTGAGAGGGTGTGTGTGTGTCAGAGTGTGAGAGAGTGTGTGTGTCAGAGTGTGTGACGGTGTGTGTGTCTGCGTATGAGAGGGTGTGTGTCAGAGTGTGTGAGAGTGTGTGTCAGAGTGTGAGAGTGTGCGTGTCAGTGTGTGTGCAAGAGTGTGTGTGAGAGTGTGTGTCAGTGTTTGTGTGTGCCAGTGTGTTTGAGAGTGTGTGTCAGTGTGTATGTGTGTGTCAGTGTGTGTGAGTGTGTTTCAATATGTGTGTGAGAGTGTGTGTGTCAGTGTGTGTGCGAGAGTGTGTGTGAGAGTGTGTGTGAGTATGTGTGTGAGAGTGTGTGTGTCAGTATGTGTGTGTCAGAGTGTTAGAGGGTGTGTGTGACATAGAAACATAGAAACATAGACGATAAGAGCAGAAGTAGGCCATTCGGCCCCTCGAGCCCGCTCTGCTATTTAATGAGATCATGGCTGATCATCCAAATTCAGTACCCTGTCCCTGCTTTCTCCCCATATCCCTTGATCCCTTTAGCCTTAAGAAATATATCTAACTCCTTCTTGAACATATTTAATGAATGGGCCTCAACTGCCTTTTGTGGTAGAGAATTCCATAGGTTCACCACTCTCTGGGTGAAGAAATTCCTCCTCATCTCTGTCCTAAATGGCTTACCCCTTATCTTCAGACTGTGACCCCTGGTTCTGGACTCCCCCGCCATCGGGGACATCCTTCCTGCATCTAGTCTGTCTAGTCCTGTTAGAATTTTATAAGTTTCAATGAGATCCCCTCTCATTCTTCTAAACTCCAGCGAATATAAGCCCAATCGACCCAATCTCTCCTCATACGTCATTCCTGCCATCTGAGGTATCACTCTGGTGAATCTTCGCTGCACTCCCTCCGTGGCAAGAACATCCTTCCTCAGATAAGGCGACCAAAAGTGCACATAATACTCAAGGTGTGGTCACACCAAGGCCCTGTACAACTGCAGCAAGACATCCTTGCTCCTGTACTCGAATCCTCTCGCTATGAAGGCCAACATACCATTTGCCTTCTTAACCGCCTGCTGCACCTGCATGCTTACCTTCAGCGACTGGTGCACTAGGACACTCAGGTCTCGTTGCACTTCCCCTTCTCGCAATCTATTGCCCTTCAGATAATAATCTGCCTTCCTGTTTTTGCCACCAAAATGGATAACCTCGCATTTATTCACATTATATTGCATCTGCCATGCATCTGCCCAATCACCCAACCTGTACAAATCATACTGGAGTTTCTCGGCATCCTCCTCACAGCACACACGCACACCCAGCTTTGTGTCATCTGCAAATTTGGAGATATTACTTCTAGTTCCCTTGTCTAGATCATTAATATATATTGTGAATAGCTGGGGTTCTAGCACCAATCCCTGCGGTACCCCACTAGTCACTGCCTGCCACTCGGAAAAAGACCCGTTTATTCCAACTCTTTGTTTCCTGTCTGCCAACCAGTTCTCTATCCAAGTCAGTACCTTACCACCAATCCCATGTGCTTTAACTTTACATGCTATGTGTGTGAGAGTGTGTGTGTCAGTATGTGTGTGTGTCAGAGTGTGAGAGGGTGTGTGTGTGAGTGTGTGTGTGAGTGTGTGTGTGTGTGTGAGTGTGTCAGTATGTGTGTGTGTGAGAGGGTCTGTGTCAGTGTGTGTGACAGAGTGTGTGTGAGTGTGTGTGTGTGTGTGTCAGTGTGTGTGTGTCAGTGTGCATGAGAGTGTGTGTGTCAGTGTGTGTGAGAGTGTGTTAGTCAGTGTGTGTGTCAGTATGTGTGTGAGAGTGTGTGTGACAGTGAGAGAATGTGTGCATGTCAGTGCGTGTGAGAATGTGTGTGTCAGTGTGTGTGAGAGTGTGCATGTCAGTGTGTGAGAGGGTGTCTGTGCCAGTGTGTGTGAGAATGTGTGTGTCAGTGTGTGTGCGAGAGTGTGTGTGAGAGTGTATGTCAGTGTGTGTGAGAATGTGTGTGTCAGTGTGTGTGAGAGTGTGTGTCAGTATGTGTGTGAGAATGTGTGTGAGTGTGTGTAAGTGTGTGTGTGTGAGAGTGTGTGTGTGTGAGAGAGTGTGTGTGTCAGTATGTGTGTGAGAGTGTGCATGTCAGTGTGTGAGAGGGTATCTGTGTCATTGTGTGTGAGAATGTGTGTGTCAGTGTGTGTGCGAGAATGTGTGTGAGAGTGTGTATGTCAGTGTGTGAGAGGGTGTGTGTGTCAGTGTGTGTGTCGGTATGTGTGTGAGAGTGTGTGTGTCAGTGTGTGTGAGAGTGTGTCTCAGTATGTGTGTGAGAGTGTGTGTGTGAGTGTGTGTGTTGTAATGATCAGTAACATGTCATCCTAGAATGGTACACTAGGTGGAGCTGTATGTATATAATAGTGGGCTACCCACGATGCACTAGGTTACCCACAATGCAGTCGTCAAGATGGATGCTGTAGTGTATGTACCCGTCTATCTTTAAGGGAACTATTGAATGTAACCGTTCACCTTTAAGGGAACTACTTTAGGTGTGGCACTATTTGTTTGGCTTCTGTATACTGTAATACCGATAGTGACCACAACAGTATATAAGTGTTGTGCCAGGTGTTATTGGGCAGATTCGCCCGGACCTTCGAATAGTAAAGACCTGTTTTGTTTGTTACTTCTGAAGTCTGTGTATTTATTAACTGCACAACCCACAGACTTTACAGTGGCGACGAGTCCGATCGTACCCTGCGGCAAGATTACCAAAGCAAGAAGAGCGTCGAAGAGAGGCAACCGCCCTCGTCGTGCTGCTGGAAGAAAACACGAGGCTGCAGCAGGAGAAAGGTGGAAGACTTTAGCAACAAAAGCTTCCATTAGCAACAGGCACTGACTACCCTTCTACCACGGTGCGGAGTGAGCCGATCAGCAGGGAACAAGGCGGCCGAAGAGACTGTGAGTAGGGGAAGGTGTAGAAGTATCCGGAGGATAAGGGCAGAGCACTTGACCTCGGTCGAGGGGGAGCTGTGCCGGCCAAAAGTCGGGTCCAACGGCGTCGGGTGACAGCCGGACCGCGATCGGCGGGAAAAATCCAGGCAGCGACCGCAGCCATGAAGCGCTGAGCCTGCGAGTAGGCGCGGGAAGAGAAACCCAGCCGCAGCCGGGGAGGGAAACACCGGTCTGCGAGAGGGCTGGGGAGGCGAACGGGAACCGTGCGGGTGAGAGTTGGGTGCGGAGAGAGAGACTGCGAGGAGCCAGTCCAGCGGCTGAGCTGTTCTCCACCAACGGGGTACTCAGAGCTGGCAAAACCGAACGTGCGGGAGTGGGTGAGAGACACAGCCGAAAACGGGGTGAGAGACTGCGCGAGAGCCAGTCCAGCGGCTGAACTGTTCTCCACCAACGGGGTACCCAGGGCCGGTAGCACCGAACGTGCGGGTGAGAGAGCGACAGAGCCGGGTATGGAGAGAGAGACTGCGCGACAGCCAGTCCAGCAGCTGAACTGTCCTCCGTTAACGGGGTGTACCCAGCGCCGGTTGGGCCATGCGGGCGGGAGGAAAAGACATAGCCGAGTAAGGGGAGCTGTGCGGAAGCCAGCCAGCGGCTGAACCTGTCCGCTGTGGGGGAAGCGTACCCCTTCCACCGGGAAGAAACGCGGGAAGCCGCCATTAGGCGGAGAAGACGCCAGAAGCGGGGAACTGCCATTGAAGTGGGCGGGGTGAGAAAGGAAGAGCGGGAAACCGCCATTTTCGCGGGAAAACCGCCATCTTGATTGACATACCGCCATTGAAGTGGGCGGGGAGAGAAGGAAAGAGCGGGAAACCGCCGATTTCGCGGGAAAACCGCCATCTTAGAAACAAACAAATAAATAAGAATACTTAAAGAAATACTGGTGCTGCTCCCAAGGGAAGAAAAATGCCTAAGCGAGGGAATATTAACGACTTTAATTCGGAAATAGAAGACTGGGCCACATACGTGGAACGCATAGAGATCTATTGCGAAGCCAACAAAATAGAGGAAGACGACAAGGCGATAACATTGCTAAACTCGATGGGGGCAAAAACATACGGGCTCTTGAAGCATCTAATAGCACCAAATAAACCAGTGGATCAGACCTTCGAAGAGATTGTGGCTGTGCTGAAGGACCATTTGAACCCCACACCGCTGATGCTGGCTGAACGATTCAAATTCTACGCAAGAACGCAGAAGAAAGACGAAAGCAATGCGGAATACTTGGTCGAACTGCGTAGGCTAGCGAAATACTGCCAGTTCGGAGGGAATCTGACAGAAGCGCTGCGGGACAAGTTCGTATGCGGATTGTCCAAAGAAGGGATGCAGAAGCGACTACTGGAAGAGAACGACCTCACACTGGACAGGGCTGTCCTTATAGCTGCATCGCACGAAGCCGCAGCGAAAGGAACGGCGGAAATGCAACTAAAGGCGGCGGCACTTGGGGTGGACCAAATTACTTCAAGCACAACAAAATGCTACCGTTGTGGGAAGACCACGCATGACCAGAATCAATGCTGGTTTAAGAACCAAGAGTGTAGGAAATGTGGCAAACTGGGTCACATCGCGAAGGTATGCCGGTCCGGGAAAAAGACCAATAATCAAAGGAAGCCACCACAAGAAAAGTACAACAAGGTACACAAGGTGGCTGAGAAGAGTTCAGACGAACAGAATTCAGACTCAGACCCAAACAACCAGGAGCTGGGTAGGCTGAGAATCCACAATGTGGGTAAAGAAACGGATCTACAGGCCATCTGGGTCATACTAAAAATAGCTGGAGTCCAAGTAAGAATGGAGCTGGACACTGGATCAGCTCTATCAGTCATCAACCGAAGGGACTACCACCGGCTATTCTCTCACATACCTTTAAGAAATACCAAGTTCGTATTACAGACATACACGGGGCATAACGTATACCCCGTGGGGAAAATAAGAGTCAAGGTGAGAGATAGGGGTAAAGAACACCCAAGAATGAACTTGTACGTATTACCTGAGGGAGGACCACTACTTCTAGGACGGGAGTGGATTAAGAAAATAGACATGGAATGGCATTACCTAAAAGCCATAATGAGGGAGGACTCGGTGCAAGCTATTAGCTCAGATTCTGAAATGGATGATGATAAGACCAAGTCGAATATGGAAGACAAGGCTAAAAGGGACTTGCCGATGATGGGAAAGAAAACGAAGACATGCAGAAGGACTTATGGTACCAAGAAGAATAAAGCTGCAGAGCAGAACTCCAGGTTGACAGAGAATTCTGAGCCTGTTCAAGCAAAGGATTCATCCATGACGGAAGAACACCGAGCTCGGACGCAAACTTATGTCAAAGTACGACAACAATTAGAACAGTTGAGTGACCGTCTCGTACAAGAGATGAAAAATATGGAAAGGTTCTGGGACACCGAATGGGAGAACCTGGAAAGACTACAGAGACAGCTAGCTCAAGCAGAGAGCGACCATAGAGCCATCGTGGTCAAATACCAATCACATTCCCCTGATGCTGTTCAGGAACTAGAATATTTACAGAATGAACCAAAGGAAGAGGAATCTTCAGGGAGCCAGGATTTTATTCCAGTTCTTCTCTACGACTCCTTACAAGCAGAGTGTGAGAAGTTGAAAGAACAGTATGAACAGGCCCAGGCTACAATTCTGGAGGGGTTAACTCGGCAGCCTCCGAAAAGCTAGTTTCAGTAGAAGCATATGAACAACTAAAGGTTGAACATGAGCAAGAAGTCCAAAGGCTGCAGGAAATTCTTGATGAGCTCAAGGCCAAGACAGACTCATCGGTAGGAGATCCATCCATAGATGAGAAATTAGAGGTGAAAATCATGGCAGAGCATGAAAGACAGGATGTCCAAGAACTTATAAAAACATTGAAGGACACCCAAGACAAATATGAGGCGGAAATGACCGAGGTTCAACAACTTGAAGAACAGATTCAACTGGGAATCCTTTCAGTGGAAGAACAGGACACTGTAAGAGTGGTCCCTGAACATGAACTAGAGAGCATCAGGGCGCAACTTTTCTGAGCGCTGAAAGCCAAAGTTCAAGAGGAACGTAAGGTGGAAGTATTGGAGAAAGAGGTGGATGAAATGGAGAAGACTCTGATCCACCGTGTTCCCAGGGAAGAGTTAACGGTCAGCCAACTCCTTCATATGCTGAAGGACAAGACTCTGCAAGGGGAACAATCTGAACACGAGCTTCAATCTTCAGGGGGAACGAGTTCGGAGCTCTCAAAAGTCACGGAGATAGCTGAGATGGCAACACAAATTTTACAAGGATGCCAAAAGTACGTGGAATCACGTCAAGGTGAACAGAAGAATGTGGAAACCGTTACTTCAGTAGAAGGGTTAGATAGCCTGATAACGCAATTCCCGATGGAAAGGAAGGTATTGAACTCACAAATGAGGTCCGTCGTGAAGGAATGACAGATAACCCAGGAAGAGCGGGATGAATATGAATGCATGAAGAAGGCTTTTCAAGAAAGATGTTTAGGGAAGGAACCACCGTCAGCTAACGTCCAGACGGGTGAGGAGGAAGAAGAAGTCTCTCTCGCTGGCCTAACTCAGGACGAACCCGAATATTACCATGACCTGTTGAGTGACACTGAATATTACGAGGATGTGGTCTGCCCAGCTTGTGATGAGAACTCTCAAAGTGCTGAAATCCGGAGGAAGCACTTAAGGTCTAAGGAACATAGAGAGTTGGTGGCGCTACAGCTGGCAGCCAAGAAAGGAGCTCCGAGAGTTTCAAAAAGGCAGAAAAGAAAAAGAAGAAGCAGAAGATAATAACTGTCTAAAATATTCGCACTTCTACCATTCCAGGCGGGACATTACGAAAGGAGCTAAATTAGTTGAAAAACTGGAAAATGTCAAGACAGCCAGTTGGTTGTAAAAGTCCGCACTGCTGGTTCAACAGGATGAAGGTTCAAGCTGTTACGTCAAGAAAAAGGCTATGGAGGAGTCACGCTAGCCAGGTAATCCGGCTACACCAAAGAAATGTTGTTCGGAACGAGTCAAGATCAGAGACTGAATCTATGAACTGTTTCCGCAGAGACTGAACCTGTGAACTGTTTCCACCGAGATTATATTTGTAAATTGTTTTATATGACATTGACTCCACCGAGATTATATCTGTAATTTGTTTTATAGGAAGTTGAAGATATGTATGTTTAACGGGGACTCTGTAAGTAATAAGCTAAAAAGGGAGGATTGTAGTGTATGTACCCGTCTACCTTTAAGGGAACTATTGA
This sequence comes from Somniosus microcephalus, assembly GCF_052327205.1. Taxonomy (NCBI): domain Eukaryota; kingdom Metazoa; phylum Chordata; class Chondrichthyes; order Squaliformes; family Somniosidae; genus Somniosus; species Somniosus microcephalus. Next base: position 174,207,242 of record NC_140987.1, read on the forward strand.
ATGTAACCGTTCACCTTTAAGGGAACTACTTTAGGTGTAGCACTATTTGTTTGGCTTCTGTATACTGTAATACCGATAGTGACCACACCAGTATATAAGTGTTGTGCCAGGAGTTATTGGGCAGATTCGCCCGGACCTTCGAATAGTAAAGACCTGTTTTGTTTGTTACTTCTGAAGTCTGTGTATTTATTAACTGCACAACCCACAGACTTTACAGATGCCTGCACACGAAGTCCACATGGCTGAATAAAATGACTAGCTCAAGCTAGCTGTTCATAATGATAATGTCTATTTATTTATGAACATAACATGGTACCAGGATTGGTAAAATCTGCTGAATATTGTGAAACGCGACATGGTGAATTTGAAGCCACTGGAGGGTTTGAAACGGGGAATGTCGACTGCAATTGGCAGACTTTCAAACAACAATTCGATCTCTACATTGCTGCCATCGGGTTCGGTACGAAGCCAGACGCAAGGAAAATAGCATTGCTGCTCACGGTTGCAGGCCCGCAGGCGATAGAGGTAATTAATACATTTGTATTTGATCAAGCGGAGGACAGAGAAAAGATGGACAATGTGCTAAAGAAATTTGATACACATAGTTCTCCCAAAAAGAACGAGACCTATGAGAGGTATGTGTTCCGTTCACGGACACAGCAGCAAAATGAGACTTTTGATAGCTTTATGACCGATCTGAAACTGAAAGCACAGACATGTAATTTCTCTGAACTGAAATCATCCATGATTCGTGACCAGATTGTGTTTGGTATTCATGATAAAAAGGTCAGGGAACGTTTGTTGAGAGAAACCGAACTAACATTGGAGGATGCTGTGAAAATATGCCATGCCAGTGAGCTAGCTCAAAAGCACGTGAAGACTTTCAGTGAAATTAATAATAATGCGACTGTAATGAATGACTGTGCTGCTGTCGGTGCTGTGTACTACAAGGGGAAGATACGTGGGCAGAACAGGAATGCAAAGCAATCGAAGGAAGGAATTTTTAATTGTAAACGCTGTGGTTATAAACACCAGTCAAGACAATGCCCAGCGTTTGGGAAAATGTGCACAAAATGTAATGGAAAGAATCATTTTGCCAAACAATGCTTTTCAAAAGTAAAAACAAAGAAAGGGCAACAAGTCAATGTGATTGAGGACATTGATTTAAGTGAGACATTTTCTGTAGGAATGGTGTCATGTGACAATATCAAAAAGGATACAGAAAATGTGCAGCCCTCAGGAATGGACAATGCTGAACATAACATTAATGCAGTAAAAGAGGACAAATGGATAATGTCACTGCAGGTAAATGGAGCATTAGTCACATTGAAACTAGACACTGGGGCAAAAGCAAACTTAATCAGTATGAGTGACATTAAAAATATGAAAGAAAAGCCCAAAATACAGAAAAAGTCAGTACTACTGAAGAACTATAATGGACAGAAAATAGATAGCTTAGGTGTATGCACACTTAAAGTGACAGTCAAAGACAAAGTGCATCATCTCATGTTTTCTGTTGTGGCTGAAGGACTTGATTCAATACTAGGTGACAAAGCTTGTGAGGACTTAGAACTGGTCAAGAGAGTCTACCGTATAAACTGTGCCATAAGCAGACCAGATGACTTGGTGGATTCTGTAGTGAGTAATTTCCAGGATGTGTTCAAAGGATTTGGAGTTCTACCATTCACTTACAAGATCCAGCTAAAGGAGGATGCTCAGCCAGTGGTACATGCTCCATGGAGAGTTCCAGCATCCCTGCATGACCGGCTCAAGAAAGAACTGGACAGAATGACCACACTAGGAGTCATCAGGAAAGCCGAAGAGCCAACAGACTGGGTTAACTCCATGGAATGTGTAAAGAAAAAGAACAATGATCTAAGAGTATGCATGGATCCAAAGGACTTAAATGCAAACATAAAACGTGAACACTACCAGATTCCCAAGCGAGAAGAAATCACCAGTGAAATGTCAGGTGCCAGATACTTCACAAAGCTCGATGCCTCACAAGGATTTTGGCAACCAAAACTGGATGAAGAGAGCACCAAATACTGTACCTTCAACACACCATTTGGCAGGTATTGTTTCCTCAGAATGCCTTTCGGGATAATATCTGCATCTGAAATCTTTCATAGAGCGATGGAACACATAATTGAAGGTCTGGAAGGAGTTCGGGTCTATGTTGATGACATCATCATCTGGGTCTCCACACTGAAAGAACACAATGAGAGACTGACTAAAGTGCTACAGAGCATACGCCGGAATGGACTGAAGCTCAACAAAGCCAAGTGTCAGTTTGGCGTCCAGGAAGTCACTTTCCTAGGAGATAATCTATCTGGTAAAGGAATAGAGCCAGATATGGAAAAAGTAAACGCCATACTCAACATGCCCCGACCCACTGAGAAAAAAGGAGTGCTACGCATCATGGGGATGATAAACTTAATTGGAAAGTTCATTCCTAACTAGTCAGCCGAGACAGCCTGTCTGTGAGACCTGCTACATAAAACAAATGAGTTTGCATGGACAGAAAGACATGAACAAGAGTGGATGAACCTCAAAACAGTGCTGACAACCACACCTGTACTCATCTTCTTTGACCCAACAAACAGAATCAAAGTGTCAACGGATGCATCAAAAGATGGCCTAGGCGCGGTCTTGCTACAACCAGAGGGTGATGATTGGAAGCCTGTTGCCTATGCCTCCAGGTCTATGACTGATTCTGAGTGTCGATACGTCCAGATTGAAAAGGAATGTCTAGGCTTGGTAGTTGGACTAGAAAAGTTCCATGGCTACATATATGGACTTCCCACCTTCACAGTTGAGACAGACCATCATAAAAAAAAACCTGAATGAGATGTCTCCAAGGATTCAACGACTCATGATGAAGCTGCAAAGATATGACTTTGAACTGATCTACACACCAGGCAAATACACAGTGTTAGCAGATGCACTATCCTGAGCACCCACAATGAGTCATGTGAGCTCTACTGAGGAAGACGTGGATGTTCATGTGAGTATGGTCACTGCTGCGCTGCCTGTGTCAGACACAAAATCAAAGCAAATAGCAGAACAGTAAAAGATACAGTGGCCTAGAAATTGGGTATAGCCTCGCTTGAGGCGTTAGAACTGGTGAAGCGCTAAGTTTATAGCCAGACGAAAGTTATCACTGCCTGGCGAGATATTGGGTTGCATTGCCCCCAAAGGGGATTGAGGCGCTAATTCAGCCGTTGCACGGTGCTCTTAAGGCGCAAAAGTTCAGGCGCTACTCAATATCGACGTGGACGGGCGCAGCGCAGGTGATCTCAATTACAGGAAACCACGAGACCTCCAGGCGCCGGCCGGCTCTTAAAGGGGTGGGTCAGTCAGCCTGAGCTTCAACACCCAACGCCCTGTAGGCCTGAGATTCGGCGCTCGCCCTTGTCTGGCGGTACAAACTTGTTCAGCATGGGGAAGGTTAGACAGAGAGCAGAGCGCTTCAGCACTGAGGCTCTGGACCACTTGGTGGCTGCAGTTGAACGCCGTCGAGAGGTCCTGTATCCGGATAATGGCAAGAGGCCGAATCAGAAGGCTTACCGACGATCTTGGAGGGAGGTTGCTGTGAGGGTCAACTCCAGCAGCATGGCGACCAGGACCCCGTTCAGTGCAGGAAGAAATTCAACGACCTCACACGGATCGTTAGGGTGAGTGATGGTTTAGCAATCTTCTGATTCCCTCCATCTGCAGCTGACTTTGGGCACCCTGCTGCAATGATGCCCCAATGGCCATCTGTCAGCATGCACCCATGGCCCTTTCTGGGCACACACATGGACAGATATCTCAGGGCCTCATGTAAGGGCTCTTGCACCATGGGGGGCATGCGATGATCTCTCAAGGTCTCATGTAAGGGCTCTTGCACCATGGGGGGCATGCGATGATCTCTCAAGGCATCATGTTACAGAACTTCCCCTTCTTCCCCCTACAGTCCAAGCTGGCGATGATCCGAAAGGAGCAGCGTCGAACCGGTGGCGGACCTCCACAAGTGGTCACTCTCATGGATCTGGAGGAGAGAGTGCACCAGATTCTTGGAGGACGTCTGTCTGGTCCAGTGACCACTGCATCTGCCGACCCCATTACCGACAGCGAGGGTAAGAATCTTACCTTTTTCACCTGTTGCCTTCCACTTGGTCCCCCCACCAGCATGCATCCTCAGTGTGCAGCCATGTCAGAGCCTTGCCGCAATCTGGCTTGCCTTTCAGCAAAGCTGTCCTTTTGCTAAAGCCACTCTTCCACCTCCCACTTTCAGATGAAGCAGCACCAACTCGGGCTCAATGCGCTGAAGCTGCCAGTGCCAGTGCCACCGGAGGCGAGGACCAGGAGGAATCCGGACCAGCCGTTGCAGAATCCGGGGAGCTGACACATCTACAGACTGGGGATAGTAGTCCCCTGGAGGGGAGGGGGGGTGGCTCTGAGGATGAACCAGTTGCCGGACCAAGCGGCATGCAGCAATGCACGGGGGATAGGCAAGTTCGGCCACCGTCTCCCCGGAGGGCAAGGCAGGTCGTGATGACTGCTGCACAGAGTGCAGATGAGGTGCGTCGCCTGGCTGAGATGAGCAAACAGGCCCGGGTCAGACACACGGAGCTGATGGCTGCAGTCGAGAAGATGCCTGAGTCAATAGATTCATTGGCTAAGAGTATGTTGGACTTCGCGGCAACAATGGAGAGGACTCTCCAGGGCTTTGGGGCAACAATGGAGAGGACTCTCCAGGTGTTCGGGGCAACAATGGACAGGTCTATCCAGGGCTTTGGGGCAACAATGGACAGGACTATCCAGGGCTTCGGCCCAACAATGGAGAGGACTGTCCACGGCGTTGAGTCGGCTATGGAAAGGACTGTTCAGGGCTTCGGACAATCCCTGGAAAGGTCTGTGCAGGGCTTGTCCGAGGCAGTGGAGCGGTCGGCACCTGGCTTGTCCGAAGCAATGGGAAGAACTGTCCAAGCCTTCTCTGAAGCACTGGCACCTGGCACACAGGTCCTTACTGTTGCCACGCAGTCACTTGCTGGGCTCCTCCACAGCCAGATTGATGCAACGCGATCTCTCACTGTAGCCACCCTCTCTGCATCAGTTAGGATCACCCCGGGCCCTTCCAGTCCCATACAAGGCCAGCAATCAGTGGAGCATGCGATTGTGGCAGATGAGCCGACCCGCTCCCCTCAAATAGCCAGTGTATCGTCCGACCATGGTGCAGGTGTCCTCTCTCGGCAGGAGACCACTGCACATGCCAGTGCTGGGACGCCTGCATTGCAGCTGCCACCACCTGCAGGCCACACTGCTTCCAGCCATGGTCACATCAAGCATCCTGCGTCCGCACCCTCCAAGCCCAGAGGTCGGCCAGGCCATCCCTCAGGGGCTTCTGTGCTTCCAGACAGTCAGCAGGCGTCCCCCAGCCTTGAGGCCGCTACTGGGGTCCAATTACGTAGGAGCAGCAGGGAGGGAAGGGGCCGGGCGCGAAAGAGAAGTCATCTCCCTCAAGGGGCCAGTTGTAGAGGGAGGTGCTGAGACGTTTGTCCAAATGCAAGGACACGCTCACCTGTTGTTATATTTGCAGAAGGTTTGTTGAGTTTTGCGGCTTTGCCGAACAGTTCACAGTTATTTTGAAAATTATGGTTTCTGTTGACATTACGTTGTTTAGCTGTAATGAAAGACTTTTGTGCCAATAAACAAAAGTTTCAATGTGGCATGGTGCATGTGACTAGTTTCAGTGATGCTGGCATTCAGAGGCCCTCAAACATCCAAAGTGCGCATGAGCTAAGACTCTCATCATTCCGCCACAGGGGTCTCGACACGAGTCCAGATGAGCCTCTGACGTATGGCCCTTCCACTTTCAGCAGCCCTTCCATCTTCCTCCTCCTCCTCCTCCTCCTCATCCTCCTCCTCCTCCGCCTGCTCTGCTGGTCGTTGAGGGACAGCTGGAATTGGCTGTGTGCGTCGATTCGCCAAGTTGTGGAGCATGCAGCAGACGACGATGATGTGTCCCACTTGCTGCGGCGACTACTGCAGGGATCCCCCCAAATGTTCCAGACATTGTAAGCGCTTTTTGACAACACCAATAGTGTGCTGTTTATTGTGCCTGGTCGCCTGATGGCCGCTGCTGATCAGCTCTTCTGCTGGGGTGTCGGCCACACGGAGTGTTGTCATCAGCCATGGCCAGAGAGGATAGCCCTTTTCCCCAGTAAGCCAGCCTCGTCTTCGAGGCAGCCCCTCAAAAAGGTTACAAACTGAGGTCAACCGCAGGATAAAGGCATCGTGGCTGCACCCTGGGAAATGCGCGGTGACTGCCATGATGATTTGGTGGTGGTCACAGACCAGCTGCATGTTGAGGGAGTGCAACCCCTTGCGGTTGCGGAAGTCCTAAGGATGATGGCATGGCGCCCTCAAAGCCACGTGTGTGCTGTCACTCGCCCCCTGCACCATGGGGAAGTCCGCAATAGAAGCGACACCCTGCGCGCCCTCCACCTGCTTGTGCAGGGTCCGAGGGAAGGTAATGAATTGACGCCTTCGCCTATAAAGGGCTTCTGTAACTTGCCGGGTGCAACAGTGGACTGCAACCTGAGCGACAGTCGCAATGTCCCCAGTGGCTGACTGAAAGGATCCGTTGGAATAAAAATGGAGGCCCTCAGTCAGTTTAGCCATCACGGACAGAGAGGTTCTGCAGCGTTCACGCGGCTGCAGATCATGACCAAACAGGTGGCACAGGTCAGTAACAATGTCCCTCCAGAATCGGAGCCTTCCCAAACACTGCTCCTCCGACATGTCAAGGCTTGTCACCTGCTGCCTAAAGACCCTCGTAGCTTCCCGTCAGATTGGCCGACCTCCATTGCCCCTCCTCCTTCTGGCCAATCCCGGCCCTCTCTCCCGCCGTCTCTCTGCCCCTTCACAGTGTTGGGCGATGAGGCCGTCACCCTCCAAACAAGCTCTCATTCCGATGCCAGTTGGCCAAAAGGCTTTTAGGTGTAGTGCTGCAAGAGCTTCGGACAGGTTTGAAGGACCCAAGTACTGTAAAGCTAAATTCCCAGAACTCCGCTCCACATTAGCTCGCCAAATCTCTCTAGCAGCGATCGCAATGAGCAGGCCAAGTGGCAGAAGATTCTGCACTAAAGCTGTCCCCTTTAAATAGCGCCCCCCTACTCCGAGAAGGGCCTGTTAGCCCTCCTTCAAACTGTCACTAATAGCGCTGGGCGCTAAGGCTCCAGGTGCCACCCAATATGCGCTCAGGCGCTCCTAGAAGGTGTTGCACACTGAAATGACGTCATGAACTGCTTGCGCTCGCGGGCGCGTGCAAACACTTAGCGCAGGCGCTAAATGTATAGTCAATATCTGAGTTGTCGCTATCTTCATAGCGTCCGCCCCAACATAGGGCATCGCCCCAATTCTAGGTCTCTTTAGGTGCTCAGCGCCGGCGCTACCAACCCAATTTCTAGGCCACAGTGTTACAAACAGTAATAGAGAACATTCATCATGGTTGGCCAAAAGGTTCCTGTCCAAAGTACTTTCACATCAGGTCAGAATTGAGTGTCGCAAGTGGACTATTACTAAAACAGAACAGAATAGTCATTCCACAGGCTCTACGTCAAGACATGCTCAAAAGGATTCATGAGGGACACCTCGGAATTGAAAAATGCAAAAGGAGAGCAAGAGACACTGTTTATTGGCCTGGCATAAATAAGGACATTGAGAACATGATAGGCAAATGTGAGACATGTCAGAAACACCAAAACAAACAAGCAAAGGAACCAATGATAGTAGCTGACTTACCAACAGCACCATGGCAAAAGGTTGGTATGGACCTTTTTCATTTGAATGGTAAAGAATATCTATTAGTGATTGACTACTATTCTAACTATCCTGAGATGGCGCTGCTCTCAAGCACCACAGCAAGCAGTGTCATAATGCATGTGAAATCCATCTTCGCCAGACATGGAAATCCCAGGATTGCCGTTAACGACAATGGTCCATGCTTCAACTGTAAGGAGTGGCAACAGTTTGCAGCACATTATGACTTTCAGCACATCATATCCAGTCCTTTGTATGCTCAGTCGAATGGTAAGGCAGAAAAAGGTGTTCAAGTTCTCAAACAGCTACTGAAGAAAGCAACAGAAAGCAAGTCTGATCCTTATCTCGCCCTGCTGAGCTGCCGAGCCTCACCTTTAGACTCTGGTTCTTCATCTGCTGAACTCCTAATGGGTCGCAAGTTGTGCACCATGCTACCCTGCTGTGCAAAAGAAAAGCAGAGTAAGGAACTAAGACAGAGACTTCAACTGTTAAAGCTGAAACAGAAATCAAACTATGACAAGTCATCCAAAACTCTGAAACCATTGACAAGGGATGATGTTGTCAGGATTGAGGATCCAGATGCATGGAACAGGAAACTTACAGTTCTTGAGGAAGTAGGACCAAGGTCATACACTGTTAGAACTGAGGAAGGACAGATTCTCAGGAGGAACCGTCGTTCCCTCCTAAAAACACAAGAGGCTATCCAAGAGCAAATTGATGACAATGCCACAACTGAATCTTGCCACTCACCACCATAACAATCTAACACAAACTCACATACAGGCTCTCATGAAAACACATCAGACTTACCCGTGCTGAGAAGATCCACATGTGAAGTAAAAAAGCCTGATAGACTTAATCTTTGAATACAAAGAAAACTATATTGAAAATGTATTGACTGTTGTGAAGATGTTTATGTCATTATGATTGATTGATATTGATTGATATTGATTTTGTTTAACCTCAAAGAAAGGGGGATGTAATGATCAGTAACATGTCATTCTAGAATGGCACACTAGGTGGAGCTGTATGTATATAAGAGTGGGCTACCCACGATGCACTAGGTTACCCACAAGGCAGTAGTCAAGATGGATGCCTGCACACGAAGTCCACATGGCTCAATAAAGTGAATAGCTCAAGCTAGCTGTTCATAATGATAATGGCTATTTATTTATGAACATAACGTGTGTGCCAGGGTGTGTGTGAGAGTGTGCATGTCAGTGTATGTGAGCGTGTGTGTGTCAGTGTGTATGTGTCAGTGTGTGTGTGTCAGTGTGTGTGAGAATGTGTCTCAGTATGAGTGTGAGAGTGTGTGTGTGAGTGCGTGTAAGTGTGTGCGTGTATGAGTGTGTGTGTGTGCCAGGGTGTGTGTGAGGGTGTGCATTTCAGTGTGTGTGTGAGAGTGTGTGTGTCAGTGTGTGAGGGTGTGTGTGTCAGTGTGTGTGAGAGTGTGTCTCAGTATGTGTGTGAGAGTGTGTGTGTGAGTGTACATGTCAGTGTGTATGAGAGTGTGTGTGTGCATGTCAGTGTGTGTTTGTCAATGTGTGTGAGTTTGTGTGTGTGTCAGTGTGTATGAGAGTGTGTGTGTCAGTGTGTGTGAGAGTGTGTGTGTCAGTATGTGTGTGAGAATGTGTGTGTCACTGTGTGAGAGTGTGTGTGTCAGTATGTGTGTAAGTGTGTGTATGTGTGTGTCAGTATGTGTGTGAGAGTGTGCATGTCAGTGTGTGTGAGAATGTGTGTGAGTGTGTGTAAGTATGTGTGAGAGTGTGTCAGTGTTTGTGTGTGTCAGTGTGTGTGAGAGTGTCTGTGTCAGTGTGTATGTGTGTGTCAGTGTGTGTGAGTATGTTTGTGTCAGTGTGTGTGTGTCAGAGTGTTAGAGGGTGTGTGTGACATAGAAACATAGAAGATAAGAGCAGAAGTAGGCCATTCGGCCCCTCGAGCCCGCTCCGCCATTTAATGAGATCATGGCTGATCATCCAAATTCAGTACCCTGTCCCTGATTTTTCCCCATATCCCTTGATCCCTTTAGCCTTAAGAAATATATCCAACTCCTTCTTGAATATATTTAATGAATGGGCCTCAACTGCCTTTTGTGGCAGAGAATTCCACAGGCTCACCACTCTCTGGGTGAAGAAATTCCTCCTCATCTCTGTCCTAAATGGCTTACCCCTTATCTTCAGACTGTGACCCCTGGTTCTGGACTCCCCCGCCATCGGGGACATCCTTCCTGCATCTAGTCTGTCTAGTCCTGTTAGAATTTTATAAGTTTCAATGAGATCCCCTCTCATTCTTCTAAACTCCAGCGAATATAAGCCCAATCGACCCAATCTCTCCTCATACGTCATTCCTGCCATCCCAGGTATCAGTCCGCTGAATCTTCGCTGCACTCCCTCCATGGCAAGAACATCCTTCCTCAGATAAGGCGACCAAAACTGCACACAATACTCAAGGTGCGGTCTCACCAAGGCCCTGTACAACTGCAGCAAGACATCCTAGCTCCTGTACTCGAATCCTCTCGCTATGAAGGCCAACATACCATTTGCCTTCTTAACCGCCTGCTGCACCTGCATGCTTACCTTCAGCAACTGGTGCACAAGGACACCCAGGTCTCGTTGCACTTCCCCTTCTCCCAATCTATTGCCCTTCAGATAATAATCTGCCTTCCTGTTTTTGCCACCAAAATGGATAACCTCACATTTATTCACATTATACTGCATCTGCCATGCATCTGCCCAATCGCCCAACCTGTACAAATCATACTGGAGTTTCTCGGCATCCTCCTCACAGCACACATGCCCACCCAGCTTTGTGTCATCTGCAAATTTGGAGATATTACATCTAGTTCCCTTGTCTAGATCATTAATATATATTGTGAATAGCTGGGGTCCTAGCACCAATCCCTGCGGTACCCCACTAGTCACTGCCTGCCACTCGGAAAAAGACCCGTTTATTCCAACTCTTTGTTTCCTGCCTGCCAACCAGTTCTCTATCCAAGTCAGTACCTTACCCCCAATCCCATGTGCCTTAACTTTACACGCTATGTGTGTGAGAGTGTGTGTGTCAGTATGTGTGTGTGTGTCAGAGTGTGAAAGGGTGTGTGTGTCAGTGTGTGTGACAGTGTGTGTGTGAGTGTGTGTGTGTGAGTATGTGTGTGAGTGTGTGTGTGTCAGTATGTGTGTGTGTGAGGGTGTGTGTGTCAGTGTGTGTGGCAGTGTGTGTGTGAGTGTGTGTGTGTGTCAGTGTGTGAGTGTGTGTGTCAGTGTGCATGACAGTGTGTGTGTGAGTGTGTGTGAGTTTGTGTGAGTGTGTGTGTGAGTGTGTGTGTTTGTGTCAGTGTGTGTGTGTCAGAGTGTGCAAGAGTGCATGTGTCAGTGTGTGTGAGAGTGTGTGCCAGTGTGTGTGTGAGAGTGTGTGTGTCAGTATGTGTGAGAGTGTGTGTGTCAGTTTGTGTGTGTGTGTGTGTGTGCATGTCAGTGTGTGTGAGAATGTGTGTGTCAATATGTGTGCGTGTGTGTGTGTGTCAGTATGTGTCAGTGTATGTGTGCGAGTGTGTGTGTATGCCAGTGTGTGTGCCAGTGTGTGTGTGAGAGTGAGTGTGTCAGTATGTGTGTGTGAGAGAGTGTGTATGTCAGTGTGTGAGAGTGTGAGTGTGTGTGTCAGTGTTTATGAGTTTGTGTATGTGTGTGTATGTGTGAGTGAGTTGGAGAGTGTGAGTATGAGAGTGTGTGTGTCAGTGTTTGTGTGTGTGTCAGTGTGTGTGTGTGAGTGTGTGTGTGTGTGTGAGAGTGTGGGTATGAGAGTGTGTGTGTCAGTGTGTGTGAGTGTGCGTTTGAGTCTCTGCGTGAGTGTTTGTGTGTGTGAGAGAGTGTGTGTGTTTGTCAGAGTGTGAGAGTGTGTGTGTGTGTGTGTGTGCCTGTGTGTCAGTGTTTGTGTGTGTGTCAGTGTGTGTGTGTGAGTGTGTGTGAGTGTGTGTGAGAGTGTGTGTGTCAGGGTGTGTGCGAGTGTGTGTGTGTCTGTGTGTGAGAGTGTGCACGGGTCAGTGTATGTGAGAGTGTGTGTGTGTCAGTGTGTATGTGTGTCAGTGTGTGAGAGTGTGTGTGTGTGTCAGTGTGTGTGAGAGTGTGTGTGTCAGTGTGTGAGAGAGTGTGTGTGTGTCAGTGTGCATGTGTGTCAGTGTGTGAGAGTGTGTATGTGTGTCAGTGTGTGAGAGTGTGTGTGTGTGTCAGTGTGTGAGAGAGTGTGTGTGTGTCAGTGTGTGAGAGAGTGTGTGTGTGTCAGTGTGTGAGAGAGTGTGTGTGTGTCAATGTGTGAGAGAGTGTGTGTGTGTCAGTGTGTGAGAGAGTGTGTGTGTGTCAGTGTGTGAGAGAGTGTGTGTGTCAGTGTGTGTGAGAGTGTGTGTGTGTCAGTGTGTGAGAGAGTGTGTGTGTGTCAGTGTGTGAGAGAGTGTGTGTGTGTCAGTGTGTATGTGTGTCAGTGTGTGAGAGTGTGTACGTGTGTCAGTGTGTGAGAGTGTGTATGTGTGTCAGTGTGTGAGAGTGTGTATGTGTGTCAGTGTGTGAGAGTGTGTGTGTGTCAGTGTGTGAGAGTGTGTGTGTGTGTCAGTGTGTGAGAGAGTGTGTGTGTGTCAGTGTGTGAGAGAGTGTGTGTGTGTGTCAGTGTGTGAGAGAGTGTGTGTGTGTCAGTGTGTGAGAGAGTGTGTGTGTGTCAGTGTGTGAGAGTGTGTGTGTGTGTCAGTGTGTGAGAGTGTGTGTGTGTGTGTCAGTGTGTGTGAGAGTGTGTGTGTGTCAGTGTGTGAGAGAGTGTGTGTGTGTCAGTGTGTATGTGTGTCAGTGTGTGAGAGTGTGTATGTGTGTCAGTGTGTGAGAGTGTGTGTGTGTGTCAGTGTGTGAGAGAGTGTGTGTGTCAGTGTGTGAGAGAGTGTGTGTGTGTCAGTGTGTGAGAGAGTGTGTGTGTGTGTCAGTGTGTGAGAGAGTGTGTGTGTCAGTGTGTGAGAGAGTGTGTGTGTGTCAGTGTGTGAGAGAGTGTGTGTGTGTGTCAGTGTGTGAGAGAGTGTGTGTGTGTCAGTGTGTGAGAGAGTGTGTGTGTGTCAGTGTGTGAGAGAGTGTGTGTCAGTGTGTGAGAGAGTGTGTGTGTGTCAGTGTGTGAGAGAGTGTGTGTGTGTCAGTGTGTGAGAGAGTGTGTGTGTGTGTCAGTGTGTGAGAGTGTGTGTGTGTGTCAGTGTGTGAGAGTGTGTGTGTGTGTCAGTGTGTGTGAGAGTGTGTGTGTGTCAGTGTGTGAGAGAGTGTGCGTGTGTCAGTGTGTGAGAGAGTGTGTCAGTGTGTGTGTCTGTCAGAGTGTGAGTGTGTGTGTCAGTTGTAGGATTCACAAAACTTCCACATTTCCCCAAGGTTATTATTAATAAAAGGGACCCTGCGTGGACATTTAAAAAAAAGGATACCCAAAGATGGCGTCCGCGCCTCGTGGCCAAAAGCCTGTAAGATTTTATAAACTTGGACTCTGTGGCACAAGCAGCTTTTGGGGAAATCGAAACCTAAAATGCAGTTTCTGTGAAGAAGGACTTTTGCAGGACTTTGACTATGCATTAAGCCAAATCGGAGACAGACCAAAACCAGTTAGGCCTATACTTGAGGCCATCAAGCAGTTTGCATAAATAATCGGAAACAGCTTAAGGAAGCCATCGAGGCTGGACAGGCCGATTAAGATGCATTAATAACAATACAGCTCAGACATCAGGCCAGTAGGTGCGATCACCAGCCATCTAAAAACAGTTAGTTTAGATTGCTGCAATTATTTAAACTAGCCCGCCAAGATTGGGACAATGAACTAACTTGATTTGGCGCGCAGATAAGGGCCATCCGAAGGAGTATAACTGAAGGCCCCGGGCAGCAATCTCTCTCTTCTCTCTGGCTCTGGCTCTCATTCCGGCCCCTCGCCCTTGTGGCTGCTGCTCTTCCCCCGTCCCGCACTTACCCCCTGGCCACTGCCCGTGCCTTTCCCCATTCCATCAGGAACGCCCGGCATTGCACCAGGCGGACACGGACAAACCAGGCCAAGCGAGGCGGGACGCGACGAGGCGAGGAGGCGAGACGAATTGGGAAGACGAATGGGAAGACGATTGAAGAAAAGCTTCGAATAATCGGGCCTTCAATCCAGCCAACCTGTAACTATCTTCATGCGAATTCCAACTGCCGACCGAGGAAGAGGAACCATCATCCCTGCGAGGTAAAGTACCTAAGCAGAGACTTTAACTTTGGGGTACTTGTACCTGGACGACGCCCTTGCAGCGCCCCAAGACCACGTGACGATGGCAGGCCCCAGAGAGCACAAAGAACGAACCCCAAGCCCCAACGTTGTTGGATCTCAGCTGATTTTGACTTGGTGAGCATGAATCCTGGCCCCTCATAGCTTAATCTAGTTAGGTATAGGGGGTGGGATAAGGATAAGGGGTTTGTTAAGATAATTGTTTTCCCTCGCTGTGCCATGTGTTCCCCATTCCCTGTATAAGTATAGTTATTTTGTATTTGCCTGTAATTTCATACTAGTAACTTCTCATAAGATTGTGGTAATTTCTATTTCAATAAAATCTTGGTTTTCTTACACCAAACCACCTGTCTACTCGAGTCTTTTCTGTATCGCCGCCTGTACCTAAGTCCAGTGTCTAGAACCCAGGGGCATGGGAGCGATTCAAACCGCTCACAAACAGTCAGGGGCATAACTGACTGGGCGCACGCGCCAACCACAACACCCCCTACACAGTGTGTGTGTGTGTGTCTGTGTGTCAGTGTGTGTGAGAGTGTGTGTGTGTCAGTGTGTGAGAGTGCGTGTGTGTGTCAGTGTGTGTGAGAGTGTGCCAGTATTTGTGAGAGTGTTTGTGTGTGTCAGTGTGTGTGTGTGAGAGTGTGTGTGTGTCAGTGTGTGAGAGTGCGTGTGTGTGTCATTGTGTGTCTGTGTCAATGTGTGAGTGTGTGTGTGTCAGAGTGTGTGAGAGTGTGCCAGTATTTGTGAGAGTGTTTGTGTGTGTCAGTGTGTGTGTGTGAGAGTGTGTGTCTGTGTGAGTGTGAGTGTGTGAGAGTGTGTGTGTCGGTGTGTGTGAGAAACATAGAAACATGGAAGATAGGAGTAGGAGTAGGCCATTCGGCCCCTCGAGCCTGTTCCACCTTTTATTGAGATCATGCCTGATCATCCAATTTCAGTACCCTGTCCCTGCTTTCTCCCCATATCCCTTGATCCTTTTAGCCTCAAGAAATATATCCAACTCCTTCTTGAATATATTTAATGAATTGGCCTCAACTGCCTTGTGTGGTAGAGAATTCCACAGGTTCACCACTCTCTGGGTGAAGAAATTCCTCCTCATCTCAGTCCTAAATGGCTTACCCCTTATCCTTAGACTGTGACCCCTGGTTTTGGACTCCCCGCCATCGGGAACATCCTGCATCTAGTCTGTCTAGTCCCGTTAGAATTTTATAAGTTTCAATGAGATCCTCTCTCATTCTTCTAAACTCTAGAGAATATAAGCCTAATCGACCCAATCTCTCTTCATACGTCATTCCTGCCATCCCAGTTATCAGTCTGGTGAATCTTCGCTGCACTCCCTCCATGGCAAGAACATCCTTCCTCAGATAAGGCGACCAAAACTGCACACAATACTCAAGGTGTGGTCTCACCAAGGCCCTGTACAACTGCAGCAAGACATCCTTGTTCCTGTACTCGAATCCTCTCGCTATGAAGGCCAACATACCATTTGCCTGCTGCACCTGCATGCTTACCTTCAGCGACTGGTGCACAAGGACACCCAGGTCTCGTTGCACTTCCCCTTCTTCCAATCTATTGCCATTCAGATAATAATCATTATCGCGTACTGCCACGTGACAGCATTGTGATGAAGATGAACACAGCGGAAGGGTTGTTCCTTTAATACAGACAGTGCCCCTTCATATCAGATATCTTCACCACCTTCTTAGCTTTTGTGATGTGTACATTTTTTAACAAAACCCCCTTTTATTTCTGTGTTACTGGTAAATTGTAGTTTTATTCAGTGCTAACAGACATAAGACTAGAAATCACAGTTTGTAATATGTAGCTCAATGTGTTCATATGATACCCCTCAGTTCACTAATATAATGAGGACATTAACTCAGTGAAAATAACGGTCTAACACCTGTGTTAAAATAGTACACAGTGGAATTTCCCGGCTTGCTGTTTGATGCAAGCTTTACCACGATCTCCTTCTGTCTTTACAACTGGATCCCTGTATTCTGGGAGAGGAGGCTGTGGTATGTGAATGCCGACAGTGGGGGGCTTGTCAGTATGAGAAAATGGAAACAAGATGTAATTAATCTGTCAAAATAGAAAAGAATAACTATTTACAATTAGTTGTTTGCAAATAATAAACTACCTCTTGCAACTTAAAAACGAATCACAATAGTAAGATCCTTTTATTTTTTATCTTGAGCTTCCCAATGGCTCAGTGTGTAATGACAGGAAGTTGTATGGTACAATCATACGGACTAGGTTTGATCACTGATCCGTATTGAGTTGATCATTCTTAGGAGTGGTGGAGCTACCACAACTGGGGTACAATGACCCTAAGCTAGAGAATGGAAAAATCAGCCAAAGTTGCAACTCATGGTTGTTGGAAGTTATGTGGAATTGGACAAGGCTATTATTTCCCCAATATCCTGTTGATAGTCACTGCCCAGGGTTACCCATGAAGAATCACCACTTGTGCTGCTGGTGCCTTTAAAGCAGCATTAGCTAATGCTTTCAGGAAAGAAGTCAATAGAGTGAAAATAGGACATAAGTCCAATTTTTAAGAAATGCATTTAAAGCACTAACAGTTTCTCACTTTCACTTTCAGCTTTTGCCTGAGTAGTATAAATACAAATGATTCAGGATGTGGGGCGTGCACAATAGCCTAATCAGGACACCATACAACTTAACACATCTATTATGGGCTGTGAATTATGTAGCCTGATATCACTCAGTGAATCGTTTCGTACATTCCACCAGTTCATGGTATTTATTATGCAAATGTATTTAATCTTCTTAACTTGCACACGTGCTCAGGCACTGCCCTGTATGCCAGGGATAATGATGAAGTATCCAGAAATTCTAACCTGTGTTTTGGATGGAGAGATGTTAATTTTTTGATTCTTTGGGGGAAAAATTCGGTTGCTTTGCGCCTCCCGTTAGTGCCCTAAGAGGGCGCTAATGGCGCTAATGGAGTGTAAAGCAACTAGCGTCCGGGCGTGGCGATGTATGTGCCGCTCGCGAAATTGACCAGACATTCTGCGGCGACGCTAAACATTACCATCACGATCTCCTGCGCCCGCAGATTGTGCCGTCAGTCGAGCGTGCAACGCCCCGGACTGGATATTGAATGGCGCCCTCTGTCTTACCGCCTGCCGCTAGCAACGACAGGTTGAGGGGAGCGTTTTGCAGTCGGGAAGGGACTGGGGGAGCGCCATTTAAAGGCGACCGCTTCCTGCCTTTTTTGTCAGCGACATTTTTGCACCAAGCATTCTGAGAGAGAGAGAGACTTCTGGAGAGATTCAACGCTGTGTGAAGGAGTTTTGAGCAGCACTTTGCAGGTTCATTTTGATTTGACCTTCCTTGTATCGATTTAGAAGAGAATGTGGGGGCTGCACTCTGAGCTCTTTCCCTGGTTCTCTCCATTGTTCTTTCCAGCAGAATTGATGTACAGGTCTCTCCAGGCCGAGATTCAAGGCTGCAATGAGCAGGGTGTGGATGGAGAGCAAGATCGACCCTCCCCTTTAAGAACTGGCCGGTGCCAGTGTGTCTGTGTTCCATTGCTGACTGACATCACATGAGCTTCGCCAGCGCTCTGAGTTAGTGCCTCGCTCCTCAGCGTTAGCGCCTTAAGAGAGGTGTGCAGCACCTGATTTAGCACTCCAATCGCTTCCAGGGGCAATAGAAGCCAAGTCTGCAGTCAGAGGTGATAATTAGCGCCAGGTGCTAAAATTTGCGCCTGGCCGATAATTGCGCCCCAAACGGGGCGATACTGAATTTCTCCCCCAATCCTTAACACAGTGTTGAACTTGCAGATGGGATTTTTGGGTTTTTATATCAGTCGGTTTATATCAGTGGGTTTATACCAGTGGATTTATATCAGTGGGTTTATATCAGTGGGTTTATATCAGTGGGTTTATACCAGTGGGTTTATATCAGTGGGTTTATATCAGTGGGTTTATATCAGTGGGTTTATATCAGTGGGTTTATATCAGTGGGTTTATATCAGTGGGTTTATATCAGTCGGTTTATATCAGTCGGTTTATATCAGTGGGTTTTTATAGCAGCGAGCTTTGCAGCAGGGGTTTATAGAGGTGGGATTTACAGCAGTGGGGTTGACAGGAGTGAGGTTGACAGCAGTGGGGTTGACAGCAGTGGGGTTGACAGGAGTGAGGTTGACAGGAGTGAGGTTGACAGCAGTGGGGTTGACAGCAGTGGGGTTGACAGCAGTGGGGTTGACAGGAGTGGGGTTGACAGGAGTGAGGTTGACAGGAGTGGGGTTGGCAGGAGTGAGGTTGACAGGAGTGAGGTTGACAGGAGTGAGGTTGACAGCAGTGGGGTTGACAGCAGTGGGGTTGACAGGAGTGGGGTTGACAGGAGTGAGGTTGACAGGAGTGGGGTTGACAGGAGTGAGGTTGACAGGAGTGGGGTTGGCAGGAGTGGGTTTTATGATAGTGGTGTTTATAGAAATTTAGGAATGGGACTACGCCATCTAACCCCACAAGCCTGTTCCGCCATTCAATTTGCTCATGGCTGATCTGTCTTAACTGCATTTATCCGCCTTACTTACATAACTCTTAATACCCTTGCCTAACAAAAATCAATCTCAGTTTTGAAATTTTCAATTGACCTAGCTTCAACAGCTTTTTGGAGGAGAGAATTCGAGATTACCGCTACCTCTTTGTGTTAAGAGCCTAGTCTGTGCAGCCTGTCCTCATAATTTAACCCTTTTAGCCCAGGTATCATTCTAGTGAATCTGCACTGCACCCCCTCCAAGGCCAATATATCCTTCCTGATGTGTAGTGCCCAGAACAGAACACAGTACTCCAGATGGGGTTGAACCAGAGCTTTATATAACTGTAACATAACTTCCACCCCTTTGTATTCTAGCCCCTTGAGATAAAGGCCAACATTCCAGTAGCCTTTTAAATTATTTTTCGTACCGGTCCACTAGCGTTGAATGATTTCTGTATTTAGACCCCTAAATCTCTCTGCTCCTCTACAGTTCAGAACTTCTCACCATTTAGAAAATACTCTGATTTGTCTTTCTTAGGTCCAAAGTGGATGATCTTACACTTCCCCATATTGAACTCCATCTGCCACAGTTTTGCCCACTCACTTAATCTATCGATGTACCTTTGCAACTTTCTGCTCCTATCAACACTATTTACTGTGCCACCTAATTTAGTGTCAAGACGCAAGATTTTTAAAGGTTTCCAGCAGGCAGAAGTTGTGCAAAAAGCGCAACTCCCTGCCGCAGAGGCCCTTCTCCAGGGTAAGCGTGCAATCTGTCTAGAGGATTCTTGACAGATCGGAAGTGCCAGTTTTCAGCACATGTGTTGTGCATGCCTAAGCCCGGCACTTGCGAGGCCCCTACAGGTGCGCACCAGTGGGGTTGGAAAATCCGGCCCAATTTTTTTTTGCAGCTTCTGGAAATCTGCATCAAAAACAGAAAATGCTGGAAACACTCAGCAGGTCAGTCAGCATCTGTGGAGAGAACAGAGGAGTTAACATTCCAGCTGTGGACCCTTCATCAGAACAATCTGGCCAAGGGTTCATACCTGAAATCTTTACTTATCTGCTGTCTCCAGAAATGTTGACTGACCTCCTGTATTTCCAACATCTTCTGATTGTTTTCCCACTATTCGCTGGACATATTTACTCCTATTTTTGGAATGGTAGGAACCCTCAAAATAGCACGAAGTACAAATGAGCAGTCGATTGATGACTTCTACCAATAGTACACCACTTTTTACTCATGGTCAACTTTCCGCTCAAATTAGCAAGGAGAATCAAATCAAATCAAATCAAATCAACTTTTATTGTCATTGTTAGTGCACAAGTGCAGTACAACGAAATGCAGGCTTGCGGCTCCCGAGAGTGTACATTTGGATTAAGACATTTAAACATTCAACATACATTTGGCTTGTAGTATATTAACATAAATATGACCATAATAAAGTGTATTGGCAGATGTGCAGGCTTTAGAGTTTATTTGTGGAGTTCAGTAGGATGACATAGAAACATAGAAGATAGGAGCAGGAGTAGGCCATTCGGCCCCTCGAGCCTGCTCCGCCATTCAATGAGATCATGGCTGATCATCCAAATTCAGTACCCGGTCCCTGCTTTCTCCCCATATCCCTTGATCCCTTTAGCCTCAAGAAATATATCCAACTCCTTCTTGAATATATTTAATGAATTGGCCTCAACTGCCCTGTGTGGCAGAGAATTCCACAGGTTCAGCACTCTCTAGGTGAAGAAATTCCTCCTCATCTCAGTCCTAAATGGCTTACCCCTTATCTTTAGACTGTGACCCCCTGGTTCTGGACTCCCCCGCCATTGGGAACATGCTTCCTGCATCTAGTCTGTCTAGCCCTGTTAGAATTTTATAAGTTTCAATGAGATCCCCTTTCATTCTTCTAAACTCTAGCGAATATAAGCCTAATCGACCCAATCTTTCCTCATACGTCATTCCTGCCATCCCAGGTATCAGTCTGGTGAATCTTCGCAGCACTCTCTCCATGGCAAGAACATCCTTCCTCAGATAAGGCGACCAAAACTGCACACAATGCTCAAGGTGTGGTCTCACCAAGGCCCTGTACAACTGCAGCAAGACATCCTTGCTCCTGTACTCGAATCCTCTCGCTATGAAGGCCAACATACCATTTGCCTTCTTAACCGCCTGCTGTACCTGCATGCTTACCTTCAGCGACTGGTGCACAAGGATACCCAGGTCTCGTTGCACTTCCCCTTCTCCCAATCTATTGCCGTTCAGATAATAATCTGCCTTCCTGTTTTTGCCACTAAAGTGAATAACCTCGCATTTATCCACATTATACTGCATTTGCCATGCATCTGCCAAATCACCCAACCTGTCTAAATCATACTGGAGTTTCTCTGCATCCTCCTCACAGCACACATGCCCACCCAGCTTTGTGTCATCTGCAAACTTGGAGATATTACATCTAGTTCCTTCGTCTAGATCATTTATATATATTGTGAATAGCTGGGGTCCTAGCACCGATCCCTGCGGTACCCCACTAGTCACTGCCTGCCACTCAGAAAAAGACCCGTTTATTCCAACTCTTTGCTTCCTGTCTGCCAACCAGTTCTCTATCCAAGACAGTACCTTACCCCCAATCCCATGTGCTTTAACTTTGCACGCTAATCTCTTATGCGGGACCTTATTGAAAGCCTTCTGAAAGTCCAAATACACTACATCCACTGGTTCTCCCTTATCTGTTATATCAGTTACATCCTCAAAAAATTACAGTAGATTAGTCAAGCATGATTTAACTTTTGTAAATCCATGTTGACTTTGTCCAATGCTGTCACTGTTTTCCAAGTGCTCTGCTATTACATCTTTTAAAATGGACTCTAGCATTTTCCCCACTACCGATGTCAGACTTACCGGTCTGTAATTCCCCATTTTCTCTCTACCACCCTTTTTAAATAGTGGGGTTATATTAACTATCTTACAATCCATGGGAACTGTTCCAGAGTCTATAGAATTTTGGAAGATGACCAGCAATGCATCTACTATTTCTAGGGCCACTTCCTTAAGTACCCTAGGATGTAGATTATCAGACCCTGGGGATTTATCGGCCTTCAATCCCGTCAATTTCCCTAACACCATTTCCCTACCAATACTGATTTCATTCAATTCCTCCCTCTCGTTAGACCCTATGGCCTAGAAATTCAGTATAGCCACATTTGGGGCGCTACAGCCGGGCGGCCGCTAAAGTTTGCGCCTGGCGCAACTTCGCGCCACCTTCACCGATATTCAGTGGCATCGCCCCAAGAGGTTGCTGCTGCGCTAAAACAGGCGATGCACGACTATCATTAGGCGCTAAGCCGGCGATCCGGGGCGAAACCCCCGAGGGCGGGCGCAGCGCAGGTGTGGCGAGCTGCTGATTGACGGCAGACACTCTGGCGCCGGTGAGCTCTTAAAGGGAGAGGGTGGATTTGTTTTTTTGAAAGGCCGAGACTGGTGGATTTGTGTTTTTTGAAAGGCCGAGACTGCTCGATTTGTGTTTTTGGGGGGGGCTTCTCTCCATTAGTTTGTTATGTGGGAAGGGCACAGAGGTATCAAAGTAATAAATGTTCTTAAATCGCACTGTCCATGCTTTCTTTTGGAAGTCATGGTTGCCCTGCTCGGCTGAGGGCTTGTGGAGTGGCTACATTCATCTTGTGCCATTGGCACAAGCCATTCCCTGAGAGGGGGCCTAGAACCGACATTCAATAAGCCACCGACGGGCGGCCCTTGCACTTTCTGCCTCCCTCCTGTGCTGGTCCTCCTCCTCCTCCTCCACCTCCTCCTCCTCTGGTGGTCCTCCAATGTCTGGTGGCAGTGGCTGAGTCCTGCGGATAGCCAGGTTGTGCAGCATGCAGCACACGACCACGAAATGGGAGACTCGCTCAGGCGAGTACTGTAGGGCTCCTCCGGAACGATCCAGACAGCGGAACCATTGCTTCAGGACACCGATTGTTTGCTCAATGAGGTTCCTGGTTGCTTGATGGCTGTCATTGTATCCCTCTTCAGCAGGGGTGCTGGGCGCACGGAGCGGGGTCATCAGCCAGGTGCACAAAGGATGGCCTTTGTCCCCGAGAAGCCATCCTCGTGGGTGAGGCTGGGCCTGGAACATGTCTGCCACAGAAGTCTGGCGCAGGATGAAGGCATCGTGGCTGCTGCCTGGAAAGCGGGCATTGACAGCTAGGATGATCTGCCTGTGGTCACACACCAACTGCACGTTGAGCGAATGGTAGCCCTTCCGGTTGCGGTAATCCTCGGCATGCTCTAGAGGTGCCCGCAAAGCCACATGCGTGCAGTCAATGGCGCCCTGCACCATGGGGAAGCCCACTAATGCTGCAAAGCCCATTGCACGCTGTTGCTGCTTGACAAGGGCCATGGAGAAGGAGATGAACTGACGTCTCCTTCTGAAAAGGGCATTGGTCACCTGGCGGATGCAGCAATGTACGGCAAATTGGGAGATGTTGGAAATGTCCCCAGCAGCAGATTGGAAGGAGCCGGTGGCATAGAAGTTGAGAGACACCGTCACCTTCACTGCCACCGACAGAGACGTCCTGCTCCTCAGCTGTGGCTGCAGATCTCCGCGAAGCAGGTGGCAGATCTCAGTCACCACCACCCTTCGGAATCACAGCCTCCGAACACTGCTCGTCAGGCATGTTCAGATATGAGAACTGCTGGCGGTATACCCTGGGTGGGTAAGGCCTCCTTAGCCGATGCCTGTTGCCCCTTCTCCCTCTGGCCATGACTGCCACGCTCTCACGGCGTCTCTGAGCCCTTTGAATGCAATGGAGAAGGCCAACGTTTGCACCCATTGCAGCCCCCATTATATGTTTCCAATCAATGCTATGGCTCTGAAGTTAAAGACAAGTGCAAAGCTGTGGCCTGAAGCCACAAGTACCTGTGCGAGTGTTGAGCCAAACCAGAAAGCTCTCTACCTTTGTCTCTCTGCAAAGATCCGTCTCTCACAAAGAAGGAGTGTTGCAAAATGGCTGCCATTTCTACTGCAGGAGGAGTGCCCTTTAATTAGCGCCCCCCGCGCCCCGCAGCGACTGGGAACCGTTCCCCTCTACCAGTCGCTAGGGGCGCCAGGCGCGCAATAGGCCGGCGCCACTGAATTTCCAGTTTGGGGCGCACAAAGGGCGTTGCACGATGAAATGATGTCAGGATCTGCGCGCACAGCTGAGCACATGCAAAGGCTTTGCGCCGCCGCTAAATCTTTACTGAAGTTGGGGAGAGGCGCAGATCGCGCAGCGCCCGGCCGCTAGCCGCCTAGCGCCCCACATCTCCTCCTCCTAAGGCGCTAGCGGCTGGCGCAAACAATTGAATTTCTAGGCCTATGTTCCCTGACATCTCTGGGAGGTTATTTGTGTCCTCCTTTGTGAAGACAGAACCAATGTATGTATTTAATTGGTCTGCCATTTCTTTGTTCCCCATTATAAATTCCCCTGATTCTGACTGCAAGGGACCTATGCTTGACTTCAGCAATATTTTTCTCTTCACATATGTATAGAAGCATTTACAGTCAGTTTTTATGTTGCCTGAAAGCTTACTCTCATACTCTATTTTCCCCCTCTTAATTAATTCCTTTGTCCTCCTTTGCTGAATCCTAAACTGCTCCCAATCCTCAGGTTTGCTGCTTTTTCTGGCCAAATTATATGTCCTCTCCTTGCATCTTATGCTATCCCTAATTTCCCTTGTTAGGCACGGTTGAGTCACCTTTTTTGTTTTATTTTTATGCCAAACAGGGATGAACAAATTCTGTAGTTCATCCTTGCGATCTTTAAATGTTTGCCATTGCCTATCCACCGTCAACCCTTTAAGTAACGTTCCCGAATCTATCCTAGCCAACTCGTGCCCCATACCATCGTAGTTTCCTTTATTTAAATTCAGGACCCTAGTCTCTGAGTCAACTACTTCACTCTCCATTTTAATGAAGAATTCTATCATATTATGATTGCTCCTCCCCAAGGGGCCACGCACAACACGATTGCTAATTAATCCTTTCTCATGACATAATACCCAGTCTAAGATGGCCTGATCTCTAGTTGGTTCCTCGACATATTGGTCCAGAAAACCATCCCATATACACTCTAGGAATTCCTCCTCCACACTTTTGTTACTAATTTGGTTAGCTCAATCTATATGTAGATTAAAGTCACCCATTATAACTGCTGTGCCCTTATTGCACATGACTCTAATTTCCCATTTAATGCCATCCCCAAACTCAGCATTACTGTTTGGGGGTCTGTATACAACTCCCACTAACGTTTTCTGCCCCTTGGTATTTCTCAGCTCTGCCCATACAGATTCCACATCATCAGAGCTAATATCCTTCCTTAATATTGTGTTAATCTCCTCTTTAACC
This sequence comes from Somniosus microcephalus, assembly GCF_052327205.1. Classification (NCBI taxonomy): domain Eukaryota; kingdom Metazoa; phylum Chordata; class Chondrichthyes; order Squaliformes; family Somniosidae; genus Somniosus; species Somniosus microcephalus. The sequence continues at coordinate 174,232,195 of NC_140987.1, forward strand.
AGCAATGCTACCCCACCTCCTTTTCCTTTTTGCCTGTCCTTCCTGAATATTGAATACCCCTGGATGTTGTATTCCCAGTCTTGGTCACCCTGGAGCCATGTCTCCGTAATCCCAATTATATCATATCCGTTTACATCTATTTGCGCAGCTAATTCATCCACCTTATTACGAATGCTGCTCGCATTAAGACACAAAGCCTTCAGACTTGATTTTTTAACACTCTTAGTCCTTATAGAATTATTATGTACTGTGGCCCTGTTTGATTTACACCCTTGATTTCTCTGACTGCCACTTTTGCTTTTCTCCTTCCTGTCTTTTGCTTCTATCCTTGCTTCCCTTTCCTCTGTCTCCCTGCACAGGTTCCCAAACCCTAGCCATTTTAGTTTAAACCCTCCCAACAGCACTAGCAAACATTCCCCCTAGGACATCGGTTCCGGTCTGCCCAGGTGCAAACCATCTAGTTTGTACTGGTCCCACCTCCCCCAGAACCGGTTCCAATGTCCCAGGAATTTGAATCCCTCCCCCTTGCACCATTCCTCTAGCCACATATTCAGCTGAAATATCCTTCTATTTCTACTCTGACTAGCACGTGGCACTGGTAGCAATCCTGAGATTACTACCTTTGAGGTCCTATTTTTTAATTTACCTCCTAACCCCCTATATTGAGCTTTTAGGACCTCATCTCATTTTTTACCTATATCGTTGGTACCTATATGCACCACGACAACTGGCTGTTCACCCTCCCCCTCCAGAATGCCCTGAAGCCACCCCAAGACATCCTTGAGCCTTGCACCAGGGAGGCAACATACCATCCTGGAGTCTCGTTTGTGGCCGCAGAAATGCCTATCTATTCCCCTTACAATAGAATCCCCTATCACTATAGCTCTCCCGCTCTTTTTCCTCCCGTCCTGTGCAGCAGGACCACCCATGGTGCCAGGAAGTTGGCTGCTGCTGCCTTCCCCCGATAAGCCATCTCCCTCAACAATATCGAAAGTGGTATATCTGTTTGAAAGGGGAATGGCCACAGGGGACCCCTGCACTACCTGCATGCACCTACTACTCTGCCTGGTGGTCACCCATTCCCTTCCTGCCTGTGCATCTTTTATGTGTGGTGTGACCAACTTCCTAAACGTGCTATCCACGATGTCCTCAGCATCGCGAATGCTCCAGTATGTATCCATTCGCAGCTCCAGCACCGCAATGTGGTCTGTCAGTAGCTGCAGCTGGATACATTTCCCGCACACATGGTCATCAGGGACACAAGAAGTGTCCCTGATGTCCCACATAGTGCAGGAGGAGCATGCCACGGGACCGAGCTGTGCTGCCATGACTTACCCTTTAATTAATTCAAATTAAATTAAATCAAATCAATACCACTAATTACACTATAATTAAATGATATCCTCAAGGGGGGAGAAATTGGGTGAGTAGCGCCACCTGTTAGCGCCTAAAGAGGCAGTCAGTGGCTGTAGCGCCACTGGCTGCGTCTCACACGATATTCAGCAGGGGCGCTAATGGTGGCGTTAGGCATTTGCGCTGCGCCACCACCGATGATGTCATCGGTGTGCGCAGCGCCCCATTCGCGCCCCGTTCGCGATATTTGGTAGCGAACGCCGCAGTTGCGCCGTTCGCTACCCGCGCCCGGTTCACAGGGCCTTACTGTGCCGGCAGCAGCGCAAGTTAAGGTGGAGGTGCGGGGCGGCCGCCTTTTTCGGCGGCCGCCTGCCAGCACCTCCGTCCCCGGCCTCCTAACCACCGCCCCGTGGCATTGCCGGCTGTTTCCTGAGAGCCCGGCACTTCTCCTTGGTGCCAGGCTCATTTGCTGGCACTCGCGAGCGGGGATTGCGCTGTTGCAGGCCCCTCCCCCTTAACAGTGGGAGGAAGGCCTGCAGTACCGCAGCATGCCGTGCCGCAGCATGTGGCGCTGCAGCACGTTGCGCTGCGATATTCAGTTTCAGCGCCCTAAGAGGGATGCGGAGCGCCTCGAGCCTCGCCCCGTGTCCCTCGAGGAGCAATGAAACTGAATATCTGACGATCGCTAAAGCCTCGAACGCTGTGCTAAATCCTGCACTCAGGCGACTTTTGCGCCACTTTGGCGCCCCAACCTAATTTCTAGGCCAAGGGCCCTTGTTTACTACCACTCCCCGCTACACAACAGAGACCCTAGAAAATATAAACCACAAAAATTAAGTTTGGAAAAAAGCGAGAAAGAGAGAAATGCTCACCAACCAATCACTTACCTGCTTTCTGGTGACGTCACACTTGGATTACTTTTTACTTCTCACTGCTGCCGCTGGTGAGTCTGGGCCGCTCTCGCTCCCTGCTCTTTAACTCCTCGGTCTCCGCGGTCAGTCTCCACCCAGGGCCGCTCTCACTGCTGCCGCCAGTGAGTCTGGGCCGCTCTTTCTCTCCCCGCTCTTTAACTCCTCGGTCTCCGCGCTCAGTCTCCACCCAGTGCCGCTCTCGCTGCTGCCACCAGTGTATCTGGGCCGCTCTCACTCCCCGCTCTTTAACTCCTCGGTCTCCGTGCTCAGTCTCCATCCAGTGCCGCTCTCGCTGCTGCCGCCAGTGTATCTGGGCCGCTCTCGCTCCCCGCTCTTTAACTCCTCGGTCTCCGCGCTCAGTCTCCACCCAGGGCCGCTCTCACTGCTGCCGCCGGTGAGTCTGGGCCGCTCTCTCTCTCCCCGCTCTTTAACTCCTCGGTCTCCACGCTCAGTCTCCACCCAGGGCCGCTCTCACTGCTGCCGCCGGTGAGTCTGGGCTGCTCTCTCTCTCCCCGCTCTTTAACTCCTCGGTCTCCGCGCTCAGTCTCCATCCAGGGCCACACTCGCTGCTGCCGCCAGTGTATCTGGGCCGCTCTCGCTCCCCGCTCTTTAACTCCTCGGTCTCCGCGCTCAGTCTCCACCCAGGGCCGCTCTCACTGCTGCCGCCGGTGAGTCTGGGCCGCTCTCTCTCTCCCCGCTCTTTAACTCCTCGGTCTCCGCGCTCAGTCTCCACCCAGGGCCGCTCTCGCTGCTGCTGCCGGTGTCAGAAGAATGTCAGTTCCTAAATGTCATTGTGGTGCTATCCCTGTTATCTGTTTGTTAGCTCTGGGGCTTGGGGTTGAGTTCAGTCTGATAGGCGAAAAGTCTTTTCTCTCTGCTGGCAGAAAGGGTCCTATCTGAAATGATTCTGGGCAGTTTCAAATCGGTTTCTAGTGGGCACGAGTCTGGAGCACAAATAATTTGATAGAAGTTGGTAATCTTACACAGAGATGCTGTAAGAATAGCTGGTTTGGAAAATGGAGAGGTGGGGTGGGTGGAATATCACACAAGTGTCCTTTTAAAAGGGTCCCTTTTAACGTTGGAGAACCATACTACAGCTATATCTAACATGTGAGTGCTTGATTATGGCATTCTGTATCAAAAATGGAAACGTATTCTATACCTCATACTGGCCAACTTCCATCACTAATGAGCACAAATATTCAAGCCTCCAAAATATGAATTCATAAAATTCCTGTTGCTGAAAGCCTGTTTATGTCTGAACCTACAGAATCTTTCCTCTGGTCTCAATATTTCATTGCTTCAAATTATATCCATAGTTCCCCTTTTGTATGTTTAATGTATACTTCTTCTGAGGCAGATTTATAAAGACACCTCCATTTACTGCTTCACCTCAGTGTGGCTTTGCCCCCAAACAAAAGCACGTATGAGACTTACAAATAGCGTGGGATTTTTGTGTTATTTTTGGACCTTTTCTGTCACCTGCATATATACTGATGCTCTGGTTGGCAAGGAAGAAAATTGCTTAGTTTCCAGCTATTATGTGGTTTACTGTGCTGTCAGGAGAGATTGTGCAAAAGTTGACATATGTGGCTCCATGTGCACCTGCCTCATAATGTAAATGATGCAGGCATGGGAGGTTAAATGAGTAATCTGCTTTATTTATTTGTAAATGACAGGACCCTCTGGCGGGTATTGTGTTTTTTTCATTTTTTTGACCCCGTGTCAGTTTGTGGCACTTCTAGGTCAGGTGTAGCATTGGTCTTAGGCGAATTAAACTCTCGCCCATCTGTTACAAAGATATGCCTTGATTCCCAACCTCAGAAGAGAATTCATTGCACTAGTATAAATTTTGCAATTCTCACACCAGCTATTCTCTCTGAGCAATATTGGCACCTTACTGGGAGAGATTTTGAGGCCTCCCACCCAGCGGAAACAGGGAGGTCACGTCCCAAAAATGGTGGAGTATGACTTACTGCCCCGTTTCCGCCAATTGTGTGGCCAACGCTATATTCCCAAGGGTCTACCGCTAGTCGGTTTGAACGCCCATCTGAATCAGGTGGGAGAGCCTTTAATATGCAAATCAGGGTCCTATGATGTACATAGGACCTTGGTTGCCATTTCATGACTCAACTAGATGCAGCACAAACTATGGGCGCCCTGCAAAGTGGTGGTCCAGAAGGAAAGTTTTTATTTATTTTTGAAGGGCTGCACCAGGTTTCCTCCTCCTGAGAACGCCCCCCCCCCCGACCTACCTTTGTCAGGGCCCGGAGGCTGGCCGCGCCGCCCGATATTGTGGTGGCCCAGAGCTGGCGGATTACCTGGGGTGCTCGTTTCCACCTGAAGCCTACCAGGTTTATGTTAAAAATGGGCCGGGTTTCTTGTTTGTAATTTCCTGCAAGGCTCCGGGGGTGGGGGAGGGAGGGGGGCGGTGTGAAATTTGCCCTATGCCAGTTAGTGCCAAATTATTGGCAGTTTTGTGCTGTGGACTGACTACCAGTAAGAACTGGACTGAGACTACTTCAGAATGATATCATCAAAGGCCCTTACAAGCATCAGAAAGAGGTGACTTTTGTGTTGTAAGTTTGAATAGGATTTGAATACAGATGAAAGCACAAAGGAATAAATTTTTATCTTTAACATTCTTGAAAGAGTTTTGCATGCTGGGAGTGCGTATTAGAAATTTGGGTGTGAATGGATAGAAGGCACTGTAGGTGAAGGCATATTTGTGGGGGGCATAGGAAAATGTAGATGTGATTGTTAATGCTGTGGCTACATTTAGTTGGATGTCGCACTGACAAGGCCAGAGAAAAATCAACTGGCAGATATTTTAACAGAAGTACGATGATGAGAGTACCACCTGAGGGAGCGGACCTGCGGGAGGAATGGAGTTGGAGACCGGGGATAAAGGCAGCATGGAGCAGAGACCTGGGAGTTTGAGCGAGCAGACTACCTGCGAGGGAGACAGTTGGCAAGCGACACAATGGAGGAGTGACGTCAGAATTCAAAGGTGTCGCTGGCACAAGGGAGCTGAGAGGCGAGTATAGGGTGAGTATTTGTGGTCAGTTTTTTTGTTGTGTTTTCAGTATATTTCTGTTAAGTAGATCATAGTCTATCTAATAGAGGGAAGTGCTGATTGTGGGTAGCTGTTGAGTGTTTCTTGTTAAGTTTATTTCTGCTAAATTACCTCCATCGTCTGGTAAATAGAGGCATGGCAGGGCAGTTTAGTCCCGTGATTTGCACATCCTGTGCCATGTGGGATATTCTGGACGCTTCTTGTGGCCTGGACGACCACGTGTGCAGGAAATGTCGCCAACTGCAGCAACTCGAGCTCCGGGTTTCGGAGCTTGAGCATCAGCTGGAGACACTGTGAGGCTGAGAAATACTTGGAATCAGGTTTCTAGAAGTGGTCATCCCGCAGCCTCAGAATGTGCAGGCAGAGAGCGAATGGGTGACCACCAGACAGAGAAGGAGGACCAGGCAGGTAGGGCAGGAATCCCCAGAGTGCATCTCGCTCGCTAATTGGTTCACAGTTCTGGAAACTGGTGGGGGTGATGGCTCCTCTGGGGAGAGCAGCCAGAGCCAAGGCCACGGCACCAGGGGTGGCTTAGCTGCACAGGGGGGAGGAAGAAGAGCGGAAGAGCAATAGTGATAAGGGATTCATTGGTTAGGGGAGCAGATAGGCGTTTCCATGGACGCAGATGTGACTCCAGGATGGTATGTTGCCTCCCTGGCGCCAGGGTCAAGGATGTTACCGAGCGGCTGCAGGACACTCTGAGGGGGGAGGGTGAACAGCCAGAGGTCGTTGTCTATATCGGTACCAACAACATAGGCAGAAAGAGGGATGAGGTCCTGCAGGCAGACTATAGGGAGCTAGATAAGAGATTAAAAAGCAGGACCTCAAAGGTAGTAATCTCCGGATTACTCCCGGTGCCACGTGCTAGTGAGTACAGGAATAGAAGGATAGAACAGATGAATGCGTGGCTGGAGAGATGGAGGGAGGGCTTTAGATTCTTGAGGCATTGGGACCATTTCTGGGGAAGGTGCGACCTGTACAAGTTGGACGGGTTACCCCTCAACAGAGCCGGGACCAATATTCTCGTGGGGAGGTTTGCTAGTGCTATTGGGGAGGGTTTAAATTAACTTGGCAGGGGATGGGCATTGTTGTGTATGTACCTTTAAGAGAATAACTGGTCTCAGACTGCAGTACTGGCAGTGACCACCCCTGTATAAAAGGCGCTAGAGAGCCTCTGTTTGTTAGTTTCACTATTGACTTCCACCAGTAAAGACTTGTTTGTTTTCACTCCTGCTGGTCCGTGTCTCAATCATTCATGGACTTAACACTGGCGACGAGTAAGAAACAAACTTACCTGCAACTCGGCAGCACCTCAGACGACGTTGTTGAAGGTCGGAGCCAGAAGAAAGAAAAAAAAATAGAGTCCAAAGAAACTCGGGAAATGGGCGTCGACCGTCAATCATCGGTTTGAAAACTTGCAGGAGAGACTGTCCAGAGCCAGGCCGGGTTCCTCGGTCTGTGGTTTCCCAGCTAATCGGGCTGGTGGCAGGTAGTGCTCTGATCCTTCCTGGGCTGCGGCGGGCTGAAGCTCGATTGGGTGGCTTTTCAACAGGGCCGGGCAGCGAGTCGGGAAGCAAAGAGAGAGAGAGAGGGTGGAGCACACAGGGCGTGGCCGGTGCTTCGAAGCTGGGCAGCGTTCGGACCTAAGAAGAGGGAGGGAAGTGTCCCAGAGGGTCCGCTCCATGACGGGAAAATAATAAAAGAAAAAGAATCAATATTTAACGTGCAAGAAACCGTGGAAAGCAGCGCTAACAACAGCGGGGAAGAAGGCAAAGCGCGGGAGGCGCCATTTTGTTAAATCGGGGAAGAAGGCAAAGCACGGGAGGCGCCATTTTAGATTTGCAAGATGCCGAAGACTGGCTGTATCACTGCTTTTGATAATACATTAGAGGACTGGACCACGTATGTGGAAAGAGTCGAGGTATATTTCGAGGCAAACGAAATAGCGGAGGGGAAAAAGGCATCGGTATTGCTAAACTTAATGGGCGCTAGAACGTACGGCCTATTGCGGGACCTGATTACTCCAGCCATACCGAAGGCGAAGAGTTTTAATGAAATTGTTGCTGTCCTACAGGAACACTTAAACCCTGCACCGCTGTTGATAGCAGAAAGATTTTAATTCCACAGGAGAACTCAGCACAAAGATGAGAGCAATGCTGAGTATCTTACGGAACTACGCAAGCTATCAAAGCACTGCCAGTTTGGAGCAGGACTGGCAGATACCCTACGGGACAAATTTGTCTGTGGACTCCTGAGTGAAGGAACACAGAAGAAGTTACTTTCAGAGAAAGAGCTGACGCTAGATAAGGCTTTCAGCATGGCAGTATCGTATGAAGCAGCAGCCAGGGGAGCTGCAGAAATTCAACAAAAACCACAGGAATACGGCACCCACGAAATGACATGGGGATTTGCAAAATGTTATCGCTGCGGCAGAACTAACCATGACCAGAAGGACTGCTGGTCCAAAGACAAAATATGCAGGCAATGCGGGAAGATGGTACACATTGCACGAATTTGCAGGTCTGGGAAGAAGACCAGTGACAACAAAAAGGCTACTAAGGAACCGTACAAGAAGGTACAAAAGATGACGGACAGTAGTTCCGAAGACCAGATGAGCGATAGTGAATCCGGGAACAGGAGACTAAGCTGTCTCAAACTTCACAATGTAATTGCAAAAGAGGATCACCGAACCATTTGGGTCACCCTCACGATAGCAGGGTCCCAAGTTAAAATGGAATTTGATACAGGATCAGCGCTAACCGTCATGAATCGACGAGACTACGAGCGGCTATTTTCACACATACCCTTGAGAGAGACATCCATCATCTTGACGACGTATACGGGGCAAAAAGTATACCCCAGAGGAAAAATAAGGGTGCCTGTCGAATACAACGGCAAGAAAATACGGAAATTGTATCTCTACATACTGCCAAATGGTGGACCACCGTTATTGGGACGGGAATGGATCAGGAAGATAAACTTAAATTGGCACTCCATTCATGCAATGACGGTGGACGGTAAAAAAGATGAAGACGTCACTCCTGGTCGATTGTCAACAATCTTAGCTAACGCCAAAGAGGTATTTCAACAAGAACTGGGCACGCTTAAAGGCGTAACCGCCTCGTTAAAAATAGAAGAGAATGCAGTTCCCAAGTTTTTCAAAGCAAGACCGGTACCATATGCAATTCGCCCAGCCGTCGAGGCAGATCTGGAGAATCTAAGGTCGACTGGAGCGAGTGGGCGACACCCATCGTTCCTGTCATGAAGAAAACGTTAAGCAATAAGTCCGGGGAGCCAAGGAAGATTCGCATCTGTGGGGATTTCAAGGTGACGGTGAACCCAGTCCTTCACACAGTACAATATCCTCTTCCAAGGATAGAAGACATCTTTGCCTCACTGTCTGGAGGGAAGCGTTTTACAAAAATTGACCTAGCACAAGCATATTTGCAGATGGAGGTTGAAGAGTCCTCTAGGAAGTATCTCACGATAAACACTCACAAAGGTCTTTACCAGTATCATCGATTGGTATTCGGAGTAGCATCGGCTCCGGCGATATGGCAAAGAGCGATGGAACAAGTCCTGCAAGGGATTCCGGGGACTCAGTGTTACTTGGACGACATCCTTGTGACAGGTGAAGATGACAGTGAACACCTTAACAACCTAGAACAGGTGCTCACTAGACTACGGGAACATGGCCTGCGAGCCAACCGCCCCAAGTGCGAATTTTTTAAGAAACAGATATCGTATTGTGGCCACGAGATTGATGAAGAGGGGTTACATAAGTCCCTTGACAAAATTGAAGCGGTTGTTAAGGCCCCAGCACCTGAGAATGTGTCGCAACTGAGGTCATTCCTCGGATTGGCGAATTACTATCATAAGTTTTTGCCGAATTTGTCGACAATTTTGCACCCACTGAACGCCCTGCTACGAACGGGGGTAGCATGGAAATGGAGCGATGATTGTAAGCGTGCTTTTCAGAAGAGTAAGGACTTAATCACTTCAAGGGAAGTATTGGCTCACTACAACCCAGCACTGCCGATCAGACTGGCGTGTGATGCGTCTCCCTACGGCATTGGGGCAGTACTGTCACATAAATTCTTTGATGGTTTAGAGAGGCCGATAGCTTTTGCGTCACGCTCGTTAACTTCTGCCGAGCGTAACTACGCTCAGATTGACAGAGAGGCCCTCAGCCTAGTGTGGGGGGTGAAGAAGTTCAATCACTACCTGCACGGTCAAAAATTTACTCTACTAACCGATCATCAACCTCTTGTCTCCATTTTCAACCCTCAGAAGGGCGTACCGATAATGACAGCGCAACGGCTGCAGAGATGGTCCCTTTTCCTAGGGGCACACCAATATGACATCGAGTACAAAGGAACTAAACAGCATGGAAATGCTGATGGATTGTCACGCCTACCGTTGCCGACGGTGGAAGAAGAAGACCTTGCAGTGGATCCAATGGAGTTATTCCACTCGACCATAGTCGAATGTCTCCCTGTGACGAATGCAAACATAGAAAAGGAAACACGGAATGATCCGACACTATCACGGGTCTATGATTTAATGGTGAAGGGATGGCCAGCACATGGCGAACCACTGCTGCCAACATTCTTGCCGAGAAGAGAACAGCTGTCAGTGTGCAGAGGAACCTTGATGTGTGGGTCCAGAGTAGTAATTCCACCTAAGTTGACGGATAGAGTGCTCAATGAGCTTCATGAGGGTCACCTGGGTGGGGTAAAAATGAAGAACTTAGCCAGAGCGTTTGTGTGGTGGCCGGGAATCGATAGAGAAATCGAAGAGATGACCAAGAGCTGTGCAGGATGTCAGAAGGTCCAAAACGCCCCACCACAAGCTCCTCTGCATCCATGGGAGTGGCCCTCATCTCCATGGCAAAGGGTGCACATTGATTTTGCTGGTCCCTTCATGGACTCGATGTTTTTAATTGCGGTGGATGCACATTCAAAGTGGCCAGAGGTAATAAAAATGTCCTCAACCACCACGGAAAAACGATCACAGTTTTGCGAACCATATTCACCAGGAATGGGCTGCCTGAACAGATTTGCTCTGACAATGGACCACAGTTTGTGTCTGAAGAGTTTCGGAGGTTCTTAAAGAACAATGGTGTTAAGCACTACACATCTGCCCCATATCATCCAGCCACTAATGGATTGGCCGAGAGGTTTGTCCAAACATTCAAGAAGGCTATCAAGGCAATGTGTAATGAAGATATACCCCTACAACACAAGGTGGACAACTTCTTGTTTGCCTACCGGAATACGACACATGCGGTTACCAACCAAACCCCAGCCATGATGTTCTTCAATCGAAGACTATGATGCCGCTTGGATTTGGTTAAGCCAAACGTCCGAAGAGATGTGGAGAACAGGCAGTTTCAGAATATGAATGAAAGGCCGACCAGGAGTTTTAAGATAGGTCAACCAGTTTTGGCCCGGGACTACCGCACTGAGAAATGGCAGCCAGGAACGATTTGTACACAACAAGGACCTCTCATGTATACCATGGACGTTGGAGAGAGCATTGTAAGACGCCATGCTGACCAGATTCTAGAGTCACTGGAAAACGTCAACTCCACACCACGATCTGATACACTTGGCAATGAAATCGACGTACCAATTGCAGCTACCGCAGAATCGGTGATATTGAAAGCAGATGAACCAAACAACAACATTGATCGTGACTCAACATTGCCAGAAGAACCTGATACCCCAAAGAGGCGTTATCCAGACAGAATCAGGAAGCCTCCTCAAAGACTGAACTTATAATTGCTTAAACTTAACCAATGTATCTAGCAACCGTAATTGTGATTGTAATTAGTTATCATTTAGTTGTTAAATGAATGTTATGTACTGTTTATCTAAAAGGGGAGGAATTGTTGTGTATGTACCTTTAAGAGAATAACTGGTCTCAGACTGCAGTACCGGCAGTGACCACCCCTGTATAAAAGGCGCTAGAGAGCCTCTGTTTGTTAGTTTCACTATTGACTTCCACCAGTAAAGACTTGTTTGTTTTCACTCCTGCTGGTCCGTGTCTCAATCATTCACGGACTTAACAGGCATGAGCACGTAGGAGTGGAGGGGAGGAATGGGGTGCATGGAAGAGTGAGTGTGATGGATGGTACTGGAGGGGAAGGCAGTACTAGAGGCGTTAGTAGTACCATATTAGATCGGAGCAGACTAAGAAAGACTACGAAAAATGGGTTTAGAATGCATGTACATAACCGCACAAAGTGTGGTGAATAAGGTTGGTGAGCTACAAGCACAATTAGCCGAGTGGCAATATGATGTTGTGGCAATAACGGAAATGTGGTTTAAAAACGGTGAGAAGTGGGCACTTAATATTCAAGGGCACAAAGTGTTCAGCAAAGATTGGGAAGGAAAAAAGGGAGGTGGGGTGGCAGTGCTGATTAAGGAAGACATTGTAGTGTTGGAAAGGAAGAATGTTCTTGAGGGGACAAGGACAGAATCCATTTGGTTAGAGTTGAGGAGCAAAAAGGGTATGATCACACTATTGGGCGTATTCTATAGACCTCCAAATAGTGAGAGGGAGGTAGAGGAGTAAATCTGCAGGGAAATCGCAGAGATATGCAAGAGCTATAGAGTGGTGATATTGGGGGACTTTAATTACCCAAATATCGATTAGGATAATGGGTAAGGGAAAGGAGGGGGAGGAATTTCTGAAATGTGTTCAGGAGAATTTCCTTGACCAATATGTTCTCGGCCCAACTAGGAAGGAGGCATTGCTGGATCTGATGCTGGGGAATGAGGTGGGCCAGGTCGACCAAGTGTCTGTGGGAGAACACTTGGGTACGAGTGATCATCATATCATAAGATTTAGATTTGCAATGGAGAGGAGCAAGGAACAATCTAGAGTGGAACTTCTAAATTGGAATAGGGCTAACTGCTAATGGGATGCAAAAGGATCTAGCCAGGGTAAAATGGAACCAAAGACTGACAGGAAAACTGTAACGGAACAATGGGTGATGTTTAAGGAGGAGATGTTCCAAGTACAGGCTAGGTACATTCCAACAAGAGGGAAGGGTAAGGGAACCAAAGCAAGGGCTCCTTGGATGACGAGGGAGATAAGAGAAGATGATGAACCAAAAAAAGAGGCTGTATGATGAATGTCAGGTAAATTCTTCAAGGGAGAACCACGCCAAATGCAATAAGTTGAGAGAAGTGAAGATGAAAATAAAATTGGCAAAGAGAGAATGTGAGAGTAGAATGGCGGTTAACATAAAACCAAAAATCTTCTACTGGCATGTAAACAGTAAGTGGGTAGTAAGAGGTGAGACGGGGCCTATTAGAGACAAAGAAGGTGATATATGTTTAGAGGCGCAGGGCAAGTCTAGAATACCCAATAAGTACTTTGTATCAGTGTTTACTAAGGAGCTGGATGCTGACAAAATATCGGTAGAAGTGGAAAAGGTAGAAACATAGAAACATAGAAGACAGGAGCGGGAGTAGGCCATTCGGCCCCTCGAGCCTGTTCCGCCATTTAATGAGATCATGGCTGATCATTCAAATTCAGTACCCGGTCCCTGCTTTCTCCCCATATCCCGTGATCTCTTTAGCCCTGTGAAATATATCTAACTCCTTCTTGAATATATTTAATGAATTGGCCTCAACTGCCTTCTGTGGTAGAGAATTCCACAGGTTCACCACTCTCTGGGTGAAGAAATTACTCCTCATCTCAGTCCCAAATGGCTTACCCCTTATCCTTAGACTGTGACCCCTGGTTCTGGACTCCCCGACCATTGTGAACATCCTTCCTGCATCTAGTCTGTCTAGTCCTGTTAGAATTTTATAAGTTTCAATAAGATCCCCTCTCATTCTTCTAAACTCTAGTGAATACAAGCCCAATTGACCCAATCTCTCTTCATACATCATTCCTGCCATCCCAGGTATCAGTCTGGTGAATCTTCGCTGCACTCCCTCCATGGCAAGAACATCCTTCCTCAGATAAGGCGACCAAATCTGCACACAATACTCAAGGTGTGGTCTCACCAAGGCCCTGTACAACTGCAGCAAGACATCCTTGCTCCTGTACTTGAATCCTCTCGCTATGAAGGCCAACATACCATTTGCCTTCTTAACCGCCTGCTGCACCTGCATGCTTACCTTCAGCGACTGGTGCACAAGGACACCCAGGTCTCGTTGCACTTCCCCTTTTCCCAATCTATTGCCGTTCAGATAATAATCTGCCTTCCTGTTTTTGCCACCAAAGTGGATAACCTCGCATTTATCCACACTATACTGTATCTGCCATGCATCTGCCCAATCACCCAACCTGTCCAAATCATACTGGAGTTTCTCTGCATTCTCCTTGTAGTGTATGTACCTTTAAGAGAGAACTACTTTTACAACTCCTGTATACTGTAGTACCGGCAGTGACCACACCTGTATATAAGCCTTGAGCATGCCTCTGTACCCGCAGTCTTGAGACTACCCTAATCCAGTAAATACCTGTTGATTGTTAAGTTACAGCATCCGTGTGGTTATTGAAAAACATCATACTCTCAGAATCACGGATCTAACAGTGGCGACGAGTGTCGATTCGAATCTACTTGCAACTCTGCATTTCCCTTCGAGGATTCGCTCCGGGAGGGCGGTGGAAGAAAGTCGAGGCCAGAAACACGGGCGTCGACCACGAGCAACCGCCCAGTCGTCCGGCAGAGAGTGAACATCGCAGGAGAGGCTGTGGAGAGCCGGGCTTGGTTCCCCAGCCACGACGATCAGCAACAGACTGACGACAGGTACCAGGTACAGCGCAGACCCTTCCCGGACAGCGGCGGCTGGAGCCAACCGACGGCAGAGAAAAAGCCGAGCAGCGTTGACGGGGTAAGATAGAGGGTGAAGTGCACAGGGCGCAGCCGGGGGTTGAAAACCGAGCAGCGTCGAGGAAAAACAAAATGAAGAGAGAGAGGGTAAAGCAGCAGCCGGGTTCAGGACCGAGCGGCGGAAACGGGAAAGGCGCACAGAAAAAAAAATGCGCAGAGCGCAGCCAGGGCTCAAGGGCTGAACAGTGTCCGCGGGGAGAAGAAGGGAGAGCGCGGGAGATTCCATTGAGCCGCGGAGAAGAAGGAAGAGCGCGGGAGACGCCATTTTTAGAAGCCGCAGCGGAGAAGAAGGGCAAGCGCGGGAAGAAAGGAAAGCGTGGGAGACGCCATTTTGTGCCAGCAGAGAAGAAGGGAAAGTGCGGGAGACGCCATTTTTGACAGTTAAATCACACCCAGGGATGCCGAAGAGTTGCAGTATCTCTACATTCGACAATGAAGTCGAAGATTGGGCGACATATGTGGAACGTATTGAGGTGTACTGCAGGGCGAATGAAGTGCCAGATGCTAGGAAAGCACTGGTTTTGTTAAATTCCATGGGTGCAAAAACTTATGGGTTACTGCGAAACCTAATAACCCCAGAGAAGCCTGTGAATAAGAATTTCGAAAGCATAGTAGAAATCCTACAGGACCACTTAAACCCCACACCGCTGCTGATAGCAGAATGATTTAAGTTCCATAAAAGGAACCAACACAAAGACGAAAGCAATGCTGAGTACTTAACGGAACTGCGCAAGCTATCGAAACACTGCCAGTTTGGAGTGGGACTAGCAGATACATTAAGGGACAAGTTTGTGTGTGGGCTTCAAAGTGAAGGAACCCAGAAACGGCTTCTATCAGAAAAGGATCTTACGCTGGACAAGGCTTTCAGTATGGCAGCATCACATGAAGCAGCCGCAAGGGGCGCTGCAGGGATACAACGGAGACCGCAAGAATATGGCACCAATGAAGTGTCCTATGGAACAGGGAAGTGTTATCGCTGCGGCAGAACAACACACGACCAGAAGGATTGTTGGTTCAAGGACCAAGTGTGCAGACAGTGTGGAAAAGCAGGACACATAGCAAGAGTCTGCAGGTCTGGGAAGAAAACCAACAGCAAGAAATCGCCACAGGAGAAGTACAAAAAGGTACACAAGGTGATGGACAGTAGTTCAGATGAACAGAAAAGTGACACAGACTCCGGAAGCAAGGAGCTGGGTTGTCTGAAACTACATAAGGTAACCAAAATGGAGGATCACCAGACTATCTGGGTTACACTCAAGATAGACGGAGTCCAAGTGAAAATGGAATTGGACACAGGATCAGCCCTAACAGTCATAAACCAAAGGGACTACAAGCGGCTATTTTCACATATACCCTTGAAAGCTACAGAGATTGTCTTGAAGACGTACACGGGGCAAAAAGTCTACCCCAAAGGAAAAATAAGGGTGAAAGTGATATACAAAGGCCAGGAAATACCTAAAATGGACTTATATGTATTGCCAGATGGAGGACCACCACTGCTAGGACGTGAATGGATCCGGAAGATACAATTAGATTGGCATTCCATACAGGCACTGAAGGTTGAGGCCAAAAAGGATGACGACGTCACACCTGGACGACTGTCAAAAATGCTAACTGACGCAAAAGAAGTGTTCCAGGAGGGATTCGGAACACTAAAAGGTATAACAGCAACGATTAAAATAGAGGAAAATGCAAGCCCAAAGTTTCTTAAGGCCAGACCAGTGCCTTATGCGATCCGACCAGCCGTCGAAGCAGAGCTGGAAGGGTTGGAACATTCAGGAGTACTGTCCAAAGTAGACTGGAGCGAGTGGGCTACACCCATCGTTCCTGTAATGAAGAGGTCATTGAGTAATATGCCTGGGGAACCAAAGAAGGTCCGCATCTGTGGGGATTTTAAGGTGACAGTGAACCCAGTCCTTCACACGGTACAATATCTGCTTCCACGAATTGAGGATATTTTCGCCTCGCTATCTGGAGGTAAACGCTTCACCAAAATTGATCTAGCCCAGGCGTACTTGCAAATGGAGGTAGAAGAAGCCTCGAAACAATACCTCACGATCAACACTCATAAAGGTCTCTATCAATACAACTGGCTGGTGTTCGGGGTAGCATCGGCTCCGGCTATTTGGCAAAGGGCGATGGATCAAGTCCTGCAAGGGATTCCAGGGACCCAGTGTTATTTGGACGACATCCTGGTCACGGGCGAAAATGACAGTGATCACCTCGCCAACTTGGAGAAGGTGCTCACCAGATTAAAGGAATATGGGCTATGAGCTAATCGCCACAAGTGCGAGTTTTTCCAGAAGCAGATCTCGTATTGTGGCCACGTCATCGATGAAGAGGGGTTACATAAGTCCCCTGAAAAGATTGAGGCAGTAGTCAAGGCTCCAGCACCGGAAAATGTGTCACAACTGAGGTCGTTCATCGGGCTGGTAAACTACTACCATAAGTTCTTACCAAATTTGTCCACGGTATTACACCCACTGAACACCCTACTGCAAACAGGGGTACCATGGAAGTGGAATGACGAACGTAGATGAGCTTTCCAGAAGTGTAAAGAATTGATCACATCAAAAGAGGTGTTGGCCCATTTCAACCCAGCACTACCAATTCGTTTGGCATGTGATGCATCACCCTATGGTATTGGAGCGGTGCTGTCGCACAAATTCCCAGACGGGTTGGAGAGGCCAGTAGCCTTTGCATCTCGGTCACTAACCTCAGCCGAGCGCAACTACGCCCAGATTGACAGGGAGGCCCTCAGCCTAGTATGGGGAGTAAAAAAATTCAACCACTATCTGCATGGGCAGAAGTTCACCTTGCTGACTGACCACCAACCACTTGTCTCCATCTTTAATCCTAAGAAGGGCGTTCCATTGATGACTGCACAACGGTTACAAAGATGGTCCCTGTTTCTGGGGGCGAATCAATATGAAATAGAATATAAAGGCACGAAACGGCATGGAAACGCTGATGGGCTATCACGCCTGCCACTGCCTACTATGGAGGAAGCACCAGCAGTGGACCCTATCGAGATATTTTATTCGTCAATAATTGAATGATTGCCAGTAACGAACGCGGATATAGAGAAGGAGACCCGCAATGAACCGACACTGTCTCGGGTATATGATTTGACGGTGAGGGGATGGCCAACACATGGCGACTCACTGTTGCCAGCATTCTCATCCAGAAGAGAACAGCTGTCAGTATGCCAGGGGACAGTGATGTGTGGATCCCGAGTGGTGATTCCACACAAGTTAAGGGAGAGAGTGCTAAATGAGCTTCATGAAGGTCATCTGGGAGGGGTGAAAATGAAAAGCCTTACTAGGGCTTATGTGTGGTGGCCGGGGATCGATCAACAAATCGAGGACCTAACCAAGAGCTGCTCAGGATGCCAGAAGGTCCAAAATGCACCACCACATGCCCCTCTACACCCATGGGAGTGGCCCTCCTCTCCATGGCAATGGGTGCACATTGATTTTGCTGGTCCATTCATGGACTCAATGTTCTTAATAGCAGTGGATGCTCACTCGAAATGGCCTGAGGTGATAAAAATGTCCTCAACCACTACAGAGAAAAGTATTGCAGTCCTACGGACCATATTTGCCAGGAACGGCTTGCCAGAGCAGATTTGCTCTGATAATGGACCACTGTTTGTGTCTGAAGAGTTTTGGAAATTTATGAGAAGGAATGGGGTCAGGCATTACACATCCGCCCCGTATCATCCAGCTACAAATGGATTGGCTGAGAGGTTTGTACAAACCTTTAAAAATGCAATAAAGGCCATGTGCAACGATGAAATTCCACTACAGCATAAGGTGGACAATTTCCTATTAGCCTACAGAAATGTGACACATGCAGTCACCAACCAGACCCCGGCCATGATGTTCTTTAACCGAAGGTTGAGATCTCGTCTGGATTTGCTTAGACCAAATGTGCGAAGAAATGTTGAGGATAAACAATTCCAGCACATCAATGAGAAGCCGACAAGGAGCTTCAATGTAGGACAACCAGTCTTGGCCCGTGACTACCGAACAGAGAAATGGCAACCCGGAACGACATGCACAAGGCAGGGGCCATTAATGTATACAGTGGATGTCGGGGAGAACATTGTGAGACGCCACGTCGATCAGATCTTAGCGTCACAGGAACGAGTCAGCCCCATGTCTCGAGTACCTGGGGATGAACCCGACATACTGGTAGCATCTACCTCAGAACCAGTAGCAGTGGAAACCGATGAACTAACCGACAAAAAGGGGCCAGAATCGCCTCTGCACCAAGAAGAAGAACCTCAGGAAAGGCGCTATCCCGAAAGGATCAGGAAGCCGCCCCAAAGACTGAATCTATAAATGGACTATTGTTGTTTAATGTACATGTTAAAGTGTTAATTGTTATTTGAATATTATGGGTACTGCTAATCTAAAAGGGGAGGAATTGTAGTGTATGTACCTTTAAGAGAGAACTACTTTTACAGCTCCTGTATACTGTGGTACTGGCAGTGACCACACCTGTATATAAGCCTTGAGCATGCCTCTGTACCCCCAGTCTTGAGACTACTCCAGTAAATACCTGTTGATTGTTAAGTTACAGCATCCGTGTGGTTATTGAAAAACATCATACTCTCAGAATCATGGATCTAACACTTCTCACAGCACACATGCCCACCCAGCTTTCTGTCATCTACAAACTTGGAGATATTACATCTAGTTCCCTCGTCCAGATCATTAATATATATCGTGAATAACTGGATCCTAGCACCGATCCCTGCGGTACCCCACTAGTCACTGTCTGCCACTCGGAAAAAGACCCATTTATTCCAACTCTTTGCTTCCTGTCTGCCAACCAGTTCTCTATCCAAGTCAGTACCTTACACCCAATCCCATGTGCTTTAACTTTGCTCACTAATCTCTTATGCGGGACCTTATCGAAAGCCTTCTGAAAGTCCAAATACACCACATCCACCGGTTCTCCCTTATCTATTCTACCAGTTACATCCTCAAAAAATTCCACTAGATTACATCCACTGGTTCTCCCTTATCTATTCTACCAGTTACATCCTCAAAAAATTCCACTAGATTAGTCAAGCATGATTTACCTTTTGTAAATCCATGTTGACTTTGTCCGATCCTGTCACTGTTTTCCAAGTGCTCTGCTATTACATCTTTTATAATGGACTCTAGCATTTTCCCCACTACAAATGTCAGGCTTACCGGTCTATAATCCCTTGTTTTCTCTCTACTACCTTTTTTAAGTAGTGGGGTTACATTAGCTACCCTCCAATCCATGGGAACTGTTCCAGAGTCTATAGAATTTTGGAAGATGACCAGCAATGCATCTATTATTTCTAGGGTCACTTCCTTAAGTACCCTAGTGATATACCTATCAATTCCTCCAATAAAAGGCGAAGAGTTACGAAGGTGACTAAAGGTTTTTATTGACTAAATAACAGAGCCCACTCTCGTGGGTGATCCGATCCAAGCAGGAGGAATACCAGCCAGTCGCTCACCTTTATACCTGGCCTGGTGGGTGGAGCCAAGGCGGAGTCGGCAGTGGTCATCCCAGGTATAGCAGTGTGGCAAGAGGCGACCTCGTACCGTGATACAATAGTGGTCAGTGATACAGTTATAACGAACAGTGGTGAACAGTGCTAACTACTAACAGTGATACGATAGTGAACGTGGTTTACCACATTCACCCCTTGTTTAGAATTAAGTCCGGCGGGGTGAAGTGTACTACCAATTCTGGTAAGTCAGTCTGTCCGGAGGCTTCGTAAGCCTCTCCGATCGCCGCAGCGGTGGTGTTGCCTTATCCGGTGCTGGTGCCTTATCCGGTGTTGATGCTGGTGTTTGCGTGGTCGGCGAGGGCTCGTGGGGTTCCGGCATGCCGTCTACCTGGACTGAGGTTGGGGGGGGTGGTGGCGGTGTTTCCGGATCGGCTGAGGGTGCGAGGTCTCGTAGGGAGACAGTGTCCTCCCGCCCGTCTGGGTACGCCACGTAGGCGTACTGGGGGTTGGCGTGCAGGAGGTTCACCCTCTCGACCAGGGGGTCCGTTTTATGGGTCCTCACGTGTTTCCGCAGCCAGACCGGCCCCGGGGCGGTCAGCCAGGTTGGTAGAGTGGTTCCCGTAGTCGACTTCCTGGGGAAAACGAACATTCGTTCATGGGGGGTGGTGTTAGTGGCCGTGCAAAGTAATGACCGGATGGAGTGCAGCGCTGTCGGGAGGACTTCTTGCCAGCGGGAGGTTGGGAGGCCCTTAGACTTTAAGGCTAAGAGGACGGCCTTCCATACCGTCGCGTTCTCTCTTTCCACCTGACCGTTACCTCTGGGGTTGTAGCTGGTGGTCCTGCTTGCTGCAATACCTCTCTCTAGGAGGAATTGCCGGAGTTCCTCGCTCATGAAGGAGGAGCCCCGGTCGCTGTGTATATAGTTCGGGAACCCGAACAAGGCGAAGAGGGCATTCAGGCACTTAATGACCGTGCTACTGGTCATGTCGGGGCAGGGGAAGGCAAAGGGGAAACGGGAGTACTCATCAATGATGTTGAGGAAGTACACATTACGGTCAGAGGACGGGAGGGGCCCCTTAAAGTCGATGCTCAGGCGCTCGAAGGGGCGGGTGGCCTTGATCAGGCTTGCTCGGTCCGGCCTATAGAAGTGCGGTTTGCACTCCGCACAGGTCTGGCAGTTCCTGGTCATGGTCCTGACCTCCTCGATGGAGTAGGTCAGGTTGCGGGCCTTAATGAAATGGTAGAGTCTGGTGACTCCGGGGTGGCAGAGCTGGTCGTGGAGGGTCTGAAGCCTATCGATATGCGCGCTGGCGCATGTCATTCGTGAAAGGGCATCAGGGGATTCGTTCAGCTTGCCTGGCCGGTACAAGATCTCATAATCGTAGGTGGAGAGCTCGATTCTCCATCTCAAAATCTTGTCATTCTTGATTTTGCCCTTCAGCTTGTTATTAAACATGAAAGCCACCGAACGCTGGTCGGTGAGGAGGGTAAATCGTTTGCCTGCCAGGTAGTGCCTCCAGCGCCGTACTGCCTCCACGATCGCCTGGGCCTCTTTCTCGACCGACGAATGTCGGATCTCGGGGCCCTGTAGGGTCCTTGAGAAGAAGGCCACTGGCCTCCCCTCCTGGTTTAGGGTGGCGGCTAAGGCGAAGTCGGATGCGTCGCTCTCCACCTGAAAGGAGATGGACTCGTCCACTGCATGCATCGTGGCCTTGGCTATGTCTCCCTTAATGAGGGAGAAGGCCGCGCACGCCTCCTCCGTGAGGGGGAAGGAAGTGGCTTTCAGGAGGGGTCTGGCTTTGTCCGCGTAATTGGGTACCCATTGGGCATAGTAGGCGAAAAGCCCCAGGGTTCTCCTAAGTGCTTTAGGGCAGTGGGGGAGGGGTAGCTCCATGAGGGGGCGCATTCTTTCTGGGTCGGGGCCGATGATTCCGTTCTCCACTACGCAGCCGAGGATGGCAAGGCGCGTGGCGTTAAACACGCATTTCTCCTTATTGTAGGTGAGGTTCAGCCGTTGGGCCGTACGGAGGAATTTCTCCAGATTCGCGTCATGTTCCTGCCGGTCGCGGCCGCAGATAGTGACGTTATCTAGGTAGGGGAATGTAGCCTGCAGTTCGTTCTGGTCAACCATCTGGTCCATCTCCCTTTGGAAGACCGAGACCCCATTAGTGACACCGAAGGGGACCCTAAGGAAGTGGTATAGGCGCCCATTCGCCTCGAAGGCGGTATACTGGCGGTCCTCAGGGTGGATAGGGAGTTGGTGGTAGGCCGACTTCAGGTCGATGGTCGAGAATACTTTATACTGTGCAATCTGATTGACCATGTCAGATATGCGGGGGAGGGGGTATGCGTCCAGCTGGGTATATCTGTTTATGGTCTGGCTGTAGTCGATGACCAGGCGGTTTTTATCGCCGGTCTTTACGACTACGACCTGGGCACGCCAGGGGCTGCTGCTCCCCTCGATAATGCCCTCTTTCAGGAGGCGCCGCACCTCAGAGCTAATGAAGGCTCTGTCCCCGGCGCTATACCGCCTGCTCTTGGTAGCGACGGGTTTGCAGTCAGGGGTAAGGTTAGCAAACAGAGAGGGTGGCGGGACCTTGAGGGTGGAGAGGCTGCAGGTGTTACGCGGTGGGCGGTTTAACGTTTGCTGGTTGTTGACTGTGAGTGGGGGGAGGGGTCCACCGTATGCTAGGGTTACGCTTTGGAGGTGGGATTGGAAGTCCAGCCCTAGTAGGACGGCAGCGCAGAGATGGGGGAGGACGAGGAGTTTAAAGTTTTTATACTCCGTGCCCTTAACCGACAGGGTCACGACACAGTAGCCGCTGATGTCCGTGGCGTGGGACCTCGATGCCATCGAGATTCGGCTGCGCGTTGGTAGGACAGAGAGGGAGTAGTGGCTCACCGTGTCTGGGTGGATGAAGCTCTCCGTGCTTCCGCTGTCGAACAGGCAGGTCGTGGCGTGGCTGTTCACTTTGATGTCCATCATTGACTTGGACAGATGGTGCGGGCAGGCTTGGTCCAGGGTGACGGAAGCTAGTGTGTAGCTGAGCGAGTCGTTGTCATCTACGGGCGAGGCGGTCGGGCGTGGTGAGTAAAATGGCGTCTCCCACGAGGTAGGGCCCCATGAGGCACTATTGGGGTCGGTTGCCTTAATCAAAGATGGCCGCCCCCATGACTCATGTGTGGGGATGCTGGCCTCAGTTGCCCTAAACAAAGATGGCCGCCCCCATGACTCATGTGTGGGGATGCTGGCCTCAGTTGCCCTAAACGAAGATGGCCGCCCCCATAGTTCGCATGCGGCACTGCTGGCCTCTGAGGATCCGCTCCTGCAGGCCTTGGAGAAGTGGCCTTTCTTCAGGCAGGTTTTACATATGGAGTTCTTGGCTGGGCAGCGCGACCTCGGGTGCTTCTCCTGGCCACAAAAAAAACAGCCGGCGGCCCGATCGCGGATGCCCGATGTCGGGGCCGGTGCCGGGGGTGGCGGGGCCGGTCGGGTCCGGGACGCCGACGCAGAGGTAGGTCCCGGGGGCGGCGCTGGGAAGGGTGCTGTGGTAGGGGTCGGGCCCGAGTCCCAGGGTCGCGAGCAGTACCTGGTGAATGCTTCCTGATCTTGGTGGGCCACTTCCAGGGAGATAGCGAGGGCTTCAGCTTTTTCCATGCTGAGGTCTTTAGCTTCCAGCAGTCTTTGCCGTGAGTACTCGGACCGTAGGCCTTTCAGGAATGCGTCGCGGATATTATCTTCAGTATTTTCGGCTGCCGACACCGATTTAAAGTCACAGTTCCTGGCGAGTGCATATAGCGCCTGTGAGAATTCGGCTACTGATTCTCCTGGCTGTTGCGGCCGTGATCTTAGGAGGTGCCTAGCGTACATGTAGTTTACCGGGGTCCGGTACTTCTGTTTCAGCAGGTTGATGGCGGTCTCGTAGGTAGTCATGTCCTCGATGAGAGTGTATACTCTCGGGCTCAGTTGTGCCTGCAGGACACTTAGTTTGGATGCCTGAGGGACGCTGGATTCTCTCAGGTATGATTCGAAGCAGACCAGCCAGTGTTTAAAGTCTGCGGCTGAGTTTGCTGCTCGTGGGTTCAGGTCCAGGTACGGCGGTCTGAGGGCTCGCAGCCAAGCTGGCTGGTGTGGCTGTGCTCCTGGGAGCTGCGCTGGTGGCTCCTCCGCCGGTTGTGACTCGTTGTCGGACATCATTAAATTTAGTCAATAAAATTGATATACCTATCAATTCCTCCAATAAAAGGCGAAGAGTTACGAAGGTGACTAAAGGTTTTTATTGACTAAATAACAGAGCCCACTCTCGTGGGTGATCCGATCCAAGCAGGAGGAATACCAGCCAGTCGCTCACCTTTATACCTGGCCTGGTGGGTGGAGCCAAGGCGGAGTCGGCAGTGGTCATCCCAGGTATAGCAGTGTGGCAAGAGGCGACCTCGTACCGTGATACAATAGTGGTCAGTGATACAGTTATAACGAACAGTGGTGAACAGTGCTAACTACTAACAGTGATACGATAGTGAACGTGGTTTACCACACCTAGGATGTAGATTAACAGACCCTGGGAATTTATCAGCCTTCAATCCCGTCAATTTCCCTAACACCATTTCCCTACAAATACTGATTTCATTCAGTTCCTCCCTCTCATTAGACCCTATGTTCCCTGACATTTCTGGGAGGTTATTTCTGCCCTCCTTTGTGAAGACAGAACCAAAGTATGTATTTAGTTGGTCTGCCATTTCTTTGTTCCCCATTATAAATTCCCCTGATTCCGACTGCAAGAGACCTATGCTTGACTTCACCAATCTTTTTCTTTTCACATATCTATAGAAGCTTTTACAGTCAGTTTTTATGTTCCCTGCAAGCTTACTCCCATACTCTATTTTCCCCCTCTTAATTAATCCCTTTGTCCTCCTTTGCTGAATCCTAAACTGCTCCCAATCCTCAGGTTTGCTGCTTTTTCTGGCCAATTTATATGTCCTCTCCTTGGATCTCATGCTATCCCTAATTTCCCTTGTTAGCCATGGTTGAGTCTCCTTTTTTGTTTTATTTTTATGCCAAACAGGGATGAACAAATTCTGTAGTTCATCCATGCGATCTTTAAATGTTTGCCATTGCCTATCCACCGTCAACCCTTTAAGTAACATTCCCCAATCCATCCTAGCCAACTCGCACCTCTTACCATCCTAGTTTCCTTTATTTTAATTCAGGACCTTAGTTTCTGAGTCAAATACTTCACTCTCCATCTTAATGAAGAATTCTATCACATTATGATTGCTCCTCCCCAAGGGGCCTCGCACAACAAGATTGCTAATTGATCCTTTCTCATTATATAATACCCAGTCTAAGATGGCCTGATCTCTAGTTGGTTCCTCGACATATTGGTCCAGGAAACCATCCCGTATACAATCTAGGAATGCCTCCTGCACAGTATTGTTACTAATTTGTTTAGCCCAATCTATATGTAGATTAAAGTCACCCATGATAACTGTTGTGCCCTTATTGCACGTGACCCTAATTTCCCGTTTAATGCCATTCCCAACCTCAGCATTACTGTTTGGGGGTCTGTATACAACTCCCACTAACGTTTTCTGCCACTTGGTATTTCTCAGCTCTACCCATACAGATTCCACATCATCAGAGCTAATATCCTTCCTTACTATTGTGTTAATCTCTTTAACCAGCAATGCTACCCCACCTCCTTTTCCTTTTTGCCTGTCCTTCCTGAATATTGAATATCCCTGGATGTTGAATTCCCAGCCTTGGTCACCCTGGAGCCATGCCTCCATTATCCCAATTATATCATATCCGTTTACATCTATTTGCGCAGCGAATTCATCCACCTTATTACGAATTCTCCTCGCATTAAGGCACAATGCCTTCAGTCTTGTTTTTTTAACACTCTTAGACCTTTTAGAATTATTATTTACTGTGGCCATGTTTGATTTTCACCCTTGATTTTCTCTGACTGCCACTTTTGCTTTTCTCCTTCCTGTCTTTTGCTTCTATCCTTGCTTCCCTTTCCTCTGTCTCCCTGCATAGGTTCTCAACCCCCTTCCATTTTAGTTGAAACCCTCCCCAACAGCACTAGCAAACACTCTCCCTAGGACATCGGTCCCGGTCCTGCCCAGGTGCAAACCATCCAGTTTGTACTGGTCCCACCTCCCCCAGAACCGGTTCCAATGTCCCAGAAATTTGAATCCCTCCCCCTTGCACCATTCCTCTAGCCACGCATTCATCTGAAATATCCTTCTATTTCTACTCTGATTAGCACGTGGAACTGGTAGCAATCCTGAGATTACTACCTTTGAGGTCCTATTTTTTAATTTACCTCCTAACTCCCGATATTCAGCTTTTTGGACCTCATCCCGTTTTTTACCTATATCATGTATGCAATTGAGGGGTGAGAATTGATAGACAGGATGTACTAGAAAAGCTGGGTATGCTTAGAGTGGATAAGTCGCCTGGTCCAGGTTGCTAAGGGAATTGGGGGAGGAGATAGCGGAAGGGCTTGCCATAATTTTCCAATCTTCTCTAGATGCGGGGGAGGTGCCTGAGGTTTGGAAAGTGGCAAATGTGACACCATTGTTCAAGAAAGGGTGTAAGGACAATCCTAGTAACTGCAGGCTGGTCAGTTAAACATCAGTAGT
The DNA here is from genome assembly GCF_052327205.1 of Somniosus microcephalus. Classification (NCBI taxonomy): domain Eukaryota; kingdom Metazoa; phylum Chordata; class Chondrichthyes; order Squaliformes; family Somniosidae; genus Somniosus; species Somniosus microcephalus. Next base: position 174,258,540 of record NC_140987.1, read on the forward strand.
AGGTAAAGTTTTAGAAACAATAATCAAGGCAAAAATTAACGGCACTTGGAGAGGTTTAAACTAATTAAGAAGAGCCAACACGGATTTGTAAAATGCAGATCGCGTTTGACTAATCTAATTTAATTTTTTGATGAAGTAACAGGGTGGATTGATGTCAGGAATGCAATGGATGTTGTCTACATGGATTTTCAGAAGGCTTTTGACAAATTACCTCATAGAAGACTGGTTAACAAAATTGAGGTTCATGGAATAGGTGGGTCAGTGGCAGCTTGGATAAGGAATTGGCTTAAGGACAGAAAACAGTGAGTTGTGGTAAATGGCTGTTTTTCAGACTGGAGGATGGGAGACGGTGCTGTTCCCCAAGGGTCAGTGCTGGGGTCACTGCTTTTTTTGATATATGTAAATGACCTGGATATTGGAATACAGAGTAGAATTTCTAAATTTGCCGATGACACCAAACTTGGAGGTGTGGCAAACAGTGAAGATGATACCAATCAATTGGAACAGGATATAGAAATGCTAGCCGAATGGGCAGACAAGTGGCAGATGGAAATTAATACAGAGAAATGTGAGGTGATGCATTTTGGCAGAAGGAACAGGGAGAGGCAATATACACTTAATGGCACAGTTTTAAAGAGCGTGCAGGGGCAGAGGGATCTGGGAGTTAATGTGCATAGGCCCCTGAAGGTAGCGGGACATATTGAGAGAGTGGTTAGCAAAGCATATCGGATCTTGGACTTCATAAATAGAGGTGTTGAGTACAAAAGTAGAGAAGTTATGCTGAACCTTTATAAAGCACTGGTTAGGCCACAATTGGAGTACTGCGTCCAGTTCTGGTTACCACACTTTAGGAAGGATGTGAAGGCACTTGAGAGGGTGCAGAGGAGATTTACCAGAATGGTCCCGGGGATGGGGGATCTTAGCTACAAGGACAGGTTGGAGAAGCTGGATTTGTTTTCATTAGAGCAAAGAAGGCTGAGGGGTGATTTGATAGAGGTGTACAACATTATGATGGGTTTGGATAGGCTGGATGGAGAAAGGCTGTTCCCACTAGTTGATGGTACAAGGACTAGGGGACACAGATTTAAGGTTTTGGGCAAGCGATACAGGGGAACGTGAGGAAAAACTTTTTTACACAGCGAGTGGTGTTGACCTGGAACTCGCTGCCGACGGAAGTGGTGGAAGAGGAGACACTCAAAGTTTTCCAGGGGAGACTGGATAGGCACTTGAGCGAAATAAACTTGCAGAGCTACGAGGATAGAGCGGGGGAATGGGACTGACTGGGTTGTTCTACAGAGAGCTGGCACGGACTCAATGGGCCGAATGGCCTCCTTCTGTGCCGTAATGACTCGATGACTCTATGGGGGAAAAATTGGGTTGCTTTGCGCCTCCCGTTAGCACCCTAAGAGGGTGCTAACATGGCACAAAGCAACTAATGCCCGGACGCGGCACCGCCCACGCCTCCCGTGAAATTCAGTGGGAGGTTAGTGGCGGAGCTAACTGGTAGTGCCCCGCGGTGCTGCAACGTCGGCGATGTCGCCATCGCCGTGCGCAGCGCCCCGCTCACGCCCCGGCCACAATCTTCGAGTGCACCCCCTGACTTACCGCCAGACGCTATGTCTGACGGGGTCAGGGGGGCCTACCTGCGGCTGGGGAGGCGCAATTTAAAGGTGAGGTGCGGGGCGTCCATTTTTGTTGCTGGCCGCCTGCCAGCACCTGCCTGCGCTCCCATCTCCGGCCCCCTGAACGCCCCCCCGCGGAGTGCTGGCTGCGCTCCAAGAGCCCGGCACTTCTCTTGCGTGCCGGGCTCTTTTCCGGCACTCCCGATCCCCGGGGGCCCAGCTGGGCCCTGGGTCGCACTGCGCAAGGCCCCTCCCCTTTAAGAAGGGGAGGAAGGCCTGCAATACCGTGGCACGTAGCGCCGTGATATTGACTTGCAGCGCCCCAAGAGGGATGCGGGGCGTTTCCAGTAGCGCCCCGCTTCCCTTTCGGGGTGCAACCACTCAATTTCCGGCACAGGGGCGCTAATTTTTCCGGGGTGCTAAAAGAAGCGCCCCGGTGAAGTTAGCGGCGCTACTCAATTTTTAGCCTTATGACTACTTCGAGGCTATAGCAGATCCTACTAAATGATTGCTTGGTCTGGCATCGGACAGTGCATTGAGCCACTTGGCTGACTTTCTGCTGGAATGTTTAACCACAGTAAAGTTACGGAGGTACAAAACACCCAACAGTATCAGTGTACACTGGTTTTATGCAAGTTAAGTTGTGGTGGACAGTCAAATAATTATTTTTTCCCCCTTTTGTATCAGTTTAAATGAACCTTTCTGTACATATGCATCATGGTAGGTCTGAGTAGATATGAGTCCAATTTGTTTTCTGTACGTTTAAGAATTGACTTTAATTACTTCCCTGTGTAACCAGATGCTGCAACTGAACTGAGGAGAAACAAACTGATTGCGATGAAAACTACCCAACAGGGATCAGAATTTATGAGCGCCTGAGGCTAACAGACTATTACACTAGTTACCTATTTCCAAAGTTAACTACTATCAGACTTTTTTTTTAATGAGGCCAAAGTAAATGTGTTCTTCAGAACTCACCTGGGGCAATGGTTGTTGTGGTCCAATATGTCTCAATGTGCTCGGGCTGGAGAGGAGAGAATTGGTCATATTCTCGCTCTTGATTGCTGATCAGTGACCCTTGCTGTAGGGTGCATGTCTGTGGATGTCGGGCAAGGACGGGGTTGGCTCAACCATGATGCCCACAGCATGAGATACTCTGTTGGTGCGCACTGCGATAGTGAAAGGTTGTGAAAACAATCAGAGTCACAGAGGCTGAAAGTTTGTGCGTTTCAGCATAAGCTTGTGGGGTCAGGGGGAGGTTTCCTACTTTATATGTGAATGGTGGGTGCCCCTACCACTGGGGTGCATCTAGGGCACCAGCCATGATTCACAGGCCAGACATTCTAACACAACTTGCTAGTTCTGGGAGGAGGCGGTTTGTTGGGTTCCCTTCCCCAGGAACCCCAGCTCTCTTTGTAAAGGGGCTGCAGTTATATGACCATAAAATACATTTATGTTTTGAATGTTTGGGAATTGAACTTATGGGCTCTGATTTTAATTGGGGTGGGGTGGGGTGGGGAACAGGAGCGGTGTGAATGAGAGCAGATGGCGCACCTGGACATAAGTGAAAGATCGAGGCCCAGTCCGGCCTCATTGACATGGATTTTCTCCAATTCCTGCCCGAACAACCTGGCTGGTGAGTGGGAGCGGGAATTCAGCGGCAGGAGGCCATAGGCAGGAACTCGCGGGAACAGTCTCTGGCAGTCAGGTAAGTGGTGAGGGGGTGGCGCTCTGGCACGATCAGTGGGAATCCGGGCAAGGAAGGCCCAAGGCCTTCTGGGTCTCTTCTGGTCCACGATGGACCTCCCGGCAGGTCTGGCCTGATGGGGAAGCCGTCACTGCTCCCCCGCTCAGGCTTCCAACTAAAATTGTAGATCGTGTCCCAATGACATAATTGTGAACTGATCTGCATATTTAAAGAAGGACACTGCTGCCTTTCTGCGGGTGTCTTGCTTGCCTGCTCAGAAGATCAGGTTAATATCGGGGCACGGCTAGAAGGCAAAGGAATCAGAGGGGGCTATATCGTTGCCCTCATTTTAAATGCCCACCCACCCGATTTCCACCAGGTGGGGGTAAGTTGAAATTGGGGTCCTGATTTCTGGATTATTAGTTCACTAACATAACCATTGCCACATATCTGCTCCTGCTGCCTACTGCTATTGAACTCTGTTTGTACACATTGTGAACCTGGAAGGAGTCGGCAGCAGAGGTGGCAGTAATTAAACAGAGCGGGACCCGAGGACAGCACGGACCTGGAAGGAGTCGGCAGCAGAGGTGGCGGTACTTAAACAGAGCGGGACCCGAGGACAGCGCGGACCTGGAAGGAGTCGGCAGCAGAGGTGGCGGTACTTAAACAGAGCGGGACCCGAGGACAGCGCGGACCTGGAAGGAGTCGGCAGCAGAGGTGGCGGTACTTAAACAGAGCGGGACCCGAGGACAGCGCGGACCTGGAAGGATTGGCGGCCGATACAAACCCGGCGAATTCCAAAAGAACAGCAAAATGAAGGAGTGACGTCACAGGACTGCAGGTAGGTGATTGGTGGGTGAGTATTATCGTTTTATTCTCTCCAGCTTAACTAGATAACCAAATTAACATAACTATAAATAATTGTGTGAATAAAGACTTTAACGAAGAGAGCGAGAGAAGTGGCCGGAGATAAAGCTAGGCCCGGCTTTTAAGACTCTTAGGGGGAGAAATTCACCTCCTTTGCAGCTCCCGTTAGTGCCTCCGGGGGGCAATAATGGGGCGCTACCAGCTTCGCGACCGGGCGCGGAGAGAGTACCGACACATGTGAAATTCTCATTGAGGTTTGTGGCAGCGGTAACCCCTAGCGCCATGATCTCCTGCACCCGGAGATCGTGATGTCATCGTGCTGCGTATCGCACTGGTAGCACCCTGGACCTGAAATTCAGTTCCGCCCCCTGCAGCATCGCTGGGCGAAAACACCGGCAGCTGCAGGAGGCGTTGTCAATGAGGCCGGCCGCTTGGGGAGCGGTATTTAAAGGTGATGATGGTTGCGTGACAAGGAGGACCAGGCAGGTAGTGCAGGAGTCCCCTGAATGCATCTCGCTCTCCAACCAGAATACTGGTGAGGGCGATGGTTCCTCTGGGGAGTACAGCCAGAGCCAAGGCCATGGCACCACGGGTGGCTCAGCTGTACGGCGGGGGTGGGGGGGAGGAGGAAGATCGGGAAGGCAATAGTGGTAGGGGATTCGATAGTTAGAGGAGCAGACAGGCATTTCTGCGGCCACAGATGTGATTCCAGGATGGTATGTTGCCTCCCTGGTGCCAGAGTCAAAGATGTCACTGAGCAGCTGCAGAACATTCTGAGGGGGAAGGATGAACAGCCAGAGGTCGTGGTCCACATCAGTACCAACGACATAGGTAGAAAAAGGGATGAGGTCCTGCAGGCAGATTTTAGGGAGCTAATAAAATTATTAAAAAGCAGGACCTTAAAGGTGCCACGAGCTAGTGAGTATAGAATAAAGAGGATAGAGCAGATGAATGCGTGGCTGGAGAGATGGTGCAGGAGGGAGGGCTTGAGATTCCTCGGACATTGGGGCCGGTTCTGGGGGAGGTGGGACCTGTACAGGCCGGATGGGTTGCACCTCAACAGAGCCGGGACCAATATCCTCGCAGTGGTGGGGGCGGGGTGGGGTTTGCTGGTGCTGTTGGGGAGGGTTTAAACTAATTTGGCAGGGCACCAGGATGTAGCATTAGAAAGGAGAAACAGGGTGCACAAAGGATTGGGAGAGGCAGATAGCACTAGAGTAAGAAATAGTAAGGTATTATGTGGGGTCAGATTAAGAGAGAATACAAGAAGATCTAAGACAGGTTTGCAGTGCATGTGTGTAAATGCACGAAGCATAGTAAATAAGGCAAATGAGCTGCAGGAATATGATGTCATGGCGATAATGGAGATCTGGCTCAAAAAAGGGCAGGATTGGGTTCTAAATATTCCTGGGTATAAGATGTTCAGGCAAGATAGGGAAGGAAAGAAAGGAGGTGGGGTGGCAGTTTTGGTTAAGGAGAATGTTTCAGTGCTGGAGAGAGAGAATGGCCTGGAGGGGTCAAGGACAGAATCTCTCTGGTTAGAGTTAAGAAATAATAGAGGTGCCATTAGGCTACTAGGTATATTCTATAGGCCACCAACTATGGGAAAGATATAGAGGAGCAAATTTGCAGAGAAATTAGAGAGAGATGCAAGAACTATAGAGAAGTAATAATGGGGGACTTCAATTATCCTAATATATACTGGGATAATAATAGTGTAAAGGGAAGAGATGAGGAAGAATTTCTGAAGTGTGTTCAGGAGAACTTTCTTGATCAGTACGTTTCTGGCCGAATGAGGAAGGAGGCATTGCTGGATCTGGTTCTGGGGAAAGAGGTGGGTCAAGTGGAGCAAGTGTCAGGAGGGGAACATTTAATGAACAGTGATCACAGAATCATAGGTTAGCTATGGAAAAGGACAGGGAGCAATCCTGGGAGAGTAAAGATACTTAATTGGAGGAAGGCAAATTTCAGTGGGTTGATAATGGATCTGGCCCAGGTAAATTGGAATCAAAGATTGGCAGGCAAAACTGTAATTGAACAATGGGCTGCCTTTATAGAGGAGATGGTTCGGGTACAGTCAAGGTACATTACCACGAGGGGAAAAGTAGGGCAACTAAAACCAGAGCTCCCTGGACGACAGAAGAGATAGAGAGTAAGATGAAGTAGAAAAAGGGGGCTTATAACAGATCGCAGGTTGAGAATACAAGTGAGAATCAGGCTGAATATAGAAAGTTCAGAGGGGAAGTAAAAAAGAAAATAAGAGAGGCAAAGAGGGAGTATGAGAATAGATTGGCAGCTAACATTAAAGGGATTTCAAAAGTCTTCTATAGGCATATAAATAATAAACGGGTAGTAAGAGGCTGGGGGTGGGGGGAGCAATTAGGGACCAAAAATGAGACCTATGCATAGAGGCAGAGGGCATAGCTGAGGTACTAAATGAGTACTTTACAACTGTCTTCCCAAGAAGAAGATGCTACCAAAGTCATAGTGAAAGAGCGGGTAGTGGAGTTACTGGATGAAATAAAAATTGATAAGGAGGAGGTACTAGAAAGGTTATCTGAACTTAAAGTTGACAAGTCACCAGGACCGAATGGGATGCATCCTAGGATGCTAAGGGAAGTTAAGGAGGAAATCGCGGTGGGTCTGGCCATAATCTTCCAATCCTCTTTGGATACGGGGGTGGTGACAGAGGACTGGAGAATTGCAAATGTTACACCCTTGTTCAAAAAAGGGTGTAAGGATAAACCCAGCAACTACAGGCCAGTCAGTTTAACCTTGGTAGTGGGGAAGCTTTTGGAAATGATAATCAGGGACAAAATTAACAATCACTTGGACAAGTGTGGATTAATTAAGGAAAGCCAGCATGGATGTACTGGCCGCACTAGACGTGCTCCTATCTAGTTATCCAGCAAGTTAAACACTTATTCAAAAATAATTCTTCGTGAAGCCGTTTGCTGTTTTGAAGCTTTACTTGAACAAATTTGTGAAACTGTAAACAAAGATAAAGTATGTTTTGTACATAAACTGAGTACTATACGCTCGATATTACATAAGATATAACATATTTACAACAGTAGAATAGATTGATTGTATAACTAACTAACATTTGGACTAACTTCTGTAACTAGCAAATATTAACCTATTATAAACATATTATTGACAAAATACTACTCTGACAACATTGCTATTATGCTAACAAACAAAGATACTCACAGATATTGTGCTTGGCCTAACATATGAAATCAGATTACATTGGATTGTGAAACCCGCATGGAATCCTCCATTACTGCCAGGTTCTTCCTGGAATTCTACTTCCTGGGATTCTACTTCCTGGGTTACGCAGGAAGAAAGGTACGAAGGTCAAATGACCTCTCACAGGAAGAAAGGAACGAAGGTCAAATGACCTCTCACAGGAAGAAAGGAACAAAGGTCAAATGACCTCTCACAGGTAGAAAGGAACAAAGGTCAAATGACCTCACACAGGAAGAAAGGAGCAAAGGTCAAATGACCTCTGTTTCATACAAACACACTGCTAACAAATAACCACCACCAGAGGGTGCTATCTGCACATAAAATAGTCCATCGGTCCAGAACACTCCCCGTCTGGGGTCGTTAACGACTCCACATAGTCCAAACTCTACTTGTCACTGGAGTCCTCTGGCAACAAAAGAAGAACCACCTCGGAGACGGTCCGTCGGTGTCGATGATAGGATGCAGCTTCCGTAGACTGCTGTGAGGGGGTAGGTTGCGTTCTGCTACGCACAGTTCCAATCTGGGTATGGTGAGGTCTGGCTGGGGCGCCAACTTGCCCCTATCAAAGATGAAGCCGATTTTGCTTTGTCCTTCTTGAGTGGTGACCTTCAGATAAGCCACACTTGCAATGGCCTTAGCGGATGCATCTGCAAAGATGCAAAGCTCTTTGAATTGGGCACTTAAGGGAGAGAAAGACGAATAGCAGTGAGGTATTCGGATCTCCTGTAAGTCTTGGAGTGAGTCTCTCCATCTGTCCCACTCTGCTTCCATCTCTTCAGGGAGAGGTGAATCCCACTCTTCAGCGCGTGTGGAGAGTTCCCTGAGGAGCAGCCTGCCTTGTATGGTGACAGGGGCTAAGAAGCCGAGAGGGTCGTATAGGCTGTTGACTGTAGAGAGCACTCCTCTACATGTGAAGGGTTTCTTGACGTCTAAGACTTGGAACGTGAACGTGTCTGTTGCTATGTTCCACGACACCCCTAGGCTATGCTGTAGGGGGAGGTCATCAGTGAAGAGGTCTAGGTCCTTGATGTCCTTAGCACGATCTTCAGGGGGAATGCCTCCATCACTGCTGGTCTGTTAGAGGCTATCTTGTGCAGCCTGAGGTTGGATAGTGCAAGTAGTTCCTGGGCTTGTCCGAGGGTACTGATGGCCTCTGCTTTGGTCGGGAATGACTTCAGTGCGTCATCGACATAGAACTCTCATTCGATGAACCCTCTCACATCACTGCCAAAGTCATCGTCTTCTTCCTTGGCAGCCCTCCTTAGTCCGTATATGGCGACAGCAGGGGATGGGCTATTCCCAAAGACACGGACATGCATTCTGTAGTCCACAATGTCTCTATTGGGGTCATTGTCCCGATACCACAGGAAGCGGAGGAAGTCTCTGTGGTCTTCTCTCACCACGAAGCAATGAAACATGTGCTGGATATCGGCAGTGATGACGACGGGCTCTTTCCTGAATCTCATGAGCACTCCCAAGAGGCTGTTGTTAAGATCAGGCCCTGTGAGGAGTACGTCATTGAGAGAGATTCCCTGATATGGTGCACTGGAGTCAAACACCACGCGGATCTGTTCCGGCTTTTTGGGGTGATAGACTCCGAAGGAAGGGAGGTACCAACACTCTTGGCCTTCCTGGAGTGGAGGAGCTATCTCTGCATGATAGTTGACAAGCATTTTCTTGACAAATTCTAGGAAGTGTGCTTTCATCTCTGGCTTCTTCTCTAGTGTGCGACGGAGTGAGTTAAGACGATTATAGGCATACCCCCTGTTGTTCGGCAGCCGTCGTCTGGGGTTCCGGAAGTATAAGGGTGCAACCCAGCTGTTAGAGCTGTCACGCGAGACCTCATTGTCCATAATCTGGAGGAACCTCATGTCGTTGATCGATGGAGCACGTTTGTGGTCATTGGCGGTGCGACAGAAGACTGACTGACCCGGGTTCTCTCCAGTGAGCATCATCTGTGTGCTGTCTGCGGAGATCAGCGCTGGGGTTTTCTGAGGCTGAGCCGTATGACTGAACTTCTCTGTCACTCAGATCTGACTACTGCATGGGGTAAGGTAGCTTGGACGACCATTCTCCAAGATGGAAGTCTTGAGTGTGCTCACCTGAGATGGCTTGTGAGCGCCCTTGAGGCACACATCTCCAACAACGACCCAGCCGAGGTCTAGCCTTTGGGCGAAAGGGGCGTCATGTGGACCGTTGATCTGTTCCCTTGTCTTATGTACCCTCAGGATGTCTCTTCCCAACAACAGAAGTATGCTTGCATCTGGATCAAGAGGTGGGATCTCGTCTGCAATGCGTCTCAGATGACGGTGATGACGAGCTGCATTCGGAGTGGGAATCTCAGAACGGGGACTTGATTACATTCGATGAGTGTAGGAAGGGGGAGCCTAATCTTCCCGTCGGCTGACTCAACAACGTAACCGCAGGCCCTCCTGCCGGCTGTCTCTGAAAGTCCAGCACACGTCTTCAGCGTGTAAGGCGACGGACTTCCTTTGACCTTGAAGATGTTGAAGAACTCGGATCTTGCTAGAGAACGATGGCTTTGTTCATCTAGTATGGCATACATCTTTTCAGATTCCTGGCGACATCCTGCAGGGTACACATCAACGAGGCATATCTTGGAGCATGCTCTTGCACTCATTCCTTCTCCACACACCTTGGTGCACCTGGATGTAATCTCCGGACCAGCAGCTCCCTCTCTCTCCCCGCCGTGCTCTGAAGCGGGAGGAGGCGTCTCTGACTTCCAAGGAGCTGGGCCTGGGTGGAGTGCGGAAATGTGCCGATCACTTTCACATTCTGTGCATTTTACATCTACCTTGCAGTTCTTGGCGAGATGTCTCGTGGAAGAGCAGCACCTGAAACATATAGAGTTCTCTTTAAGATATTGTTTCCGATCTTCCAGGGACATCTCCCTGAAGCCTCTGCACTTCTTTAAAGGATGGGGCTTGCTGTGGATAGGGCATTGTTTGCTCATATCCTCAGGTTTCTTCTGAATCTTTGTGTGCTCAGTTGAGGACACTTGCATTTTGTGGACAGATATTGGTGTCTTTCCATGTCTGTCGAACTTGTCTCTTCTGGCAAGTGCTGGGTGGGCGGAGAAGAAGTTGAAGCTGGGGTTGTTCCTGACTTTGGCTTCTTTACGGATGAATTTAACGAACGCAGAGAATGGTGGGAACGCCACGTTGTGCTTTAGCTTGAACTTTGATCCAAACATTATCCACTTCTCCTGCAGGTTAAATGGAAGCTTCTCAATGATGGGGCTTACCCCTCTGGAAGTGTCTAAGTACGATAGACTGGGTAGGTAGCCATCCTGCTTTGTGGCTTCGAGTTCTGACAGCAGATCTCCAAGGTCGCGGAGCTTCTGGGGTTCCTTACTTGTCAACCTCGGAAAGTTCTCCAACCTGTCAAAGAGAGCCCTTTCAATGGCTTCGGGCGAGCCGTAGCTTTCTTCCAGCCTCGCCCAAGCCTTCTTCAACCCCTCTGGCAGCTGTCCCACATTGGCCGCTTTTATCCTGCAGGCCTGTTCGGCGGACTCTGGGCCGAGCCATTTGATAAGGAGGCCGAGCTCTTCTTCTGCCGACAGGTCTAAGCCCGATATGGCATCGTGGAAGCAGGACTTCCAAGCCCGATAATTCTCCGGCCTGTCATCAAACTTAATTAGCCCCGAAGTCACCAGCTGGGTGCGTGCAAGGTATTTGGCGAGGTCGTAGGTGCTGGGACCTGTGCCAGGGTTGCCTTGGCTGGGGGCTCTGTTGGGGGTCTCAAGGAACCGAGAGGGGATTTGCCTCTGACTTTCTCTATTCGGTGTCCTATTCCTCTGCACCGCGTCTTCCGTTCTGCTGGGGGAGACTCTGCGGCTTGAGGCACGCCGTCTGCTTTGACCTTGATTGGCAACTTGTGGCATGTTATACGAAGTGCTTGCGTCTGTAGAGATGTGCGGGCCTTCATCCCTTTCTCCTGTAAACTGTATGTCGGCATGGTCGCTCACGTAATCTATGGTGCGCTGTCGTGGACTCTGCCATGAAATGGGAATTAAAGGTTTGTAAGCTGTCTCGGGATCAGCTCCCTCCAAAATTGCCTCGAATACTTGTGTCTCGGCTAATGCAGCATCTATCTCTTTTTGCTGCTGCAGAGCGTCTAATGTGGCTTGGAGACGGGCCTGTTCAGCCTGGCTTTCCACTTGGTGACGGGCCTGTTCTGCTTGTAATCGGGCCTGTTCTGCTTGTAATCGGGCCTGTTCTGCTTGGAGTTCAGCTTGGAGACGGGCCTGTCTTACTTTTATTTCTATTTCACTGTTCGCATGCGCAGCTCTGGCTTGAGCTGCCACTAGCTTAGCCCGTGCTCTGGCGATAGTCACGCTTATTCTAGAACCACCTGATGACCGTGAACCAGCTTGCGATCTGACGTAACCGGAGCTTATAGACCGATTGTCACCTTCTACAGTTTCGTCTGCCTGTTTAAGGTCTTCTCCTCGCTGCAAAGCATTTTTGTTATTATCTTCTGACATGTTGATGTGAGGTAGATGTGCTCTACGAGGTTAAGGCTTACACTGGGTTCCTCCTGCTCCGCTCTTCACAGCTAGCTGTATTGCTATCTTTTCACTGATAGCTTTTCACTGATATCTTTTCACTGTACTGGCCGCGCTAGACGTGCTCCTATCTAGTTATCCAGCAAGTTAAACACTTATTCAAAATAATTCTTCGTGAAGCCGTTTGCTGTTTTGAAGCTTTACTTGAACAAATTTGTGAAACTGTAAACAAAGATAAAGTATGTTTTGTACATAAACTGAGTACTATACATTCGATATTACATAAGATATAACATATTTACAACAGTAGAATAGATTAATTGTATAACTAACTAACATTTGGACTAACTTCTGTAACTATCAAATATTAACCTTTTATAAACATACATAAGAACATAAGAAATAGGAGCAGGAGTAGGCCAATCGGCCCCTTGAGCCCGCTCCACCATTCAATAAGATCATGGCTGATCTGATCCTAACCTCAAATCTTCTATCACTCTCCATCCACCCGAACCCATGTGATCTCCCGGGAGAGGCGAAAAACCAGATAAAAGACCCAATGGCCAATTTGGGAGAAAGAAATCTGGGAAATTCCTTTCCGACCCATCTAGGCGATCGAAATTCTTCCAGGAGATCACTCTGTCCCTATATTTTCTACAGTACTTACCTTCTGTAAAGGCGATCTCCACCCCAGCCAGGAACAGGAATAAAACCATCTCCTAAAATCTAACACAGAATTAGAACACAGTAGGAGCAGAACCAGGCTACACAGTCCCTGGGCCCACTCCACTACCCACAGGGCCATGACCATTCCGAACCTAGACTCACGTCCAATTTCCTGCCCACTCCCCGTAACCCTTAATTCCCTTTACTTCTAGGAAACTATCTATTTCTGTTTTAAATTTATTTAATGATGTAGCTTCCACAGCTTTCTGGGGCAGCAAATTCCACAAACCTACCACCCTCTGAGTGAAGAAGTTTCTCCTCATCTCAGTTTTGAAAGAGCAGACCCTTATTCTAAGATTATGCCCCCTAGTTCTAGTTTCACCCATCATTGGGAACATCCTCACCGCATCCACCCGATCAAGCCCCTTCACAATCTTATATGTTTCAATAAGATCGCCTCTCATTCTTCTGAACTCCAATGAGTAGAGTCCCAATCTACTCAACCTCTCCTCATATGACCACCCCCTCATCCCCGGGATTAACCGAGTGAACCTTCTTTGTATTGACTCGAGAGCAAGTATGTCTTTCCTTAAGTATACCAGAAACGCTGTCTACGGAGGTCACAGTCCATCATCAAAGACCCTACCCACCCCAGCCACAGTCTGTTCGCCCTCCTGCCATCTGGGAGACGCTACAGATGCATTCGCACCCGTACGACCAGATTTAGGAACAGCTTCTTTCCCAGGGCTGTCATCCTACTGAACTCCACAAATAAACTCTAAAGCCTGCACATCTGCCAATGCACTTTATTATGGTTATGTTTATGTTAATATACTACAAGCCAAATGTATGTTGAATGTTTAAATATCTTAATCCAAATGTACACTCTCGGGAGCCGCAAGCCTACATTTCGTTGTACTGCACTTGTGCACTAACAATGACAATAAAAGTTGATTTGATTTGATTTGATTTGATTTGATTTGATTTGATTTGATTTAATTTGTATGGACACCAAAACTGTATGCAGTATTCCAGGTGCGGTCTCACCAATACCTTGTACAACTGCAGCCATACCTCCCTGTTTTTATATTCCATCCCCCTAGCAATAAAAGCCAACATTCCATTGGCCTTCTTGATCACTTGCTGCACCTGCATACTAACTTTTTGAGTTTCGTGCACCAGGACCCCCAGATCCCTTTGTACTACAGCACTTTCCAGTTTCTTGCCATTAAGATAATAACTTGCTCTATGATTTTTCCTGCCAAAGTGCATAACCTCACACTTTCCAGTATTGTATTCCATCTGCCAAATCTCTGCCCACTTACTTAGCCTGTCTATGTCCCTTTGCAGGTTTTTTATGTCCTCCTCACTCACTACTTTCCGTCCCATCTTTGTATCATCTGCAAACTTTGATATGTTACACTCGGTCCCCTCCTCCAAATCGTTAATATAGATTGTAAAGAGTTGGGGACCCAGCACTGACCCCTGCGGAACACCACTAGTTACTGGTTGCCAATCTGAGAACGAACCATTTATCCCAACTCTCTGCTTTCTGTTAGAGAGCCAATCCTCCACCCACGCCAGAATATTACCCCCAATCCTGTGATTTTTTATCTTGAGCAATAATCTTTTGTGTGGCACCTTGTCAAATGCCTTATTGTCAAAATACTACTCTGACAATGTTGCTATTATGCTAACAAACAAAGATACTCACAGATATTGCGCTTGGCCTAACATATGAAATCAGATTACATTGGATTGTGAAACCCTCATGGAATCCTCCATTACTGCCAGGTTCTTCCTGGAATTCTACTTCCTGGGATTCTACTTCCTGGGTTACGCAGGAAGAAAGGTACGAATGTCAAATGACCTCTCAGAGGAAGAAAGGAACAAAGGTCAAATGACCTCACACAGGAAGAAAGGAACAAAGGTCAAATGACCTCACACAGGAAGAAAGGAACAAAGGTCAAATGACCTCTGTTTCATACAAACACACTGCTAACACATAACCACCACCAGAGGGTGCTATCTGCACATAAAATAGTCCATCGGTCCAGAACAATGGATTTGTTAAAGGCAAATTGTGTTTAACTTGATTGAGTTTTTGATGAGGTAACAGAGAGTGTTGATGAGGGCAATGCGGTTGATGTTTGATAAAGTGCCACATAATAGGCTTGCCAGCAAAGTTGAAGCCCATGGAATAAAAGGGACAGTGGCAGTAATAATATGAAATTGGCTAAGTGACAGGAAATAGAGAGTAGTGGTGAATGGTTGTTTTTCGGACTGGAGGAAGGTACACAGTGGTGTTCCCCAGGGGTCGGTACTAGGACCAATGTTTTTCTTGATATATATTAATGACTTGGACTTGGGAGTACAGGGCACAATTTCAAAATTTGCAGATGACACTAAACTTGGAGGTATAGTGAACAGTGAAGAGTATAGTGATAGACTTCAAGAAGACATAGACAGGCTGGTGAAATGAGTGGACACGTGGCAGATGAAATTTAATGCAGAAAAGTGCAAAGTGATACATTTTGGTAGGAAGAACGAGGAGAGGCAATATAAACTAAAGGGTACAATCCTAAAGGGGGTGCATGAACAGAGAGACCTGGGGGTATATGTGCACAAATCGTTGAAGTTGGCAGGGCAGGTTGAGAAAGTAGTTAAAAAAGCATACGGGATACTGGGCTTCGTAAATAGAGGCGTAGGGCAGGATTTTCATTCTGGAGTCAGGTTGGAGGCGGGACTACAACTTTTGGGGTTGTAGTCCCGCCTCCATCGAGATGCGGCCAATCCACGTGATTTTAACTTGATTGACCTTGTTGAGCCCGCCCAGTGGGCTCAGCAGGCCAATTAAGGGCCACCCGGCAACAGGTGACATCACAGACTGAAATTTCATCTGACAAGAGGTATTGACAGATGAAATATCAGTGTTTCACAGCTGTTTGAAGCTATCAAACACTGACAGTCTCCTTCTAACCTGACTCCTTCTCCACAGACTCAGTTAGAAATCTCTCCTGCACAGTAAGCTGAAGACTGTCACTTCTGACAGTTTGCAGCCATTCTGCTTTCTGTGCCGGTGAGATGAGGGACTCATGAGACCTAAAGGAAGGAAGGCTGAAAAGGTAAGAAAAGGTCATTTAAACTTCTTTAATCACTTTAGACACACCAAACACACTTACCTTTGCACTCATGCACACATCACTCACCTGAACACTGACATCTCGACCTCTTCAACCCGATGGCCCGCCTCCTCTAACTTGGCATGGTTTGGAGCCTTCAGGAATCCCACACTTCAACCTTAAACATAGGGATTAGGCTAAAAACTGCCTGTTAACTACCCTTCCCGCCTCGGGTAGGCGGGTCCCAGTGCGGGGCGGGTACCCGCCTCCTTTGAAACTGGCATGGAGGCGGGTTTGGGTGCGGGATGGAGCCGGGACCCCTGATTTCGGGATTGTAACCCCCCACATGCCTCCAATCCCGCCTCAATGGCTCAATGAAAATCCTGCCCATAGAGTACAAAAGCAAGGAAGTTATGATGAAATAACAACAGAAAATGCTGGAAAAACTCAGCAGGCCAGGCAACATCCATGGAGAGAAAATAGAGTCGACGTTTCAGGTCTAACCCTGTTTCAAAACTGGAAAGGAAATGAAATAGATCGAAAGGCAGGGCTGGGAGAGAACAAAAGAAGAGAAGAGACATTAAGAGGTATTCAAAACGAGACGAGATGGTGATAGGACAAGTGGAGACAAAAGATGGCTCAGCTTAGGTGTGAAATGTTCTGGCAGAATGAGAGACAGCTGCCATGTGGGAGAGAGAAAAAAAAGGAAAGGGGGGGGGAGGGAAAAACCAAAACAAAGGGGTGGATAAAAAATATAAGTAAAAATGTAATAGGGGCCGAGGTTATGATCTGAAATTGTTGAACTCGATATTGAGTCCGGAAGGCTGTAAAGTGCCTAATCGGAAGATGAGCTGCTGTTCCTCGAGTTTACGTTGAGCTTCCTTTATAACCTTTATAAAACACTGGTTCGGCCTCAACTGGAGTATTGTGGCCAATTCTGGGCACCACACTTTAGGAAGGATGTGAAGGCCTTAGAGAGGGTGCAGAAAAGATTTACGAGAATGGTTCCAGGGATGAGGGACTTCAGTTATGAGGATAGACTGGAGAAGCTGGGGTTGTTCTCCTTAGAGCAGAGAAGGTTGAGAGGAGATTTGATGGAGGTGTTCAAAATCATGACGCGTCTAGACAGAGCAGATAGAGAGAAACTGTTCCCATTGGCGGAAAGGTCAAGAACCAGAGGACGCGGATTGAAAGGGATTGGTAAAAGAACCAAAGGCGACATGAGAAAAAACCTTTTTACGCAGCAAGTGGTTAGGATCTGGAATGCACTGCCTGAAAGGGTGGTGGAGGCAGATTTAATCGTGGCTTTCAAAAGGGAATTGGATAAGTACCTGAGGGGAAAACATTTTCTGGGGAAAGGGCGGGGGAGTAGGACTAGCTGAAGTGCTCTTACAGAGAGCCGGCACGGGCTCAACAGGCTGAATGGCCTCCTTCTGTGCTGTAACCATTCTATAACTCTATGATTCTATACTTTAACATCTAATACACTGAGGAAAATAAGGCCTCAAGAGACTTATGAAAAGTATTTAAGTGACGTGTAACCATTAAAAGTCAGCAATGGATTAACTCAAAGTGCTAAACTAAACCCTGAGGTGTAACAGGTGAATCAGTGGATTGATCTTGAATTTAAAATACCTTTAAAGTGTAGTCAGGTGAAATGGGACTGTGGCCATAGATTTTTATTTTATGTCAAATAAAATTAAACAGTTGAAAAAGAAGCATTACAGAATATTTTATCTTAAGTGCTCAATGGGTTCCAAATGAGGTATTAGGTTTTCTTAAGGAAGCACTGAAAGCAAAATTATTTAATTAGTTATTCTAATTACTAAAAGTAAACATTTCTGTCCTGTTAATCTTGCTAAAGAATGTGTGAACATTAATTGACATTTATAGTTCACCTCATGTTCTTGTATGTACATTCAGAATGGCTGATTATCACATATTCAGAGATTTATTTTCACTTTGCTGATTCCTCATTTAATCCCTTTACTAAGGACATCAAACATATCAAAAGTAGTGCATGGGATGGCTATATTGTAAGTGAGATTAAGGGGTAAAAGAAACAGGCAGTGCATAATATGAAATTGCCCGTAATTTTCTGTCTATTAATTTTTACCTCTAAATGTCAAGCAGCCATATATGCATGATACAAGTTAGAATGTTTAGGGTAGATTCTATACTCATGGGGGATATCAGTATTTTTTGCAGCAGAGCCAACAAGAAATGCTGCTGCATCAGGTACAGAATAGGCTGGACACAGAGTAAAGCTTCCTTTACATTGCCTCATAAATGTGCCTTGACTTACCCCTCAATTCACTCACATGCTCCTATATCAACTAGGTTAACTGACTCTACCATTCTCAGATCATCATATCTAATGTCTGCTATTGGATATCCCACAGCATGTGCCACATGGATGGCCCCATTATACGTTTGGAGCACTTGCGAAGTGTTCCAGATCCACATCACCTATAAGAAATAGCAGGACTTCCCCATTTATTGGGCATTTCCTCTTGAAGGGGAGAGATTAGTAGTCTTGGATGAGCGACAATTTTCTACAGGGAAGACAAAAGCATTGTCTTTGACCCCCACCACAAACTCTGTACCCTTGTTACTGATTCTATCCTTGTGTCCAGTCACTGTCTCAGGCTGAACCATACTGTTCGCAACCTTGGTGTAGTACTTGATTTCCAACTGACCTTCTGACCTCATATCCTCTCTATCACAAAAACAAACAACTTCCACATCTGTAACATTATCGAACTCCACCCTAAATCTGTCCGTGAGTTGCTGCAATCCTCAGCCACGCCAATGTCACCTTCAGACTTGACTATTGCAATGCTCTGCCAGCCAGCCTCTCACCCTCCACCCTCCGTAAGTTTTAGCTCATTTGAAACTTTGCTGTCCTTGTCATATCATGCACCAAATCCCAATTACTCATCAACCAGCCCTCACTGAACTAACTTTGCTCCTGGTTCCCAATACCTTAGATTTAAAATTCTCATCCTCATGTTAAAATCCCTTCATGGCCTTGCCCCGCCCTATCTCTGTAACCTCCTCCAGCCCAACAACCCCCCGCTTCTCTGAAAATCTCTGTAATTCTAACTCTGGCCTCTTGTGCATAGCCCCTCCATTCACCCCACAGTAGGAAAGCTCCCCTGTTCTTCCTTGAATGGGTTTCGTGGGATCTTTTATGTCTACCTGAGTGGTCAGTCTTGGGCCTTGTTTTGTGTCATCCAAAAGATGTCACCTCCGACAAAGCAATGCTCCTTCAGTGTTGCACTGAAGCACATTGCCTAGGTTATGAAATTCCATGCCTATCCTTTGTACCAGCTAAATCACTTGCATGAGCTCCTAATCTACTTGTATGAGGTACTCCCTGAGTGAGTCAAAGGTTTCCCTGGAGTCTTGGAGGCTTGAGGTGACTTATGCCTCAGTGAAGTTGTTGTGCCAGAAGGTCCATTTTCCAGGAGCCTTTCTCTTACAGTATCAAGGAGAGCCACAGAGGGTGGAAAAATGATTACGTTCAGCTGAGGAGCCCAGAGGCCCACATCTCAGGGGCCCAGTCTTCAAAAGAGCTCTGATGAGGGAGCATTAATCTCATGTGGAGGCAGTGACATCGTTTCTATGCAGATGGTTGAGCTAATGGCTAAGTGGGGGAGCGCACTATCCGCACCTGTAACATATTGTGGGGCGTTTCCCATGACCTACAGAACATCCTGGAGACTGACAGGGAGATTTCTGTGCCATCAAGATGCGAGGACAGGTTCTCAGGACATTGGTGGTTTCTAGAGTGGCCGCTAACAGTGCTGCTATCGATGCTTTGAACAAGATCCTTTCGCAGGGCTGTTAAGACCTGATTGGGATTATCCCATCTGTATTTACACCAACCAATAGCTCCACTGACCTGTGCCCATCACCAGTGAGCTGCAAGAAATAGGTGCAGATGTTACTGTGTCTCCAGAGAGGGATATTGAGCCTGAAAGCCCCCTAGGCCAAAGAAGGGACAAAAAAATGCTGCTGAAATTTTGAAGATCTACAGGGGTCCAGGCTACAATCCGAACCTGGATCGCGAGGTGGGCCCTACTTCCACCGGACACTGGGCTAGTACACCTGCTTTCACTCAGCGTACAGAGGAGGATTATCCCCATTTTTCCAGGAGAGGTGCGGGCTTCCCGACATCGGGAAACCCTGCCAGGGTCACCGAGGCGAGCAGTGGGTCTGCGAGGGTCTGCAGGGTGCAAAAGTGTGCTGTGAAGGTAAGTGATGGGTGCAAGTGTGGAGAGGTAAGTATGTGAGATGAGTGGAAAGTGATAGAAAATGTTTCCTTACCTTTGTTTCTTCCTGCAGGCTTCAACAGTTGGAGATGTGGAGAGCCTCGCATCTCACCAGCAGAGATGACAGATGGCTGCTGCACTCTCCAATGCAACAACCATCTAATTTCTGCTAAAGAAAGAGGTTTGATGAGTCTTGAATACAAGGACTCATCAAACAACATAGAATGTCAGTGTTTGACAGCTTCACAGAGCTGTCAAATGATGACAATTCATCTGTCAAAAATTTTTGACAGATGAAACATCATATGCTGATGTTCTCTGTAACTGGCTTCCCCTTAATTGGTCTGCTGGGCAGGCTTGACAAGGTCAGTCAAGGGAAAATAGCGTGGGTTGGCCACAGGTCGATGGAAGCGGGACAACGACCCGACAAGCAGCAGTCCCGCCTCCAACGCGCCCCCATTGGCAAAATCGCCCCCTCAGAGTCTATAGACTGAAAAAAAGTCACTGAGTGATGATAATAGTTTTATTATGAGAAAAGTCTGAATGGTTAACAACATTTCTAAAGCAAATTTAATTGGCACTTTTCATCTTTATTCTATGAAGCTGCTGATGAATGCATCGGTGTTGTCATGAGGTTAGAATGAATAAGCTTAGTGTATCTGTGACAAGAGATTGTTAAATCAGTAGGTGCTGGAAGTATTTGTGGCACGCTGAAAATGTGGTAAATGAGAGTTGATATTTCCTCCTATTTTACAAACAGTCTCAGGAATACACAACTTGTGAACTTTTGACAATATTGGGCACGTTACAAGTAAGTACAATTGAAGGGCTAAATAGAAAATATGAACAGTAATGGTGCTGAGGCAATCGATAACCAGCTGGTCAAAATAGTGCGCAGGGGGCCATACTCGCTGTGGAGTGTGCTAGCTTTTACACAAGAAGAGGAAGAGCACAGAACATGCAAAGCCTATGTCACAGAAAATGCCTTAAAACTTGCTGGTACAGCAGACACAGAATCGAATCATACACATCTTGAATGTGGCGTCGCTGATTCGCTGCAGCTAGAAGTATATCTGGAAGAATATGGCTGAGCTGCAGAAAAATGCAAAGGTGAGTGATGTGAAAAATCTGAGGCTATAGATATAGGAGTACATGGTGAGTTGTTGTGATCTGGAATGCACTGCCTGAAAGGGTGGTGGAAGTAGATTCAATAGTAACTTTCAAAAGGGAATTGGATAACTACTTGAAGGGGAAAAAATTGCAGGGCTATGGGGAAAGAGCAGGGGAGTGGGATTAATTGAAAACCTCTTTCAAAGAGTCGACACAGGCACAATGGGCCGAAAGTCTTCCTTCTGTGTTGTGTGATTCTATGATTCTATGTGAGATGTATTTGCTTGAGTAGCTTTACACAGTATAGTTACCTGAATTTATTGAGTAAACTACTAGAATTGCAATGCTAAAGGGAACTAGTGAACACTGTTAAGAAAAATTAGAACAGGACAGGAAGGAAACGAAAATGATGCAGCCGAGAAAGCCTGACTATTGCCCATCATTAATCACGTAGAAAACTGACAATGCCAATTATCAGGTGGGACGGTGGAGGTGAAAACTCCCGACCACACCACCCCCACCCCGCCCCCCCAACCCCAAGCATTGTTAGAGGAAAGGATTTTTCAGCACTGAAAAAGGCATGTCAGAGGGGATTTTATAGATAGGATATTTAACGGGATGCAGAAACTAAACCTAAAACAATACTTTCAGATACACAAGCGCAGCAGTGCAAGGGGGCATATCTCAAAGTTGTGAAGGGTGAACTTAGCACAGACAGCTCAAAGTATTTTGTCTCATAGATGCTAATCAAATACTGGAGCTACTGTATTCGCTGCTCATGATGTGGTCTCCTCTACATTGGGGAGACCAAACACAGATTGGGTGACCGCTTTGCGGAACACCTCCGTTCAGTCCGTAAGGGGGACCCCGAGCTACCGGTCGCCTGTCACTTTAATTCACCGCTCCACTCCCACTCAAACCTCACCATCCTCGGCCTCTTGCATTGTTCCACGGAAGCTCAGCGTAAGCTCGAGGAACAGCACCTCATCTTTCGATTAGGCACTTTACAGCCTTCTGGATTCAACATAGAGTTCAACAACTTCAGATCATAACCTCGGCCCCTATCACATATATATATTTTTTATCCACACATTGTCTGTCTTTTTTACTTCTCCCCCACATGGCAGCTGACTTTCATTCTGCCAGCGCAATTCACACTTCATCGAGAGCCATCCTTTGTTTCTTAACCTGTCCCATTACCATCTCCTTTTGCCTTGGATATCTCTTAATGTCTCTTAATCTCTTCCACCTTCCATCCTATCACAGACCTTCCCTTTTGTTCTTTCATCCCCCTATTTCCCAGCCTCTACACTTGCTTAAAAATCTGTTCCATTTCCTGCTTTTTACCAGTTCTGACGAAAGGTCATCGACCTGAATCATTAACTCTGTTTCTCTCTTCACAGATGCTGCCTGACCTGCTGAGTATCTCCAGTATTTTCTGTTTCTATTTCAGATTTCCAGCATCTGCAGCATTTTCTTTTTGAAATACTGGTGCAGGTAGCCTGTAGGATTGATTCAGACCTAGACACTGGACTTATTTACAAAACAGCTAGACACTGTAATGGCCAGACAGTAGGGATCACGTGTGGAAGAATGAGATGAAATGGGCTGAAGCGGCTTCTTCATCTACACCTATGTTGTGATCAAGATAAAAGGACCGATTTTACAAATGCAGTGTTGATGTGGAGTGTAGATTGGGAAACTGTGGGTGCACTCCCCAAGATATTCCCTCCTTAATGGATGGAAAATAGGGAGAAATGTGCATGCAATTTCCAATACGATGTCCTGGCAGGTGAGGCTCCTGGCCGTGAGCATGCATTTGGAAAATTGGCTCTACGGTATTTCTTTTATTTGTCATGTTTTTCTTTGCTGTGCCTTGCACCATTTCAAGGTTGTCATTTGATTTTTTTTTTAGCAGGCATATACTCATCAGTTCCATCGTTGTATCTGCGTCACATCCTTGTCATAGTTTAAACAAAAATATAAAACTTACCTGTCCAAACTCAAGCTAAATTAAATCAGCAGAGGTGACGGAAGGAAGTCAGGACTCAGTGAGAAGCCACGTCAGGCTGAAGCAGAAGTGTGCAGGCAGCACTGAGAGAAGAGCTAAGAGACTGGAACATGCTTTGATCACACACTCAGGTCTTTTAATAAGGAGGATGAAAATTTAACTGGCTACTGAAAGAAAAGGATAACTATGCACATCTCACTATAATATTAGAAGCTCAGCGAAGCAAGAGGATTTCATTGTGCTACAAACAAAAGGGAGAAAAAAATTAACTCCCATCTAACACTCTGGCTGTGTTCTAATAGGAATTTCATCTTCCTCTCAATGTTTACAGGGTAATTTTGTTTTCAAAATAAACATTATGTAATCAGAGCATTGTTAAGGGTGCCATTGAATTGCTGTTAACATTGCTTCTGTTTCAAGATTGGCACACCAGCAGCCATTCCTACCCCTGTGGGTGCACATAACGGAACCGTGGACAGGGTAGGCTCTTGGAAAGAAAATCAGTAGCAAGCAACCAATCCCAAAAGAACCCTATAGTGAAAAAAAGGGAAAACATTTCAAGGCAGTTTGGGAGATCGGCAAATACATATAAGTGAGATTAATAAAGAGGTTTTATTACAACTGTAAATCTGCACAGGCTAAGTGTTTCATAAGACATGGAAGATAAATTATATAAACAGGAACGAGAGTTAATAAAAACTGGAAAAGCGACAGTGAAAAAAAAATCAGAAAAAGAGATATAGATAAGTGTGTGTGTGTGAGAAAAAGAGGCATATAGGAAGAAATCAGCCCATTTATATGATTGATCCATCAGTTGTGCTGAAGTAATGGAATGTGCCCTTCTTGTGTCCTTATTAAGGCCTAAAAAAATGAATGACCGGGTAGCACTAAACCAAAGCTTTCATCGAGAATGAGCTGAAATCATTGAACACCTGATTAGGACGGGTTCTACAGTGTAGATACCTTCATCTTATTTGGATAATGAGTCGTAAATGGGAGTTTCATTATTAGCTATACAGATTTCTTTGTCTCCTATTTCCTTTCTATTGTTTGTTGCCAGCTGCAATATAAATTAACAAGACCACAATTATGAAAATAGGCATCCAGTTAGATATAGCTCTCCACTTACTTCTTTTGGAAGAGGAAGACAATGGTCTGGAGGAATGGGTGGGAGGTCCATTTATACCTGAGGCAGATTGCCCAGCTGCCCTTACCCAATCCTTTGTGCCTACAGGCAAAGTTATACTTACATAGACATGTCTGGGGAGATCTGCCTTTGTCACCAACACTGAGAAGATTGGGCCTGTACTTTGAATAGATTGGGCCTATACTCTCTGGAGTTTAGAAGAATGAGAGGTGATCTGATTGAAACATATAAGATTCTGAGGGAATTGACAGGGTAGATGCTGAGAGGCTGTTTCCCCTGGCTGGAGAGTCTAGAACTAGGGGGCATAGTCTCAGGATAAGGGGTCGGCCATTTAAGACGGAGCTGAGGAGGAATTTCTTCACTCAGAGGGCTGTGAATCTTTGGAATTCTCTACCCCAAAGGGCTGTGGATGCTGAATCATTGAATATATTCAAGGCTGTTGGACTCTAGGGGAATTAAGGGATATGGAGATCGGGCGGGAAAGTGGAGTTGAGGTCGAAGATCAGCCATGATCTTATTGAATGATGGCTAGAGGGGCAGTATGGCCTTGTCCTGCTCCTAATCCTTATGTTCTTATGTTCACTACAGAGGCAGTCACAGAGAAATGCTATCCCTTTTCGGCAGACATGTTCTAGGACAGCGACAGCTTTGACAGTGGCTGTGAAGGTGACCACAGACTTGAACATCTATGCAACTTCTGAGTTATAGCAGGGGATATTTGCCAAATTTCCTCAATAAACAGTGCAGTAGTGCATCAATCATGCAACAGATGCCTTGTTTGCCAGGTCTAACTCCTTAATTACTTTCCCAATGGAAAACAGCCATCAGCAGACAGAACCCTACATTTTTAATGTGTGGCAGGTTTCCCCAAAGTGTAGGGCATTACTGACACACAAGTGGCCTGACAAGTCTCTACCCTCAATCACATAGGCTTCCTGGACAGAAAGAGGGTTAATTTCATTAATATGCAGCTGGCCTGAGACCATAGGTAGGCACATAATTACATATGTGAATGTCTGTTACCCTGGTAGCAGAAATTACCCCTTTATTTTAGTGCAATCCAAGGTACCGCCATTATTTGAAGGGACAGTAAAACTGGGATATGATGAACAAGTTTGGCTCATGACCCCCTTGAAACAATCACGTACAAAACTTAACTGTGATATAATGAAGCGAGGCAGCCACTAGGATCATGGTTGAACAGACTATCGGAATGTTAAAACAAAGATTCAGATGCTTGCATGGATGCGGGTGAGGGGTTGGTGGAACCGGGGGGGGGCGGAAGGGGGGTGGCGGGAGGGGTGGGTTAGCTGGATAGTCATGCCAAAGTCTCAAAGATTATAGTGTTGCATATTGCACAACTTTACCATTCAAATAGCCATTTTTACAGAGCAAGTGGAAGAGGAGGTTCATTGGCAGAGGTGGACACTGATACCAAACCTGAAAACATGCCTCCTGAACCCCAGTTGTAGGCAGGAAGTGGCTTAAGGCAGGCTCTAATCAATAAGACCTTCACTAATGTGCCTTTTAGCACAATGCATAAACAGTCCTGCCCACAAGTGTCCAATAGAGTGAGAAAACAAACTACTCCCACATCCCCCACCCCCCCCATATTTCTTGTGTTTTTGAAGATCCCTTTGTTGTGAAGGGCTGGCTCCCAGAGGATTGGGAGTACCCCCTTACACCCTAGTTTATGACCCCTCTACATGGAATACTAATACAGCATCTGAACATTTATGAAATGACACTTATTTTATAACTAGGACCATCACTAAGCACTAACAATTGCAATCTTAAAGCAATTGTTCCACTACCTCACCCATTCACGACACTGCTGTGCTCTGCAGCCAAGGCTTCCCGTGTCACTGTTGTCTGCTGCTGTCATAACTTGGCATTGGGAGAGAAGTCCAGCTGCAGCAATAGAAAGAAAACCCTGTGGAGGAACTGAGAGAGGAGGAGCAAGACTCCGACCCAGAGGAGGAGCAAGACTCCGACCCAGAGGAGGAGCAAGGTTCAGACCCAGAGGAGGAGCAAGACTCAGAGCCAGAGGAGGAGCAAGACTCAGAGCCAGAGGAGGAGCAAGACTCCAACCCAGAGGAGGAGCAAGACTCCGACCCAGAGGAGGAGCAAGATTCAGACCCAGAGGAGGAGCAAGACTCAGACCCAGAGGAGGAGCAAGACTCAGAGCCAGAGGAGGAGCAAGACTCCGACCCAGAGGAGGAGCAAGACTCCGACCCAGAGGAGGAGCAAGGCTCAGACCCAGAGGAGGAGCAAGACTCAGAGCCAGAGGAGGAGCAAGACTCTGACCCAGAGGAGGAGCAAGACTCCGACCCAGAGGAGGAGCAAGATTCAGACCCAGAGGAGGAGCAAGACTCCGATCCAGAGGAGAAGCAAGACTCTGACCCAGAGGAGGAGCAAGACTCCGACCCAGAAGAGGAGCAAGACTCCGAACCAGAGGAGGAGCAAGACTCAGACCCAGAGGAGGAGCAAGACTCTGACCCAGAGGAGGAGCAAGACTCAGACCCAGAGGAGGAGCAAGACTCAGACCCAGAGGAGGAGCAAGACTCAGACCCAGAGGAGGAGCAAGACTCCGACCCAGAGATGGAGCAAGACTCTGACCCAGAGGAGGAGCAAGAATCCGACCCAGAGGAGGAGTAAGACTCCGACCCAGAGGAGGAGCAAGACTCAGACCCAGAGGAGGAGCAAGACTCAGAGCCAGAGGATGAGTAAGAATCTGACCCAGAGGAGGAGCAAGACTCCGACCCAGAGGAGGAGCAAGACTCAGACCCAGAGGAGGAGCAAGTCTCAGACCCAGAGTAGGAGCAAGACTCCGACCCAGAGGAGGAGCAAGACTCAGAGCCAGAGGAGGAGCAAGACTCCGACCCAGAGGAGGAGCAAGACTCCGACCCAGAGGAGGAGCAAGACTCAGACCTAGAGGAGGAGCAAGAGTCCGACCCAGGGGAGGAGCAAGACTCAGACCCAGAGGAGGAGCAAGACTCCAAACCAGAGGAGGAGCAAGTCTCAGACCCAGAGGAGGAGCAAGACTCCGACCCAGAGGAGAAACAAGACTCCGACCCAGAGGAGGAGCAAGACACCGACCCAGAGGAGGAGAAAGACTGCGACCCAGAGGAGGAGCAAGACTCAGACCCAGAGGAGGAGAAAGACTCAGAGCCAGAGGAGGAGCAAGACTCCGACCCAGAGGACGAGCAAGACTCAGACCCAGAGGAGGAGCAAGGCTCAGAGCCAGAGGAGGAGCAATACTCCGACCCAGAGGAGCAGCAAGACTCCGACCCAGAGGAGGAGCAAGACTCCGACCCAGAGATGGAGCAAGATTCAGACCCAGAGGAGGAGCAAGACACCGACCCAGAGGAGGAGCAAGACTCAGACCCAGAGGAGGAGCAAGACTCCCACCCAGAGGAGGAGCAAGACTCCGACCCAGAGGAGGAGTAAGACTCCGACCCAGAGGAGGAGTAAGACTCAGACCCAGAGGAGGAGCAAGACTCCGACCCAGAGGAGGAGCAAGACTCAGAGCCAGAGGTGGAGCAAGACTCAGACCCAGAGGAGAAGCAAGACTCCGACCCAGAGGAGGAGCAAGACTCAGACCCAGAGGAGGAGCAAATCTCAGACCCAGAGGAGGAGCATGACTCAGACCCAGAGGAGAAGCAAGTCTCAGACCCAGAGGAGGAGCAAATCTCAGAGCCAGAGGAGGAGCAAGACTCTGACCCAGAGGAGGAGCAAGACTCAGACCCAGAGGGGGAGCAAGACTCTGACCCAGAGGAGGAGCAAGACTCAGACCCAGAGGAGGAGCATGACTCCAACCCAGAGGAGGAGCAAGACTCCGACCCAGAGGAGGAGCAAAACTCCGAGCCAGAGGAGGAGCAAGACTCCGAGCCAGAGGAGGAGCAAGACTCAGACCCAGAGGAGGAGCAAGACTCCGACCCAGAGGAAGAGCAAGACTCAGACCCAGAGGAGGAGTAAGACTCAGACCCAGAGGAGGAGCAAGACTCCGACCCAGAGAAAGAGCAAGACTGAGACCCAGAGGAGGAGCAAGACTCCGACCCAGAGGAGGAGCAAGATTCTGAGCCAGAGGAGGAGTAAGACTCAGACCCAGAGGAGGAGCAAGACTCTGACCCAGAGGAGGAGCAAGATTCTGACCCAGAGGAGGAGTAAGACTCAGACCCAGAGGAGGAGCAAGACTCCGACCCAGAGGAGGAGCAAGACTCAGACCCAGAGGAGGAGCAAGACTCAGACCCAGAGGAGGAGCAAGACTCCGACCCAGAGGAGGAGCAAGACTCAGACCCAGAGGAGGAGCAAGACTCAGACCCAGAGGAGGAGCAAGAGTCAGAGCCAGAGAAGGAGCAAGACTCTGACCCAGAGGAGGAGCAAGATTCAGACCTAGAGGAGGAGCAAGACTCCGACCCAGAGGAGGAGGAAGACTCAGAGCCAGAGGAGGAGCAGGTATCATGAGCAGGCTTGAGAGCTGCAAGAAATACCTGTCTGGCCTTAATTCAAGACACTTTCTCCTGAGATACAAACTCTCTCCTAACTACAGTACTCACAGGAATTCTCCCTCCCGCTGACCGATTCACGAATACAGCCTTCTCTGAATAAAAAGCATTTTAATCAAACTATCAAATAGTAAATCCTGTCTTCAATGAAAAGAATTTCTTTACAGTGAAACTATCATCCTGCTTCTATTCCAACACTCTCAATTTTCGATCCTGCACCTCTTTCCCCCTTGTATTCAAAAAGCTCTAAAATAATAATGAACACTGCACTTCTTTATCTAAACAAATATATGTATGTGTGTGTGTCCCCGCGTGTGCTGATTATTGCTATGATGCTGCCCTTTCACCAACACCCTCCGAGGCAGACTGCTGTAGAGCCCACACTTCTGCTTCAGTTGCTGCTGCCCATGGCACGGAAGCATGCACACGTTGGCAGGGGATGTCCTGGTTCACTAAAGGAAAAGATGGCAGAACTGAAAATAAAAACTTTTGGCTGTCTGTCATTAAATTCAGCACTGTACAAAACTCATCTGCAGTTGGCATTTTTAATATCAACTGTTCAATGCACTAGAAAATTCAATGCACTAGAAAAAGCTTGATATCTCTTTCCTGGGGCTCCCATTGTGCCTATTCCTTTAGAGTTCCGACTACCTCTACTAATGCCCTGACTTCCTCTTCGGTTCATGGTTGTGGCGAACAGTGCATCCCCATGTGGGCCTGATGCACACCTGCTGAATTGAAATGAGGCCCAGAGAACAATCAGAAGCTTATTTCTTGGTCCCCGCATGACATACTTCTGGTGAGCAGCACTAATTGCGCCTGGATAGTGCTGACAAATACCGCGTTACCCCTTGTAACGTACAATATATTACCAGCACCACTGATTTACAATGATGGAATAAATTAAATTGTGTTGTTATTACAAAGTATTGTGGGAGTTTAGATAGTAATTTCAGGATCAAAATCCAGGCTTGTGTTGATATTTGAATGGAAACTGTAAATCATTGGGCTTGATCATTATATATATTCCTTTAACTAATTAGTTAATTTTATGTCTTAACTTTTTTTAAAGTCCAGAGTGGGTGAGGAAGAGGCCAAAGGCCCTGGGAGAATGTGGTGGCTGGGGTGGGAGGTCAGTGGCTCAAGAAGAAGGGAGAATGGGATGGGTGGGTTAAATCAACTTAAAATTGTTACTTGTATAAACTTAAAGTTCTTACCTATATTTACTTGTCCCAGGGAATTAGATTGAACTAAAATATAAATAAAATTGACCTGCAGGGCCTCCTAGAGAAACAGGCCTGTGCGATAGAGCTCAAAGGAGCAGCAGCCCCACCTGGCATCTGGAGGAGTGAAATGTGAGTATAATCATAAGTACAGATAGTAATACCGTGATATCACCCCAAGCATTCCAAAATCATAACACAGGAGGTAAGTGTAACAAACAGGAAGTGCGCACTAAACACAATCGGATACCGTTTCACCTTCATTTCAATGGGATGACAATCGGGCAGGTTCTACAACAGGCAAGTGATCCACTCCATCACATTATTGCCCAGGCATCAAAGGTGAAAATTACCCCCAATATATTACTAGTGGATGCGCTGTGGTGTTTCACAAGGTAAGTTGGTGAATATGGTCTTTCTCTTACCTGTCTCTATTGTCTTCATGTCACTGTTCTCTCTCTCTCTTTTCTTTGGCTTTTGTCTCTCTTTCTCTTCTCATCTGATTCTCTTTCTTACTCTTCACTTCTCTCTCTTCTCCTGTTTCTCTAACCATCCTTTTCTTACTTTTGAGTGGAAGATTCAGAGCCATGTGGTGATATGTCGGGGAGGCATGACAGGCAAGTCACAAAATTAACATTGAAACTTCTATTAGAGCACCACCTACTAGCATCACCAGTCATAGCGATCTGTTGGACTTATTGATCAAATCAGACTTTCCAAAGCCATTTCCTATTTATACTAGTGTGCTTGCACTCAGTTATATAATGATCAATGGGTGTTTGATAGTAAAGATCAATCTTGGAGTGATTTCCTTTAATGTTTCACTGCCAAGAAGGGATTTCACAGCTCATGGAAACATCTATAAAAGGCAATTAGAACTGATTGACCTGCAGTGGATATAAAAGGAGCCTATGTTTTATTGTTCTTCTCTCTGAGCAGCAGCCTTTGAATTATTTGAAATGGTGAACCTTCACGCATAAGAAGTGTTGTTTATACCCACAAACACAACACACTTAGCACAGCCAATGGAACAGAGGATCATAAAAACATTCAAAAAAACACTGCCTTCACAGTAAAGTGATTGAAGTCATTGATTGACACAGTGATGACACTAGATATTGCTAGGCATGTTGACTTAGTAAATGCAGCACACATTATTGTTACTGCTTGGGGGGTAGCCTCATCGATATGCATTGAGACTCACGAGAGTGGCCCCGGGTGGAGACTGAGCACAGAGACCGAGGATTTAAGGAGCGGGGAGAGAGAGCGTGGCTCAGACTCACCGGCGGCAGCAGCGAGAGTGGCCCCGGGCGGAGACTGAGCACAGAGACCGAGGATTTAAGGAGCGGGGAGAGAGAGAGCGGCTCAGACTCACCGGCGGCAGCAGCGAGAGTGGCCCCGGGCGGAGACTGAGCACAGAGACCGAGGATTTAAGGAGCGGGGAGAGAGAGAGCGGCTCAGACTCACCGGCGGCGGCAGCGAGAGCGGCCCCGGGTGGAGACTGAGCACAGAGACCGACGATTTAAGGAGCGGGGAGAGAGAGAGTGGCTCAGACTCACCGGCGGCAGCAGCGAGAGCGGCCCCGGGTGGAGACTGAGCACAGAGACTGAGGATTTAAGGAGCAGGGAGAGAGAGTGGCTCAGACTCACCGGCGGCAGCAGCGTGAGTGGCCCCGGGCGGAGACTGAGCACAGAGACTGAGGATTTAAGGAGCAGGGAGAGAGAGTGGCTCAGACTCACCGGCGGCAGCAGCGTGAGTGGCCCCGGGCGGAGACTGAGCACAGAGACCGAGGATTTAAGGAGCGGGGAGAGAGAGAGTGGCTCAGACTCACCGGCGGCAGCAGCGTGAGTGGCCCCGGGCGGAGACTGAGCACAGAGACCGAGGATTTAAGGAGCGGGGAGAGAGAGAGTGGCTCAGACTCACTGGCGGCAGCAGCGAGAGTGGCCCCGGGTGGAGACTGAGCACAGAGACCGAGGATTTAAGGAGCGGGGAGAGAGAGCGTGGCTCAGACTCACCGGCGGCAGCAGCGTGAGTGGCCCCGGGTGGAGACTGAGCACAGAGACTGAGGATTTAAGGAATGGGGAGAGAGAGAAGTAAAAAGTAATTGAAGTGTGACGTCACCAGAAAGCAGGTAAGTGATTGGTTGGTGAGTATTTCTCTCTCGGTTTTTTTCAAACTTAATTTTTGTGGTTATAGTTTCTAAGGCCTCTGTTGTGTAGCAGAGAGTGCTAGTAAACAAGGGCCCTTGAGTATATCATTTAATTGTAGTGTAATTAGTGGTATTGATTTGATTTAATTTAATTTGAATTAATTAAAGGGTAAGTCGTGGCAGCACAGCTCGGCCCCGTGGCATGCTCCTCCTGCACTGTGTGGGAAATCAGGGACACTTCCTGTGTCCCTGACGACCATGTGTGCGGGAAGTATATCCAGCTGCAGCTACTGGCAGACCGCATTGTGGCGCTGGAGCTGCAAATGGGTACATACTGGAGCATTCGCGATGCTGAGGACATCGTGGATAGCACGTTTAGGGAGTTGGTCACACTGCAGGTAAAGGCTGCACAGGCAGGAAGGGAATGGGTGACCGCCAGGCAGAGTAGTAGGCACAGGCAGGTAGTGCAGGGGTCCCCTGTGGCCATCCCCCTCTCAAACAGATAGACCACTTTGGATATTGTTGGGGGAGATAGCTTATCAGGGAAAGGCAGCAGTAGCCAAATTCCTGGCACCATGGGTGGTCCTACGGCACAGGATGGGAGGAAAAAGAGCGGGAGAGCTATAGTGATAGGGGATTCTATTGTAAGGGGAATAGATGGGTGTTTCTGCGGCCGCAAACGAGACTCCAGGATGGTATGTTGCCTCCCTGATGCAAGGGTCAAGGATGTCTCGTAGCAGCTGCAAGGCATTCTGGAGGGGGAGGGTGAACAGCCAGCTGTCATGGTGCATATGTATCAACGATATAGGTAAAAAATGGGATGAGGTCCTAAAAGCTGAATATAGGGAGTTAGGAGGTAAATTAAAAAATAGGACCTCAAAGGTAGTAATCTCAGGATTGCTACCAGTGCCACGTGCTAGTCAGAGTTGAAATAGAAGGATATTTCAGATGAATACGTGGCTAGAGGAATGGTGCAAGGGGGAGAGATTCAAATTCCTGGGACATTGGAACCGGTTCTGGGGGAGGTGGGACCAGTACAAACTGGACGGTTTGCACCTGGGCAGGACCGGGACAGATGTCATAGGGGGAGTGTTTGCTAGTGCTGTTGGGGAGGGTTTAAACTAAAATGGCAGGGGGTTGGGAACCTGTGCAGGGAGGCAGAGGAAAGGGAAGCAAGGATAGAAGCAAAAGATAGGAAGGAGAAAAGCAAAAGTGGCAGTCAGAGAAATCAAGGGTGTAAATCAAACATGGCCACAGTAAATAATTATTCTTAAAGGTCTAAGAGTATTAAAAAAACAAGCCTGAATGCTTTGTGTCTTAATGGGTGGAGCATTCGTAATAAGGTGGATGAATTAGCTGTGCAAATAGATGTAAACAGATATGATATAATTGGGATTAAGGAGACATGGCTCCAGGGGGACCAAGGCTGGGAATTGAACATCCAGGGGTATTCAATATTCAGGAAGGACAGGCAAAAAGGAAAAGGAGGTGGGGTAGCATTGCTGGTTAAAGAGGAGATTAACACAATAGTAAGGAAGGATATTAGCTCTGATGATGTGGAATCTGTATGGGTAGAGCTGAGAAATACCAAGGGGCAGAAAATGTCAGTGGGAGTTGTATACATACCCCCAAACAGTAATGCTGAGTTTGGGGATGGCATTAAATGGGAAATTAGAGACGTGTGCAATAAGGGCACAGTAGTTATCATGGGTGACTTTAATCTACATATAGATTGGGCTAACCAAATTAGTAACAATACTGTGGAGGAGGAATTCCTAGAGTATATAAGGGATGGTTTCCGGGACCAATATGACGAGGAACCAACTAGAGATCAGGCCATCTTAGACTGGGTATTATATAATGAGAAAGGATTTATTAGCAATCTTGTTGTGCGAGGCCCCTTGGGGAGGAGCGATCTTAATATGATAGAATTCTTCATTAAGATCTAGAGTGAAGTAGTTGACTCAGAGACTCGTGTCCTGAATTTAAATAAAGGAAACTAGGATGGTATGAGGCGCGAGTTGGTTGGATGGATTGGGGAACGTTACTTAAAGGGTTGACGGTGGATAGGCAATGGCAAACATTTAAAGATCACATGGATGAACGACAGAATTTGTTCATCCCTGTCTGGCATAAAAATAAAACAAAAAAGGTGGCGCAACCGTGGCTAACAAGGGAAATTAGGGATAGCATAAGATCCAAGGAGAGGACATATAATTTGGCCAGAAAAGCCGCAAACCTGAGGATTGGGAGCAGTTTAAGATTCAGCAAATGAGGACAAAAGGATTAATGAAGAGCATGAAAATAGAGTATGAGAGTCAGCTTTCAGGGAACATAAAAACTGACTGTAAAAGCCTCTATAGATATGTGAAGAGAAAAAGATTGGTAAAGTCAAGCGTAGGTCCCTTGCAGTCAGAATCAGGGGAATTTATAATGGGGAACAAAGAAATTGCTGACCAATTAAATACCTAATTGGTTCTGTCTTCACAAAGGAGGACAGAAATAACCTCCCAGAGATGTCGGGGAACATAGGGTCTAATGAGAGGGAGGAACAGAATGAAATCAGTATTTGTATGGAAATGGTGTTAGGGAAATTGATGGGTCTGAAGGCCGATAAATCCCCAGGGCCTGATAATCTACATCCTAGGGTACTTAAGGAAGTGGCCCTAGAAATAGTAGATGCATTGCTGGTCATCTTCCAACATTCTATAGACTCTTGCACAGTTCCCATGGATTGGAGGGTAGCTAATGTAACCCCACTATTCAAAAAAGGTGGTAGAGAGAAAACGGGGAATTATAGACCTGACATCGGTAGTGGGGATAATGCTGGAGCCCATTATAAAAGATGTAATAGCAGAGCCCTTGGAAAACAGTGACAGGATCGGACAAAGTCAACATGGATTTACAAAGGTTAAATCGTACTTGACTAATCTACTGGAATTTTTTGAGGATGTAACTGGTAGAATAGATAAGGGAGAACCAATGGATGTGGTGTGTTTGGACTTTCAGAAGGCTTTCGATAAGGTCCCGCATAAGAGATTAGCATGCAAAGTTAAAGCACATGGGATTGAGGGTAACGTACTTACTTGGATAGAGACCTGGTTGGCAGACAGGAAGCAAAGAGTTGGAATCAACGGGTCTTTTTCCGAGTGGCAGGCAGTGACTAGTGGGGTACCGCAGGGATCGGTGCCAGGACCCCAGCTATTTACAATATATATTAATGATCTAGATGAGGGAACTAGATGTAATATCTCCAAGTTTGCAGACGACACAAAGCTGGGTGGGCATGTGTGCTGTGAGGAGGATGCCGAGAAACTTCAGTATGACTTGGACAGGTTGGGTGATTGGGCAGATGCAGTATAATGTGCATAAATGCGAGGTTATCCACTTTGGTGGCAAAAACAGGAAGGCAGATTATTATCTGAATGGCAATAGATTGGGAGAAGGGGAAGTGCAACAAGACCTGGGTGTCCTTGTGCACCAGTCGCTGAAGGTAAGCATGCAGGTGCAGCAGGCGGTTAAGAAGGCAAATGGTATGTTAGCCTTCATAGCGAGAGGATTTGAGTACAGGAGCAAGGATGTCTTACTGCAGTTGTACAGGGCCTTGGTGAGACCACACCTTGAATATTGTGTGCAGTTTTGGTCACCTTATCTGAGTAAAGATGTTCTTGCCATGGAGGGAGTGCAGCGAAGATTCACCAGACTGATACCTGGGATGGCAGGAATGACGTATGAGGAGAGATTGGGTCGATTGAGCTTATATTCGCTGGTGTTTAGAAGAATGAGAGGGGATCTCATTGAAACTTATAAAATTCTAACAGGACTAGATAGACTAGATGCAGGAAGGTTGTTCCTGATGGCGGGGGAGCCCAGAACCAGGGGTCACAGTCTAAAGATAAGGGGTAAGCCATTTAGGACAGAGATGAGGAGGAATTTCTTCACCCAGAGAGTGGTGAACCTGTGGAATTCTCTGTCACACAGGGCAGTTGAGGCCAATTCATTAATTATAATCAAGAAGGAGTTAGATATATTTCTTAAGGCTAAAGGGATCAAGGGATATGGGGAGAAAGCAGGGACAGGGTACTGAATTTGGATGATCAGCCATGATCTCATTAAATGGCAGAGCAGGCTCGAGGGGCTGAATGACCTACTCCTGCTCCTATCTTCTATGTTTTTATGTAAACTGATTTTATAAAGGCACAGCTCTGAATGATCAAGCACATGATGAAAACAATACTGCTGCGACTTTAGTGCATGACAATATCCGACCACCAACTGGTATGGCACTGAATTCAACATGTTGCCGAGCCTGGGTTATGCTTGGATTTGCAGTGTGCTCAGACATTAGAAGTGAAATTAAATCAGAAAATGACAGCGAGGAAAGCAACAATGAAACAGTTGTCATGTCAACATGGCATGAAATGGAGAAGTGTTTATCAGCTGTATGCCCTTTCTTGGAAATGGGGAAAGAACTGATCAATGAACTGGTGCGCATTTTACCAGTCAGATAGCCTGGCTCTCTGTTTTCTGGAATGATCTAAACAGAAGAATTTATCACATTTTTTCCCTTACTGTTAACACTGTTAATACATTTTTGACTAATGCGTTTATATCATTTGTTTGCTGTTTTTCTTCTTCACCGCTGTGAAAATGGATGCTTCTTTGATCCCTCTGGAGCAGTGCATCAGCTTATTGTGGATGGAGGCAGACATTGTTCTCTAGACGATGACTGTGTTCACTGTCAGATGATTGAAATGAGGCAATAATCAAAAACGTCAGAGCAGCTACAACTTTCACAGCCACAGGAGAACATTTTTGATTACAGAAGTTCACTTCGGGTCATCTTCAACCATTTGACACAGTTTAATAATTGCCACTCTGGAGACTTTCAAAGTCCTTAGACACTACTCCTCCATTAGTCCCAGTTATGGCATCCTAACTGTGTCGGTACAAGCTGTCATGAAAATGCCAATTAAGCTAATTAATGGAGGGTGGATCCAATTCAAATGGGTCACACTGTAATTTCTCTTAAAGCGCCTGTGCTCATGTTGACTATAAGTCCAGCTCAGAGAGGGCACTGATATAACAAACTCCTCACCAAATGCAGCAACAAACATTTTGTTTCTATCATGACTGCCATTCTCCTTTCAGATGACGATTGGGATTACCAGGAAGTATGGGCTTTTGGGTGCTGGCTTCTCAGGAAAAGACTAGAGGGGTAATTTCCAACTTGGCATTCCAGCTGGGAGCCTCGCCTACCCAGAGGGCATATTGGAAATTCCAGTACACACTATGCTTGATTTTCTGATGAATTAGTGAGCTTTGTAATGATAGTTTATTGGCTCAGTGCCTGGCTCAGTGCCCACTGCCATAGATGTTGAACCCAGAAAAGA
Source organism: Somniosus microcephalus (assembly GCF_052327205.1). Classification (NCBI taxonomy): domain Eukaryota; kingdom Metazoa; phylum Chordata; class Chondrichthyes; order Squaliformes; family Somniosidae; genus Somniosus; species Somniosus microcephalus. The sequence continues at coordinate 174,296,102 of NC_140987.1, forward strand.
ATATATATATAAAAAAATTAAACTTTCAGTTATCAATTGCTACTGCAGATAGAAGTTCAATTTTTCCATTGGTTCAAAACTGGAGTTAGTGGTCTGGAAATTCTCCTGATCTCTCACTGAAGCTGTTGCGGGAAATGGGCAGAATCTCCTGAGAAATGCTTTCAACGTATTCAGCCGTATTACGGGGCGGTAAGACAGAAAGCTCCATTTTAAAGGTATCACCATGCCATCCCATTCCTGCTGGATGGTGTGGGTTAAAAATTGATCCATTCAGCTAGAAAGATTTGTGCTCACACAGGAGACCTTCTCCTTGCCTGAGACCGCATACATTACATTAATAGTCCCATGTCCTCTGCACATATGCCTTCACAATTTAACAAGCTAACAAATCTGCTATTCATGCCAACTGAGGAAACCTGCTCCATCATCTTGCAAAAATACTCTCTTCATAAACAACATCTGCAATGCAAAAATATTTTAAATTTCTAATCACTATGGCTAGAAATTTGCCTACCTCGCCGGGTCTGGTGCGGGCGGTGTCCGTGTGGGGTTGTGACCCCACTGCTGGCTCCATCCTGCTGTCAAAAATGATCTGACCTTAATGGGGCCTATTAAGCCTGCCCAGCATGTTTCCCAGCCCAATGTGATGGAGCAGGTCTGGTGATGCCATTCATGACATGTTTTCAGCCGGGATCTTTAAAGGGACCATGGCCACATTACATTTGAAGTTTAAGCTAATATAGTGCTGACAGTGCACTACAGCATTGAAGTGCAGCAAACACTGACATTGACTGCACAGAGGCAGAGGGCTGCACCCAGGCTCTCCGATGACTCCCTCCATATGCTTATAGAGGGAGTCAGAGCACACAGGGAGGTCCTCTTCCCTTCTGATGGGCGGAAGAGACCTCCCCAGGAGACCAAAACAGCCTGGTTGCAGATTGCAGAGGAGGTCACAAGCAGGGATGTGGTCAGGAGGACCTGGGTGCAGTGCCGCAAACGTTGCAATGATCTCATTAGATCAAGAAACGTTAGTACAAAGCCACACTCACCTTCATCCTGCTGTGCTTCTCATCACATCCCCATCATCTGCCTTCCCAACCCTACTCCTGCACATCCTTACACCAACTTATCTTGCACCTCCACCCATCCCTCTCTATCTACATTATCACTTCCCCATCTCACTAGCCACCCCTCACACTCACCCTCATCCTAGTCCATTCATAGCAACTAATAACACACAAGGGTAGGCACTTGGGTGTTTTATCCAATGTTTATGTAAAGTTTCTGTTGATGTGGTGTCAAACATACAAATCTTTATTTTCAACACTTTCCGGTCTTGGACAGATTTGTGTGCATCTTTGGAAGTGGCTTAGTGAGTTGCGGTGAATGGTGAAACATAACGGTACCCCCCTACAATGGTGATGAGTGTGAAAGGAATGGCTTGGTCATTGTAGGGATGCTTTATGGTGTTGGTGTGGGGTGGTGCCAACCTGGCGCATCATGTGGCAGCCATATGGGTGTACAGCATAAAGTGAAGTAAATCTGACCATGATACGGTCATCCCTAGCCTCCCAGGCAGCAATGTGCTTGGATGCTGATGCCCTGTGTCCTGTGCAGGTGGAAGGTTGGTGTTGTTGTTGGTGCTGCTGGAGTGCCTGGTGCTGCTGGTGTTGGGGCTCATTGTGGTCCGATTCTGAGGACCAAGGTAAGACAGTATAAACGGCACTCATGTTGATGGAATAGATGGCAGGTGAAGCACAGATGACAGAAGCATTCTGTCAATGAGAGAGTTCTTCCAATGAGGTGAGACTGGGTGGAGACTTTGCTGGAAAGACTTGCAGCCTGCAGAATCTGTGCTGGAAATGGACTGAGCAACAGCTTCTGCTTGAGGAAAGTGATCATCTGTCAGTGGAAGTTTTTACTGTACAATTGATGCTGTCAAGTAATCAGCTGGAGCAATGGCCACGGAACTCCCGCCTCAGGTTGACTGACATGGTTCCCGAGCTGCGTGAATCCCGTAGCCATGCAGAGAAATTTAATAAGTAGGTGAAAAAAGGCTCGTAAGTGCCTGTAAACTACCTGAAATTGATTTCAATTGGGTTGCCTGCCGCTACCAGTCGGGTCGACTCCGCGATGGCAGACGCACCTGGGGGAAAGGCGCATGGGAAAGAGATGACAGCAGGTTCCCAGCCCCCTGTCAAAAATAGCAACTTTCCCACCCGACCTGCCACCGATCGCGCCAGAAAGTTCTGGCCTATGTGTGCCTACTCTCTTCTGCAATGGCACTTTACCTTGATGACAGCGTGCAAAATATCACCTTTTCTGCTATGATTTGCTTAGCTACTACCTCAGTGGTAAGAGTGAGGTGGTGTTCAGTTGTTGTGTCAATAGAGGTCTCTCGTGATTGAGGGTGCCCTTACTTCATGACAACTGTCTCACCATTGTTTGGAACATCTAAGGAAGAGAAGAGAAACTCAGATTACAACAGTGCCTTGATGAGCAGCCTTCGTATACCTCCTCAATAGAAGGAGGTATGTGGTAATGGCTTTTAGTTTATGCGTTGCTGACAATTAGTGAATAGGAAAATAGGAAGAGCAGTAGTTGGTATTAAGTCCTGAACTGGTGGTTGTCCTCCTCCCATCTCTGGCACTCTTTATAGCCTCCTTTTAATTGATTTGGATGACTTCTCATATGCAGTGACAGATATGAAGGATCTGTATGAAATGCAAACGTGAGAAGTTCCAGTTGTTGAGAATGACATGCAGCAATACCCAGGTGTCAGCATGCAGATCGTAGTGGCTGTGACCACATGTACATGGAACATTCAGTTACCGTAGTTGGGAGGATTCCTTTAGGCTGAATGCTTGTAAGGATGTGAGTGAAGGAACATTTCCAGATGAGTGCTGTGCGTTTAAAGGGCATTCCACCACTTCATGGGTATTACTATTTAGGTTTGATAGTACATTAAGACTGTGTGAGGAGTAGGTAATTGTAAGTGCCAAATATACTTGGTACATTGCAATAATGTATGTGGATTCTCATAGTTTAGTGACCTGATAACATCATTGAATTTTTTTCCTACAGTGCTTATGCATGCATGATGAGGTAGAGCTGCATCTGGTTTCTGTCAGCAGTTACTCATTATTTGCCTTATGAAGGTTGTTAGATTATTGGAAATATTATTGACACCCAATTTTTGCAATAATCGAACAAAGCTCACAAACAGCAGTGTTCTGTATACTGAATCAGATGTCCATAGTGAACAAAGATTATTAGTTTCCAACATAGATTTTAGGGACTAATTCCTTCACTCTGGAATTGTTGCTGGTAATGACCTACATAAGTCAAATCCCTAAATGAGAGAAAGTGAATGCAAAGTGGACAGGAAGGAGAAAGCGAGAAGGTAATGTCAACGGGGCAAGGGAGAAAGGGACTGAAGAGTTCAGCTTGTACATTGTATATTAAGTAGAAAATGTGGCAGTTCATGAACATGTTAGTGGTAACATGTGGTGAGAATCTAAAAATATCCACAGCACACATACTTTCTCTCACCCAAGGACTCAACCATCCTGCCCTTTTGCCGTCAAATGCCAATTTTCTATTTGTTTTGCTTTTGTTCACAGTCACATATGGTCTGATCCTTTGCCTACAATTATTGCCATCCTGCTTAGTTACTTTGAGTAGACAAGTGATATTATCCTGCTCACTTCTGTTTCCCACTGATGCGATCATACTGTTCATTGCTGATTATTTGCTGCTGCCACCCTACTATACATTGCTGCTTATAAGCAAGTACAGAATGAGGGAAAGCACAAAGCTAACTTTGTGACAGAGAAAACCCTCGTCCTAAAGCAGTGCTCAAGAACCATCCAAAATCTGTCACAAGAGCCACACGGTGAGCAGGATCCACCTACTGGCAATAGATCAACCCAATTATGACAGCTGTTGATAAAAAAAAGGTAACAATTTCAAACACAAATCAATGACTGTGGAATAATATGGAGACTGTTAAACCTGCTTTCCAGCAATTAATTGAATATTTTATTTTTCATGTGCAGCTTCTGAGATCGTGTCAGAGATACCACTTGCACTACATGAAAACACTTTGACGAGCCTTCAACATATGGAAAAAGTAAAAATTCAATCAAAAAATTAATTGCTGGAAAGAGACTTTAAAAGTCTCCTAATTGCACAATAGTTATTGATTTGTGGGTCAAATTGCTATTTTTCCATCAGAAGAATTGGATTATAGGAGCACATTATAAGCAAGGTCCATTGACTACAGTAGACCTATTGTGTAAATTCGATTTTGTGACACTAGAGGCTGCAGAATAAACATTTTAATCTGAGATCAATTCCTGTGGAAAAATAAAGAGATCATCAAAGTCAACTTTTGATGGTCTGTTTTATTTTCCAAATACTACTTTAGAAATTACATCTGGGGCTCCAGATTATCTCTCTTCTTGGGATTTGGATAAGAATTGATCTAAGTAAAATTAATCTGGTTAAACAGAACAATCGAAAACCAAAAAATAGAATGAGACTGTCAAAGTAGCTTACTTTTTGCATCAGAATTGAGCAAGGAACAAAATATTTATTTTTTAAATATATAGGCCTAGAAATTGGATATGGCCCGAAAACGGGCGCGGGCAGTGTGAAGCGCAATGTGCGTGCGCCCGTTCAAAGTGGTGCAGGCAGCATGCAAAATTCATGCTGCCTGCTCATTATAAAGATTGCAGGACTGATCTCAGTGTTAAACGTGCTGCTGGTTGGCTTAATGCTGAATGGGGGCGGGGGGGGGGTGGGTAAAATTTGTGGGCAATATCGGGTGCAGTATTCTGGCCAATTAGGTTTGGCCTAGGCTCTCAGCAGTATTAAAGGGGACTGAAGAAGGATCTCCAACCTGAAACGTTAACTCTGTTTCTTGCTCCACGGATGCTGCCTGACCTGCTGAGTCTTTCCAGCATTTTCTGTTGTTATTTCAGATTTCCAGCATCCGCAGTATTTTGCTTTACTATTAAAGGGGAGGCGTTTTGTTTTGAAATTGTCAGTGTGAAGGAAGCCATGGCCCAACAGCCAAGAGAGAGGGCGAGGAGATTTTCTGATGCAGCTCTGGAGGCCTTGGTCCTGGGGGTTCAATAGCGACATTAGGTCCTCTACCCGGAGGGGAAAGGAGAACAGTAGAAGGCTGTGGGAGGAGATAGCTAAAGCTGTCAGTGTGACGAGTGTTGTCCCCAGGACCGGGATCTGCATTTGCAGCCATCTTTAGTCACCCCCACTGAAAGTCAGCAGCCTTCCACCAGCCATACTGCAGCCATTGGGGTAGGAGCACTAGAGTAGGAAAAGGAACACGAAAGATAGAAACTAAGGCCGCGATTTTATCAACACTGAGAGGGCAGGTTTGGAGGCGGGTTAAAGGTTAAAATCGTTTTGATTGACGGCGGGGTCTGATCCCGCCGTCAGCCCGCCTCCAAACAATTTTCCCAAGTGTCGGGTCCCCGGTTTGCGCATGGACCCAACAGCTAGCAGTGGGAAGAGGATTAAAGCCAATTACCTGCCTGTTAGCAGGTAGTTGAGAGTAGTTGACAGGCTATTTTAAAATTTTGCTGCTTCTGACTCGGGCTTCCCAATGTCCGGACACCACACCAGGTAAGTGTGGTATGTTGTGAGTCTGCTGTAATGTTTCTGCATTGATGACAGCTGTAGAAGTGGTGTGAAGGATCCAATGGTACACTGGTGAGCCTCAGAGGTAAGAAAATGTTGGGAAAATCATTTTTAATGCATTTACACATTTCTTTAGGTAACAAGTTTTGCAAACGATGTCTAGTGCCACCTCATTGGGCAGCACGGTGGCATAGTGGTTAGCACTGTTGCCTCACAGCGCCAGGGACCCGGGTTCGAATCCGGCCTCGGGTGACTGTCTGTGTGGAGTTTGCACATTCTCCCCGTGTTTGCGTGGGTTTTCTCCGGGTGCTCCGGTTTCCTCCCACAGTCCAAAGATGTGCGGGTTAGGTTGATTGGCTATGATAAATTGACCCTTAGTGTTAGGGGGATTAAATACGTGGGGTTACGGGGATAGGGTGGGATATGTGTTGATGTAGGGGTTACGGGGATCGGGTGGGATATGTGTCGGTGCAGGCTCGATGGGCCGAAATGGCCTCTATCTGCACTGTGGGGTTTCTGTGTTTCTGTGTGAACCTCTCTCACCAGTGACAGATCACTCCTGTCACCTCACCTGCAGCTGCCATCTGTTCCAGCCTATGGAGGTAGTCACTGGAGAGCCTGGGGGCAAGAGCTCACCTTTATACAGTGATTGTCAGTGTTTGCAGCACCTCAATGCTGTCAAACATTGAGAAATGAGCTGTCAAAAAAAATTGTGCATGGTCCCTTTAAGAAAACCAGCAAATGGCGCGCAATCCAGTGACGTCATCTGACCAGCTTCCTCTTAATTGGCTGGCAAGCCCGCAGGGTGGTCTTAACAAGGTCAATCAACATAAAATTATGTCCGTGGGCCAGATGCAGTTGGGACTGAAAGCCGAAAACCACCTGACCTGCTCCCAACCCACATCCATTGACAAAATCGTGGCCTAAGGGAATGCACAAGGGTGATTAGATGACATTGTTGTTTTGATTTGGAATTGATAAATTTATAAATTATGTTTGGAATGTTTGTTTTGTGGTGGCTCTCATTTCAGCTTTGTGCCCAGGAGGACACTGTGATGATCCATGAGAGAGGGATGGTAAGATGGGGAATTGGTGAGCAACAGGGATCTGTGGTTTCATTCATTGGAGCTGGAGTCTGATGAGGCGCTCATGGAACGGGGATGTGCTACCTGCCTCCTCTCTTCCTCCTTCTCCTCCTCCTCCTCTTCCTGCTCTTCCTCCTCCTCTTCCTCCTTCTCCTGAGGTGGTCCCAGAACCCGTGGTGGCAAGGGCTGTGCCCTCATGATGACCAAGTTATGAAGCATATGGCAGACCACGTGAAATGGGACACCCACTCCAGCATGTATTGGAGAGCTCCTCCCGAGCGGTCAAGGCAGTGGAGCCATTGGGGGCAATTTTGCCAGCTCTGGGGAGGCGGGTTTGGAGGCAGAATCTGGGGGCAGGTACCCATCCCGCCCCCAACCCGCCCCCAACCCGCCTCTGTGCCATCTTCCCAGGAGGCGGGTACCCGACCCATGCTGGGTCCTGTCTCCTGGAGGCGGGAAGGGGATTACAGTCACTTAACTGCCTGTTAACAGGATTATCCCCATTTTTCCAGCAGAGGTGCGGGCTTCCCGACATCGGGAAACCCCGCCAGGGTCACCGAGGCGAGCAGTGGGTCTGCGGGGGTCGGAGGGGTCCAAAAGTGTGCTGTGGAGCTGAGTGATGGATGCAAGAGTGGAGAGGTAAGTATGTGAGGTGAGTGAAAAGTGATAGAAAATGTTTCCTTACCTTTGTTTCTTCCTGCAGGCTTCAATCGTTGGGGATGCGGAGGCGCCGGCATCTCCACGGCAGAGATGACAGAAAGGCTGCTGCATTCTCCGATGCAACAGCCATCTGCTTTCTGCTCTGGAAATAGGTTTGGTGAGCCTTTAGTACAAGAACTCACCAAACAACAGAGAATGTCAGTCTTTGACAGCTTCTCAAAGCTGTTAAACGATGACAATTCATCTGTCAAAAATGTTTGACAGATGAAACGTCATACGCTGACGTTTTCTGTAACCGGCTTCCCCTTAATTGGCCTGCTAAGCCCACTGGGCGGGCTTAACAAGGTAAATCAAGGGAAAATTGCATGGGTTGGCCACAAGTCGATGGAGACGGGACTAAAACCCGACAAGCAGCAGTCCCACCTCCAATGCGCCCCCATTGGCAAAATCACCCCCATTGCTTCAGCACCCTGATGGTCTGCCCAATGAGGTGCCTCGTGGCAGCATGGCTGTCATTATATGAGTGCTGGCCATGAGTGGTGGGGTTGCGGAGGGGAGTCATGAGCCAGCTGTAGAGTGGATAGCCCTTGTCTCCGAGTAGCCACCCTTGGGTTTGACGTGGTGGCTGGAAGATTGCTGGCACACCGGACTGGCGCAGGATGAAGGCATCATGAGTGCTGCCAGGATACTGGGCATTCACCATCATGATGCGTTGGGCGTGGTCACACACCAACTGCACATTAAGTGAGTGGTAGCCTTTGCTGTTACGGAACATCTCAGGATTGGTATGCGGTAGCCGCACAGCCATGTGTGTGTAGCTGATGGTGCCCTGCACCATGGGAAAGTCCAATATCCTGGAAAAGCCACATGCGAGCTCGTCCTGCCTCTCACTGTTTAGAGAGAAGACAAAGAAGTCCCTTCTCATGGAGTACTAGCCTCTGTGGCCACCTGGATGCAGTGATGGACGACGAACTGGGAGATGTTAGCTATGTCACCTGCTCTAGACTGGAAGGACCCGGTGGGGAAACATTGAGCACCACGGTGACCTTGAGGGCCACTGGGAGAGCCATCGTTGCCTTGCTCTGACACTGTAGGTCTGGTTGCAGGAGTTGGCAGAGTTCTGTGACCACCTCCATGGTAAAGCGGAGCCTCCAAATACTCTGCTCCTGGCTTACAGTAGGAGAAGTGCTCTCGGAAGACCGTAGGTGGGTAAGGCCTCCTGCTGAGAGTCCTCCTGCCATTCTTCCTCCTCTTTCTGCGAGCATCTTGTCCTCTTCTTCGCTGCCTCCGCTCTATATTCTTGTCATACTCAAGCGTGAGGGCGACTGGCAGTAGAGCCCCCATGACTGGGAGCAAGTGGTGTGAGCTGAACCCTTTAAATCAGAAGCAAGGCATTCTCCACTTGTAGCACCACTCCTTGTCACCTCACCAACTTTAAATAACTGTAGAAAGCTCCAAATGGTTGCAGAAACTTAGAGAGAGCCAGTAGAAATCAAAAAGCAAGTCAGCTGCAAGTTGTTGATGATCCCTTTAAATAGCGCTGCTGGGGGGTCCTTCCTGCTTCTGAACGCACGGTCAGCTGGTCGTGACTTGGAAAGGGCGGCGACGTCCAAAATGGCAGATCGTGCGTCAAATCAGCTTCACGATCTGCCTCATTTCCATTTCTGCAACGAGCGCAGGCAATGGCAGCGCTACTGACCTGCCCGCAATGGCGGCCACCGTGGGATCTGCCAGAAGTGGGCGCAAGCGAAGCGTCTGCCATTTTTTCTTACAAACCAGCCTCATCGGCCGGTGTAAATAGGTCCAATTTCCCTGCCATAACCTTTAAACTTCAGCCTGAAAAACTGGAGCCATCATAATCTATTTTAATTCATTCTCAGGATATTGGCGTCACTGGCAAGGCCTGCATTTATTTCCCATCCTTTGTAGCCCTCAGAAGGTGGTGGTGCACTGCCTTCTTTAATTTGCTGTAGCAGTTCGGTAACTGAATGGCTTACCAGGCCTCTTTGGAGGGCAATTAAAAGTTAGCGGAGGCTCTGGCCGTGATCGGGGGAAGGGGAAACACTGGCTGCGATTGATTGGAGGTGTGGGGGGGCGTCTGCCCACCATCGTGAGGGAAGTGAGGGGGAGGGGAGATGGGGGGAGTCCGGCGCAAGGTAGGCCGAAAGGTTTCTTATGAGGCCCGGAGGAGCACTCTTACCCCATGTGGCCCAAACGGAAACCTGAAAGATAAATTTAAAACTTACCTTCTGGGCCTCTCCAGGCCCAGGTTCCGAAACGCGGCAGGCTTTCCCTGACTGGGGATCCGACACTGCCCCCCCGCTCAGGCCTCTGATTGAAATTACAGATCGGGTCTTGATGACATCATCGGACCCAATCTGCATATTTAAAACAGGACCCCGCTTCCTTTCTCCGGGTGTCCTGCTCGCCTGCTCAGGTTAATATGGGGACACAGCGGGAAGGAAGCAGGATCAGTGGGGTTAAGTGACCTCCGTTAATTTAACTGCCAGTGTCCGCCAAGTGGTGGCAGTTAAATCCAGCCCATGGTCTCTATTATTACGCCAGGCCTCTGCATTACTATTTCAGTAACATAACCACGACATCAACATATCCAAATTTACATTACAACCTTGGTGTATGAAAAGCATTAAAATGGGGATTACTTGGTTCCTCTTTGAGATGGAATTCGGCAAGCCACGCGCTACCACTCATTGAGTGGTGGGCAGCTCACCAATTGTATTCTAATAAGGCCCGAACCTGACAATGTTTTTCGGGTGGGTGCCACAGATATACCACTGACGTTGTACCAGATTTGGCCGCATGTTTAAAATCACCCTCATAGTGTTATAACCCAAACTCTGACTCTCCTGCTTCGAGATTGCAGCCTCACTGAAATTGTCCTCTGGTGTTCCGAATTAGAATGGTGTCAAATAACACTAACTTTCTAATCAGTCTGATGATCTCCATGCATTTCACACCCTGCACACCTGACCTGCTAAACTAGACTCAGAGCTTCCAGGAAGGAGAAAAGCAAAAGTGGCAGTCAGAGAAATCAAGGGTGTAGATCAAACATGGCCACAGTAAATAATAATTCTAAAAGGTCTAAGAGTGTTAAAAAAACAAGCCTGAAGACTTTGGGGGAAAAATTCAGTATCGCCCCGTTTGGGATGCCATTATCGGCTGTGCGCAAAGTTTAGCGCTTGGCGCTAATTATCGCCTCCGACAGCAAACTTGGCTTTTGATGTGCCAAATAACTGCCTGAATCCATGAGGTTACAACTTAAAACTAAAGGCTTTTATTAAGTAAGAATCTTGGCATCAAGTTAACACAGGGCAACCATCATTCATCACCGACCCAGCCCTTATGAGTAAAACCCAGCTCTTATAAATAAGACTCACACCAATCAGGAGGATCCATAAAGGCGGAGCTAGGGAGGAACATTAGTGGTTACACCTGTAAAACATTTACAGACATTAACAAGTACAACAACAGACAATCTAGAACACAGAGTTATTTCATCACAGCTTTTACCGCACCTGGAGCTGATTGGAGCGCTAAATCAGGCACTTCACACCTGTCTTAAGGCGCAAAGTCCGAGGAGCGAGGCGCTACCTCAGACCGCTGGCGAAGCAACGAAGTGCATATCAAAATGAACCTGCAAAGTGCTGCTCAGTACCCAAACCTCCTTCACACAGTGTTGAATCTCTCCAGAAGTCTCTCTCTCTCTCAGAATGCGTGGTGCAAAAATGTCACCAACAAAAAAAGGCAGGAAGCGGTCACCTTTAAATAGCTCTGCCCCAGTCCCTTCCTGACTGCAAAACGCTCCCCTCAACCTGTCGTTGCTAGTAGCAGGCGGTAAGGCAGGGGGCGCCACTCAAATTCCGGTCCGGGACGCTACCGGGGCGTTGTGCACTCGACTGATGTAACGATCTGCCGGTGCAGGAGATCATAGCGATAGTGTTTAGCGCACCGCAAAATGTCTAGTTAATTTCGCGAGCGGCGCAAACATCGCCGTGTCCAGGCGCTAGTTGCTTTGCGACCCATTAGCGCCCTCTTAAGGCACTAATGGGAGGCGCAAACAACTGAATTTTCCCCCTATGTGTCTTAATACGAGGAGCAATTGTAATAAAGTGGATGAATTAGCTGCGCAAATAGATGTAAATGGATATGATATGATTGGGATTACGGAGACATGGCTCCAGGGTGACCAAGGCTGGGAATTCAACATCCAGGGGTATTCAATATTCAGGAAAGACAGGCAAAAAGGAAAAGGAGGTGGGGTAACGTTGCTGGTTAAAGAGGAGATTAACACAATAGTAGGGAAGGATATTAGCTCTGATGATGTGGAATCTGTATGGGTAGAGCTGAGAAATACCAAGGGGCAGAAAACATTAGTGGGAGTTGTATACAGACCCCCAAACAGTAATGCTGAGGTTGGGGATGGCGTTAACTGGGAAATTAGACACACGTGCAATAAGGGCATAGCAGTTATCATGGGTGACTTTAATCTACATATAGATTGGGCTAATCAAATTAATAACAATACTGTGGAGGAGGAATTCCTAGAGTGTATACGGGATGGTTTCCTGGACCAATATGTCGAGGAATCAACTAGAGATCAGGCCATCTTAGACTGGGTATTATGTAATGAGAAAGGATTAATTAGCAATCATGTTGTGCGAGGCCCGTTGGGGCAGAGCGATCATAATATGATAGAATTCTCCATTAAATGGAGAGTGAAGTATTTGACTCAGAGACTAGTGTCCTGAATTTAAATAAAGGAAACTACGATGGTATGAAGCGCGAGTTGGCTAGGATGGATTGGAGAATGTTACTTAAAGGGTTGACAGTGGATAGGCAATGGCAAACATTTAAAGATCGCATGGATGAACTACAGGATTTGTTTATCCCTGCTTGGCATAAAAATAAAACAAAAAAGGTGGCACAACCGTGGCTAACAAGGGAAATTAGGGATAACATAAGATCCAAGGAGAGGACATATAAATTGGCCAGAAAAAGCAGCAAACCTGAGGAGTGGGAGCAGTTTAGGATTCAGCAAAGGAGGACAAAAGGATTAATTAAGAGGGGAAAAATAGAGTATGAGAGTAAGCTGCAGGGAACATAAAAACTGACTGTAGAAGCTTCTATAGATATGTGAAGAGAAAAAGATTGGTGAAGTCAAGCGTAGGTCCCTTGCAGTCAGAATCAGGGGAATTTATAATGGGGAACAAAGAAATGGCAGACCAATTAAATACATACTTTGGTTCTGTCTTCACAAAGGAGGACACAAATAACCTCCAAGAGATGGCAGGGAATGTAGGGTCTAATGAGAGGGAGGAACTGAATGAAATGGTGTTAGGGAAATTGACGGGATTGAAGGCCGATAAATCCCCAGGGCCTGATAATCTACATCCTAGGGTACTTAAGGAAGCGGCCCTAGAAATAGTAGATGCATTGCTGGTCATCTTCCAAAATTCTATGGACTCTGGAACAGTTCCCATGGATTGGAGGGTAGCTAATGTAACCCCACTATTTAAAAAAGTGGTAGAGAAAAAATGGGGAATTATAGACCGGTAAGCCTGACATCGGTAGTGGGGAAAATGCTAGAGTCCATTACAAAAGATGTAATAGCAGAGCACTTGGAAAACAGTGACAGGATCGGACAAAGTCAACATGGATTTACAAAAGGTAAATCATGCTTGACTAATCTACGGGAATTTTTTGAGGATGTAACTGGTAGAATAGATAAGGAGAACTAGTGGTGTATTTGGACTTTCAGAAGGCTTTCGATAAGGTCCCGCATAAGAGATTAGCGTGCAAATTTAAAGCACATGGGATTGGGCATAAGGTACTGACTTGGATAGAGAACTGGTTGGCAGACAGGAAACAAAGAGTTGGAATAAACGGGTCTTTTTCCGAGTGGCAGGCATTGTCTAGTGGGGTACCGCAGGGAGTGGTGCTAGGACCCCAGTTATTCACAATGTATATTAATGATCTAGACGAGGGAACTGGATGTAATATCTCCAAGTTTGGAGACGGCACAAAGTTGGGTGGGCGTGTGTGCTGTGAGGGGGATGCAGAGAAACTCCAGGATGATTTGGACAGGTTGGGTGATTGGGCAGATGCATGGCAGAAGCAGTATAATGTGCATAAATGTGAGGTTATCCACTTTGGTGGCAAATACAGGAAGGCAGATTATTATCTGAACGGCAATAGATTGGGAAAAGGGGACGTGCAACGAGACCTGGGTGTCCTTGTGCACCAGTCGCTGAAGGTAAGCATGCAGGTGCAGCAGGCGGTTAAGAAGGCAAATGGTATGTTGGCCTTCATAGCGAGAGGATTCGAGTACAGGAGCAAGGATGTCTTGCTGCAGTTGTACAGGGCCTTGGTGAGACCACACCTTGAGTATTGTGGGCAGTTTTGGTCATCTTATCTGAGGAAGGATGTTCTTGCCATGGAGGGAGTGCAGCGAAGATTCACCAGACTGATACCTGGGATGGCAGGATTGACGTATGAAGAGAGATTGGGACGATTGGGCTTGTATTCGCTAGAGTTTAGAAGAATGAGAGGGGATCTCATTGAAACTGATAAAATTCTAACAGGACTAGACAGACTAGATGCAGGAAGGATGTTCCCGATGGCGGGGTGTCCAGAACCAGGGGTCACAGTCTAAAGATAAGGGGTAAACCATTTAAGACAGAGATGAGGAGGAATTTCTTCACCTAGAGAGTGGTGAACCTGTGGAATTCTCTACCACAGAAGGCCGTTGAGGCCAATTCATTAAATATATTCAAGAAGGAGTTAAATATATTTCTTAAGTCTAAAGGGATCACAGGATATGGGGAGAAAGCAGGGCCAGGGTACTGAATTTGGATGATCAGCCATGATCTCATTAAATGGCGGAGCAGGCTCGAGGGGCCGAATGGCCCACTCCTGCTCCTATCTTCTATCTTTCTATGTTTCTGCAAAGTTACGCAATAAGGAGCTGAGATCAACGGGGTTACAAACACCTGATGCATTTTGTACCTTGCACACTTCAATTGCAGATTAATTGTGTAAGGAAATGCACAAGATTAAGGAGATGCATGTCAATGGCAATTAGGGAGGTGGTCCATTTTAATTCTACCTGCCTGACGGAAAGCAGGCAGGTGGCAGTTAAATTCGAGCAGTTTACTTACCCTCTCAGATCCCAGTCGTTAACGACCATTTGCGATGTTAACAAGCAGGGTTTTGCAGGCATCAATAGGACTCTGGTGTAATTTTAAATGGGGTTTCCTGATGATGTTATGGTGGAGGAGCTCTGAGGAAATTCCCAGCCCAGCTATAGTCTCTTCTCCTTATTAGGCAGTCCCTCGGAACTGAGGATGACTTGCTTCCACATTTAAAATGAGTTCTCAGGTGACTGATGAGTCCAATGCGGGACCTACAGTCTCTGTCACAGGTGGGGCAGACGGTGGTTGAAGGGGCGGGTGGGTGGGGTGCTTGGGTTGACGTGCGCTCCTTGCGCTGCTTGCGCTTGGCTTGTGCTTGCTCCCGGCAAAGAGACTTGAGGTGTTCGGCGCCTTCCTGGATGCTTCTCCTCCACTTTGTGCGGTCTTGGGCCAGGGATTCTCAGGTGTCGGTGGGGATGTTGCACTTTTTCAAGGAGGCTTTGAGGGTGTCCTTGAAGCGTTTCCTCTGCCTACCTGGGGCTCTCTTGCCATTTTGGAGCTCCGAGTAGAGCGCTTCTTTTGGGAGTCTCATATCGGGCTTGCGGACGATGTGACCCGTCCATCAGAGCTGATCGAGCGTGGTCAAAGCTTCGAGGCCTGGGATTTTGGCCTGAGCGAGAACACTGATGTTGGTGCGCCTATCCTGCCAATTGATTTGCAGGATCTTGCGAAGCCAGCATTGGTGGTACCTCGCCAGTGCTTTGAGGTGCCTGCTGTACATGGTCCATGTCTCTGAAGCATACAGGAGGGCGGGTATCACTGCTGCTCTGTAGACCATGAGCTTAGCGCTGGGTTTGAGGTCCTGGTCTTCAAACATTCTCTTCCTCAGGCAACCGAAGGCTGCACTAGGCTCCCGAGGTATGGAAAGTGGTCCACGTTGTCCAAGGCCTTGTTGTGGATTTTGATAATCGGGGGCAGTACTGTGTGACGGGGGCAGATTGGTAGAGGACCTTTGTCTTACGGATGTTTAATGTAAGGCCCATGCTCGCATATGCTTCGGTGAAGGTGTTGACGATGGTTTGGAGTTCAACCGCTGAGTGAGCGCAGACGTAAGCATTGTCCGCATACTGTAATTTGACGACAGAGGATGGGATGATCTTGGATCTGGACTGGAGGCGATGGAGGTTGAACAGTTTCCCGTTTGTTCTGTATATGAGCTCCACTCCAGCGGGAAGCTTACTGAGGGTGAGATGAAGCATTGCAGCCAGGAAGATCGAGAAGAGCGTTGGTGCGATGACACAGCCTTGCTTGATCCCGGTCCCTACGTGAATTGGGTCTGTGGTGGATCCATTGGTCAGGATCACGGCTTGCATGTCGTCGTGACGCAGGCGGAGGGATGGTGACAAACCTTTGAGGGCAGCCGAATTTGAGGAGGACACTCCATAATCCCTCACGGTTGACAGTGTCGAAGGCTTTTGTGAGGTCAAAGAAGGCCATGTACAGCGGTTGGTGCTGTTCCTTGCATTTCTCTTGTAGTTGATGTGCGGTGAAGATCATGTCCATTGTGCCCCTTAATGGGCGGAATCCGCATTGCGATTCTGGGAGGAGCTCTTCAGCCACTGGGAGAAGGCGATTGAGGAGGACTCTTGCGCTGACT
Source organism: Somniosus microcephalus (assembly GCF_052327205.1). Lineage (NCBI taxonomy): Eukaryota > Metazoa > Chordata > Chondrichthyes > Squaliformes > Somniosidae > Somniosus > Somniosus microcephalus. Next base: position 174,312,319 of record NC_140987.1, read on the forward strand.
TTCCCTGTGGCAGACAGCAGGGAAACTCCTCTGTAATTACCGCAATCAGACTTGTCACCTTTCTTGAAGATGGTCACAACTATGGCGTCTCTGAGATCCCCTGAGATCTCCTTCCAGATAAGAGAAATGAGTTCATGAATTCGCACCAGTAGTGCTTCTCCACCATGCTTTAGTGCCTCAGCTGGGATTCCATCTGCATCTGAGGCCTTGTTATTCTTCAGTTGTCGGATGGCCTTTTCAATCTCATGCCGGGCTGGGGTTGTGCTGAGATGGTGGCGGGTAGCATGCTGCGGGATGGAGTTGAGGACACTCACGTCGAGAACAGAGTCTCGGTTAAGGAGATCTTCGGAGTGCTCCTTCCAGCGGGCACTGACTGCCTCCATGTCCTTGATGAGTACCTCTCTGTTCTTGGCCTGCAATGGGGTAGGACCTTGGGTGCTTGGGCCGTAGTCGGTCTTGACTGCGCTAAAGAATCCATGCACGTCGTGGTTGTCGGCTAGCTGCTGGATCTCCTGTGCTTTCTCCACCCAGCTATAGTATCATACACCAGGCATTAATTCCAATATAGCTATGATGGGGAAAGTTCCTGGAAAACAGGAGGGGTAAAAATTCAACATGAAGTTGAACTGCAAGGATCGGTCCTAGGACCCCAGCTGTTCACAATATATATTAATGATCTGGACGAGGGAATTGGATGTAATATCTCCAAATTTGCAGACGACACAAAGCTGGGTGGGAGGGTAAGCTGTGAGGAGGATGTCGTGAAACTCCAGTACGATTTGGACAGATTGGGTGATTGGGCAGAAACATGGCAAATGCACTATAATGTGGATAAATGTGAGGTTATCCACTTTGGTGGCAAAAACAGGAAGGCAGATTATTATTTGAATGTTAATAGATTGGGAGAAGGGGAAGTGCAATAAGACCTGGGTGTTCTTGTGCACCAGTCGCTGAAGGTAAGCATGCAGGTGCAGCAGGCGGTTAAGAAGGCAAATGGTATGTTGGCCTTCGTAGCGAGAGGGTTTGAGTACAGGAACAAGGATGTCTTGCTGCAGTTGTACAGGGCCTTGGTGAGACCGCACCTTGAGTATTGTGTGCAGTTTTGGTCGCCTTACCTGAGGAAGGACGTTCTTGCCATGGAAGGAGTGCAGCGAAGATTCACCAGGCTGATACCTGGGATGGCAGGAATGATGTATGAGGAGAGATTGTGTCGATTGGGCTTATACTCACTGGAGTTTAGAAGATTGAGAGGGGATCTCATCGAAACCTATAAAATTCTGTCAGGCCTTGACAGACTAGATGCAGGAAGGATGTTTATGATGACCGGGGAGTCCAGAACGTCTAAGGATAAGGGGTAAGCCATTTAGGACTGAAATGAGGAGGAATTTCTTCACCCAGTGAGTGGTGAACCTGTGGAATTCTCTTCTACAGAGGGCAGTGGAGGCCAGTTCATTAAATATATTCAAAAAAGAGTTGGATATATTTCTTAAGGCTAAAGGGATCAAGGGATATGGGGAGAAGGCAGGGACAGGGTACTGAATTTGGATGATCAGCCATGATCTCATTGAATGGCGGAGCAGGCTCGAGGGGCCGAATGGCCTACTCCTGCTCCTATCTTCTATGTTCCTATGTTTCTATGTAATGGAAAGGAAAATCAGGTGGGATGTATAATGGACAACTGATCTGCTATTGCCTGTTGAATCTTAGCCCACGGTGAATAGGAAAATACTATTTCCTCTAGTAGGGGTGACAAGGGGTTATCCATTTAAAATTGTTGCTAAAAGAGTGAGCATAAAAGTTAGGATAAATTTCTTTACAGAGAAAACTGTTGGAGCATGGAATGCTCTGCTTAGGAACATAGGAACATTGGAACAGTGCCAGGCCATTGAGTCCCTCGAGCCTGTTCTGCCATTCAATGAGATCATGGTGTGACCTAACTCCATATACCCGCCTTTTCCCCATATCCCTTAATACCTTTGTTTAACAAAAATCTATTAATCTCAGATTTAACTTTAACAATTGATCTAGCATCAACTTCCATTTGTGGAAGAGAGTTGAAATCTTTTGCCACCCTTTGGCCTAGAAATTCAGTTGCGTTCGCCAGCCGTTAACGCCATAAGAGGGGTAGATTTCCAGCGCTAGGCACTTAGCGCCCGGGCGCAGGCCGAGCTGCGCCTACGCCCAACTTCAGTTGACATTTAGCGCCGGCGCAAAGTGTTTGCGCCCGCTCAGCTGCGCGCGCAGCTTATGACGTCATTTCGTCGTGCAACGCTGTTTGTGCGCCCCAAACCGGAAATTCAGTGGCGCCCGCCCAATGTGGGCGTGGCGCTGTTAAGAACTGTGAAGTGGAACGCAGCAGAGGCCCTGCGGGCCTCGGGGAGCGCTAATTAAAGGGCACTTACACTGAACTATAAAGGCCAGCCATTTTGCTGCCATGACTTTAGTGCTTTGGATTTCTGGACAGAGACCAAGGAACAGACCTTACTGATTTGGGACAACATAGGAGAGGTATTTTTGGCTTCTGGCCAGAGCTTGGAAATTTGACTCATTGTGATTTCACTGTTTGCAAGTTTATTATGGGGGCTGCATGGGGTTCCAACCCTCAGTTCCAGCATTATGTGCGAAGGGCTCGCAGACGCTGTGTGAGAGGGCCAGCCATGCCTAGACGCAGAGGGGCCATCAGGCGTCGGCAACGTAGGCCTTACCCACTCAGGGAATACCGGCAGCAGGTGTCCTATCTCACCATGACTGCCGCGCATTGTGTTAAGAGGCTGCGCTTCAGAAGGGAGGTGGTTGCAGAGATCTGCCAGCTGCTTCACAGAGATCTGCATCCACAGCTGATGTGCAGGACGTCTCTGTCGGTGGAAGTGAAGGTCACGGTGGCTCTGAACTTTTATGCAAGCGGCTCCTTCCAAGCCGCTGCTGGGGACATAGCGAACATCTCCCAGTTCGCCGTGCATCGCTGCATCTGGCAGGTCACCGATGCCCTTTTCGCAAGGAGACACCAATTCATCTCCTTCCCCATGACCCTAGAGAGGCAGGAGCAGCGTGCAGTCGGATTTGCCAGGATCGCCGACTTCCCCATGGTGCAGGGCGCCATTGACTGCACGCATGTGGCTATGCGGGCACCTATCGACAATGCCGAGGATTACCGCAACCGGAAGGGCTACCATTCCCTCAATGTACAGCTGGTGTGTGACCACAGGCAGCGCATCCTAGCTGTCAATGCCCGCTTTCCAGGAAGCAGCCACGATGCATTTATCCTGCGCCAGACTACTGTGGCTGACATGTTCGAGGCACAGCCTCCACCAAGGGGATGGCTTATTGGGGACAAGGGCTACCCTTTGTGTACATGGCTCATGACCCCGCTCCGCGCACCCAGGACCCCTGCGGAGGAGGCATACAACGAAAGCCATCAAGCCACAAGGAACATCATAGAGCAAACGATTGGCGTCCTCAAGCAACGGTTCCGCTGCCTGGATCGTTCCGGCGGATCTCTACAGTATTCGCCGGATAGAGTCTCCCAGTTCGTCGTCATTTGCTGCATGCTGCACAACCTGGCTATCCGCAGGACTCAGGCACTGCCACCTCGCGTTGGACCACCACCTCAGGAGGACGAGCAGGAGGACCATGAGGAGGAGGAGGAGGAGGAGGAGTACCAGCCCAGGAAGGAGCCACAAGGTCCAAGGGCCGTCCGCCGGCGGCTTATTGAACGACACTTCTAGGCCCCCTGTCAGGGAATGGCTTGTGGCAATGAACGCACCTGAATGCAGCCGCTCCGCAAGCCCTCAGCCGGTTAACGCAACAACCACTTGAAACATGACACCTGGACAAGCTGAATAAATAAAAAGCTTTATTTAACAAACTCAGGGCCCTTCCCACATGAAACAGAAAAACAGACAAGACCCCCAAAAGACAGTCAAAAACATATCTCACTCCCACAACCTGGGGAGGAATAACAAAAATCGTCCATCCAATTGGCCTTCATCCTCGGCCTTACCAAAATAAGCCCCCCTCTCCAGAACACAAACACCCCCATATAAAAAAAACAGTTGGCAACACACTCTACTTGGTGTGCCGAGAGGGCGAGACCTTGTGCAGGCTTCTCCGGCCCCTGCCCGACCTGTTGCTCCGCCTCAACCTGGGCCCTGTGGGTGTTGCAAAGCTGGGGGAAGGCTCCTGAGGGGCACAATGCGTGACGGCAGATGCCCTTGGGGGTCGGCCTAGACGAGGTCCGGCCCTGGAGGGGCCGGCTGCTGACTGCTGCAGCTGTGGCTGGCCAGCATCAGTCTCTCCAGCAGCTCGTCGCACCTTGGCTGGGGGAGTGGCAGTGGCGGCTGCAGCAATGGGGGCAAGCTGGCTGATGCCAGGCGCTCGCTGGTCGCCAGAGACACTGGCACTCGGCCGGGCTGGCACTGCAGCAAGCACAGCAATCTGGTGAAGGCCAGACCGCTGTGCTGCAGCAGGGCGGCGGGTGCCCTGGCGATGCTTCCGTGACACAGCGAGTGTGTCAGAAGTGAGTGCGCGAACTGCCCTGGTCTGTGCCCGCATCAGATCAGCCAGTGTCTGGACGGCACCACTCATGAACTCGCGACTCGCGTCCTGTGCTGCCGCGAGTTGCACGACACCCCTGGCCTGTGAGTCCCCAAAATTGGCCACACTATGAGCCAGGGACTCAATGGCCTGAGGCAACTGTCCCACAACCCCCATGAACTCGTTGTGGCGCCGCTCCGAGGCCGCGGACATTTCATCAAGGAGGCGCACCTCCTGGGCGAGGACCGTCTCCGGACTGGAGGGCGGACTCTCCCTCTGGGGAGAAGGCCGCCGAGCTGCCCGACCCTTCCCGCGTGCCTGGACGCCACTGGGCCCAGCAACTGCCCTCCCCTGCAACACTTCCCCCCTCTGGGGAGAAGGCAGCCGTGCTGCCCGGCCCTTCCCGCGTGCCTGGACGCCACTGGGCCCAGGAACTGCCCTCCCCTGCAACACTTCCCCCCTCTGGGGAGAAGGCAGCCGTGCTGCCCGACCCTTCCCGCGTGCCTGGACGCCACTGGGCCCAGGAGCTACACCCCCCTGCAACACTTCCCCCTGGCTCTCCTCCAGGCAAGACGTGTCCCCTCCATTGCCATCCCCTGGCGCGGATGAGGGTTCCCCGATGTGCCGCCTTCCTCTTGGTCCTCGTCGTCCTCCTCTTCCGAGGGACTGGCACTCTCAGCTTCAGGGACCTCCTCCTCACCAGCTGAAAGCAGGAAGGCACAAGAGTAGCTTTAGAGTGAGGACAGGGCGTCAGCGAGGGAGGTATGAGTGGTGCCATTATGCGCATTGGTGGGACAGTGGCAAAGGATGTAGATCTGAAGCGCAAGCGGAACCAGAGAGGTCCAAACGGTCATGTCCTTACCATTGGGTCCCAGCACAGGGTCGGCATCTCCAGTAGCAACGGGGCCAGTCACCCGGCCACGCATGAGTCGAGCCACGCTCTCCTCCAGCTGACTGAGCTCCTGGAACTGGGCACGGCCTCCCCCGGTGACAGTCTGGCTCTTCAAATTCCGCGCCAGCTTGGCCTGCAAGAGAAAGGACGGCCTCTAAGTACAGTGTGGTGCCCTGTTGTTGTGTGCACTGCCTCCCATGGTCGAATAGCTTGGCCAGTGTGTTAAGTGCAGAGAGTGCTATTGATGATCATGCCAGTGCCATAGCTGCGGGAGGAGGGCTGGCCATTAGGCCTTTGAGGTCCCTTTGCCCATAATGTGAGGTGCACATGCAAGGATGAGGAGGACACTGGAAAGGGTACTCACCCTGACCAACCGAGTGAGGTCGTTGTACTTCTTGCGGCATTGGTCACCAGTCCTGGGGACATCGCTGTTGGCTGACACCCTCTGGGCGATTTCCCTCCAGGCTCTCCTGTACTGCCTCCTGGGAGCCTTCTTGCCACTGTCCGGGCACAAGATCTCTCTGTTCTTTTCCAATCCCCTAAGCAGCACCCTCAAAGCATGCTCTGAGAAGCGCTGCGCTCGTTCACGGGTCTTCTGCATGGCTTCAGGCGCTATTTGGGTCCACCAGCAGTGTTCAGGCCTAGCTGCAGGGCTCCACTATCCAGGGCGTGGCTGCAGACAAAGTCGACCCTTCCCCCTTTAAGAGCTGGCCGGCGTCAGGGTGTCTGCTGTCAATCAAAACATGACCGCACCTGCGCTGCGTCCGGCCTCGGCGTTATCAGTCCACACCGCCGGCTTAGCGCCTAAAGATAGGAGTGCAACGCCAGTTTCAGCGCTCGCCCAAACTCCTTGGCCAAAGCTACTGAATTTCGGCGAAGTGGCCTCAACTTTCTGGCGGGCGCTAACTTTAGCGCCCGCCCGACTTTACCGCCCCAAAAGTGGCTATGGCCTAGAAATTCAGCTGTTTGCGCCAGCCGTTAGCGCCAGATTTCCGGCGCTAGCCACTTAGCGCCCGGGCACCGCCGGATCTGCGCCTACGCCAAAATTCAGCTGGGATTTAGCACCGGCGCAAAGTGTTAGCGCCCGCTCAGCTGCGCGCGCATCTTATGACGTCATTTCGTCGTGCAACGCCGTTTGTGCGCCCCAAACCGGAAATTCAGTGGCGCCCGGCCGATGTGGGCGTGGCGCTGCTAAGAACTGCGAAATGGAACTCAACAGAGGCCCTGTGGGATTCGGGGAGCGCTAATTAAAGGGCACATCCACTCACCCATAAAAGCCAGCCATTTCGCTGCAATGACTTTACTGCTTTGGATTTCTGCACAGAGAGCAAGGCACAGAGATTACTGATTTCGGACACCATAGGAGAGGTATTTTTGGCTTCTAGCCAGTGCTTTGACATTTGCATCCTTGTGATTTTGCTGTTTGGAACTTTGTAATGGGGGCTGCATGGGGGGCCAACCCTCAGTTGCTACATTTTGTGCGAAGGGCTCGCAGGCGCTTTGAGAGAGGGCCAGGCATGCCTAGACGCAGAGGGGCCATTAGGCGTCGCCAACGTAGGCCTTACCCAGTCAGGCAATACCGGGAGCAGGTCTCATATCTCACCATGACTGCGGCGCATTGTGTTAAGAGGCTGCGCTTCAGAAGGGAGGTGGTTGGAGAGGTCTGCCAGCTGCTTCACGCAGATTTGCAGCCACAGCTCATGTCCAGGACATCTCTCTCGGTGGAAGTGAAGGTCACGGTGGCTCTCAGCGTTTATGCAAGCGGCTCCTTCCAAGCCGCTGCTGGGGACATTGCGAACATCTCCCAGTTCGCCGCGCATCGCTGCATCCGACAGGTCACCGAAGCACTTTTCGCGAGGAGGCACCAATTCATCTCCTTCCCCATGACCCAACACAAGCAGGAGCAGCGTGCAGTCGGATTTGCCAGGATCGCGGCCTTCCCCATGGTGCAGGGCGCCATTGACTGCACGCATGTGGCTTTGCGGGCACCTAGCCACAATGCAGAGCAATACCGCAACCGGAAGGGCTACCATTCCCTAAATGTGCAGCTGGTGTGTGACCACAGGCAGCGCATCCTAGCTGTCAATGCCTGCTTCCCAGGAAGTAGCCATGATTCCTTTATCCTGCGCCAGACTACTGTGGCTGACATGTTCCAGGCACAGCCTCCACCAAGGGGATGGCTTATCGGGGACAAGGGCTACCCTTTGTGCACATGGCTCATGACCCTGCTCCGCGCGCCCAGGGCCCCAGCGGAGCTGGCATACAACGAAAGCCATCAAGCCACAAGGAACCTAATAGAGCAAACGATAGGCGTCCTCAAGCAACGGTTCCGTTGCCTGGATCGTTCGGGCGGGTCTCTTCAGTATTCGCCGGATAGAGTCTCCCAGTTCGTCGTGGTGTGCTGCATGCTCCACAACCTGGCTATCCGCAGGACTCAGGCACTGCCACCTGACATTGCCCCACCACCTCAGGAGGACGAGCAGGAGAACCCTGAGGAGGAGGAGCACCAGGCCAGGAGGGAGCGACAAGGTCCAAGGGCCGTCCGCCGGGGGCTTATTGCTCGACACTTCTAGGCCCCCTGTCAGGGAATGGCCTGGGCCACTGAATGCAGCTGAAGGCAGCCGCTCCGCAAGCCCTCAGCCGGTTAACCCAACAACCACTTGAAACATGACACCTGCACATGGTGAATAAATAAACATCTTTATTTCAAAAACTCAGGGCCCTTCCCACATGGAAGAGCAAAACAGAGAAGACCCCCAAAAAACAGTCACAAACTTCTGTCACTCCCAAAACCTGGGGAGGACTAACAAAACATCAACATCCAAATGGCCTTCCTCACTGGCCTAACAAAAACAAGCCCCCCCCACAACACAAACACCCCCATAAAACCAAACAACATAATGCCCCCCAGAACAGAAGCCCCCGCATCACCCAAACCCTCGCTCACCACACTCTAATCGGTGTGGCGAGAGGGCGAGTCCATCGACAGCCGTCTTTTGCCCCGGCCCGTCCTGCTGCTGCGCCTCAAGCTGGGCCGTGAGGCTGTGGCGAGGCTGGGGGAAGGATCTTCAGGGCGACAAGGCGTCTCGCCAGATGCCCTTGGGGGTCGGCCTACACGAGGGCGGGCCCGGGAGGGGCCGGCTGGTGGCTGCTGCAGCTGTGGGTGGCCCTCTTCACTGCCTGCAGCAGCTCCTTGCACCCTGGCTGGGGGAGTGGCAGGCTCGCCTGCACCAATGGGGACAAGGTGGGTGATGCCAGGCGCGCGCTGCTCGCCAGACACACGTGCACTCGGGCGGCCTGGCCGGGGAGCAAGCGCGCCAAACTGTTGGTCGCCAGACCGGTGTGCGGCAGCAGGGCGGCGGCTGGCCTGGCGATGCCTCCGCGCCAGTGCGAGGGTGGCAGAAGTCAGTGCCACAACTGCGCCGGCATGTGCCCGCATCTGCAGTGCCATTGTCTGCCCAGCACCTCTCAGCTGGCGACTGGCGTGCTGCACTGCCTCGAGTTGTTGCACCCCCCTCTCATGCACTGCCACAAGGAGCTCCACCCCCCTGGCGTGCGCTGCTGCGATTTGCTCCAGCCCCCTGGCCTGGGATTGGCCGAAAGCCACCACACTTTGTGCGAGGCTTTCGATGGCGTGAGGCATCTGTGCCACCACCTCCATGAATTCGACGTGCCGCCGCTCCGACGCCGCCGACATCTCGTCCAGGAGGCGCACCTCCTGGGCGACGTCCGAGTCCGGACTGGAGGGCGCCTCCCCCCTCTGGGCAGAAGGCTGGCGTGCCGCCGGAGCCTTGCCGCGTGCATCCATGCCACTGGGACCAGGTTCGGGGCTCCCCTCCCCTGCCTCCCCCTGGCTCTCCGGCACGCCAGACGTCTCCCCTTCATTGCCATCTCCTGGCGCGGAGGAGGGTTCACCCGAGGTGGCGCCTTCCTGCTGCTCCTCGACGTCCTCCTCCTCCGAGGGCCTGGCTGTGTGGGCTTCAGGGAGCACCTCCTGCTCACCAGCTGAAAGCAGGAAGGCACAAGTGTAGCTTTAGAGTGAGGACAGGCCGACAGCGAGGGAGGCCGCACTGGTGCATTATGCGCATTTTTCGGCCAGTGGGGAAGGATGTAGATCTGATGCGCGAGGGCAAGGAGAGAGGTGCACCCGGTCCTGTCCTTACCAGTGGGTTCCAGTATAGGGTCTGCGTCGTCGAGCGCCACAGGCCCAGTCACCGGGTGACGCAGGAGTCGGGCCACCCTCTCTTCCAGAACCGTTAGCTCCTGGTAATCGCGAGGGCCTCCACCAGTGACACGCAGGCTCCTGGCGTTCCTCGCCAGCTTGGCCTGCAAGAGAAAGGAGGGCGTCTAAGTACAGTGTGGTGCCCCGTTGGTGTGTGTGAGTCCTCCCATGGTGGAATAGCTTGGACAGTGCGGTGCCCTGTTGCTGTGTGTGAGTCCTCCCATGGTGGAATAGCTTGGACAGTGCGGTGCCCTGTTGCTGTGTGTGAGTCCTCCCATGGTGGAATAGCTTGGACAGTGTGGTGCCCTGTTGCTGTGTGTGAGGCCTCCCATGGTGGAATAGCTTGGACAGTGTGATAAGTGCAGAGAGAGCTATTGATTAACATGCAAGTGCCATTGCAGCGGGAGGAGGGCTGGGCATTAGACCTTTGATGTCCCTTTGGCCCTAATGGGAGGTGCACATGCAAGGATGAGGGGGACACTGGAAAGGGTACTCACCTTGACCAGCCGACATAGGTCATTGTATTTCTTGCGGCACTGGTCCGCACTCCTGGGAACATCGGAGTTGGAGGAGACCCTCCGGGCAATTTTGGTCCAGGCCTCCCTGAACTTGCTCCTGGGAGCCTTCCTGGCACTAGCCGGGCACACAACCCGTCTTCTCTTGCATACCCCATGAAGGAGCACACCCAGTGCATGGTCAGAGAACCGCTGGGCTCTTTCACGGGCCCTCTCCATTACCTCCAGGCGTTGATTTGGGACACAACCAGTCCTGAGGCCTAGTTGCAGGGCTACAGCATGCAGGGCGTGGCTGCAGTCAAAGTTGACCCTTCCCCCTTTAAGAGCTGGCCGGCGTCAGGGTGTCTGCTGACACTCACCACATGATCGCACCTGCGCTGCGCCCGGAATCGGCGTTATCAGGCCGCATCGCCGGATTAGCGCCTGAACACAGGGTTCCAACGCCTATTGCAGCGCTCGGCCAAAAAGTTGGCCAAATCTACTGAATTTCGGCGAGGTCGCCTGCACTTTCCGGCGGCCGCTAAATTTGCCGAGCGCCCGACTTTAGCGCCGCAATAGCGTCCGAACTGAATTTCTAGGCCACTGAATTTCTAGGCCTTTGTGTGTAGAAGTGTTTCCTAACTTCATTCCTGAAAGGTCTTGCTCTAATTTTTAGACTATGTCCCCTAGTCCTAGACTCCCCAACCAGCAGAAATAGTCTTTCTCTATCTACTCTATCTGTTCCCCTTAATATCTTGAAAACTTTGATCAAATCACCCCTTAACCTTCTAAGTTCCAGGGAATACAACATCAGTTGTGTATTTTCTTCTTGTAAATTAACCCTTGGAGTTCAGGTTTAATTCTGGTAAATCTGTGCTGCACTCCCTCCAAGGCTAATATGTCCTTCCTAAGGTCTGGTGTCCAGAACTGCTCACTGTACTCCAGGTGTGGTCTAACCAGGGATTTGTATAGCTGTAGCATAACTTCTACCCCCTTGTATTCTAATTCTCTAGATATAAAAGCCAGCATTCCATTAGCCTTTTTGATTATTTTCTGTACCTGTCCATGACATTTTAACGATCTATGTACATGGACCCCCAGGTCTCTTTGGATCTCCGCTTTTTCCAACTTTTTACCATTTAGAAAGTACACTGACCTATCCTTTTTAGGTCCAAAGTGGATGACATTACATTTTCCTATATTGAATTCCATTTGCCACAGTTTTGCCCATTCACTTAATCTATTAATATCTTTTTGTATTTTTATGCTTCCATCTATACTGCTTACAATGCCATCTAGCTTTGTTCCATCGGCAAACTTGGATATGTGGCTCTCTATCCCATCATCTAAATCGTTAATATACATGGTGAATAGTTGAGGCCCCAACACAGACACCACTAGTCACATCCTGCCAATTAGAGTACCTGCCCATTATCCATACTCTCTGTCGCCTGCTGTTCAGCTAATCTCCTAACCAGGTCAATAATCTGCCTACAATACCATGAGTACCCAGCGTGTACTCACCCGTGGGGACCTGAATTTCTGGCCTATGTGTCAGTCTAGATAGTAAATGTTGGTAGGCTAGTCATCTATGGGGAGGTGGGTAATTACATGTGTTCAAATGATTCATGTTGTCACATCATCTGTTTGTAAACAAATGATAAAATACCATATTTTTCCATGGGAGACTGTGTACCTTTCAAAATTGCCCTGATTTTAGTGAAAGCAATGATTGATGTGTTTAATGTATCTGAATATGTATCAATTTAGGTCAATTCTAGTCTTATTTTCCCAAAAGAGCCAAACAAGTATCTCTTCCAGGATTGAGAAATGAAAAGAAGCTGTAAGCAGAAATTGTGGAGCTTTTCCAATTAATTTCCAGAAAATTGGTGTGATCAGTGTGGGTTGAGATGAATATACTGTTATATGGTTGATTTTGTAAGATGCTAAAGAAATAATCTGCGAAAAAAATTGAGCAACTAGAGGTAAACATTCAGAAACTGGACTATTATCACGTACCTCATATACAAGCCCCACTTAAACTCCCAAATGAGCACACCACACTTCTTAGAAAGAGAATCATTCTAGGATTGCTCAATAGCTGGAGAAAGGTGTACTTACCCTGTCTGTTTCTCCAACATTCATGACAGGGCAAAACCCCATGGCATAAAAATTCGGTTGCTTTGCGCCTCCTGTTAGTGCCCTAAGAGGGTGCTAATGGGACGCAGAGCAACTAGCGCCTGGGTGCGGCACCTCCAACGCCTCCCACGAAATTCAGCGGGAGGTTAGCGGTGGCAGTAACCGTTAGCGCCCTGCGGCACTGCGCCGCCGGCGATGACATCATCGCCATGCGCAGCGCCCCGCTCGCATCCTGGCCGCGTTCTTTGGTAGCGCCCCCTGACTTACCGCCAGACACTATGTCCAATGGGGTCGGGGATCTACCTGCGGCCGGGGCGGCGTGAATTAAAGGGGAGGTGCCAGTGGCCATTTTTGTTTTTTGTTGCTGGCTGCCTGCCATCACCTGCCTCCGTTGCCATCCCTGGCCTCCTGAGCACCGCCCCCCCCGCGGAGTGCCAGCTGTGCTCCGTGAGCCCAGCACTTCTCTTGAGTGCCGGGCTGTTTTGCCGGCACTCCGATCCCTGGTGGCCCAGCTGGGCCCCGGGTCACGCTGCACAAGGCCCCTCCCCTTTAAGAAGGGAAGGAAGGCCTGCAGTACCGCGGCGTGATGTGCTGCAGTGCATGATGCTGTGGCACGTAGTGCCACAATATTCATTTGCAACGCCCCAAGAGGGAGGTGGGGTGCTCCCAGTAGCACCCGGCTTCCCTCTTGGGGCATGTAAGAATTCGCAATAATTTACAGTTCTGAAGATTAATTTTTTTTTTGATTAAAGAATTCCTGGGCGATGTGCCTTTAAATTTCCAGGGATAAAAATGGCCGTCAGACCGCATGGCCGAAGACAAAAGGACTTGGAAGCAGCTTGTGAGTGTGTCAGTGAAAAAGGGGTGATCAAAGATGGCTGCCCGACCTCGTGTCAGGACACAGAGACAATTGACATGAAAAAAGGAGGATCAAAGATGGCTGACTAAACTGCCAATCAAAGGCAGTTCGGGGAGCTCCCTTCCTGCAGAGACAATCGATGTTTGTTTACAGGAACTGTTACTTTGTGTACACAAGGGATTATCCACTTCAGACTGCGGTTTCGGGTGACCACGGAACAATGGCCTTCTGTTTACACTCCTCCCAAGCTGTTTACATAGTAATACAGCTCCATTCAAAACCCATCAGGATGAATGGAAATGGTTCAATAGCCCATCACACACAATGAAGACACATCCAAACTGCAGCTTTACATTCAAAGCTTAGCACAGAAGAGACATTTGAACTAAGAAAAGGAACAGTTTAAAATGAATGGGTTTGGATGAAACACCCATTACTGGACAATGGGGCAGTTGGATCCCTTTTGTTTTAGCTCAGAAACCTCCGGAGCTGGGCGGGCCCCAAATGGGGGTGTAAAAGATAGCTTCCCAGAAGCTCTCTCTCTGGCCTTGCCTCCGTGTGCCTCTACAGCGTGGGAGTCTGCCTGTGGAAGCGAAACACCAGCAGTTTACTTTTAAAACACTGGGGTGTTTTTCACTTCGGGGCAGTGAAGATCTAAGTTTGCAGGGCACAGAGCTGGCATTGCAGTGGTGAGCATATATTTTTCTGGCCTTCCACAAGGCAACTTAGGATAGGTATAGGGGTGGGAGTAAAGTGGGAATTTCGTTAGAATTGTGATTTTAGTCGATTTCCCTCATTGTGTCCGTTTTTCCTCCCCCATTTAAGTAAGACAGCGTTGCACCTAGCACAGAAGTGCTATAGTGAACACTGGTTTCGGTATTTAAACCTGTATTAAAAAGAGAGTAGCTGTTTTAAAGTACTGTATTTAAAACTTTATTAAAAGGGGTGTTGCACCAAGCAAAGGAGTGCTGTGGTGAACGCTGTTAGCTGTTTTTAATGTAACTGTATTAAAGTGCTGTGTTTTTAAGTAGAAGCCACTAAGCTAAGGTGCTGTATTGAGTAAAGGGTCTTTTAAGTAAAAAGTACTGAATTTAAAATAAAAGCAGTGTTGCACTGAGCAGGGAGCCCTCTAGTGGACACTGAGTGTACTGCGTATATTAATCAAAGGAGAGTTGCACTGAGTAGGGAGCCCTCTAGTGGACACTAAGTGTACTGCGTTTAAGCAAAAGTGTTGTACCAGGCATAAGAGCCATATCGATTATTTTAAGTTGTTTCTTTCTTTTGTTTTCAATAAATACTGCTCTGTTTTGCACCCAAACCATGAGTCATGTTGTTTTTTGTCTACATCGCCACCGAATACATCCGGGGGTCAGAACTCAGGAATAGGGGAGCACTTCGAAGCCGCAAGGGGGTCCCTGGAGCAGCTCAGAGGCTTCTGACTGGCCAGAGAAAAATAACCCCAACCCCGCTATTAATTCCCTGTAGGTGCTACCGATGAATTTCAGCCATGGGGCGCTAATTTTTTCGGGCATTAAAAGTAGCGCCCCGGCGAAGTTAGTGCCCCAAAGGGGGCGCAACTCAATTTTTCCCCCCATTTCTCTTCATTAACATGGTGTCATGTAAATTCACTTTATGATTGTAACAATGCATTTTTTATTGCATCACTTTTCTAAGTGTTTTACAAATGTATCTCAAACATACAGCTGAGAACAAATTAGTGTGACTCTTTGAGATACTGATCAATCTATAGCCTCCTACTATAAATTTAGTGAGGCCAGTGTGAACCTCCAGAAAATGGTTCACTATTGATGAGTAACTCTTAATTTGCCATATGCTTAATTTTTCACTGAACAGTGACCTCAACTACAGAAATTGCAAAAAAGCATGTCAACTCAATTCTTAATGTGGTTGAAGGGCTTGGAGTCTAGAAATGAGTGTCTGTGATATCAGGATACAAAATTGAGTTAATGTCTCCATTAGAACAGCGGACAAAGGAATACCACTTAATACGTTAACATCACTGTGAGAACAATGCTTCAGATTATTGATCTGAATTCCTTATTACTAGTGACAGTACGTACTGGGTTAATTATAACCATTTCTGTGGGGTGTTTCTGCAAGATATAGAAAAGGCACATTTCATTCTGGTCAGCAGAGGTCAATTAATATGTATCTGAGTCTTACTTTCCGTCAAATTAAGGGGTCATTAATATACTAATATTGATTGAGTATAGAATTTTCTGTATTCATCGATTGACAATTGGATTATTGCAGCAGCAATTCAATCTGAGGGCTAGTATATTGTTACTTTTTTAAGTATTTGTTTCAATGGTTGTGAGTAGTGTGGTGTTGAGTGTTAAGGTCTTTGTTCACATCTATCTTCATGGGATCTGGAAAGGTGGGTGTGGGGGTGGGGAGGCGGTTGTGAAATTCAACTTGAGTGGGGGCACAAAAGTCCTTTCCATTGATGAAAAGGAAAATCAGGCGGGATGTATAACTGCCAGCTGATCCTCTACTGCCTATTTTGTGCTCCCACCAAAATTGAATTTCACCCCCAAGATGTTGAGTCCACGGTATCTGGTCAGATCAAAGAATCAAGCCAGTAATGAAGTGGTGGTTCTGATTGACAGCTGTGTCTGGGGTGAAAACATGAGTTGGGCCTATAAGTAGGTACCAATGATTTTTTTGTAGTCCTTTTGATGGACAGCTCTGTGCCCAGAGTTACCCATTACAAGTTTACATTGGACGATCTGCACTTAGATACCAGCCATCAGAGGTTCTAGGCCAAAACAAAAGCAAAATACTGCAGATGATGGAAATCTGAAGTAAAATTAGAAAATGCTGTAAATACTCAGCAGGTCAGGCAGCAACTGTGGAGAGAGAAACAGAGTTAACATTTCAGGCCGATGACCTTTCATCAGAGATTCTAGATACTAGGCTAGTTTGTCTCCATGGTAGCATTCCACTGCATAATAAGTAAACAACCATTTTGAAGGCATAAGGTATGTTGAGAGATAGCTCATGGATAAACACCCTTATTATTTTGATATGTTACTTTTAATCCACTGTTTTGCACTGAATACAGTTCATTTTCCAATTCAATGTGAAATAAATTTTCTATTGGTTTGTAGCATGAGTCTTGGTCTGGTAGTGTGTGTATTTAATAGGTGTATCGAAGAGAGTGAAATCATGTGGAGGTACATTGTACATTCCAGTAAGCCAGTGTACATTGGCAAAGTTCTCTGTTTGATCCCTGGATCTCACTATCGCTAACCTACATGTTTGGAGGTAAAAACACACTCCGGATTATAGGCGATGTGAGGCCCATCTATGAGAGTCATTGATGACACTGAACCTGAGTAGAGTATCTAGTGTAAAACTCAAAAATATTGTAATCCTAAACAAGGTTATTTATCCTTATATTAGTTCCAGCCATACTTGATAATTCAATGATCTCACAGAAATCTGAAAAAGTGAAAACTGCCACATTTGTAGCCTCAGTTTAGGGAAGGTGGGCTGAAGGGGCTGGAGACTGAAAAGGCTGAATCACAACAAAGGCTTCTTGAGATTTGGAAGGTGGGCTACTTTCAACAATAGGTGCTCTCTGTAAACTGGATGGATGATTGGAACAGTAACGTACCGAGTATGTCACATTGCTAAACTACCTGGTTGGTGGTGGGTGTGGGGGAGGGGGGGGGTGCGCGGTAGAGGGGCGTGTCCCAAATCACCTGACAATTTTCTCCTATACATACATGGAGGGTCCAGCAGACTTGCCAAGAACACAACAATTTGAAGCCAGTTAAGTACCTATTGTGTAAGAGCTACTAGTGCTTACCACTTTTTTGAATTCTTTGCAAGTCTGGTAGGAATTTGTTCTGCATGACCTCTTTGCATATCTGCAACAGTTTAGGGCCAAGGTTATAAAAATGGCCCTAAAAATCTTTTAGCACTGAGACACTTTGAGGTTAGAAATGAATAGATAATTTTCAACAACGCTTGAACTGATAAGAGACTCTTTAGCTTTTCACTAGGCTTGAAGAAACATTAGGGAAATCGAGATCTTTGAAAATGTAATCCATATTTCCTTTATCGAAGCACTTATTTTTTCATAGTAAGAGCAAAACTGATTATTTATAAAGGTTGATACAACTGGAGCCTTCAAAGTGAGATATCCAAAATCAACTTGTCAGCAGCATGCTTTTTTGATAAAATGACTGAAACGTTTATTGGTCCCTCACTACATGCTCAGAATATGCTCTCTTCACTTTGTTATGTAAAAGCCCAGTTTCGTGCAGAATCATAGAATGGTTACAGCACAGAAGGAGGCCATTTGACCCGTCGAGCCCATGCCAGCTCTCTGCAAGAGCACTTCAGCTAGTCCCACTCCCCCACCCTTTCCCTGTAGCCCTGCAAATTTTTTTCCTTCAGGTACTTAGCCAATTCTCTTTTGAAAGCCATGATTGAATCTGCCTCCACCACCCTTTCAGGCAGTGAATTCCAGATCTTAACCACTCGCTGCATAAAAAAGCTTTTCCTCATGTCGCCTTTGGTTCTTTTGCCAATCACCTTAAATCTGTGTCCTCTGGTACTCAACCTTTCCGCCAATGGGAACAGTTTCTCTCTATCTACTCTGTCTAGACCCCTCATGATTTTAAACACCTCTATCAAATCTGCTCTCAACCTTCTCTGCTCTAAGGAGAACAGCCCTAGCTTCTCCATGTAACTGAAGTCCCTCATCCTTGGAACCATTCTTGTAAATCTTTTCTGCACCCTCTCTAAAGCCTTCACATTCTTCCTAAAGGGCAGTGCCCAGAATTGGGCACAATACTCCAGTTGAGGCCGAACCAGTGTTTTATAAAGGTTCGTCATAACTACCTTGCTTTTGCCTCTACGCCTTTATTTATGAAGCCCAATATCCCGTATGCTTTTTTAACCACTTTTTCAATCTGCCCTGCCACCTTCAATGATTTGTGCACATATACCTTCAGGTCTCTCTGTTCATGCACCTCCTTTAGAATTGTACCCTTTAGTTTATATTGTATCTCCTCGTTCTTCCTACCAAATTGTATCACTTTGCACTTTTCTGCATTAAATTTCATCCGCCACATGTCCACCCATTCCACCAGTCTATCTATGTCTTCTTGAAGTCTATGACTATCCTCCTCATTGTTCACTATACTTCCAAGTTTTGTGTCATCTGCAAATTTTGAAATTGTGCCCTGTACACCCATGTCCAAGTCATTAATATATATCAGGAAAAGCAGTGTTCCTAGTACTGACTCCTGGGGATCACTACTGTATACCTTCCTCCAGTCCAAAAAAACAGCTGTTCACCACTACTCTGTTTCCTGTCACTTAGTCAATTTCATATCCATATCACCACCATCACCACCGCTACCATCAACAACACTGTCACCGCAATCACCGTCACCACCACCACTGTCACTGCCATTATCACAATCATCGCCACCACTGTCCCTTTTATTCCATGGGTTTCAACTTTGCTGACATGCCTATTATGTGGCACTTTATCAAACGCCTTTTGGCAGTCCATGTATACCACATCAACTGCGTTGCTCTCATCAAACCTCATTGTTACCTCATCAAAAAACACATTCAAGTTAGTTAAACACGATTTGCCTTTAACAAATCCATGCTGGTTTTCCTTAATTAATCCATACTTGCCCAAGTGACTGTTAATTTTGTCCCGGATTATCATTTCTAAAAGCTTCCCCACTACTGAGGTTAAACTGACTGGCCTGCAGTTGCTGGGTTTATCCTTACACCCTTTTTTGAACAAGGGTGTAACATTTGCAATTCTCCAGACCTCTGGCACTACCCCCGTATCCAAGGAGGATTCGAAGATTGTGGCCAGTACCTCCGCAATTTCCACCTTTACTTCCCTCAGCATCCTAGGATGCATCCCATCCGGTCCTGGTGACTTATCTACTTAAAGTACAGCTAGCCTTTCTCGTACCTCCTCCTTATCAATTTTTACCCCATCTAGTATCTCAACTACCTCCTCTTTCACTATGACTTTGGCAGCATCTTCTTCCTTGGTATAGACAGATGCAAAGTAATAATTTAGTACCTCAGCTATGCCCTCTGCCTCCATGCATAGGTCTCCTTTTTGGTCCCTAATTGGCCCCACTCCACCTCTTACTACCCGTTTACTATTTATATGCCTATAGAAGACTTTTGGTTTCCCTTTTATGTTAGCTGCCAATCTATTCTCATACTCCCTCTTTGCCCCTCTTATTTTCTTTTTCACTTCCCCTCTGAACTTTCTATATTCAGCCTAATTCTCACTTGTATTCTCAACCTGACATCTGTCATACGCCCCCTTTTTCTGCTTCATCTTACTCTCTATCTATTTCATCATCCAGGGAGCTCTGGCTTTGGTTTCCCTACCTTTCCCCCTTGTGGGAATGTACCTCGACTGTACCCGAACCATCTCTTTAAAGGCAGCCCATTGTTCCATTACAGATTTGCCTGCCAATATTTGACTCCAATTAACCCAGGATAGATCCATTCTCAAGCCACTGAAATTGGCTTTCCTCCAATTAAGTATTCTTACTCTAGATCGCTCCCTGTCCTTTTCCATAGCTAACCTAAACCTTATGATACTGTGATCACTGTTCCCTAAATGTTCCCCTACTGACACTTGCTCCACTTGACCCACCTCATTCCCAAGAACCAGATCCAGCAATGCCTCCTTCCTTGTCGGGCCAGAAACTTACTGATCAAGAATGTTCTCCTGAACACACTTCAGAAATTCTTGCCCCTCTCTGCCCTTTACACTATTACTATCCCAGTCTATATTAGGATAGTTGAAGTCCCCCATTATCACTACTCTATAGTTCTTGCACTTCTCTGTAATTTACCTGCAAATATGCTCCTCTATATCCTTCCCACTAGTTGGCGGCCTTTTGAATACACCTTGTTGTGTAATGGCACCTCTATTGTTTCTCAACTCTAACCAAATGGATTCTGTCCTTGACCCCTCCAAGACATCCTCTCTCTCCAGCACTGTGATATTCTCCTGAATCAATACTGCCACCCCACCTCCTTTCTTTCCTTCCCTATCTTTCCTGAACACCTTATATCCAGGAATATTTACTACCCAATCCTGCCCTTTTTTGAGCCAGGTCTCCATTATCACCACAACATCATATTCCCATGTGTCTATTTGTGCCTGCATCTCACCACCCTTATTTACCACACGTCATGCATTCACACACTTGCACTGTAAATCTACCTTAGACCTTCTTGTATTCTCTCTTAGTCTGACCGCACCTAATACAATACTATTTCATACTCTAGTGCTATATGTCTCTCCCAATCCTTTGTGCACCTTGTTTCTCTTTTCTAAAGCTACCTCCTGGTGCCCATTCTCCTGCAAATTTAGTTTAAACCCTCCACAACAGCACTAGCAACCCCCCCCCGCCCCCGCGAGGACATTGGCCCCATCTCCCCCAGAACTTGTCCCAATGTCCCTCCCTCCCGCACCATCTCTCCAGGCACGCATTCATCTGCTCTATCTTCCTATTTCTATACTCACTGGCTCATGGCACCGGGAGTAATCCGAAGGTTACTATCTTTGAGTTCCTGCTTTTTAATCTCTTTAATCGCTTTCCTAGCTCCCTAAAATCTGCCTCATCCCTCTTTCTACCTATGTCATTGATACTGATATGGACCACAACCTCTAGCTGTTCAACCTCCCCCCTCAGAATGTTCTGCAGCTGCTCAGTGACATCCTTGACCCTGGCATTAGGGAGGCAACATACCATCCTGGAATCAATTTTGCATGCCACAGAAACACCTGTCTGTTCCCCTAACTATCAAACCTCCTATCACTATTGCTTTCCTGAATTTCCTCCTCCCCCCCCGCTGTACAGCTGAGCCACCCGTGATGCCATGGACTTGGCTCTGGCTGTACTCCCCAGCGGAACCATTGTCCTCACCAGTGGTTGGAGAGCGAGGTGCACTCAGGGGACTCCTGCACTACCTGCCTGGTCCTCCTTATCTGTCTGACGGTAACCCATTCCCTCTCTGCCTGCACACTCTTACGCTGCAGGGTGACCAGCTCCTGAAACGTGCTATCCACATAGCTCTCAGCCTTATGGATGCACCGCAGTGGTGCCAGCTGCTGCTCAAGCTCTGAAATCCAATGTTTTAGAGCTAATTCAGGTCTCAGTTAAGATTATTAGGGGGAAAAATTGAGTCGCGCCCCCTTTGGGGAGCTAACTTCGCCCCGAAAAGATTAGCACCCCCGCGGCCGAAATTGAGTGGTAGCGCCCCAAGAGAGAAGTGGGGCGCTACTGGAAGCGCCCTGCCTCCCTCTTGGGCACTGCGAGGGAATATCGTGGCGCTACATGCCGCGGTATTGCAGGCCTTCCTCCCCTTCTTAAAGCAGAGGGGCCTTGCGCAGCGCAACCCGGGGCCCAGCTGGGCCACTGGGATCAGTATACGAGCTGCAATGACTGCTAATGGTCCAGTTTCTAAATATCTGCTTCTAGTTCTTCAATTTCATTTTACCAAGTTTATCTCCTTGGCATGTGACAAAGTCAGGCATTCCGCAACGCATTCACTATGCACTATTCTGTGACTACACCAATTTCCTGGGATTCATTTAATTGGAAATACGCTACTATTTCTGGTTTCAGCTACAGTACTTTGCATTTCTCAGTCCTGGAAGAAACTCTTGTTTGGCTCTCCTGGGGAGTGAAGACTGAAGTTGACCCAAATTGATGCATATTCAGAAACATTAATCACATCAATCACTGCTTTCACTAAAATTAGAGCTGCAGATTTGGAAAGCACAATTCTAGTCTGAAATAATTGTTGTATGCAACAAAGAAAGGATATTTTCTATCTTTCAAGTGTAACACCTTCCAGGTATCTATCACCCCATCTCCCCTATCAATCCCAGTAATACAACAGACTCACTGTCCTGAGAAATCATTGACGGGCAGTTCTATCTAAAACACAACTAGGGATTCATGTTTCAATCACCTCCGGCTATAAAGGTGAGATAATTCTAATGAATGTTCCCTTGTAATTATAGCAAAAAAAGGAAGAGGGAGGCATGATTGGGGTATATGCATTTGCAATCAAGAACTGCTTTCCTTTTGTTATATATATTTTATTTTGGTACAAACTGATTGCTGTTTTTGCTGAGCAGGATTAATGATTTTGTAATATTCATGAACAGAAATGTGTGAACATTAAAATGACTTATAAAATCACAACTTGATCTCTGTTCTACTTTTCTGGTACCTTCTCCTCCTTCGAACACTTCATTTTGTTCTACCCCCTCACTTGTTTTCTACCACCCCAAACCCCACCCTGACTTTCTTCTCGAGATACCTCAGTTTCTGTGCTGAGTAACTCCTCATCCTCTATGACTTTAATCTTCATCTTAACTCATCTTATCCTCTCGCCTCTGAGTTCACTGCCCTCCTGTCCTCCCTAAACCTCTCTCTCCATATAAACTCTCCTACCCACCCTTTACCTTTCCATCTCACATGGCTTTCCTACTTTTATGGTCTCAATCATAGACAAGTCCATCCCCAACCTCTTCCTTGTACCCCTCACCACCCTCATCCACCTATCCCTTTCCAATTCCACTTCCTTCTGCATTCACCCCTGGAAAAATCTTTGCCCCAAGTCACTTACAATTGCACTTTGAAGCTGCCAATTGCCTAGCCTTTAGCCTTTAATTCACCACAATACTTCTACAACTGTTGATCTGCTCTACCACTCCCTCATCTTCAACATTGATGCTCTTGTCCCCAGCAATCACCAGATCTGGCTGGACCACATCAAGTGCTATTGGGCATTACTCTCTGCTGCCAGAACTACTGACTACTCTAGGATCATCCTGAAGAGAAGATAACCCTTGGCTTCTCTTCTCCACTACCAACTGTCTTCTTAAACCCATCCCTCCTGCCCCACCCACCCTGACCTGCATCAACAAGTACAAGGAGCTCATGGACTTCTTTGTCACTAAGATTGAGACCATCTGTTCTGCTGTTCATGCTGCTTCTCTCCTTCCCCTTGCCCACCAAGCCAAACCTGCCCCGAGGCTCTCCCCTGCTCTAGCCCTGAACTCATAGGAACATAAGAACATAAGAATTAGGAGCAGGAGTAGGCCATACGGCCCTTTGAGCCTGCTCCGACATTCAGTAAGATCATGGCTGATCTTTGACCTCAACTCTACTTTCGTGCCTGATCCCTTGATTCCTCTAGAGTCCAAAAATCTATCAATCTCAGCCTTGAATATAGGGGCAGAGAATTTCAAAGATTCACAACCATCTGAGTGAAGAAATTCCTCCCCATCTCAGTCTTAAATGGCCGACCCCTTATCCTGAGACTATGCCCCCTAGTTCTAGACTCTGCAGCCAGGGGAAACAACCTCTCAGCATCTACCCTGTCAATTCCCCCTCAGAATCTTTTATGTTTCAATGAGATCACCTCTCATTCTTCTAAATTCCAGAGAGTATAGGCCCAATTTATTCAATCTCTCCTCATAGGACAAACCTCTCATCCCAGGGGTCAATCTAGTTAACCTTTGGTGCACCGCCTCTAAGGCATGTATGTCCTTTCTCTGATAAGGAGGACACAATTGTGCACGGTACTCCAGGTGTGGCCTCACCAAAGCACTGTACAATTGTAGTAAGACTTCCTTGGATGATCAGCCATGATCTCATTGAATGGTGGAGCAGGCTCGAGGGGCCGAATGGCATACTCCTGCTCCTATCTTCTATGTTTCTATGTACTCCAACCCCCTTGCAATAAAGGCCAACATGCCATTTGCCTTCCTAATTGCTTGCTGTACCTGCATTTCTGTGTTTCCTGTATGAGGACACCTAATTCTCTCTAAACACCAACATTTAATAGTTTCTCACCACTTAAAACGTATTCTGTTTTTCTATTCTTCCTACCAAAGTGAATAACCTCACATTTCCCCACATTATGCGCCTTTTTCTAGTTTCTCTCCTATCTCCCGTCATACATTCTCTGCGCTCATCTTATCCATAAGACGCCCCCTTGCTCCCTTGACCCCAGTCCCACTAAATTGCTACAACTGAACTTCCCTTCCTGGCCCACCTCAGGAAGCATTTCTTCACACAAAGGGTAGCGGAAATCTGGAACTCTCTCCCTCAAAAATATGTTGAGGCTAGGTCAATTGAAAAATTCAAAACTGAGATAGATAGTTTTTTGTTGGGTAAGGGTATCAATGGATATGGAGCAAAGGTGGGTAAATGGAGTTGAGGTACAGATCAGCCATGATCTAGTTGAATGCCGGAACAGGCTCGAGGGGCTGAATGGCCCACTCCTGTTCCTATACTGGCAGACATTGAAAATGGTTTCTTCTCCTCAAGTATTGTCCTCCTTTCTTTCAAAATCATGGTCACAACTCCTTCCTCAAAACCACCCTCCCTGGCCCCTGTCCTTGCAAACTACTTTGGAACCTAACCAAAGTCCTTGAACATACTGTTGTTTCCAAAATCCATGCCCATATTTCCCACAAATCTATGTTTGAATCTCTGAAATCAGGCTTAGCTCAGCCAAACACAATGGCCCAGTAATTCGGGTCCCAACGCGTGAGTACGCACGGGGTACTCACGCGTGGACCCGATGGAAGTGCCGGTTTCTTGCATGCACAGCGCATGCGCGGGAAAACGGCCCTTCCGGTCCCCTGAAAGCAGGGGTTAAGAGGTGAAAGGCGTGCGACGTATGAGGCAGCGCGTGCGCGTTGTACTTCCTTTATTTTTTCCAGGTTTGCCCGTGCGTGAAGGCCTCCACTTTTTACACATTAAAAAAGCAGACGTAAGGACTTCATTTTAAAAGGTAAGTGGTCAATTAATTAAAATTAGAACATTTTTTCCACAGGTTTATTATTTTTAAATACTTTACAGTAAGGTAAGTGTATTTTTAGCTCCGATTTTTTATAAAATTATTTTTTTCAAAAATTTAAATTATTGTTTAAAATGGTTATTTAATGTTATTTATAGTTGATTTAAATAGTGTGATTTAAAAAAAAAATATTTTAAGGTTATGTACTGTTTTGGGCGCCCGGAGTTTTCATGAGTTTGACAGGCCTTATGTCAAACTCATGAATGGACTTTTCCCTCCTCCGATTGGTTGCCCAGTGCTCACGTGATCCCAGCCGACGCATCACACTAAGTACGCCGCTGGATCACGCAAGCACAGCGCGCCGGGAGCTGGACCGGGCCACAGACAGGAAATCCACGCATGCCCAGGCCTCAACTGTCGGCGCGCAAGGTAAGTGTAGGTCGGGGACTTGCACCCGCGGGAAGCCCCCGACACGAATTTCTGGGCCATTATCCTTTTCCAACACATTTCCTCCATTGCCCAGTTCAGCAGGACTACCCACGTTTGTTTCCATTCTTAGCTATCTATTTGTATCCAAAGCATCTCCAACAATGACTTCTATTTCCGCCTCCCCCTTCACTGTTACCTCTGGAGTCCCCCTTCTCTTCCTCATCTACATTCTGCCCCTTGGTGTCATCATCCGAAGACTTGGGATCAGTTTCCATATGTACACGAATGACACACAATTCCAACGCTCTACTACCTGTCGTGAACTCTTCACTGCCTTTATATTGTCAAATTGCTTGTTCAACATCCAGTCTTGGATAAGCCATAATTTCCTGCAATTAAACACTGGAAAGACAAAAGCCATTGGGGGTTAAATTGGATAGACCCTGAGAATGGGCATGCGGATCGCGATGCGCGAATTACCTGCGTCCGTTCAGTGTAATGCAGGCAGCACACCAATTTTGTGCTGCCTGCCCATTATAATGATTTCTGTGTGCTGCCAGCTCTAACCGCGCTTTTCATTGGCTGCACACATCAGCAAGGGGCCCAATATGTTTACTTCCTAGCACTACTTAAAGCTAGCCTGCACTACTTAAAACTAGCCTGTACTGCTTAAAGGGAAGGTGCACTGTGGCTGCTGGAGGTGTGGAGAACATTGGGAATAGTGTGCTGTGCAACAATCAACAATGGCTGACCATGGGAGAGAGCGTGAACCAATGTTTTCGGACGCTGCATTGGAGGTCTTGGTGGAAGAGGTTGAACAGAGGAGAGATGTTCTCAGGAGGGCCAGGGGCCCTCCAGAAACATGCTTAGAAGGCAGTGGCAAGAGATAGCAGAATGCAAGGAGTTTAGCTCCAAGAACATGGATGCAGTACAGGAGGAAGTTTAATGATCTCACGCAAGTAGTCAAGGTCTGTGAATGAATCTTTAAATGCCATATCCTATCAACTGCACCACTAGTCTCAGCCATTGCTCAATTCACCACACCCCCATCACTCACCTACCAACAATCTCTATCAATCAGGACTCATACCTCACATTCATATACTTCACCTCACCCTCACACAATTAGCACTGTTGCAAGCCTCAAACCCACATCTCACAGCTTGTGCACAACCAGCTATTCAACCATGGCAGCCACATCACCACACAGATCGCACGACACTCACTGACACACTGCCCTCCCTCTTGCAAGAGAAGATGGCTGCAACCAGAGGCAGCAGGAACTAACCGGAAGGGGAGAGGAGCGCCTGCATGTTCGAACCTCCATGGAGGAGACGGTGCTGGCCATTATGGGAAGGGCCATTGCTGAGGCTGTGGCCAGTGGCGGGGCTGAAGCCATTGAAGATGATGGTATCCTCATACCTAATCCTACGTCTCACATCCCACTTCCCCTTCATCCCACAATCTCTCCTGAAAGAGAAGCTGCTGATGGTATAAGCATGCACTTCTTACTTTTACCTTTCCCCTCACCACAACCCAACCCTTGTCCCTTTTTCCTTTCACATACCCAAGAACAGCAACCTTCCCAGGCAGTGGAGAAAGAGCAAGAAGATCGTGAAGATGAAGACGCACCATCACTCGATTTCACAGTCACAGCCACCAGCTCAGATACTGACACTGCGCATATTTTAGAGGATAGGATAGAGGAGAGAGCTGCATGCGGTGAGACAACGGGCACAATTGCGCTGCAGTCAGGGCAGGGGGAAAGGATAGCGCAGGTGCCAGCTCGCCGGAGGGCGAGGTCGGACACTAATTCTGCTGCAGAGGACTCAGATGATTACTTTGATGGGCTAAGCTATAGAAGAAGTCTGATGGGTGTACACACCCAAATGCTTGGTGCACTGAGAACCATGCCAGAAAGCCTGCCCTCAATGTCAAGGAGCATGGGGGAGTCCAGCTCCAACTTGGCGCAGGGCTTTGTGCAGAGCTTGCCACTCATCCTTTCCAACATGGAGCGGGTGGCCATCTCCATCAACACAATTGTGGACCCAACCACGATGCAGTGTCTGATGGCCGATGTCTCAGCTTCCATTGCAGCACAAGCAGCACCCACCTAACTTCTGAGTGCTGCAGTGGAAGCTGAGACTGCTGTTATCATGGCTCTGGGTATCAGTGTTCAAAGTGGCTTCCAGGGCATCAGAGCACGCCTGCAATCTGTTCTCCAACAGATCTGCTCCCTAAAGGCCCATATGGCCTCCTGATGAGAGCCCTGCAGCCAGCAAAAAAAGTACTTCAGCACCTACCAGACCACTCCCTGTAGACTACTGAAACTTTAAGCAATATAGGAAGAAACCAAAGCTTGTAGAATTGTAGCAACAACTAGAAGAAATAAACCAGCAACTACCCTGCAGGTAGTAAATTATCCCTTTAAGTAGTGCTAGTGGAGGTTTTTCATGCTGCGTTTTTTAAATTCATTCACGAGATGTGGGCGTTGCTGGCAAGGCCAGCATTTATTGCCCATCTCTATTTGCCCTTGAGAAGGTGGTGGTGAGCCGCCTTCTTGAACCACTGCAGTCCGTGTGATGAAGGTATTCCCACGGTGCTGTTAGGGAGGGAGTTCCAGAATTTTGACCCAGGAATGGTGATATATTTCCAAGTCAGGATGGTGTATGACTTGGAGGGGAACTTGGAGGTGATGGTGTCCCATGCGCCTGTTGCCCTTGTCCTTCTAGGCCAGGGGTGGACAATTATTCTGGCTGGAGGGCCACTAAACAAGCTTTGACGAGCTTTTGACGGCCGCACACCAATGTTCCCCCTAAGGTACGTGGCCACACAGTCGCGCATCAATCGCGAGGTCCCTCGCAGGCCACTCACCAGCTCCTGCTGCTGGAAGAGACACTGCGCAGCAAATTTAAAGGGACCGTGCACGAAAAAAAAATTAGAGGGAACACTGCATAAACATAAACATAAATTCAGATAGTAGTCAGATACAATGTTAAATACACAAAATGTAGTGTAAAATAGTAAAATCTTCCGTTATTAAATGAATGAAATGATTGATCGATTGATTACATGTTACACTGAAAGTCTACGTGGCTCGAGTCTGCGGGGCCTCTGACATGAGCAGTGTTCTCTTTTTAGTGTGCTGAATATGGGAGGAGGAGGCTTCACAAGGTCTGAACTACAATCGTGTGGCATTGCTTGGAGTCCTTGTGCTCTGGGATCCACTCCTGTGTCTAAGACGGCGATGAGAACTCCCCTGCTGTCGTATTCTGGGAACTGGGAGTGGAGCAAACCTTTCTTTTTGTTATCTATATAATATTGTATATGTAATTAGTAATATTGGAAAATAATATTGTTTGAAAATGTATTCCTACAATGATATATTTTAAAATCTCCTGCAATAGTAGAACTAGCATTATATGTGATAGTAATCAGAGTGGCAGGCTGAATGTCCTAGTGATTCTGAGTGTGTCTCATTTGTAGTTTTACATTAGAATATTTAAAATGCAAACTAACCATAAAATGTAATTTTATTCATATTTGAAAAAGAACTTGATGATTTACATTTGACAATTATTGCCTTCCATTTGCAGCGTTTAAAGACTGGGTGATTGGTGCAGATATGATGCAAGGTTTTTTTGTGCAACTTGTGTAACAGAATTTTTTGCAGTTTACTATTTACTATTGGATTAATTTGTCAAGAGGATTGTATCTACATATAGTAAATCCTGAATAAACAACAGAAAATGCTGGAAAAACTCAGCAGGGCAGACAAAGGGTTTGACCCGAAACGTTGATTCTATTTTCTCTCCACGGATGTTGCCTGGCCTGCTGAGTTTTTTCAGCACTTTCTGTTGTTATTTCGGATTTCCAGCATCTGTAGTATTTTGCTATTGTACTAGTAAATCCTGATCTGTTTTGGAGAGGAGAAACAGCGCTGGTCTCTTTCTTCGGTAAAACTAAGAGTCGTCGAGATGAGCAGCCATGACTCGACAGAGGAGGAGCTTCCAGTGCACACACGCAGCAGCGCCCCCACCAGCCAGCGATGAGTGGCGGATTTGCCGGGCCTTTGAAAAGTGGTTCACAGAGCCAGAGCGGGAGAGAGCCACAGACAGCCGTTAGGCCGGCTCCGAGACACAAAAGGGAAGCAGATCTGCAGCAGACGTATAGCAGCAGACCCAGCAGCTTTGCTTTTTTTAATTGCCCCGGTTCAGGGTCCCAGCCTACTCCCAGCGAGCTCTCCTCGGGCCCCCCCTGATGACTGTGCAGCTCGAGCTCCAGCGGGCCAGATAGAATGAACGGGCGGGGCAGATACAGCCCACGGACCATATTTTACCCACCACTGTTCTGAGCAGTAGAGGTCGCGGGTTTGGGAGGTGCTTGTCGACGAAGCCTTGGCAAGTTGCTGCACTGCATCATGTAGATGGTGCACACTGCAGCCACGGTACTCCGGTGGTGGAGGGAATGAATGTTGAAGGTGGTGGATGGGGTGCCAGTCACGCAGAATGTTTTGTCCTGGATGGTGTCAAGCTTCTTCAGTGTTGTTGGAGCTGCACTCATCTAGGCAAGTGGAGAGTATTCCATCACACTCTTGACTTGTGCCTTGTAGATGGTGGAAAGGCTTTGGGGAGTCAGGAGGTGAGACACTCACCGCAGAATTCCCAGCCTCTGACCTGCTCTTGTAGCCACAGTATTTATGCGGCTGGTTCAGTTAAGTTTCTGGTCAATGGTGACCCCTCAGGATGTTGATGGTGGGTGGTTCGGCGATGGTAATGCCGTTGAATGTCAAAGGGCGGTGGTTAGACTCTCTCTTGTTGGAGATGGTTATTGCCTGGCACATTGTGTGGCATTAATGTTAGTTGCCACTCATCAGTCCAAGCCTGAATGTTGTCCAGGTCTTGCTGCATGTGGGCACGGGCTGCTTCATTTTCTGAGAAGTTGTGAATGGCGCTGAACACTGTGCAGTCATCAGTGAACATCCCCACTTCTGGCCTTATGATGGAGGGAAGGTCATTGATGAAGCAGCTGAAGATGGTTGGGTCTAGGACACTGCGCTGAAGAACTCCTGCAGCAATGTGCTGGGGCTGAGATGATTAACCTCCAACAACCACAACCATCTTCCTTTGTGCTCGGTATGACTCCAGCCAGTGGAGAGTTTTTTCCTTGATTTCAATTTTACTAGGGCTCTTTGATGCCACACTCGGTCAAATGCTGCCTTGATGTCAAGTGCAGTCACTTTCATCTCACATCTGGAATTCAGCCCTTGTCCATGTTTGGACTAATTCTGTAATGTCTGGAGCCGAGTGGTCCTGGCGAAATCCAAACTGGGCATTGGTTAGCAGGGTGAGTAGCTGCTGCTTAATAACCCTGTAGAAGGCAACTTCCATTACTTTGCTGATGATTGAGAGTAGGCTGATGGGGCGGTAATTGGCTGGATTAGATTTATCCTGCTTTTTGTGGACAGGACATACCTGGGCAATTTTCCACATTGTCAGGTAGATGCCAGCGTTGTAGCTGTACTGGAACAGCTTGGCCAAAGGTGCAGCTAATTCTGGAGCACAAGTCTTCAGCACGACAGCTGGGATGTTGACGGGGCTCATAGCCTTTGCTGTATCCAATGCGCTCAGCCGTTTCTTGATATCACGTGGAATGAATCGAATTGGCTGAAGACTGGCTTCCGTGAAGGTGGGGACCTAAGGAGGAGACCAAGATGGATCATCAATCTCAGCTGCATTCAGGGGAAATTCTTTGTCAACTGCACCTAGCGTGAAAATAGAACCTTCACTCCCAACACATGAGTCCTCGTGGCAACTGTTGTGCCTGTGTATAATAAGACACAGACTGCAGGAGAACGGTGCAACAGGTATTTACTCAACGTGGCTCACACTGGAACTGATCTGTACAGATTACTACTCAGTGTTATATACAGGTGTGGTCACTGCCGGTACTGCAGTATACATGAGCTGTAAAAGATAGTTCCCCCCTTAAAGGTATATACATTACAATTCCTCCCCTTTTAGATTAACAGTACCATAACACTCATTTAACAATTAAATATCAAACTAATTACAATTAACACTTTTAACATGCAACATTAGCTGAAAATAGTCTATTTATATATTCAGTCTTTGGGGAGGCTTCCTGATCCTTTCTGGATAGCGCCTTTCCCGAGTGTCTTGCTCTTGGTGCAGAGGCGATTCTGGCCCCCTGTCGTCGGTTGGTTCATCAGCTTCTGATGCTACTGTTTCTGGGGTAGATGCGACCTGTACATCGGGTTCATCACCAGGTACGTATGGGCGAGGCATGGGGTTGACTTGTTCCTGTGACTCTAGGATCTGGTCAGCATGGCGTCTCACGATGCTCTCCCCAACGTCCACTGTGTACATTAGTGGGCCCTGCCGTGTGCATATCGTTCCTGGCTGCCATTTTTCTGTTCGGTAGTCGCGGGCCAAGACTGGTTGCCCTACATTGAAGCTCCTTGTTGGCTTCTCATGGATGTGCTGGAATTGCTTACTCTCAACATCTCTTCATACGTTTGGTCTGAGCAAATCCAGGCGAGATCTTAACCTTCGGTTAAAGAACATCATGGCTGGGGCCTGGTTGGTGACTGCATGTGTCGCATTCCGGTAGGCAAACAGGAAATTGTCCACCTTGTGCTGCAGCGGAATGTTGTCATTGTACATAGCCTTTATTGCCTTCTTAAAGGTTTGTACGAACCTCTCAGCCAATACATTTGTGGCTGGATGATACGGGGCAGATGTGTAATGCCTTACCCCATTCTTTTTCAAGAACCTCCAGAACTCTTCGGACACAAACTGTGGTCCGTTGTCGGAGCAAATCTGTTCTGGCAAGCCATTCCTGGCAAAAATGGTCCGTAGGACTGCAGTAGTTTTCTCCGTGGTGGTGGAGGACATTTTAATCACCTCAGGCCATTTCGAGTGCGCATCCATGGCTATTAAAAACATTGAGTCCATGAATGGACCAGCAAAATCAATATGCACCCATTGCCATGGAGATGAGGCCCACTCCCATGGGTGTAGAGGGGCCTGTGGTGGTGCATTTTGGACTTTCTGGCATCCTGAGCAGCTCTTGGTCAGGTCCTCGATTTGTTTATCGATTCCCGGCCACCACACATAAGCCCTGGCTAGGCTTTTCATTTTTACCCCTCCCACATGACCCTCATGAAGCTCATTGAGCACTCTATCCCACCACAAAAGAGGTACAGGAAGGTACATGAGGTGACTAGGAAGAGTCCAGATGAACAGAATTCGGACTCAGACTCCAACAGCAAGGCACTGGGTAGTCTGAGGAGTCATAATGTGAGTAAAGAAGCTGACCGACAAGCTATCTGGATCACACTACAGATTGCAAAAGTCCAAGTGAAAATGGAAGTGGACACCGGATCAGCGTGACGGTCATGAATAAGCATGATTATAAAAAGTTATTCAAGCATATTCCCCTACGGGATACGGAACTAGTATTGCAGACATACACGGGGCACAAAGTATACCCCATCGGAAAGATAGAAGTCAAGGTGAGTTACAAGGACAAAGATCACCAAAGGATGGACCTGTATGTGTTGCCTGAGGGAGGTCCACCACTTCTGGGACGGGAGTGGATCAGGAAAATAAAGATAGACTGGCATTCACTAAACACCATGACGGTAGATTCCGGAAAGGAAGATGTCAAACCTGAACGGTTGTCCAGAATATTGGACGAAGCTAAAGAGGTATTCCAGCAAGGACTGGGAACACTGCGAGGAATTAAAGCAAAGGTTAAGATTGCAGAACATGCAAGCCCAAAATTTTTCAAAGCCAGATCGGTACCTTATGCGATACGACCTGCTGTGGAGGCAGAACTGGAAGAACTTGAACGATCAGGGGTACTGTCAAAAGTGGACTGGAGTGAGTGGGCCACGCCCATTGTTCCTGTCATGAAGTCTTCACCAAATAACAAGCCAGGGGGACCAGGGAAGGTCCGCATCTGCGGAGACTTCAAGATCACAGTGAATCCGGTGCTTCACACGGTACAATACCCGCTTCCGCGGATTGAAGACATCTTTGCTTCGTTGGCTGGAGGGAAACACTTCACCAAGATAGACCTGGCACAGGCATACTTACAAATGGAAGTCGAGGAAGAGTCGCATCAGTACCTCACCATCAACACACACAGAGGCTTGTATCGTTATAATAGACTGGTTTTTGGGGTAGCTTCGGCTCCAGCAATTTGGCAGAGGGCCATGGAGCAGGTAGTACAAGGAATTCCAAGCATGCAGTATTACTTAGACGATATCCTGATTACGGGACAAGACGAGGAAGAACACCTCACAAATTTGAAACTGGTGCTCACTAGGTTGAAGGAATATGGCCTTCGAGTTAATCGCAAGAAATGTGAGTTCTTCCAAAAACGGATCTCGTACTGCGGTCATGTCATTGACCGAGAGGGGCTGCACAAGTCACCTGACAAGATAGAAGCTGTCGTGAAGGCCCCCGCTCCGGAAAACGTATCACAGTTAAGATCATTCTTGGGGTTGATTAATTATTATCGCAAGTTTCTGCCAAATCTATCCACGGTGCTGCATCCGCTGAATGCTCTGTTGCGGAAAGAAGTACCATGGAAGTGGAGTGAGGAATGTAAAAAGGCCTTTCGCAGAAGCAAGGCGTTGATTACCTCTGAAGAAGTGTTGGCTCATTTCAACCCAACGTTACCTCTTCGTCTAGCTTGTGATGCTTCCCCCTATGGAATTGGAGCAGTACTTTCACACAAGTTACCAAATGGCTCGGAAAGGCCAGTGGCATTCGCGTCCCGATCATTGACCTCCGCGGAGCGAAATTATGCTCAAATAGATAGGGAGGCCCTCAGCCTTGTGTGGGGCGTAAAGAAATTCAATCATTACCTGCAGGGCAAGAAGTTCACATTACTGACAGACCACCAGCCGTTGGTGTCCATATTCAACCCTAACAAGGCCGTTTCCACCATGACAGCGCAAAGGTTACAGAGGTGGTCCGTGTTACTTGGGGCACACCAATATGACATCGAATACAAAAGGTCCAAACAGCATGGAAATGCTGATGGGTTATCGCGCTTGCCATTGCCGATAGTAGAAGAAGCGACTACAGTGGACCCGGTAGAGATGTTCCACTCATCCATAGTGGAATGTCTACCAGTAACAAATTCGATGATCGAAAACGAAACAAGAAATGACCCGACTCTCTCACGAGTCTATGATTTAACGGTGGAGGGATGGTCAGCACAGGGCGAACCAACGCTGCCAGCATTTTCGCAGAGAAAAGAACAGCCGTCAGTGTGTCGAGGAACCCTGATGTGTGGATCTAGAGTGGTGATTCCACCCAAACTTCAACAGAAGGTGTTAAAGGAGCTGCACGAGGGACATCTGGGTGGAGTGAAAATGAAGAACCTAGCAAGAGCGTTTGTGTGGTGGCCAGGCATTGATGGGGACATCGAAGGAATCACTAAGAGCTGTCTAGGATGCCAGAAGGTCCAAAACGCGCCACCACAGGCTCCTCTGCATCCATGGGAGTGGCCCTCATCTCCTTGGCAAAGGGTACACATCGACTTTGCTGGTCCATTTATGGACTCAATGTTTCTAATAGCGGTGGATGCACACTCCAAGTGGCCGGAGGTAATAAAGATGTCCACCACCACCACCACGGAAAAAACCATCACAGTGTTAAGGACCATGTTTGCTAGGAATGGGCTGCCGGAACAGATCTGTTCTGATAATGGACCGCAATTTGTGTCCGAAGAATTCAAGAAATTCTTAAAGAGCAATGGGGTTAAGCACTACACGTCAGCCCCATACCATCCCGCCTCCAATGGATTGGCTGAAAGGTTTGTCCAGACCTTCAAGAAGGCCATAAAGGCCATGGGTAATGAAGCCATTAACTTACAACATAAGGTGGATAGCTTCTTGTTGGCGTACAGGAATGCAACACATGCGGTCACAAATCAAACTCCCGCCATGATGTTTTTTAATAGACGACTAAGATGCCGGCTGGATTTGCTTAAGCCAAACGTCAGAAGGGACGTAGAGAACCGGCAATTCCAGGGCATGAATGAAAGGCCAACTAGATCTTTTCAGATAGGTCAACAAGTTTTGGCCCGGGACTACCGTACCGAGAAATGGCAGCCTGGAACTATTGGAAAAAGGCTAGGGCCGTTGATGTATACGGTGGACATTGGGGACAGTATAATAAGGCGCCATGTTGACCAGATCATAGGGTCAGCCACAAATGGCCAACCTACTCCACCACCTTACACGGTTAATGTTGAGACAGAGATACCCAGAACACCTACCTCCGATCTGGTAATACTGGAATCAGATGAACCTGACACTGTCCTTCAAGCCGAATCGACCTTGCCAGAAGCACCTACTACCCCGCCGGGAGTTACGACACCACTGAGGCGTTATCCGGACAGAGTCCGGAAACCTTCAGAGTGACTGAATCTGTGAACTGTCTTGCATAAAGTTGTATATATGTTATAATGTATGTTTAATGGGGAATCAGTATGTTGTAAGCTAAAAAGGGAGGATTGTAGTGTATGTACCCGTCTACCTTTAAGAGAACTATTGTATGTAACCGTCCACCTTTAAGAGAACTACTTTAGGTGTTGCACTACTTTGTTGGCTTCTGTATACTGTAATACCGACGGTGACCACACCGGTATATAAGTGCTGTGTCAGGATTTATTGGGCAGATTCGCCCTGACCTTCGAATAGTAAAGTCCTGTTTTAAGTTACTCTGGTAGTCTGTGTATTAATTAACTAAACAACTCACAGACTTTACAAATATATTACCCCCAATCTCATGAGTCCTAATTTTGTGTAAAAAACTCTTGTGTGGCACTTTATCGAATGCTTTTTGAAAATCCAAATACACTTCAAAAAAACTCTAACAGCTTTGTCAAACATGATTTCCCTTTCACTTAGTGATACTAGATTATTATTCCAGATTTATTTAATTAAATGAATTTAAATTCCCCAGCTGCCGTGGTGGGATTTGAACTGACGTCTCTGGATCATTAGTCCAGTCCACTGTATTACTAGAAATGGGCTCCTGCTGAGAGCACTTTTCCCCATCCTCCTTCTCCCTCTTCTAGCAGCTTGTCCTGCACTGCATGACCCCTGCTCATTCTTCCAGTCATGCTCAATGTCAAGAGGAAGGCCTACTAGTCTACTGATGTCTGGAAGCAACTGATCTGTGCAGAAGCCTTTAAGTTACTAAAGAAGTATGTTAGCACTTACCAGACCACTCCCTGTACACTACTGAACCTTTAACCAATATAGGAAGTACCCAAAACTTGTAGAATTGCAGCAACAGCCAGGAGAAATAAACCAGCAACTAACCTGTAAACCTGTAAGTAGTTGATGATCTCTTTAAATAGTGCTGGTGGGGGTCCTTTGTACAGCTTAACGCGTGTTCAGCTGTGCGGGTTTAAAGAGGGCATCAGCTGGAGCTCTAAAATGGCAGCGCTGGCTTCAAATCAACGTGGTACGCTGATTGACATCATGATCAGCCTGCTCTGTACACATCCGGTGGATGTTAAGTGCGCACACGCTAACCAATGTGGCATCCGGCGCTTCGTGTCAGACGTGCACGCGTATGCCGTGGACGCCATTTTGGAACCTAAGGGGCCTTGTAGCATCCAAAAAACGGGCACTACCGAGCCCAATTTTGCCCCTGTGTCTTCAGCCCCCACTACAAACTCTGTACCCTCACCACTGATTCCATCCCATTGTCTCAGGCTGAACCAGACTGTTTGCAATCTTAATGTGCTATTTGACTTGGAGATAAACTTCTGACCCATATCTACTCCATCACAAACACGGCCTAATTTCACCTCCGTCCCTGCCTCAGCCCAGCTGCTGCTGAAAGCCTCATATATGCCTTTGTCACCTCCAAACACGACTAATCCAATGCTCTCCCGGTTTGCCTCCCATCCTCCACAACTTCACTTCATCCAACATTTTGCTGCCCACACCAAGCTCCACTCACTCATGACCCCTGTCCTCACTGAGCTACTTTGGCTCTTGGTCCCCACAACACCTCAAATTTAAAATTCTCCTCCTCATGTTCCTTCATGGCTTTATCCCTCTCTATTTCTGTAACTGCTGGTGTATTGTGTCCAGTTCTGGGCACCACACTTTAGGAAGGATGTCAAAGCCTTGGAGAGGGTGCAGAGGAGATTTACTGGAATGATATCAGGAATGAGGGACCAATTATGTGCAGAGGCTAGAGAAACTGGGATTGTTCTCCTTAGAGCATAGAAGATTAGGGGGAGATGTAATAGAGGTGTTCAAAATCAGTGTTTTAATAGAGCAAATTAGGATAAACTGTTTCCACTGGCAGGACAGCAAGTAACCAAAGGATACAGTGTCAATAATAACTTTCAAAAGGGAATTGGATAAATACTAGAAGGGGAAACGTTTGCCGCACTGTGGAGATAGGGCAGGGGAGTGGGATTAATTGGATCGCTCTTTCAGAGAGCCGGCACAGGCACAATGGGCTGAATCGCCTCCTTCTGTGCTGTATATGATTCTGTGATTCATGAGCACATAAAATAGAAAGGCATCTATAAGGCCTGATCAACTCTAACCCTAACCGTAATGTAGACACAAGCACTAATACTATTAAAGACCCAGACAGTAACATCGGCTGCAATGCCCTAACCATAAAGCTCTAGCTTCTAATACAAAATCTTTAACACTAACCATAACCCCTAAATGAGACCCTCACCTAGACACCTGTCCCCAACTAAAGCTACCCCTACCCTTCAGTGGCTAACCGTAAGCCTTAACTCAAAGATGTAACATGGGGCTCAACCCTAAGGCTAAACCCAAAGGCTGAACTCTAAGCTTTAATACAGGTGCTGACCCTAAGGCATAACTACCAAGCCCTACCCAAGTGCTAGCACAGAAGCTGATCCTAGCTATGTAAAGTCAAACCCTAAACCCGAACCCTGAAACCCTAAAATCCTACTCCTAAGCTTGAACTTTAAGGCTGAATCCTGAGCCCTAACACAGTGGCTGACTTTAAGCCCTAAACTTCGAAACCCTGACCGCTAGGCCCAAACCACTAAATTCATCCTTACCCTTCCTCTGACCTGGAACATGCCCCAAACCCCATTCCATAAACCTAGCCTAGATTAAAACAATCAGAGATTGGCACGGAAAACTGGACAAGAAGGAATAAAAAACATGCACTAAAATGAACTGACAGGCCCTAATGCGACAGCAACTCTAGTAATAAGATCACAGCATAAACACAAGAAGAGCACATACCCTCCTGCCCAAACCTCCTAACCTAACCCTAATTAGTCTTAGAATAAGTGGCTGCTCTTTCAAAACTGAGATGAGGAGGAACTACTTCACTCAGAGGGTGGTAGGTCCATGGAATATGCTGCCCGAAAAAGCTGTAGAAGCTACATCATTACATAAATTTAAAACAGAAATAGACAGTTTCCTAGAAGTAAAGGGAATTAAGGGTTATGGGGAGCAGGCAGGAATTTGGACATGAGTCTAGGTTCGGATCGGACATGGCCCTGTGGGTAGCGGAGTGTGCCCAGGGGCCGTGTAGCCTGATCCTGCTCCTATTTCGTGTGTCTAATTCTGTTAGATTCAGGAGATGGTTCTGTGATAGTGGATTGGCGGTTAGGATCAGATCAGCCATGATCTTATTGAATGGCGGAGCAGGCTCGAGGGGCCGATTGGCCTACTCCTGCTCCTATTTCTTATGTTCTTATGTTCTTATGTAATGTAGGGCCGTCTACCCAGCCTTTCTCCTCTAAGTCACTAATGGGTTATTATAGCCAAAATGTAAGAAATTCAAAGAAGGCTGTTTCCTGAAGCAAGATCTCTTCTGTTCTGGTAGAAAGCAGACTGCATAACTGGAAAGTATGCCCCACATGGGCCAGCAGTTTTTTAAATTCGTTCCTGGGATGTGGGCGCAATTTATTGCCCATCTCTAATTGCCCTTGAGAAGGTGGTGGTGAGCTGCCTTCTTGAATCGCTGCAGTTCTTGTGGTGAAGGTACTCCCATAGTGCTGTTAGGGAGGGAGCGCCAGGATTTTGACCCAGTGACGATGAAGGAATGGCTTTATTTTTCCAAGGATGGTGTGTGACTTGGAGGGGAACTTGGAGGTGGTGGTGTTCCCATGCACTTGCTGCCCTTGTCCTTCTAGGTGGAAGAGGTCGCAGGTTTGGGAGGTGCTGTCGAAGGAGCCTTGGCGAGTTGCTGCAGTGCATCTTGGAGATGGTACACACTACAGCCATGGTACGCCGGTGGTGGAGGGAGTCATAGGCCTAGAAATTGGGTTGGGGCGCCAAAGTGGCGCAAAGTCGCCTGAGCGCAGGATTTAGCGCAGCGATCGGAGTAATACCGATCGCCAGAAATTCAGTTTCAGTGCCCCTCGAGGGACACGGGGCGAGGCTCGAGGCGCTCCGCGTCCCTCTTAGGGCGCTGAAACTGATTATCGCAGCACAACGTGCCGCAGCGCCACATGCTGCGGCACGGCACGCTGCGGTACTGCAGGCCTTCCTCCCACTGTTAAGGGGGAGGTGCCTGCAACAGCGCGATCCCCGCTCGCGAGTGCCAGCAAATGAGCCCGGCACCAAGGAGAAGTGCCGGGCTCTCGGGAAACAGCCGGCAATGCCACGGGGTGGGGGGGGGGGGGTTAGGAGGCTGGGGACGGAGTTACTGGCAGGCGGCCGCTGAAAAAGCGGCCGCCCCGCACCTCCACCTTAACTTGCGCCGCTGCCAACACAGTAAGGCCCCGTGAACCGGGCGCGGGTAGCGAATGGCGCAACTGCGGCGTTCGCTACCAAATATCGCAAACGGGGCACGAATGGGGCGCTGCGCACACCGATGACGTCATCGGTGGTGGCGCAGCACAACAGGCTAACGCCACCATTACCGCCCCTCCTGAATATCGCGGGAGGCGCAACCAGTGGCGCTACAGCCACTGCCTGCCTCTTTAGGCGCTAACAGGTGGTGCTGCTCACCCAATTTCTCCCCCATAGAGTCATAGATTCATAGGCCTAGAAATTTGGTATAGCCGCGTTTGGGGCGCTAGTCCTGGTGATGCGCTGAGGCTAACGCCAGGCGCAATTTAGCGCCACCTAGCGCGATATTGGGTTCCAGCGCCCCTAAAGGTGATTGCGGCGCTAAATCAGGCGCTGCACGCTACTCTTAAGGTGCTAACCCAGTGGCGCAACTCAATTTCGCGGCGGCGGGGCGCAGCGAGGGTGCTGTCAATAATCACTTTCCCTGAGACACAGTGGCGCCAGCCAGCTCTTAAAGGGGCAGGTCAATTGGCATCACCAGACACACTCACTGCCTTGTAGGCCTTCAAAGCGATGGGAGCCTACCTGTGGCACACCAGCCTAGCAAGACATGGAAAGGGTGAGGCAGAGGGCGGAACGATTCACTGGTGGGGCATTGGATGCTTTGGTTGGCGCAGTGGAATCAAGGCCAAGGAAGATGGTCGGAATGTGATTTATGTTTTGGACAGTCTCCCGGGTGTGAGAGGCAGTTATGTGTCAGTGTATTAGTTTTGCTTTCTGTTGCCATAGCTTTCTCATGTTTGAAGGAACCACATTTTGTTTAATGAAACACTTTCTTCATTTACAATGGCCATGCCTGCTATTTACATGCATCTTGCCCTTCACAGGCTTGGGGGTATCAGACCGGTTCCATTCCTGTTCTTGGAATGGCAGCAAGCATTCCGTGAGAGGGGCTTAGAAGCTACTTCTGATCAGACTCTGATGCGCAGCCTGAGAA
This sequence comes from Somniosus microcephalus, assembly GCF_052327205.1. Taxonomy (NCBI): domain Eukaryota; kingdom Metazoa; phylum Chordata; class Chondrichthyes; order Squaliformes; family Somniosidae; genus Somniosus; species Somniosus microcephalus. Next base: position 174,353,552 of record NC_140987.1, read on the forward strand.
GAGCTGCTCGCTTAGAAGTTTAGGCCAGCAAGCATCTTCTCAGCCACCGACAGAGATGTCCTGCACCTTATCTGAAGCTGCAGATCTGGCTGAAGCAGCTGGCACAGCTCAGTCACCACCTCCTTTCTAAATCGCAGCCTTCTGACACACTGCTCCTCCGGCATGTTCATGTAGGAAAACTGCTGTCGGAAAACCCTGCCAGCATAAGGTCTGCTGTGGCGACGTCTGTTGGCCCTCCTCCATCTGGCCATGCCTGCCCCCCTCTCCCAGCGTCTCAGTGCCCTTTCCAGATGATTCAGCAGCAGGACGTTCCCCTCCAATGCAGCCCCCATAATAAGTGCCCACAGGAAGGTTCCCATTGTCAAGGCTCACCAACAGCAAGGTGATGGTCAGAAGGCTGAAGATCGTCTGCCTGCGCTGGCTCAGTGGTCAAATGGCTCTCAGTGTGCAGCTCAGCAACTCTTTGTAGCTCTCGAGGAAGTTGTGCTCCAAAAATGACTGCCGCTTTTAAACCACACCAGTCCCCTTTAAATAACGCTCCTCCAGCCCGAGAGCGACTTGGTAAGGTCCAGGTAAGCTGTCACTATTAGCGCCAGGCGCTACGGAGGGGGGCGCCGCTGAATTTCCGGTCCAGGGTGCCCAAAAGGCATTGCACACTCAAATGACGTCATAATCAGCGTGCGCCCATGAGTGGGCGCTAAGATTTAGCGCTGGCGCCAAATGCATGCTCAATGTGGGGCGAGGCGCTAGGCGCCTTGCGCCCGCCTGGAAATTGGCTAGCGCCCCACTTCTTGGCCTCTTTAGGCATTAATCGGTGGCGCTAACAACCGAATTTCTCCCCCATAGAGTTATACAGCACAGAAAGAGGCCCTTCAGCCCATTGCATCCGCGCCGGCCATCAAGCCCTGTCTAATCTAATCCCATTTTCCAGCATTTGGTGCGTAGCCTTGTATGCTATGGCATTTCAAGTGCTCATCCAAATGCTTCTTGAATGTTGTGAGGGTTCCTGCCTCTACCACCCTTTCAGGCAGTGAGTTCCAGATTCCAACCACCCTCTAGGTGAAAAAGTTTTTCCTCAAATCCCCTCTAAACCTCCTGCCCCTTACCTTGAATCTATGCCCCCTTGTTATTGACCCCTCTACTAAGGGGAAAAGTTCCTTTCTATCCACCCTATATATGCCCCTCATAATTTTGTATACCTCAATCAGGTCCCCCCTCAGCCTTCTCTGCTCCAAGGAAAACAACCCCAGCCTGTCCAGTCTTTCTTCATAGCTGAAGCGCTCCAGCCCAGGTAACATCCTGGTAAATCTCCTCTGCACCCTCTCCAAAGCAATCACACCCTTCCTATAGTGTGGCGACCAGAACTGCACACAGTACTCCAGCTGTGGCCTTACCAGCGTTTTGTACAGCTCCATCATAACCTCCCTGCTCTTATATTCTATGCCTCGGCTAATGAAGGCAAGTATCCCATATGCCTCTTTAACCACCTTATCCACCTGTTCTGCTGCCTTCAGGGATCTATGTACATGCACACCAAGGTCCCTCTGATCCTCCGTCTTTCCTAGGGTCTTACCATTCATTGTGTATTCCCTTGCCTTGTTAGTCCATCCAAAATGCATCACCTCACACTTGTTTAAGGTGGTGGATGGGATGGCAATCAAGCAGGCTGCTTTGTACTGGATGGTGTCGAGCTTCTTGAGTGTTGGTAAAGATAAAAAGAAAAAATTCAAACCTTGCTCAAGGGGTGTTTGAAGTACTTGCAGTACTTTACTATCAAGATGGGTTTGAACTATTTGGTGTAATGTTTAGTTACCAAGTTTTTGCTGTTCTAGGAATGGTGAAGGAGGGTTCTGGGATAGATAGATGCAGCAGTTAGGTTAAGCTTATTCCTTATTATCTGCTTATTATAAACTTATTCCTTATTATAAGATTATAATTTTTTTGAATTCTGGGAAAGCCAAAGAAGCCAAAGAAGAAATAAACAGGCTTGTGCTCTATATCCTGTAATTAGTCATATTCTGAATTAATTGTATATCTACAAATTGAAGCAAAATGAAAACATGTAGGGCTAGATTTTCAGTATAGGCAGTTTTGGGGCGCTAACCTTAGCGCCCGCCCGAAGTTAGCGCCCGCCCCAAAGTAGCGCCCCGTTGCCGGGAATTCAGTGGCTTCGCCCTAAGAGGTTGGTGGAGCGCTAAAAGAGGCGTTCCACTACTCTCTTTAGGCGCTAAGCCGGCGGTCCAGAGGGATAGCGCCCAGGCGGGGCGCAGCACGGGTGCGGTCATTTTTGCACTGACAGCAGACCCCGTGGTGCCGACCAGCTCTTAAAGGGGGAAGGGACGAATTGGTCTGCTGCCACGCCCTGCACACTGCAGCCTTGCAAAGAGGCCTCAACACTACTGCTCAGCCCCAGGGAGTCATGGCAACGCCAGAGAAGGCCCGTCAGCGTGCCCTGCGCTTCTCAGAGGGTGATCTGGACATAATGGTCACAGCTCTGGAGGTGAGGCGCAAGATCTTGTTTCCAGAGAGTGGGAGGAATCCAACCCACCACGACTACACCAAAGCCTGGAAGCAGATCGCCCAGAGGGTGACGTTCACCGGCGAGGCCCCCAGGACCCACACACAATGCCGTAAGAAATACAACGATCTGACCAGGATTGTGAGGGTGAGTAGCCTTTCCAGTCTCCTCCTCATTCTTGCATGTACACCTGACATGATGGGCAAAGGGACCTGAAAGTCCTTTTGGCCAGCCCTCAGCCAGCAGCATTGGGACAGTCATGAGCATCAAATGGCCATTCGGCACTCTACACTTTGGCCAAGCTATTCCACCATGGGAGGCAGTGGACAGTACATCAGGGCTTCACTCTGTCCAAGCTATTCCACCATGGGAGGCAGTGCACACTACATCAGGGCTTCACTCTGTCCAAGCTATTCCACCATGGGAGGCAGTGCACACTACATCAGGGCTTCACTGCGCACTTACAGCCCGTCCTTTCTCTTGCAGGCTAAAGTAGCGTTTAATCGCCAGGCCCGTGCCAGGGGTGGCCGCGCCAAGCTGCAGAAGCTCACTCGGCTGGAGGAGCGCGTGTGTGTGCTCATGGGAGCCCGTGTGATTGTCCCCACAGCGTGCGGTGTATCCGACCCTCCACTGCCCGGCAATGGTAAGGACCTCGCCTTTTGGCCCTCTCGCGTCGCACTGGCCCATCTGAGCTACCTCCTTTGCCACTGTCCCACCAATGCGCTGAATCCCACCAGTCCTAACTCCCTCGCTGACGCCGTCTCCTCACTCTGAAGCTACTCTTGTGCATTCCTGCTTTCAGCTGGTGACGACCAGGACCCTGAGGCTGCCAGTGACAGCACCTCCAACCAGGAGGAGGAGGAGGAGCAAGCCGGACCTTCGGGGGAACAGTCACGTCCCGCAGGAGAGGAGGAAATGCTTGACACCTCCTCACTGGACGAGTGCCTGGAGGAACTGTCGCAGGGCAATGCAGCTTCTGGGACCAGTGGCGTCCAGCCACCCAGCAGCCGTGCGCGTGGCCCGCGGCCTTCCCCCCAAAGGGGGGAAGGATCAGAGGGGAGTGCTGCTGCTCGGCACACTCGCCGTCACCAACGCGGCAAGGGTCCCCTAGTTCGGCCCCCTCCTCCCCAGCGGGAGAGTCGCGACTCCAGTCCGGACACCTTCACTTCGGAGGAGGTGCGGAAGCTCGATCAGATGGCCGACGACTCGGACCGGCGCCACACGGAGCTCATGAGCGTGGTGGGGTGCATGCCTGAGGCCATTGAGTCGCTGGCGACCAGTGTGCGCGAGTTCGGGGCAGCAACTGCCGCGACTGGCCGCATGTTAACTGATGCCGTCAAGACCCTGGCGGATGTGATGCGCGCGCACACCAGGACCACAGGGCCACTCACTGCTGCCACACGCGCTGTCTCAGGCAGGCATCGCCAGGGCAGGCGCCGCGCTGGACCATCCCAGCAAGCCGGCCGTCGGCTGATTGCTGCGGATCCTGCAGTGCGGGCCCGGCCGAGTGCCACCGCGCCACAGCACCAGCCAGCGCATCCCAGACGCCAGCTGGCCCACATTGCGCCATCCGTCGCCGCCATTCCCCCTCTGGGGCGTCAAGGGCAAGCGGCTGCAGCTGATGGTGGCCAGGCTCAGGTGCGCCACTCAGGAGACGGCCCCTCGAGGCCCAAACGCCGTGTAGGCCGCCCCCCAGCGGCATCTGGCGGAAGGGCATCTGAGCCTCAGGCGCCTTCCCCCAGCCTCGCAGCAGCCACTGGGCAGAGCTTGCGAAGGAGCAGCAGGCAGGGCAGGGGAGGCAAAATGCTGGCCAAGGTCTCGCCCTCGCGGGCCACTCAGTAGAGGGTGTGGCCAGCTTTCCTTTAATATGGCGGTGGCCATCTTTATTTTGCCCATGGTTGTGCTTTTGGAGGGCTTTTTTTTTGCGTTAGGCCGACGTTGAGGCCCGGTTTCAATAAAGGTGGAGTGGCTCCTCCCCAGTTTGTGGGAGTGAGTCGTTTGTTGGGCTTTTTGTGGGGCCCGTTTATTGTTTTTGGGGATTCATGTGGGAAGGGCTTTTCATTTTTGTTTAATAAAAAATTATCTTTATTCATGCAGTCTCCATGGTTGTTCTTCTTAGTGTTTGTTGGCTTCGCCGGCTGAGGGCTTGCGGAGCGGCTGCATTCATCTTCCCTCATGGCCCCTGGCCATTCCCTGACAGGGGGCTTAGAAGTACCGTGTAATAAGGTGGCGTCGTGCGGCCCTTGGCCCTGGTCGCTCCCTCCTGGGAACGTACTCCTGCTCCTCCTCCTCCTCCTCCTCCTCCTCCTCATGCTCCTCCTGCTCCTCCTCCTGAGGTGCTGGTCCAACGTCAGGTGGCAGTGCCTGAGTCCTGCGGATAGCCAGGTTGTGTAGCATGCAGCAAACCACCACAAATTGGGAGACCCGGTCCGGCGAATACTGGAGAGCTCCTCCGGAGCGATCAAGGCAGCGGAACCGCTGCTTGAGGACCCCAATAGTTAGCTCGATGATGTTGCGGGTGGTTTGATGGCTCTCGTTGTAGGCCTCTTCAGCAGCGGTCCTGGGCGCGCGGAGCGGGGTCATGAGCCAGGTGCACAAAGGATAGCCTTTGTCCCCGAGTAGCCATCCTCTTGGGGGAGGCTGTGCCTGGAACATGTCATGCACAGTACTCTGCCGCAGGATAAAGGCATCGTGGCTGCTGCCTGGGAAGCTGGCATTGACTGCCATGATGCGCTGCTTGTGGTCACAGACCAGCTGCACATTCAGAGAATGGTAGCCCTTCCTGTTGCGATACTGCTCGCCATGCTCCAGAGGGGCCCGCAAAGCCACATGCGTACAGTCAATGGCGCCCTGCACCAAGGGGAATTCCCCGAGTCTGGAAAATCCCAATGCGCGCTGATGCTGGCTCTCCAGGGCCATGGGGAAGGAGATGAATTGGCTTCTCCTTCTGAACAGTGCTTCGGTCACCTGGCGGATGCAGCGATGCGCGCCGTACTGGGAGATGTTTGCTATGTCCCCAGCAGCGTATTGGAAGGAGCCGGTGGCATAGAAGTTCAATGCCACTGTCACCTTCACTTCCACCGACAGAGACGTCCTGCACCTGAGCTTTGGCCGCAGATCTCGGCGAAGCAGGTGGCAGATCTCTGCAATCGCCCCCTTTCGGAATCGGAGCCTTTTAACACATCGCGCGGCACTCATGTTTAGGTAGGAGCGCTGCTGGCGGTATAGCCTGACTGGGTAAGGCCTACGTGGCCGACGCCTGTAGCCCCCTCTGCCTCTAGCCAGGGCTGCCCCTCTCACAATGCGTCTGCGAGCCCTACGGACATGGAGCTGCAGCTCCGCGTTGGCACCCCATGCAACCCCCATCAAATCCTGGCAAACACTCTAATTTCCAAATGGCCACTTGCAGCGCTGTTGCCTGAGTCCAAAAATACCTGGCTCTTGCTGCTTGAAACCAGTTAGCTATCCTCCTTGTTGTGTCTCCAGAAATGCGTTGCACAAGACTGTTTTCTGAAAAAAGGATGGCCTTTATACTGGAGAGGACGTTCCCTTTAATTAGCGCCCCCCGGGGCCCGCGCTGGTTGTGTTGCGTTCCTTTTTCCAAACGCTCCGGCCGCCCGCCGCACAATGGGGCAGTCCGACTGAAGTTTGCAATCGGGGCGGCCAAAGGGCGTTGCACGAGGATGTGACGTCATTTTCTGCGCGCGCATCCGGGCGGGCGCTAAACTTTGCGCTGGCGCTAACGGGCAGCTTAATTTGGGGCGGGGCGCAAACTGCGCTGCGCCCGGGCGCTACACGCATAGCGCCCGGAAATCACTTCTCTTAAGGCGCTAACTGCTGGCGCAAGCAACTGAAAATCTAGCCCGTAGCCTTTCAGTCCCCTTGGTGTTGGGCCAGGGATTTTTGTGCAATCACAGCACAGGAAACTCTTTGGTATCCGGCACTGACGGGACCAGCGTGTTGCCGGTTGATCAAAAATTCCGGATGATGGAGAGGGTTATCTACCGAGGCTATTTTTAACAAAGAAAAATAAAAAAAATCAAGAAATGTGCAGTATACAGTAATTGGGTACTCACCTACAGAATGTTGTGTTAAATGGATGGTGGAAGATGCTTGATTAAGTACAGTACTGCCAGTTGAGGGTAATGCAATGCAATGACTACCAGCAGCGTGGGAGACACACAGTACCCCTGTAAAATGGCAGATCAGAAGAGACTACCGGCAGCACGGGAGAGTCAGACTCCTGTTACAGGGGTTTTGAGGTGTTCCGACTTCCGACAGTGCCAAGAAGCCGAGTAGTGGCAGTTTGGAGAACTACCCCCACTGACTAACTCGGCCACCACGGGAGACTCGGACTCAGACACATTGCCGGTTATTGAGGTGTTGTTTTCGGAGTGAGAATTTTGCTGGTTAATAGAGAATTCCGGATATTTAGGTGCCGTTTAAACGAGAGTTTCCTGTATCTCCCAGAAGGACTAATAGCTTCTGTAGAATGACATTGTTCACAGCTCTGTGATACATCAATAACTCTTATATTTGTGTGTTGGTAGTGATGCTCAAAGTCTTCCACCTTTCTTTGCTAGAACTGAATAGTACTTTTCAGCTAAGTGACATGATGTTCAAGACCGCTGATGTTATTTTTGGAATCAGATTGCCTCTTATCAAATGCCACTAATGTAGACACCGTCTCATCTAAACTGTGATTGATGTCGGCTAGAGAAGCTTGAACCACTCAACCTTTTCACTCATGCCTTCTCACTGACTGATACCGTCATAGTGAGTCGGAGATGTATTCCACCAATACAGACACTGTCTCATGCAAGCTGTGATTGATCTTGGCTGGAGAAGTGCAGAAGTACTCAAGCTTCTCACTCACTTTTTCTTAATGATTGACACCATCATAGTGAATCAGAGGTCTAGTGCTGATATAATCTAAGAACAGAAGTATCCAGAGATTCCGAATTACTACTAGGAATGGATGGCAAGGTTGAGGGTTTTGTGTAATCATACAGCTCAGAAGGAGGCCATTTGGCCCATTTTGCCTGTGCTGCCTTTCTGAAAGAGCTATCCAATTAGTCCCACTTCCCTGCTCTTTCCCCATAGACCTGCAAATTTTCCCTTTTAGAGTCAAAGGGCAGAATTTTCATTGGGCCGTGGAGGCGGGATTGGAGGCGTGTGGGGGGTTAAAATCCCGAAATCGGGGGGGCCTGAACCCATCCCGCCCCCAACCCACCTCCATGCCAGTTTCAAAGGAGGCGGGTACCCGACCCGCACTGAGACCCGCCTCCCCAAGGCGGGAAGGGGATTAGTGCCAATTAACTGTCGTTAACAGGTAGTTAACAGGCAGTTTTTAGCCTAGTCCCTATTTTCATTGTTGAAACGTGGGATTCCTGATGGCTCCAAACCATGCCAAGTTAGCGAGGTGGGCCATCGGGGTGAAGGGCTTGGAGGAGTCGAGATGTCCGGTGTTCAGGTGAGTGATGGGTGCATGAGTGCAGAGGTAAGTGTGTTTGGTGTGTTTAAAGTGTTTAAAGAAGTTTTACTTACATTTACATACCTTTACAGCCTTCCTTCCCTCACGTCTCAGGAGTCCCTCAGCTCACCGGCACAGAAAGCAGAATGGTCGCGATCTGTCAAAAGTTCCAGCATTCAGCTTTCTGTTCCGGGGAGATCTCTAAATCATCCTGACAGGAAGGAATTAACTTGGAGTACAGATTGTCAGTGTTTGACAGCTTCAAACAGCTGTGAAACGCTGATATTTCATCTGTCAAAAGGTCTTGACAGATGAAATATCAATCTGTGACGTCACCTGTTGCCGGGTGGCCCTTAATTGGCCTGCTGAGCCTGCTGGGCGGGCTCAACAAGGTCAATCAAGTCAAAATCACGTGGGTTGGCTAGAACTTGATGGAGGCGGGACTACAACTCCAAAAATTGTAGTCCCGCCTCCTACTCGACTCCTCAATGAAAATCCAGCCCATAGAGTCATAGATTTATACAGCACAGAAAGAAGCCCTTCGGCCCATCGTGTCCGCGCCAGCGATCAAGCCCTATCTATTCTAATCCCATTTTCCAGCACTTGGTCCATAGCCTTGTATGCTATGGCGTTTCAAGTGCTCATCTAAATGCTTCTTGAATGTTGTGAGGGTTCCTGCCTCTACCACCCTTTCAGGCAGTGAGTTCCAGATTCCAACCACCCTCTGGGTGAAAAAGTTTTTCCTCAAATCCCCTCTAAACCTCCTGCCCCTTACCTTGAAACAATGCCCCCTGGTTATTGACCCAACTACTAAGGGGAAAAGTTGCTTTCTATCTATCCTATCTATGTTCCTCATAATTTTGTGCACCTCAATCAGGTTCCCCCTCAGCCTTCTCTGCTCCAAGGAAAACAACCCCAGCCTGTCCAGTCTCTCCTCATAGCTGAAGCGCTCCAGCCCAGGTAACATCCTGGTGAATCGCCCCTGCACCTTCTCCAATGCAATCACATCCTTCCTATAGTGTGGCGACCAGAACTGCACACAGTATTCCAGCTGCAGCCTAACTAGCGTTTTGTACAGCTCCATCATAACTTTCCTGCTCTTATATTCTATGCCTTGGCTAATGAAGGCAAGTATCCCATATGCCTTTTTAACCACCTTATCTACCTGTGCTGCTGCCTTCAGGGATCTATGTACATGCGCACCAAGGTCCCTCTGATCCTCTGTCCTTCCTAGGATCCTACCAGTCATTGTGTATTCCCTTGCCTTGTTGGTCCTCCCAAAATGCATCACCTCACACTTTTCAGGGTTAAATTCCATTTGCCACTGTTCTGCCCATCTGACCAGCCCATCTATATTGTCCTGTAGCCTGAGGCTTCCCTCCTCACTATTTAGCACTCCACCAATTTTCGTGTCATCTGCGAACTTACTGATCATACCTCCTACATTCATATCTAAATCATTAATGTACACTACAAACAGCAAGGGACCCAGCACCGATCCCTGCGGTACACCACTGGACATAGGCTTCCAGTCACAAAAACAACCTTCGACCATCACCGTCTGCCTCCTGCCACTAAGCCAATTTTGGATCCAATGTGCCAAATTGCCCTGGATCCCATGGGCTCTTACCTTCTTGACCAGTCTCCCATGTGGGGCTTTGTCAAAAGCCTTACTGAAGTCCATGTAGACTACATCAACTGCACTACCCTCATCCACACACCTAGTCACCCCCTCAAAAAATTCAATCAAATTGGTTAGACATGATCTCCTCCTGACAAAGCCATGCTGACTATCCTTGATTAATCCTTGCCTCTCCAAGTGGAGACTAATTCAGTCCCTCAGAACTTTTTCCAATAATTTCCCTACCACTGGCCTGTAATTCCCTGGTTTATCCTACTACCCTTCTTGAATAATGGTACTATGTTAGCTGTCCTCCAGTCCTCTGGCACCTCCCCTGTGGCCAGAGAGTTTCTTAAAATTTGTGTCAGAGCCCCTGCAATCTCCTCCCTTGCCTAACACAGCAGCCTGGGATACATCTCGTCTGGGCCTGGGGATTTATCCACTTTTAAGCCCGCTAAAACCGCTAGTACCTCCCCCCTCTCAATGCTAATTTGTTCAAGTATATCACAATCCCTCTGCCTGATTTCTATGCCTACATCATCCTTCTCCATAGCGAACACAGATGCAAAATATTCATTTAAAACCTCACCTACATCTTCCGGCTCTACACATAGATTGCCACTTTGGTGCCTAATGGGCCCTACTCTTTCCCTGGTTATTATCTTGTCCTTAATATATTTATAAAACATCTTGGGATTTTCCTTTATTTTGCCCGCCAGTGTTTTTTCATGCCCCCTCTTCACTCTCCTAATTTCTTTTTTAAGTACCCCCCTGCACTTTCTATACTCCTCTAGGGCTTCCACTGTTTTTAGTCCTTTGTATCTGCCAAAAAGCCTCCCTTTTTTTCCTAATCCATTCTTGTATATTCCTTGACATCCAGGGTTCCCTGGACTTGTTGGTCCCACCCTTGACCTTTACGGGAACATGTTGGCGCTGTACTCTCTCTATTTCCTTTCTGAATGACTCCCACTGCTCTGATGTGGATTTCCGTACAAGTAGCTGATCCCATTCCACTTTGGCCAAATCCTGCCTTATCATATTAAAATCGGCCTTCCCCCAATTTAGAACCTTTATTTCCGGTCCATCTTTGTCCCTTTCCATGACTACCTTAAATCTCACCGAATTATGGTCACTGTCACCAAAATGCTCTCCTACTGACACTTCTACCACTTGCCCGGCTACATTCCCTAGAATTAGGTCCAGTATCGCCCCCTCTCTTGTAGGACTTTCTACATGCTGGCTCAAAAAGCTCTCCTGGATGCACTTTAAGAATTCTGCACCCTCTAAGCCTTTTACACTCTGACTATCCCAGTTAATATAGGGGAAGTTGAAATCCCCTACTATTATTACCCTATTATTTCTACACTTCTCTGAGATTTGCCTACATAGCTGGTCCTCTATCTCCCCCTGACTGTTTGTGGGCCTATAGTACACTTCCAGCAAAGTGCTTGCCCCCTTTTTGTTTTTAAGTTCTACCCATATGGCCTCATTAGAGGAACCTGCTAAGATATCATCCCTCCTTACAGCAGTAATTGACTCCTTGATTAATATTGCGACACCCCCTCCTCTTTTACACCCGCCTCTGTCTTGCCTGAAGATTTTATACCCCGGAATATTGAGCTGCTAGTCCTGCCCCTCCCTCAACCATGCCTCTGTGATAGCAACAGTATTATACTCCCATGTGTTCATCAACACCTTCAATTCATCTGCCTTACTCGCAAGACTCCTTGCATTAAAATAAATGCCATCCAGCCTTGCCGTACTCCCTTGTGCTGTTACATATTTGCTCTGCCTTCCAGACTGACTTGTTTTTTCCTCTATATTTGGCTGTGCATCACCCCCTACTATAGCTCCACTCCGTATCCCATCCCCCTGCCAAGTTAGTTTTGAAAGTTACTGTTTTTTTACATTTTACTTTTATAGGATTTGTTTTGGAGACTGGAGCGACTTTTATTCCTTCTCAATCTACTACTTGCAGGAAAGGAAAGGCTGCATCACTAAGGCAGAAGAATAGGGTATTATTCCTGTTTAGTGAAAACAAGGAGGAAAATGTTTACAATTTCAAATACTAATGCATCTACTTCATCTTCTGGGTTTTTGGGCACTCATTTAGCATTCTTTTCAGAGGAAACGCAAGAATGTTGTTCAACACATAGCCCCCATATTTGAGGAGCTAGAACATTTGACCAAGCCCCGGAAAATTCGAGACAGCCATCTCAGGACATAATTTATATTCATTCCTGGGATGTGGGAATTGCTGGCAAGGCCAGCATTTATTGCCCATCTCTAATTGCCCTTGAGAAAGTGGTGGTGAGCTGCTTTCTTGAATTGCTGCAGTCCTTGTGGTGAAGGTACTCCCACAGTTCTGTTAGGGAGGGAGTTCCAGGATTTTGACCCAGTGACGATGAAGGATCGGCGATATACTTCCAAGTCAGGATGGTGCGTGACTTGGTGGGGAACTTGGAGGTGGTGGTGTTTCCATGAGCCTGCTGCCCTTGTCCTTCTAGGTGGAAGAGGTTGCGGGTTTGGGAGGTGCTGCCGAAGAAGCAGCTTGATTTCAAATTATGCAATGGACACGCTCTCCTTTTCCAGTTATTTTCTGAATAACTAGAAAAAAGAGAAATCCCTTTGCAAATTTAAAGCCTATTTAACAGGAACCATGGTTACAATGTATTCTGTTCCCAATCATGTGCATGATACAAAGGGAATGAATGCAAAGAAAAATAGGTTACTCACTAATGTGGTGTTAGTTCTCATCTTTCAAATTAAGCTGTCCTTCACATACTACTTCCCCAGTGCTTACCATCGCAGTAGAGGGATTTGCATATATATGAAATTATATCTGTTTGTATACTATCTATATGTGTTGGAAAAAATACAAAAGTAAATGCAAGGTTAGTCAATGAAATACAAAGAAAGAGAATACTTGATGAACACCTTTAAGGCTTTTTTGTTTAAATTTGCACCATAAACATTGCGCGTCATTGCCCAAATTACTTATCATGTTTTCATATGTTAATTTACTATTGGCCATAAGTAAAGTCATCCAATGGGAACTTCAGTGGAATGATGCAAATCCAGTAGTTTAACATCTAGAAATGAGCCACTTGACCTCTGTGGCTTTGTTTCTGCTGCTGGTAAAGTGGGGAGGAAATAGTTACCTTAACTCCAATGAAGTATAAGGCATGATGTTGGGGACTAAAGTAGCATATTTTAACTAATTAATTCCTAAAATAAATAAGAAAACATGTTGATGGTTAGAGTAGAAGCTTTACTCTCCATCTGACACTGCAACACCTGCATCAGGATGCCGAGTACCTAATGTGAAAAATGTTACAAAGATCAAGGCAATACATAACAAACATTTATATTGGTTTCCCAAGTGATGATGGCAACATAACCCCATATCCTCTCCTTCTGAAAAGCTATTTTTGAATGTATTTCTATATTAAAAAAATAGTTGGGTTTCTCTCATGGTTGGACTGGTTAAGCCAGTAATCAATTGAGATATATAAACAGGGCAGGTCCTGGGTTCAATTCCTAGTCTTAATGCTTGATGGAAAAGGATCAGTTGTTCTTTTATTATTGGCAATTAAGTGGGATGAAGGATGTCTTTAATTGTTTGACAAATGTGCTAAATTTCTCTCTGCAGTTGGACGGGACAAGCATCATCATGAAGAAGAACATCATGTGACGATATGATATGAAAGAGCTTGGTCCAGGTTGTTAACAATGACGTTTGGAGAAAAATGTAATCAAAAGGGGAGAATGGTAAAAGAAGAGCCCCATCCACTGGCTGCCCAAGGTTGGCCCAACACGATTATCAAGCACGCCTCGAAATCGGCGGCCAGCTCTTACTCCCAAAATGGACAGGAGCCTTGTTTAAATATTTAAATTGAGGCCCTACACTCATTGCAGGACCCTGACATAATTTTCGTGCACCTGGTCCAACCAATGGTCCTAAATGTGATTGCTGCAGGCCACTCCAAAAATAGCCCAAATTTATTTACTTTCATTTTTGGAAGTGCTCCTCCTGGCCCCATAAAAATAATCTGGCCAGCTGCCTGTCCCTGTGTAGCCTCCCCCCGCCCTTGGGATCACCCCACCCCCCAGGTCAATACTGTCAACCTCTCGGTGTAGGAACTATCTGATTTTCCACTATTCTCAACCGGGGAGCACCCATTTGGCGCTCATAGCTTGCTAGCCGGATGCTGATGATTCCCTACTAACAAGATGCTTCGGGCCTCTTGCTGTTGCGATTGGGCATCTACCATGGTCTCAACACTGGCGAGCCACTCAGTTACCGTAGCAAACTAAAATCAGACCTAAAGAATAAAGAAAACTGATCTTTGGCAAATAATCTTTTATGCATGTGATCTTAAAAAGGAAGGATTAAATAAAAATCCAAATTAATTAATTTTAATTCATCATTAGTCCTTATAGGTCTCATCTTTATTCAAATTGCATCCCTGTTAAGATTTTTACATGTTAATTTTTAATAATTTTCTACAACTTTCGTGCTTCTGTAGTTTTCTCATGCTGTTTCTATGGAACAGCCACTGTTGCTATGTGATATCGGTAACACAGAGAGGACAGAAGGCCCCTCCCATTGGTTACACATTCAGTTAAGCAGCAGTTAGAATGATTGAGTTATTCCAATGTACATGTCCTAAGTCTTCAGTAACAATGCCAAATAAAAGTGGCAATTATTTTATGGATTCCATCACAGATACATGAATCATTTCACAATGAATGGGAGGTTGGTAGATGAGGATTTGTGTTATTTTGAAACCATTGTAGCTGCGAGTGAAACAGATGTGCCTCGGGCAGCAATGGGAGCATATTGAAAACATTGAAAAGTGGATAATTTTATGTACTTTACTTTTTCCTAAAGATCTGAATAAATGAAATACATTTGCTGCTTGTATTCAAATGCTATTCAAGTATTCATGCACAAGTCAATAAAGTTATTAAAAAAACACAAAGGGATTCTGGGCTTTATAAATCGAGGTTTAGAGTATAAATGCAAGGCAGTTATGCTAAACCTTTATAAATCACTGGTTAGGCCTCAGCTGGGGTATTATGGGCACCACACTTTTGGAAGGATGTCACGGCCTTGCAGAGGGTGCAGAGGAGATTTACTAGAATGATACCAGGGATGAAAGACCAGTTATGTGGAGAAACTAGAGAAACTGAGGTTGTTTTCCTTAGAGCAGAGAAGGTTAAGGGGAGATTTAATAGAAGTGTTCAAAATAATGAAGGGTTTTGATAGAATAAATAAGATGTCACTGTTTCCAGTGGCAGGAGGGTCAGTAACCAAAGGACACAGATTTAAGGTAATTGGCAAAAGAACCAGAGGGGAGAAGAGGAGAATTTTGTTTACGCAGTGAGTTGTTATGATCTGGAATGCACTGCCTGAAAGGGTGGTGGAAACAGATTCAATAGCAACTTTCAAAAGAGAATTGGATATATACTTGAAAAGGAAACATTTGCAGGGCTACGGGGAAAGAGCAGGGGAGTGGGACTAATTGGATAGGCCTACCAAAGAGCCGAAAGGCCTTCTCCTGTGCTGTATGATTCTATGACTCTATGAAATGAAATGAAGGGAAATAACTGTTGACACCAAAGCAGTGATCATTTTCAAGAGAGAAACATTATGGCAAATCTGTGCAGTTGTCCTCTCACAATGGAGCCTTGCTAGGCAGGAATGTGAGTTGAAGAATTGAGCTACAGTGTTATAGCTCTATCTCTGACTTGCTTTACCTTTTAGAAAAGCTCCACTCTGAGAGGACAGTCTCGCTGAACTTGCCTGGTTTCGCATTTGTGTAAATAGCTCAGGAATGAAGCCAGCCATATTCAACAGAGGCAAATAATGTAAGGTCATGTTGAGGGTGTAGTTTCACACTACTTCTGCTTTCATCAGTCCAAAATAAACTTTACAAAGTTCTTGGGAAGTTTTGAACTTTGGGTTGTAAATTTCTTTGAGCTGCTCCCGCTCCACCGCTGTAGCGTTGTCCGAAGTGCGGTGAAAACCCCATTTATGCAGGTAAACGGGACTTTTGTTGCACTTTTGGCAGTTACTGCGGTGGAGCGGGAGCAGCCCCAAGGAATTTCCAAGCCTTCATTTTAAACATTTTTCCTGTCACCTTTTAATTTTGGTATTGAGCTCACTGTTCCTTTGGGTCTTCACTAACGTTAACTTTGGATACTGGTCAGTTAAGTGGAGCTTTGTACCTGACCATAGGAGGCTGCAGAGTTGACGGTATAACTCAGATTTGGTACCTCTGGATCACTCTAAACAGTTAATGGATTTAAACCATAACTAATGTATAAGAATCCCATTATGAGATGCTCACGTTTCACTTTAGCACTTTACCTTTCTTTATATTGTTTCTAAATACATTATACAATTTCATATATCACACCATGGCTTGGAGACCTTGATCTTTGTGTCTAGTCTTAGGTTGCAGTCTTCAAATGCTTGTCCTTCCAGATGCAACAGTCACCTTTCTCACAATGTTTGCAAATCACTACTCCAACTTTGTTATATATCAATCAATACCTTGGTCTGATAGGCTTCAGTAAGCAGTACTTCATGATAAAGGAAATGTTTGTTTTCTAGTATAGTGTTGCCCAATATTAATTTGATGAATTATATTGCAGCTTACATTCAAGGTCAATGATAGCAAAATGACAATTACCATTAACGTGAATGCACTGTTAAATAATTTGTAAAGTGATTTTTCCTTATCTACATTTCAGATTCATTTCAAGTTATATAATTGAATTCATGAAAAAGCCATTTAATTTTTGTAATGTTTCAAAAATGGAAATTTTGATACTGTTTTAATAATGTAATCCGTTAGGAAACAAGTGAGTTTGCCTACAATTGTGCAGCATATTAAAATATGTATAATGTGATTCATGGAATTAATGTGACTCAGATACTGCTCGGAGTACAATCCACGTCATTAGACGTAGTGTAATGTCAGCATAATTACCTGTTTAATAGTCTATTGATTGTTTTCTGTAATTGTACAAGTAATGAATGAATTGAAGAAATTAAATTCACTGCAATCACGTCCAACGTTTGCAATTAGCAGCATTCCATATTTCCTTTAACAGGTTTGTTGTTTTGAGTTTAACAAGACACATTTTGTACATATTAAAAATAATGCTTCATAAATTACCTTAAATTATAGTTACTGGAGCATCCTAGAGATAAAGAGACCTGAAATGACAGATCCAAGGAGACCCCAAGTGTTAGTGAAATGCAGTGGGGACTGAAAATCAAGACAGCTTTCATCAATCTGGAAAACAAAGCAGCAGACTAATACCAATTTTTATTTTAAAATGAAAAGTAATTGCAAATGCCCTATAGTGCAGATCATAGAAACATAGGAACAGGAGTAGGCCATTCAACCCCTTGAGTCTGTTCCACCATTCTATTAGATCATGGCTGATCTGTACCTCAACTCCATTTACCTGCCTTTGCTCCATATCCCATGACACCTAACAAAAATCTATCGAAATCAGTCTTGAAAATTTCAGTTGACCCAGCATCCACAGCCTTTTGGGGGAGAGTTACAGGTTTCCACTACCCTTTGTGTGGGAAAAATGCTTCCTGATTTTGCTCCTAAATGGCCTGGCTTTAATTTATGATTATGCCCCATGGTTCTGGATTCCTGCACCAGAGGAAATGGTTTCTGTGTATCTACCCTATTGATTCCCTTTATCATTTTAAAGGCCTCGATCAGATAGAAATATAGAAACATAGAAGATAGGAGCAGGAGTAGGCCATTCGGCCCCTCGAGCCTGCTCCGCCATTCAATGAGATCATGGCTGATCATCCAAATTCAGTACCCTGTCCCTGCCTTCTCTCCATATCCCTTGATCCCTTTAGCCTTAAGAAATATATCCAACTCCTTCTTAAATAAAATCACTCACCAGAATGATACCTGGGATGGCAAGAATGATATATGAAGAAAGATTGGGTCGATTGAACATAAGAACATAAGAAGTAGGAGCAGGAGTAGGCCATACGGCCCCTCGGGCCTGCTCCGCCATTCAATAGGATCATGGCTGATCCGAACTTAGACTCACGTCCACTTCCCTGCCCGCTCCCCGTAACCCCTAATTCCCTTATCTGCTAGGAAACTGTCTATCTCCGTTTTAAATTTATTTAATGTTGCAGCTTCCACAGCTCTCTGGCATAGCAAATTCCATAGATTCACCACCCTCTGAGTGAAGAAGTTTCTCCTCATCTCAGTTTTGAAAGGGCAGCCTCTTATTCTAAGATTATGCCCCCTAGTTCTAGTCTCACCCATCAGTGGAAACATCCTCCCCGCATCCACCCGATCAAGCCCCCTCACAATCTTATATGTTTTGATAAGATCGCCTCTCATTCTTCTGAATTCCAATGAGTAGAGGCCCAACCTACTCAACCTTTCCTCATAAGTCAACCCCCTCATCTCCGGAATCAACCGAGTGAACTTTCTCTGAACTGCCTCGAGAGCAAGTATATCTTTTCTTAAATATGGAAACCAAAACTGTACGCAGTATTCCAGGTGTGGCCTCACCAGTACCCTGTATAACTGAAGCAAGACTTCCCTGCTTTTATACTCCATCCCCCTTGCAATAAAAGCCAAGATTCCATTGGCCTTCCTGATCACCTGCTGTATCTGCATACTAACCTTCTGTGTTTCATGCACCAGGACCCCCAAATCCCTTTGTACTGTAGCACTTTGCAGTTTCTCTCCATTTAGATAATAACTTGCTCTTTGATTTTTTTCTGCCAAAGTGCATAACCTCACACTTTCCAACATTATATTCCATCTGCCAAATTTCTGCCCACTCACTTAGCCTGTCTATGTCCTTTTGCAGGTTTTTTATGTCCTCCTCACTCACTGCTTTCCCTCCCATCTTTGTATCGTCGGCAAACTTGGATATGTTGCACTTGGTCCCCTCCTCCAAATCATTAATATAGATTGTAAAGAGTTGGGGTCCCAGCACCGACCCCTGCGGAACACCACTAGTTACTGATTGCCAACCCGAGAATGAACCATTTATCCCAACTCTCTGTTTTCTGTTAGATAGCCAATCTTCCACCCATGCCAGTATATTACCCCCAATCCCGTGATTTTTTATCTTGTGCAGTAATCTTTTGTGTGGCACCTTGTCAAATGCCTTTTGGAAGTCCAAATACACCACATCCACTGGTTCCCCTTTATCCATCCTGTTTGTTACGTCCTCAAAGAATTCAAGCAAATTTGTCAAACATGACTTCCCCTTCATAAAACCATGCTGACTCTGTCCGATTAAATTATGCTTATCCAATTGTCCTGTTACTGCTTCCTTAATAATGGACTCCAACATTTTACCAACCACAGATGTTAGGCTAACTGGTCTATAGTTTCCAGCCTTTTGTCTACCTCCCTTTTTAAATAAGGGCGTTGTGGCGGAGCCACTGAATGACTCTGGGCAACTGTATATAATTCCCTTTAACAATGTTCTAACACCAGCCTAAGCCGGTACCATTGTGTTAAACATTACTGTGTTTTGTATATTGTGTTTGTATGTACGGAGCATGGCCCCTTTAAGAGCGTGGGAAAACGCGGGCAAACGCGATGACGTCACGTCGCAAACCACGTGACTGCTGAGGCAGTCCTCATGGAATCTCCATCTTGTTAAGACCTGTTTTCGTGGTTCTCCTGTATCGATCTCAACAAACGGTTCAAACTCGTTTAATCTTACATTAAAGGAATTCGACGATTCCTACAGCATTATATTAGCAGTTTTCCAATCTGCTGGGACCTTTCCTGAATCCGGAGAGTTTTGGAAAATTACCACCAATGCATCTGCAATCCCTACAGCTACTTCTCTCAAGACCCTAGGATGTAAGCCATCAGGTCCAGGGGATTTATCCACCTTAAGTCCCATTATCTTACCAAGTACCATCTCCTTAGTGATTTTAATTGTGCTTAGCTCCTCCCCCCCTATAGCCCCCTGTTTGTCCAGTGTTGGGATATTATTAGTGTCCTCTACTGTAAAGACTGATACAAAATATTTGTTCAGCGTTTTTGCCATCTCCATGTTCCCCACTACTAATTTCCTGGTCTCGTCCTCTAAGGGACCAACACTCACTTTAGCCACCCTTTTTCTTTTTATGTAACTGTAGAAACTCTTGCTATCTGTTTTTATATTTTTTGCTAGTTTACTTTCATAATCTATCTTCCCTTTCTTAATTAATCTTTTAGTTATTCTTTGCTGGCTTTTAAATGCTTCCCAATCTTCTATCCTCCCACTAGATTTGGCTGCTTTATATGCCCTTGTTTTCAGTCGGATACTATCCTTTATTACTTTATTTAGCCATGGATGGTTGTCTTTTCTTTTATGCCCCTTTTTCCTCAGTGGAATATATTTTTCTTGAAAGTTATGAAATATCTCCTTGAATGTACACCACTGCTCATGTACCGTCTTACACCTTAATCTATTTTCCCAGTCCACTTTAGCCAGCTCTGCTCTCATACCTTCATAGTCTCCTTTATTTAAGCTTAGTATGCTGGTTTGAGATCCAACTCCCTCACCCTCCAACTGAATTTGGAATTCAACCATGTTATGGTCACTCATTCCAAGGGGATCCTTTACCAGGACATTTTTTATTAATCCTGTCTCATTACACAGGACCAGATCTAAGATTGCCTGCCCCCTGGTTGGTTCAGTAACATACTGCTCAAGGAACCCATCCCTAATGCACTCTATGAACTCTTCCTCAAGGCTACCCTGCCCAATTTGATTTGTCCAGTCAATATGAAAGTTAAAATCTCCCATGATTGTAGCTGTTCCCTTATTACAAGCCCCAACTATTTCCTGATTGATACTCCGACCAATAGAGTTGCAATTGTTAGGAGGCCTATAGACTACGCCCACTAGTGACTTTTTCCCCTTATTATTCCTTATCTCTACCCAAACTGTTTCACTATCCTGATCCTTTGACCCAATATCATTTCTCACTATTGCAGTGATTCCATCCTTTATTAACATAGCCACCCCACCTCCCTTTCTTTCCTGTCTGTCCTTCCTAATAGTCAAATACCCCTGGATGTTTAGTTCCCAGTCATGGTCACCTTGCAGCCATGTTTCTGTAATGGCCACCAGATCATACCCATGTGTAGTTATTTGTACCGTCAACTCGTCTATTTTGTTACGAATGCTGTGTGCATTCAGATAAAGAACTTTTAAATATGTTTTGTGACAATTTATTCCTGCTTTTACCCCCTTGGGCTTATATTCACTAGAGTTTAGAAGAATGAGAGGGGATCTCATTGAAACTTATAAAATTCTAACAGGACTAGACAGGCTAGATGCAGGATGGATGTTCCCGATGGTGGGGGTGTCCAGAACCAGGGGTCACAGTCTAAGGATAAGGGGTAAGCCATTTAGGGCTGAGATGAGGAGGAATTTCTTCACCCAGAGAGTGGTGAACCTGTGGAATTCACTACCACAGAAGACAGTTGAGGCCAATTCATTAAATATATTCAAGAAGGAGTTAGATATATTTCTTAAGGCTAAAGGGATCAAGGGATATGGGGAGAAAGCAGGGACAGGGTACTGAATTTGGATGATCAGCCATGATCGCATTGAATGGCGGAGCAGGCTCGAGGGGCCGAATGGCCTACTCCTGCTCCTATCTTCTATGTTTCTATGTTTCTATGTAAGCCGTATTGGCAATCATGGATTAGCTTTCAAGGCGATTTGAGAGTTAACAGTACCTTTTGTAACTTTAGAAATTACCAATGCAAGTGCAGTAGGTAGTAGTTTGAAGGATAAAAGGGATTACCTTTCTTAGAGATAGGGTAACACAAACAAATTTCCAAGTGGAAAATAAGAAGGACTGGGAATAACATAGGTTGAAGAGACTGTATAGGAGAAAGGAAATTCATGGCTTATTGATATACCACAGAAGATTAAGGGGTAATCTGATCGAGATGTTTGAAATGTTAAAGAGAGTCGCTAGGTTAGAGACAGATAAACTATTTTCTCTGGGAGCCAAGAATGTGGAGACATAATCTTAAAATTAGAGCTAGGCCATTTAGGAGGGAAATCAGGGAGCACGTTTTCACACAAAGAGCAGTAGAAATCTGGAACTCTCTCCCTCAAAAGGCTATGGATGCCGGTTCAATCGATATTTTCAAGACTGAGATCGATAGATTATTGTTAGATATGGATATCAAGAGATATGGAGCAAAGGCGGGTAAATGGAGTTGATGTATGGATGAGCCACGATCTAATTGAATAGGAGAACATGTTCAAGGGTCTACTTCATGTTCCTATGCTCTTAGATCATGGTGCTAGGTTCGTATAGGCAGAACTTTTACAAACGATAGCAGGATGATAGTCAGGCATGGGACCAAAACACAAAACCATGTCTAACATAAGAGGAAGGGTGAGGTATGAAATCTTCCAAGCCAGCTCATATACAAGGATCAAAATAATATATGCAGCAACAGAAAATGCTGGAAATACTCAGCAGATCAGGCAGCATCTGTGGAGAAAGAACCACGGCCCCTATTTTTTTTCTCTCTCAAATGGCAGCTGTTGATGATTCTGCCATTGCCATTTACACCTTAACTAGAGTCATCTTTTGTTTCTTAACTTGTCCCATTACCCTTTGCACCATCATCCCTTTTGTCTTTTAATCTCTCCTGCCTTCCAGCCTATCATAGACCTTCCCTTTTGTTCTTTCCTCCCCTCCTCCCTTGCCCTGTCTCTACACTTGCTTAAAAATCTGTTACATCTCTAACTTTTTCCAATTCTGACGAAGGGTCATCGACCTGAAACATTGGCCTCGATTTTCATTGGGCCGTGAGGCGGGCTTTGAGGCGTGCGGGGGATTAAAATTGCAAAACCTGGGGGTCGGGACCCCCCCGCCTGGTTCCCGCCTCCACGCCATTTTAACCTAGGTGTGTCTGATTGACCTGAATCAGTCCCGCCTGCAACAGGCGGGACTGGTCTTTAGGGCTCTCAAACAGCAGTAATTGGCCTTCATAATCCCATTTTAACAGGCCCTTGCCTGTTTAACCCTTTTCCCACATAAAACACGCCTGGTGGGGATGATGCCTGTGAAACCTGGCGTGAACACTGTTGGCTTGTTGACTATCAGCTACAGGTCCAACATTAAAGAGGATATTTGATCAGTCATCATTTGCAGGTGGCAGGACTTTGTTGTCTCAGGTCTGGGGCAACTTTCACCAGGCCTAGCCACACCTGTGGAAGGTTGGAACCTCACACACTTCTCCAGTGTGACCTCCTGGGAAACCCCTCTTGCCACCCTCACTCAGCGCTTCCTCAACGGTGTCATACACCAGAAGCACGGGAGCCATTTATTTCCTTCCCTTCTGGACATTAGATGAGCTCGAACACCAGCCGCGGCACCAGCAGAACCAGGAACAACAGCAGCAGCAACAGGAGCGCCAGGCTGCTGCTCACCCACCTGAAGCTGCACAGGCCAGAAGGGGCCAGCGCTTGCAAGTGGCTTGAGAGCACCTTGCTGCACATCAGGGGGCCATGGGGACCCGTATCTGCACTGGCAGCCCTACTCAGAAGGACTTCCATGAAGGTCTGGTTTCTCGGTTCAATAGATGCCTATCGCTCCTCAAGAGATGTCATTCTATTATGAGCACTCACCATGTTTTCCATACCCTGATGACTTATCTCCTCCATGGAGGTTGCCATCCTTTCCATGGTGATGCGTTCATGCGCCAATGACTCCACAAAGGGTCTGCTCATGTTCGCTATGGACTCCTTCATCCGCTCCACACTCACATCAACCCTGGACACAAAACTTGCCAGAGAATCCTGCATCTGTTCCTGGAGTTCCAGTCCCATTGATCTTATGGATGGACCCAGAGGCAGAGGGTCGACATGCAGCTGAGCCGAGCTGGCAGAGTCCTGCGCCCTCCAACTAGCACTCTCCACTGCTGTTCCTGTCTCCACAATCTGCTGATGCTCACTTGTGAGCTGTGATACACCAGGTGACAACACTACTCTATGTTCCGAAGGTCCCACCGAGGTGTGAGTGTCTGCGCTGGTACTGGGTGCGCTGAATTCTGCTGACGCTGCGCCCTCAGAGGTTGCAGATTCCTCTGAGGAGTCTGGAAGCTCAGGCTCTTCCTCCTGGACAGTGGGGACGGGGGCTCTTGATGGTCCTGTGGGGGAGTGAAGGAAAGAGTTAGAGATGTGAGGTCAAGGTTACATGCACATTGCATATTGCAGATGATCATAAGTCCATATGATGTAGCTTCAGAATCATTATCAGCGACTCACGCAATGTCAATGAGAGAGATGGAAAACTATTCTGTCACCAGCTTGCTGTGATGCACCCGTCTGTCCGTCCCCCACTTGCGCCTCATCCTCCAGTCCTACGATCTTCAGGATCGCCTCCTCCCAGGGGGTGAGGTGGGCTACTGATGGTGGTCCACCTCCTGTCCTCACTTGTTCTCTTTTATTGTGAGCTCTTGTACTGGTCTCGCTAGACGTGCTCCTATCTAGTTATCCAGCCAGCTAAACACTCATTCAAATAATTCCTCGACAAGCGGGTTTGCTGTTTTGAAGCTTTACTTGAACAAATTTGTGAAACTGTAAACAAAGACAAAGTATGTTTTGTACATAGAACTGAGTACTATACATTAGATGTTACATAAGATATAAACATATTTCTAACAATAGAATAGACTAATTGTATAATTAAATAGCACTGGAGCTAAACTTCTGTAGCTAACAACTAAAAACTTCTTATAAACAAAGTATTGTCAAATACTACACTGACAAAGTTGCTATCATGTTAACAAACAAAGATACTCACAGACATTGCGTCCTGCCCAGCATATAAGATGAGATGCCACAGGATTGAGAATCCCTCATGGGAGATTCTCCATTACTCAGTAGGTTCTTTCTGGAATACTACTTCCGGGTTAAAACAGGAACAAGGTCAAATGACCTATTGCCATACACTAACACTGCTACACACTAACTACCACTAGAGGGTGCTATCTGCATGTAATAAGTCCAGAACACTCCCCGTCTGGGGTCGTTAGCGACTCCACATAATCCTAACTTTACTTGTCACTGGAGTCCTCTGGCGACAAAAGAAAGACCACCTCAAACACAGGCCGAGAGAAGACCTTTGCTGTTCCTTCTTTGACGACTCTCAAGTCCACCTTTCTCACTCTCCCGTCCTGGCTGGGATGGGACTTCACGATGATAGCCGTAGGCCATTCATTCCTTTTTACCTGATTGTCCTTCATCAAGACAACATCTCCTTCTTTGAGATCTGGCCTCTTGTCCTGCCACTTGCATCGGCTCTGTAGTGTGTTGAGGTACTCCCGTCGCCACCTGCCCCAAAACATGTCTGCCAGTCTCCGAACCCGTTTCCATTCTTCCTTGAAGAGTTCTCTTTCCTCAAACTCTCCTGGAGGACAAGGGGAAACACCTGTCTTCTGGGTCAAAAGCATGGCCGGAGTGAGGGTGAGGGGCGATTCCGGGTCTGAAGATACGGGAATGAGGGGCCTTGCATTCATCACGGCGGTGACCTCAGCCATCAGTGTGGTCAAGACTTCATGTGTGAGGCACGACGATCTACCTTGGAGAAGCATGCAGTCGAGGATGCGACGGGCAATGCCGATTATGCACTCCCATGCGCCACCCATGTGGGATGAGTGAGGTGGGTTGAATACCCAGGTACATTTCTGCTCTTGGAGATACTTCTCCACACTCTCTGAGCTGGAACTTGATCCATCCATCTTCAGCTCTCTGCAAGCGCCAACAAAGTTTGTGCCGCAATCCGAGCGTATTTGCTTTGCCGGGCCTCTGATTGAGAAAAACCTTCTCAGAGCGTTTATGAATCTGGAG
This sequence comes from Somniosus microcephalus, assembly GCF_052327205.1. Taxonomy (NCBI): domain Eukaryota; kingdom Metazoa; phylum Chordata; class Chondrichthyes; order Squaliformes; family Somniosidae; genus Somniosus; species Somniosus microcephalus. The sequence goes on from NC_140987.1 coordinate 174,379,073, forward strand.
GTGCTCATTGTTTCTATAACTTCGATATGTACAGCTCTTGTGGACATACATGAGAACATCACCGCCCAACTTTTGCTATTGGCGTGTCCTCCTCTGGTGCGGCGTGAGACCACGTCCCATGGTCCGAAGACATCTACGCCTACATAGGTGAAAGGTGGTGCTACTTGTAGCCACTCAGCTGGCAGACCTGCCATCTGTTGGTGCTCCGTCTTCCCACGGAGTTTCTTGCAGGTGACATATTTGAAAAGCGTGCCGCTGATACATCTCTTAGCTCCAACCAACCAGAGGCCGTCTGCTCTGATGGCACCTTCGGTGAAATGTCTGCCCTGGTTCTTCACAGTCTCATGATGATGACGCACAGGCAGAGTGCCCAGGTAATGATGACCTGGAATGAGGATGGGGTTGGTTGCATTTGTTCCTAGTTGAGACTGCGATATGCGTCCCCCAACTCTGAGAAGTCTGTCGGTATCAGCGATAGGATGCAGCTTCCATAGACTGCTGTGAGGGGGTAGGTTGCATTCTGCTGCTATGCATTTCAACTCTTCTGAGTAACACTTGTGTTGGACACTCTTTATCACAAGGATTTTGGCTCTCTTGAGCTCCTCTTCAGAGGGACTCTTATGACAGATGTGCCACCCATGGCAGCTCCTCTCTTGTGTAGACTGGGAGAAGGTACGAGCTATGTGGGTTAGGCGTGCTACGGTCTTTATGAGAGTGTTCCATTTGGAGAAACGCTCGAAGCGTTTGGTGCTCATCAGGTCCTTAGAGATTTGAGTAACGTTTGCTGTGACTTGTGGGTGTATCTCGGAGTCAGAAACAGGGTTGAGGAGGTTGAATGACTCATTGAGTTCGGAGGAGTGCAGGGACTGATCCTGAAGAAAAGCAGGTCCTGACAGCCAAGTCATGCTGCTGAGAAGGGACGCTGTTACAGATCTAGACCCATGGTCAGCTGGGTTCAGGTCTGTGGGGACGTACCTCCACTGGTCGGGGGATGTGTACTGTCGAATACGTTGGACCCTGTTGTTCATGTATACGTAGAACCGTCTACTTTGGTTATGGATTTATCCTAGCACCACTTTGCTGTCTATATAATACGTGATGCTGTCGAACTTCAGATCAATCTCCTCTACTATGAACTCTGCAATCTCAACTGCTAATACTGCTGCGCACAGTTCCAATCTGGGTATGGTGAGGTCTGGCTGGGGTGCCAACTTGGCCTTACCAAAGACGAAGCCGACTTTGCTTTGCCCATCTTGAGTGGTGACCTTAAGATAAGCCACACCTGCAATGGCCTTAGCGGATGCGTCTGCAAAGACACAAAGCTCTTTGAATTGGGCACTTGAGGGAGAGAAGGACATATAGGAACGAGGTATTCGGATCTCCTGTAAGTCTTGGAGTGAGCCCCTCCATCTGTCCCACTCTGCTTCCATCTCTTCAGGGAGGGGTGAATCCCACTCTTCAGCGTGTGTGGAGAGTTCCCTGAGGAGCAGCCTGCCAGGGGCTAAAAGCCGAGAGGGTCGTACAGGCTGTTGACTGTAGAGAGCACTCCTCTACGTGTGAAGGGTTTCTTGTCATCTAAGGCTTGGAACGTGAAAGTGTCTGTTGCTATGTTCCAAGAAACTCCTAGGCTACACTGTAGGGGGAGGTTATCAGTGAAGAGGTCTAGATCCTTGACGTCCTTAGCACGATCTTCAGGGGGGAATGCCTCCATCACTGCTGGTCTGTTAGAGGCTATCTTGTGTAGCCTGAGGTTGGATAGTGCAAGTAGTTCCTGGGCTCGTCCGAGGGTACTGATGGCCTCTGCTTCGGTCGGGAATGACTTCAGTGCATCGTCGACATAGAACTCTCGTTCGATGAACCCTCTCACATCACTGCCAAAGTCATCTTCTTCTTCCTTGGCAGCCCTCCTTAGTCCATATATGGCGACAGCAGGGGACGGGCTATTCCTGAAGACATGGACACGCATTCTGTAGTCCACAATGTCTCTGTTGGGGTCGTTGTTGCGATACCACAGGAAGCGAAGGAAGTCTCTGTGGTCTTCTCTCACCACAAAGCAGTGAAACATGTGCTGGATATCAGCAGTGATGGCGACGGGCCCTTTCCTGAATCTCATGAGTACCCCCAAGAGGCTGTTGTTGAGATCGGGCCCTGTGAGGAGTACGTCGTTGAGAGAGACTCCCTGATATGGTGCACTGGAGTCAAACACCACGCGGATCTGTTCCGGCATTTTGGGGTGATAGACTCCGAAGGAAGGGAGGTACCAACACTCTTGGCCTTCCTGGAGTGGAGGAGCTATCTCTGCATGATCGTTGACAAGCATTTTCTTGACAAACTCTAGGAAGTGTGCTTTCATCTTCGGCTTCTTCTCTAATGTGCGACGGAGTGAGTTAAGACGATTATAGGCATACTCCCTGTTGTTCGGCAGCCATCGTCTGGGGTGCTGGAAGGGTAAGGGTGCAACCCAGCTGTTAGAGCTGTCACGAGAGACCTCATTGTCCATAATCTGGAGGAATCTCATGTCGTCGATCGATGGAGCAAGTTTGTGGTCATTGGCGGTGCGACAGAAGACTGACTGACTCGGGTTCTCTCCAGTGAGCATCATCTGTGTGCTGTTTCTGGAGATCAGCGCTGGGGGGTTTTGAGGCTGGGCTGTATGACTGAACTTCTCTGTCACTCGGATCTGACTACTGTATGGGGTAAGGTAGCTTGGACGACCATTCTCCAAGATGGAAGTCTTGAGTGTGCTCACCTGAGATGGCTTGTGAGCACCCTTGAGACACACGTCTCCAACAACGACCCAGCCGAGGTCTAGCCTTTGGGCGAAAGGGGCGTCATGTGGACCGTTGATCTGTTTCCTTATCTTATGTACCCTCAGGATGTCCCTTCCCAACAAAAGAAGTATGTCTGCGTCTGGATCAAGAGGTGGGATCTCGTCTGCAATGCGTCTCAGATGACGGTGGTGATGAGCTGCATTCGGAGTGGGAATCTCAGAATGGTTGTCGGGGACTTGATTACATTCGATCAGTGTAGGAAGGGGGAGACTAATCTTCATGTCGGCTGACTCAACAACATAACCGCAGGCCCTCCTGCCGGCTGTCTCTGAAAGTCCAGCACACGTCTTCAATGTGTAAGGCGATGGACTTCCTTTGACCTTGAAGATGTCGAAGTACTCGGATCTTGCTAGAGAACGATTGCTTCGTTCGTCTAGTATGGCATACATCTTGTCAGATTCCTGGCGACATCCTACAGTGTACACATTAACAAGGCATATCTTGGAGCATGCTCTTGCGCTCACTCCTTCTCCACACACCTCGGTGCACTTGGATGTAATCTCTGGACCGGCGGCTCCCTCTCTCTCCCCGCCGTGCTCTGAGGCGGGAGGAGACAACTCTGATTTCCAAGGAGCTGGGCCTGGGTGGAGTGCTGAAATGTGCCGATCACTTTCACAATCTGTGCATTTTGCATCTACCTTGCAGTTCTTGGCGAGATGGTTCGTGGAAGAGCAGCACTTGAAATATATAGAGTTCTCTTTGAGATACAGTTTCCGATCTTCCAGAGACATCTCCCTGAAGCCTCTGCACTTCCTTAATGGATGGGGCTTGTTGTGGATGGGGCATTGTTTGCTCATATCCTCAGATTTCTTCTGATCCTTCATGTTCTCGGTTGAAGACACTTGCACTTTGTGGACAGATATTGGTGTCTTCCCATGTCTGTCAAACTTATCTCTCCTGGCAAGTGCTGTGTGGGAGGAGAAGCGGTTGAAGCTGGTGTCGGTCCTGGCTTTGGCTTCTTTACGGATGAAGTTGGCAAACACAGAGAATGGAGGGGAGGTAACGTCGTGGTTTAGCTTGAACTCTGACCCGAATGATATCCACTTCTCCTGCAGATTGAATGGAAGCTTCTCAATGATGGGACTTACCCCTCTGGAAGTGTCTAAGTACGATAGGCCGGGTAGGTAGCCGTCCTGTGATGCACTATCAATTGCTACAAAAGACTGGAGATTGAGAAAGTAATAAACAGGCTTTTATTACCGAAGAACAGAGCATGCCTCTTGTGGTTGCCTGGTATCCAAAAAGGGCCGGAGGCTTCTGAGCAGCGACCTTTATACCCAGCCATGAGGGTGGAGCCAGGGGCGGAGTCAGCTGAGGCATGCACAGACAAGTACAACAATATGCAAGAGTGAACAACAGTACTAACAGTGAACAACAATACTAACAACAGTGGTTTACCACATTCACCCCTTGTTTAGAATTGAGTCCGGCGGGGTGAAGTGCACTAAAAATTCGTGTACTGAAGTCTATCAGGAGGCCTTGTAAGCCGTCCTGAGCGTCGCAGCAGCGGCGGTGATGGTGCAGCATCCAACGGTGAACCCGGTGTCTCGTTCAGAGGAGGTGTAGCAGGTGGCGGACCCTGGGGCTGCTGCATGCCGTCTACAGGGGTCAGAGCATGGGTAATGGGAGGTAGCGATGGTGGTCTCTCAGAGGCACCCGAAGGTGCGAGGTCTCGTGCGGGGACTGTGTCCTGGGGGTAGGCAGGAGTAGCGGTGGGTGGCGAAGAGGGTGTTTCAGGAGCACCTGCAGGTGCGAGGTCTCGAATGGAGACTGTGTCCTCCCGCCCGTCCGGGTACACCACGTAAGCATACTGCGGGTTGGCGTGGAGGAGGCTCACCCTCTCGACCAGGGGGTCTAGGTCCAGGCATGTTGGTCTGAGGGCTCGCAGCAGCGCCTGCTGCTCAGCGTTTTGCGCCATCGGTTGATCAGCATCCGCAGCCAACATTTAACTTTGGTAATAAAATTGATGCACTATCAATTGCTACAAAAGACTGGAGATTGAGAAAGTAATAAACAGGCTTTTATTACCGAAGAACAGAGCATGCCTCTTGTGGTTGCCTGGTATCCAAAAAGGGCCGGAGGCTTCTGAGCAGCGACCTTTATACCCAGCCATGAGGGTGGAGCCAGGGGCGGAGTCAGCTGAGGCATGCACAGACAAGTACAACAATATGCAAGAGTGAACAACAGTACTAACAGTGAACAACAATACTAACAACAGTGGTTTACCACATCCTGCATTGCGGCTTCGAGTTCCGACAGCAGATCTCCAAGGTCGCGGAGCTTCCGGGGTTCCTTATTTGTCAACTTCGGAAAGTTCTCCAAACTGTCAAAGAGAGCCCTTTCAATGGCTTCAGGCGAGCCGTAACTTTCTTCCAGCCTCGCCCAAGCCATCTTCAACCCCGCTGGCGGATGTCCCACAATGACCGCTTTTATCCTGCGTGCCTGTCCGGCGGACTCTGGGCCGAGCCATTTGATAAGGAGGTCGAGCTCTTCTCCTGCAGACAGGTCTAAGCCTGATATGGCACCGTGGAAGGAAGACTTCCAAGCCCGATAATTCTCTGGCCTGTCATCGAACGTGATTAACCCTGTAGTCACCAGCTGGCTGCGTGCCAGGTATTTGGCAAGGTCGTAGGTGCTGGGACCTGTGCCAGGGTTGCCTTGAATAGGGGCTCTGATGGGGGTCCTAAGGAAACGAAAGGGGGTTTGCTGCTGACTTTCTCTCTTCAGCGTTCTATTCCTCTGCACCGTGTCTTCTGTTTTGCAGGGGAGGATCCTGCGACTTAAGGCACGCTGTCTATTTTGACCTTGGTTGGCGACTTGGGGCATGTTATATACAGTGCTTGCGTCTTTAGAGATGTGCGGGTCTTCATCCCTCTCTCTCGTATGTCGGCTTGGTCGCTCATGTAATCTCTGGTGTGCTGTCGTCGACTCTGCCGCGGAATGGGAATTAAAGGCTTGTTAGCTGTCTCGGGATCAGCTTCCACTAAAATTGCCTCGAATACTTGTGCCTCAGCTAATGCAGCATCTATCTCTTTTTCTTGCTGCAGAGCGTCTAATGTGGCTTGGAGACGGGCCTGTTCAGCCTGGCTTCCAACTTGGAGATGGGCCTGGTCAGCTTGGAGTTCAGCTTTGAGACAGGCCTGTTCAACTTTTATTTCTATTTCTCTGTCGGCATACGCAGCTCTGTCTTGAGCTGCTTCTAGCTTAGCCTGTGCTTTGGCGATGGCCATGCTTACCCCAGAACCACCTGATGACCGTGAACCACCTGATGACCGTGAACCAGCTTGCGATCTAGAACCAGCCGATGACCGTGAACCAGCTTGCGATATGTAGTAACCGGAGCTTATAGAGCGATTGTCACATTCTACAGTTTCATCTAACTGTTTAAGGTCTTCTACTCGCTGAGTAGCGTTTTCGGTATTATCTTCTGACATGTTGATGTGAGGTAAGTGTGGTGTACAAGGTGAAGACTTAAGCTGGTTCTGTCGTGATGGCCTACTCTACATAAGAACATAAGAACATAAGAACATAAGAAATAGGAGCAGGAGTAGGCCAATCGGCCCCTCGAGCCTGCTTTGCCATTCAATAAGATCATGGCTGATCTGACCCTAACCGCCAATCTACTATCACAGAACCATCTCCTGAATCTAACAGAATTAGACACACAAAATAGGAGTAGGATCAGGCTACACGGGCCCTGGGCCCGCTCTGCTACCCACAGGGCCATGTCCGATCCGAACCTAGACTCATGTCCAAATTCCTGCCTGCTCCCCGTAACCCTTAATTCCCTTTACTTCTAGGAAACTGTCTATTTCTGTTTTAAATTTATGTAATGATGTAGCTTCTACAGCTTTTTGGGGCAGCATATTCCATGGACCTACCACCTTCTGAGTGAAGTAGTTCCTCCTCATCTCAGTTTTGAAAGAGCAGCCCCTTATTCTAAGACTATGCCCCCTAGTTCTAGTTTCACCCATCATCGGGAACATCCTCCCTGCATCCACCCGATCCAACCCCCTCACAATCTTATATGTATCAATAAGATCGCCTCTCATTCTTCTGAACTCCAATGAGTAGAGCCCCAATCTACTCAACCTCTCCTCATATGTCCATCCCCTTGTAATGATATCAGCAAATAGTGATGATATTTGTCTGTGTTTGATTACTTATGCCTTACAGCATATTTGTCTGTGTTTTTGATTACTTGTGCCTGACCAGCAGAGGTCATGTGAGAGACAAGCAGTCCAGAGGAGTTTTACTTTCAGTTTCATTCTAGATGCATCACAGCATAGTGTGTTCTGTAAAAAGCTGTAGAAAGTCTTGAACAAGGCTTTAGATTAAACAACATTCTCTTTCAGGAATGAGTCTTTATTGAACCCAAAAAGAAATCAAAACACCCCTCATCCCCGGGATTAACCGAGTGAACCTTCTTTGTACTGACTCGAGAGCAAGTATGTCTTTTCTTAAGTATGGACACCAAAACTGTATGCAGTATTCCAGGTGCGGCCTCACCAATACCTTGTACAACTGAAGCAATACCTCCCTATTTTTATATTCTATCCCCCTAGCAATGAAAGCCAACATTCCATTGGCCTTCTTAATCACTTGCTGCACCTGCATACTAACCTTTTGAGTTTCGTGCACCAGGACCCCCGATCCCTTTGTACTTCAGTACTTTCCAGTTTCTTGCCATTAAGATAATAACTTGCTCTACGATTTTTCCTGCCAAAGTGCATAACCTCACACTTTCCAGTATTGTATTCCATCTGCCAAATCTCTGCCCACTTACTTAGCCTGTCTATGTCCCTTTGCAGGTTTTTTATGTCCTCCTCACTCACTACTTTCCCTCCCATTTTAGTATCATCTGCAAACTTTGACATGTTACACTCGGTCCCCTCCTCCAAATCGTTAATATAGATTGTAAAGAGTTGGGGACCCAGCACTGACCCCTGCGGAACCCCACTAGTTACTGATTGCCAGTCTGAGAATGAACCATTTATCCCAACTCTCTGCCTTCTGTTAGATAGCCAATCCTCTATCCATGCCAGAATATTACCCCCAATCCCGTGATTTTTTATCTTAAGCAATAATCTTTTGTGTGGCACCTTGTCAAATGCCTTTTGGAAGTCTAAATACACTACGTCCACTGGTTCCCCTTTATCCATCCTATATGTTACTTCCTCAAAGAACTCCAGCAAATTTGTCAAACATGACTTCCCCTTCATAAAACCATGCTGACTTTGTCCTATTAAATTATGATTATCCAAATGTCCTGTTATTGTCTCCTTAATAATGGACTCCAAAATTTTACCTACTACAGATGTTAGGCTAACCGGTCTATAGTTTCCAGCCTTCTGTCTACTGCCCTTTTTAAATAAGGGTGTTACATTAGCAGTTTTCCAGTCTGCCGGGACCTTTGCTGAGTCCAGGGAGTTTTGGAAAATTATTACCAATGCATCCACAATCCCTACCGCCACTTCCCTCAAGACCCTAGGATGTAAGCCATCAGGTCCAGGTGATTTATCCGCCTTGAGTCCCATTATTTTACCGAGTACCACTTCCTTAGTGATTTTGATCGTGTTTAGCTCCTCCCCCGCTATAGCCCCCTGTTTGTCCAGTGTTGGGATATTCTTAGTGTCCTCTACTGTAAAGACTGATACAAAATATTCATTCAGTGTTTTTGCCATCTCCATATTTCCCACCATTAATTTCCCGGTCTCATCCTCTAAGGGACCAACATTTACTTTAGCCACCCTTTTTCTTTTTATATAACTATAAAAACTCTTACTATCTGTTTTTATATTTTTTGCTCATTTACTTTCATAATCTATCTTCCCTTTCTTAATCAATCTTTTTGTTATTTTTTGCTGTCTTTTAAAGTTTTCCCAATCCTCTATCCTCCCACTAGATTTGGCTACCTTATATGCCCTTGTTTTTAGTCGAATACTATCCTTAATTTTTTTACTTAGCCACGGATGGCTGTCTTTTCTTTTACACCCTTTTCTTCTCAGTGGAATATATATTTTTTGGAAGTTTTAAAATAACTCCTTAAATGTACACCACTGATCATGTATCGTCTTACCCTTTAATCTATTTTCCCAATCCACTCTACTCAATTCCGCTCTCATACCTTCATAGTCTCCTTTATTCAAGCTTAGCACGCTTGTTTGAGATCCAACCTTCTCACCCTCTAATTGAGTATGGAATTCAACCATGTTATGGTCACTCATTCCAAGGGGATCCTTTACTAGGACATTTTTAATTAATCCTGTCTCATTACACAGGACCAGATCTAAGGTTGCTTGCCCCCTGGTTGGTTCAGTTACATACTGCTCAAGAAACCCATTCCTAATACACTCAATGAACTCATCCTCAAGGCAGCCCTGCCCAATTTGATTTGTCCAATTAATATGATAGTTAAAATCCCCCATAATTATAGATGTTCCCTTATTACAAGCCTCAACTATTTCCTGATTGATACTCCATCCAACAGAGTTGCAACTGTTCGGAGGCCTATAGACTACGCCCACTAGTGTTTTTTTCCCCTTATTATTCCTTATCTCCACCCAAACTGTTTCATTATCCTGATCTTTTGACCCAATATCATTTCTCTGTATTACAGTGATTCCTTCCTTTATTAACATAGCCACCCCACCTCCCCTTCCTTCCTGCCTGTCCTTCCTGATTGTTAAATAACTCTGAGTTCCTGCTGCTCCACTCTTCACAGCTAGCCGTATTGCTGTCTTTTCACTGTACTGGTCTCGCTAGACGTGTTCCTATCTAGTTATCCAGCCAGCTAAACACTCATTCAAATAATTCCTCGACAAGCGGGTTTGCTGTTTTGAAGCTTTACTTGAACAAATTTGTGAAACTGTAAACAAAGACAAAGTATGTTTTGTACATAAAACTGAGTACTATACATTAGATGTTACATCAGATATAAACATATTTCTAACAATAGAATAGACTAATTGTATAATTAAATAGCACTGGAGCTAAACTTCTGTAGCTAACAACTAATAACTTCTTATGAACAAAGTATTGTCAAATACTACACTGACAAAGTTGCTATCATGTTAACAAACAAAGATACTCACAGACATTGCGTCCTGCCCAGCATATAAGATGAGATGCCACAGGATTGAGAATCCCTCATGGGAGATTCTCCATTACTCAGTATGTTCTTTCTGGAATACTACTTCCGGGTTAAAACAGGAACAAGGTCAAATGACCTATTGCCATACACTAACACTGCTATACACTAACTACCACTAGAGGGTGCTATCTGCATGTAATAAGTCCAGAACAGCTCTCTTTTCCTGCACTGCAACCACGTTCTTCGTGTGAGCCCCAAGGAGTTGACTTGACCTGCCACCTGTAGCCACACAGCCTTGCTCTGACTGGGAGGCCTCTTCCTCCCTGAAGAAGGTCCCTGTGGGCCGTAGCAACATCCAGTAATGCCTGGAGTGAAGCCTCATCAAATTAGGGGGCAGATCTGGCCCTCCCGCTGACCGTTGCTCCTGCAGGCTCCTGTGCCATCTTAATGGTGAAGTTTGGGAGCCTGCAGAGGAAGCAAGACTTGCTGTGGACCTTAGAAGCAGCAGCAATGATGACATCATATTCTGCGACTTTCTGACTGGAAATATTCAATTGCCAAGGCTTCCCTCACGCTGGAAATCAATTGGCCAATTGAGTTAAAATTGCATCAGTCTCACAGACCCATTTAGAATCGTGTCGGAATCACTAAATTTGGGGAACCCGCCAATTCCCCGCACCTGAGATAAAATCGACCCCGTTGACTCTGTCTCTCTCTCCACAGATGCTGCCTGACCTGCTGAGTGCTTCCAGCATTTTCTGTTGTTATGTCAGATTTCCAGCATCTGCAGTATTTTGCTATTGAATATATGCAGCAGTTGTCCCAGGCAAAAGCAGCAAAGAATTCTTAAAGGCCATCCCAGTTTGCTGATTTATAGCAGCAAACAAGAATGAACTGGTCTTCAGAGTGTAATTTGTTGCAGGAAGTGGGTACACGCAAAGGAGTTTCCTCAGTTTAAATCCTTCCATGGCACTTACGTTGCCCTTTGACTGAATAAGCAGATGACATGTAAGAGGAGCTCTGACAATGGAAACATAAAAAAAATTAATCTAAAGATAAAAACTATGTGGGATGCATTTAGGGGTAAGCAGTTACCCTAGATTTCTCTTTCCGTATAGTTACCATTCTATTGATATTTAAAAAAAATTATGAAAGAAATGTCAGATTGTTTATTTGAGATAGGTGTTCTGTTGTAACTGACTACATTATAAGGTGTATTATGTACTGTCACAACATCTTTTCCTATGGTACTCCCTGTTGCTCCTGAAATCACTTTCTCCATGAAAGTTATAGTTATAGGACATTTTAGACCTTTGTACTAATTAATTCAGTATATTACTTCATTTATCACATACTTCAACTTCTGACTGGTTTAATATATTTTCAAAACACATCAGCCACATTTCAGTATTTATAGCAACATATGATTGTTTGGTAGTAGCATTGTCTGATTGCTTTTGATATCTTTTTTTTGTATTATGAATTATGAAATGCCAAATAGGTTCTGTTGTGAGACCTGAGTACTTCCGTCTTGCTTCCGCACCATAGCTCCGAAATTCCAATAGCTCAGGCCCTGTTCCAAATTGCAGGGTCGGGATCATTTGCATGCTTGGGGCAATTGACCTGTGCTTGCAAGTGCATATTGTGGTGCCCGTCCCAATGGGAAATTGGAGTGTTGTTACGGCACTCTGATGGTGGAAGGAAGGACAAGGTCCCAACACAAATATTCACTCCTTCAATCTTCTGCTGCCAATGGATCAAGCTGGCCTTTTGGGAAAGATTATCATTTCCCTCTGGGATTTAATATTTGTGTTTTGCCCTTCGTCAAGTCCTCAGCAGCAGGACTCATGCCTGCTCTCAGCTGGCAAGAGTTCCCCTGAGGCCTGATAAGGACATACTGGACAGAATTCCTGTGATAGCCCGTGAACTCCTGCAGACTTGGGGGTGGGGTGGTGGAATCACTGGAAGAAGATTTTCCCTCTCCACCTTCATTAGAAATGGCTAACTGGAACCAGATTTGGCCCAATTTACTGTCCCCAACGGGAGATCCATCAGGATTCTGCCTTGGCCTTGAGCTGAATTTCAGGACCACGTTATGGAATTGTCTCACGTAATTTATCAGTGTTAAACTTCTGATCGGTGAAGTTCACATTTGAACTCTTCATGTACTTGAACTACATTCCTGGATATACCATTGTAGCACAATCAATCACCCGCTTAAAATAGTAGCACACATAAGAATGTAGTATGAGTATTCGTCAACTTTGCCAATTAAAAGTTCCGTCCCATTTGGATAGTTTTCCGTCGCATCGTAAATTCTGATATTTAGAAGCTGAATTTACTGACAAGCAGTTATTTTGATTGGAATTCTAGGTTTGTTGATTTTCTGCATTTAAAAATCCCCAGAAGTTAAATTCCAAAGAAAATGTTTGCAAAACATTGGTGCTATTGTAGGCATACACAGACCTTTAATTCTTAATTTTTAATTCTCATATATATTGAAATGCTTTGTCAGGCCAAAAGGTTTTTTTCGAAGTGAAATAAAGTTGTAACAGATGGTCTTTCACTGATAAGTGGACATGGAATATGCTTTGATGTGCTTTACTGAAAGGCAGCAAACATGGTTGTGACTGCAAGGGGTAGTCATAGACAACAGAGGTAAACAAACCCCCTTAGATTTTACAAACATCGCATCTCTAATGATTTTTGGTGGCTGAAGGGGAGGAGTCAAACCTTTATACTTTTGAAAAGCAGAATGTGGTATAACACATGAACTGTAACCAAGTGGTTTTCTGTCACTTTTGTAAATTTTGAGTGAATGATCAATTTTTGTGCTTTGATAAAGGCAACTAATGGATAGCCACACAGGATGTGTGAGTGTGAACGTTTGACAGCTCAAACAACTTACGTTGAACATTAAAGGAACATTTCACCATTGCTGAATGATGGATTTACTGCAAAAGGCAAGGAAAACTGTATAAAACACAGTGGCTAAAGAATATCGGCACTGCAGTCGGAAGAAGGTGGTTTGGCCAGTCATCTCACCTACGAGGATCAGGCTGCAGTCAGAAGGAGGGGCCTGGCAAGTCTTCTTGTTTGTAAGGACCTACAATCAACGCTGGACTGATCATCTGCGGGTGGTTGTACGTATGATTCCCTGTAACATTATTGGTGGACTGCTTGAATAGTGGTTGGGGTTTAGAATCTGTCTTAGGAACAATAAAAGGTTAAAGACAGAACCGGTGTGCCTGGTGTAATTTCTCATAAGTCTCAAGCCTGAACTCTATAACCTGTTGGACGGGGCGAGGGGTAATTCCGCACATCTTACACTATAACCTGGATATTACTATGAGTAAAGTTATCACATGGATGCTCAATGTCCTGATATCAAATTCTGCTCTCCATCTTTAATGGAAATGTTAACCCATTTAAAATAAACAGACTAACACCTTTGCTAAAATAGCAAAGAGAAGCCTGATATGAGTCCCTTAAGGATTTATTCAAAATTACTGGGTTTATAACTACTCATACTACACAACAAAATAAAAATCTATTCTCAAAGTCACAATATTCAAATTTCATCAAATTAAATTAAGTAATAGTAGTTCATAACATTGCATATTCAATGACTGGCCCCTTGAACATTGAGACTCACAATGTGGAAAATCATGGGTATGAGCCTTTACTTATAAATTCATATTGCAGTGTGAAGGACTACAATTCTATGACACTGTCCTATTTCACTCAGAGTGTCATAAGGATGCAAATGACAAGCATTGGGCTTGTGCAAAACAAGAAATTCTACTGAGCCATACAGACTGAGAGAGTCTTTGATCAATTCCTGCTTTGTGTTGATTTCAGCTATGGGTGCGGCAGGGATGTTACAACTGGCTTCTGGGCCAGGCTGAATAAAATGAGCCTGGGTCCTGTTCCTAATCACAATCCAGTACTGGAAACTGTGGATGTGAGGATATCAAAAAAGGCCAGGAATGGCCTTGCCGGCGATGCCTTCCATAGCCAAATAGCCAATGATCACTTTCTGGGTTCACACATAAAGAAAGTAACTTAGGCAAGATATCAGAGTTTTGTTGGCACCTGATGAACTGAACAGGAGAATATTGACAAAACAAAATGATTGCATCAGCACTTCATCTCTCTCCATTCGAACTTCAATGCCATGACTGATTAGTCCCTCCAGTAGTGAATACTCTAGGTTTCTGGTCACTGGTTTCATAAGCGTCAGCAAATATGCTTCTTTGTAAGGGCTTATTATAACTTGAAGTGAAAATTCCAAAATGGTGGTCTAGAATAGAATCATCATTGATGTTAACCTTAGCTAGGCCACATGATTCAGTGCATACTGCTCAAACATCATGGAAAGCTGAGACTCCTCCAACCCCCACAAGATACAGCTTGATAATACCACTGTACTGAGATACCCTGAATGATTTACGTGTTCCGCTACAAATAGCTCAGAATTTGTAGTTAAATCAGGAAATCTTAGATTGTAATATCTCTGTAAATGTATTTCAGTGGTTATTTTTCAGTAACTGATCGTCTTAGTGAGAACGGTTAACTGAAACAAATGAAGAAATAATAACTTTGAGATAACGGAGCTTGAAACAGTTTTGGCCATTGATATTCTCTAACAGGAGAGATGGGTGGGCAACATCAAGCTTTCTCAACAGCATTATCGACTTTGTCTTCTCAGCACTGAAGCTAACACTCAATTTGTCAGCCAACTGTCCAACTGTAGACAGAATTGGTCAGTGGGCTGATAAATAGTCTGTTATCTTCCGTAATGAGAAGACTAAGTCAATAGATCTGTTGAGAAAACTTGACCGTGATGTTTGCCACCTAACTCAGTTCTATAAAGGTATCAGGCTCTTCTCAGTTGCAAACATTCAGCTTCTCACCTAGGAAATCCTATACAAACTATGGAGGGGCAAGTGACAAAATCAGTCAAATCTGATTGAAGAATGGGGAATTTTCAAGAAATTTCAAGCCTACCATATCAGAGTTGACAACCATAGTATTCTGCAAAGTTTATAGCTACACAGTAACTGAATATTTTAGTTCTGTTGGATACACTGTTAAGAAATTGCTCCGTTCTTTAGTCCCTAGACTTCAAACAGAACAGGCTACCTTCAGGAGACCTATGTCAACTCCCTTTTTGCCAGTCGCCTTAACATAAAAGCTTATGACCTTGTGAGTTACTCTCTGCATAGCAAATATGGCTGTGCTACCTATGTTAGAGTAGAAGTTACTGTCGCGGAACCACTCGCAAATAATTCGGATTTCTGTGATAATGTGAGCATCGGTCATTTCAGAGTGGTGAATGTGTATAACCCCAGCCTAAGCTCCAACCCCTGCCAGCTATGTTGAGATTTTAATAGCCGCCACAGCACCTGGGGTTACATAGAGTCAGATCAAAATGGAGTTGATCTATTGGACTGGGCCTCCTTCCATGATCTTCACCTCCTCCATGATCTAAAACACAGGGTACTTTTCATTCTGCCAGATCATCACCTGGATCACCATTTCAAGTTATAAGCAGTTTATTGAAAAACTTTCCACATAGTCAACATCATCCGATCCTTAACCAATTATGCCATATTGTGAGCACCAATGAAAACCTTTGCCGAAACTATGGGAAAGCAAATTTGCCAGCTTTGCACTATTCACTACCGCTATATTGCTTGTATCTTGTACACATGGTTCACATGAGCCATTTACAAAGCTGCTGCCACATCAATTCCTAAAGGTTGTTATAATATATACATTCCCTTCCTAGAGGAGGAGTGCGTGGAACTCTTCAAGCAGTATGAAGAAAGTCAAATCAAATCAACTTTTATTGTCATTGTTAGTGCACAAGTGCACAAGCGATCCAGACACTGCCACACATCTTTTAGGCAACTTGAACACTTCCAGCAGAGCAAGATAGGAACCAGCTACCGTGGAACTAAACATGTCACGATCCAACCGCAAAGCCTGGCTCTAATCAGATAACTTGGTGGTGTTCAGAACCCCC